>NC_064263.1:36427914-37804789 GCF_003254725.2 Canis lupus dingo
AATTGAGTTGTAAACCTGTGATCTGGGCATTTCTCTGAACGTATGTCGGGCTTTGATTTTATGTAAAAAAAAAAAAAACAAAAAAAAACAGTTAACTTCCATAACTTTAGAACTCATAACTTGGTGGCCTAATTTCTGAGCAGGTTTTCATAACGTGTATATTTTAATAGCCTCATTTTTGATACTTCCTGTCGTTAAAACCACAGGTCGTCCATTCCCAATTAAAACTAACTAAGGGGATCCCTGGGTGGCACAGCAGTTTGGCACCTGCCTTTGGCCCAGGGCGCAATCCTGGAGACCCGGGATCGAATCCCACATCGGGCTCCCGGTGCATGGAGCCTGCTTCTCCCTCTGCCTGTGTCTCTGCCTCTCTCTCTCTCTCCTCTCTCTCTCTGTGACTATCATAAATAAATAAAAATTAAAAAAATACAAATAAATAAATAAAACTAACAAATTATTTGGGAGAATTCTAAGGGACAGTGGTGAGCCAAAGGTCAGAGGGTGGGGATGGTCTGCCCAGGTGCTGGCAGTAAGGATGTCCATGGTCTTAGAGAAGGTTAGTGGCAAAACCCATCTGAAAATCATTCTCGCTTTTATTCTCACCATGTGCGCATGGGCCTAAACAATGCCATTGATAAAACACTCCTAAAAAGATTTTTTTCTTTTGTAGCCTAAGTCCTAAATGATTGAAGTTAGTGTTTTTTATTCATACATGCACATACTTTATTTTTGTGTGTGTATATATATATATATATATATATGTATATGTGCTTCAATTTAGCACACTTCTAGTAACTATTGTGTTACTCTAATAACACATGTGGACTCAGCCTTGTGTCCGTTTCTAGAGCCATGTGAGCTGCAGCCCCGCCGTCCTGCTGCTTCCCGCGGTTATACAGTAGATTAGGAAATGAGCCATGAGAGCACAGTCCTTACGAAGACAGGAAAACAGAACTTGAGTTACTTCAATTGTCATTCTGTTACTGCTTGAGGAGTGTGTGTGTGTGTGTGTGTGTGTGGTTAAAGTCTAAAACAGTGCAACAGAGTGCTGATTATTACTGCAAATAATTTTGTCAAATAGACAAAAGAGGGTCTTAAAAACGAATCCAGTGTAGTCATGTCTACACAGCGTGCCGCTGCAGTGGGACAGCGGCTTTGACCGGCGCTGCTTAGGCGTGGAAACTCAGAGGTGCGCACGTGGAGGCTGTGGGCATTTCCAGCAATTTTGCTCACATCACATTGGGGCAAATGCCATTCTGAACTTTGTTAACATTTTTAAATTGTGTATAGGGACTGATTATGTAGTGTGTTTACTTCTGTGCTTGCTTCAGCTATTAAGTGTCCAAATTAGCCTACATTGTTAATGCCTTTGAAGTGCATAAAGTAAAATGTGGAACATTTGAAAAAAGGGCAGGAAAAGCATTGTGCCTGGGGGGCTGAGGTGCCTGCCGTTCTAAAGCAGCCTTCCGCCTGGTGGTATCTGTGACATGGGTGGAGGTTGGTAATTTAAAAGAAATAAGCTGTTTGGTTGCCTCTGCCGTTGACCCACGTCTCCAACCCTGTGCTCCTTCCCGCTCCACTCACACCAAAAACACCAGACTGCTTTTGACTGTTCACCAGTCTTACAAAACAACTTGATTGTATCAAAAATAATGAGTATTTGTATTCACTATCCGTTTATTTATAGTTCATCAAACCCCTTTCAATGTTGGAAACTTTTTTAAGTTGAAAGAAAGGAAAGTAAAAGTAATTTCTGTTGGCACCTGCTGTACCTGCACTCATGATTGCATCCATGTTGGGGGGCACCGAAGTGTCCATCAGTAGAGCAGTTAGTAATTATTAGGGTGCATCTGTGGAATGGAATAGTATGCAGCCACTGAAATGTGGGGCTGCTCAGGTTTTAAAATGGCTGTTACTCCTAAAATGGTATTTCGTATCAGTAATGTATGAGTCCTAGGATGTAGCTCTCTATTTTTTTTCAACAAAGTTTCAAAGAGCACCATTTTTTGTGCACACACACAAAAGCAGATGTGTATGCTTGTGTATCTGAGTGCTAGCTATCTCCAAAAGGACACTTGAGAAACAAGTAACAGGGGACACCAGTATACCAGTAGGGAGGTTGGCAAGATTAGGGATAGAAATAAAATGTACATTCCAGTTTGACCTTTTTTTTTTTTTACTTACCACATGTGTTTTTAAAGGTTTTTTTTTTTTTTTGAGGAAAAAAACTAAAACTTTTTGGCACAAACTGTACCATAATTGTGAAAGCATAAATGTCACCACTGAAAAGTACCTGAGCTGATTCCCAGGACCCTGGGAATCATGACCTGACCTGAAGTGCTGAAGACAGGTGCCCAACCACTGAGCCACTCAGGCGTCCCTGCTTTTTTTTTTTCCCCCTGAGGTTTATTTATTTGAGAGAGAAATGGGGAGGAGAGGTGCAAAAGAAGAGGGAGAGAGAATCTTAAGTAGACTTCACACTGAGCGTGGAGCTGATGCAGGGCACAATCCTACGACCCTGAGATCACCACCTGAGCCAAAACCAAGAGTTGGGTGCTTAACTGACTGTTCCATACACTCCCTTGAAGGCCCACTTTTAGTGCTGGTCAAGTGGCAGCTGCCATGGAAAGCTAGATGGAATCCCAGCTCGGAGCTCCCGTGTGTGCCTTGGACACGTTGGTAACGTTGTCCTGGTGGCTGGAGCTCAGCAGCCCCTGGGAGCTCCGGGGCAGATTGCAGTCAGGTTCAGACATCATCCTTTCTCGCTATCCTTTCACGGAGCCAACATCCAGCCTTTGAATGTGAGAAAAATGTACACCTGGGTATTTTTATTTATTTACAGTTTGCACCCTATATAATTCCCAAAAGCAAAATGTGAAAGAGTGTTACTAAATTTATGAGTAATATAAAACTGGACAAGTACAAGTAAAAGCAGATTGTAATCCCGTAAAAGGAGCCGTACGCTGGCAGTTAGTAGCTATGAGAACTACCTGGGATAGGTAATTACTCAAGTTGAGCTCCGAATTTAGCTTTGAATTTCTTGGCATGTAACAAAAAAGGAGGAGGGGGGATGTAAAGCATCTGGTTCTTTTTATTTGAAGCCAGAAAATAAGTTTTGCCTAAGGAAAGGGACATTTTCTTGGTCCTCAGTTCAAGAAGGAAATTCAAGTGCAGATCCTTATTAAAAACCTATGGGGGATGACTCAGGTCTTCTTAATGGTTAGTGCGGTCAGGGTGTTACAGTTAGCTAGCCACAATGTGCCAAACCTCACAGACTGGGTCTCGACCGGGTGTCAGGTCCACCCGTGTGTCCCCAGGCCCCACAGCGGTGCAGATCCACCATCCATCCCTTGCGTGGACCACTTCGACCTCCCCCGGCCCTATCCATGCCTGTGCTCTCACTCGGCCCGAGTCGTCTCCACGCTGTGCTCAGGGGGCCCTGTAGGAGCACAGGTGCATCCGTAACCTGTCACTGGGGCCCGCCTGTGCACGTACATCTCCCGTGTCCCTTGGTTTGAGAATTTAAGACCGAAACCCGCCCACCTCTCCTGCCACCCTCCTGCCCTTGCTCCCTTTAGCCCAGCCGTTCCTTAGCCTTGTTTCTGGTTCTGTGCACATTTTACCCACTCTCTCAGGGCGTGTTCACCTGCCTAGGCTGGCTCTCCTGTTGGATCTGAGCTGCATCATCCTTGGAAGCTTCCCTGACCCTGGCGTTGGTTCTCGTGGCCCTCTGTGCCTCTTTCAGGAGCGCTCATCCCCATGGTGGTGCCCTTCCTACTAAATTGAGAGCCCATGGCAGCAGGGACTGGCCCAGGTCTGCCTCACTCTGACCCCCATCTCCATGCCCAGTGTCTGGTGTGTGCCATAGCCAGTTGGTAGGTATTGGAGGGGAGGGAGCCCTCCATCGGTGGCCCAGCCATTGCCGTGGCCTCCCAGCCTCCCTCTGCAGTGGACACTATCCCACACTGAGACGTCTATCCCAGAAATAGTTCTGATCACAAAACCACTATGTGTCAGAACTTTCAGAGGGTCCCCATTACCTGTAGCCTGCACGCCACACCCTTTTTTTAGATCCCTTCTGCCCCCAGTGTCCCTTCAGCTCATCTCTGCTCATCGTAACCATCCCGTAAGTAATTCCCTTGGCTGAAAGTCATGCCTTCCATTGTGTAGACTCTGAGCACCTTTGGTGGTACTATTTCTATCTCTACAATAGCTATTTTATGTATATAACTCCTGTTTGTAGTCCTAAATAGTGTCTAGCGTGAACCTCACATAGTAGGTAATCATGAAATACCTTAAATGAGTGGAAATTATTCTTTATTTAGCAGGTTTCTAAGCCAGTCTTTCCTAGGAACCATTTGCCTTTGGATGCTGTAATTTGTAATGAAGTTTCTGTTTTTGCATATATAACAAATGGCCAGTCAGCTATAGATCTCCTGTTCTTTTAAATATATCTATGTATTAGGGTGCCTGGGTGGCTTAAGCGATGGACTCTCGATGTCCACTTAGGTTGTGATCTCAGGGTCCTGGGATCGAGCCCCGCATCTGGCTCTGTGCTCAGTGGGGCACCTGCTTAAGGATTCTCTCCCTCTCCCTCTGCCCCTCCCTCCACACTCTCAGTCTCTCTCAAATAAACAAATCTTTAAATATATCTACAGATTAGTGACTGTGAACCCTGCTCACACACTGCTTTCTGCACACATTTCAGAGACCTCGTGGATCTTTTATAACAAGGGTACGGTATTCTTGTGTACTGAACACAGAAAGCAAATTGAAATAGATGTGTGTAGGGTTGTCATTTCAAGGGAAGACAGCTGGAGTTAGCGCACTCTTCAATCAACAACCAGTGGGCCACGGAACTTGCTTTGAGACGAGCATCACCTCACTGCCTCCCCAGGCCACACCTGCCATGACTCCGGCCATGAGATGATAACCCCCACTTCCGTTTCTTTTCCAACAGGCTGACCTGAACTGCAGTATTCAGGATGATGCCGGGGCTTTTTATGGTGTAACGAGTCAGTACGAGAGCTCTGAAAACATGACCGTCACCTGTTCCACCAAAGTGTGCTCCTTTGGGAAGCAAGTAGTAGAAAAAGTAGAGGTAAGTAGGCGTCTGTGCGCCGGAATCTTCACCTGAGGGCAGACTGTCGCCTTCCTTTCAACTTTCACTGGAGCAGAGAGTTTTACTTTCTTGGCATCTCCTCCCTCTCCCCATCTCTCCCAGCTCTTTCTCGTATTACTTTGTAACAAGAGCAAATGATTTGAAAGCAAGTGGAGGAAGGCAGAGAGGAAGCCCCAGGCCAGCCCTCCCTGACTGTGGCCCCCTGCCTTGTGCGGCCTGCCCCATCCAACCCGGGGTCTCGTGGGGGTGCCCTGGTGTGGAAGTCAGTCCATACAGGCCCTGCCACCCAGCAGACGGGGCCCTTCCTACCCCCAAGTCCAAGAGCACTTGCAGGCGTTGTAGATAACAGCCAAGATGGAATTCATCTGGTTAGCACCTGCCTTCTAAAACCCTGACACCCCGAGTGGTGGCGCTTTTGTATTTCCATTCCTTTAATTCTTTGAGACAGATTATAGCACAGCACATACTGGGATCAAATACCTATTTGTAGTTTTTATATTTCCTCCCTCCCTCCCTTTCAAAAATGTATGTTCTTTTTTTTTTTTTTTTAACCCCCTGAAAGAAAAACAGGTGGATTGCTTTGTATAAATACAGTTTGCAGTTGACATTCCACATAAAGTCGAATTTTCCAGTGTTTTCTCCCATTAGCCAGCCAATCCATGTTCAGTGAGTAGCTTTTGTTCACGGTGGTCCTGGAGCCACAGGTCCCAGAGCCCAGTTTGACTGTGGCAGACTTTGTGCCAAGGCAGGAGACAGGAGAGTAAGCATGTGCTGGGAAGGAGGGCAGGGGCCAGCGTATGGGTTTGGTAAGACTTCGAGCTGAACAGTAAGGATCCTGGATGCTGCGGCCCCTGGTAGCCTCCCAAGCACAGCACAGGACACTGTGGAGGAGGTTACACTAACCAGAGAGGATGGAAGCGAATTGGCTAGAGGATTGAGGGGAGCCTAGGTCTCCTGAGCTTCAGTAAACTGTAGCAGTGGGAATCTAGGTAAGACATTTGAGCAGAACTTAGGAACTCACTGGATATTTTTTAAAAGTTCATGAGGACGAAGAGTCAGAGGTCCCATGTTGTGTGTTTGTGAGGACAGTGCTGCCACCGGCGGAGACAAGAAAGTAAAGTCTTGAAGAGCCCACAGTCGGGATGATTCTAGATGCAAGATAAGAATTTGGAAGACAGATAAAGACTGAGAATACTTACCAGGAACCCTAAGCATTATAGATCATGAAAGCTACGGGTTTGGAAAATTAGATGTGGAGAGGGAATAGCAGCACAGGAGCAAGGGGTTAAATTTGGGGAGCAGGAGCCAGCCCTGGGGCGAGTGGAATGGTGACACCAGCAGAGGACCTCAATGGATGAGGGAGGAAGGGAGCCAGCTCAATGCGTGTCCTGCCTGGACAAAATGAACCAGACGAGTTACTCAGTTTCCCAGATTCCAAAAACTCTTTTTTTTCATTGGGTCCTCCAACAACACAGCCAGAGATTTCTGTCAGTTCAGGAAGCAGGAAAAGGTTGTCTATGATTGATAAAGCCCCAGGAATTTTCATGGAGAAGGTAGTGTGAGTGTGGCAGGTGGCGTTTTATAATTAAGCTTTTAATTCACTTAGAATGTATTTCTGCATTTGGTGTGAAATGGGAGTCTGCTTCTGTCGTCTTCCAAATACACAGGCATTGGTGTCAGAACCATTTATTAAATGATTCATCCTTTTCCCTCTGAGTAGATCTAAGATCTGTCCCCTTTAAGTTACCACCTGTCCTGGGAGCCATTCCTGGAGTCTCTCTGATTCCACCCTCTGCTTTATCTGTGCATGTCCCAGGACCACGTTGATTTGATTACAGTGGCTTTATGGTACATTCTTACGTCTCCTGATGCAAGTCAATCTGGCCATTCTTCTTTTCCATATATTTTCTAGGCTGGTGACCAGCATTTATTCTCCCAAAAAGATGAAATCACTATAAAAAGAAAAAAAAAAAGTAAAGAAAACCAAAAACCTTGCTTGATCAATCTAATCGTAATTCTACTAACTTTAGATTTTATTCTGGGATAAATTGATACCTTACCAATATTGAATCTTTCCAATCGAGAACCTATTTGCATTTCCATCTCATTTATCTTAATAAGATTTTATAGTTTTCACATACAGGGTTATGCCCTTTTTGTTAAATATATTTCTAAATATTATGTAATTTATTAATGCAGTTCCAATTTCTAGATCTTAATTACTAGAATAGAGAAACACTCTTGGTTTTTGCTTATATATGTTTTATCTGGCCATCTTATCTCTAGTTTTTTCCCCTAGATTCTTGGATTTTTCTATATATATAGTCATAGCAGCAAAAAGAGAAGACTTTATCTCTTCTTTTCCAATGTTTATGCCACTTTTCCTATTATGATTATTTTCTCCTTCTTTCCGTTTGTTAAAACCTCCATCACTGTCATAAAAAGAAGTAGGATGGTGAGTATCCCTGTGTAGTTACCGCTGTCCATAGAGATGGTTTTGGTGTTTTGCCATTCTGGATTTTATTTACTGTTGGATTTTATAAATAATCTTTATTTTATATCTAACTGCTTTCTTTCTATTCCTGTTGTCCTTAGGATTTTTATTAGCAACCCTGCAATATTTTATCAAATGCCTTTTCAGCATCTTTTAGTATGATTTTCCTCTAATTTATGGACATGAGTTCAATGTGTCCTATACAGGAGCCACCACAGCATTCCTGAGGAAAGTCCTACTTTGAACTCACTGATATATTCTCTTTACTAGTCGACATGAGATCTTTGCATCTCTTAAGTGACTAGTCTGTCCCTTTTTTAATTTCTTTATATCCATCAATTTCATAAAAGGAATTGGGACACCTGCCTTTTCCTGCGGTCTGGCCTAGTTTGTGTAACACAGAGAGAATAATTGTTCTTTAAGAGTTGGATAAAACTCAGCGATGAAACTGTTTGGTCTTTGTACCTTTCTCCATGATGAGTCTCTGAAAAATTTTTTGGCCATTTCCACAGTAATGGACCTTGTCAAGTTTTCTCCTTCATGGTTCAGTATTAGTAATTCATATTTTGCTGGGGAATCAGACTCTTTCTTGTCTTTTTTTGCCTTGGAGTTATATGAAGTAACCTTTTACAAATCTCCCAGTTTCTACTGTAATTGTGGTTTTGTCTTTTTTCTCTCTTAAGCTTGTGAAGGCTTGATTTTGTTTTGACTTTTTAAAAAACCAGTTTTTAAATTTATTTAGTCCACATTTTTTATTTCTGTTAACATCGATTTGAGCTTTTATCTTTATTAATTTCCTATTCCTGGTTTCTTTTGGTTTCTTTGTAACTTGGGTTTATTTTGTGGGTTTTAAAAAAAAATTAAGACGTGGTTGGTTCTGTAATTGTTGATCTTTCATGATGAACTCAATGAAACTGCTTTGTTAAGTTTCCTCCAAGTATAGCTTCGTCGTGTCCCCTAATTTTCATGTCAAGTATTTTCCTTTTCATTACTCTTGAGATAGTTTGTAATTTCCTTTTTAATTCGTACTCTTTGATCCAAGGCTACCTAGGGGGTGTGTTATTTCTGAGTGCTTCTGGGGAATCTTCAATACCAGTATTTTCTTTCTTTTCCGTGTTTATTAAAAACATAAATAACTCCCAGTCAGGAGCTCGTGATCATTGTGAAGTTGTTTTTCCTGAGATAGAGAAATTAGCTGCCTTGGTCGTTGGCCTGTGAGGCCTGTATTAACAGCAGAGGAGGATTTTCTCTGGGCTCCTTGAAGAATTGTAGTTGACTGGGCCCGCTCTCCCAGATTTCCAGGCAGAAAATCACTAAGTAGGTGATTATATTTCTTTCTGACCTAGACAACCCTTCTTTATAGCTATCCTGTTTCCACTTTTTTCGTTTGCAGAAAAATAATGGATTGCTGAGCATGGCATTAAGTTTGGCATTGGGATTCTTTTTTTAATTATGTAAATAGAACAGCACTTAGCAGATGATTCGTGTTGAAAAAGGAAAAATGCTTTTGCAGGCAGCAATAGCTTTTTCATGTATTTTGAAGTCAGAAGTGTAAATGTGCTCAACTCCTTTTTCCCCTCACAGACGGAGTATGCAAGGTTTGAGAACGGCCGGTTTGTGTACCGAATAAACCGCTCCCCGATGTGTGAATATATGATAAACTTCATCCACAAGCTCAAACACTTACCAGAGAAATATATGATGAACAGTGTTTTGGAAAACTTCACAATTTTATTGGTAACTGTTTTGCCTCTTTCCTCTTGTGGCAGACACAGTCTGGGGCTGGTGGGGAGGGACAGGCAGGTGGCCAGGTAGGGATGCTGCGTGAGCTGGTGGTCGGTCACCATCTGAATCCTCAGCGGCCAGGGCAAGCTTGGGCTCTGTTTGCACTTGAGTCTGTAGACGAGACAGGGTCTCATGTGGCGGGGCTAATAAGCTTTTCTAAGCTTGAGAAAACTGGAATTCAAGTGGGTAAAATTCAGCTGCATGTTAGAAAGGCACAGAGAACTTTTAAAAAACTTAGGAATTTCTAAAAGCCCAGCACCAAGGCTGCATCCTAGATCAATGAAATCAGGATGTCTGAGGATAGAAGCCAGGCATTTATATTTTTTATAGTTGCCGAGGTCTTTCCTGTGTCGGCCACATGGAAGTCCCAGCAGCACAGTATGCAGATCGCGATGGGACCAAAACAGTCCGTGGGTTCATCTTTGACTCATTTCACGATGGATTGCAAGGCCTTCTAGGAAATAACGGACATTAAAATAGCAAAGGGCAAACCAACACCACAAGAAACAGCACCACAAGAAACACAAATTAAAAGAGAATGTCATGCCCAGGAAATACTCTCAATAGACTGAAAAGTATGGTCCAAACTTGGACAGTTCAAGGGAAAGTGAAAGCAGTGGTAGTCAGGGTCCCAGTGGGAGAAGTTTCCAGTTACCCCCAGGACAATGCCAGGGAGTAGAGGAGGGACCCCTAATATTTAACTTTAAAACCGATTTCTCTTAGGGGCTTCATTTGGAGACCTGGTAAGGTTATATAAACAGGGTTGTCCTCAAAAATCTGCCTATAAAATACGTAGTAATGGGTTTCATAAGGCTCATTTTTTAAAAAATTAACATTCTTTGATTTAACCGAAGGAAAAATGCCAAAACAAAACTTGGAAAGTTTTGCTAAAAGGGGGTAACGATGATATCCAGTATCATGGTCAAGTATTCAGTCTTCTGAAGCCCTGCTTTGTTCATCTGTTATTAGGATTCAGAACTAGAGTACTTAGAACAGAAGATCTTTGGATCCATTGAGATCAGGGCTCCAGAGGCTTTGGATCCATTGAGAATCAGGGTTCTCAATCAGTGGTATGCTACTTTAAAAAGAAAAAGAACAAACCTGTCCCTCAACCTCCCCTCAACACCCTGATATATTAGCATTTGCTCATTTCCATGGTATACATACACTTCCAAGGTCAACTTCAAGGCACCAGTCGTTGTCCAGCTTACGAAATTTCTTCATATTTAACTCTCAAGAGCCAGTGGGAGCCAGTTTCCTCACACCAGTAGAAAAACCCGAATAAGTAAAACTTTAAAAATTAAAATGCTTCTACATATCAGATTCACCCAGGAAGCTTTTGAAATTTCTGGGGCCTGGGCCCCAGCTGAGATAAATAAAACCAGAATACCTGAAAGTGGGGCCCGCCCAGCATCACGGTTTTTGTCTCATTTTTATAGGTCCCCGGGTCATTGAGATGGAGTCCCACTGCTATAGGGGATAGCTGAATGAGCTGCAGGGAGTCCCAAGAGTTCCCAGACACGTGACGGGCAAAAACTTGGCAGACGATTTTGCATGTGCTTTTCATTTATTCCCGCGAGAGTCTCTCAGCAGATTCTCAGCCGTGTCCATGAGAAACTAGCAATCTGGGGGAAACTTTGGAAAACCTGTTCTTTAATAAGTATTAAATGTATTAGTGTCTTGTTCTTTAATGGTCGTTAGTGAAAATTGAGCAGTTCACGGTTTGGGGTGCGGGCAGGTACCTGTCACACAGCTGTTTCTTGCTAGTTCCAAAGGTGACTCTTGTACTCAGATGGGCAGAAAATGAGTGTCTCATCCCTTGG
This sequence comes from Canis lupus dingo, assembly GCF_003254725.2. Lineage (NCBI taxonomy): Eukaryota > Metazoa > Chordata > Mammalia > Carnivora > Canidae > Canis > Canis lupus. The sequence goes on from NC_064263.1 coordinate 36,439,139, forward strand.
GAGGGACAGACAGTTCATAGCCTTAGGAATTAACCCAAACTCTCTGAGTGAATGGCCAGCCCACCCTCAAGCAGTCTTAGCTGTTCTTACAAACCAGTTCTGAGTCTGCTTGAGCATTTTAAGGAATATGCCTCATTCCCTAACCCTACCTCGCAGAGCGTAGCTGAGGAAAACAAGGCCTGGAAGAAATTTAAGGCATCTGTTAGCCACAAAATCCATGAAACCAAATCAGTAGTGCTCCTTCAGAGCATGTGACTTCAAGCAGTCAAATGTCCAGAGAACATTAAATTAATTCCAAAACGTATCAGTAAGCAACTAGAGAAATTCCTTTGCTATGAAGAATCAGTAGCTCTCAATAAATATCTGCTAGAAATAATATTTTGGCTTTTAGAGGAACTGAAATTAAACCAGCACTCCTGGATTACGAGGGTCAAGTCTCACTGATCATGAAAGGAGAAATAGTACTTTCCAGCTCTTCCTCAGAAGTAGGCAGCTGCTGGATACAGTTCTAGATATTTTACTCGGTATTGGGTTACAAAGCCTGTGTCAGAAAGATCAAGTCCAGACCTTACTGGCTGGTGAGCTAGACTCTGATTTCATCGGGATGATAACAGAGATTGAAGTGAACCTGTAAATGTGAGGCCTTAGTGACAATATGCAAACAGACTGAGGACCACAGTAACTAAATTATAGATCAAGTATTCCTGTCGCCTTTGGAAGTTGTATTCAGACATACATACAGCTCTCTAGAAACATTTTTTTTTTCTTTTGACTCTTAATCGGGAAGTCTAGGATTAGACTTGGCCACATGGAAGTCCCTGGCTGGCCCAGTCGGTAGAGCATGTGGCGTTTGATCTCAGGGTCATGAGTTCAAGCTCTGTGTTGGGCCTGGAGCCTACTTTAAAAAAAAAAAAAGGAAAAGGAGAAAGATAAATAGAACATAGTCTCTCCTAGAGAGTTTGCAAGAAGGTCAGGTTGATCAGAGAGGTTCCAGGCACAGTGCTAATAAATCTTCTGTAAATGTTATGAAATTCTCACTGCAGAACTCTGCGATCATCTTTATTCCCATTTTACGGATGAGGGATGGTAGGCTTACCTGAGGTCACAGAGCTAGTGATAGACATAAATTAAGACTTAAAAATAGGAAAGACACTTCGCAGGATATTTCATGATCATGGAACCAGAAGACTGGGGTTTAGGACCCAATTCTATTTCTATGACCTGGGCTTGGGTAAGTTATTTAAAGTCTGTAAACTCCGTTTCTTCCTCCATTTACAAACAGAATGCCCGGGTCTGTGCACGCCACCTCGAAGGTTGTTGAGAATATTTTCATTCATTCAGCTAAACCATGGGACTAGCTGCCAGAAAACACTACAGATAAAACACAATGCCTATCCCATCGTAAATGTTGGCCTGCTATGAGGAAAGAAGCCTGTAAATAAATGGTTACAATACATTTGTACAATACGTGGCTGTGGTCCTCTTGAGAAACAGACACCTGGACGTACAGGATAGTTTACATAACTGTGGCTGGATTGAAGTGGGGGGATTCCCAGGGATGTTAAAAGATGGTATTTACTTGGTGTTGATGGATAAACAGGTATTTTTCAAATTTAGCAAGAAAAGGGCCATTCCATGAGTGTGTTCTTAAGTGTCAGGTATTGGGGTGTGAACTAGCTGGGGGTGGGGCAGCCGTCGTGGAGGCGTCTGAGGCAGGCAGGTATTTGCCAAGCCATCACAAAAAGGAGACAAACCAACAGTGGCAGGTGGCTGGCAGAGGAAGGTACATGGTGCCGAGAGACCGTGTGACAAGAGCGTTTGACCTGGTGAGGGAGGTCAGAGGCGGCTTCCCTCAGGAAGAAACAGTTGAGGCATCCCTGCCAGATGACTAGGAAGAGAGGGTAGAGAAAAGCACTGCAGGTGGGCAGACAAGCAGGAAGACTGGAAATAGGGTGGGGTGGCTGGCGTGGAGAGAGCGTGAGCAAGGAGCAGCGAGCTGGCCGGCTAGCAACAGCCAGGTGGGGCAGGGTCTCCTGGGCCTTGGAGGCTTGAGGGCAGGTTTTCTCTTCACCCTACAGTTTGGAAGTTGAATACAGGCCACCAGGGTTTTTAAGCCAGAGAGTGATGTTATCAGAGTTCTGCTCCTCACAGGTTTTTTGTGGCTGCTGTGTACCCCTGGGAGTAGTATGAGCCAGCGCGGCTCCTGGGGGTGGGGAGGGCCCTGGTGCAGGGGGGTCCGGGCGCTTGGGTGCTGCTCTGGGCCCTGGCAGTGCAGAAGGGGATGGATTCAAGAACCATTGGGGAGGTAAAAGCAGCAGGACATGGCATTTCCTGCCCATGGGAAGAGAGGGAGGGAGGTGTCCAGGACAAAAGGCCTGCATGCTTGGAGTCTCTGATTTGTGAGGGAAGGGGCAGGAAGTAAGACCAGGAAAGCAGGTAGGTATTGAATAAAATCTTTATTACCCAGGGGTGGAGGGGGAGGGAGAGAACTGATTACTGTACCAATTCATTTGTCTAGAGCAACATGGCTTAATGGTTAGGAAACAGGTCTTTGAAATCAGATCTGGGATTCTTAGTTGACAGGTTTTTTTTTTTTTTAAGATTTTTATTTATTTATTCATGAGAGACACGCAGAGAGAGGCAGAGACACAGGCAGAGAGAAGCAGGCTTCCCCCAGGGAGCCAGACCGATGTGGGACTCGATCCCGGGACTCCAGGATCACACCCTGGGCTGAAGGCGGCGCTAAACCTCTGAGCCACCCAGGGATCCCCTAGTTGACAGTTCTATAACCTTTAATCTCACACACACACACACACACACACACACACACACACACACGGCCTCCCTCTCTGCCAAAGAGGAGCTGATAACGGCACCTGCTCACAGACCTGTAACACGTATGATATGATGTGTGTGAAGCATTTAAGACCGAGTGGATGCGTGCTAAGCAGTCACTACATGTTGGCTGTTCTGTCGATTGCCATCCATTCAGCAAATGTATAAACAACTGTGGAAAAAAAAAAAAACTGGAGTGCCAAGCGTGTCACTAGGAAGCACGGTCCCTGTTCTTCAGGAAATGACAGCTCACGTGGGCTTTTTTTTTTTTTTTAAATCACACAAATCTAGGTGTACTTACAGACCGAACTGTGTGCTCTGATGGGAAAATGATAAGTGTGTGCATCTTTATTCTTCAGGCAGAGACCCTACCCTTGGATGCCTTGAGGGTAGGGGACACGGAATGAGTGAAACAGCCTGACAGGGCAGGGAACACACCCCCACACCCCATGCCAACGCACTGGGCTAGGCCCTCAGATTCCCAGGGTTTGAAGAGACTGAGCTGTCTAGAAACCACATATAATAGTATCACTGAAGCTGTTGGGCAGTTGGGCTAGATCTGCTTTTAGAAAGTTCCTTCTGAGAATGGCCCTGGGAGGTGGGCAGGGGCCACGGCGCCCTGGGTCAGATCCCGCCTCCGAAGATAATGCAGGCTAGGCCCATGGGCACGAGGAGGAGAGAGCTGGAGTCCACAGTCTTGAGCCAAGAGGGGAAGCACGTGAACATTTCAGAGCTCATTTCAAAAGGTAAAAGCCTTGCGTAAGTTGAAAGAGTGGTCACTTGACGTGACCCTGCCACAGTGCCTTGCACGGCGTGTATTTCACGGAGTCCCAGCACGGCTGGCTAACAGCGCTGAGCCAGGTGTTCGTGGGGCTCACGTCTGTCCTGGGCTGCTGTGAAACAAATCTAGTAGGAGCTTAGGAGTAAGCTAGGAGGCAATTCCTGGGATAAATGACTGTCGCATGGGACAGAATTCTCGAAATCGACCCTCCCAAAAAATACGAATTCTTGTGGGCTCCGATTATGGGTGAGACCCTGTCCTTAAGGAATTTCTTACACGTGGTAACTAAGTCCAGATAGGGTTCAAGTCGGACCCATAAGTACCCTAAGTTTGTGCTGGAGGGAGCAGAGGGAGGCTGGGGCATCGCCAGCAGTCTACCTGCTGGGCTTCAGATGGTTCCTCTCCAGGCAAGTCCTAGTGGCACAGGTGGGCGGTGTGTTCATCCGTGTGGGTTTCTCTCTCTCTCTCTCTCTCTCTCTCTGTGTGTATATGTACATATATATACTTTTTTTTTTTTAACAGGTGGTAACAAACAGGGATACACAAGAAACTCTCCTCTGCATGGCCTGTGTATTTGAAGTTTCAAATAGTGAACATGGAGCACAGCATCATATTTACAGGCTTGTAAAGGACTGAACATGGTTATTTATATATATAGATATCTGTATATACACACACACGTATGTGCGCACACACACACTCTCTCCATTATTGAATGACTGTAAACCTCACCACGCAGGGGGGTGCCCTGGCCCTGAGGTCACCCTGACTTTTTCTAAATCCTGTTTGAGTGAAGTCATTTTTTCATGTGTTCCTACTATCATTGTAGCTGTGAAGTTCTGGTACAGTTGTAAAAAGAGAAATCGAGTTGTTTCTACGTGTTCTTTAGATCCACGGCCCACAATTCCTCGGGAAAGGTGATCCTTAAGAACCCGGGTCTCTGTCTGCAGAGACCTATTTCTAATTGTGGTAGAAAAAAATTTGAGACAGAGCATTTGCCATGGGACATTTACAGCCTTTATACAAATGTATTTAGTTCTTTTTTTTTTTCCAACATAAAATTCTTGTTTTAAGATACAAGTAAAATTAATCTTTAAATATAAATGTAAATTAGTACACAAAACTAAGAATCTTTAGACTTATCTTTGTAACTAATTAGGGTGGAAGTTATGAAAGAATGTAATTCACTAAATTATTTTTTAAATGAAACTTTTCTTTCTTTTTGAAACCAAATGTTAAAATATAGCCTTAAATGCTTGGTAGAAATATTCTAATGAGACAAATTTGTACTTTTTTTTTCTCTCTCTCTCAAGGTTAAAACTAATCTCTTAATCCATTAAACTCTTGAACAGGTATTACAAAGGAAGAAAACTTCACCCCTTATCCTTAACATATATAGTATATTTAAAAAATATAAAATTGTATTGTACTAATGTGATGATTATTTAATGAAAAAAGAAGATGGCTCTTTTTGCAATAAGTAGATAAATACTGAAAATCTAAACGTACAATGTTTATAGTCTTGTGTGTGCAGTTATATTTTATATGGACAACCAAATTTTTTACTAAGATGAGTAAATGTTTGAACCACTGAAATTTAATAACAAAAATTTAAAATTGGCATTGAATACTGCACTGTGAGCTGCAAAGTATAGAAAAATCCTGTGGCTGGGAGAAATTTCATCAACCAAACAAGTAAAAGGCTCATCAGTTTTAGCGTCTCTGCTCCCCAGAAACTTGCAAGCATCCTCACCAGCCTGTGGATAAATTATTTCTGGTGAACCAGCACGCATATTAACCTGCTATAACTGTATGTGTACTTATGTGTTTGTGTGTACATCCACACACATATACATATATAGTTATTAAACACCTATTTATTGAACATCTATTCAGTGTCACTCAGTTTGCTCGGTGCTGATATGTATGTATATCGCAGTCTGCGTCCATAGATCTAGATATATTCTTTAAGGACATCTGTTTCCTCAATGTCTCTCAATAAGTCACAGTTCTTGTTTGAGCTTTGAGAGGCCCAGTGCTCTCTCGGACTCTTCCAAACAGACTTGTTTGGGGAGGTTCTCTTCCCAGGAGAAATTCAACTTTCCAACCCAAAATATTCCAAAGCATCACCCAGGCAGAGTCGGTTTGAAATGGCCACATGTCTTGGGTTCTTTCCATAAGTGCTTCATTGGGAAGGAGACAGGGTATATGCCCCAACTTCCCGGAGGAAAGTGACATTTTTTATAATTGCCAGGAGTGGGTTAACACGATAGAACGTGGAATAAGTTTTGTAAAGTCGTGAAACCTACCAAGGCTTTCTCATCAAGCTGGAAAATGATTACCTTGTTCTTTCACGTCCAAGGAACTTACCCCTTTCCCTGTCCCGTTACCTGCTCTGACCCTGCTGGCACATTGATTAGAGTGTTTGGTGGTCATGAGCACTAGGGTGTGTGTGGCTGGCTTGTGGCAAATAGGAGGACACCAGACCAAGCCTGACCTCTCCCAAACTCATGCCACTGGTTCCTGGGAAGACCAGAGAAGAAAGTGCAAAACTCCCATTTGGAACACACATCCCTCAGATAGGCCGGTAGGATGATGTCTGTCTTCCCTCTGCAAAGAAACTAACGTTTATTCTCTGATTCTAAGTGGGCCTTTGAAGGATTGCCCTACTCATCTGCCCTTCCATCTGGCCTTCCGCCCAGGCACTGAAGCTTCTTCCATGGTCATCATACTTAATGACGTCTCTTGGTCACCCCTCCTATGGATGTTTCTTTTGCTCCTGTCACCTGCATCTTTCCTCAAGGGAAACCCCTCCCTCCCAGGGCCAGGACCCAGTGAAGGGGTGTAAAGGATCTTCTATGGCCAGAGCCATCCCAGAACTTCCGGGAGAGAAGTTGGTCTGATTCACATTCCCACGCAGGGATGGAGCTCTTCTGTGCTGCCGGGAGGGCTCTCGGGATTTACTTTTCAAAGCACAAATACACCCAAGAAGAGCCCCTACAGGGCGGTTCTGTTGGCTCCAGAGATGGGCATACCCCAGGCAGGCTATGCCCCCATCCCCCAGATGCCTTCCTAGCTAAGTTTGGGGTATTTACAAGAACAACCTGGAGGTTTGCTTTTTGCTCTCAAAACATTTCTAAGAGCCTTAAAAAATTTACTTCTTGTCTTGTTCCTCTACAATTTTCTCCAGGGCAGACTGTTTCTCTCTCTTAACCTCTGATCCCAGTTACCCAAACCCTTAGCCCTCTCTGTGTCTCTGCCAAATTAGGTGCTGGGGTGGGATTTGTATTGTAGCACCTAATCCAAATCTGTCTTGGGTCTTTCATCCTTGATAGCAGTCTTTTCCCTTCATCTATAAAGCTTCCCAAACCATAAAAAAGCCTTTCCAGGCCTCTGTCCTTATTGCTTTCTTTCAGATACCAGATATCCTGGTGACCCTGTACTACCAGCATTGAGTCAGGGACATCTCATACTTTTACTAGAGTCTGGAGGCCCATCTTCCCCAGCCCACACAGGGAGGAGCGGAAGAACTGGACTCTGGTCTGTTGGCATTCGTTTCCATCTTAGCAAAAGACCTAAAATTACCATCAGGACTTCTTCAGGACAGATTCTGGAATCCCAGAAGGTCTAAACTTCTCTGGGCCAGGCGTTCTCAGCGTCTACACTGTTGATGGTTGGGAGCAGTCCTTTGTTCTGCTGAGACGATCCTGTGCATTGTAGGAGGTATAGCAACACCCTTGGCCTCTCTCACACCCTCCCTGCTGTTGCCACAACCCAGAATATCTCCAGATGTTGCCAAATGCCCCACGGAACACAATATCGCCCCAGTTGAGAACCACTGCCCTAGACCTCACAGGTCACAACCATATTTGAGATTTTCTTTTTCCCTTTGCTATCCTAGGAGCCTTGTTTCAGTTCGTTAAGAGGCAGGTAGGAATGTTACTCAAATGACATTACGTCCAGGTCTCTTCCCGCTCAGAGCCTCTTTCACAGCAGAGTCTGTCCTGCTGCAGAGTATTCCTTCATCCTTTGAGGATCTTGGGAACAGCTGGTCACCATCATCCCCACAATCAGCTCACCCGTGTAAGGTGCCTCTGATTTGCTCTTCATTCCTTAAGTTTACCAGCTTTAAAAGAAGTTCCAGCTGTGTTCATTATTCTCATGAGCTTATGGGACTCATTGTCAAAGCTTTCATCATTTCGGTAAACTTCCTCTGGTCTTCCTCTGCCCTCTGCCCTACACTCAGTGCTGTTCTTAGAATTTATAAAAGCCTTTGGAACGCTGCACCTTTAAGGATGGAGGAGAGAGGGACCAGTTCTGGAAGAGGGCTGATAGATTTTCCTTTATTTATTGAGCTAAAAGAGAGCACAATCTATTCTCCTTCATTTAGTGGATGAGAAAGTTGGGGCCCAGCAGGGAGGTGACTTGCCCAAAGTCACCCAGCTGGTTAGTGACAGAGTAAAGGTGAGGCTCTGGGACCTTGCCACTTAACCCTCGGCCTCTCCCGGTGGAGTTTGATCCACTTTGGTGCTCATGCCTAAATGATGCCTACAAAGGTGTGCACGGCTCAGAGCAGAGGACAGAGGGAGACCTAAGAACCCCCCCCCACCTCGGCCAGAGCACGGCATCACCCCGATGCCAACGCCGCCTCTCCCACGGAGCCTCGGGTCTGACGGGAGCTACGCGAGGCACCCACAAAGCAGATACAAAAGCTGATGAGCCTTTTCGCTTACCCTGAAGACAATTCACCCGCCACAGACTCTGAGTCCAATTTTTATCTGCTAAGCATCCCAGCAGCAAAGTCCCACACTCAGACCAGCCAAAAAGCAGCCCCTGTTCCCAGCACTTGGTGTTACAAGCCCCCAGATGGCTTAAACCCAAGTCTTCTTTAGGTCTCGATACTGTAGTGGCTTTAGCGGTCTGTTTTTGTACAACCATAAATTATTTAAATCGTCTTGAGATGACAGTCAATTTTACAAACCAGGTACATATAATTTGTCTAAGTTTGTATATGCTCTGTCTGGTACACTACACCTGTCCTGACGAAGGGTAGAACCAATTCTGTGTGTTGGTGTTCACACCTGTGACATTGAGAGCATATGTCTGCATTGCTTCTTTCTTTATGTTGATATTTCTGTGGCAAAGCCCTGCACATGTCATTTCTGAAAAGCCTTAAATCTTTTGAGACGTTGCGTGTAGGGTGTGCAGTGCAAAAGGCTGCCTCGGAACTGTGAGCCCTTTTGTAAGCTGGAAGCATTTCTCTTACTACTGTTACTTTTTTTAGGGAGTTTTAAATTCAGAGCTGCCAAAGCGTTCCAGTAAGCAGTGCCTTAGTGATTTCCTAGTCCTACCCAGCCCTCCGCGTCCATTTACTGATTGGCCCCGTATTGGAAACCGCACAGGCAAAAAAAAGACAAAAACAAAAAACAAAAAAACAAAAAACGGTTCTCATTTCTCTTTTGTAAGCCCAATTTTCTCCAGCCCTCTAGGGAACCGACCCACCTGGTCGAAAATCGGAAACTGAACGGCAGTCGGTTCTTGACCGCACTCTCAAACGTATATACCAAAACGGAAGGTTTTCCAACTTTGTGGTTTACTATGAAAAGCAAATTGTACTTTTAAAGTTGCCTTCGAAATTCACGACCAAATACTTAGCTATTTATGAATCTTCTGCGCTCTAGCATGGAAGTGCCTTTGGTTTGAGATTCCAGCTTAGAAAAGTGCTGCCATATAACGATAATTTGTGTAGAGAGACCAAAAATATTCTGAGATCACCGTAATGCCTTTGGTTTACCAGGATGAGTAACCAACCACAGGCCTCTGTCCGCCAGGGCGCGGCAGGACGGCCCCCGGGAACTGTTGCGTCCCGTGTCCGCGCCCCCGGGGGCCCCCGCCCGCCCCCCAGCCCTGCGTCCGCGCCAGGGGACTGCCACGCAGACGACAGACTCTCCGGCCGGTGGACAGCGCTGTCCTTCCCCTCGTGTTCGTGTTCAGTCTCCGTGGAGGCTCTCCTGTCCATGCAGACGACAGCGCGCGCTTCTCTGGTTTGCGCAGTGACACCACTTCTGGAAGTTGGAAGCCTCAAACTGAGATGCCAGCGCAGAACAACAAACAAAACAAAACAAAAAATGAGTTAGGGTCATTACAATCGAAGTGTTCTTCTCAACGGCGAAAACGTTGACTCTGAGTGTTGTGTACGAATGTGCTATGAGAAACTTCCAAAGAGCACCATTCACAATTCGGCATTTTCAAAGAATGGTCCAGCCCTCCAAAGGGCAGCCCTTTAAGAGTCCGCTGTTGGCTTTTATCCAAACCTTGTGTAGATTGGGAAAACTGATAGAGGTAAGGAAGAGGAGTGGAAAGGACCAGAAGGCGAAAACACCAGCCAAACAAAAGCCAGGAGAAAAAAAAAAAAAATTGTCCTTTACCAATATAGACTTCAGAATGACATGAGACATCTTTGAAAGTTAGCCTCTGAACTCTTAATGCGTTACGTTCTTTCGTCTGTCCCTGGTGTCTTTAAGATTACCCTGTCTGGGCTCTGAAATTTCAGGAGTGATTTCTATCCACACCAAGTTGTGAGTATTTAGAGAAAATTCTACAAGGAAAAAAAAATCAAATGGTGAGAACGAAAATGAGCTAACACGAGCAGTAGTTAGCCGCTTGAGTTGAGGCCCCCTGTCAGTGCTGTACCGCACCCGGGCAGAAATGAATCAAATACTTGTTCATCTGCTTCTCTTTTCAGCTGTTACTGTGCTTTGTTTGGCAATAGTTTTCTCTCATAAGCTCATTGCTTATATTGTTCAGAATGAAGGTTTTTGTGTTTAAAATTTACTGCATTGCGAGGGTAGTTTCGCTGAAGTCCTGCACCATTAACTGAGATGAAATATTGGTATTTATTGTCCTACTTCCTGAGGCTGTAGCTTGTTTTATTCTTTGTGAATTCGCATGGGGTGAGTCCCACGCCACACTGCATCGTCTTAGTTTATTTGCAATGGCATTTATGTTCCCTCTTTCCTCATTAAATGGGGTCAGATTCCAGGAGATTCCACCTCGCTCAGGTAGACTCCTTCGTCTGCCTTCCATTACGAGATGGTTTTCCCTTCCCCTGTCTCTGAGAGGTTAACAGAACCTAGGCATAAATCAATTGGAAACCGGTCTCTTATTTTATTGTTGTTATTATTATTTTTGGATCAGTCATTTTCTGTGATTAGTTTGACTGTGTAAATTAGATATTAACTGCACTTCTTAACAAAAAAAAAAAAAAAAAAAAAAACATCTCCCTGTTACCTCCTTGAAAGATTCACTTCTGTAGGCCTTTGTCCATAGGCTCTTGCCTGCAGAGAAGGGAAAAAAAAAAAAAAAAAAGAAAAGAAAAAACAAAAACAGTACGTGCCTGAAAAACAACAACAAAAAAAATTTTTGTGACGTTTAAAAAAGAAACCCGAATAGCCTTTAATTCTTGAATATGCTTAAATTTTATGTAAATTGGTTTTGCCACGTGTGTTTGTTCACGTTCTAAATGACTTAATGGGATTCTCACAGTCGGTGTCTTTGTGTCCCGTGTATACGATGGGCTTGTGACGTAAGCGCTTCATCTGGTCAGTGGTCGCTTTGATATTGTACTGCAGCTGGGAGGGGGCTCGGGAACCTGGCCCTGGGTGATAAGGTTCCCCTCGGTCGATTGGAGAGATGGGGGTGGGGGGGCCAATTCTCACACACGTTTTCTTAAACTATTTGCAGAAACTTTCAAAAAGGCATTTGGTTAAACCTCTTGGCAGTACAGTATTCTTGTATTTGTTAATGTCTGTGTTTAGGTACTGGTACCTTTTTGTTTAAAAAAATGTTCTAAGTGTTGGCTTTAAAGTGAATTTATCTTTAGTATGATAGTTATATGAAAATTATAGGGTTTGTGTGCAGAGAATTTTTTTATAAAGTGCTTTGTAAAAAAAAAAATGTATTCTAGCTTTCGCGGTACATATGTGTGATAACTTTAATATCCATGACAGTTAAGTGCAATTATTTCATCACTCTAAAAATGCTATTTTTGTGTCAGTTCCTGCAGGTGTTTTCATGTCTTTGCAAAGTGACACATTTTGATGCCTTCTTGATAAAGTGGTAGACATTTTGTAGCTTTCTAGAAACTTTGTATTCATACGGTATCAATGAAAAATAAAGAAAATGAAAGTGTGGGTTACCTTTTTTATCTGCAAAAGTGTTATGTTGTTGAAAATGGCATGTGATTATGTGCTGTGGGTGAACCGGGGGGTTTGTGATTCCGGTGTGGGTGCAGCACAGCCCTGCATAAAAAAGCCTTCCATCCACTGAGTGTTCCCTGTGTGCTGGGCACTGGCCAAGTGTGTCGATACAATGTGGATACATTGTTTCCTTTAGTTCCTACAAGAGTTCCAAAGACGGTGACATTAGTCCCAACTGAGGCTCAGAAGAGACCCATCCTCTGAAATCATGACTGGTGAGTGGTGGAGCTGTAAACAGGTCACCCTGATGCTCAGGCCTGGACTCTTGCCCCCTCCCCCTGCCCCGCCGCCCACCCCACATTGTGGCTTCCTGGGAATCCAAGGATGTAAGTAGCTTAAGGCCAGGGGAGAAATTTTTAAACAATGATGACCTTGGCCTTCCGACAAGACCAAGTGCACCCTGGGATTCTTTAGTCTGTGAACTAGACCTCAAGAGGGTCTTGCTTCTCCCATTTCTTTGAAATCTGAGGTAAAGCATGCCTCAAATCCCAAGAGTCACTGGTGGGAGTGGGAACAAAGAAGAAATAACAGAACATCTCCTTTGAAAAGAGCCATTTTCCGCAAGCCTCAATTTAAGAGGAATGCTGTTGTCCACTGAGCTGCTCAGGGCAGAGGGAAGGGAACTATGGGACACCTCGTTGAGGCCCTAATACATGCCAGGCACTGTTAGAAATCTATTCTCTCTAAACCACATTCTCTTGAACAAAGGAGTCCTTTCCTATTTTCCAATAAAGAAATGGAGGCCCAGAGAAGTTCAGCCCTGCTTAAAGTCATGAAAGCTAATGACAAGAATTGAAGGGTGGAAAGGCCTCCTGCCTTGCAGTTCTAGCTCTACCATTGGCTGTATGGCACCTTTGGCCCTACACCTCTCCCTCCTTAAACAAGTGCTTTAATACATTGAAAACTTCTTTTGTTCATCCCTGTGGTTCCAGTCAACTAGGTTCAGAAAGATGGAGACACCACACTAAGTAAACATCACTGACTAAAGGGATTTATTTATTTATTTTTGATTTATTTATTTATTTTAAAGACTCCATTTATTCATGAGAGACACAGAGAGAGGCAGAGACACAGGCAGAGGGAGAAGCAGGCTCCATGCAGGGAGCCCCATGTGGAACTCGATCCTGGGATCCAGGATCAGGCCTTGAGCCCAAGGCAGGCACCAAACTGCTGAGCCACCCAGGCTGCCCGACTACAGGGATTTAAAGAGCAAAGGGGAGGATAAACAAGGGCTTCTAGTAAGTTGAGGGAGCAACTTTGCTGTGAACCCCTGATCATTTCTTTCTGCCTTCCTGTTGCAGTAGACTAATAAACATAGCTATTACTGATGGAAAGCCAAATTAGCTGCTGTCATTAAGTCATCAGTGAGCCACTGATAAAATTCCAATTAAAAAAACAATATTGTGTAAGCCTGTGAAGCCTTACAGTTTTTTTTAAACTGCCTTTAAAGACACCTTTGTTCTGTTTAATATCTTCTATGTCAGATATATCTAGGTTGTTTTAACTAGCAAATAGCCTGCCAGCAACCTGACTGCATTTTTTTTTTCTTTTCAGTAAACAATCTCCTATTTGCTTTGGCTCCCAAGAAGCTCAGGCTTTTAAATTGTGTTCTGTGTTGATAAGGAACCAACTAGAGTATAAAGGCATAGAGAGGTTGAAAACGAAGGATGAAAAATATACCATAAAACAAAAGAAAGCTGATGTAGCTTTACTATTTTCACAGTAGCATAGCTAGAGGAAAAAAACTATTACTGGAGCTCATGGGGATTATTTCAAGATGATACAAGTTTTAATTGCCCAGGAAAAATAAGGACTCTAAATTTGTATGCACCTAATAACATAGGTTCAAATTTATAAAGTGAAATTTGAAGTCTATAGGCAGAAGTTTTTGAGGAACTAAACTCATTGGGTTTTTGTTGTTTTGTTTTGTTTTTTAATTTTATTTACTTATTCATGAGAATACACAGAGAGGAGAGAGAAGCAGAGACACAGGCAGAGGAAGACACAGGCTCCATGCAGGGAGCCTGATGTGGGACTCGATCCTGGGTCTCCAGGATCACACCCTGGGCTGAAGGCGGCACTAAACCGCTGAGCCACCGGGGCTGCCCTCATTGGGTTTTTTTATAGATAAAGTGGACTCAAAACACATATAGGCATACATAAGTCAGGGGATTTAAACAGCATAATTTAATGTGCTGTTCTAGTTTCCAAAATAAGTAATGAGCACAACAATTGGGAGACTATACATTATTTCTAAGCACACACTGAATTTTTATGAAAACATTGCATTCAAGGTCAGGGGTTTTGACAGTCTGTGGGCCAAATGTGGCCTGCTATTTGTTTGTGCAAGTAAAGTTTTATTAAATACGCTACTAACCCCTACTATTTACTTGCTGTTATGGCTGCTTTAATGCTACAATGGCATAGTTGATAAGTTGCAACAGACCCTATAGCTCACAAAGCCTAAAATAATTGCTACCTGGCTCTTTACCTTAAAACTGTTTTCTACCTCCCATTCTAAGCCAAAAAAGCAAGGTCCTAAAAAGATGTCTGTGTATGCCATTCCCCAGTGTGTAGGTATTCTAACAATTGGCTATCGATTCCTTTGATGCCCTTGATGTGGAATCCTAGCATTCTTCCTCAAGTATCCCAGCCTTGATTAGTTAGTTATGGGTCTAAAAACAAGCTTAGATCTGAAAAGGATGCGTGATAGACAGTGATTTTTCATTGTAGCAGTTGCCATCTGGTCACCTAATCTTGCTATTTTATGACTAATAACGGTCAAGCAACACCTCTGATGGCCACCTATGTCTTGTCCCTATCTCGCCATGGCCCACTAGCCATTCTTACAGAATGTAAAATGGAGCCAGGCTCTTGGTTTCCATACCTTGCTAAGTTATGGTAAGATACTGCTTTGTATCTGACAGCTAATTGCTGCCACTTGATCTCTGCTGTTCCAGAATCTTCTCTCACACACAAGGAAAATCCTTTCCATATCAGTGTCTCTTGCCATCAACCTTGGCCTGCAGGCTGCCACGGAGTTTCTTAGCAATGCTTATGCCCTATTCTCTAGTGCATTTGCTATTTTATTTTATTATTTTTTTTTAATTTTTATTTATTTATGATAGTCACAGAGAGAGAAAGAGAGGCAGAGACACAGGCAGAGGGAGAAGCAGGCTCCATGCACCAGGAGCCCGATGTGGGATTCGATCCCGGGTCTCCAGGATCACGCCCTGAGCCAAAGGCAGGCGCCAAACCGCTGCGCCACCCAGGGATCCCTGCATTTGCTATTTTAGCAGCGGGACTATTTTCTTGGCCTTCTGGGGCACATAGGTGGTAGGTGTTCTCTTAAATTATAACCACCACCCTGCCCTCACCCCCAAGTGTTGCCTCTCTGAACTTTCTGAGCTCTGCCCCAGCACCAAGTACCAAGGCAGTTCCAGCACCTCTACATTTCTTCTACACCATTATTTCCTCCAACCTTCAAGGCGCCACCCAGCAGCACGTCATCCAGCTGACACAGGATCATCTCTACATGTTCTTGCCAGGATATTAAATTCTGAGTTGTAGAAGACTGTGACCTATACCAATAAATGCCTTGATCCAGTCTCATCTCATGTCCTCAAAATTCATTTCCAGACATGTTTTGCCAGTTCCTGCAGGGAAGAAGAGTAAAGACTGGCCAAATCCTGCACTCCTGGTGATGAACCATTTCCTCCTGAATTAAAGACAGAATTTTCGCACTGGACATGCTGAGGTTTTACACTAGTAATTGGCGAGGTGGGGCAGATCTTGGGGAGGCTAGTACTTCCTCTTTTGAGGCATCGATTTCAGTTGAGGCCTTAACATGGTCTCCATACCGGATAGGCTGCTATCCCACCAAGAGCAAGTAGACCTAGTAGCCCAGAGGGTTCAGAGGAATTGGGTTCAAAGCTCTCCGTGTTTCCACCCTAATGTCCCCACCCCACATTTCAGGGTGCCACTACTTACTTTTAGGGCCTGACTGTAACATAGACTTGTGAAGGCTGTGAGTTCAGCTTTATTTGTAATTTCTGGCTTGGTTTTCGGCACAGTCTGTCGTCCAGCTGCATGAGCTAAGGAGTTTTTCAAATGCTGCCAGGAAGATCTTTTACACCATGCCCTGAGTTGAGCATGGCATTTTCTTCTTTCTGTGCACTAATTGCACTTAGCAATAATCAGCCTATCCCACAATTATAAATTAATACCACCCTCACATGCTAGAGCTTGCATAGATCAGTGTGTCCCTTTCCTTGTAGATCCAGTGCCAGTTTATCAAAGGTGGCAGTCTTAGTGATTGTGGTGCTACAACATTCCAGGGGAATGACTGTCTTAATTTAGGTGGTCCCAGAAGTAGATCTTGAAAAAAGGACTTGAGTGCAGTTTGTTTGGATGCTTTAATAGACATTACGATTAAATCTTAAATATTTCACTTCATATAAGATACATAAGATGTTAAATTCCCTATGAAGATGAAATATTGTACATTGGTATGTGCTTAATGAAACTATCAACATAAAAATGAGAGAACCACAAAGATCCAGAGTCATCTTTCAGTAATTGATGGAATAAGCAGAAAAATATCAGGAAATATGTAGGAAAATTGAAGTCTTGATTACGTGTGTGTGTACGTGCAATCTATATCACAACACTGTCATTCATAATTTATCAACCATATAGAATATATGAAAACCATGTTCTTGGGATCCCTGGGTGGCTCAATGCCTGCCTTCAGCCCAGGGTGTGATCCTGGAGTCCCACATCTCCCTGCATGGAGCCTGCTTCTCCCTCTGCCTGTGTCTCTGCCTCTCTCACTCTCTCTCTCTCTCATGAATAAGCAAATAAAATCTTTAAAAAAACAAAAAACAAAAAAAAAAACCATGTTCTTGGCAAATTAAGCAAGTGTCAATATATTTCAAAGGATTGCTGTAATACAAATGTTATCTGACCACACGCAATTAAGTTAGAAATCAATATAAAAAGGATCTTTAGAAAAGCCCCATATATTTGGGAATTATTAAACATTTCTAACACATGAGAAAAACAAGTCATGGAAATTAAGAAATATTTGAAACTATATGTTAAAGAAATACCACCTACTAAAATATGTAGAATGCAGTTAAAGCAGTATTTAGAGGGTGCTAGACCAACTGCTTAGAAGCATGCATATTAGAAGAAAGACTATAAACTTATGAGCAAGGCATTCAATTCATGAAGTTAAAAAGCACAAAATAAAAAATGGAAGGAACTAATATAAGAGCAAACTCATGAAATAGAAAACAAACATGGTAGAGATCAACAAAGTCTAAAGTTGGTTCTTCAAAAATACTAACAAAATATACAAACCCTTAGCATGATCAGTAAGGAAAGGAGAGGAAGAGAGAACCAAGTAGACAAAGTCAGTAACAGAAATGAAAATAGGAACATCACTACAGATCTTATAGATATTAATAAAAGTGCAATGAAAGATAAAAATATAAATTTTATGCCAATAAATGTGTAAGGATAGATAAAAGTAATGAGTTCTTAGAAAACTAGAACTAGAAATTCTGAAGACAGTAGTCTTACAACCCTTAGAGAAAGTGAAACACTAGTTCCTAACAGACTCAGACTTAAATAGTTCACTAGGGAGCATTATCAAACTTCCAAGAAATAAAATCCTACAATACTTAAGTGCATAGAATAAAGAGTACTATTTGGTCTTAGCTTAGGGCTTCTAGAGAGCAGAGCCTGAGGCAAGGATTAAGATTCTAAAACTATTTGGGAAATGCAAAATTGGCAGAGTAGATGAGAGGGAAATGGAAGTAAAGGGAAATCTTATGAAGTGCAATGTGATGCATTAATCACGTTACAATGAGTTGAATAGACATATTAGGTGGTTCAGCATATGAGACTATTGTGTGGACTTTACTTACAGGGTTCCCAGGAAGAACAGTATCGTGAAGTAGTCCACGATACTGGAGTGGAGTGGAGTGGAGTGGAGTGGAGTGGAGAAAGGGAGTAATTTGGCTATCAGGTAACTTCCATCTC
The DNA here is from genome assembly GCF_003254725.2 of Canis lupus dingo. Classification (NCBI taxonomy): domain Eukaryota; kingdom Metazoa; phylum Chordata; class Mammalia; order Carnivora; family Canidae; genus Canis; species Canis lupus. The sequence goes on from NC_064263.1 coordinate 36,457,061, forward strand.
CCAGTTCTCACTGGTCATCACCCCATAGGGATACAATTGCCTGTCCCTCTGGGTGGCATCATCCACCTCTTAGGAGCCGTTCAGGAATTCAGATCCCATATTTTGTAACGTGGTAGTATTTCATTAAAGTCTAAAAGTGGAGGGAAAACCTGGCATGTATGGGATGCCAGTCAAGGCAGGGAAAGGAGGCAGTCAAGGGTATCTGAGAAGGTGTATAAAGCTTGATTCCACATCTACTCCCCAACTTATTTTATGCTAATGGCAGTGGCATTTCTTTCGATGTTGAGAATGAGGCAAAGATGCTTGTATCTACCACTTTTACTCAACATAGTGAGGTTCTAGACAGTAGAGTAAGGCAAGAATAAGAAGTACTTAAGAACGGGAATCTCATCTGTCATTATTCTTGGAAGATAAACTTATACATGCAGAAAATCCAAAAGAATATATAGATATATTACTAGAATTCGGAAGTAAGTTTAACATGTTGCTGGGTACAAAACAACATACCAAAAATGAATTGCATTTTTGTATAATAGCAAGAAATAGAACATTTTAAATATACCATTTGCTTTAAAAATATGAAGTACTGAAGTATAAACCTAGCAGAAGCCGTAAGAGCTCTTTATAGAGAAAATGATAAAAATGCTATTGGAAAGCTTTAAGGAAGACCTAAATACATGAAGATCCAAATATTCATGAAATGGAAGAATGAATTGTGTAAAGCTGTCGGTTCCACCAAGTAAATCTATAGATTAAACAAAATCCAAGTAAAAATTCAGTTCTCTCACTCCCCAACTTAGGCGCACAGCCATGCAAGGGACCAAAAATCGTTAGGAAACTTTTGAAGGTAAGAACAAATGAGAAGACTGTGCTAGTTATCAGCTAATTTTGTCTTACCTCCAAATCCACCTTTATGGCCCTCTGTGAGAGTGGAGCTGGACGCCAACACCTCTTCCCTACCAGCTGGCACTGTGTTTTGCTTTGCCAATAGAGGGCACTGGAATTATATTATACTGCAAGGCGACAGTGGCCTTTCCTTTCCAGAAGGCCTTTCCTTTCTGGGCTCAGTCCCCCATTATTATTATTCAGGAGAGAAGCCCAGCAGTCCTGGTGAAGCAGCTCCAGCTGTGCCCTCAGGCCACCCTTTCCCTCACTGTGGGCACTTCTGTGGGCCTCCAAGGGACCACTTCCACAGTGGCTCTGACTGTGCCCTCTGGGGCTAAGTAGGCAGCTTCAACAGACCCGCTCCACATCCCATGGCAGTGGTAGACCAACTCTACACATCAGCTCTGGCCCATACCCCCTGTCAAGTTTCTTTGCAACAAGCAGGTTGCATAGGCCTCAGCCTTTGATTGGGAGGGTGTGTGATTCTCCAAAGGTCTAGTTCCTTCTTTGTCCCTTCTTCATCGTGGACGTAGTAACTGCCTGCTACATCTGGACTCTTCAAGTCTTCCTTTACCCCTTTTAGTAGTTAAGCACTTTTAGTCACTAGTTAACAATTCTTGGGATCCCTGGGTGGCGCAGCGGTTTGGCGCCTGCCTTTGGCCCAGGGCGTGATCCTGGAGACCCCGGATCAAATCCCATGTCGGGCTCCCGGTGCATGGAGCCTGCTTCTCCCTCTGCCTATGTCTCTGCCTCTCTCTCTCTCTCTCTCTGTGTGACTATCATAAATAAATAAAAATTAAAAAAAAAAAATTCTTTATTTTCCATTTTCCATTTTCACAGTACCTACTGTGATTTCTGTGTCCTGATTCTGTGACTGTTATAGGGGACTATCACGACATTGGCATTTATTATAAAGCCCTAGTAGATAAAACTGTGCTGATAATGCAGAGTTAGACAAATTCGCTAATGGAATAGACTGAAGAGATCAGAAAAAGACCCAAACCTATATAAAGCCTTGCTACATGACAGAAATGGCGCTGCAGATCAGTGGGGGTACAAAGAGACGGATCAATAACTGCCAGTGGAAAAATTGCTTAACCATAGGGAAAAGGGAAAATGTATCTTGACTTCACGGCATGCCCTGAAATCAGTTCAAGGTAAGTTAAAGATGTACATAAGAAAGGCAAAAATATAAAGTTTCTAGAAGTAAACAGAACATTTTCAAAAGTTTTGGTTAGGCAAAAAGTTCTTAAATTAAAAAAAAAAAAAAAAAAAAAAGACCCAAAGGGGAAAATGGCAGACTAATTATAACTCATAAATTCTGTTGACTACAAAGGTAGTGAAAATAACTGCCATACAGTAAAAGATATTTGTAATATGTATGACAAGGGATAATAACATATAAATAATATACAAAGGGCCTCATGAATTAATGTGTAAAATAACTCAGTCAGAAATGGAGAAAGACTTAATAGTCACTTCCCCTGAAAAGAGATCTGCATAGCCAGTAAACATATGGAAAGATACTCAACTCCTTTAGTAAGAAGAGAAATGCAAGTTAAAATAAGATTTGCCCAGCAGATGTAAACTTTTCAAATCTGATAAATATCAAATACGGGCAAAAATATGGACCAGTGGAGCTTTCATACATGCTAGTAGACGTCTCAGTTGGTACAACCACCTTAGAAAACAATCCAGCATTACTGAAGAAAGGTCAGCATGTATCATCTACAACCCAATAAAACTGATACCTCAGTTTATAACAAATACTTTCAAAAGTGTTGCAGGGACAGTCCAATCAGAAAAAAAGAACAAGGAGGAGGAGGAGTTTGGAGAGGAGGAGGGGGAGGAAGAGGAGGAAATACTACGAATACCTAGCAACAGTAGAATTAAAAATGAATTCTGATTCATTTGTATAATGGACCATGAAATGAATACAAAGGAACTTGAAAATATGGACCAATATCTTGCAGTCCCGAGAAAGAGCCCGCTGGCTGTGATTTTTTTTTTCATTTACTTTTTCTCCAATTTTATTGAGATACAGTTTCCAATACATTTTAAGAGTAAAATTTGGTGAATTAGGACAACTAGATGTAGTAGTTTAAGCATCACCACAATCAAGATATAGAACATATCTCTTACTTCCAAAAAGGTTCCCCGACCCCTCTGTAATCCATACCCTCCCCTGACAGCCTCGAGCCAACACAGATCTGCTTTCTCTCCCTGTAATATGGCCTTTTCTAGAATTTCACAGAATCATACAGCAAGAATATAGTTCTTTGTGTTTGATTCCATTCACATAATGTCTTTTCACTCAAGAGTATATCCCATTTTTCTGGCTCTTCCTATGTTGGTTAATTTGGATTTGTATATATAATTAATGTTAATTGTGGAGGCTCTAAATTCTGATTTTTTTCCCCTAATGGGTGTTATTTCACTTTGTTTTAACAGGTGCTTCCCTTGATTGGACTCTTAACTAAAAGCTATTTCTTGGACAGCAACCCCAGTCACTCTTTCGTCTTGAGCTGAGATGCTTTGCATCTGTTCTCTGTAAGCACAGCCCCGGGGTGGGCCAGAGATAAAACCAGTAGAATTAGGGATCCCCTCTCTGGCTTTTTCCCTTTCAGGACTCCCTCTCCTCCCTTTAGCAGTGGTAGCTGCCCTGGACTCAGGCTTCTACTTTCATTGGCTAAAAAGATAGCTGCTTTTCCACCAGCACCACCACTGGGCTGCAGGACGTGGCCTGCGCCTGGCCCTGGCTGGAACCAAGAGAAACAGGGGAGCCCAGGCCTCTGCTTCAGCTGCCGCTCAGCCGGGGGAGCATGGCCGTGGAAGGTCCTAGAAGGAGGGGAAGAGGGGAGAAGCCAGGCCATTGTCCGCCCCCCACCCCTTCTTCCTGGAAGAGCAGCGCCCATATTTCCTCCGTGACCCCAGCACCTGTCTGAGGGACCCACAAGGTTCCGGCTGATGCCAGCGGCCTGCCACCTGCCACCTACCACCCCCACCCTCGCGCCAACGCCAGCTTAGCCCTTCACCCCTCCATCCTGTTACTCCTGTGCTGTACCTCTCAGCACCTCCACCACCGGGGCCCCCATGCCCTGCATCAAATTCCCTTTGCTGTAAATACCTGAAGTGCTTCCTTTCTTCCCAGGCGGTCTGACCTGAGGGGAGAAACACTCTCCCCACCGCCCTGGCCTCCACAGAGAGGCATTTTCCTCTGATTAGTCGCGGCCTCTTGCTCTATTCCTCACTCGTGCGTGCCCCTGGAGGCACAGTGACTTCCCTGGGGAGTGGGCGACAGCGACTGCGCCGCACTGCCCCTCGGGTGGCTCCCGCTGGTGGAATTTGAGGGTGGAGTTTGGCACACACCTTAGTTACAGGTGAGCACTGTCCTGGGGGGCCGGGGGGGGGGGGGGCTGTTCTGCACTAATGTTGACATTTGGAACTCCATCTCTCCAATTCCTGAGTGTCGCTTGGTTCCCAAGCCAGGACAAGGCCTGCTATGTCGTGGCCTCCTCACACCCAGCAGCGCACAGGGACAGAGTAGATGGACAGAGTAGACACTCAGCGCCTCCAGTCTGGCTTGTGAGGGGAGGCCCTCTCCCCACCTCTTGTGCCCCGGACCTGTTCTCTAGATGTCCGGTCCTCGGGGCACTGTCGGGACTATGCCACACACCCAGAGGTTCAATGTCAGGAGCAGGTAGTAATGAAGCAAAGCCAGCCTCGTGGGCAGGGGACAGACACCTGCAGTTGTACAGGGCGCCACCCTCAGAAGTGCCCATGGTTTGGTTTAATGCTCTGTTGTCGCTGTCCTGAAATTCTTAATACACATCCTAACAAGGCGCCCTGTGTTTTTCACTGGACCCCCCAGATTTTATGGCTGGTCCAGGTACTACCCTCATCTTTGGGGTACACTGTTGAGCAGGGTTGGGCAAGTGCTGAGGGCCAAACTTCTTGGGATTTTAGGGGGGCAAACTCCCTGGGATTTTAGGGGGCCAAACCTCTTGGGATTTTAGGGGGCCAAACCTCTTGGGATTTTAGGGGGCCAGACCTCTTGGGATTTTAGGGGACCAAGCTCCTTGGGATTTTAGGGGGCCAAATTCCTTGGGATTTTGGGGGGCCAAACCCCTTGGGATTTTAGGGGGCCAGAACTCTTGGGATTGTAGGGGGCCAAGCTCCTTGGGATTTTAGGGGGCCAAACTCCTTGGGATCTTAGGGGGCCATGCTCCTTAGGATTTTAGGGGGCCAGACCTCTTGGGATTTTAGGGGGCCAAGCTCCTTGGGATTTTAGGGGTCCAAACTCCTTGGTATTTCAGGGGGACAAACCTCTTGGGATTTTAGGAGGCCAAGCCCCTTGGGATTTAAGGGGGGCCAAGCTGCAGAAGGCTCTCAGCGAGCTTTCCAGGTGGGCAGCAGAGGGCAGTAAAGTGCCATTGTCAGGCTTCCTTGCCCGGAGGACTAGGTTGGAAGCCGAAGGTTTCTGGGGTCATGGGGCGGGTGGGCAGGCGACAGGGGTGCGGGTGCTGCTGGCTGGTTATCTGTTTGGCTTCTTTTCACTGCAAACCAGAAATTCCACACTCCCGAGCTCCGGCGCCTGCTGCGGCTGAGCTGGTGCTGTCCCCCCCCACCCCCCCGGGAATCCGAGCCGGTCCTTTCACTGTGGATGGAGCCCGCCCGGGCCAGGTGCAGCCCCACCCTCACCCGACCTCCGTGGGCTCGGCGTGACCTGGGATCCTCGCAGCGCGCCAGCCAGGGCTCTATTTTCTTTTCCTCTGCGTGGCACCCATGGGAACCTGGATTCCAAAATGTTAACTTGGTGTAATTCGGGCTCGGTTACACAGCTCTGGGTGGGAAAATGTGGATTGGAACCCTGATCTACCCAGTTTCCAAAAAGGCACGCTCTTTTCACAAGTTCTTTCTGCCCCTACAAAAGGAAAGAAAGATAAAAAGAAAATACCTTTCTATTGGCCTTTGCTTTGTCAGGTGGAAAGAAGTTTCCCTAGGGCCTTGGCCCAGCGCTGCTCTCCGGGAGGCCAGCAAACAGGAAAACCCGCATCCGCCCAAGGGCTGCGACCTCGCCTGCATCTCCCCACCCCACCCCCAAGCAAAGAAAGGACTTTGCAAACCTCTTTCCCCCACCCCTTCTTTTTTTTGCAAACATCCAACAGCTGGCTCTGGGAACCCCTGTTGTAATGAGGAGCCCCGCAGGGATTCAGGCCTAGGGAGGACCGCCTTCAGTGAGCACTCTTCCACGCTCCCATCAGCTTCTCGCAGCCCTATAGCATTGGATTGCATTGAGGAGGAAGACTCGGGGAGGACTCTGCAGCCTCCCGAGGCCGGCCCTAAAGTGCACAGGTGTCGAAATAAGAGAGAAGGCTGCAATTTCTCATAGTCCACGGAATTGGGAGGCAGTAACCCCGGATGCACCCCTGGAGCAGGCAGCGATGCCCCATGTGAAGCATCGACGGGGGTTCACCGTTAAAGCCAGACGAAACCAGAAAACCCACACCAGGCTCCTCAGCCCCCCTGAGGGCCGAGATTTATTGAGCCTGTGCATAACTTAGCCTTGAATCCATGGCTTGGGAGTGCAAGGCCCACCGGCCAAGGCAGTGACAGCACAGGGGACGCACTCTCTACGGTGTCGGGGCACAGGGATCTAGACCTGCCCCATCTGGATTCTGACCCTGCTTTTACCACTGCATAGCTGTGGGTCTTGGGGCAGTTTCTTGCATTTCTCTGAGCCTTGCTGCCTTTGGGAGATGTGGTGACCACATTGACCCTGACGGTGCCACAAAATGCAACGAGGGCAACTGAGGCCCAGTGTTGGCTGGACCCACACACGGAAGCTCGTCTGTCATTCCCGGCCTCCAAGCCCATTCTGGCACTTGCAAGCAAGTATTCGGCTTCATACAATGATTGCAAACTCTCTCCCGTGTCATGCTTTCTGTGAGGCCCCTCGGATGTTTCCAGAGGAAAGGTATATGTTTTAAATGTATGAACAGCCAACCAGAAGACAATACAGAAAACCAGACACAAAGAAAAACGCCTCTTTTTGTGCCCATAGCCCTCTTAGTGGCCCTTTGAGTGAGGAGGGAACGGATCTGGCCCTGAGTCCCCCGCAGAAAGAGGAGGCCCACTCCTTGCCTCAGGGTCAGGCAAGGGCACAGGGACATTCCTGAGTTTCACAGAGGCAAAGCCAGAGAAGCCCGACCTGTCGCAAGCCCAGAAGCCACCTGTGGGAAAATGGGAAAGGGAGCCTGCCAGGTTACCATGGCCCGAGGGATCCCAAGGGCGGGACCCCACACATCAAGCCCTCTGAGGACAAGGCTGGACCTTGCCCCGGTGGGGGGGGGGGGGGGGGGGCTCTTGTCTGAGGCCAAGAGGCCTTGCAGCAAAGGACTGTGGTTCCGGATGGGATGGGGGTCCCCTGGGGCTGGGGAAGGTTCTGAGGGAGACCTGCTGCCCCTCCGGGCTGCACCACACCCCTCTCTCCAAATCAACCTTTGTACCTCATTTTTCCTGGTCATTTAATGAAAGGAACAAAATCAAGAAGGCCTCGCTTCCAGACATCCTAAGCTCCAGATCCAAACTCCAGGCGGAGGATGGGCAGCGCCTTGCGGGAGGGCCCAGCCTGTCTCAGGCCGATGACAGGTGGCTGCCCAGTGCCCGAAGCTGCCTGAGGCTTCTGGGGATGGTAAGTAAAATGCATCTATTTTAAAACTTGGAGCCACAAAGTGTGATCCCGGGGTCTGGGTGTGGAGTCCTGCTTTAGGCTCCCTGCATGGAGCCTGCTTCTCTGTCTGCCTCTGTCTCTGCATGTCTCAAATAAAATAAATAATTAAAAAAAAATAAAACGTGGAGCCAGATTTCAAAGGTGCTCTGTATGTGTTTGTACAATGAAACTTAAAAAAAAAAAATCATCTACGTTTTGTGGATCCTGGCATAGCTATTTCGAAACAGGGGGGAAGCCAGATTCCTTGGTTCCCGCGCCGCAACTTTAGAGGCTGCCTCCGGTCCTTCTCAGGATGACACTCGAGATATGAAAATCCACGGGTAAATACAAATGTCATTAAAATATTATCACAAAAATGTAGATCGGTGTCAACTGGATCTATGACAAAGACACTGACGGCGATTTATGCAGAGAGAGCCGGGGTGTGGGATCACAGGGAACCAGGGCAGAGCTGTCTAGATTGGGAGGCGAGATATGTAAAGCGCTGGGCTGGGGCCTGAATGCTTCTCTCAGGCTGTAATCTGTGAGTCTCTGTCGGTGGGTGGCCTGGGCAGGCTTGGGGGGCTGAGGAGGTCAAATCCGTGATGGGACATTAGGGGGACTGTATTTCCTCCGGAGGAGAGCCTGCTGTTCTCACCACTAGTAAAGGAGAATTTGAGAACTTGACCCCCGACTCCTCTCTTCCTGCCCTTCACATTAGGCTTCTTTGCACCCCCCATCCCTCCCCTGCAACCCTCTTTGAGGCTCCGGAGGGGTCTGAGTGGCCCTCCCGTGTGCACCGGCCTGGCCTGCCTCCTCAGCTCTCTGCCTACCGGCTCTGGAGACATTGGCCTTGGTCATCACACCCCCTCTCTCACCTCCAATCCAGTCATTGTTTCTTCCTTTCATCGATATTTTCTGAATTCCTACGCCATGAGAACTCTTTTCAACTCACACCTGGCCACAGAAGAGCCAAACCTGAGACTCCTTGGTGATTGACCAACACAGGTGAGGTCCCTTTCTTGCCCTAGGGTGGAGTCTTATCCTTACCATGCTTGTGGCCTTACTACTGACCCCATTTGGGGGGCTCACAGGTTACCTCTTAATACCACTCTGGGGGCCTGCATGGTTTTTGAAAGCACAGCCATTTATTGAGCTCGTACTATGTGGCCCAGACTCTTCAGCCTCCCTGGAGGGCATGGCTGTCCCCATGGTGGAGGACGTCTCCTAGCACAGGACTTCAGTGTCTTGCCCTCAGACTAGAGAACTTCAGGAAATGTGTATTAAAAGAAAATCAGGACAGCCCTGGTGGCTCAGCGGTTTAGCGCCGCCTTCAGTCCAGGGCCTGATCCTGGAGTCCCGGGATCAAGTCCCACATCGGGCTCCCTGCATGGAGCCTGCTTCTCCCTCTGCCTGTGTCTCTGCCTCTTCTCTCTCTCTCTCTCTCTCTCTCTCTCTCTCTGTGTGTGTGTGTCTCTCATGAATAAATAAATAAAATATTTTAAAAAATAAAATAAAATCAATAATTAAAATAGAGGTGGGAGAGGGTGCAGGCTCCGGGCTGCTGGGGAGGCGGCAGGAACAGTGGGAAGGTGTAGGGTGTAGGGCCTTCCTGAGTTTGCGGGGAGGTCGTGGCAGGGCACTGCTGCCATGTGCAGCAGCCTGCCTCCCCATCACCGGCTCAGCCTTTCCTTGGTGGACTTTCTCCGAGAAGCCTTCCACCTGAAGCCTGGGCTGCAGCACCTCCACACTCTGCCCTCCGTCATCCCATCCAACAGGGAGTGATCCTCCCGAGAGTATTTACAAGGCCACTCCCCTGCCATGGGCTCCGGCAAGTCCTGGCGGGTGTGCGCCCGCTTGGGTGGGGGACCAGCCCTCGCCGTGCAGCCCCGCGCACCTGCAGGCCCCAGAACTGTCCCCAGCCCCCCTCTCCTGCAATCGCACCCTGCATCTTGCCTCCCAGCTCAGATGCAGGGGAGGGAGATCAGACATAAAATTCCGGGGCTGAAAATTCCTCCCACCAGGACTTTCCCACCCTCCCCCTCCCCACACCCCCTTTTCCAATGAAGCAGAAATTTTAACTCTTCGGGGCAAATTTTCAAAGCTGAGTACCTACCTATTACACACTTTAATCCTGTTATTTGTTAACAGCATTTGAATGAGTAACTTGCTCCCATTGCTTTGAAAATGTATCTTTTAATAGGGGAGCAGGGGCGATTAGAGATGGAAGGTGCGTGTGCAGAGTGATGCCAGAGGCTGCTCTGAATTGGCCTTCTGAGGCTGCTGGAAAGAACTTTTTTTCAAAGGATGTAGAAGGAGGGTGGCTGAACGGGGAGAGAGAACAGAGAGCTACTACCCATGTGGGAGGAAAGATTTGGGTGTCACCCTCTTGACCACTTGGCGTGTCAGTCAGGGACCCGTCCCATGATCATCAGTTGTTGACGAGTGTCCGTTAGAGAAACGGTCCTAGGCTTTCAGGAAAGAACAGAGATGTGAACTGAAAGGAAAGGTCCCTAAGGCACCCTTGGGACTCCGCCTCCACTGGTCGCTCTTGCAAAGGGTCCCCTTCCCACATAATGTCCAACAACCCCCACCCACTCCTCCAGTGCTGAGCTTGACTGCAGTTGAAACCCTAGAGCAGATGAGGGTCTTGGTGATGCAGGAGGCCCTCCAGGATGGACCTTCCAAGCCCCAGCAGTCCTGTGTCCCAGATGGGACCCCAAAGCCATCAGCCAAAGAAGGGTACTCACTGGCAAAGGACAGAGCCAGAGATGGGGTGATTCTAGCATATGCAGGTCCTACCAGGCTCCGAGCCCAGCTGAGAGCAGGAGGCAACATGGTGTAGCTTACTTAGTGGGTTCGCCAAGTTGGCTGCACTAAAGAATCACATGAAGGAATTTTAAAAAATCCGGATGCCCAGACCACCCACAGCCAACGCTCAATGATTCAGACCCTCTGGAGGTAGGAGGACCCCAAGCATCAGTCATATTTCAAACTCTTCAGCGATGCTAAGTTATGACCAAATTTGAGAACCAGCCATGTCAAGTGGTTGAGATGACAATGAGACCCTGGGACCCAGCAGGGAGAGAAGGTTTATCAGCTTCTGGTTGGAAAAGGAAGCGTTCAAGCAGAGAAGACTCAGAATCCTTCCTTTCAGATGATGCTGTAATGTCCTCTGGGGCTGGAAATATTTCTACTGCTTCCTTTGGAAGGGGGCCTCTATAGCTTAACTAGCATAACTTTTTGGGGGGTGAACTTGATTTAGTAGTGTTTATAAAATGTTTTTAAAAATTTTGAGTGTTTTAAAAATTTCACACTTAGCACAGCAATTTCAAGAATAATATATAAAGCCCTTGTGTGCTTTTTTTTTTTAAGATTTATTTATTTATTTATTTATTTATTTATTTATTTATTTATTCAGAGAGAGCGAAAGAGTGGCAGAGACACAGGCAGAGAGAGAAGCAGGCTCCATGCAGGGAGCCCGACGTGGGACTCGATCCGGGGTCCGCAGGATCACACCCCGGGCTGCAGGCGGTGCCAAACCACTGCGCCACCGGGGCTGCCCCCTTGCGTGCTTTTTAAAAAGATTTATTTATTTGAGAGAGAGAAAGAGAGAGGCAGGGAGTGGGGTGGGCAGAGGGAGAAGGAGAGAGTCTCAGGCAGACTCCATGCTGGGAGCAGAGCCCGACGCAGGGCTTGATCTCACGACCCTGAGAGCACGACCTGAACCAAAACCAAGAGTAGGGTGCTTAACCGACTGCTCCACCCATGCGCCCCAGCCCTTGAACACTTTTATCTAGAAGCACTGATTGTTAATATTTTGTCATATTTGTTCATATATATACATACACACGCACATACATATATACATAATACACACACCTACATTTACACATGCACACATACGATCCATCTGTGCACACACACATACACACACGTGTATTGTACATATTTCTTTCTGAGTCATTTGAGGATCAGTTAAATACATTATGCCCTTTCTGTATGCATTGTGCCCCTTTAGATTTTGTACACAGTGTATATTTCCCAAGAACACGGATATTTATCTTATTTTTTTGAATTTTTTTATTATTTATTCAAGTATAGTCAACACACAATGTTACATTAGTTTCAGGCCTACAACTTAGTGATTCAACAATTCAGTACATTACTCAGCTCTCCCCACGAGAAGTGTAATCGCCACCTGTCCCCGTCCCCGTACAATGTTATTACAATAGTACTGACTCTATTCTCTAGGCTGTACTTTTTAAATTCCTGTGACTTTTTTGTTTTTATTTTATTTTATTTTATTTTATTTTATTTTTTGTAATTTTTTTTAATTTTTATTTTTAAATTTTTTAAATTTTTTAAAATTTATTTATTTATTTATGATAGTCACACACACACAGAGAGAGAGAGAGGCAGAGACAAAGGCAGAGGGAGAAGCAGGCTCCATGCACTGGGAACCCGACATGGGATTCGAACCTGGTCTCCAGGATCGCGCCCTGGGCCAAATGCAGGTGCCAAACCGCTGTGCCACCCACGGATCCCTTTTTGTAATTTTTTTATTGGAGTTTCATTTGCCAACATATAGTATAACACCCACTGCTCACCCTATCAAGTGCCCCCTCAGTGCCGGTCACCCAGTCATCCCATCCCCCCGCCCACCTCCCCTTCCACTACCACTTGTTCGTTTCCCAGAGTTAGGAACCTCTCATGGTTTGTCACCCTCTCTGATATTTCCCACTCATTTTCTCTCCTTTCTCCTGGATATTTATCTTATATAAACGCTGTATAATAATAAATTCATACATGATAAAATTCAGAAAATGGGACATCACTATAGTACTATTATCTAATCTATAGCCTATATTCCAATATTACCAATTGTTTTATTTATTGATTGATTTTTTAAAAGATTTTATTTATTCATGAGAGACACAGAGAGAGAGGCAGAGACATAGGTAGAGGGAGAAGCAGGCTCCATGCAGGAAGCCCGATGTGGGACTCGATCCCAGGACCCCAGGATCACGCCCTGGGCTGAAGGCAGATGCTCAGCCACTGAGCCACCCAGGCATCCTGCCAATTGTTTTAATAATGCTTTTATAGATTTTTTTTTCCCAATTCAGGGTCCAATCTAAAATCACACATTGCATTTGTTTACAGCTTTGACTTCCTGGTGGGGGAGAGAGAGATTTACATTAAAAGTGTCTTACTGGGGCAGCCCAGGCGGCTCAGCAGTTTAGCACCGCCTTCAGCCCAGGGCGTGATCCTGGGGACCTGGGATCGAGTCCCACGTCAGGCTCCCTGCATGGAGCCTGCTTCTCCCTCTGCCTGTGTCTCTGCCTCTCTCTGTCTCTCTTTCTCTGTCTCTCTCTCTCTGTGTGTCTCATGAATAAATAAATAAAATCTTTAAAAAAAAAAAGTGTCTTACTGTATAATATAACAAATAACATAGGGGAGATGTCATCTGATCTTAAATTATCTTTCATTCCTCAAATTCATAAGCCAAAAGTTTTACTAAAAATTCCCTCAAAAGTGGGGTGCCTGTATGGCTCAGTCAGTTAAGCGTCCGACTCCTGATTTAGGCTCAAGTCATGATCTCAGGGCCGTGGGATCTGAGTCCCACGGTGGACTCCATCTCAGTGTGGTGTGTGCTTGGGATTCTCTTTCTCCCTTCCCCTCTGCCCCTCCCTTGCTCCCCCCTCCTCTGTAAAATAAATAAATTAATCTTTTTAAAAACTTTCCTCAAAACTTACGAATGAAAAGCTTTCTCATGCTCTTTCAAACCTTTAAAATCTCAAAGACTTCACAACCTATTACCACATTTAACCTTTTTTTCTCTAAATGGCATGAATACAACATTGTTGTTTAAGGGAAGTCTCCCATCGTATCAGTATAATATTATCTGTGGTGACGTCTTCTCAAGAGGTGGCCAAGAAAAGCTTGTTCTGTGAATGAATGAATGAGTGAATGATCCCTTGTTTGGATTACTGCGATAGACTCCTGGCTGTTTTCTTGTTTACATCCTCCCCACTCCTGCCCCTCCCACTTATTTTTGCATAACCCAGCAACTAGAACGATCCATTTGAAAACAGAAGTCAGAGTGTTTCTGTTCACATGATGCAATACTCTCTATGGCTTCCCAACTCATTGAGAAGAGTCACCATCTTCGAAGTTACCACAAGGCCTTGTGTGATTTATTGTCTGGGAACCATCGCCCTGCCCCCCTGTGCCGATCTGCTCTCCCCCTCTGATGTCTTCTCTTACTACCCCTCCACCCCTTGTTTTCTCTGCTGCAGCCGCACAGACACCCATGTGGTTTCTCGAAGGCATGAAGCACACTCACACCTCTGGGCCTTTGTACTTGCTTATTATTCTATTTTCCCCCAACTACCCACCTAGCTTGTCCTTCACTCTTTTTAGGTCTTTATTCAACTGTGAATCCTCTCATCCTTGCCTCTGCCCCTGCTCTGCTCCCCAGGAGGTTCCTTCTTGTTCATTTATTTTCCTTCTCCATTTCTGATGGGCTTTGTGGGGGTCACACAGCATCCTTAGCCTACTTAAATTTTATGGAAAATTGGAGGTCTCTACATTTTGACCTCTTTCTTTAACTTCTGTTCACAAACCAGCCAGTGCTTTCGAGACCCATCTCTTACCTGAAATTTGCCAAATGCAGGCAAGGACAGCACAAACTTAGCATTCTGTTATACAGACTTTTTCCTTAGACCAGGAGTTGGCAAGCAGGCCAAATCCAGCACACTTCCTTTCTTTGTAAATAAAGTTTTATTGGAACATAGCCGTGCTCGTTCGTTAACATGTTCTCTATGGCTGGTTTCATGAGGCAGTGGGTAGAGCTGAGTAGTCACAAAAGAAACCATATAAGGCCCATAAAGCTGAACATATTCATCACCTGGGTCTTTACCAAAAGTTTGCCGACCTCTGCCTCATGCTTCTAAATGCAGTTGGCCAGTGGTCTGCTCTTCAAGTCTGCAGGCCCCGCTTCCCTCAGTTTCTGCCGTCACATATCATGGACTGCCATCTGTCCAGACTGGCCACTAAGCCAGTGCTGCACCACTTAGATTTCTGTTATGGCAGCCTGGAAGGTGTGCCCTCCAGAGTTTCTCAGCACACTGAGGGAGAGGTAGAGGAAGAATGCTGTCCTCAGCTGCTTTTCCTTCCCTTGGCCAGACTAGTTATAAAGCCCCAGTGTAAATATAGGTAGGGTGGGAGGGGGACGGTTGGATGACATTTAGAGGACTGTATGAATGTTTGATGAATTCCAGCCAGTCTTTGTAACTTTGATCCTTTACCTCCAAGCAGAACAGGATCTAGAGTCACCCCCACTAAGAAACTCTTGAAGAATCCCATTCTGTGGGATTGCACCGCCTGTTCCAGGGGGCCCAGAAGTCTTTCTTTGCATCCAGCAAAAGCAAGGAGTTCCTTTTATCTTGAAAGCTCTGGGTACACAGGAAGAAATAGAGGAGAGGGAGTGTGAGTGAAGGAAGCGGGAAGGGGAGGAAGTCCCAACAAGGGGCAGCCCCAATGACTGAAGGGTTTTAGTAGCCTGTGAACTGGGGCGCAGGTGCCGTTTAAAACCAAGCTATCATTATGACTACAAAGCTATTTACTTATTTCAATGTGATTATTGAGAATAATGAACCAAGCATTTTATGACTTGAAGTAACTTCAAAAATAAACTTTGTTTTCCCACTACCCCCCCCCCCCCCACCAAATGATTGAAGAAGAGTTTAGAGTTCATTTCTGCTTAATAGATCAAGGTAGAAAATTGCACTTTCTATTTAAAAAAAAATGTTTAGAGAGCTTTGGGGGAAGGCTGGGTCCTCGGTCTGAGAGACAGGAATCTGGGCTCTGTGCCCAGCTCTTTTTTCTGACCCTGTTCATGACCCTAAGAAGTCAAGTCACATAACCTTCATAGATCCTCAGTTTCTCCCTCTGAAACAACCACGGCTTGCCTCTCTGGGCAAGTTGGATGATTAATAATGACACAGTGTTAGCAAAGTTACTTTGAGGTCTTTGGATGAAAGACAAACTATAAACTGGGCTGGAGATTTACTGTCTTATGAAAGGAATAGCAGCCTATAGTACTCCACTAATAAAGGTTGACAAAAGTAAACATTTGCCATTCATCCTGCCAGGGACAGGCTATTCATCTATTAAAAGTATGGTGAGAGAGGGTGTTTCCAAGGTTATTAAATTTTATACTAATATTGCCTAGAAACATATTTTGGATCTACATGTGTATTATCACAACTAATAGTATCAGCCATCAAGATTTATAATTACATGATGACTAATAATGAACAAAACAGGTAGATAGCATAGCTTTGTCCCTTGACTTGGGTACAAAGAGAGTAACAAGAATTGCCACTCAACACGTTAAAACCAGAATTCTGGTAAAACAAGAAAAAAAAGCCGTGAAAAAAATAGAGAACACTGTGTGAGGATCACCTCGCACAAAAATTAAGCGGGGAGGCACATGTTGGTTCACCTACGCATAGGGAGACTGCAGAGCTGCTAGTAATGCCTAATATCCAGGCTTCTCACCAGTCCACCCCCAACACTGTCACATCCATTTCCTCTGGCATTGTGGGTGACTCCCCTGATTATGTGGGGAGAACTAAGGAATGTGAGTCCTAAAACGATTAGATCTGCCACTAGCTGTGCAATCTCGAGCCAACGATTTCTTGGGCTTCAGATGCCTAATCTGTAAAATGAAGGCACTGAACTAATAATAAAAGTCACATTCACTAAGCATCTACTCAGAACCAGGCCCCTTTCTGTGCACGGCTTATGCCTTCTTTTATTCAACCCTCTGGCCTGAGTGCTATTACCTTTATTTAACAGATGGAACTGTGACTCAAAGAAATTACACAATATTTTACGCACATTTATTTGATAAACAGTGACAGAGTGGCTACTATATATCAGTTGTCAAAAATCAAGGGATGACATTTAGTCCTCACCTTTGATTAGCTCAGAATGTGGAAGAGCGTCCTGATGAGAGTCCGTCTTAGTCTATTCATGCTGCTATAACAAAGTGCCACAGACTGCGGGGCTTAAGCAACAGAAACTTCTTCCTCCCAGTCCTGGAGGCTGGGAGTCTCCGTGAACTGGTTCTGGTGACAGCCCTCTCCTGGGTTGCAGACTTCTGACTTCTCACCAGGTCTTCCCATCTGGAGAGCAGAGAGAGGAAGCAAGCTCTCCAGTGACACGAATCCCATTCGTGGAGGGGACAGTTCTACCCTCATGACCTCATCTAATGCCAATCACTTCCCAAAGGCACCACCTCCTAGGCCCATCACAGGATGGGAGGGGGGCAGGGGTTCTACACGTGAATCTGGTAGGGACACAAACATTCGGTTCATAACAGAGTCGTTACTAGAAGATGGAAGACTGCAGATTTGACCCCAGGTCTAAGATCTCAGCCTTTTCAAAGTGCTGGATTGGCGTGCAAACAGGCTGGCATTTCTTCCGTCTTAACAAATGAACAAATGAAAAAAAGACAAATGGTTCCTTTTGACCCCCACTAGCTACTGCCCCATCTTTTTGCTTCTCCTTCCAGCACTTCTGTAAGGAGATGTCTACTTGTCATCTCTAATGTCACTCCTCATATTCTCTCTCACACTCACCCCATCCAGGCGCTGGGCCCCACCAAGCTACCGGAGTCTCCTCATGGTGACAAGCATCTCCACGTTACAATGGTTACAATGACTTAGTTCCCTATTTCTTTTTCCCACAAGTTCACGTGTTCCTCCATGTTAAATCCAAGGGACGGTTCTCACTCCTCATCTTAATGGACTCAGCAGCAACATGTGACACACTTGGTGCCTCCCGCCTCCTTGACATGCTTTCTCAATTTGACTTCTGGGGACTCCCTTTCCTCTCCTTTGTTTTTGTTGTTGTTTGTTTGTTTGATGGAACGTCTTTTGTTCCTCAATCTCCTTGGTTGCTCTTTATCAGTCTTACTTGCTAGTGTATTCTCTTGTCCCCAGATTTTCAGCATGGCCATACTCCAGAGCTCAGACCTTGGGCCTCTTTTCTGCCCATACTCCCCTGGTGATAACACCCACGTTCAAGGTTTTTCATACCACTTGATGCAGATGACTCCCAAATTTATATTTTTGGTCCAAACCTCTATCAGATTTCAAACTTGAGAAGCCAACTGCCACTGATACCCCTACCTGGATATCCAATGGACACCCAAAATCAGCACGCACAAACTCACCACCTGATTTTTTCACTGAAACCTGTTCTTCCTGCAGCTTTCTCCATGTTAGATGATTCTAAATTTATCCTTCCTGTTTCCTAAGCCAAAAACCTTGACTCCTTCTTCGCCCCACTCTTGCTTGCATACTCTACATCTTAATGATTCGGGAGAGCATTTGGCTTTTGCCTTCAAAATGTGTTTAGAAACTGACCAGTGCTCACCGCCCCCATGGCTCCTACCTTGGTCCAAATCATCATTAACTCTTATGTGGGCATCTACTCTGTGCTGGCCTTTGTGCCAGTTGCCTGGAATATAGATAAATAGGACCTGGTCCCTGCAGCAGAGAGCACATAGTCTAGTGGGGAAGGCAGATATGGAGCTAGGTGGCCTCAGTGCATTGCAGTAAGCATTCTGGCAGAGGCATGGAAGTTTAGAGAAGGGGATGCATTCTCTATATTCCCTTCTAGCTCACATGCTAAAGCTGCTCACTCTAGTCTTATATCTTTAAACAAAACTGACCCACAATATTCTAGGCAACCTAAGACCAACTAAAACAAGCCTCAGTTTCCATTCATGGCTTCTAGACCCATTTGCTTATAATATGTCAACATCTATTTTTCTACCTTTTATCTTTGCCTTCTATTCCCTGGGTCATACCCACCCATGAGCTTACAGATAGAACCTCAGAAGCTCCCCAGCATTGACATTCAGTATATGTTTCCCAGGGTGTGGCCTGCACTGACCTCCTTAGTAACTTTGGTTAATTGGTCACTGGACCAGCTCTGGCCCCAGGTACTTAGTCCCAGTGATCCAGCTGAGGCTGAAACCACAGAATGTGGCAATGCTATATACCCTGATAATAGCACAAATTCCGTTGAATTTGTGCTTAATTGAGAACAACTGGCCTTGGCACCCTTAATAGGAGAAATGCCTATTTATCCATCCTTTCCATTTGCTTTTCACTGGTTCCCCTTAATCCAGACCCACTAGTTTTTCTCCTTTCTCCATTCCTTCCCAGCCAATCTTGTACATGACTACCATTTATATACTCCTAGATCAACTGCCTTGGCTACATCTTCTCAAGCTAAAAGCCTTCAAAGGCTCTTTATTACCTACCCAATATGGTCCAAATAATGTTAGCAGTCAAGACCTCCTATACTTGGCCTCAAACTTCTGCTGTCTTATGTCCCAGCCATCCTTCTGCACCACCATGCCCTTTCTACTCATGGAGACCATAACGTGCATGTGTTTTTTGCTCTCCCCTTTGTCAGGAATGTGCTTCTCCATTTCTCCCCGAGACAGTACATTTAAGGCCTCCACCAAGTCTCTATCCCTGCCAGGGCCCCTCTGAAAGCATAGCCTCTGGCCCATTCTACTAGCAATTACTCAAGTTCTTACTTCCTT
Source organism: Canis lupus dingo (assembly GCF_003254725.2). Taxonomy (NCBI): domain Eukaryota; kingdom Metazoa; phylum Chordata; class Mammalia; order Carnivora; family Canidae; genus Canis; species Canis lupus. The sequence continues at coordinate 36,476,290 of NC_064263.1, forward strand.
GGAACATCTCTTGCAATATGGTGTTTAGTGTCTTATTTTTATAGTTTCATATTGTGTTTAGCCTTTTTCTGGGCATGTTTTCTCTCTCTGATGAACCCTCAACCTGACATAGTGGGAGGACATAGACATTGCAGTCAGACAGATATGAGTTTAATGCTGGTTCTCTTATTGACTAGTGTGTGACGCTGAGTAAGGCACTGGATCTGCCTCAGTTTCCTAATCTGTAAAATGGGGATAATAACTATCTCATAAGATTGTCATGAGAATCAAATAAGACAACATATATGAAGCTTCCTAAGAGTGCGTGGCTCAGTATTTTCTCCCTCTTCATGTCCCATAGGGAGTCTTGTGTAGCACATTTTGAAAAATCTATTGATTTAGTCTTGAAACAGTGTCTATTGTGAATTATGAACGATTAGAGCACTGTCATAGGGTAGATATAGACACCCACTGCAATACACTTTTGAAAAAGGAAAAAAGAAGGAAATGCTCAGGTTCCAGCAGTGGAGTGAAAGCCAAAAAAAAAAAAAAAAAAGGAGTTTCAAGTGGTATCTGATACTTTGGCAATCCGTGGAGGTAGAGTTGTCAAGTTTTGGTTCTACTACCCATTCAAGGACAGAGAAAAGGCCCTCGATAAGGACCTTGCAGGGAGCCAATACCTTTAAGAGCACATCCTGGGGAAATTCAGCCCACCTGTAATGGGCTCTGGGTAATTAAAAATAAATGCCTTCCGAGAAACTGTAACCAGAAGCCAATTCTAACTCAAAGGTTATACTCACCGGGGTCTGAGGTTCAAGTGTATACTACCTGGGTGACAGAGAGTCCCCAGTAATTCAACATGAGAAACATCCTGAGCACCTGGTAACAAAGGCTGCCAGAAGCAAGTGCAAAAATCACTTGGAAGACACACTTACAACCCAGGGTACACAGAAATCCCACAAACACTCTTGAATGTCAGCCCACAGTCAAACTCACGAAACACACAAGGAAATAATCACAGGAAACAGCAGAGATAAACAAACCACACAGCAACTACAAAATCAGCAAAATTAGACCCCTGCATGGGCAACATGTACTGCGTGGTTAGACTGGAGCCTAATTCCAAGGAGCAGCCAATCAGCCCGGGAAAGAATTCATTAACAGCGTAAGGCAATACAGATTGGTCCCAATTTAATAATGGCTAGTGTTCCACAAGGTAATTTAAATATGTTTTTCAGCTGTCAGAATGTCATTTTCTTAGAAAGCAATGTTTTACCCAGTAGATCACAAAAGTTTTTGGAATTCAGAAGTTAAACCCCTCGAGGACACATAGGCCCAATTTCTGGCACTAATTTGGGCCCAGTAACCATTGACTAAATGAATTCGTAAAGGAAATGAAGAAACTAGATCTGACCCAAGTTCCAGTACTGCAGGGCCTGTGGCCAAGGGATGTAGAAGAAGGAGACGAGAAACAAATTGTATTTTCTTTCCAAGGCACGAGCCCAGCTGTCTGAAGCACTTGTGAATAAGTAGGTACAGTTTACATAGGATGCTCTTCCACCAGCCTGCTCTGACTGCTAGGGCTTTCCCCTCTGGTCCTAAGCCCAGGCCAGTGTGGATGCATCAAGGCTCTCCTACTCTCCAGTGTCTACCTGCTGTTAATGCCCACGTCGTCGGTGCTGGGGAGCGTAGTGCACTGTCCCTGGGAAGCACTCAGGCTGAGATCCAGGTTAGATAGGAATGGCCATTCACCCCCACCCGGTTGCTCCAGGTGGCTGCGGCTCACAGGGATGCTGGTTTCCCCAGATGAGCCTCTCTACTTGCTATGACAAAGTGAAGTGAATGCATCTCAGCCGGATGGAACAGAGGTAGAAAACCTCTGCCCAGGCCCACCTTCCCAAGTCTATATTTGAGGTCACCTTCATTCATTCACTCTTGGAGTCAACAGATATTTATTGAATGCCTACTTCCAGTCAAGGCTCTAGAGACACAGTGATGAACAAGACTGAATATGGGCTGGCTCCCAAGGAGTTTTCATCTTAGGAGAGGAGACAGACAGTAATAGAAGCAAATGTATGGACCAAATAAATGCCAAGTTATAAATGCTATGGAAAAAACCCAAGAGGGAGAGGGGGCCAGCCCTGCCTCCCTCTCATGTTTTACACCTACCCTATCACCTCTGCTGAACCCAGAATGTTTTTTTTTTTTTTTTTTTTTGCTTTGTTTTAAGCTTCAGTTTCTTTTGAGCTGCCTGTTTTGGCAGCTGAGTCTGTCTTACAGGCCCAGGAGGAGGGGCGTGAGTGTATGGAGGTGTCAGAATGTTTTTAGAAATGTCTTACCCTGCAATGATAGCTGCTATCGCTCCATCTGACTGCTTCATGGCTCACTCGCACATGCTGGAGCAAAGTTCTTGCTCAATGTGAGTTTTAAGGTTCCACTTATTCAATGGACTCTCTCTGACCCGCTCTTCATTTCAACATAGCAAGGGCAGTTCTCCCACAGGGAACCTTTGGAAACAAAGGCAGGGCCGGGGTGGTGATCAAGGCCATGGGTAAGCAGGCACAAATGAAGAGTGAGCTTGCATTCATTTCTGCAGGCAGCAGCCTCAGCTCCTTCCTGGAGACTGTTGACAAAGGAACTTGAGAAGGCAAAAAAAAAAAAAAAAAAAAAAAGCTCTTGGAATGACAAGAGGACACTCTGAATTACAGGAACAGCACTGAGAGTCCAAGATTAGAGAGAGCTCCGTCTGCCCCCAGATCTCAGACAGCAGAGCTGCAGAGAGCCCCCCACCCCAAGAGGAACCTCTTGCCCACCCCCTCCTTCAGAGGGGTTGGTTCTCCTGGAGAAGCCACCGCATTTGGGTTCCTGTAGCTTTCCAGAAGCTCCTTATCCTCTCCAGGTGCCTAGAGCCCTCAGCTCTCCCCTTCCCTCTTCTCCTGGTCTCTCCAGTCCACTCATCTCAACAGCACGCAAGAAATCTTTCATACTTGAAAAGCCATATTGAGGAGAGCTTAAACATTCCCCCTGTGCAGAAAAGAAAAAAAAATTCTACTTTTTTAAGATTTTTTTTTAATCGATTCTTTGAAGTGTTAATTCCTCGTCTTTCCTTCTATCTTGAGAATAAAAAGACCAACAAATCAGTGTCTGTTGTGCCAGGACTACTGTCTGTCTCTGTGTCTCTCACACCCAACCAAACCTCCTCTAGAGCCCCTAGTTTTCCTACCGATTCTATTCCATATTGTTAGCTCCTCTCCACCCCCACATCCCTGTCCAGCTCCAGACTCCCCCGATCTCCCACCAGGACTTGTGCAACAAGCCTCCTAATAAGTATCCATCCCTCTGGTCTCCTATCATTTTGGGGTAATGGAGAGGGAAACGTGGTCTGAATATCAGATTTCAAATGACTTCTGGTTTTTCTTATATATAGCAATAGGAAAAGAACTTGGGGTATGCAATAAAGAAATTTTAACAATTGAGAGTAGCCAAGAACTAAAAAAAAAAGAAAAAAAATGCATAAAACATTAGGTCTGATTTGATAAAAATCCTTTGCATTTATGATTATTCACCTACAATGATAAATGGATGCTGTCAGAAATCATTCCAATTCAGACTTACATGGGCATATACAGAAAACTACATACTGATGATATAGATACTTACTGGAATGATAGAAAATACAAATCATTTGTATTGCATTTTATACTGCATTTTATAAATGGAGAAGAGCGGCTCGAGCACATTCATCAAACCTTTATTGTGTTTGCCAGATGTAGGGCAACTGTGCAAGAATAAATACATAGTTATCATGTCTCTTAAGGAGTTAAACACGGATTTTCAAATGACGGGATCATTTGCAACTTTAGATCTCTAACAATATTACTTTGACTTCAATTGATTCTCCATCATTGTTGCAGGAATTGGTAGATTCTTCTGGTTTGTTGCTGTGTGCATGAAAGTGCCACTGGTACTCTAGCCGTACATCAGTTGAAGGGCGTTGGGGCTGTTTCCAGTTTTTGGTGACTATGAATAAAGCCATTATATACCTTTATGTGCAGGTTTTTGTGTGAACATAACTTTTCATTTACCTTGCATATGTGTGCAGTTGCTATAGGAGACTTCCAGTTTCTCCACATCCTTGCCAGCACTTGCATTTTCAGATTTTAAAACATTCTTTAAAACTTTGGCCATCAAATAGGTGTGTATGGGTATCTAATTGTGATTTTATTTTATTTGTTTTCATTGTGATTTTAATTTGCATTTCCCTAATGGCTAACGCTGCTTGGTTTTTCATGTTTATTTGCTTGCCATCCCCATATTTTCTTTAGTGAAGTACTTTCAAATCTTTTGCTCTTTTAAAAATTGGGTCACTTCTTTTCCTTATATCATTAAAAAAAGAAACTGTCCTCACTGCCTTGGTCCATTGTCATTATTGGTCAGCAGCTCCTTATTATCTATAGGATAGAGTCCAAATATCTTATGATGACATGAACAGCACCCTTATACTCTAGCCCCTGACAACCTGCTCACCCATTTCTTTCTGTTCCTAAACATATTCTTTTTGTGGTGGAACCATGCTGTTCACAAGTTCTCAAGTGCTGCACTGTATCCTCTCATTTTTGCACATGTTGTGTTGGATCCCCTTCTTCCCAGATAAACTCCTACTCACCTTTCAAGGTCCAGATTAGAATCTTTGGACTTTTGAGAAAGACAGGAGGCTTCTAAGCTTGTGTTGATACTATAACATTATATTACTCATCCAGTTCTGTGTAACAAATTGCCTAAAAACCTGGTGGCTTAAAACAATAACATTTCTTAGCTCAGTTTCCGTGGGGCAGAAATTTGGGAGTGGTTTGGCCGTGTGGTTCTGGCTTATAGTATCTCATAAGGTTGCATGACTACACAGAAACAGTCACTTGAAGGCTTGACTGGGGCAGGAAGATTGACTTCCAAGTCTCCCATGTGGCTTAGCACAAGGCCTTACTTCCTGGCTAGACGGTGGACGGAAGTATCAGTTCCTCATCAACTGGGCCTTTTCTCACAACATGGTGGCTACCTTCCCCAGAGCAAGTGGTTCAAGAGAAAGAGGAAGAAATTGTGATGTGTTTTACGACCTAGATTTGGAGGTGCCATACCATTATTTCTATCACATTATTTTTAAAATTTTAAAATTTTTTATGTAACCTCTCTGCCCAACATGGGGCTTGAACTCACAACCTCAAGATCAAGAGTCACATGCTCCACTGATCAAGCCAGCCAGATGCCTCCACTTTTATATCCTATTGGCCACACAAACAGTGGGGAAGGGGAACACACAGAGTATGAGTACCAGGAGGCCAGGATCATTGGGGGAAATCTCGCATGCTGGCCACCACAAGAAGTCATTAAGGGCATAGACTCAGAAAGACCCAGGTTCAAATTCTGCCTCTGCCATGAATTAGCTATGGTGTCATAATTAAGGTACTTAGCCTCTCTGAGCTCTGATTTCCACATCTATAAAATATGCATGACAGTATTAACCTAATGGGGTTGAGGTTGGACCTAAAGAAGATGGTTTACAGAAAGACTTAATAAATATTAGCTATTATTAAGGTAATCTCAGTTCACAGCCCCCTTAAGCCAATGGCCCCAAGGTGCTCCCACATAGTCCTCCCATGCTTCTGCCTGGCTACTCCACTGGGTTCTCATTCTCAGAAACAGGTGTGTTCAGATCTTCCCTTGCAGGGACTCTCTGTCCACTCTCTTCTTTCACTGTTTCCCTTTGAACAGGCTCAGGCTTCTCTAACAATATTAAGCTGTAGTTCCCTTCCCCCACATCCCAAGGATGTGAGATAATGTGTACATCCTTAGATGGAAACTCCAATTTTGGAGTGTTTGTTAACTTCATCCCGCCTGTGGCCAGCTGCCCCAGACCTCTTCTCTCTCCCTTTAGAACTGTTTGCATGCCACTTCCATTCACATATCAGCCTTGGGTGATTGCTCACTGCCACACCCAGGCTGGGGGCCCGGGATGCCAGGATGGAGAAGATAGGGAGAACCTGCCCTTGAGAACCTCAGTGTCATTTCATGTCATTATTATCCTATTTTTTTGGACATGTATGTTTCCTCTTCCTTACTTAAATTGAAGTTTTATTATTAACAGCCAACAATTGAGCCCTATCTTCATGCCAGACTCTATATTTATGCCATATCTCTGGCAATCTATTACCACTGGAAGAAGAAATGAACACCCTAATTGGGACCCATTTCCTATCTAGGACTTCAAGGCTGCAAGAGATTTCGTCCAGATTTATTTTGCCTTAATTATTCTTTCTATGTGTTGGTTACACACACACCCACTCCCATCACTCAAAGACCAGTATCTGCCTTTGTTTGCCCTGCTCTGGGCCCTAGATGGCTAACCGTCTGGAAAGCACTGCTGCAGCCTTTTGCTTTATGGTTTCCTTTGGGTTTAGACAAAGGGAGGCACTGGCTATAGAGGGGCAATAGAGGATTAGGTTGGAGTCTTTTTTTTTAAATCCTTTCTGCTTGGGTGCTGTGCCCCTGGCAATAGCTGCATCCTCCCTTGACCACAGCTCCTGCTGGGGTGAGTGGGACTTGCCTCCTCCCTGTCTCTAGCTCTCACCTGGGCCAGAAACACTATTTCTTCCCCTTGCCCTTTCAGGCCCAGCAGTGGTGATGCCTTCCAGCTGTTGCAAATTACAGCCAATACTAAGCTATAAGTCTCAACTCCATGAACTTGCAAAATATGTTATTCACCATCATGGTTTTCCTCACAGCATTACTTCTATTCAAGGAACACATTTCACGGCAAAGGACATGAGGCAACAGGCCTGTGCCCATGGGATCTACAGTTCTTACCCTATAAGGAACAGCAAGCCAGATAGATGGGAGAACAGCCTACAGAAAACCTATCTCTGGCAACAAATGGGAGACCACACCGTGAAAGTCTAGGCTTCTATTTTACAGGGAGTGGTATCTACTGAATCAGCAACCAATATATCTTCTGTTTTCCCCACAGATAAAATACACAGGTCCAAGTACCAAGGGGTGGAAGCACTTATAGAACTTTGTTCTGCTCTTTTGGAGGCCTGAGTACCCAAAAGAAGAATGCTTCCACCAAGAGATACAACAGGTTCCACTGAAGTCAACCATCATGGGCTCATCAGGTCACTAAACTGAAGGCAAAGAAGAGAGTTACTCTCCCAGCGGGGGTGGTAGGTTCTAGTAACCAAGGACTACTTGAATGACTGCCACACAGTGAGGGTAGGGAGGATCATGTCTGGAAACCAAAGGATTGGTGGGGGGGGCACCTCTTAGTACTTCCATGTCCAAAAGTATTACATAATGGAAAAACCGGCAGAACCACTGAAGATTCAGACCCTTTAGAAATGAAAGTCGAGGTCAGTCTACCATGTAAAGAACCCACACCAGCTGATATCCCACCTTAGGGCAAAGGAAGGAAACATGGAATGAGTAGCGGAGGAAGGAAGTTATAAATATCAATTCTGACTAGTTATCAGCTACAGAAACAAAGACTGTCACAACTATGCATGATTTCTTTCCTACATGCTACGTACACATCTCTATATACACACCTTTACTTCTTCTCTCTCTTCTTTCCCTTATAATGTATAAAAGGGGGCACCTGGGTGGCTGAGTTTGTTGAGTGCCCAACTCTTGGTTTTGGCTCGGGTCATGGTCTTGGGGTTGTGAAATCGAGCTCCGCATCAGGCTCTGAGCTGGACATGGAATCTGCTTGGGATTCTCTCCCTCTCCCTCTGCCCCTCCTTCCAGTTGTGCACTCTCTTTCTCTCTCACTCTCTCTCTAAAATAAAATAAATAAGTAAAATCCTTAGAATGTATATAAGTATTGGTGGCAGTCGTGAACTTCAAAATTTAGTCTCTGGCTGCAGAACCCTGGGATGACACTGATATTCACATCTCCCAGAGACAGATAGATACTGTGGCTGCCATCCAGAAGTGGGCATTTTTATTTTTGGGGTTTTTGTGTCCCTCCTCCCTGGGAGGGGTAAGTGTGTCTTCATATGTACAAAGGAGAGTTGCATTTTGTTAGGCAGTTGCATAAAACTGTATTGTTTCCATTTTAGGCTGATACCATCTCCTATAGCAATGGGTAGAAAAGCCCTGAAAAGTATTTTTTATCATAAAGTACTATATAGTAGTAGTTATTAATATGTGAAAGTATTTTGTAAACTGCCACATGCTATATCAGTATCCATTATTACTATTATTATTATTATATTGGGTTTTTCTTTCACCAGAGAAGTGCTCATTCAGTCCTGCTTTTTCTCCCTCAGTTTAATTAAGTTCTCTATCCAAAACCAAATACATTTTAGAATGTTTTTAATACCCTTGCTATAGAACCTTGTTGATGTCTCTTAAAAGCTCAAATAACCTCTGCTCACCTTTTCTGCTTTCTTCTGTTATTACACTTTCCTCTTCCTTTTTGCCCCCAATGCCAGAAACTCATGTGACCTTGAGACCTCAAATTGGCAGGGCCTCAGAAATGGAGTTAGAATCAGAGTCATGACTGCAGATGCAACTTATGACTGAAGTGGACAGGTGACAGAGCTCCGACCCAGAGAGGTGGATTCACTTGCCCAGGACTACAGCGTAGGGGAGTTGCAGAGTCCAGTGTGAAAGGCAGGACTCCTAACCTTTGCTTTTCCCATTGCTCCAGGCCCCCCACTGTGGTTTCTCCTGCCCCACGCTGTCAGGCCACTCAGACACGGAGATTTCATCCTTAGTCAGAGCTGGCCCAGTACAGTTCCAAGGGTGCACTTCCCAGACCCTCTAGGCATGCTCCCCTGGATGGAAGTCACCCTGGCAATCTGCCAGGCTGTGAGACTAGGGGCTGGTGAGAAATCAGGGATGCATGTGGTGTGGATCAATAATCCCCAAATGTCTCTCTTGAGTTGCTACAAAATTTCATAGTTCAGCCATGGAATCTTGAAAATTTACCTATGTTGACTTATACATAGAGTCAGATTTATTTATTTATTTATTTATTTTAGAGTCAGATTTTTTTTTTTTAAGATTTTATTTATTTATTCATGAGAGACACAGAGAGAGACAGAGGGAGAAGCAGGCTCCATGCAGGGAGCACAATCTGGGACTCGATCCCAGGACTCCGGGATCAGGCCCTGGGCTGAAGGCAGATGCTCAACCGCTGAGCCACCCAGGGATCCCTAGAGTCAGATTTTTAATGTTGGTGGCACCTTAGAGCCACTTGGAGATCTTTTTGAAGATATTGATACCTAGGCCCCACTTCAGACAATTGAATCAGCTCTCTGGGAGAGGGGTCCGTGAATTGGTAGGTCTGAAAAGCTCCCAGGTGACTCTGGGTATAGCCAGGGCTGGGAATCAGAGCTCTGGGATCTAGAGATCATACAAACTCTCTGTGAATATCTGGTCTTTAGTTTGTCTAAATTTAAAGATTGTCTTCAAATCCACTGGTATCCATTCTTGGGGATGGCCTCCTTCCCTTGTGTTCAGATAAACCCACAATCTGCTCTAATAGAAAAGTTCTAATGGCTCAGACTCCCAGGTCACCCTCAGTGCTATCCTTTAGACAATGCCCCCTTGCCTTCTGGTGAAGCCCATCATTCCTACACTGGCTTTCTCCCACCTCAGATACCCCCACCTCTTACTGAACCCCAAATCTGCCTCTTGAACTTTTATGAACAAAGATTTCTCTCTAGACAACTGAAAATCATAGATATCCATCAGATAAGGAAAGGAGACAAATATGGCTCAGCTGTTCTAAATCCGTATTTGTACTAATTTCCACTACATCACTTCCTCATTCCTCTATTTTTCTATGGAATGACTTCTGTCACCAGATTTAGCCTCTTTCCTTTTGAATATCTTGAATAACCCCATGTGAAACCATCTTTGCAACTACCTGGCATATCACTTCTGGTGGTGTTGCCTACCACACAGCTAAGGTCTATGCACAATGAACATGTCTTCAAAGCAGCAGCTAGAATGTGGCTTCCCCTTCTGCTAGTTTAATACCTCTCTCCTTTCCTGGTGGCTCTATCCCCTCAGAAAAAGAAGTTGACCGTTTGTCACTACTGTTTAGGTGCCACACCATATGCTCTGACAGAAAGACCCTGTGAATCAGCCTGCACAGTGGTATGTGAACTGGTTCCTTCTAAATGAGTCACTCCAGAGGGTGACATTCACATATTTCGGTATGAATGAAATCTTCTCATCCTCTGTGAGAGGATGCTGGTGTGCTGCCCCAGTGCATCCCGTACAAAAGTGCACTGGTCATTCCAGGCCTGAACTTCTCATCTGCTCGGGTTCAAGATTCGCCTCCAGCCAACAATGATTAGCTCTCTGACTTCTAGTTTTCTCAGATACAGACTTCAAATACAAACTTATCTTTATGCAAAATCATTTTCCCTATGATTTTTCCTAATTAATTTCCCCATAATACATTAGTTTACAAACTTTATAGCTTGACTCCCTGGTGCACATGTCCTTCTGGGGAAACTTCTAGAACTGGCTGTGACATGGTTATACAGAGATGTAAAATACATGGTGTGTGGGCTGTCACTCTCACCTTCAACAAGCTTGACAAACATCTTTATTTTCTTTCCCTCTAGACCTGGATAAGGCCTTGGTCTTCTCAACACTAGATTCATGTGGTTGTTATTATTTGGATCTGGCAAAAAAAAAAAAAAAAGTGGTGGGGGTGGGCAAAGCCTTCTACAGCAGTAGAAGGAACTGTCTTTGGAACTGCATACACGTAGGTTTGAATCTGAGCCCTTTAACTCACCCCTTAGTTTCTTCATTTATTTTATTTATTTTATTTTATTTTATTTTATTTTATTTTATTTTATTTATTTTCATGAAAGACAGCAAGGGGGGGAGAGAGAGAGAGAGAGAGGGAGAGAGAGAGAGAGAGAGAGAGAGGGAGAGAGAGAGAGAGAGAAGCAGGCTCCATGTAGGAAGCCAATGCAGGACTCGATTCCAGGACTCCAGGATCATGCCCTGGGCTAAAGGCATGTGCTAAACTGCTGAGCCACTCAGGGATTCCCAGTTTCTTCATTTTAAAATGTGACACTAATACCTGCTTCTCATTGGGTGGTTGTAAGAATAATCTATAAGGCATCAAGGAGCTCCCCTAGCACAATAAACGTGGGTTCCTCTCTCTTTTCTCCCCATTGCAAGTCATTTCTTTGAAGAGTTAATGAGTATTTTCTCAAGAAATGTTAGGGTTGGAGATAGATAACACAGTCCCAAGGAAAAATAAGATCAACGTTTGGGTGAGAGGGGTGGATATGTATAAACATGATATAATTTTCAGAGTTTATAGAGGAAGAGCCTGGAAATTCTGGAAACTCTAGCTCTAGAGGAGAGACCCACAAGATAGGAAGCCAGGGCAGTGAGGTTGTGCTTTTGAAAGCTAAGAAATTATAATAGGGGGACACCTGGGTGGCTCAGTGGTTTAGTGCCTGCCTTCGGCCCAGGGTGTGATCCTGGAGACCTGGGATCGAGTCCTGCATCGGGCTTCCTGAATGGAGCCTGCTTCTCCCTTTGCCTGTGTCTCTCATGAATAAAAAAATAAAATATTAAAAAATAATAGGAATGATGAGCAAGAAGTGAAAATATATGACAAGTTTAGAAGCAAATGGCAAAGCAGCATGTATAGGTGAGCCTAAGTTGCTGGTAAACTAGCTATAAATTGAATAAAATTCTTCAGCTCGGTTCCCACACCTTGCTGCAACTATTTGATCCTTTCTTCTTTCTAATGAGTCATCAGGACCCATAAGACACAGGGTGGCCATAAAGCAATGAGACTGATTGCCAGAAGTCCAAGGTGAAGAAAACCAGTGTCAGCACTTTGAAGCCCATCCAATTAGTGCTTAGTAATAAGGAGAATTAACCTTGTATTCATTCACTGCTGCCAAATTCATCACCAGTGTGCTCTAAATGACTAGAAGAGCAGAAAAGGAAAAGCCTCCTACTGGGACCGCCATGCCTCTTAAATAACCATGCAGCATCCGTGGGACTTCGTTTCCCCCTCTGCAAAATGAAGGGGCCACCTCACATGGATGGATGATATATGGGGATGTTTTTGGTTCTAAGTAACAGGAAAGCTGGCTCATATTGGCTTAAATTATAAAGGGAACTCACTGGTTCATGTCACTGAAAAGCCCAAAAAGATCTGAAGAGCTTCGGGGCTAGCTTGAACGCCTTAATGGGGAAACAATTTTCCCCTCACCATTTCTTGGCTCTGCTTCCTTGGTGTTACTTCATCTCAGGCTGACTTCTGCCAACACTTTGGTTGTAAAAAGGCTTCCAGCTGTTTCCTGGGGCTACATACAAGTCCTCAGTCCTGGACAGCACAAAGAGCCGGGTCTTAGTGCCAATGAGGGTTATCAGCAGAAGACCTGGGATTTCCTCTAGCCACACCTCCTGAGCTCACATGCCTCTCCCTGAACCAATCACTGCCACAGGGGATGGAGAGCGCTGATCCTCCAGGCCTAAGGCATGTGGCGCTAGGTGCGTTCCCATTGCTGAGAGTGGATACCCACGTGGAGTTGGAATGGTGGGGAAGGAGAAAGGAGAGAAAGGTGCACAGTCAAGCACCACACTGTCATGTGAGTTTCAAACATTTTGTATATGTTAGATATTGGGGTGAACGGAACCCCAATATCTAACATATACACATATGGAGCTTCACTCCATGACACAGAAGTGGGGATTTAGAGCTCTGTCTTCTGTGCCTCCTAAAAGACCTGCTCAGAAACCTAGTGCTTCAGGAAACAGGGATAAAAATCATGTCTTTGGGGCCATCAAGCTCTGGTTCCTTGCTACTGCTTAATAAGCAAATATCTACTAGGATAGCATGTCAATTGTCTCTAGGCCCTTCTGCTGGCCTTGTGCAATTTATTCTGTGCACAGCTCTGTGAACTGGGTAGACCATTAATTTTTATTAAGAACATGCTTTATAGTTACAGGCTTCTCAAGGTAAAGATTGATCGGCACCCAGCTATCATTTCTCAAGTTTACCAAAGCTTGCAACCATCCACTTCATTTTCCGATAAAGACCAGACCACTGAAGCCACAGATCACCACAAATAGCTATGAAATCTGACTATACGTGAAGCCAGAGGGAAAGGATATGAAAGCAATAGGAAGACAAAGGCTTTCTTCAAATGAACAGTGATGAGAAATTTGGTTTCCTGGGGGTGCCTGGGTGGCTCGGTCGGTTAAGCACGCACCTTTGGTTCAGGTCATGACCCCAGCATCCTGGGATCCAGCCCCACTTGGGGCTCTCTGCTCAGCGGAGGGCTGGCTTCTCCCTCTCCCTCTGCCTAGTGCTCTGCCTACTTGTGCTCTCTCTCTGTCAAATAAATAAATACAGTCTTTAAAAAAATGAAAAAAAAAAAAAAGAAATTTAGTTTCCTGAAAGACCCAGGGAATTAACAAAACATTGTATTTACTTTGAAAGTCATGTGAAAAGCATCTTACATTTTGAAAAAGTTGAAGTTTCTTTTAATAAGAGCTTTGACATAAAAATCTAAAATACTCAGGAAAATTATTATTTTAAGTTCTGGTAATATGTACATAACATAAAACTTACTTCCTTAACTATTTTTTAAAAGATTTAATTAATTAATTAATTAATTAATTAATTTATTTATTTATTTAGATTGAGAACAGGGGAGAGGTAGAGGCAGAGGGCGAGAGAGAGAATCTGAAGCCGACTTCCTGTTGAGCCCGGAGCCCATCGAGGGGCTCGACCTCACCACACTGAGATCATGACCTGGGCCAAAATCAATAGTTTGACATTCAACAGACTGAGCCACCCAGGTACCTCTCCTATCTGAGCTTTTTTTTTTTTTTTTTTTAATTAATTTATTTATTTATTCATGAGAGGCAGAGAGAGAGAGACGGTGACAGAGACAGAGACACAGGCAGAGGGAGAAGCAGGCTCCACACAGGGAGCCCGACGTGGGACTCGATCTCGGGTCTCCAGGATCATGTCCTGGACCCAGGGCAGCGCTAAACCGCTGAGCCACCCAGGCTGCCCTATCCAAACTATTTTTAAGTGTACAGCGCAGAGGCATTAAATGCATTCACACTGTGATGCGATCCTCACCACTGTTCATCTCCAGAGCTCTTTTCACCTTGCAAAATGCAACTTCATACCCATAAAGCAATAACTGTCCCCAGCAGCCCATTGGGAAGCACCTCTCTACTTTCTCTCTATGAATCTGACTACTCTAGGTGCCTCATGTAAGTGGAATAATAGGATTTCTTTTTTGTGACTGGCTTATTTCACTTCGTATAATGACCTCAAAATTCATCCATGTTGTAGTATGTCAGCATTTCCTTCTTTTTAAAGGCTGACCTGCATGTATATACTACATTTTGTTAGTCCTTTATCTGTCGATGGACATTTGGTTTGCTTCCATGTTTTGGTTATTGCAGATAATGCTGCTATGAACCTGGGCATACACATATCTTTTCAAGACCTGTCTGCCGTTCTTTTGGACATACACATAGTGAGAGATGACATTTCTGAATCATATGGATAAAAGACTTTTAATGACACAGTTTTGTGAAATTCTTTAATGTATACTCTAAGGTCGCAGATACTGAGAATTCAGTGATTTCATTTTATAGTTTAACAATAGATATAAAAGAGAAAGCCACCAGATGATCTTTCGGAAGATCAAGTGGCTTCTTTCCTATTCACAGAGATTTAAGCTATTAAGGGTTCGATTGTGTTCTAGGTTTGCATCTGTGTAGGTCTTGCAATCACAAAATCACGTGTAAGGGATCCATAGTTTAATCCAGGTTTAACTCAGAGCATAGATCCAAGAAAACAACGCTGTGCTTCAGGAGTGAGACAAAGAGGAGCTTCTTCAGCCAGTGGGGAGAGACTGCCGGGTTTCTCAGATGTAACCTAGTTTTGCTTATCTATCCCCACTGCCTTCCTTTTCAATCCGGACAGGACACAGTGACAATGGAAACATGTCTCTATTTCTTCCTCGGTGGGGGAAAAGAACATCTCCTTGTGAAGACAGTTTCATTGTCTGAAAGTTATTTGTATCAAAAGGTCCACTTAATCAAATTTTAACTTCTTCTACACATTATTTCTTAAAGGGAGTTGGCGAGTTCTCTGCAGTTTATGCCAGCCACTCAAACAATCGTGCTTTCAAACCAAGAACTGTGGTATTGAAACTTCTCCCAACTCAATCGACTTCACTGAAAAAAGAAAGCTAGCATTTTGCTCTCATAAAATGGCAGTAACTCAAGCACAGGCCTCATATTGTGTCCTGGGTGGTGAGCAGCTGACACATAATAATTTGGGTATTGGGTCGGTTGGAGAGAAAGAGTTTGTATCTCTCTACAATGAAGAAAGGCCACACTTTGGGTCAGGGCGCTTCTACCCTGAAAAGGCTGGGGAATGTTTCAGATGTGGCAATGAAGACACTGTCTCGTTCACACACTCATTAATAGTATCACCTTTCATTAATTGGGTAACAACAGATAATGAAAATTAATCAAACAAAACCCCTTTTGACAGAGTCTCCAAAGGTGATGTCATAGACCATTGAATGAACCATGTTTTTTTTTTCTTTTCCAATTTTTTTGTTTTTTTTGTTTTTTTTTTTTTTGCTCGAGAGACATTCCCAGGATGATTTGTGAATCGGGAACTAGGCTGGTTTTGTTGGAACAAAAACTAGGAATGCTAAATATCTTCCAGCGTGTCTTTCAAAGGACTGAAGTCATTGCTACCGTAGACTCTCCTACCTAAAGGTTTCAATGTTATCACCTTGTAACCTAGGCTCCAACCGAAGATACAAGGCTTCCACCAGAGATACAAGATCGCAGAGTACAATGAATGAGTGGCTCCTCCCCTGCTTAGTCCTGTTTCTTCCTTTCTCCCTCTTCCCAGGGGCATCTCTTTCTCACCTGTCATATGTTGCCAACATCTTATTGTGGATGTACGTCCTGTACACATCATTACAATCCGTGGAGCCAAGATGGCTAAAGAGCATTCTTGCTAAGTGCATTCCCGTCTCTGTGGTTGTTCTCCTAGTGCAACTTCTGGTGTGCACAAGAATCCCCAGAGGGGGCAGCCCGGGTGGCTCAGTGGTTTAGTGCTGCCTGCAGCCCAGGGTGTGATCCTGGAGACCCAGGATGGAGTCCCAGGTCAGGCTCCCTGCATGGAGCCTGCTTCTCCCTCTGCCTGTGTCTCTGCCTCTCTCTCTGTGTCTCTCATGAATAAATAAATAAAATCTTAAAAAAAAAAAATCCCCAGGGGGCATAGCTTTAAATGCAAATTCCTGGGCAGAACTTGGGGAGAGGCCAGTTCAATAGGTGTTGAGAGAGGCCCAGGAATCTGCATTTTTTTTTTTTAGGAATCTGCATTTTAATAAAACCAGATCTGAGCAGGTGGCTGGCTGACCTCACGTTAAGAAGCCATGTCCCTGAGGATGACACCCAGCGTCTCTGCCCCAGCTCGGTCTGGTGAGGCATGAGTCCCTTGGGCGGAATGTGGCAGTTCCCAGATTCCCTCCAATGCCTTTGAGAGCAACCACACATTTCCGTAAACACAATTTGCCAGGTTATTTTCTAGGGTTAATCATTAAAAGGAACTGATTCAGGCAGTAAGGTCCAGTCACACTTCTGCACGGCTCAGTGTAATTAAGGGCGGAAGTTCCTGTTTGGGGTGTTCCACGGCTGCCATGAACCGTGACTGACAGATTGGACAGGTAGAAATTCTAGACCAAATACCAGCTCCTACAGAGCTCTGAGAGCTGGGAAACGGGCCAATGCCTGCCCCCTGGCCTTAGTTTCTCATGGCCGAGGGAGCTTTGTCTCACCTCTCATAGGTGTAAGGAAGATAAATGATTAAAAAAAAAAAAAAAAACCACAGTCAAATGACACGCCACCCCTGAGATCCAACCTGAGGACACTTAGCAAAGGCTCTGCCACCACTGGGAGAACTTCTTAGAAACTCATCTAGAAGAGAAAAAAAAGATGAGCATGAAGCGCATTCTTTATTTTTTTTTTTAAAGATTCTATTTATTTATTCATGAAAGACACACACACAGAGAGAGGCAGAGACACAGGCAGAGGGAGAAGCAGGCTCCATGCAGGGAGCCCGATGTGGGACTCGATCCCGGGTCTCCAGGATCACACCCGGGCCGAAGGCAGATGCTCAACTGCTGAGCCACCCAGGCGTCCCGAAGCGCATTCTTTAAACCAAGAACTTGGGGGCTCGGTTCGGCCGCACATATACTAAACCAGGCACTTGACTGGACACCTCCTCAGCCAGCAGTACACTTAATATTTTTATTTTAAAGATTTGATTTATTTATTTGAGAGAGAGAGAGAGAGAGAATGAGCATGAGCAGGGAGAGGGGCTGAAGGAGAGAGAATCTCAAGCAGACTCCCAGCTGATCAGGAGCCCAACACAGGGCTCGATGCCAGGACCCTGGGTACATGACCTGAGCTGAAGGCAGATGCTTAACCCACTGAACCCCCCGAAGTGCTTCCCAGAAATACCCTTAATCTTCACAACCCTTTAAGATAAAGGAGTGGGCTATATAACTTCCTTCAGATTACAGGGAACAGCGAAGCCACCTTTTCCAGGGCTGTGCCCACAGCAAGGAGACACTGGCAGGTGGAGACAAGGTCTAAAAGAGACCCAGAACTCGCTGATCCAACCTGAGCCCTTCCAGTTTTTAAAAATCACACACCGTAATCACATAATTAGGTAATACGTGACTGAATTATTCGTGTAAAATCATGACCGATGAAGCTAAATTCCTCTTTCATCCTCTTCCTCTGCAAATGTCTGATTCTCCCAGGACAGATCCACAGCTTTCAGTTTGGTGAATGAATACCCTTTGATACCTGGCCCTACGTACACACATACAGATATCGGTACCCCTGGAAAACATACGATGTGGTTTTATGTATGTGTGTGTTTTGTGTATATGGTCTTTAAGTATAAATGGGATCCCAGGATATACATCACTCCGAATCTTTCCTTTTGCTCAGAGCAACGCATCCTAGAGATCTGTCCTTGCCTGTGCGTATAAATCTACTTTACTGGCTCTGACTGTTGCCAAGCCTTCCAAACGATGGGTGTCCCCCAGTCCATTCAGCCCATCCCTTATTAGTGGACACGTGAATTGTATCCATGGTTTTGCTAAAGCAAAAATGGTATACACAGCCCTGGGCCTCCTGAGCATATGTGTGTTTCTCTAAGGTAGATGCTATAAAGTGGAACTGAAGGGACATGGGTACGCGTATTTTTTTTGCATATTTTTATTTTTAATAAGATATTACCAAATTGTCTCAAAGTCGATGTATGGATTTACACCAGTCGTGTATGAGAGGATGTATCTCCTGGTGTTTGCCAACAGTGTCATTATTGATTTGAACAAATTTTGCTGATCTGCCAGCAGAGAAAGAGCATCTTGTTTTATTTAAATTTACATGTTTCTGATTTCTGGTCTGGTTGGGCATTATTTCATGTTTGTTGGCCACTTATTCTTCCTCTCTTGGGGTCTACCTATAATCTATCCTTTACCCATTTACATAGTGTATAATGATTTTGCATGATTTTTTTAAACTAAATTTTGGGAGCTCTTTATATATCCTAAACCCCACCTAATCTATACTGTGTTTTCTCCTGAGTTAGTATTTAACTTTTCAATATTATTTATGATATCCTTGTGTATTTTTTGAGTCAGAAGTTTGATTTTGTTGTGGTCATATTTAGTGATCCCTTCTTTTATGAATTTTGCTTTTTTTTTAACATCCTTTCTTATGAATGCCTCCCCTAGATTATAAATATATTTTTGTATATTTTCTCCTATTATGAAGCTTGTGAATTCTACTGGCTCAGACCATTGCCTGTATCTACGCATCTTCCACTAGGGCTGGTAGATGAGCAAGGATGCTGAACTGCTGTCCAGGAAGCAACAGTGTGTGCTTTCAGTGGGATCCAGCTGCAGGGCATGACTTAAGAATGAGCTTCTTAGGCTGCCTAAGGGAACTGGAACTGG
The DNA here is from genome assembly GCF_003254725.2 of Canis lupus dingo. Classification (NCBI taxonomy): domain Eukaryota; kingdom Metazoa; phylum Chordata; class Mammalia; order Carnivora; family Canidae; genus Canis; species Canis lupus. Next base: position 36,495,342 of record NC_064263.1, read on the forward strand.
CTTGTGTGGCAGCAAAAAGCTTTTCTGAGGGACATCCTAAAACAAAAAGAAACAGTCGAACTCCCAATCCAGAAAAGGTATGCAATGGCTTCCTCTGGAGATGACCATAACCCAAGACAGATATATACATCTCAATTCAGATAACCACATTTCAAGTGCTCGGTAGCCACGTATGTCCTGCGGCTACTGTAGTGAAAAGTACAACCCTGAGGATGAAGAGCAGAATGTCCATAATGTCTGGGAGGTATGTTCTCTGTGTGTATGAAGGCGTTTAGGTGACCACAGTCTGAATGTTAAGTCCACTCTTCACCCTCCCCTGCAGCCCAGTCTTCTTCCTACCAAAAGTGTATCATAATTTCAATGGTTCCCACCTACTGATGTGGATTAATCATCCTAAAGCACAGTTTTGCTTGGATTATTTCCTAGAGAAGATGTTGTTGACTTTTAGGAGGAGGCGATCATTCAGCTGAAACTTTGAGAGTGGATAGGAATTAGCTAGGGGGTCAGAGAGGATGGTTTGAAGGAGGGGGGGGCACTGCAATGGACAGACTGGGGGTAAAGCAGACATCAGGTCCCAAGGGGTGTAGAGGTTCTGCAGAGGTTAATGGTGGTCATCAGACGTTTGTCAGTAGGGGATATGGGAGAAACACAAGGCCAGAGACAAAGAAACCAATGAAGAAAGTGCAGGTTGCAGATAAGAATTATGGAGGGTCTGATCTAAGACAATTATTCATTCATTCATTCATTCATTCATCCATCCATCCATCCATCTATTACACAAACACTTGCCAGGTGCCTACTATGTGTGGAAAACAAAGCAAACAGAATCCGTGCCTTCACAGAACTTCAACATATGGTAGGAAAGGAGGTCAATGGTGAGCAATAGAAGGTGTTCCTCAGGTTTCAGATCTCCTTTGGAGAGTGGTAGACCATTGTCTGAGACAGAGGCTCAGGAGGCAGAGCAGGTTTGGGAAGGAAGGTTCGGATTCAGCTGATCTTTTTCCACAAGTGTTCGGGGTGTCTGGGGGCCACCTGAGTGGAGCTGTGTGGCAAGCAGCTGCATGGCCATATTTGGAGATCTGGAAGGCGATTCCACTTCCCTCGTGGACTTGCCACCAGGGTCTCAGCATTTAAATCCTTATAAGAGTTCTCTTAGGTGGGTATTTTATTATCACCATTTCACAGGTGAAGAAACTGAGGCTCAGAGAGATGCGATACTTTTCCTAAGGTTACCCAAGCTAGTAAGTGACAGGGCTGAGATTTTCACTCAGTCCGAACTCAGTCCGACTTGCTAGACTGTAGGATTCATTCATTCATTGGTTCGTCCATTTATTTATTTGACAGATACTGAGTAAACCTAGAATGTACCATGCATTGTACTAAATGCGGAGGATTCAAATCCAGTAGGGTCTGCAGCTGATAACAAAGCTCTAACAAGCATGTGTGTTGGAGGAAGGAGGAAGGGGTGGCCAGACATGTGAGGGAGGAATTGGGGGAGTGGGCTGGGCCAGACTATCAGAGACCTCTGGTACCGTGCCAGGGAGATGGAAATCCACCTCAATCTGACCAAGCCCTGCCTCCCGGACAGCACTCCATTTTGTCCAGTCCTCTCACTGCCCCTATGCTTGGTGCAGGCCACCGCCTCCTCCTTGAAAGCATGTGACAGGTTCTCCAAAGGCCTTCCTTGCCTCTCATCTCCCACCATCACCTCCAATGCAAAGAGGTGAATTTTCAAAATGAGAAGATGACGTTATGGTTCGGTGGTAGGCAGATGTCTAAGAGGGCCCCATAACCTCCATCACTCTGGTGTTACTCTGGTGATTACGTTATGTGACACGGCACAAGGAATTCTGCAGATATAGTTATGGCTACTGATCAGCCCACCTTAAAGCAGGGAAATGATCCAGGTGAATCCACCTAATTAAGTGAGCCCTTTGAAAGCAGGGAGTTTCTCCAATGAGTCAAGGGCAACTCACAGATATCCACAGTCAAGGTTTTGAAGGCTTCGACATGCTGTTGCTGGCTTGAAGACGAAGGAGGGTCATGTGGAAAGGACCTAAGAAAGTCTTTCAGGAGTGGAGAGTGAGCTCCAGCCAACAGGCAGCAAGGAAACAGGGACCTCCCTCCGACAACTGCGAGGAACTGGATTCTACCGACAACCCGAGTGGACTTGCAAATGGATTCCTTCCCAGAGCCTCCACATGAGAACGCAACCCAACCAACACCTTGCCTGTAGCCTTAGGAGACCCTGAGCAGAGAAGCCAGCTGTGTCATACTGGACTTTTGACTTCCAGGGCTATGAACTCTCATCGTGTGTGTTATTTCAAGCCACTCTATTTATGGTGATGTGTTCCACGCACCAGAAAACGAAGACACCCCCTGGCTTCTAACCCTCCAAAGAAACTTCCCTCGTGGACTTGCCACCAGGGTCTCAGCATTTCAATCCTTATAAGAGTCCTCTTAGGTGGGTATTTTATTATCACCATTTCACAGGTGAAGAAACTGAGGCTCAGAGAGATACGATACTTTTCCTAAGTTTACCCAAGCTAGTAAGTGACAGGGCTGAGATTTTCACTCAGTCCGAACTCAGAATCCACACTCTATGGCTTCTCATTGCCCTTAGAGGAAGTTCAAGTATCTATGCGAGGAATTAGAGACCCTTCCTGACCCGGCTCCTGCTCACTCGTCCAACCTCACTCTTCCACATTCCTCTCACTTCAGCTCCTTGGGGCTCCAGTAACTGCCACGCTCTCAGTTTCCTGACTTTCCACATATGACTCCTTCTGCTTGAGATGCTGCCTGCCTCTTCCCCCTGTTGTTCCTGGGGCTGACCCGAATGAATGATGCTTTTGGCCTTGCCTAAGATGCCACCTCCCCCAGGAAGTCTTCCTTGGCTTTCCCAAGCTGGGTAGATACTATGCCCACATTCCCCTAGCACCTCATACCTCCCGTCTCAGAGCACAGGAGACCCTGTGTTGGGCACGTTTACTCAGCGGGCTCTTCACTAGAGTGTGAGCTCTTTGCTGGCCAAGGCTGCGATACGGTCATCACCAAATCCCTAGCACTGTATCTGGAGCCAGTGGGTACTCAGTAAGTATTCACTGAGTGAATGAGTGAATGAATAAAAGCACTTTATTTGGGAGGCAATGGCAGCCATCCAAGGTCTTGAAGAGTGGGAGTGACCTTCTCAGACCTGTGCTTACGAGGACAGGCTGAGGGCAAGTCCTGCACACAAAAGGCAATCCTCACCATCATGTGAGGATGAAAAAAGTTCGTTTACACCGTGGTCTTGGATCTCTGGAGCTACGAAACTTGGCCCTTTCCTTGACCACTTCTGGATCCTGGATATGCCAGAACTGGTCACGGTCCTGACTAGTTTTCTCTCCTATGGAGGTGGAAGGTGGAAGAGAGCTTGTGACTGGGGTTTAGGCCCTGAAATCCACCAGCATTAGGCGCCTCGGGCCACGAGGGCTGTGCGAAGCAAGGCCACATGGGGAGCCACACACAGACCACGGGGGGAACTGGGGGCCCCCGGAGACCCCTCCCTCTGGACACCTGGTAGTCGGCCCACTTGTCGGTAAATACCAAGTACTGCTTCCTGATGAGGAGGGCGGCGCTTACGGCTCCCAGCCCCCAGCCGGAGGTCACGCGATGGGCTCGCTCCGGGCGGGGGCGGGGGGATGGGGGGGGTGTCTCTGCTGGAGACCCCGCACGTCTCGGCCTCGTCTCTGCGCCAGGGGCAGTCCCCGGGCGGCGCGGCCTTCAAGGACCTCGGGGCGCCGGGAGCGCACAGCTCTCCGCGCAAGGAGGGCAGCGCAGCGCCGTCCCCGCCCGGCACGGGCTGCAGGCCGGCAGCCCCGGGGGCTCGGGGTCCTCCGTGGTGCCCACGCCAGGCAGCGGCGCGCCGGAGGAAGCGGGGGAGGGGCCGAGCTGCCCGCGGCGGGCGGCGCGACCGACGGGGCGGCCCGGGCGCTCGGGGCGCGGCGAGGCTGCGAGGGGCGGGTCTGGGCGCCGCGCCTCCCGCGCTCCGGCCGCCAGTTCTGGGCGCTGGGGGCGGGCGGGGGAGGAGCCACGCGGGGAGGAGCAAAACCTGGAGGCCCCGGGATCCCCGGGCACAGCCAGAGCGGCCGGAGCCCGATCCCGGGCGCGGGGCCCGGGGGGAGCGCGCCGTCCGGGCCGGGCCGGGCCGAGCCCAGCGCTGCAGCCCGCGGCGGCGCCCGCCTTCCGTGCGCACCGGGCGGGAGCGGCCGGCGCCGACGGGCTGAGGCTCCCGGGCTCCGAAGCCGCCGCCCCCGCCGCCCCACCTGCGCCCGGCGGCGCCATGGATCCTTCGGAGAGGAAGATATCGGTGTGGATCTGCCAGGAGGAGAAGCTGGTGTCCGGCCTGTCCCGCCGCACCACCTGCTCGGACGTGGTGCGGGTGCTGCTGGAGGACGGCTGCCGGCGGCGACGGAGGCAGCGGCGGGGCCGGCGGCGGGGGGCGGCCGGCGACTCCCCGGGCCGGGACGAGCTGCGGGAGCTCCTGGACGAGGACGACGAGGACGACGAGGAGGCGCTGCCGCAGGGCCTGCTGTGCGGGCCCCCGCAGTGCTATTGCATCGTGGAGAAGTGGCGGGGCTTTGAGCGCATCCTGCCTAACAAGACGCGCATCTTGCGCCTCTGGGCCGCCTGGGGCGACGAGCAAGAGAACGTGCGCTTCGTGCTGGTGCGCAGCGAGGCGTCCCTCCCCAACGCGGGCCCCCGCAGCGCCGAGGCGCGCGTCGTGCTCAGTCGGGAGCGCCCCTGCTCGGCCCGGGGGGTCCCGGCGCGGCCCAGCCCGGCCCTGACGCAGGAGAAGCAGCGGCGGGTGGTGCGCAAGGCCTTCCGCAAGCTGGCCAAGCTCAACCGGCGGCGCCAGCAGCAGCCGTCGTCGCCCCGCTCGTCCACCTCGTCGTCCACCGCATCGTCCTGCTCGTCGCCGCCGCGGGCCGCCGAGAGCGCGTCGGTGGAGCGCATGGAGACGCTGGTGCATCTGGTGCTCTCCCAGGACCACACCATCCGCCAGCAGGTGCAGCGGCTCCGCGAGCTGGATCGCGAGATCGACCGCTACGAGGCCAAGGTGCACCTGGACCGCATGCGGCGGCACGGAGTCAACTACGTGCAGGACACTTACTTGGTGGGCGCCGGCGGCGAGGTCGACGGGCCCGGCCCCGGGGGCGAGGAGGCGGCGGCGGCGGCCCCCGCGGACGGCGAGGCGCAGGCGGCCGCGCTGGAGGAGCTGGCCCGGCGGTGCGACGACCTGCTGCGGCTGCAGGAGCAGCGGGCCCAGCAGGAGGAGTTGCTCGAGCGCCTCTCGGCCGAGATCCAGGAGGAGCTGAACCAGAGGTGGATGCGGAGGCGCCAGGAGGAGCTCGCCGCGCGGGAGGAGCCCCTGGAGCCCGGCGGCGGCCTCGACGGCGAGCTGCTGCTGGAGCAGGAGCGGGTCAGGACGCAGCTCAGCACCAGCCTCTACATCGGGCTCCGGCTCAACACGGACCTGGAGGCCGTCAAGTCGGACTTGGATTACAGCCAGCAGCAGTGGGACAGCAAGGAGCGCGAGCTGCAGGGCCTCCTCCAGACTTTGCACACGCTGGAGCTGACGGGGGCGCCCGACGGCGCTCTGGGTGCTGGCGGGCCCGCCCGGGACGCCCGGCCTCCGGGCTGCGCCGAGGGGTGGGTGGACCAGGCCCGCGGACTGGCCAAGAGCTGTCCCGGCAACGACGAGGACTCGGACACCGGGCTGAGCTCCATGCACAGCCAGGACTCGGACTCGGTGCCCGTGTGCGAATCTCTAGTGTAAGGGGAGCGGGGTGCGAGACGGGGACGGCCCTTCTCCCTTCCCCGCGGAAAACACCCCAGCCTGGCCAGCTCAGGGACTTGCAGCCAGCCTTGGGGGGGGGGGGGGGGGGGGGGCGGGGAGCCCGGAGCCCTGCCAGGTAGCATCGCTTCCACCGGGCGGGGGGAGGGCTGGGGACACCTGCCCTGGCTCCCCAGTGAGTGCGGAGGGGTGCAGGAGGGGGAGCCTCCGGGGTCTCCCTTCCAAGCTTTCTTAGGGGAAGGAAGGAGGGAGGTGGTGAGAACCTCCTGTATTGGAAAACAAACGCCCCAGGGAAACTGACGTGGTCCGAACCCATTTTCGAAAAAAAAAAAAAAAAAAAGGAAAAAAAAAAGAGAAAGTATTAGGAAGATTTCAGCAGTCTTCTGTATGGGAAGGGCTGATGGCAGCTAGAACTTTAGTTTGTGGCATAAAGTGCTTTTAAAAGAAACTCCTGGATGAAAAGGAAATTCCTTGAATGTTAATTGTGACTGTGAACGTGTTAAAACTAGCCAAAGAGGAACACTGGTGTTGGTCTCAGCCTTACTTACATCTCTGATAAAACCCACAGGCACCCAAATCCTGGCTCTTTACATTTCTGCAGGTTGGGGAATTACCTATCTGCCGCACTGTTCATCCTTTATTTTCTTTCAAAGGCCAAACTGTATGAAAGTCTCTAAGCCTGCATTTCCTCCTAGCAAATACAGTATGTGTTCAAATAGAATCCTTTCCCTAAAATAACCTTTTATTATGACAAAAGCCGAACATAACCCGTTTGAGATAGGGAAACCTGGTGGACATAATTCCTGGTTACAGTTTAATCTGGACCATTTGGGACTTGCTCCTGCAAAGGGACCTGTGCTGTCCTTTCTTTCCATTCATGCTGTCGCTTCATCCACTGAATCACTGTTACTCCAAGAAAAGGAAAAGGGAAGTTGCAGAATTCAAGCGAAGTGCAACTGAAGTTGCTATTTAATGAGCCCTCTGGTTGGAGCTGAGACTTGAAAGCAAAGATCTTTGTTAGTGTTCAGCATTTGAACTGAGTTATATGATTAAAACCAACCATGACCTCAAGGTATTTTACCCCAACCCAAACCTAACTGCAGTAGCTCTGCTCAGAGATTAATTAGTTACTTGTCCAAGCCTAAATGGAAAGCGCCAATGTCAAGGTTTACTAGATAAGGCCCCCCAAAGAAAACATAAAACACAACAATCTAACAGTACACCTTGGGTGAGCAATTTGCTTAACTGTGGCACGCAACCACAGATAAAAGCATAAAGCAGTGAGCTTAAAGACGACTTGAATTCCTCTTGTCTGGCTCCTGCCTTTGCACACGCCAGGAGATAGAAGTGCAACACCTCTCTCTTAATAGCTGGTGACAGAGCCCTGGTGGGGACCCAGTGTAATTGTTCCAGTTATTTCAATGAAAAGTTATCAGTTGTAGCTGGCTGTTGCCCCGTGGAAGGAACCTGTTGGCGGTGTTCCCTCTGGAGCTCAGTACTTCTGAGGAATGTGGGATCTAATCTGTCCTGAGGAGGTTATTAACAATGGGGTGTGTGTGTGGTGCCAGCCTGCTGCAGAAGCCTGGTATCAGCCTCACCATGGAGGGGCTGGCTCCAGTTTCAACACCGCATGTGAAGATCGCTTGAAAGGTCTTACTTTATCGAGAAGGTTCTTTCCTTGGAGAGATTCTCTGTCTGCTTATTGCCAGCGGGGACTAGCCCACCTGACCTCCTCGAACCATTTGAACTGTCTCCTTTTTGGAGACAGCCCTCCCCCCACCCTCATGCTATTACAACACATGGGGATATTTGAGATTTTCAAGTAAAATGCGATTGAAAAGACCCTTTTCTTAATTGGTGTTTTCAAAAGGCATTAGCTGGCATAATTACGGTTTTTTAGTTTCGCCTGATGCAGAAAACATCTATGCATTTGGTCTTGAGCATGATTAAAATGAGGAGAGGACCGAAAGAAAGCCACTGTCCCTAGACGATCATTTGATCTGTAAACACAAAGCCTAATGATAGCTTCCCTTTGGAGGCAGAGGTAAAATCCTCATTAGAGTGTGACAAATGCTACTTGTCTGAATGGTTGATGCTGGCAATCTGGTGGTTTTAAATTATTGTGCTTTTTGGGGGGGTCCCCTAGAGTGGTAGGAGAGGTAGTTCTTTAGACGTTTATTAACTCAAAAAAGAACACAGAAGTTGGCAGAACAGGACTGCCTGGCAGAAAGGAGCTGTTTTCCTTTTCACTATTATTATTTTAAACTTTGACGGGCTGCTGACATCAGCAAATATGCCTGGAGCCTGTAAAGCAAATTAAGCCACATCACTAGGGAGAAGGCCTGTGGAATTTTCTGGCACCCTCTTACTAGAACCTTCCTGTGCTGTCCACCTGAAGATGCTTTTCCAGTCAACTCTTCAGGCTGCGAGGAGGCTCTGTTTATAACAAAGGGCCGCCCAGTCTGCCCATTTCTCCTTTCATCCAAATCAATTATGTCCCCAAAAGGCACTCTCTGTGTGGGTAGGAGAAAGGAGGAGGGGGAGGAAGGGGGGGGCGCCAAAGTGGAAAGAAGACAATAGCTCCTTTTACTAAGAGCTTTCGCAAGCCTGAGAAAGGTGAAATATGGGTGTAAAGGGACCAACACAGCACCTGTGCCTAGAAAGTGCCTAATAGATGCTAGATGTTGAAAAAAATTGCCATTTCACTTAAAAAATAATCATCATGGCACTAAGAGTGAGAATGACTATATCGAGGTGAAAGCCTCAGCACTGAGGATGTCAGAGCCCCTGGGAGCAGTGACCCCTCTCCTGGTGTCCAAGCAGGGGGGAAATCCTGGGGAGAAACCAGCAAGCTGGCGGAGGACAAGACGAGGCCCCATCCTTGTTGGGAGTCAGTAGAGTGTATCGTGGCTTTGATCTTAAGTATCCCGTTCTCAACCATCTCCCAAACGGGAAAGATTTCATCTGCTATCTCTGTTTGCTTATAAAACATGATGGTGACAATCTGCTAACGAGACAAGTTACATAGTAGGGTCCTCAAAACAGCGGAAGTAGAAAGAAAGACAAGTCCCTCAAAATCCCATCACCAGAAGCTTATCGCTACCAAAATTGGGCATATTTTCCTTCCTGACCTTTTGAATCGTGGAGATTTCATATTTTGCTTCTTTAAAAAAAATAGAATTTAAATGAAATTGTATGGATGCTTTTATGCTCAGGTTTTGACCTTGTAAAGGCTCCCTCCATGTGTCAGGTGCATGCACCATCGTGCATATAACTGTTCTCATACGAGTAGGTTGTTCTCAATATTTTTTTAACTGTTACAACCCAGCACTGTGACAGGCTCCTATGTGCACGTGTCCATTTCCCCCGTAAGATGGAAAGAGGCTCCCCAAGTCAAAGAGGACGACCATCTAAGGACTTGATACTTAATCACCAAATCGCTTTCCAAGAGGATTTGTTCCAACAACAATCTGCCGTGGGTGATGGGGCCTGTTTCCCCACGCCCTGGCTTTCATTCGACAGTACATTTTGTTAAGAAAACATGTTAACCAAACTTAATTAATTAGTACTTTGTGGCTCCAGGAATGTGGGGCTGGCAACCACTGGCTTCAGATACCCTTAGGACGGAATGTGGGTTGTCCGACCAGAAGTGTTAAGAGGATGTGGGGCTTTCTCTCCTTCCTGTTTTCCTTGTCCTCCTGGACCACCTGCTTCGCACTAGCGATCTCGCCTCCTATCAGAGCTGGCCAACAATCCGTCTGAGCCGGAGAGGCAAAAACGCCACACGAGCCAGATCAGGAGAATCAGCAAGTAAGAGAAACAGATTTATAAAGAGCAAATATTCATTATCTTTTTTCCTCTGGAGTCCACGAGAAAAGGTTATTCTTAGAAGGTGATGTTATAAAATATATTTGATTTTGTACTTCTCCCTGCCCACTCCTATTCAACATTAAATCAAAATAAAATAAATACGTAAGTCCTAACAGCCTCTCATTAACAGTTTTGATTTTTCCGGGAATTTCTCTGCTGCATGTGAAATAACCCCTGAGCTCATCTTTAAATTCTTTAAATTCTTAAATTTAAGATGAGCTCAGGGGTTATTTCACAGTTCCCTTAGGGAACATTTGGCCATGAAAAGTACAATTTCCAGTGTGGAAATGGTTGGGAACTGTGTTGTCCTCAGCAGGAAGAAAGGAGGACGAGGAGAAAGTACTTCTGGCTGAGTGCTTTCCGAGCGCCAGATGCTTGTGCTGAGTATCATCCCATGCAATTTTTCTCTGCATTTGTCTTGTGAGACAGCGCTTTGTAACCTCCAACTTTTACAGATAAAGACATGGGGGCCATCTAGCTGATAAGTAGCAGAAGCAGAGCTTTAACCCCGGCTTGAGTCTAAAAGCTGTGCCCATTTTGGCACCTATGTCAGGCACATTATACCCATGAAGGGTTCAGCCTGTTGGGAGAAGAGATTCCTCACGTGTCCTAGATTGTTGGTGCTGGAAGGGCCTCGGAGATGATCAAGTCTTGTCCAGGTGTTTCCACCAAAAAGGTGGGTGACTTTCTCAAAATCATGGAGCCAGTGAACATCCACTAGGTGGGTGGAAAAGACACCCTAAAAGATTTAGGAAAAGACAAAGGAGGAGAAATTCCTGTGTAAATATCTGGGCGTCTGTCTGTCAGAGGTGAAGTCCTTGGCCGTGGGAAAAAAAATCTCCCCTCCAAATTTTTTAAAAAAGATTTTATTTATTTATTCATGAGAGACACACAGAGAGAGGCAGAGACACAGGCAGAGGGAGAAGCAGGCTCCATGCAGGGAGCCCAATGCTGGACTCCCAGGACTCTAGGATCACGCCCTGGGCAGAAGGTAGGCCCTAAACTGCTGAGCCACCTAGGGATCCCCGCCCCAGCATTTTTAACCAGGATTTGTTTCTGATTGGGCCTCTGGGCAAGAATTAGCAGGGGGGGTCCATGGAGTTAGGCTTGCCTCCTTGAGTAAGGGCATCTGTGGCCACACTCGCTCCATTGAACACGTGTAGCCCAAGCATGGAGTGCTTTGAAGGACTGGTGACCCAGCCTCTGCCCCTCTTCTTCTTTCCCTTAAATTTTTTTCTGTTTCAGACATCTCCAGGGTTCCCCATAGCTTTCAGGATAAAATCTGTATTTCTTAGCAGAATTTACAAGGTTGTTGGTTATCCAGCTCAAGATCTCTCTGCTGCCTTCTAACTACAGAAGCAAATGATTCCTGTTTCTTCATTCAGGTCACATCACCACCCTGTTTGTGCAAGGGCCCTTTTGTTCTGATTTTACTTCATGTTTCCCGTCCTCCCCCAATCCCACCCCCCATTTCTCTTCTTCCTCCCACCATAAGCTATTATACTAGTGTATTCAATCTGTGACCTTCCAAGCCATCTTACATATTCAGGGCTGTCATGTTGCACACCTCCAGGGGGCACCATTCACGTTGTGGTCTGCAGTCATGCTCCAGAGGGCACCATTCACGTGGGAAACTGTGAATGGTAACCCTGAAGCTGAGCAATGTGTCAGCACAACACACTTGTTCAGGTGCTTATACGTATCTTTGAAAAGTGGAATGAGGGGCCCTTGGGTGGCTCAGTTGGTTAAGCTTCTGCCTTCAGCTCAGGTCATGATCTCAGGGTCTTGGGATCGAGCCCTGCTTCGGGCTCCCTGCTCAGTGGGGAGTCTGCTTCTCTCTCTGCCCCTCCGCACGATGCACATGCTTGCTCTCTCTCTCAAATAAATAAATAAATGAAATCTTTTAAGAAAAAAGAATGAAATGATTGTGTATTTATATTTAATATACATGACCTTTATTGGACTATAAAGCTTACTATATTTATTTTTTTTCATGACATGATGTTTGTGGGAGCACACCACATTGTAATATATAAACCTGGTTCATTATTTTCTGACCTGTATGATATTCCATCACTGTCTACATTTCTTACCAATCCCTTGCTTTCTCAAGCAGTGTTACAATGAACACAGGCAGAAATCAGTGCTGCTATATGAAACGTTGAGGTTTAAAACCCAGAATTTTGAGCACTGAATGGCTGATTGCTCTCTCAAATGACTGCACAGGGTTAGGCTCTCACTGGCCGTGAAGACTTCCCATTTTCCCCATAGGTCTCCAGCACTTGATATTATCCAGCTTTCTACTGTTTACAAATTTGCTTTAATTTGCATATCTGGGCATCCCCGGGTGGCTCAGTGGTTTAGCGCCTGCCTTCAACCCAGGGCCTGATCCTGGAGACCTGGAATCGAGTCCCACGTTGGGCTCCCTGCATGGAGCCTGCTTCTCCCTCTGCCTGTGTCTCTGCCTCTCTCTGTCTCTGTCTCTCATAAATAAATAAATAAAATCTTTTAAAAAATTAATTTTCATTTCTTTGAATTCTGGTGAAATTGACCTTCATATGCTTATTCTTTAGGTTCCCCTTCTGTTTATTGCCTGTTGTTATCAAGCATTTTTCCTTAGGGTGTCCCTTCTCTGGCAGATTTGCAGGAATTCTTACATGTTCTGAACATTCGTATCTCGTTAACTTAGAGCAAGTATAAATATTTTATTCTAATTTGACTCCATCTTAACTGTGTCTATGGTGGCTATTGTTTAAAAATGTCTAATTATAATACAGTTAACTGTAGCACTTAAAGGTTCTCCTTTAAGAAATAAAGTCACAAAGATAGGCTTCTATATTTTCTTCTATTAGCCTCATACTTTTTCTTCCATTCGTTCTCTTTTTCCTTCCCTCCCTACTTCTTCCTCCCCCTTCCATTTCCTCATCATTGATGAACTGGAGTCCTTCTATAGAAAGATCCTTCCCCTTATCAAGTGTCACTCCGAAGGAAAGTTTAAATCCTGATAATCCTGAAAAATAGGCTAAAAGCAAGGTTCCTACCTTTTATTTTTATTTACTAGTGTGATTGATTCCCTAGCATTCTCCAGGGTGACTAGTGAGTTTTTTCTTCCTTATTCATCTTTTAGAGGATCATTGTGAAATTTCAAATTTAAAATATTGAATGTGTTTCCAACAGTTGTAGTTATTGTTCCATCTTTGGCTAGTGGGAGCTTCTTCAAGTTGGCTCCTGGATCCTTTTCCTAGATATTTTTCATAGTCTTTGAGAGCTTCCTTTTTTCTACAGTGTGTCAAGATGTTCCAGGCTCATCCTGTACCTTTACTGTCCCAGACTGGAAATCAGCCATCACTACACAGAGCCTTGATTTTTTTTTCAATGGCAAGTGATATTTAGAAACCACAGTCTGGGTACCAGAGATGCTCATTGCCACTCGGCTGGTGATTGCTTTTAGCACTTTCTAGTAGAAGTAAAGGAGTTAATGCATTGGTTTTTGTTTCCTTTTAATGTTTTTATTATGGTAAAATATAGATAACAAAATTTACCATTTAATACTTGTTAAGTTTATAATTCATCCGCATAAAGTACATTCACAACGTTGTACAGTCATCACTGCTATCTATTTTCAGAACCTTTTTTTATCATCCCAAACAAAAACTCTGTATCCTTTAAAGAATAACTGCCTATTCTCTCTCACCCCTTCGCCCCCGATCCTGGCAACCTCTGTTATCTTCTTTAGAGAAATATCTTTTCAAGTCTTTTGCCCACTTTGATTGAATTTTATTGTTGTTGTTCTTGTTGTTGAGTTGTAAGAGTCTTTTTTAAAAAAGATTTTATTTATTTATTCATGAGAGACAGAGAGAGAGAGAGAGAGAGAGAGAGACAGGCAGAGGGAGAAGCAGGCTCCACACAGGGAGCCCGATGTGGGACTCGATCCAGGGTCTCCAGGACCACACGTTGGGTGGAAGGCGGCACTAAACCACTGAGCCACCTGGGCTGCCCGAGTTGTAAGAGTTCTTAATGTATTCTGAATATTAAGCTTTTATCAGATATATGATTTGAAAATATTTTCTCCCATTCCATTGGTTGCCTTTGTTCACAGTGTCTATGATGCACAAAAGTTTTTAAAATTTTCCTGAAGTCCAGCCTATTTTTTCTTTTGTGGCCTATGCTTTAGGTGTCGTATCTGAGAAATCCTTACAAATCCAAGGTCATGAAGATTTTCTTCTGTGTTTTCTTCTAAGAGTTTTATGGTTTTGAGTTCTTATATTTAATTCTTGACATTTTTTTGCCACTATTCTTGTTGTTTTTATTTTATGAGTCATTTTTTTGGAGGTTGTTGGTCCTTACCCTGCAATTCCCACTATGTCACTAATCAGGATTCTGATGCCCCTAACCCCACCCCCCATTGCCTTTTCCTTCTTTCATTAGATGAATAGAATTTTCTTTGGCTGGTTTGAGACTTGTGCATTTAATTTTGCTCTTCTGTTTCTCCAAACTTACTAAGAGCCATATTTAAACTTATTTTTCCTGAGCAAGACAAGAACCTTAATGTACTACTTTCACTTCTCTGGTCTCTCTCCCTTTTCATTTTGGTATCGTCTACAATTTCAGTTATAGAAAATCTCATTTAGCTAATACTAATCCTTCTCAGTATATTTTGTTGGGATAGTAATAAATATATACATTTTCTTGAGTAGAATTGACATCTTTATGATGTTGAGTCATTCTATCCAAGAATAAGGTAATAATAAAGTACAGCAAATCACCCCAAGTTCATGTGGCTTGAAATAATAATTTATTCTTTCTCATGCATCTGTGAGTCAGATGGGGGTTAGTTGATCCAGGTTAGGCTTAGCCAAACTTGGCTTCAATCTGTGGGTTAGGCTTAGGCCTGCTTCATGTCATTCTCCTTGAACTAGCGGTACAGAACTTTGCCAAATGTCCCTTGGAGTTGTTACAGAGGCATTAGCCTAGACTTTTTCTTTTTTTACATATCCTTCTGTGGATCTTGGCTCTCTTAGTCTGGGTCAGCACACAAATATTAAGTGCCCACTAGGTACCAGCTCCAGGATTTAGGCCTTCAAAAGCAGAGATCAGTAAAACAGGTAGTGTTAAATTACTAAAAATACTCTCTATAACACTAATATTGAGATTTTAAATTCATGAAGCCATTTGGATTCATACTTTTCAGGCAGTAATTCCACTTTTAGATGTCTACAGACTATCTGCATAAGTGGGCAAGGATTTAAGTTCATGATGTTAATTACAGCAATATTTGTTATAGTGAAAAATTAGAAATCATCCTAAATAGGAAACTGGTTATATAAACCATATTATAATCATATTATTAATAATATACAATTACTAAAATAATGTGGATCTGGATCACTGACATAGAAAAATATCTAATATATTATTAAACAAAAAAAAGCAAATCAGTGGAAATAGTATAAGCTCCTTACTTATTTTTAAAACTCTAAAAATTACCTTTGTCCTGTTCTGTTTACCTTTGTCTACTGAAAAGGTCGGGAATCAATTACTGGCTAGTAGCAATGAGTACCCACTAGCACCTATATCATGGTATCTAAATACCATTTTCTATTAAAAAGATAAAGGTTCCTTGAAGCAATCATTGATTCCAAATCCACAGCAAGAAGATAAGATGAGCTTGCCACTTCTAGTGTACTAGAAAGGAAGGAATATAAAGACTTAATTGTTTTATCTAGATTCAGGAGCAACCTGGTGGGGCTTCAATGGCTAAAGATGAGAAAATATGAGTTTCAATGAGAATACCAAATGCAATGGATTGAAGAACATCAAAAATATAAAAATCTAGGAGTTCACAATGATACTGCAAAAAAAATAAATTAACTCATTAATCACCTTTGAAAATTGCTAGGATGCCAAGTTGTTATTCTGGATATCGGTAATAAAGAGAACATTTATTCTTGTTTGTACACAACCATGTTTCTAAGTCATGAAATTGGTAGATGAGAGGAACTTGTTCTTTACAAAAGAATTTGAACAAATGCAGAAGGAATGATTATCTGTATGTAACCAAGCCCTAATGAATTAATGCATCTAGAGAGTGGTCATTGATAGGTAGTAAAATGAGCAGGTGTCAGGTTAATGGGAAGCTGAATTGGATGATCAGCTGATAACACTGACATCCATGGAACATTCAGTTACAATGTGTCTCCAGTATGATAAAATAGGAAGCATGTAACCCCACCTATCAAATATTCCAGCCCAAATAATGGCATCTGAATCTAACCAAGAGTCTAGTTTTATTGAGGAGGTTACAGGAAACAGGGAGAGTAGGATGTGGAATGATATTCTGAGTGCGTAATCAGCCAAATCCAGATTGTGGGAAATTCTACAGGACAAAAGCCCACATATAAATAGCCTAAAAAAGGGAGTGGAGATATAATTATTGTAGCTATTATGAATTAAAAAGAACTAAGACGTATCAACCAGTTATGGACTTTATTTAGATGTTAATTCAAATAAACCAAAGGTTAAAAAAACAATGACAATCAAGGAAAATAGAAAATAGACAAATAAGAGACTATTGTTTTGAGATATGATAATGGCAAAATGGCCATGTTTTTAAAAGACTTTACCTGTTATAAATATATAACAAAGTACTATAGTGAAATAATAAAATGTCTGGGAATTGCTAGGATATTCCAGAAAAAAAAAAAAACACACACACACACACAAAAAAGCTTTTGATGTGGAGGAGAGATAAATAAAACAAAATTGACCAATTGTGGATATTTGTTGAAGCTTGGTGATGGGTATGTGGAATTCATTATGCTGCTCTCTGTATTTATATATTGGTTTGAAGATTTCCGTAATAAAAAGTAAAAAGGAGCACCTGGTTGGCTCAGTCAGTTGAGCATCCAACTCTTGATCATCTGGCCATGATCTCATAGTCATGAGACGGAGCCCTGAGTCAGGGTGCACACTCACTGGGGAGCAGGGAGCCTGCTTGAGATTCTCTCCCTCCTTCTCCATCTTCTCCTCTCCCTGCTCATGCTCTCACTCCCTCTCAAAATAAATAAATAAAATCTTTTTTAAAAAAGGGCAAAAAAAATTGTAAAAGAGAAAGCAAAAAAGAAAAATCAAGTTGTAGAACAATATGCATGGAGTGGTTTATGTATTTTTCTTTTTAATAAACCAAACAGAACAAAAGACTATATTATACTATTATCTGTGGTTATATTTGGGAAATGGGATCAAGGAGTGATGTGGGAAACTATTTTTCCAAAAATATAAACTTGTGGATCATTTGAATTTGAAATAGGTACATATAACTTGAGTTACTCTAAAAAAGGAATGAGAGGCACTGGGTGGCTTGGTCAATTAAGAGTCAGATTCTTGGGGGATCCCTGGGTGGCTCAGTGGTTTGGCGCCTGCCTTTGGCCCAGGGCGCAATCCTGGAGTCCCACGTCGGGTCCCGGCATGGAGCCTGCTTCTCCCTCTTCCTGTGTCTCTGCCTCTCTCTTTCTCCTTCTCTCTGTGTCTATCATAAATAAATAAATAAATCTTAAAAAAAAAAAAAAAGAGTCACATTCTTGATTTCAGCTCAGGTCATGATCTCAGGGTCATGAGACTGAGCCCCATGGTAGGCTCTGCACTCAGTGGGGAGTCACTTCTCTCCCTCTGCCACTTCCACTGCTCACACACTCTCTCTCTAAAAATAAATGAATAAATAAATCCTTTTAAAAAAAGAATGAATAAGATGTCATAATTAAGGTATGAGCCAAGTACTATAGATTGCTTACTGTGTCCTGGTTGAACATGGCTGCTGAAAATAGGACTGAAAAGTATAAAAACAAAAGGTGCACTTGAATAACTGGAGTAGGCTTGGTATGACCCCCCAGCCAACCAACGTGCTATGCCTTGAGGGATTAACAAAGTGATCTACACTCTCTAGAAAAGACAGTCTTCTCATCTCATCATGTGGCAGCAAAGCCGGCTTTCCAGCAGAGTGACCCCATGATTACCTAAAGAAACATATTTAACCTGCTCATTCTGGGTTAAAATACAAATTCGTATAGTTTGAATTAATCTTTTAATGCTTGAATGGAAATATTTAGTTATAAGGGTGTTGTCAGTTATTTATTTTCCAACCATGACTTCTTTGTCAGTGAGTGTCCTGAGTGGGTCAAATCCAGGGGGCAAATGGGAGCAGGAGCTAGAGGCAGAGAGATGAACAAGATACATCCCAGGCTGTCGCAGAGCTCTCTGAGTAAGGAGTGTGGTGGTGATGGATAGATGAGCAAAAATGCATCACAATACAGTATGGAAAGGCACTATGGCTTCCATGGGAGAGGAAGGCATCTAACTCAGATTGTGGGAGCCACAGATAGTAGGAGTAGATGAAGCGTAAGGTGTGATTTGAAAGGCTGGTTTGAGGTGGCCAGGTTGAAGTTGGTGAGGGAAGAAGGACCAGTAAGTGCAAAGTGCAGAGGAAGAAAGACCACCTCAGAATTGAGAAGTAAAAAGTGGGGAGATTGGTGGTGGCTGGGCTATGTGGGCCTTGTGTGCCGTGATGAAGACTTTAGACTTAATCTTGAGGAAACATGAGAAGACTTTGGAAGTTTGAAGGCAGAAACCTGACCAAGCAGATTTGCCCACCTGAATCAGGAATTGGGCTACAGTGTGGATGATGGCTTGATGTGTGCAAAACTGGAAGTGAGCAGAAGTGTCAGGGGGCTAATTCCTCATGCAGGTAAGATCCAGGTGGACACCCGAGTAAAGGTTGTAGTTATAGGGACGAAGAGGTAATTGACCCAGTGTACATGAAGAGGTGGAATGGACTGGCTTGGTGCTGAGTTAGATCCACAAAGGGAGGACTCAGGAAGACTCAGATGATGACCAGGTTTCTGACCTGGGAAATGGGTGGCTATTCACTGAGATAGGAAATATGGGAGGAGAGGGAGGCTTGGGAAAACATGGTGCGGGATGTTAACTCTATTTTGCTGATGTTTTATCTATTTCAGCCTAAGAGACGCTGGAATCACCAAGGAAGTGAATATCTCAAGAAAAGCATATAAAAAAAAAGAGAGAGAGAGAGAGAGAAAGAAAAGCATATAAAGTCTTCCTGCCTTTGGTAAGGGGCTAAATTTCGAATATACTTACCAGGACTGAAATCTCTGCCTGAAGTTATACATGATCACACATTCTTTAGATCAACAAGAATGAAGACAAACTTCTGTGCTTTGAAAAAAATGAATACATTTCATTTTCCAAGGGCAAAATGTGTCATTTAGAAACAGTGCTGCTAAGTAGATAATCAGTTTTGCTAATACCAGCTTTATGGAAGGATCTAAAAAGAATGCAGTTACTGAGCAAAGCTCTATAATTTGGTGGAAAGTCTAAGAATTGGACCTGCAGGTTCAAATCAAGGCATTTCCACTGGCTAACTGTGACTCACTAATTCTATGGTTTTGGTCAAATCATTTAACCAGAGAGGTTAAGAATAATAAAAAGCACTTCACAGGGTTGTTGTTCAAGTGATCTGTGAATATTGAAGATTTATTTACTTACTTTAGAAGGGAGGGAAGGGCAGAAGGAGAGAGAGTCTGAGCATGGAGCCCAATGTGGGGCTCGGTCTCATAATCCTGAGATCAGGACCCGAGCCAAAATCAAGAGTCGATCTCTCAACCAACTGAGCCTCCCAGACACCCTAGTGATCTGTGAATCTTAATATTATAAAATATTATTTTGAGCTGGACCATGTCAAGTGCCTTATCCCATTTGTTTCTTTTTTATTCACACATTCATGTGCTCATTTCACTCACACAGTCAAAAACACCCACTGTAAGTACATACTATGTGCCACTGCAAGGGCAGGCCCAGAGGATAAGAAATTTATTAAGATGTGGTCCCTTATAGTCCAGTAAAGATGAGAAATTAAAAGCAAAAGCAGGGAACACAGCAATCAGGCAGGTCAACAGTTGGAAGAGAAATGAGAGATTGAACTAGGAGAAGAGGAAGAGCAGAGATCTGACATCTTTAGAAGCTAGACTCACTAAGGGAAGGGAGGGAAAAATAAAATTAGACCCAATGAGAGAGAGAGAGACAAACCATAAGAGACTCTTAACGATTGGAAACAAACTGAGGGTCGCTAGAGGGGAGGTAGGTGGGGGGATGGGATAGCTGGGCAATGGGCATTAAGGAGGGCACGTGCTGTAATGAACACTGGGTGTTTTTTGTTTTGTTTTGTTTTTTTAAGATTTTATTTATTTATTCATGAGAGGCACAGAGAGAGAGCACTGGGTGTTATAAGCAACTGAGGCATCACTGAACTCTACCTCTGAAGCTAATGACACACTATATGTTAATTAATGGATTTAAACAAAATAACATTTTTTAAAAGGGGGGGAAAAAGAGCTAGACTCACTCACATGTGGTGACTTATCATTGGTAGAGGATGAAGGAGTAAGAGTAACCTAAAATGACTCCCAGGTTTCCAGCTTGGGCAAATGGAAGGATAAGTGTGGGTGATTTCCTTGGATGGTGTGAAATGGGTCTTGACAAGGGGCGGGAGAGGGAAGTGGTGAACTCAGTTTGTATTCAGTTGAGCTGAGCACCTATGACACCTATGAGTGTCATCTGATGGGGGGCAGGGGAAGCCATAGACGGGGATCAGAGGCTTAAGGAAGGGTGCAGAGTAGGAATATAAGAGGTCTGAAGACAGAGCTCTGGACAAGACTAATCCTGGAATAGTAGACAGAGAAATTTGCAAAGACTAAGAAATAACATAGAAGGGAGTAAAGAAAGAGAAAGTAACATCGTGGAGACCATGTTTGGGAGGAGTGAGTTTCAAGACAAGGGTGGCCACCTGGACCCATGTGAATTGGCCATTTATAAGGATAACCTTGGAGAGAGAGGAGTCAACAGTGGATTGATGGGAGATGAAGCCACATTTCGTGGCTTGATGACTGAGTGGGAAGTGGAAAGTGGGGACAGCACGGGATGACAATTCATTTGAGAAGTCTGGTCTGATGAGGGTAACTATGGAGGTGTAACTGTAGTCTAAGGAAGGAAGAATGGAAGCTGAGGGAGAGAGTGGCCCAAGATATGATTGGAGAAGTAGGCAGGGGCTGGAACACGTGGAGTTCAGAAAGCCGCTGGAAGGAGTCTGGATTTTTATTTGCAATGCCTTGGGAATCCCTGAAGCAGGAGAATGATGTTGTTAGATTCCTCAAGCTGCTCAGAGGAGGACAAAGGAAGAGAAAAACTGGGCTTTGAGTTTCTTGAGGTGGAGAAGGCCCATGATGTGGCTCTGGCAGTTGATGGCTAAAGAGAATGGCCTAAGGCCAAGGTCATCAAAGCTGGGAGACCCAAGGTTTTGGGAAATATGTCTACATGACTGTTGATACATCTGTAACAGTGTCAGAAGTTGGGATAGTGAAAGGAAAGGTTTTGGGGTGAAGGAACAGGGAAAGGTAAATCGATGGAAGCGATACTGTGAATATAGGGAAGGCTGTGTCAGAGCAGTGATTGGGGAGGACAGTGATGCCGTGACTCTGGTTGTGTCCCTCCCCTGCTCAGAATTCTTCAAAAGTTCCCTGTTACAGAAAAAAAGAAAAAGAAAAAGAAAAAAAATTCCCTGTTACCCACTGGAGAAAGTGCAAACATCGTAGCACCGCCCTCCTCAAGGCATCCTAACAGCCTCGTCTCCTATTTCCACCGTCCCCCAAGACTCATTGAACTGCTTGAGTTTTGCTGTTCGCACCTCACTCCTTTTGCATACACTGTTCCTTTCATGTCTGTCCCTTCTTCCCACCCTTGCAAGAACCTCTATTTGCCCTTTATGACTTAATCAAATGTCATATTTCCACACACCTTTGCTCAAATGCCCCAGCCATTCAGGGAGCTGATATTTATTGAAGATCTACCACGTGCCAGGCTCTGAGCAAGGCCTAGTCATTTGGCCCGCCCTCTGTGCTGCTCCATCCAAGCTGTCCAGGTTTGCCAGCAGAGTAGATAGGCCCAGGGTTAGAGCTTCCAGACTTGGCTCAATAATCACTGAACCTGAGAACCAGGCTCCATTGGAATTTCATCAACAGGAAGGGCTGGGCAAGTTTCTTCTTATTCCCTTCCCTTAAACCCAACCTCAGCACCTTCTACAGCTATAAACAACAAAGGATACTTAATATGTGAGATGCATTAGTCTGTGAAGCACGGTTCCTGATTCATTAGGAAGTTATGGTCAGGTTTTATTGCAGTACATGCTTCCTATTTTGATTTCTGGGTACCTGTGTGCACAGCCCTGTCTGTAGCTAGATGCCAGATGGTTTTCCATCAAGAGTCATCTGCTTTGCTGTAAGCGGAATGGGAATAACCGAGAGACTATGTTTGGGGGCATTCTTCTTGTGGCAGAGATTATATGTTGGGGGATATAAGCGCTCAATCAGAGGCCAATATTTAGTCAACAAAT
Source organism: Canis lupus dingo (assembly GCF_003254725.2). Lineage (NCBI taxonomy): Eukaryota > Metazoa > Chordata > Mammalia > Carnivora > Canidae > Canis > Canis lupus. Next base: position 36,517,505 of record NC_064263.1, read on the forward strand.
ATTTCTTGAGATGAGCCCTGTGCCCGGTTCTGAGCTAGACACTGCAGAACAAAGATAAACTTGACCCAACCTGAGCATCAGAGCTGTGGTTCTTCTACGAGCAGCAGTGTTCTTCCCCGGGATCTCCTCCTGGCCTGGGCACTCTTACTTGTTTTTTGGCTGCCAACGTAGGCCTCTTTTCTCTGGAAAGTCTCTGATAGGCCCCAGGAGATAGGGTGAGTTGTCTATCCAAAACCATTTAACTTTCTTCCTTATGAATCAACTCTGGTGTATGGTTATCCATATTCTGGATAGCATGGTACACAGCTGATGGATTGCACTTGCCAGTCTCCCTTACATTTAGGGGTGGCTACTACAATGTAAGAGGAACAGGTTGGGTGAGGTTTCTGGCACACTGCTTTAAAAGAGGTGACTTAGCTGAGAGGCACCTTCTATTTGCCCTCACTTCTGTTCTCCAGCCCCATTTCTGGGCTTCAACTCTGATGGATGGAGCTCTCACAGCCGTTTTTGAATAATGAGGGAATCTTGAAGATATGAGACACATTAAGTGACAGAGAAGAAAGAGGGAGCTTGGAAACTATTCTAAAAGTGCTGGACGGCCTACCTCTATTTCTTCATTTCAGAGAAAAGAAAACATACCTCGTAGTAAGCCATCCTTATTTATTTTTCCTGTTCTTTGCAATTGAACCTAATCCTGACCAATACAACCCCCAGACTGCTTTATCCCCTTATCCTGATTGATTTTCCTTTATAGCATTTACCACTACCTGACAGTTTTATTCGTCTCTGTCTCCTATTAGAATGTAAGCTCCATGAGACTTGAACAGTGCCTGGCCCACATTGTATATCCTCATTGAAAAGCTGCAGCACTGTTAGTGTTTTTACACGTGCCCTCTGTCGTCATACTCATCGCACTTGCAGCCATACTCGCATATCTCTTCCCCACCAGACTCTACACCCATTTAGACCGGGGATATATCTGTTGGCTTTCTGTTATATGACCAGCATTCAACTTAATGCCAGCTTATGAGTGATCAATAAAAAATGCAACAAGTGGAGACAATTTTTCTTTTGTAGAATACTGGGATGGGGTGACTGGGGAAACCATGCTGGTTTGCCAGGGGTAGTCCCAGTGAGGGAAGCAGTCGGAGTAGAAATGGGAGCGAGAATTGGCCTGTGTCTCCCAGCGAGCTAGAGGCAATGAAGAAGGTCTCTTGGGAGGATCCTGGGTTGGCAGTTGGCCAAGGTTCTGGAAAGAGATGGAATGAGAAACATGGCAGGTGCTTGATGAGATCTTTCCTCGTACCCAGCTCCTCATCTGAAGGGAAGCTGCTAAATGCTTAGAATTCCTGATCTTGTTGGATTAGTTGTTGAAAATATTGAAGGCATGCAGTTATGGGGGCCGCGTGTTCAGAAATAGTCTGAACGTGGGATAGGGAGAAAGTAAGTCATGAGAATCACAGAACTTTGGTGGAAGATTTCAGACTGAGGGTAAAAAATTCAAGTTTCTAGATGAGCACAACTTCCCGTTGTTATGGGATGAATTATGTCCCCTCAAAAAAATGTAGGTCGAAGTCCTAACCCCTAGTACCTCAGAATGCAACCTTACTTATTTGAAAAATATACAGTCTTCACAGAAGTAATGACATTAAAATGAGATCATTAGGATGGGCCCCAACCTACCCTATGAAAAGATGATCCTATAAAAAGGGGAAATTTGGACAGAGACAGGCAGGCACAGAAGGGAGATGATGTGATAACCATGGAGGATGGTCATGTGATTGGAGTGATGCATCTAAAACCGTAGAACATCAGGGAAGGCTGGCAGACACCAGAAACTGGAAGAGGAAGGAAGGACACTCTCCTAGAGCTGTCAGAGGGAGTATGGCTCTGCTGACACCTTGATTTCAGACATCTGGCCTCTGGAACTTTGAGACAACTGTGTTTTGTTGTTTTAAGCCATCCAGTTGGTACAGCTTTGTTATGGCAGCCCTCAGAGACTCGTGGATCCATGAGAGAGGGAGACTCAGCTGACACCTGGCTACAAAAATTAATTGAATTGCATTGTATTCGTGAAACTTCCTTTTTGGTGGGGTGTTCATGAAACACTGCATCCCAGGGGCTGTGGTAGCAGAAAGGAAATTGACCTAATCCTGTCCAAGGATGTCAGGGTGAGCTTCACAAAGAGGTATCATAGAGTCTTACTAACAGAGTAGCTGTTCATTGAACAGGTAAAGAGAGAGAATTTTGGGTTATGGGAACAAACTGGGCAAAAACATAGGAGGAACTGCGTCATGGGTGCTGTTCAGAAAATGACTGCTGATTTTATATGCAGAGTGTAAGTTGCCTGCAAGGAACAGTGGAGAAAATACTGCAGGGCATAGCAGGGCCAGCTTAGGAAGAGCCCATTTTTCTAGCTAAAGAGCTTGGATAGTGACGTCTGGGTGGCTCATTTGGTTAAGCGCCTGACTCTTGATTTCTGCTCAGATCATGATCTTAGGGTCATGAGCTCAAGGCCTGTGTCCTGCTCCTTTTTCAGCAGGGAGTCTACTATAGATTCTTTCCCCTTCCCACTCCCTCCCCTCTGCCCTTCCTCCCATTTGCTCTCTCCTCTCTCAAATAAATAAATAAAATCTTTTAGAAAAAAAGAGCTTGGATAGCACCTTTTCAACAATACAGAGTCACTGAAGGACTTTAGGCAGCAGAATGACATCGTTTCATCTCTGTTCTAGAAGACTAACCTCATAGCAAAGGGAAGGATGGGTTGGAAGGATAAATGATGGTCAGGAGACTTGCTACAGTGGTTGAGGGCAGTAATCATAATAGCTTACTATTCAATTAGCATTTTATCACCTATATCTATACCTACTTTTTAAGTTTTGCTACTGGTTCCCCAAAGCCTGAGGAATAGGTGTTAATAGTAATTGTCCAGGTTTTTTTTTTAAAAAGATTTTATTTATTTATTCATGAGAGATAGAGAGAGAGATAGAGAGAAAGGCAGAGACACAGGCAGAGGGAGAAGCAGAAGTAATGAGGGAGAGCCCGATGCAGGGAGCCCGATGTGGGTACTCGATCCCAGGTCTCCAGGACCACGCCCGGGCCGAAGGCAGGGGCTAAACCGCTGGGCCACCCAGGGATCCCCCAACTGTCCAGGTTTTGAGTTGGGGAGACCAAGAAGCTTACAGTCTAGACAGATGCATAAATCTCTCAGTGGGGGACAGAAAGGGGAGTGGTCAAGTACGTACTCTGGCACAGACTATCTCTATCAGAGTGGCAACTCTGTTTCCTTGCTGGGTGACCCTGGACAAGTGACTTGACTCTGGTCTCAGGCTCTTGATCCATTAAATGAGGATTAAGATAATGATTACCCTCTGTTTGTTGCAAAGATTAGATGAGTATATAAAGAGGTCAGAGAAGCGCCTGTCGTAAAACATATGCTATAGGACTGCTATTACTAGAATTGTTTTGAGAGGTGTGATGGTTAATTTTACGTGTCAACTTGACTGGAATGCAAGCTGCCCAGGTATTTGGCTAAATGTTATTTTTGGGTGTGCCTGTGAGGACATTTCCCGGTGAAATTAGCATTCAATTGGTGCACTCCTGTAAAGCAGACTGCCCTTCCCAACGTGGGTGGGCATCATCCAGTCTGTTGAGGACCTAAATAAAACAACAAGTCGGAGGAAGAAAGAATTCACCCCTTCCTGTATGATTGCTTCACCTGGGACATCTATCTTATTCTGTCCTTGCTGTTCCTGGTTCTCAAGCTTTCAGACTCCGAGTGAGTCATACTACTGGCTTCCTCAAGTCCCCAGCATGCAGACAGCAGACTGTGGGACCTCTCAGCCTCCATATAATGTGAGCTAATTCCTTAGGATAAATCTCTTCCCATATATATCTCCTATTGGTTCTATTTTTCTGGATACCCTGGAGTGCTACAGAACTGCAGGGGAGTTACTCCACCTGGAGGGATTTGGCAAAGCAGAGGAGAAGGGACCTAAAAGGTGTATGTGAATGTGGTGGATGTCAAAGAGGGGGAAAGGCATTCTAGACGAGGGGCACATACTTCATACTCTCGTATGAAGCCATGGAGAAATAAAACCACCGTGATATGAAGTGTAGGATATTCATGAAGTCGGTGGGGAGGACATGATAGCACACGATGGGGTACATGGTGTTAGCATGAAACTGAGGCCACCTCCGAAGATCCCAGAGTTAGGAGTGTGTACCATCAGCAGATTTGTCATGTTAAAAGACAGCTGTGGTGGCCCTGTGTGAAGGGAGAAATTGTGCAGAAAGACCAGGGAAGAGGTAAGCAATGGCTTGGGGCCAGAACTAGCGCAGTATGTGTAGACACGAAGAGAAGGAAACAGATGTGAGGCATTTCTGATCTGAAACAGACAGAACTTGTTGCCTGGAGGTGGGCGGTGAGGATAAGCGAATTGAACAGGAGTAAAAGATGACAGATACCATTCATTTGGACAAAGAGTTGAGAGGTGTATTTAGACTGGGGATAAGATGATAAGTTGCTCTTCAGACATGCTGGGTATGAGATGTTTTTCAGACATCCAGGTGGAGGTGTGTGGAAGGCAGTTGCAAAAACAGGTTCGGAGTTTGGAAAGCAAGGTGGGGGAGGGTGATACTGATTGGGCAGCCATCCACCTGTGACCAGCAGCTGAAGCTGTGGAATTGAAAGGTCTTGCCCAACAAGAATGCACAACGTGAAGAGGAGAGGGTATCACACCTCCCACAGTAGGTCATGGTCTCTTATTTTGGCTCATTCATCAAAATCCACATCCTGGATGGAAATATGGAACTCACCCAATATTTTCTTAACTTTCAGTATACAAAAGGAAAGGAACTGGCAATAAAATAGGTTTCGTTTTTGACTAGAGGGGTCCAGGAACCAAGGGGCCTTGTATAGAATATCAAAGGAAATGGAAGCAGTAAATGATCATTATAATAATACTTAATAATACCTGGCATTTAAAGAGCACCTTTCTCCAAAGAACTGGAATCTCTGCTCTTTTTTTTTTTTTTTAAGGTTTTATTTATTCATTCATGAGAGAAACAGAGAGAGAGGCAGAAACACAGGCAGAGGGAGAAGCAGGCTCCATGCAGGGAGCCCGATGTGGGACTCGATCCCGGGACTCCAGGATCACGCCCTGAGCCGAAGGCAGGCGCTAAACCGCTGAGCCACCCAGGGATCCCTCGGCTCTTAAATCATGAACCTTCATAGAAAGTTTAGGAGGTCTGTAAGGGGCGGGGGAGATTATATTAACTTTTGACACACAGTAACAGTGGGGTTCTGAGAAGACCAGAAGTTCTGATAGGGTCAGAGCCAGAGAGTGTTCTGGTCTACCAACCTGGCTCCAAGCCCCCTCCTCGTGGCCAGCACTCTGACCCTGTCTCCTTGTCTAGAGCTGACAACACAATCACTTGCCCTCCTGGTCCTAAATCCCATCTCAAGCCAGCCCACCAGACAGCCAGTTCTAACAAAGCATTCCCTAGTGGGGAAAGTATAGAAGTTAGAGTTGGACATGCCTGAGTCCCAAGGTCATAGCTGCTACTTATTTTATCTGTGTGATGCTGGGCTCTTTATGGTCTATTTTGGAACTCGAAGGCCATACTAAGTATCTCAGGGTTGTGTGAAGATGTGTTCATTCAACAAATGTTTATTGAGCATCTGCTATGTGCCAGGCATTGTTCTCATTTCTTACGCTGTATCAGGAAACAAAGGTCCCCGACCTTGGGCTCTTACCTTCCTAGGGGGCAAGGGGCGGGAAGGGAGGAGAGACAGATGATCAATAGTGACATAATGAAGGAACAAGTTATCTGGTATGTTAGATGGTGATAAGCTCCAGGAAAAGGAGAGATAAGGTTATATCTGGCACTCAGCACCCTGTCTGGCCAGCACACAGTAGGTACTCCAGGAATCGGTGCTACTATTATCATAATTAAGGAAGCGATGAAGGGCTTGAGGTAGAGTAACAGGCTGTAAATTTTTATGAAAATGTGTCTATCTCTTAAACTTCAATCAGAAGTAAGCAGAAAAGTTGCCAGGGAAGGATAAGAGTAGATTACAAAGTGGAAAAAAAAAAAAAAAAGGCCTGAAATGCTTTCAAGTGATGTGTAATCAGCTGCATCTATTCTAATGACCGCTAATTAAGCTGTCTCTTGCAGGCACCCAGAGAAAATCGCTTGCCCAAACAGGTAGACTATGAAGTGCACATTATAAGACCTTCAGCATTTAAATTGAGTTTCATTTTTACCATAACTCAGGGAGCCGTTTGGAAAGGTTAGGCCATTTTCTCCCAACAGGCAGCCTTCATAAGTGGTCATGTAAAATACCAGTGTGTTTTTAGCTGTATTTTTATGGAAAAGTGAACACCATATCAAGGATCTCTCCTCCCACACTTTATCCATGATGCCTTCTTTGGCTGGCATCAGGGGCTGTGATCAGAAGTTTGGGTCATTCGTTTATTAGCTTGGCTAGCAAACATCGATGCAGTTAATCATAAAAACGAGAGTTAAAAAGGCTTCTGCAGGCTCACTTACCATGTCGAACATTTATGTGCAATGCCTAATATAATTTTCTCAACAACGTATAAGTAAATGTCTTTTCAATGAGGAAATTGAGGTGTGTGATTATGTAACTTCACACAAATAGCTAGTCAGAAGTGGAGCAGGATCTGAACCTGGGTCTGACTGACTACGGAGTGCTCATATTTGACTACGATTATGATGACAGACCTCATGATAAACCAAGTTAGGTATGGCTCAGCCCTTGGAGGACCTTGCTATTCGATGCGAGACACATAAAAGCAAACAAATAATTGTCAGACATATATAACCTATACATGATAGACATGCTCTGGGAACCTGGAAAAGAAAGAACTGCCTACTCAGAAAGATTGCACTGGGGAAATTTTCCAGAAGCGATATTTAAGGTGGGGGTTGATGGATGAGTAGGAGTTTGTCTGGAAGCAAAGGGCAGGGCATGAAGGAAAGAGCATATTGAGCAAGCTTTCTCTGACTCTCCAGCCCATGCTTTAAACACTATGTTAAACTGACTACCTACACTCGTGTCATAATTAGTCAGATGTTCGCTGAGTATTTTTCTTGTACACCCAGGTCTTTTGGGGTGACAGAAGGGAAACTGGCGCGAGTTAATAGCAGTATCCAACCTAGAGAATTCAGGTCTTACACATGCATGTTTTCCTTGCAGGTTCTGCTCTGTGGATTTTGAAATGAGTCATTTAACTGAACTGTGTGCAAGGAGACAGGAAAGCTCTCACAGGCAAGGTGCACAGTGCGCTGGGCACTTGTCCGTGTATCCCAGAAGCTGCTCACCCTAGGCTCCAACCACAAAGCTCCTCAGTGAAGCACCCAGCAAACCCTCCAGACACAAAAAAAGTTCTGTGTCAACAGGGCTGATGTAGAAATCTCTGAACAAGAGGCCAGTGGGAACATAGTGAAAATCCTTTGTGTTCTGGACTTGCACTTGTCTCTAGTGAGAGGAAAATGATGGCAACGGGAACCACTTAGGCCTTGTTCCTCCCAAGAAGGTGGTTTATTATAATCTAGTTTCTCGTTGTGTGTTTGCATTTCCACTGAATCTCACCCGTCACAGAGCAGAGCTAGGCTCAGTACAGATGTTCCTGTACTAAGGAACATCATAATCAAAATGAAAGCGCTTATGTAAACCTTGAAGCAATTGAGCTCGAGATGTGAAAGTCAAACGAGGACAACATTACATCTCCTGCAGGTCTGGGAACACAGTTGGTATTCAATAAGTGTTTGCTGAATTAAGTAAATAAATAACATATTAAACAAATAAATAAGTTAACTAAATTGATCTGATCTCTCAGTGTGGACTTTTTAATTAAATTAAGGGTTATTTTTTATTACAAAAGGAGAAGGGAACAAGCATTTGGAGCAAGAGGAACAGTGGCCATGGTGGGAGCATGGAACTACTCCTGAGTGGCTGGAGTGCAGGGTTGGGGTGGGGGTTAGGTGGCATCTGATGAGGCAGGGGAAGATGGGAGATCCCCGCTCTTAATTAAGGAATTGAGAGCAATGGGAACATTCCTGGGTTTTAGGTAGGGGGTGATTTATGGGACCACTGGCGGCTACGTGGAGAATGGGTTGTAGGGAGTAGTAGTTGACACCTGGAGAGCTGGTTGGGAGACCCCTGCAAGACCCCACCAAAGGACTAGGGACAGGCTAGAGGGGTGCAGAGGAGTCAAGGATTAGAAGGTGCGCAGTTGGGACTCACAGGACTTGAGGGCCAGGGAGAACTTGTCATTGACTCCTGGGATTTTCAGCTGAGCAACTGATGGCTGATGGTGTCACGTACTGAGATGGGGAAGAGAAGGAGATGGACAGTGTCTGGAGGGAAAGATCAAGAGGTTGGTTATAGGTTTTTTTTGATGGCTTGAGTGACATCCAAATAGAGACTGCAGGCACTGAATATGAGGGTACAGCCCACGGGAAAGGTTTAAAATATATATATAGAGAGAGTGTGTGTTATATTAAACAAAAATACATCATGCTGTTGTACGGCACAGCAACCCATTATTTTGATCTAAAATACCGCTTGCACATATTTCTCTGACAACCTACACAATTTTAAAATTCTTTTTAGTGGCTGCATGATAGTCCAACTAGAAATACACCACTTTCCTAATTTCAAATTTAAAGTGCAAAATATATAACAGCTGTCCATACACCCATCACCTAGGTTTAATAGATGGTAACGTTTTGACATATTAGACTCAGATCCCTTCATTTTGGACTTCAAGAAAAAAAAAATGTTTAGAGACAACTAAGGCCCTACTCTCATCCCTCTGCCTCCCTTCCTTCACCCCCATCATCCTTCTCCAGAACTAATTAACTATCCTGAGGTTGGTATGCGGGATTTCTGGGCATGTTTTTGTACTTGCTGACATGTGTTTGCTTCTGTAAATAATATGTAATACAGTCTTATTTTTAAATTCACATAAATTGCTTCATGGAGGTATATATGCCCTTTTGCAACTGTACATGTCACTTCACATTATATGTATGACACTGATCCATCTTTTAAAAGTCCTCTATTAGCAGACACTTTATTTCCAACATGAATATAGGGTGATTGACACAACCTTGGGGATGTAAGCCTGAAAGCTCTTCAGCCAGGTGCCATCTATGAACACTGGCATGAAAACTACTACAAGTTAACCTCCCGAGCCTAACACTGGAATGCCAGTCCTGGATATTATCCCGAGATGCCCGCAGCGGGCCACGCGGAGCAGGTGTTATGTAATGTTGCATTCTGGTAAGAACGCACGCGAAGCTGCTCTCTCATCACGTCGGCTCAGAGCAGGAACAAAGCTGTTGAATGAGAAGCTCAGAGCACAGCCCGGGCTGTGTTCTGGGTTGGGCGTTGATGGAGCTGTTTGCTGGCCTTGGCCCCTCTTCATCTTGGCCCTTTTAAACCTTTCTTAATTGCTTGACTCTGGAGCCGACCAGCCAGTTCCTACATCAAACACTCATCCTGCATCCACAGGACTTCTCTCCTCCTCCTTTTTTCCTTTTCCTTTTTAATGTACACCCAGCACCTCCCAGCTTTTTTTTTTTTTTTTTTTAAATGTCTGAATGCTTTCAGTCTCAAACAAAGCTTTATAGATTTCTTGGCAGGAAATCCAGAGTGGAATTTGCCATTAAATTTTAGTAAAGCAACTCTTCAAACAACATGTACTGAACAATCAAACACTTTTAAATGTCAATCCCCAACAAAAGCATGCATTGTCCCTGGAGAGCCCCAAGTGGCACTACCCTGTTTGGAGTAGGAAGAGTTCACAGAAACGTAACCTATTTCATTTCACAGGTTGCCTGCTGTACAGAACTTTCCACACTCCATCAAAAGTAAGGCTTCCTGATAGCACATTTTAACTCAAGTAGCTCCTTAATGGGTGACTTTTGCTCCTCTTAGGGCAAAGCGACACCACTTTTGTTTTTCCAGTTGAGAAAGTTTTTGCATAATGACCAACTCAAATAGAAAGTGTGATTTTGCTCCAACTCTCATACTTCTCTGCTTCTGGAAAGCCTAAGCTAATATTTATGGAGCACTCCTTATGTGCCATGGACTGCTGTCTCAAGCTTTACAACAACCCTATGAGATAGGTATTGCCAGTATCCTCACTTTCCAGATAGGGGAACTGGGGCCTAGGAACGTTAATGAACATGTTCAAGGTCATAGGGCTTAGAAGAGAGGGAGGCAACATTTAAAGCTCAGGGAGGTGGACTTCAAAGCTCATGTTCCCAAGTTGTTGTACTGATTTAATGAGTTCTGAAAAATCTTCCAAATTTTCAATGAGATAAAAAAGAGGACTAACCTGTGATCAACACCCACTATGGGCTAACATTACAGCCATGTTCTCTCTTTTTTTCTTTAGAGAGAGAGAGAGAAAGAGAGAGAGAGAGAGAGAGAGAGAGAGAGACAGCATATGAGTGATGGGGGGAGGGGCAGCATAGGGAGTAGAAGAGAATCTCAAGCAGGCTCCATGCCCCGTGTGGAGCCTGAAGTGGGGCTCCATCCTATGACTCCAAGATCATGACCCGAGCCTAAATTAAGAGTTGACACTTAACTGACTGAGCCACCCAGGTGCCCCCATGATCTCTTTCATAAGTCTCTTCACATTTTTATGAGTTCTGTCATCTTCCTTAATTTATGCATGAGAAAATGAAGTCTCAAAGGCTCACCTGCAGAAGACAGACAAGTGTCTGGGTTAGTATCCGAACCCAGGTTCAGTAGAAGGAGCGGGACCATCTTGCCTCTTTAGAAAAGGATTGAACATGTGGAAGGTCCTCAGTAATGCCTTAGACTTATAGGTCTTTTCCCTCTTTTGCTTCCTGTTTCTAATGCAAAGGATACACATATGATCCAGTAGGAGAATGGTTGACTCATAAGAGTTTAAAAATTTGTTTTAAATAAAGTATTAATGTATGGCCCAGATGTAAGAACCTGCAAATAAGTCAAAATATCTTATTATAAAAGATAAATAAAAAAAAGAGACCAGCTGGTGGAAAAGTTCTTCTGTGTGACTGATGATTTCCCCCTCCAGCTGTCTGTCCCTTCAGTGCCATTGGAGGGATACATGGCATATGCATCTATAACATAAGTCAGATATCCGCACACATGCAAAACTAGCCGGCTCTCACCTTAACTCTACAACTCCAACAATTGGGACTTTCATTTCCCTTATTTTGGGTGTTCTTCAGAATCTTCTCATAAATCCCCAAACACAAGTTCAGAGTCCTCCCAGTGAGTTATTTGGTTCATGAGCCATGAGCTCATGACATGAGCCAATGTTATGTAAGTTAACAAAACAGAAGAAAGAGACTGTGTGAAACTAGGTGACAGGATGATGCAACCAGTATGGGAGCCGCTGGCCTTTGGTGGCTGGTTGGGCTCCAGCGCAGGTGAGGAAGGCAAATCCCCACCTTTGTTTTCTTCAGGCTCCAGGGCAGTTGTCAAGGGAACTTGGTCAAGGGAACTCTGATCAAGCCACCTGTGGGGGAGGCCCTGACCCCTGTCAAGGTCCTAGTGAACTCTCCTTGAAGGAGGTCCTGAGGCGGTGGGTTGGGCCATCAAAGGGAGGCTGCAGCCTCCTCTGTCAACACCCAGGAGGATGTGTCATGTGTTGTTTCAGTCTCCAGGGCTGGCAGGGCATTCAGGAGGAGAAATGGAGAAGGAGGGGCAGGTGAAGGAAAGAATTTGTTCCAGTTCCAGAGCTGGCTAGGAAACGTTGCTAGAAATGCAAACAAAGGGAGTTCTTGCAATAAAGAGTGCTCTCATCATGTTTTAAAGATGTATGTGTCCATAATAAAAATACTCAGAGAAAAAAGTGGCCCCAAGTAGAGTGTTCACACTGCTGTGGAAACAAAGAAGCTTTCAGCTGCTCCCACTCCCTTCACCCAGGAAGTGGACATGGCACCAGGTGACTCAGCAGAGCCTCTTTTAACGGATGCAGAGCTCCGGAGTACACTTGACATACTTTCTCTCAGCTGTGGGCACTAGCAGCAAGTTAGATTCCATTTTCATTTTTCCCCACACAAGAGCGGAATACAAAGTACTCTTGAATTCCAGCAGAGAAGTCTTGTTGGGGCTTTGAGCAGAGTGAGAGCCATGGAAGGGCGAGGCATTTGGACAGCACATAAAAGCTGAGTTGACCCAATTCTAAAATTCTCATTTTGCCAAGTACAGACTTAAGTCTCCCTCTTCCCAAGCAGCTTCATGGCACTTAAGACATAGATGTTTTAAAGTAACTGCATTCAAGACCTTTTCACCCCATAGGAGGTGAGATTTTTACTTTTAAAAATCTGACACACAAAGCAAAAAACCCAGTTGCTTATTGAGTTAGGAAGTCAAACTTTTCAGGATTCAACTAGGGTGGCCTTGTGGCTCTTAGAGAAAACTCCCAGCTCCTGTAGGGAGAACAAGGAAGCTCATCGTGACTGGGAGTCCGGAAAGTGTGCAGGCTCCAAGCAAGATGATGTCTTAGAGGACAATGTTAGTGCTTGCTGGCCTCCAGGCTGTGTTTTGTAAGTGTTTATAGGCTTACAGAGGAGGAAGCCATTCATGTGGTGAGGCCAGGGCAGTTCACATTTTGTTGTCCTCATCCCAGTGAGTTTTCTCAGTGGGGGAGGAAGGGTATTTTTTAATTTATTTCCATATCTCCTCAATACAGTGGCTTGGTACATGTTTGGGACTCAGGTGATGGTTCCTAAATACATTAAAGAATACTCATTTTTTAAAGATTTACTTATTTATTTTGAGAGAGAAAGAGAGAGAACCAGCAGGAGGGGCAGATCTAGAGGGAGAGAGAGAGAATCTCAAGCAGACTCCATGCTGAGCATGGAACCCGAGGCGGGGCTCGATCCCAGGATCCTGAGGTCAATACCTGAGCTGAAACCGAGTCGAATTCCCAACCAACTGTGCCACCCAGGTGCTCCCAAAGAATACTCTTGATTAGACTTTTGGTAATGCATTTAATGGTTGCTATTGCCCAGAAAAGGACAGGCCAACCACCTGAACCCACTGATCAACCTCAGCATGGCCAAGAGTGGGACAGTCAGCATGGTTGCCTCCAATGCGAAGCACACAGCACCACCTCAAAGAATCATCACCCAAACCCCAAAGGAGTCAAATGTTAAACGCCAACTTCTAGTTTGGGCAGGGGAAGGTGGGCAGGTGGGCACAGGGAGTGAGGAAGTTAAATTTTCACTGCAAGGAAACAAATAGACGAATTGAGGATGGGGGGACATTCTCAGGACAATGGATCTAGTTCTCTCAAAGCGTTGGCATCAAAAATCAAGGAGACACTTGGGAAAGAGAAACTCCCAAGCTTAAAAAGCTTTAAGAGATGTAACAACCAGGAATCCCAGGATGGCTCAGCAGTTTAGTGCCTGCCTTCGGCCCAGGGTGTGGTCCTGGAGTCCCAGGATCGAGTCCCACATCAGGCTCCCTGCACAGAGCCTGCTTCTCCCTCTGCCTATGTCTCTGCTTCTCTCTCTGCATCTCTCATGAATAAATAAATAAAATCTTAAAAAAAGAGACATAACAACCAAATGGAGAGTATGGGTTTGGAATTGTGATTCAAACATACCATTTGTAAAAACAAAACAAAACAAAACAAAACAAAACTAAGAAAAAAAGCAAGACAGAAATTTGAATATAAATTTGGTGTTGGGTGATATCAGGAGATTGTTGTCAAGCTTGCTGGTGTAAAAATGGTCCTGTGTCTACGTTAAAAAAAAAAAAGGCTAATTTTAAAAAAATGCATACTGGAGTGGAGACTGAAATAACAGGAAGTCAGGAATTGCATTAAAAAAAGACAGATGCAGCCAATGCAGCAAAATCTTGCTAATTGCTGGGTACATGGGTTTATTATACTGGTTTTTCTACTAGGCCATTATGCAATTATACATTATACATAATTGTATGTTCAAAATTTTTCATTAAAATGTTAAGAAATTTAAAAAAAAAAGGCAGAACTTAAAAAGCACAAGATTCAGTTTTTCCCTTGATCTTGCTACTCGTCTTTTTCTAGCTGCAGTCAATTGGGGCAGCTCAGCTCTCCAGGGACTTTTCAATCACACCAGGACTAGATGGTGAACTTCGCTTGCTCAGTGATAATTTACTAGTCTTTAGGACGATTGCTTATTCTCTTTATATATTGGGTCTGAAAATAGATTGAAGCCTTGAAACCTTCTAATCATGGTGCTAGACACTCTGATCGGGTGGGAGCGGGGGAGGTGGGCAGGAGGAAGAAGGAGGGTGATGCTGGTTGGGGGAGCAGTGAGGAGGGGTGAGGGGACCACCAGGCTCCACGCACTTGTGAGGCTCCCACACTGTCCTCTAGGCAGTATCTGGCTTAGAAACCAGCCTGAGGGGAGGGGAGCACAAAACAAAAGACAAAATCGGGGAGCCTGGGTGGCTCAGTGGTTGAGCATCTGCCTTTGGCTCAAGGCATGATCCCAGGATCTGGGATCCAGTCCCACATCGGGCTCCCTACACGGAGCCTGCTTCTCCCTGTGCGCCTCTCTCTCTGTGTCTCTCATGAATAAATAAAATCTTTATTTTAAAAAAAGGTAAAATCAAAATGAAGGAGCTGGAAGACAGTGGAAAGATACTGATGTCGGAGTGAAGGGTCTGCTTGGAGGTTCACCTTTATCCTGAACAGCTGGATGATTGACACCTGTCCATTTCAGAAGCTCCACCACCCCCTTCCGTGTGGCCTCCACGGAGTTAGGGGAAGTGACACTGGTGAAAATCCTAGCCTGACAGCTACTCCGTGGAGAGGAGTTCAATCTGACTGTGGAAAGCAAATATTTATTGAGCATCTACTCAATGTGCCAGGTGACGTTAGAAGTAGTGGCAACATGGGGATTAATAAAATAAGGTTATTGCCTTGAAGAAACTCATTTCTGCATGCGTTTGGCCACGGTAGCAAAGTGAGTGAGGATATAGAAATGAACTAAAAAATAATGTTTGTTGAAAGGCTGCTGGGTGAAAGTCACTTTGTTCTATGTTTGATCGGTTATCTCATTTTATCCTCACAAGGACACTCCAAGGTGCTACTCACTTCACAGAGGAGGAAACCGGCTCCAGACGCTCACTGCATTTGCCAAGGTCACACAGCTCCTATGGAGCTGACTTAGGATTTGAAATCTCAAACCTCCAATCCTCTCTCCGTCTCCACAGTTAGAAGCCAGCCGTTAGGAGCTTCCTCACCTTACCACAGCCAACCACAGACGTGTCTATACCAGCCTCTAGCCTGTTCTTTTTCCTCTTGCTCAGTTGGAGAAAGTGTGCTTCTCGGTACCACATGGATTCTGAGTCCCATAACTTCTCTTGGATCTGGGTGTAGGCTGTATGGATTATCTTCCTTCAGGTCCTGCTACTCCAATGGGGGCTTTCCCACCACATCCTTCCCAGCAGCACTCAACACTCCAGCCCCACAGGCCTTGGTAACTCTCATGCCATCCCTCTTCTTCCCTCCACGTGGAAGCTCCTTGAAGGAATTGTCTACACCCCAGTGTACTCTGCTTCCTCACGTCCCGTTCCTCTGACCTAGTCCACTCTGCTTTCTTGCCTGTATTTCTCCACCAGAGCTGCTCCTGCCAAGTTCACGAATGGCCTCCATGCTTGTAATCCATTCTTGCGTGTATGTGTTTTAGTCCTTGAATTTTAAAAAATTGCTCTTTATAGAGATAAATCAGACTGCTAGATGTTGTTGCTACCCAGATCATCTTGTCTTAAATGTAAATAGAACAAACCACACACCTAACTTTTAAAACCATTTTTATTGAGGTATAATTCAGACTATAAAATTCATCCATATAAAGCATGCACTTCCATTGTTTTTAGTGTATTCACAGAATCAGTGCAACTGTCACCCCAACCAGAGTTAAGACTTTTTAAAAATATTTTATTTATTTATTAATTTATTTGACAGAGAATGAGAGAAAGAGAGAGCACAAGCAGGTGGAGCGGCAGGCAGAGGGAGAGGGAGAAGCAGACTCCTCACTGACCAGAAGGCCCTATGTGAGGCTTGATCCCAGGGCCCTGGGTCCATGACCTGAGCCAAAGGTAGACACTTAACCAACTGAGCCACCCAGGTGCCCCAGTTAAGACATTTTTATTGTCCCCAGATAAACCCTTCCCTATTAGCCTTCTCCCCTACTGCTAGGCAACCATCAATCCATCTTCTGTCCCTAGGGATTTGCCTGTTCTGAACATATCCTGTAAATGGAATCCTACAGAGTGTGATCTCTTATGACACATGTCTTTCCTTTGGCATAATGTTTGCACGGGTCATCCAAGCTACAGCATGTGTCAGCACTTTGTTCTTTCTCATTGTTCGGATATACCCCTTTTTGTGTATCTCTTCATTAGTTCATGGACGTTTGCCTATTATTCACTTTTTGGCTAGTATGAATAATGCTGCTATTGGCGTTCATGCACAAGTTTTCATAGGGACGTATGTCTTCATTTCTTTCGGTTATTCATGTAGAAAGGGTAACTTGGTGACATGGTAACTCGACATTTAAAATCTGAAGAACCAGCAGGCTACTTTCCAAAGCAGCGGCTCCATTTTACATTTCATCAACCCTGAATGGGAGTTCCAGGGTCTGCACATCTTCCCTCAGACTTGTTATTGTCTGTCTCTGGTCTTTGGTCTTTATCCACAGAGTTTCTTGGTCTTTTATGATACTGGCAATTTTGAAGTGTTAACAGGACAGCCTTCATTTTAGGTTCATCTGATGTTTCCTCATGATGAGATTCCGGTTGCACACGATTGGCCAGAACGCTGCATAGGTATACTGTGTCCTTCTCAGGGTGTCACATCCGGAGGCTCATGCTGTCCATCTGTCCCTCTTGGTGATGTTAATTTTGATCATCCAATTGAGGTGTTGTTCAATTCTCCACCCTGTAATTACTATTTTTTCTTCCTTGCTGCTAATGAACACCTGTGGGGAAACGCTTTAGGATAGCTCGAATATTCCACTCTTAGTCAAAATTTCTCCTAGATTTTGCTTCCACTGATGGCTCTTGCCTAATCCTATCAATCACAATGGTTGCAAAGTGAGCATTTTCCAGCTACAGCCCGCCCTCCATGTTTATCAGCTCGTTCTTGGCATTTTGTTGTAAGCAAGAGCCCTGCCTTCCTCATTTATTTATGTATCTGTTCCTTAAATATAAGAACATATGAATTCCTGTTTTTTTCCAATGTTCTATTATTCATTACTGTACTTAACTGATTTAGCCAGTGGGAGTTCCTCTACTCTGGCTCCTATGTCCTTGTGACACACCCCAATCCTTCTCTCTTTCGTAGCTTTATCAAGGCAAAATTGACTAAATTGTAAGATATTTAAAGTGTACAACATGGTGATTTGATATATATATGTGTATATAGGATCTAGTTAAATAATGCATCCATCACTTCACATAGGTATCTATCCACATTCGTATATTCTTTCTTCTGTAGTAGAAACTCTGGATCTCCACATCAATCTGTTCCCTCACTTCTCAATCTTATAATACATATCCAATAGTTTCAGAATTGCTTCATCTGTACCATTACAGAAAACAAACCTATGAAAATGAGTTTAGGATTTATTTATAATTCTTAAAATTCATAGAAGTTTTTTAATGGGTACAATGAGAAATCTGAAAAATACCTTGGGGACTCAGAAACCTTTGATAAAAATCTTTTATAAGCCTGAAATACAAGTTCAGTTCTTGGTTTGGAGTTAGATTTGGAGATATTTTCTTTCTAGGGTGGAAAGGCAACTGTAATTTCCTGAGAGTAGCCTTTAATTGAAGACATGTTTGCAAATCCACTGTGTGATCCCAGAACTCATTCAAATAGGCGTTTATGCTCAATATGTCTCAGGTTTGGCCTTGTTGGAGCACGCCAACAGACAGCAGAACCACCAGCTACATTTTGTTAAGAGAGATGGTGCCAACCTGATCACGGCAGTGGATACACTTGACTGCCCGGAGAAACAACTCCCTGCTCTTTTGGGTGAGACTGAAATCTACTTACACCTTTTGCTCTTCAAAAAAGCCACAGAAACATCAAAAATTGTCTTAAACTAGACCCAGGCCAATCTGGAGATAAACTTAATCCCTGCCTACTTACCTCCTCCCTGTCCGCCTCCCCCCCATCATTGTTCCATAATTACTAGTTTGCGTTTTTTGACTCACTTCATTTATCATAAATCCCTCTACATTGGTTGACTTCTAGCCTTGATGGCAGGAATACTTAGTATTTAAGAAAGGACTAGAAGAGGCGACCCTCCCAATGGGAATAATACAGATTGTAATGGGGTTGAGTTAGGAACCTAATAAATTCCTTTCCTCTTTTCTTACCATGTAATATACCAGCTGAGAGACAGTAGTCAAGCAGATGAAAATTGACATCTCTTCATCACCGATACATCTAAGTTGGAGAATGTTGGTAGATGCTATGTTGCACAATCAAAGACCCCTTTTCAGGAAGGAAGGACTCATCCTCCCAGCTGTACATCTTCCAGAAGATCACCATCAGCTGACAGCCCTCTTTGGGAATTGTCTTGGCTGAAGGAGACTATCTTGCCCGAGGTTTCACCTTCCAGAGGCATCCTGCACCCAATGATTGATCCAACTTGGGAATACAAAAGCTTGGTCCCCTCACCGCAACTTGGGACAGGTCTGTGGGGTTGCTGAGGCTTCTGTTGGGACTGCATTGCTGCTCAACCTCTCCCTCTACCTAATTTGCTTCCTCCTCTCTTCCACAGGTATCAATCCCAAAAGTAATGCTTTATAAACTTTCTGTAGGCTAATCTCAATATTTGTCTCCAAAAGAATCCAGCCTGGGATGCAAGCCATCAGGGAAAGCATCCTAGAGGTTACATTTGGCTAAGTTTTAGAGACTAACAGTGAGACAGGCAAACCAAGAGTATGTGTGATTCATTCCAGCAATGAACATAAGTGAAGACCAGAGAAGCTGAAGACTTAGCTCAGGTGTTCTGAGTCCCACCTTCCTTCCCTGTCCCATCTAGATTCATCTAGGGCTTGACACAGTGTTGTATGCTTTACTAAGGAGGAGTGAACTGTTTCCATTTATTTCAGATTGTGGATTGTGCTTGTTTGTTACAACAAAAGCACAGAAACAAACCATGCCAAATAGGATTAATGATGGCTTTCATTTATTGAGCTCTTACTATGTGCCAAGTGCTGTACTAAACACTTTATTTTTTAATGGATTCTATTTTTTATTTTTTTAAGATTTTTATTTATTTGAGAGAGAGAGAGAGAGAGAGACAGGATGAGTGGGGAAGAGAGGGAGAAGCAGGCTCCCCGTGAGCAGAGAGCCTGATGTAGGACTCGATTCCAGGACCCTGGGATCAGGGCCTGAGCTAAAGGCAGATGCTTAACTGACTGAGCCACCCAGGCGCCCCCTAAACACTTTATATATATTCTGTTATTTAGTTCTAAGATCCTGGAAGGCAGATACTACTGTTATTCTAATTTTATAATTAAGAAAACTGAGGCTTACCTAAGTAAAGAGACTTTCCTGTGCTCAATTATCCAGGGAGACTCTTGGCCACTTACTCTAGACTCCCTCAAAGAACCATGAGGTAATATATATGAAAATGGAAGAATCCAGAATCCAGTTGTGACCTCTCTTAGCTGTGTACAGGAGCCTGGCCTGACGGTCACACCTGCCTCAGGCAGCTTGAGGCTGGGAAACCTGACCTTGGTGTGCCTTCTGCCCCTCCAGCTCGGGTGGGGGTGGATGTTAAGCAGAAAGGCCTCAGAGCTGGGGAGAGGGCCATGATTCTGAGGCTGTAGACATTTGCTTCTGCTCAAACTAGGAAACCTGATAGACCAGTTTTTCTTGCCTTTGGAAAAGAAGGTGCTAGCATAAGGCCAATGCTTAGAGTTCATTCAGAGATGTTTTTTCAGGAAATAGTATGTGTTGGAGAAGGACTGGGACTGGCAAGGCATAAGGAGAGGCCTTTTAATAAAGGCTTGTGTGTAGGTTTCCCTTGCAGAGGGGATTTTATAAACACAAGACACACCATGCCTCTTGGTTCTTTTGCTCAACCATCCAATCATGCAGTTAACCAATATCTATTGGGGTGCCTACTGTAAGCCAGGTACAATTCAAGGCACTCAGGTACAGCAGTGAACAAGACATTCAAGACCCTCACTCTCGTGGAGCTCATATGCTGGGTACTGGGGGGAGAGGACAGACCTACTTGTGTCCTAGCTATCTCTGGCCCTGTTAACTCCTGCTAGACCTGGTTGGCCCCCATTGCTTGCTCAAGGAATGGTACCTGGGGTTCTGCATCATCACGGTCAAGGACAGGCAGGGTGTGGAAGTGTTGCTTGTCATCCCCACTACAACTTCCTTATGGTAGGAGACTGAATTCCGTATTATTCTCTTAAAGGAGAGGGCTAATGCCAAAGCCTTAACCTAGGCGTGTGGGTGAGAAGACCCCACCAGACCAACCCTCATCCCTCTCTCTGCCACCCCTGGCAGGAGCAGTGGGATGAGCCCAGATGGCCCTTACACATGCATCAGACCCTACTCTGTGGCCAGTTCTCTAACACCTGGGAACCTGCTGGGATGGTACCTATCATGAGCCAGGACCTCCAGGCCCTGCTTCATGAAACCAAGTTCTTACTTCTCCTCATCAAGGACTTCCTCTTGAATGGGCAAGTCTGCTGAGTTTGGGGCCCCCCTTCTTTCAGGTAGGAACTATCGTTGGAGAAACAGGTGTAGTATAGGAAACAACACTGTAGTCTGAAGCAGGAGGAGAGGGTGTTCCTACTCCAAGATTGCCGCCTGTTAGCTGAGTCGTTGGGCAAGTTGCTTGACTTCTCTCAACCAGTGTTTTGGAATATGTTATAGTCCATAATTCACAAGGTTGTTGCAAAGACTAAATAATATAATGCATAAGAAAGGCTCAGGCCTATTGGAACACTTACTAAACACTGGTTAGATATCAAATATAAATTGAATATGAAGTGATCTCAAGTCAAAATAGTAACTTTTTTGCTTGGCACTGAGGGAACTGAAGGAAGTATAGAACATCATCCCTGTCCCTAAAAAATTTTCTCTAGAGTTGGGTTGTACTCTTGTAGAGTTTTCTTTCTTTTCTTTCTTTCTTTCTTTTCTTTTTTTTTTTTTTTTTAGATTTTATTTATTTATTAAGGGGGGTGGAGGGAGAAGGAAACTCCCCACTGAGTAGGGGGGCTCAACATGGGGCTCCATGTGAGGCTCCATATGGGGCTCGATCCCAGGACCCAGAGATCAGGACCTGAGCCTAAGGCAGATATTTAACCGACTGAGCGACCTAGGTCCCCCTTTTGTAGAGTTTTCTAACGACATTATCAAGTGCTCAAAATCACTAACAATAAGCATGCAGGTAAGTGTGCAAGCGTAAGAATGGGTTTCATCTACATATGCAGAGACAATTATAGACTAAGCAGGAAAAAACACTAAGAAAGCAAGTGGGCAATTTTAAGACCCCATGCTGTATCTGGCAGGACACTTACTGGTGAGACATAGGCACTATTCAGAGTAAAAACTTCTGAATAATGGGATGTAGGAGTGAAGGCACCTTCCCTGGGAGTTGTCCTCTTCCTGCCAAGAGTTTAAAAGAGGACTATATTTAGCACTGATGACAAGTGGACATTCCCTGACCTTTGGCAATAGGCACCTGACCAAGTGGGTTTTCACTGGAGAAGAACTACAGCTAACACATAAGGTGGTTGTACAACTAGAAACAAAGTCCTCCTCCAAGGACAGGACAGGCCCTCGGGAACCAGACAGGACCATGGTGGAACATGGTCCAGCAGGACATGCAAGAGATCCATAGAGGAATCACAAGGATAACTAAAGAAAGGAATAGGGAAGAGCCTGCCAAAGTCACGGTGGCTTGTCCTAGTGGGGAGGGACAGGGAGTTAACACCAGACCATGTGGTTGTTTTAGCTGTATACTGTTTTCCTACTATAAATATATGCTTACATTAACAGTTTTGTAATGTAATGTGTGTATAGTTTGTCACCTATAATGGGCTTGGTCATTTCAAACGAACCATTTTGCTGATATAACCACTATAGATATTGCCAGGGAAGGGAAGTGAATGGGCAGGTCCCATGTCCATGGAAGTTACCCAGTGTCCACCATGTGTAGATTGGTTGAGCTACTCCTTAGAAGGTGGTTCTGACTGAGGGGTGAGTATGGGCACCTCTCTCTGAAGTGGAGAACAGAACAATTCCTGAAGGAATCCACCATCCCGGTCACTCCTTGAATTTCCTCCTATATTTTCTGCAGTTGTGAAAACTGTAGTCAGGCCCATTGGTGGGGGCTTTTGCAATGTGACCATCCGACCCTGGAGCAACTGGTTGCTTGGTTTTTTAGACATTGCTGAGATTTTTGACACGGGATTTCATGGTTCCTTTATTCGTGTATTAACTCTGCACTCTAACTTGGACACAGAAAGAAAATACACTTTATTTTTCTTATTTCTAAAATAGCCTTTCCTGCTTCAAGCCCACAGCCAATTGGCTAGCGAAGAGGAAATGTAAGTGTTCAAATTTAAACATAACTCGATATTAAACCCAAGGTTTATTTAGATTAACCTCTTTGGAATAAAATTGTGTGGTCCCTCAGATAAAATTCTTCCAGTCTTTTGTTCCCAAAGATGTATCCAGACGTGTATATGAGAGGTGGTGGTTTATGCAACCTATGGCCATAGGGAAGATTTAGGGTCTTTGTTCCTTGTCGCATATCCCTCAGCCCCTTCAGCCCAGTCAGGGCCTTCAAGCACCCTCTGGCCTTACTTTGGCTCTCTCAGGCATCAGAAACTCCTCTGATGAGACTGCCATTTGGCTTTGGCTTGACTGTTTCCTTCAGTAGCCTGGGTACTGAGATCCCTCATCCTTTCCATGGTGGTCTTTCTGGAAAATTCCTCCACTGGACTCTCAGGTATTTCCGAAACTTGTCTCTACCACACTGGGGACAAGGATGACTCTGGAAAGTTGAGCCATAGGGCCTGCCTCTGCCTGACCGTGCCAGGCCATTGGGGTGAGAAGGCAGTCAGCCTCCCAGCTTAGTGTGGACAGCCTGGGAATTAGCCTCCTCCTCCTACTCTTCAATAAGTTGCAGAACAAGCCTCTAGTCTTCTTGGCTCTCTTAGACTTACCTAATACATGGCCCTCCTAAGTCCCCCGGGAGGTAACCAGCTAGACCAACAGCTTTGTGCCACCTCCATATGCTCTTTCTGCCTCCTGCTATTCCCCAGATTAGAAAGTGGAGGGCTTGTCTTTTGCTTCTGCTCTACTTCTTCTTGCACAGAGTGCAGCTGGATCCCATAATGACAAGAGTCTCTTCTCCATCCCATGGAAGCACTCTCTGAGCCAGGTCCTTCAGGCTTAAATGCTGATACCTAGGGAGAAAGACAAAATAATTTGGAAAACCGTCTCTCAAGACAGTAGCCTTGGGTGCAAAGCTATTATCCTGCTACCTAAATTGTGATTGCTAGGCTGATTACTACCTTGGTAATTCTTTTTACATTCTCTCTGTCACAATATCTAATTTTCTGGGGGCATCTTATGATAAAGGTCATGTACTTAGGAAGGTAAGAAAGAAGAACAATTTTAAAGAATTCATAATATGAATTACTCTTTTTAGACTTGCTTCTCTGGAAAGGTCCTTCCACTTGAGCACACTGCAGCATTGTGTGATGAGAATACCTCCAACTAGAAAATGTCTTTGTCCCAGTTAGCCTGATAAATCTTGGTACCCAGCAAGGATGGGATGACAGCAGCTATAGCCAATGACAAAAGGAGATAAGAACCACTGAGTGCAAAAAGAGGGAATAGTACCTTACCCAAAGGGCATCTTCAAGGGGGAAAAAAAAACCTGTAAAAAGCATAGCACATAAAGAGCTAAAGTGGGTTTCATCAAATAAGAACTACTCACTCCTCTACTCAATAAATAACAGCTCATCAGTAGTCACCCTTCATTTAGTAGATATTTTTTAATAACATCTTAATTAGAACTTTCTTCTCCACCTCCCCCAACCTCAACCTTCTTTAAATAGTCATTTTCATGTATTTGGGCTGTTTCCACTGCTCTACCTTCCCAAATGTCACCTGCATGAATGAGGCACCCTCTCCCCTCTAGGTGGAAAATTTAAGGAATAGCATATTGCTCTCGTTATTCATTAAGCTTCTTGGCAGGAGCCTGGGTTTCTGCAGGGTTCTGGTTGCAGGAAAGTTCACAACTCAGTAGAGTCATATAGTTTTTGCCCATTTTCCATGTTGGGTAGCAGATTCGCAAATGGCCCCTGGAAGAAGGCTTTGTTTGCTAGGGTTGTGCTCTCTTTCATGGGAGTATCTTAGGAGTCAACTTCAAGTACCATTAGCTGGGACTTACTCTCTTCAATTCCCCCCACTTCCTCACAAGGTGTTGTCTTCACTGCCTGGGTGCAGCACCATATCTCCTGGAAACAAGGACGCCTGATACTTAAAACTATAAGGAGAGAGAAAACCTAATCACTGATTTAATACATGTATATTGTGTGCCTCCCATGTGTAGCCACCAGGCTCAGCATTGGAGGTACATAGTGTGCAAGACAGACACAATGCCCCCTCTCGTGGGGTTTATGGCTAATGGAGCAGACAGCCATTGTCAAGATATTTACTCAAATAAATATATAATTATAAGTAGTCATAAATGCTGTGGAAAAAATTCAAAGTTCTGTGAGTATAGAGTTGACCAGGCTTGCAGGAGGACGTGAAATAGAAAAGTCTGCCTACGGAGAATGAATCTTCAACTGGGATCAAGAGGATGACAGGTTTGGGTAGGAGACTCAAACATGAAGCAGACTCATCCTGAAGCAGGATAAGTGTGGCTTCTTTCAGAAACTGAATGAATGCTACTGTTATGGATTAAACTGTGTCCCCTCAAAGAAGATATATGGAAAAAAAAAAGATATGTTGAAGTCCTACCCCTGGGTACCTCCGAATATGACCAACAAATAGGATTGTTAAGATGAGGACATCCTGGATTTATAGGTGCCTAATGTAATGTGATTGCTGTCCTTATAGGAAGGTGGCCTTGTGAAGACAGAGACCCAGCAAGAATGCCATGTGCTGATGTCAGCTTGGAGCGATGCATCTGCCAAGCTGAGGAATGCCAACATGCCAGCAAACCACCAAAAGTTAGGCAGAGGCAAGAAAGAATTCCCTCACAGTTTGGGGGAGAAGCTTGGCCCGCCAGCACTGTGTTTGGGGACTTCTAGCCTCTAGGGCTGTGTGACGATGAGGTTCTGTTGTGTAAGGCACCAGCTCTGTGGTACTTGCTTTCAGCAGCCCCAGGGAACTTTCAGAGCCTAGTGTGGCCGACTTACACAGTGGAGAACAAGGCAGGAGTGTGAGATGAGAGAGCAAGTGTAGGAAGGGCCACATACCCGTGTTCAGGATTTGGGGTTTTAACCTTAAAGCAATGGGGCAATACTAAGGAGTTTACCTGCTATCATTCAACTCAGACTGCACTCAGATCCCTGTCCTGTGGCTACGTTGTACAGAAGTAGAGACAGGATGGGGGCTGTTTCGGGCTGAGTCCTCCAGGAGGAGACACCATGATAGAGCCTCAGCTGACCCATATTTCAAGGCTGAAATATTAGTGAATGACCTAGATACTCTGGGAAGTAAAAACCCTAAAAAAAAGAAACCACACATGTACACACACACACACACACACACACACACACACACACACGATTTGGTTTCAAGAAGAATCCCGTATGCTTACATTTCACTCTTGGAAATGCCATCCCTTGTTGAAGCACTATGGATTTTACCTTTTTTGCTGGAACTTGAATCAGTATCCATAATTTACCCGATAAGCAAACTGGAAAGCTTTAGTGCAGAAAGATATCAAAAGGAACTCAGGCATCTAAGCAGTGAGGATGGGCCCACACACCGCCCAGGAAATAATTAGTCAACACCCCAGCCAGCTGTACCACCCTCAGATGGTATCGCTCACTAATCCGGGACTGAAGTAACTCCAGAGGTGATGGGGGTAGGTTTGGGAGGCGAGAGAGAGCGGCGGGATGAAAGACTGAAGATTAATTTAGAACGGCCAAAGAGTTTTTACCAGAAAACCACTTTGCAAAGCAGAATCTGCTGACAAGCCCAAGCAGACCTTTTTGTCCAATCGAAGTTCTTCAGTTGATTTGGGCTCTTCTAATTATGCTTCATCCTGCCACTGGCTGAGACGGTACCACCCCTCTGAGATGCCGAGTTTTCCACCGGTATGTTCATTGCCTTTGACTCAGTGAATCTGAATTTTAAAGCTTATCCTAAAGAAAATATCCAATAAAAGGAAGATGCTGTAGGCATGATGATGTTATCAACACATTTTATGATAGTGATACATCAGAAAACTCCCTTTGAGCCAAGAACGTACATCCACTTTGTGAAAGGTGTCAACTGTGATCGTCAGGAGAGCTGTGTTGCAACAGAAGATGAGCAGCCACCGTGAGAAGCAGTGATACATCTGAACTTAAAAGTATGCTCTGGTATGGAAAGTAATCCACAGAGACGCTAGGTAGCTTTTACAAGGTCACACAGTAAGAAAGATTGCTGAGATTTGAACCCAGGTCTGGTCTTTCTATAAAGCCTGGTGATCCATCCATTCATACATTTAACCAACAAATATTTATTGAATCTCAATACGTGCCAAGCACTGTTTTGATGATATCATATCCCCTGGAAAGAAAGGTAAAAATACAGCTTTTCATATGCAAATACAACTTCTAATCAGAAGGTTGCAATGAGAAGAGTAAGACCTCGTGTCTTACAGTTTTTAGAAACTCACAGTCTTCTTTATCCTCCATCTGTTCATAGCCTACCCACCTTCAAGACTTCGCTCCAACTCCCTTCTCATTTCCTCCAGCTATAACTGGCCTCTCCCTTTACTAGATCCCTTTCCACAGAGTTCACACCTAATTAGATCTTGCTGGAAGCTGATTGCCAGCTCTAGGTATCTACTCTTTGGTATACACTGGATTGCTCTTTATTTAAAATATGCGTGTGTGTGTGTGTATGTGTGTGTGTCCTTTCCAATTAGACTGTAAGTAGCTCAATTAATTGCGAATTGTTGAGGCCGGGATTTCTCTTATTGATAGGCTTCACAGTGCTATTGCCTCACTAAAAGAGAGACTTCCATATCCAAACTAAATAATGTGTGACTTTTTTTGCATTTTTCAACTCAGCCACGTCAAGCCCACAAAGACTTAAAGATTGACACATTTTGAAAACAACTCGCTTACTTATCTCAACAACCTATGAATATTTCTATCAGTAAGACTGAGTTTGGTTAAACTGTAGTAGCAAACAACCCCCAATCTTCGTGGCTCAAAACAACAAAAGGTTATTTTTTTGAGGTCATTGGGAGATCTGTTACACTTTGTACCCATTTAGAGACCTAGGTGATGAAGATGTCACCCCTGAAACGTTCTCAGTCTTTAGGGTAAGAGAATGAAACAGTGGCAAATCTTATACTAGCCTAAAAGCTTCCATATTTCATTGGCCAAAGTTAATTTTTGGTCATGCCTGAAATCAAGAGAGAAGGGAAATGTAGTCTCACCAAGTACCTGAAGAACAAAAAATATTTAGTGAAGAGCATTAATAATTATTATGTTGTTTTTACTATTTCTCCCTTTTTACTTCTTAAATACAAGGAAAGCTCAGATGGGCTTAACAACATGTCCAAGGTCACACATTTAACCACAGATGAGCTAGGATTTGAATTGAAGCCAATCTGAGAGTGAAGTCTATGCCCCTACTGTTTTTTTTCAGAACTGCTTTGGAGAAAGGATGCTTTATGTGTTCTTTGGGTTCCAACTAGCCTCACTTAAATTATTCTTCTCAGTAGGGCTCTTAGTTAGCTAGTCTCAACCTCTGATCCACTTCAGGTCTATTCTTACCAGATAAGAATTTGCTCTTCCATTAGTCCTTTCCTTCTAGATAGCAGGTATTAGTAATATCGACACAAATAATACTTAGTCCTAGTTTTAAGGGTTTCATCTTTTACTGGAGCAGTCACTAAAAATAGCAAATAATTCCCAAAGCAATGTGACAAGCACTATAATGAAGATCTTCCCAGTCTTTGGAAACAGGAGTCTCCCAAAGTGGAATTAGAAAGACAGAGATGGCACACATGAGAGTCACCATCACTAGAAGTAATCCAAACCAAATCTGCTAAGAAAAGTTTGCTGAGATTGAGGAACACACAAATTCAGCTAAGATGCCCAAGTCTGCCAAGCCCATATATATATTTTTTTATTGCAAATAAGAATGCTGAAAGCTAAACCATGCTATACTACAATGTGGGATAGGACTGCTAACAGAAGGTAGATGGTTTGCTTGGGACTTCTAAAAGGGAGATATTACTGATGTAATTGTATAACTTGAGATGTAATGATTTCAACAGTCATAGAAAAAATATACCCTGAGGGAACTGAGGTTTAGAGAGAACTACTGATGGGCCCCAGCTCATAGAAAAAGTAAATGGCGATGTTGGGATTTCACCCCAAGGCTGTCTTCCCTAAAAGCCTAACGCCCACACATGTTCCCTGTTGCCACCTGCCACTCAGTGAACCACCCTAACCACTAGCTCTACAGCTGCCTGCAGGCAAGAATGTTGATGGCACTGTTAGGGGCCCCAGGAAGACTTTAATCTCACATTCTCCAAACCCAGCTGCCACCTTGGACTATTTGAAACTAAGATTACATCTGTATTAGTGTCTTTCAAGCCACTGCTCTGAATCTCTGAAGATAAGCATTACAGATATATTTATGCCTCTACATTTATCAGTCTTTTGAAATCCAATTTAGGGATGAATATGCCGGGTTGTGTGCCCCTTTCAGGCCTCACCCTTCCTTCTCTCAGCCTGTAGGTTGCAGGGAGAGGTGCTACATCAACTTCCAAACAGTTTGGATAACTGAGTAAATTAGTCTTGTCAGAGCCATTTATTAGTGAACTATGGCTCCATGAGTGTGGGAGTTTCTAGAGGTCAGTAACCAAGTGCTGTGCCTTTTAAAAATTCCTCAGGCTCCCAGAAGAGTCAAGATAATTTTTTCATTTGTTTATTTCTTAAATCAAATGCTGTCATAATATTAAAGTGATCTGGGTCAATGGAGAGTGATATGAGCCTTTTGACAGCTTATGCATAATTTCTAAGGAATCTTCCAACACAAATCTCATTGTAGAGAAAGGGAAATAAAATGGAGAGAGACCCCAGTTTTGACCCAAATGGCATAATAATGATTGGATATACCCTCCAGCCTGAAATAACTAAGACAAGATATAGAAAACAAAAAATTTCAAGATATGGATAGCAGACAAGGAAAGATGGTGGTCCCAGAGATACAAGGAAGAAACGCTGAGCCCTACAGTTGCCCAAGCTTACTGACTGAAGGTTTTTAGGCCATAGCTCAGGGAGGGGGCTCCCAAGCAAAGCCCAGCAGATGCCCTGAGTTGGAAGATGAAGACAGCAAGAATATGCATTGGGAAAGTACCAAAGAGGAGAAAGCTGCATGGAGAGAAAGACCGTGAGATCCACATAGAGGCCCTCTTGAGTTTTTAGCAGGGTATGATCAGCATATGTGTATGAGAGAACCACCAATGGTCGGAGAAGGAAGCATTCAAAAAGATTAAAAGAATAGTTCTTGGTACACATCTAGGGACAGAACTAGTCCTGCTTCCATAAGCCACACAGGGAAAACTCGTAATTCATGAGGCATTAAGTAGACTATCCCAGAAGGTCTTGCCTCAGTAGTGGAGATTATCCCTAGACTGGTTATTGCTCTGAACCCCTCTCCAAAACATAAAAGCAAGACCTGAAAGGATCAAACTATTTCCAAGTAACTTAACTGTATCCTAAAACAAAGCTCAAAAATACTCACAGGAATATAAAAATATCCTGCACCCAACACAATAAAATTCATAACATCCAATATAATTGCGTTCTCACTTGGATTCCCATCCTGAGTTCTCTCTGCAGACATCATCTGCACATGAAAGATGCCCTCCCCTAGCCTCTCAGGCTGCCAAAGAGCACCCTACAGGATCCTTGTTCTCTGTGAGAGGCTCTTCTCCGGCCCGCTGTACCACCATCGTCAAGAGTCCAGAGAGCAGTCAAGAGATCTCTGTTCTCCAACATCCCCTCCTCCCTACTCCTGTGAGATAGTTAATTTTATATGTCAACTTGGCTGGATCATGAGATGCCCAGATAGCTGGTCAAACATTACTTCTGGGTGTGTCTGTGAGGGTATTTTTGGAAGAGATTAGCATTTCAATCTGTAGACCAAGTAGAGCAGACAGCCCTCCCTGATGTGCCTTGGCTTCATCCAATACTTTGAGAATCTGAATAGAACAAAAAGACAGAGGAAAGTTCACCTTGCTCCCTGCCCGATTGCTTGGGCTACACCAGAGATCTATCCTTAGCGCTCCTGGTGTTCAGGCCTGCAGACTTAGACTGGAATCTGTACCATTGGCTCTCTGGCTCTCTAGCCTTCCAGCTACACCACTGGCTTTCTGGGTCTCCAGTCTGCAGACAGCAGATTGTGGGACCTCTCAGCATCCATGATCGAACGAGTCAATACCTTATAATAAATCTCTGTGTGTGCGTGCACGCATGTATCTAGAGATAGATAAAAATAAAATAGGATATATCCCATTGGTTCTGTTTCTCTTGAAAAAGCCTAGGTTAATACATCCTGTCTGGCTCTACCATTGCAGCCTTACCACCACTGTCTGCCTTGAAACTATCAGAACTTATGTCATTAGTCATTTTTATTCCAGTAGCTACAAGAGGCCCAAGGAGCCTTGGTTATTCATCATCCCTTAGACTCTCATCCCCATGTGGCTCAGACATCACTTTATTGGTGAGACCTTCCTAACCATGCTAATTAAAATTGCAGCCCCACCCCCTCTAAACCCTGAGCCACTTTCTCTATTTTATTTTTCTCCATGGCACTTACCACAATTGAACATTCTATGTACGTACGACTTATTGACTTTGGCCTTAGAATATAAGCTCCATAAGGGCAGGGCATGGTGTCTGATGAGTGCTGAATACTAAGTGTTTAGAACAGCATCAGCACTTGGTGAGAGGTCAGTAATTATTTGAGGAATAAGAAACACATGCTGTGTCAGCATTTACCTGCTGAGAGATGTGTCTGTGAGTTTCTTCTACAGAACAGGTGGACCCTGGTTTCCAAAAGTCACCTGGCACTCAGTCAGTGGAGCTGCCTCTGAATTGCTCACGGGGTGCTTTCTGGTCAAGCATTTTATACCATCTCAAGGATCATGTGTCAGCTGCTTCTGAACCCTTGGCCAGATCTGCCTGTACCACCCACTCTCACCATCAAAGTCTCCTGAAAGACCCAAAAGGCTGGACTGTCCCATAGTCAAGGACATTCTCTCAGACCTGTAGCTCCTGCCATTCTCCTATCTCAGTAGATGGCACCACTCTTCACCCAACTGCTTAGTCTAAACACTAGCAATTAGCCTATAATCTCTCTCTGATGGCTCACATGAGATCCATCTCCAAAACCACTCTGAATCTGAATATTTCCCACCATCTCCACCCTAGTCCCAGTCACCACTGTCGCCCTGAAGTGGCCTGAGATCTGCGGCTGCTACGTCTGCTCTTGACCCCTTACCGTTCATACCCACAGAGCAGAGGTATGTTTTACTTCTCATGTTTTCAAAGAGTGTTTTAGTGGCTTAGGAAATTGATCGAATGAAGTACTTGATGAAAAGAGCCAGAAACAAAATAGAATAAACAGTACTTTCCAAATAGAAAAATATATACAGAGCAAAAAGCCTAGAAGAAAACACATGGGTATTTTAAGTGTAATTAACTCTTGAGTAGTGGAATTATGGTTTGAATTTCCTTCTTTGGGGATCCCTGGGTGGCTCAGCAGTTTAGCGCCTGCCTTCGGCCCAGGGCCTGATCCTGGAGACCCAGGATGGAGTCCCACGTCGGGCTCCCTGCATGGAGCCTGCTTCTCTCTCTGCCTGTGTCTCTACCTCTCTCTCTCTCTCTCTCTGTGTGTGTGTGTGTGTCTCATGAATAAATAAATAAAATCTTTTTTTAAAAAAAGAATTTCCTTCTTTATGCTATGTAGGATTTTACAAATATTCTACATTGAGTATGCACAATTATTTAAAAAACTAGGAAAAATATTGAGTGATCAATGAGCCTACACTAATGTGGGTGAAATTGATTTAACAGATTTAGAGAAAAAAAAAAGAAGAAAAAAAGAAAAATAGATTTAGAAATTTTAATATGTGAATGTAATGGGAATTGAACTCAGTTTTACAGATCTCTTTCATCCCAGTCACTGTGCTAGGCATTTTCCCCCTACTTTATTTCTGCGAGAAAGGGTTTATTCTCGTTTGACAGATGAGAATATGAGTTCAGAGTCGGCTAAGTGGTTTGTCTAAAGTCACTCGGCTGATAAGACATGTGGCAGATGCTAAAGCCCGGTCTTCAGGTCAGACACCCAGACTCTGTTCTCTTCTCATACCCAAGGGCTGGGGTCCAGGCATACGTGGCTGGAGAATGGTTGGGTCAAAGATGGCAAGAGTGAGGTTATTAGCTTAATTAAGGGAGCAGAATGGTCTGGTGAAGACAGTGACAGTCAATGTAAATAAACCAAGTGACTAGAGCATCATTTTACAGACATACTTGAACTTGGAACTTACTAGCAACACAGATTTAATTGTCACCTGTAAATGCAGCAGAAAGTTAAACCTTTACCTGTTCTGCTTCCTTGTGCTATAAAAACAGATCTCAAGCTCTGGGGGTTGATGAGTCTGGGAAGAGGGGCAGGCTAGTCTCTGACATCTCCACTTAAGTCCTGACCTCTTGACGAGAGAGGGGAGGATTCAGGGGACAAAGGGAGCAGCTGTGGTTTCCCTCAGTGCTCCTGAGAGACTAATCTTTTAAAAACAAAACCCGCTTCCCATTACACTCAGAAGAACATCCATATGCCCTACACCCAAGGTCCATGTATCCTATGTGACCTTTGTCCCGTTCTTCCCTTTGTCCAGAGCTCTCAGTCCCTGGGCTCCAGGCTCGCCAGCCTCTGTGTTTCTAGAACTCCCAAGTCATTCTGGCAGGGTCTTCATCCTCCCTTCCTGATGCCCCATAACTCCTCCTTGGGACCTGTGCTCTGCAGGCTGCCTCTCCTTCTGATTTCATCTGAAATAAACGTCTGCGGAGAGACCTTTCCTGGTGACTTCCTCTGAGACACTCTCACTCCCCATCATAATCACTCTCTGTGCCCTGACTCCAATCTTTTTATAAGCAGAACTTTTAAATGATGTAATTTCAAATACAAAGACTATGCAGAGAATACATGGAAAGAATAGGTAAGTTATGAAGCATAACATAATAAATACTTATGAACCCACCAACCAATTTAAGATCTAGAAGAGTAACAATACCTGATTTTTTTTTTTTTTGCCTAGAACTTATCAACTATCTAAAACTATAATGTACTTATTCCCGTATTTATTGTCTGTCATGCCTACTGGATGATAAGGTCTGATGCCTGTCTTGTTGACTGCTGTATCCCAGAGCTTAGAACAGTGCCTAGGAAATAAATATTCGAGAATCTATGAACAACGAGGAGGATAAGGCAGGGAGGTCAGAGGAGTGGAGTGTTACTGCTGGTGGTGGTGGGTGGCCTGTGCTGTCTCGAGGAGAGATCCACGAGCCCACCAGACATGGTTGGCCTCCCTGCCTCCTTTCTCCAAAGCCTAGTTAATGTGTAGTTACGTAATGTGAAGTGTAATGTCTAGCTATGTAGACAAAAGCACACCAGGCAAGTTATTTTGCCATTTTGAGACTCCCTTTCCATCTCTGGGAAAATAGACAGTAATAGCTACTTGCACAACACCTGGGTTAGAGATACAAGCATTCTCACCTCCCTCTGTAATACCTGGGAGGGAAGGGCCATGGGTGTTGGGGCTGCTGCTGGCAGCAGGCAGCTTCAGACCTGGAGACAGACAAACAGACTGATTGACAGACTCTGGGTGGGCAGGAGGAGGCAAAAATGTGGCAGACATCCAGGCTACCCTGGCAGTGGTGGAGAGCATCTCTGGCCCCCAGAAGCCCTGATGCATATGCTTTAAGGCCTGCACTGATGCCCAAGGCCTGGAGCAGGCCCCTAGAGTGATGGGGTGGCTGGGCCTGGGAACTGCCTACTAGCAGAGGTGGGAGTCTCTCAGGGAACATACAGGGTCTTGGTGCGTAAGTGGAGGATGCACAATACGTAAAAAGAAAAATGAAAAAAAAAAAAAAGAAAAATGAAATCGCTTTTCTCTTCAGTGAACCTAAGGAAAACTGAAGTAGAGCCTGGGGTTGATTGGTTTGCATTTTCCCAATGCAAGTGCCCTGATGAGGCCAGTCTGTACTAAAATTATATCCAGAAGAGCCAGGACCCTCAGGACATTCTTCAATGTCTTTGGATGGCTGATTAATTAATTAATTCAACCAGCATTCACCAAGCAGCTAGTATGTGTCAAGAGGCCCTTTGCAGGGCCAGGTCGAGGAGGGGTAAGTGCTCAGGGGCAGAATAATGCCCTCTGTGTTCTAGCAGGGGAAGGTAGGGTCTGGAGGAAGCAGCAACTGGCTCAGTGAGGACCAACCAGGAGGAGCCACAGCATGCCACTCCACGCAGGAGGGAGCTTTTGCATTGCACCTGAAGGGCGATGGAGGGACAGGCTCACCCATGGACGGTGGGAAGCAGGAAACGTGTGGGCATGGGGGCAGCAAGGACTCATTTTAGGGATGTGGGCCACAGCTGCCTCTTGAAGGCCTTGCTCACTCTGTCTTGAAGGCACTGGAGCAACATGATCAGGTTTGTGCTTCAGACAATCACTGGGCACAGTGACGCAGGGCACAACTATCCCTCTGCGTCTCCCACCTTCGTCCACCCTTCAGCTGATCATAACATCTCTGTTTTCCTTTGAGGCAGCGCCCCATCCCTATTCTCACTGCACCTGGTTCCTTCTGGTTCCTGAGTGGGCCTCTGATTCAGGCCTGGCCAATCAGTGTATTCCATTATTTTATCCCAAGGGGTTGATTTAGAGATGGGCATATGCCCCTGGAGGTCTGGTGAGACCCAGTTCTTGGACTGTAATTGGCTCTGTTGGGAAGAAGTCCTCTTTCTGATCCTCTTGAAGCAGGAAGCCTGCTACCTTGTGGCTGTGTGGCCACCAAAGGGAGATGACCAGCTGGAGAAGGGGACCAGCATGAGGGGAAGAAGAGTGAAGAAAGACGATGCTTCCACGTTCTCCCGGCCCATCCCGAGGACCCATCAGTCCCCACAGCAGAGCAGGTCCTGTACTCCTGAAATCACCTGACAGGAGGCTCTTTTCCTGCTCTTTCTACAGCGGACTGACCTTCTTATATTACTCTCATTCTGTAAGGACCCTGAAAACAAACCCCTCTGAAAACAAACATTTGGGGGGGGGGTGTTTCCATTCCTGTCATCATTCATTCATTCATTCATTCTACACATATTTCTTGAGAATCGACTTGATGTCACACTTTGCAATAAGCCTATAATTGAGAGCAAAGCAAACACAAGCCCTATGCTAATGGAGTTTGCAGCCTATTAAAAAGATACATGCTGAAATATGTAATTAGAAAGAATATATAATTAAAAATTGTGAAAAGTATCACAGAGGAGAAGTGTAGGTAGCTATCAAATGTATTCAGGGGTACCCGATCTTATAGGGGGCAGAGTGGGTAGGGGTGAAGGAAGACTTTCCTTAGAAGCCAACAGTGAAATAGGAATGAAAAGAGGTGTAGAAGTTGGCTGGGTGAAGGACTGAGGATAAGGAATGGAAGAGGGAAGAGCATGTTCAAAGGCCCTGGTGTCCTGTCAGCCATCACGAAGAGCTTACTTATCCCCACAGGTCCTCCTGGGGGGCTAGGAATTCAGACTTTGGCTTTGCTTGGTCCTTGGATCCAAATGCAGCACACTTAAGAGTCTTGCTTCACTCCTTCGTATCTCAGTCCCAGGACATTTTCACTCTTTCCTCCCTTAAAGAAAGCCCCTCCTACAAAATCTTGCATTGGTGACAGTGAGGGGAGCCAGGGCATTACTAGCTCACCTCAACTGCCATCCTACTACCTTGAAAACAACATCCAAAACACACACACACACACACACACACACACACAAAACATCATCCTTCCCCAATTTCTTCCACAATAAGAAGGTTTTAATTGTGTTTATTGAATTATTGTAACTTGTCTAAGATTACAGTGATGATTCACTAATATTTTTTCCCTGATTTGGAAATAATGCTGGGTAGTATCAAAGTCTTGTTTAAAAAATAGGCACGCAAAATTTTAAAAGGCAGAGCCCATTTAGGTAGACCGTACATGATACAGAAAGCATAAGCAACAAAAGAAAAAAAAATAGTTAAATTGACTTCATCAAAACTTATTTATTTATTCTTAAAGATTTTACTTATTTATTCATGAGAGACACAGAGTGAGAGGCAGAGACATAGGCAGAGAGAGAAGCAGCCTGCCCCTGGGGAGCCCAATTTGGGACTCAACCCCAGGACCCTGGGATCACCACCTGAGCCAAAGGCAGATGCTCAACCACTGAGGCACCAGGTGCCTGACTTCATCAAAATTTAAAACTTTTATGCTACAAACAATATCATCAAGAAAGTAAAAGGACAAGTCACAGAATGGGAGAAAAAAATTTTCAAATCATATATTTGCTAAGGGGCTCATATCCAAAATATACAAAGAATTCCCGACTCATAATAAAAAGACAAAGGACCCAATCTAAAATTGGGCGAATGATTTGCATAGACTTTTCTCAAAAATATACATATGGACAATAAGCACATGAAAAGATGTGCAACATCATTAGTCATTAGGGAAATGTGAATCCCAGCTCTAAGAAAATATCACTTCATACCTACCAGATAACTTTAAGCAAAAAGACCGTAGTAAGTGTTGGTGAGAGCGTGGACCAGTTGGATCCCTTGAACGCTGCTGGTGGGAATGTAAAATGGTACAGCTGCTTTGAAAAACACTCCAGCGGTTCCTCCAAATGTTACACACAGAGCCAGCAGCTCCCTGCCCAGGGATATACCCAGGAGAAAGGAAAACATGGGTGTACACAGAAGCTTTTACTCTAATGTTCTTAGCAGCATTGTTCCTAACAGCCAACAGGTAGAAATAACCCAATGTCTCCTAACTGATGATTACATGAATAAAATTTGCTTCATCTATGAAATGGAGTATTACTTAGCAATAAAAAGAAAGGAGCTATTGATACATGCTACAACAGAAACCCTGAAAGCATTATGTAAGTTAAAGAAACCGTCACAAAAGATGATTCCATTTATGTGAAAGGTCCAGAATAGACAAATCTATGGAGACAGAAAGATTCCTGATTGCTTGTGGTGGGTTGATGGGAGGAAACAGAAGGACTGCTAATGGCTGTGGGGTTTCTCTTAGGGGAAATGGAAATGTTCTACAATTATATTTGGTGATGTTATACAACCCTGTGAATATACTAAAAAACATTGAACTTTCAATGGGCAAGTTTTATAGTACATGAATTTTAATACTTAAACAGAAGCAGGCTAATGATCCGGAGTAGATCAATCAATATTGTCAGAGCCTGCTGTCTCAGTAAATTTCACCCAGATTCTGGTACAATAAACACAGGTCAGGCAGAGAAAAAACCCTGAGTGGAAAAGTGTCATAGTGACATTATTCACAGTCATAACCAAAATTGATATGATCTCGATGGCTTTTGCATTAGCTTAATTAAACCATTTCACTCTTTTAAATCACAGAAGGAAGGCATCATTACACAGATCTGACACCCAAGAGAACTGCAGTTCAGAGGGTCTAGGAACAGGTAAGACCACCTGATCATCCGGGTAGTAAATGCTAGGGCTAGGAGCAGAGCCCTGGTCCACCTGCCCCAAATCTCCTGTCATTTCACTGAGCCTGGAAGGGCAGAGGCCATGCTCTGTCTTGCTACACAGTATCCCCAGTGCCTGGCAGGGAGAATGAATGAATACGTGAATGAATGAATGAGTAATAAGCTACTTCTCTTTGGACTGTGCAACCAGGTAATGCAAAGTGTGGCTCCATCCCCTCCTAGAAAAAGGAGACCAAGAAAAATAACCCAGAGGGTCCATCCTCGGAGCACAACCTCACAAAGTGCCGGCCAGCAGCCTGGTCTCCAGAAGTCACACTGACTTGATCCTTTTATGGATACAGAAAACAGGGCAGGAATTTCTCAGAGCTGAAGGCTTCCCATTTCTACAAGCCTTGTGCCTGGTCTTCAGCCACCCAGTGCCTTACTGGGATCATCCTCAGGGGCACGTGGATTGCCTCAGCCCCACTCTTCACATCCTGCCACTTGAATTCCTGGCAGCATTGGCACCCCTCAGAGAGGCTGTACCTCCCAAGGTTTGAGGCCTTCACATAGCTAGTCTGTGCTGTCCAGAAGACGGCACAGAGTCCCCCACAGGAGCTACAGTCTCATACAGGCAGCGGAGTCTTTACTGATAAAACTTGAATGGGACAGAGAGCTTTGTCCTTCTGCCCAACGTGTTGAGTTGGCCGGTGGTTGAGTTTGGTTATGCTCCAGATGGTAGTAGGAGAAGAAGTAGAGATGCTCTGCTTGCTGAGGTTTCCCTTTCTCCACGGCCCAGAGGTTCTTTTGGAAAGAGCCTTGGGTTTGGAATCACACAAACCTGGATTTAAAACCCTTTTCTGTCGTTTATGCTCATGCCCTCTATGAGCCAAATCTCCTTATCTACCCAATGAAAATCTCACGGAGCTGTAGTGAGAGTGGTAAATGACTCACAGCCCACAGCTGGTAAATGGCAGATCTTGGATTTGAACCCAGGACTCTTGACTCTACCTCCACTTGTGGTCGAATGAGATCATAGATGGAAAAGAGGTATCTAAGCTGCACGTGGGAGTGCAGGCTATGGGAACTGTGGGTGCCTCCTCCCAGTGCTGGAAACTAGGGAGGCTTGAGGGAGCAGTTGAGGTTGTGTCTCCCATCAGTCAGGGCAGAGTAGGTGCTCTGACTGAACAATTGTTCCTGCTTCACAGCCTGCTTATGGCACGGCCTGGGCTGGAGCCCGAGGTGTACTGGAGATGCTGCGCAGGTCAGTGTCTGCTCAGCCACATCCTCAACCTGACTCCTTTTACAGCCCTTGCATTTCACAAGCATCGCTGTGTCCCGGCCACACCCAGAAGGAATGGGATACACGCCCAGCCAGTCCGGGTTCTCTGGGTCTAAGGCACACTTTGTTCCTTTGGTGACTCCACCTGGAAGGCCGCATGGAACTGAATGACTTACTTTCCTCCTTTGAGAATAATCAAAGGGATGGCTGCTCCTGGGTAGGATGGGGCCATCCAGAGATGGGAGGTTTTATGAGATCGTGGGGGCCTTAGAAGTAAGGGCTCAGATTTTTGACTCAGACAGCCCCCTAATTGGTCCTGATCCCCATGGCTATCTCAGTGTGACCTTTAATCATGCCATTTGACCTCTCTATCATTTTACATTTTCTATAAAGTATAGCAATGATGCCTCTCCTAGGGCTGTGAGGACTCCACCAGGTGGGGTAGTGATGCACTTGGTGTTGAGCAGAAGCCTCAGCGCCCCCGGGGGCTTCTCTGTCCTTCCTGGTTCTGTCTCCTCTCTTGACAGTAGAGTAGATCCACTCAAAGAAGGAAGCAGATCCACCCTGAACCTGTGGCGGTGTGTTCAGATCCCCACTGAGTCCTCAGGTATGTGTGGAGGAGTCTTCCAGGGAGGTGAGCGACCAGGAAGTGTTGGAGGTATTGAGGCAAGGGGAGAAAAAAAACAGGGATGCGATAAGTATAATAATAAGCAGTAATAGTGATAGAATGACTCATTTAACTGAGCACTTACTATGTGCCAACATTGTACTTGGAAATTTACATGTATTTCTTAGCTTATTCCTCCTCTTATCATCGTCCCCATTTTACAGATGAAGCAACCAGCTGACAAATGTCTTGATAAGCCAGTAACTGTAATCTGAAGCTACAGGTCACCCCAGTGCCTCTGGGGAAGGTTCGAAGACTGAGAGGAGCTGGCAACTCAGGCTGGCCTGGAGGTCCCTGCCCTGAGGGAAGCTTGGGTCCTCCCTGGTTTGCGACCAAGCCTGGTCAAGGCAGGAAGTACAGGGCCCCCTCAGCCAAAGGGCCTGCCTCCCCAGCTAGAATGGGAGTACCTCAAAACCAGAGCCCCATCTGCCCGCGGTCTGGACCTGCCAGCTCCTGCTATGGGGTGCAATCTATGTTTGAAGGAAGCAACCAACACTACAATTTTCCCCTTTTCTTTGTGAGGTCTTCCTGTGCAAAATGACCCCTTTGGCAGCATAGAGCTTGTCACAGTCGGTAAAGCACTTTCCCATCCGTTATTCTGGAGACCACAGGCCACCCGGGATTCTCTACCCCTCCCTGCCTCTGGCACCTAAGTGGTCACCAAGTCTGGCCAATTCTTCCTTTACAGTTGGGCTCATCGGTCCTTCTGCTCCTTCCCCACTGTCACCACCTAGACTCAGTGCGCTGTCCCTCCTGACCGTGACAGCCACGTACTTGCTCTCCTTATTTCCCGTCATGCCCTGAACTGAGCCCTGTTTCCATCCAAGAGTCAGAGAGATCTCTCTCTTTTAAGATTTTATTCATTTATTCATGAGAGAGAGACACACAGAGAGAGAGAGGGAGGCAGAGACACAGGCAGAGGGAGAAGCAGGCTCCATGCAGGGAGCCTGATATGGGATTTGATCCCAGGTCTCCAGGATTAGGCCCTGGGCCAAAGGCAGATACTCAACCGCTGAGCCACTCAGAGATCCCAGAGAGAGATCTCTCTTAAATAAAACTGCTCGTTTCTCTCCTTGCTGCCCTGAGATCCATGCCTGCCCCTGCACAGGGTCTGAGTCCCCCCACACAGCTCCATCCTTATCTACTCAGACCTACTTCTCCTCCCGGCCCCCCCCGCCCCCCGCCCCCGCCGTCCCCCGTGATGCCATGTGCCAGAATGACCTGGCAGGGGAAACAGGGACCTGGAGGCACCTTTCACCCCTCCCTTGGCGTCATCCCCTTGCCCGAACAAGCACGTCTGCCTCTCCTGGTGATGTCACTGCCCTGGGTAGCGCGCACCAGGGCTCCAAGGGGGAGGAGGGGACGGGGTGGCAAGCAATAAATACTTGGTTTCACTTCAGAGAGATGATTCCAGCGTGGAGGAAGGTGAAAGAAGACTTGGCACAAGGCGCAGTGGGGAATTGTCCTCAGGCTCCTTGGTTGTGAGCCACCACAGTCCCCAAGGCCTCCTGAGCAAGAAATGAACATGCAAACATGGACAAATCATGTCACTCTTCGCTAACGTAGCACTTAGATAAAATACCTACCTGGAACTTGCTTCGCGCCGGACACCGTTTTAAGCAGCCTGCATGAATTTATCTGATGTATCTGATGATTTATCCTCATGAAAACTCATTCTACAGACAAAAAAACAGACAACTGAGGCACAGAGGAATTAAGTAGTTTCCCCAAAGCAACACAGCTAGTAAGCAGTAGAGTCACGCTTTGGCCCTTGCATCTGAGCTCTCAAGCTCTCTGCTATTTTGCCAGCTTGTTAGAGGCAGGCCTGCCCCCTGCCCACGGGAGCATCCCCACGGGAGCATCGTCCTCCGGCCCTGTGCTTGCTGGTGCTGAGAAGGAAGGGCCTGTAGGATCTCTAGGCCAGATGGGCCCTCGCGGCCTCACCTCGCTCTTCGGGTCGTTTAATATTTCATCGCTGTGAGGCCTCATCCGATTTCTCAGCTGGGTTCTCTCATTCCTGTAAGGGAGCAAACTGAAGGAAGGTTCCTGTAAGGCGCAGCATTGCCTCTCCCGCTCCTCTAGGGGGATGGACCCCTGGGCCTCCAGGGCCACACTGGGGCCACAGTTCCAGACAGATGTCATCCCAGCAGCCAGCAGCTGCGGCCAGGGGTGGAGGCCACGAAAGAAGGGGAAGTGAGGAAACGTTAGGAATTCAAAAGAGCCAAACTAAGCCTTGGGGAAAGCCTGTTTGTAGGGGATGGGACAAGACAGGCAGCGGGGACAGAGACAGGTGGCAGGAGGAGCACCACAACTCCACCTTGTGCATCCTTTCCTAGTTCACCGTGTGCCTTGCTTCTCGGCGATCACGTAGAGGCTCGGGCACGCACGCACCCCTAGGCCTCCAAACCCGGTGTTGGGAGCAGGCCAGGTGTGATCGTTCCCGCCAGTTTCCGGAGGCGAAGACTGCAAGAGGGACAGGTGTGCACCCCGCACCCCCATGCGGCAGCCAGCGCACCCAGCACCGTCCGGGAGTCCCACAGGCAGCCCACACGGTGCACAGCGTTGAAGTCGAAGAAGGAGAAGACATGGGTGGGGGCCACCCTGTCGGATCTGGCCTGGTTCACAGAGGAAGCACCTCTGGCCCACAGAAGGAGCAGTGGGTGGGGGGATCCAAACTGAGGGGTTGTTTGGTGAGGAACGGAGGGGGTATTGAGAAGGTGGAAGAAGCCAGAAGAGACCCAAGGGGGAGGAGAACCAGGGAGCCTTGTGGGTGGTGGGCTGTGCCCTCTCCCTCTGGTGTCTCCCCCCCCAGCACCTACTGTTTGCCCGCCCATCACCGTTTCCCAGCCTGCTGCCTCTCCCTGTCTTTCCCTTCTGTCTGTCTCTCCCCTTGCTCGTGGATTCTTCTCTGCTGCCGGGGCCTGTTCTGTGTCTTTATGTCCCCATTTCTCCCCTTTTTCCTCTTCCCTGACTCAACTATCTATGTCTGGAAATCTAAGACATCTCTAGCATTAGGTTAACTTACTGAACAACATTTATGCGACTTGCTTTTATTTTAAAAGCAGGAGAGATGAAATACTTTTCTTTTTCCCCCTTTCTCTTTAAAAAAGAAAAACTGTCTCCAAAAGAGAGATGTAGGTTTTTTTTAAAGATTTTATTATTTATTTATTTATTTATTTATTTATTTATTTAGAGAAGGAGGGAAGCCAATTCCGCGCTGAACACAGAGCCCCTACTTGGGGCTCAATCCCACGACCCTGAGACCCTGATCTGAGCCTAAACCAAGAGTTGAACGCTCAAACTGACTGAGCCACCCAGGCACCCCAGGGAGGTGCTTTTTAAAAGTCATCCTTGATGAGTTTTGTGGGCAAACCAGTGTCTCTCAGTAGAGAAGAAGACAGACTCCTCATCTCTGTGTAAAGGTGCCAGAGAAGGACAATTTCTCTATGAGCCAAGAGAAGGGAGGCTCTTTTTCACACTTTTTGCTCCAAGTGAGACAGGCACTCATGGGCTCTTCCCCATGATGAGATCACCCAGCATGCCCAGCAAGGTGCTAAAAAATAATTGCCCTCAATGAAGACATACAGATAAATCATCCTACCCAGCAGAGAAAATTTGTGTGTGTCAACAAAACATGCAGGCGATGCATCCCTCCGGCTCCTGGGCTCTGAGGCCAGACCCACACCCCACGCAGAGGGTGCCAGGAGGCATACTACTACAGGGCCCTCGTGGCAGTCCCTGGGCCCCAAGCTCCTTCTGGGAGCAGAAGTGGAAGTCACAACAAACCCCCTCCCGGGAAGTGCATGCACAGTAAGTAGATGTCCCTGCACCACCTTCCCTTCATCCCACCCCCTGAGGGCCTCATGTGGGGCACTCAGCTGCAGTGGCTCTCAATGGCTGTGCTTTGGCTGCAGGAACCAGCCTTAGGCCACTGCTACCCCAGTCACAGGGTATCTTAAAATGCTTAAGGTTCTGCATGAACTCAGGCACAGAGTGAAAGAGCAGCCTGTGTGATTCTGATACCCGTGTGCTTGTCGGGAGGACCAGGTCCCCTCTCCCTCCCCCATCACTGCTGTAGTATATGCACTTTTACTGGCTTCCAGCTAAAGCCCTTAAATCACTTTTGCCAATATTAAATAATGAGTTAGCTGCTTTCTTGACACAGCTGACAGAGAGATAAGAGATTTCCCATCATCTAAAATTAAAAAAAAAAAAAGCCTGGGTTTGACTTTGGATTTATTTCCAGACCAGATTCTTTCATGGGTGAATCATTTACCTGACTTCCTTCCAAAAGACCCGAGACAATGGTTGGCACTTAGGGGCATGCTCACAGATGATGGCATGCATGCCGGCTGGCTGCTCCTGAGGGTGGCTTGCAGGGCAGACACCTGCATCCAGGTCAGCTTGATTGGAGCTGGGAAGGGAGGAAGGACGGGCTGAGTTCTGCAGCCTGGGGTCGCGCTCTGAAGGTGACCGGACAGTGGACAAAGAGGGGTAGGAGGTGAAAGAGTGAACAAAGGAGGAAGAGCACCCTTTCCTGGGTGCCTGCTCCCAGGCTTGCCCTGTTCAAGATGTCCTGTTGACACATAGCCTTAGATTGAGAGAAGCGGCA
This sequence comes from Canis lupus dingo, assembly GCF_003254725.2. Taxonomy (NCBI): domain Eukaryota; kingdom Metazoa; phylum Chordata; class Mammalia; order Carnivora; family Canidae; genus Canis; species Canis lupus. The sequence goes on from NC_064263.1 coordinate 36,562,111, forward strand.
CAGACTCGGCCTACACCTCAAGGCCTTCTCCGTCTTGTCAGAATTGGTTGAGCCTTCGATCTGCTCACCTTATCTTCACTTCTGGCTCGGACACTTTCTTAGTCTGAATTGCCCTGGAAGCACATCCTGAGACACTACCTTGAGTGCTGGTGAGGTTGTGTGTGTGTGTGTGGGGGGGGGGTGTTTGCCCAGGGGGGAAGGGGATGTGGTAAGAAAAGCTGAGCAGGGAAGGGAAGGCAGCCAATAAAGGTGTGGCAACTGAAGCCTGATCCCGCTGAGCAACTCTGGGAGCCAGTCTAGAATATGCTTTTGGGAGGTAACTACAGAAGTAGCAAGGGCAATGGCTTCCCATCCGTGAGGGGGTGAGAGCTGCTCATGGGGGAGAGGGAGGGTGTGCATCCCCAGCACCTGACCTGCTCCAGGTGTGCTCAGCAGCTGGTGCTAGCCTCCAGGTGCAGAGGCCAGGTGCTGGAGCTAGAAATAGGTTGGCACGCATGGGGATGGAGAGTAGAGGAGCCGTGGGTGGGACATTGAGAGCCTTTGCCAAAGTGACTAGGGCAGATAGCGGCCCAAAGCTGGGCATGGGGCACCCGATCCAGCCAGAAGGAGCAAAACCACAGAGGATCTGGGACGCGCTGGTGTAACCACTTTGAGCTTATAGCCGGGACTCAGGAACATCTTTGGTTGAAAAGGATGCCAGCACAGATGGGAAAAAGGGAGGAAGGACAGAGGGAGTCAACCTAGAAGAGAATGCAGAGGGCAAAAAGAGAAAAGCAACACGTTACCCACCAAGAAGGAAGCATGAAATACACAATCAGCGAAACTCCAATGAGACATGAGGTGGGCCACACAGGAGCCGTGGCTGGTCGACATTTGGGAAGGTGACACAGGAAACAGCCATGGAGGGACAGGTTTCTGAATAGTTGGTCAAAGGATTCTAGGTAGCATTTAATCTAGAACACCTCTCTCTTTTTTGGGGGGGTGGGGGGTGGGGTAGTGGTGGTGAATCCAAGAAGATCTATCAAGGTCTGTTATAAACAAAGAGCTACAACTCGAACAATCCATGTTGGGACAATTAGCAATTAAGAATAGAAATGTTAGGGCAAGAGCAATAGAATCACAGTTGTCTAGGTGGTTGAGAAGTCTGGGCAGCAGATCTCAGGTCAGGACGCTGCCCAGTGTGATGCAGACCAGCATTGGCTGCCGGGGACACAGATCATTGTGGGTCTCTGGTGTGTGTCCACATATACACACATACACGGCACAAGCAGCGTATAATTACAGAGGAAGGTCTGGGTGGGTCAGCACTGTTACAACTGCCAGCTTTCCCCTGTTTGAGGGCCCCAGGGAGTTGATTTGGTACCATAAAATGATATTAATGGAACTCTTCTTATTGATCCAAAATGTTGGTGAGGAAATCCTAATGTGAAAACGGAGGTGAGAAGTACCGTGTTCTCTAGGAAGAAGTGCTAAACAGATCCATCCCGGACTACTCAAGGGCTAACAAAAATAGCTCTAGCAGCCATTAACCTACCCAGGTTTATGGAGAAAACAAGAAATTCAAAGTGAACTCTTTAGGAGAGTCAGCAAGGTGAGAGTTGCCAGCTGAGCTGGGAAGGCTATGCTGTTTCTCTTCTTGTTCCCATAACCCCCAAACAGGTGAAGGGGCACTAAGGAAATAGATTGAAAAAAAAAAAAAAAAAAAAAAAGCTGATAACTCACAGTCCTGATGCGCCACAGAAAATGTGGGTCTATCGTGAGAGAGACACTGAAAGCGATGTGTTTGGAGGTATATTTGAACATAGGGACCGGTGCCTCCTCCCAGCCTTGCCCCCTGCTAAGTTTGGAAGGTACGAGGGTGGCCGAAGTCACCCACTAAGGCAGGGGAAAGAGAGGGAGCAGAAAAACACCAGCTGAGGGTGTGAAAAGGAAATGTGATTTTCCTTTGGGATAAACATTCACCTTGGGAAGATGAGGCTGAAAAACACGGAGTTGGGACCCTGCCAGAGAGGGTCACCTGCCAGCATAGAGGTGACAGGAAAAGGCTGCAGAGCAGAGTGTTATAGAAGGTTGCTAAGGGGGTTGCAAGAAGCTGGCCAGAGCGGTGCATCCGCGATGGGAGAACCTGCAGTGGGGCCAGCCAGTCAACACCTACGGCTCCCAGAGGGCGTGGACACTCCAGGGAGAAGAAGCACCTGAGGACAGGTAAGGATAAAGATACTCTCTTCCCCTACCCAACCCCGGAGGAATATGCAGCAGGAAGTGGAAGGGAGTGGAGAAAGGGTAAACCCCAACACCACCCCACCACCACCCCCGGCCACAAAACACAGCCTCTCTCCACTGCTCATCCTTGGGCACAGGTCAAGCCTGAATTTTATTTTGTTTTTTTAAAGATTTATTCGTTTGAGAGCACACGTGTGCATGCACACTTGTATGGTCAAACAGAGGGAGGTCCAGGTAGAGAGAGAAGGGGAAAGAAGCTCCAGCAGACCCCCCACTGAGCCCAGAGCTCCATCTCAGGGCCCTGAGATCATGACCTAAGCCAAAACCAAGAGTTGGAAGCTTCATTGACTGAGCCATGCAGGCTCCCCAAGCCTACATTTTAGAGAAAGAGAAGTAGGAGGGAGTTGCCTTGAAGCGGGTGTATGATTGTTTTGTGTCTTAAATCAGGGTAGATCCTTTACATTCTCGGGTGTATGATTGTTTTGTGTTTTAAATCAGGGTAGACCTTTACATTCTCGAAAGTGACCAGAAAGCCATAAAGGGAAGGCCGGGTGGCTGAAGGCAGTGCCAAGAGGAGAAAACCATACTCCTCCTTGTTTATACAACCAAGGAGTTCAGCCCATTCAATAAACAGGTTTATAGGTGTTAACACCAGATTTACACCATACTTACCCCTTATCATTGGTGTGTGTGTGTGTCCAGGGGTGTGCAATATTGATAAACACCATTCATAGCTCATCCCACGGTGTGGGTTTATTTCTTAGCCAACAAGTAGTTCTGTTGCCTCTAACTTCTGGTCCTCAGTGAAGAATCCCTCCAGGTATCGGTAAAGAGGAGGACCTCAGCCAGATGGACCCCGTCAAGATTATAGTCCCTGTTTGGGGGCCACAGGTGGGCAGGGTAGGTTACGAGCAATCCTGAGTGAAGCGCTAAGTAGGGGCTTAAGGAAGTTCATGTCTTTTGAATATCTGTGGGAAGAAAGGCAATGGGCCCTCCCGGAGCAGCTTCAGGTGGCTTGGGTTCCTACTGGGGAAGAAAAAGCCCCAATTTTTACCCTGACTTTTAATTAACAGGTCTTAAAGTACTTCGACTTGGCGTGAATCCAGGTAAGCCCGCCCTCCCCCCACCTACTGACTCTTCCCCCTACCCCCACCCCCCCCCCCACCCAGACTTATCTCCCTACCCCATGCTCATCCTGTCCTTGGGAAACACTTCCCCTCTGTCTAGAGCAGAGGTTGTCAGCCTCAGCTGCATATTAGAATCATTGATTTTGCATTGGTATTTCAAAAATATATCCATACCCAGGTCTTACCTACCCTCAACCAAATTTCTGGAAGTGGTGTCTGGGCACAAGTATTTTTTTTTTTTTTAAGAAACTCTTATGATGACTCTTACGTTTAATTAAGGTCTGGAAGATTGAGGAGGATATTAAGCAGAGGCCCAGTGTGTCCAGTTGGAGAAGACAGGGAGGCAAAGTTCTGTCGGCAAAGCCAGGGAGAGCCTGGCCCCGGGCCGACACTTACGGGCCTGGCCAAGTGATGCAGAGAAATTCATTCATTCATCAGATATTCATTGATTGTCTCCTATGTGCCCTGTCCTGTGGATACCAAAGTGAGCAAAACAAAATTGTGTGTCCTGGTGGAGCTTCCATTCTAGTAGAGGGGGTTTTCCTGGGGAAACACAGGTGAGCCCCACAGAAGCCCCTCTGGCGCTCCAGGTGAGTAAGGCTGGCGAGCATGGGTCAAGAGTCCTGGAAGGTTGCCTGGTTTTATACGACACATGCACAGCTGACTGTCCTCACACAAATGATCTACATCAGGCTGCTGGTCATCTCGTGTCTGAGTCCCAGAGGCTCTGAGTGGCAGGAGAGATGTGTATGGAGCAGGTGTGCTAATAGCCCTGCCCACGGGGATGATCCCAAAGCTGTGGGTTGACATTGCTCATGGTGATGACGAGTGTGTGCATTTTTAGTTTAGTTTAGCATCTCCCATGAGGAACCTGAGGCAGAGCCAGCCCTTGAACCGCAATCTCCCAATTTCTAGTCTAGACAGGGCCCTCTCTTGCCTCTCTTTATGGCCATACACTTAAGCTACCTTGAGACAAGAGGAAGGACATATTAGGCACCTGCTCTGTGCCCTTTTTTGCTCCAGGCTTCATGACCTGACAAATCCCTTCTGCTCGTCTTCCTCGGGTATGAGGAGGAGTGTTGTGATTTGAGAGGCTGGGATCAGAGGCAACTTTGACACAGGCCAAAGCTAATTGCTCTTATCACTGCTCCCATCTGTGAAATGTGTTTCTGGTGGGAGGTGTAATTAGAGCCTGGTGAAGCCTTGGGGGGCTGATGAGAGCTTGGCCAAGTGCGGGGCAGGTAGCATCAATATCACCATCTGCCCGGCCTGTCCCGCCGGGGCTTGAACATGTGGAACAGAAGGGACGGAGAAGCAGCTTGGCTTTAGTGTGTGGCCAGTTCCCCTTATCCTCACACAGAAGAGCCTTTAGGTTTGTCCCTGCCCTATTTGCAAGGAGGCCCATTGCTGGGTGTCCCCATTCTCATTTCTTTTTTTTTTTTTTTAAGATTTTATTTATCCATGAGAGACACAGAGAGAGAGGCAGAGACACCGGCAGAGGGAGAAGGGGCTCTCTGCGGGGAGCCCCATGTGGGACTCAATCCCAGGACCCTGGGATCACACCCTGAGTGGAAGGTAGATGCTCAACCACTGAGCCACCCAGGTGCCCCCACATTCTCATTTCTTGGGTCCTCTTTCCCCTCCATCCTCTGTCCCTCCCTTGTCCTCTCTTCCCTGATTTATGCTCATCTGCACACAAAGGCTGGAGTCCTGAGCAGCATCTGCATCGTTGGTGACCATAAGGGGAATAGACCACCAGACCACTCTGCCCAGTACCTGGGAGCACAGACTCTGTCCTGCTCACCGTGGAGCCCTTCAGACTCCCCCGTGGGTCCTGAATACTAGTCACAGACCGTGTGAACTGCACAGAGAAGGGAGCAATGAGGAATATGTGAGCGCAAAACCACGTACCCTGAAGTGAACAGATACCTTTTCATCCCATTGCTTCGAACACTTTCATGGTGTCTTTTGATGATGGCTTAGACTGTTGTAGGCATTGTACTGAGTTCTACATGTATTACCTTACAATAGGCCCATGAGATACCTCTTATTTTTCCATTTTACACTTGAGAAAACCAGGGCATAGAAATTTTAACTTTCCCAAGGTCACACCACTAGTAGGTTCTGGATTCTCAAAAGCCCGTGTGTCTGGACTGAGTGGCCTCAGGGTTGGAAGAACTGGCCTGATATAGAGACTCAGGAATCCAACCCCAAGTGGTTTAATTAGCCCCATTGGTAATAAAAGGAAGATGATGGCAAATAGACAATTTCCAAATTCAGCCCGGGAGGTGAGCAGCAGTAGATCTAAACAAATGAGCCAAGGATATGCAAGTGGAGCAGTGGGAAGAACGGGAAAGAGACTTCAACTTGAGGAGGATTCAGAATTTAGGTCAGGAACTAGGGCCTTGGCCACTGGCTGAAATGCCAGAGCAGGGCCCCTGTCCCAGGGAGGAGGTATGGCCCTGCATGGGAATTAAGGAGAAGAAACAGGCAGAGGCCCAGTCTTTGGAGTGGGCCAACACAGGAAGAGGAGTGGGTGGCTGTGATGTGATAGAGTAGGAAGGATACAGATGCCCAGTACAATCTCCAATCCAGTAGTTGTTGAGTGTATTGGTACAAAAGAAGACCTAGAAGAGGAGGCATAAGAGGTGCACTACATGGGGCTAGGCCCTAGATTCAAAACTGAATTAAGAACTACATCCTAGGGCACCTGTGTGCCCTCAGTTGGTTAAGTGTCCAACTCTTGATCTTAACCTGGGTCTTGAGCTCAGGGTTGTGAGTTCAGGCCCCATGTTGGGCTCCACACTGGGCATGGAGCCTACTTTCAAAGAAACAAAAACAAAATTCTACCATCATAAGCCCTTCCAGTTATGGAGCCAGACACCGCTGGTAGATATCCTGATTCATTTTGGATGAGCTCCTGAACTAGACGAGCATGGAGATCCCCAACTTGAGAAGCAGGGTGGGGTGGAGGTAGGGTGGGGAAGGGTATAAGGTAATGAGTAGGCTCTTGTTTGCTAAGATTCCCAAAGAAAGTTCCTCTGGAATCCTACTCATTCCTACCTAAATGATGAAGCCCCTCTGTTACTGGTAGAACATAGCCCAGGCTGTCTCAGTTGTCACAGAGAAGTCAAAGACTTTTTATTCTTATTGCTTTATTGCCTGAGAATTACAGGATTGTTTTGTGGTGGGGAGTGACTGGTAACCCAAGTGGAATTAGCATAAAACAAAATCATAACCAACAGATATTGAGCAGTCACTACATGCCAAGCCTAACAAAACTCCCAAATTAGCTACTATTATCATGTGTTCTTTTTACGCATGAGGAAACTGAGGTTCAGAAAGTTAATAGTTCAAAATCATACAACTCATGAGTACAAATTTCAGGATTTAAACCCAAGCATAAGCCTGCACTGTAGCCACCGTGTAATGCTGCCATTCTGTGGAAGGTGCAAGCCCCAGGCTGGGGTTTCATACATAGCAGATCATTGGAATTATATATTGAATGAATGAATCAATGAATAGATGGATGAATGTACCCTCAAAATATATTATCCAAACCTGAGACTCAGATCCAGAAAGGGATGGAGTTAAGGTGAGAACTGGGTGTAGGGCCCCCTCAACACATCAGAATTCACTGGGAGGATGTCCCAAGATAAGACCAAAGGCCAAAATTCTATCAACTGCCAATGAAATGAGGAACCCGGGCTACTCTATGCCCTTTCTGTTCGTAGGCATGATTCTCCTTAGCATGGATGCAGTCGTTCTCAGAAATGTCAGTGTTCTCTTCCTGACATTTCAAGTCTCATTTTCAACATTCTATATTGTTAAATATGAGTGCTGAAATGATGCCTTACCTGAGTTTAAGAAGCAAGTTTTTGGTTCTAGAATGGGCAAATGAGGGAGGAAAATCCCCTCAATAAACTTGGGCCTGAGGGAGCTTTTCTCTTTCACAGACGTAGCATCAAGAAATAGTAAGCACCCAGGACAGGGGAGATAAAGAGCAGTGAGGACCCAAGTAGTGGCTGAACCCAAGGGAGGCAGAAAACCAGAACCCAGCCCTGAGAAGGAGATGGGTAAGCATATGCAGAGTCTGGTTTTCGGGGTAAGGAATGGAGTAGCAGATAGTGTAATTGATCCAGGACTTTGGGAGGGAAGAAGATGAAGCTCAGTCTTGTGAACTATTTCAACATGGCAGCCCAAAGGGTAGGCACATATGACGTCAGGAAGAGAAGAGTGGAACCCAAGATGGGGTCCAATTGTCACCAATCACAAGATCATGGATAAGAGGGCCAAGGACGATGACCCATGTCTTGTCTGGCTTAGGATCACTACACGGTCTGGATCTGCAAGAGGGAGATGAGGGAGCCCAGCTGCCCATTGCTGGGGTATCCTGAGGCTACATAGGAGAAGGAGGGGCTCACCTTCTCCTCTATGCCTCTCACTGCTCTTGACCCACTTAGTTTAAAGCAGGTGCACGGCCATTTTATGCTTCAGAAACTTAGTCCAACTGAAAGAATACTCTTGATCTTATTGCTTGTTATGCTCAAGACTGCTGTGTGATACTGCCTCTTGCTAGCTCTGGGCTGGCTTTAGGTCTCCATTTTCTCCGTGGACTGTGTTGTGAGATAATGGAAATGAGTAGAGGATTTACTTCTCTTTTTTTTAAATTAAATTTAATTCAATTTATCTATTTTTATAAGAGAGCATGCAGCAGTGGAAGCAGAGAGGGAAGGGGGGGTGGGAAAGAAACTCAAGTAGACTCCATGTTGAGCATGGAGCCTGAGATAGGGCTCAATCTCATGACTTTGAGATTATGACCTGAGCTGAAACCAAGAACTGGATGCTTAACCAACTGAGCCACCCAGGTGTGCCAGTTTACCCCTCTTTAATTGTGAAGGGCCACTTCCTTCTTGGAGCTGGAGCTGAAGATAGCTTCCTTCATCATACAAAACATGGACCCTAACACTTCCTTGGCAGGCTGCAGATAGCTCCTCCATGCCCAGGGCTGGCAGCCCAGCTCCTCCCTCTTTAACAAGCTTCTATCCAGGACTGGGTGGTGGGGCACACTTGGTTGCTCAGGTGCTTTCCTCTGGGCTGCTTCAGAGGGCAGGTCATTTTCTTGGTTGTCCTCTCTATTTTACATTCTTTGTCCAGTCTGATCTCTCTCCCTTCCCTCCTCTCCCAGTTGTCAAGGTCCCCAGAAAGCTTCAAGTTCAGAGCAGGATGGTAAGAATTCAAGGAAATCACAAGAGCCTCCAAGTGTCCCAGTGCCAGATCCTTTGGGATCCTCTTTCCTTCCCTTCCTTCACTCTTTTATGCTGATTGGAGACTCCAGGTTTCCCATCCCACAATTCCTCACAACTTATGCAACATCCTGGTTGTTCAGAAACACAGCTAACATCTGGTCACACTTTGTTCTCCCATGCTTTCTCCCACCACCTCCCTTTTCCCTTTTCTCCTCCTTGTTGGATCATGCACACAAACCTCCTCTCGAGGTTGGATGGAGGGCAAGTCAAAACACCAAGCCAGGCACCTGGAGCAGTGAAAGCTACACTAAGGAGCTAAAGAATTTGCAATCCTGGGATTTTGTTTTGTTTTACAACTAATCACCCTATGACTTGATTAGCAATTTGCTAATGCCAATACATTCAGCATGGTTAATTATAGACTGTGCTATTCAGGTCAGAACACATGCAAGTAAGCAAAGTGTTGGGACAATTGCTCTACCAGGGACCTGTTTCTGATTCCAAACAATCTTAGGGTTGGTTCCTTAGTATTCCTATTGGGCTACTAACTCTTGGTATAGTCTTGGGGGTGGGGTGGGAGGAGGGGTTGTTCTTTCCTCTTTCTGAAAGTCTTTTATCAACGAGAGCAGTGTTTGGTGGCATTGATGAGACCCAAAGTGCTTATAAGAAGGCCTAGTCCATCCTACCACTCTGGGGAGTCTTAACTCCCTTTGGCTCCAAAATTCAACAAGCCCTGATCCTAGAAAAAATGCCTCTGTAGTGAGAAAGTAAGGACCTTGTAAATCCTTCCTCGTTGGGGTTTAGACTTTCAGCAGGCAAGATGTGGTTAAAAAACATAAAAGCTTTATATATATATATATATATATATATATATATATATATATATAAGCTTGAGCAACAGCACCTGGACCCAGAGCTGGTATTAGCATCTGTAATGGCCTACGCAGGACAGATGTCTTGACTTATTTCCACAGGAGGAAACTCCTGGCTGCCTGCCTGCTAATCAGCCTGGTTCTTGCTTGACTCACTTTTGACAACTCTCTGGCTACCTAGTTTCTCTCCCCTGTCCTCTCTCTTACACACACACACACCAGGCTACCTCCATACATCACCAGCACCACACTCCTCACAAAACTTTTCTTCCTTCACAGCATGATCTGTATAAGAAGATTGAGAAGACACTGCTAAATATTTCTTCCTTCTTGTCCTCTTGTTCATGTCCTCTTTCCTTCCATCCCTTTGTCCCCTCTTTCTCTCCCTCCTTGGTTCTGTGGCAATAACAAGAGATCCAATTGGACCATGTGCCCAGAAGGAGAGCCAGGATGTTTGTAGACAGCCCATACTCCCTCTAGAAGTCTTACCCCAACTCCACAGCTATCCAAGCTCCTCAGCCTTCAAGAGCCCCTGGAAGTCTTTTCCAGGTGACATTCCCCTCCCCAATTCACTACCACCCCAGGCTGCTTGCTATAAGAGCACTTTGCACAGGTACCTCTGGAAAAATGGATCACTTTAGGTTACAATTATTTATAAGTGTTGTGAGAGCTCCCCAAAGGAGGGCAGCTGGATTTGTAGGTCAGAGCGAATGTGCTAGGATGGCAGATATAGAGTGAGTGGATGTGGAGGGAATTAGGGCAAGGGAGGGAGGACTGTTGAGTGGAATGACTGGACATTTGGGATGCCAGAATGTGCTTCTGGCCTGCAGGGCATCAACACCACTCCTTAGGAAGGGTGTGTATAGAGATTCCCATCTGCCTCCATGATTCCTGTGGACTGTTGAATTTGCCTAAGACCTAAGCCCCAGGAACAGCCACCCTTGATCTAGATTTTCTTGCATGCCCCTGCCACCCCCAGGCTTCTCTGCCCTGGGGGCCATCTCCTCTCCTACCAGTTCTCTGCCAGGACCTCCTTCCTTTCACCAGGCTGACTTCTCAAGACAAAAGAGTTTTTCTTTGTCCAGCAGGTGCCAAACACAGAGCCAAGTTAAGGTCTTACCTTCTGGAAACATATTAGCCTTGCAATAGAAGCACCATGGAGACATAATGTCCTAACCCAAAGGCTAAGCTTGGTGGGGAAAATGCCAGATTTGGAATCCACAAGCATTTATAGAATATCTACTTTAATCTGAACCCTGAAAACTTCTTTAACCATTGTTTCGTTTGATACAGCAAACTTCTCAGGTAAGTGTAATTGTTCCCATTTTAAGCTGGGGATGCCAAAACTCAAAACAAATGAGTTACCTAAGGTTGCAAAGCTGGCAAATGAAAGACATGGGATTAAAGTTCACATCTATCTGACTCCAAGTCAGAAGTTCAGCTGGCTTTCCCTACCCTATATAGGGTCAAAGACCCTCCCCCAGCCTGTGCCATGCCCCAGCATCCTGCCACCTGTCTCAGTCTAGGGCTCTCTCCAGCGATGGAGGCTAAGGCTATTGATTCAACTTCAGCAAAAGTGGATGTAGCACCCACCACAGCCTGCTCTCCTTTCTCTCTCATGCTTTGCCTCATGTGATACTCACAGCATCACATGATGTGATGTACCCATTCTGTCTAGGCTTTTCAAAGTGGGTATGCCATGGTGAAAAGACAGGCCACACCACAGGAAGCTATCCTACATTTTCCTAGCCAGTCAATTTTATTTAAATATTGCTTAATACAAATTATATGCAAATACATATTTTGATACATATTTTCTGATATATACATATTTATATATTTGTATATGTCAATATATATTTATAATATATCATAATATATCATTTTGATGTATTTAATATATTAACTATGATATAATTTGACATAATTATATATAATATATAAATATGTAAACATATAAAATATATATTTGTACTTATATACAAATATCCATAAACACTTACCAAAACAAATTAATATGTAATAAAGTAGACAGGAAAGTGAACTTGACCATGATAGAATTCTAGGATGCCCCCCAAAAACTTCCTGGCCCTAGTGTATATGTTCTGAAAAATCCCCAGGAACGTGAATATGACAGACTTTACTCCTGGGTTTAGATTATGTTACGTGGCCAGTTGACTTAAGATAAAGAGATTATCTAGATGAGTCTGATGTCACCACCTGAGTCTCTTAAATGCAAAGCATTTTCTCTGGGTGGTAGCAGAAGGAAATGTGAGAGATTCAAAGCATGAAAAGGACTGGCCTGTGTGAAGTGTCCTCCATAGCTGAGGTGGAGGGGGCCACATAACAAGAAGCTGAGAGCAGCCTCTAGCAGCCAAGAGCATTGCTACTCTACAGCTAGCAAGACAGCAGGGACCTCAATCCTATAAGCACAAGGAACTTAACTCTGTCAACAACCAGGGAGAGTGTGAAAACATACCTTTCCCCAGTCAAACCTCCAGATGAGGACACAGCCCACTGGCATCTTCATTACATTATGAGTCTCTGGGCAGGGAACTCAGCCAAAACATGCCAGACTCCATGGAAGCTGAGGTAATAATTTTGTGTTACTTTAAACCACTAAGTTTCTGGTAATTTGTTATATAGCAATAAAAAATGAATACATTGACTTTTTAGCTTAAAAACATATTAATTTTTGGCTTGCTGTCAGCTATTTGAGCTATGTTCCGTGACCCTGAGAGGTTTGCTGTTTATGTTTCCCACAGAAAGAAACTTGAGAAAATTTTTCTTTTCTTTTTTTTGTATTTTGTAACAAATGTTTATTGTGAATGTCTGCTCTTTATCAGGTGTTGGACTAAGCTATAGTGATAAGTGAGACAGGTAAAATTCTCTGCTCCCAAAAAGCTCTAGTCTAGGAGGAAGTCTGAGAAGAAGCAAGAGAACAAATAAATACACAAGACACTCTCAGGAGTCTAAAGTGCTGTGAAAACCATGGAAGAGGGTGAATGAATGCATGTCTGGGTAGGGCTGAGGCTACAGGCTGTGGCCTTAGCTGGGTGGTCAGGGCGGCCTCTGAGAGGATGGCATTGAAGCTCAGACGTGGGTAATGAGAAGCAGCCAGCCAAGTGAAGAGTGAGAAATGTCAGCTGTAGGACACGTGGGCCTTCCTATGGGGATCAGTACCTGAAAGGAGCCAGTCAGAACTCCCAAGCTCCAGGGCTACCCCTTGAGGCTTTCCTGGGGACCAGTACTGCTAATTCTCTAAGGAGGCTGCTTGGTACAGGCCAGGCTGGGTTCTTGGTCCCACTACTAGTCCCACCTCCAACCCCTTTTGGGATATGAGGCTTGAAGGACTGGAAATCCCCCTCAAGAATTTTCCACATTGTCTGCACCATTTGGGGCCTGGTCATCAGATCCTCACCACAGTAAAAGTGCTTTGTTCTCACTGTGACCTGTCCTTACCTGTGAGAGATTTTCCTACAAAGTGTGTGCTTTCCCTTAGGGGCCACTGCTCAAGGTCTTCTGAGTTCTCTGTCTCCCCATGTGTTCAGTCCAGGTTCCTGCCAATCTTCCCATATTGCTGTAGGGTCTGCTCTTTCCACAGTTCAGGGAGGTGTCTGCCCCCGCCCACCTCTGCCACCTTTCCTGAGAGCCAAGAGGTGGTGGCAGTGCTGAGCCTGTGCAGGCAGGCTTCCCTAGGCTTCCCAGCCCTGGTCACGTGCCTAGCATGGCAGGGCCTGGAGAATGAGCACGAATGCAAGCACACATACCATTCGGCTAAACACTTGAAAGTGATACATCACATCGAGCCAGCCAACTATATGAAAAATGGGCTTTATGATCTGACTTAGACAAACAGACCATCACAGTGACTTACAAGGCCAGGCCTGAATTCAGACTTTTCAGACTCCTTGGAGTTCTACACCTGAATAGCTGGTGCAAACAGCGGGTTTGTCTCCCCAACTCCACCCCTGTTCCCCGACTCCTCCTCCCATCTACCCTGAATTGCAAGGGGTGTCCCTTGAGTGCATGTAGACACTCTGGCCTACCTGTCTAAGCTTCATGCAATGCTCCCTGCAAATATCTGTCCCTCAAGCCTTAGAATGTGTATCCCTTTGGTGTGGTCCACTCTCAGGAAGATGGATCCAGGCAATAGGCACACACAATCCAGAAGTGGGTTCAGGTTCACATGGCAGGGAATTGCAAGGTTCTGGGTATTTGGAGGCTCTAAAATGGGGTCAGTGGGCTCTAGTTAGATGCATCCCTGTAGCTCTACAGTTTCCCTGCCTTGTTGAGGGAGGCATAGCCAGAGAAGGGTAGGATGGAGCCCTCTGAAGTGCCAGGCCCAATGTAAGAGCCTCTCTTGACTGGATCTAAGAATGAGAACTTCCTGGCACTTTCCACAGTGCTGCCTCTCATAAGCTTTAAAAAAAAAAAAAAAAAAGCTTATCTTTAAAAATCATTTAATATGGGGTGCCTGGGTGGCTCAGTCAGTTAAGCGTCTGCCTTGGGTTCAGGTTGTGATCTCAGGATCCTGGGACTGAGCCCCACACTGGGCTCCCTGCTCAGTGGGCAGTCTGCTTCTCTCTCTCTCCCTCTGCCCCCTTTTCCCCCATCCCCATTCATGCTCTCTCTTACTCTCTCAAATAGATAAATAAAAAAAAATCATTGAATATTCTACTCTCAAAATATCTCAGATTTATGGAAAAGATGCCAAAGAGTTCAATGAGTTCCCCTGCGCTTTCTCTCTATGTAGCTACAAAAATTTGTGTTCAACTATTTGAGAATAAGTTACAGACACTGTAATTCTTAATCTCTAAATACTTCAATGTGTGTATATTTTCTAGTTTCTCAGCCTTTCTTCATCTTTTATGGTGTTGATCTATTTGGAGAGTACAGGCTAGACTGTCCCTTGGTTTGGCGTTGTCTGATTTTTTCCTGATTAGATTCTGGCCATATATGTTGGGCAGGAATACTTGATGAATGATGTTATGTATCTCATCAGAGGTTCATGATGTCGGTTTGTCCCTTAAAAGTTTGCATGCTGACTTGCAGGTAAGCCGTAAAAATATCCGTCTTGTCATACCTTTGGAAAATATACTTTGCCTATCTTGTAATTTTAATCAAGAAGAATGTTGTGCAATAGATATATACTGTAAGTCACATATTAATTTTACATTTTCTAATAGCTACATCAAGTAAGAGAAATCAGGTCAAATTAATTTTAATAATATATTTTATTTCATCTGACATATCTAAAATATTACCACCTCCTACATGTAATCAATATAAAAAATTGCCAAGGGACATTTTAAGTCCTTTTATTTTTATTCTGTCTTCGAAACTCCAGAGAATTAACATGAATTCATAGAGACAATACAAGAATATCTTCTACAGTAAAAGGCAGTCCTGAGACTTAGAACTGAGCTCTGAACAAGATGAAACCCAAACTCCACACCTAACACATTGTAAAAGCTTCTGAAGAAATAAAACAGTCCTAAACAAAGGAACAAAAATCGGATGAGTGTAAAACTTCTCAACAGCAATGATAGATACTAGAAGATAATGAATTTAGCTTTCGGTCAAAAGCTGCTCATTATTTTGCAGGGGATGATACAAGTCCTACCCCATTCCAACAGCTTGAGAAAATTGATGGCAAGATCATACCACAAAAATCAGCTCGCCACTGTCTACCTAGTGACCCAAGCCCAACTCCTTCAGGGCACCTTCCTCAACTCTCCTATCCAAAGAGACACTAATTCCTACAGTTTCTACCATTCAAAATCTCTCCTATCGGATGCTCCTCAACATCTTCCACTCAGATTTCTCCTCTAGATTATTTTCATAAAAAGATTCTTGCCTCCAGTGTCCCCTTCAGGATGCCATTGTCTACTCTGCAACCACAGTGACCTTTCTTTTTTAATTTTTTTAAAGATTTTGTTTATTCATGAGAGAGACAGAGAAGCAGAGACAGAGGCAGAGGGAGAAGCAGGCTCCATGCAGGGAGCCTGATGGGGGACTCGATCCCGGGACTCCAGGATCACACCCCAGGCCGAAGGCGGGTGCTAAACCGCTGAGCCACCCAGGGATCCCCCAGAGTGACCTTTCTTACATTCCAATATCACCATGTTGCCACCTGCTCACAAACTTTCAATGGCTCCCTTCAGCTTTATTTTTTTAAAAAGATTTTATTTATTTATTCATGAGAGACCTGGAGAGCGAAGCAGAGACACAGGCAGAGGGAGAAGCAGGCTCCTCACAGGGAGCCCGATGCAGGGCTCGATCCCAGGACCCCGGGGTCACGCCCTGAGCCAAAGGCAGATACTCAACTGCTGAGCCACCCAAGCATCCCTCCCTACAGCTTTAAGACGAGGTTTAGAGTCTTGGATTAAGCTCACAGGACTCTTCTTGATCTGGCCCAGACCAGCCTCTCTAGCCTCTTTCTGCTCCTCCACCCTGTGGGGCTCCTTGATGGAGCTCCTTGCAGTTTCCTGGTCCCATATGTTGTTTCATGCCTCCACATTTGCAAACATCACTTTCTCTCTGCAGTAAACTTATTCCCCAATTTCCTCTACCTATGCAGCTGGCCCTTCAAAACTCAGCTGGAGAGGTGCCCGGACGGCTCAGTCAGTTAAGCATCTGCCTTGGGCTCAGGTCATGACCTTGGGGTCCTGGGATTGAGCTCCATATAGGGCCCAGCATCAAGCTCCCTGCTCATCGAGGAGTCTGCTTCTCCCTCTCCCTCTGCAATCTCTCTCTCAGATAAATAAATAAAACCTTAAAACAAACAAGCATACAACTCAGGTGGAGCAGCATCTTTTTTGTGAGGCCTCATCAGATACGCATTTTGGGAACAGATCCCTCTGGCAGCCCCGAGGAAGGTGGATTCCTTATAAGCTCTGGGCTTATGGTTGGCTGCCGTCTTAAAACACTACATCAGACATCTGGAATGTAAACTGTGAAGAGCTGCCCTGATAGTCACTGTAGATGCATGGTCACTGCAGAAAGAACCTGAGCCTCGGTGGCCTGGAAGTGGGCTGCTTTATCCCCATTACTGAGTCAAGAGGATCCGGGACTGTCATGAGAATTTTGTGTCATCTTTATGTCAAGGTGGACTTACTTTTCTCATTTGGGATCAAGGAAGATCAGCACCATTCATTTGCCAGGTGACTTGGGCTGATCCTTCAGAGACGAATCAAGAGTGTCCCATGGTCTGTACGTGAAACAGTTATAAGGGGACCTCAGCTCGGGGCACACCCTCTTCAGGATCCTGTGGTCTCAGCCACCACCACTCTTCAGACATGATGAGGACTATTTCCTCCCAGAGCGACTCCCAGGGCAGAGTCACTGCTTCCTTTCACTGCAGGGTGAGGATAGGGGATGGAGATCGCTTCACACAGCCTTCTAGCCTTACTGCCTTCCTCCACCCGGACCCAGGGAGGGACTTCCAAAACCTGAGGAGATTTTTCTTCTGTCTTAATGAGGAGAAAACGATGAAAAAAATACCAGGGGTGGAGACTAAGCCATTGCCCTTCAGGCATCAGGGCTTGTGCCCTGCAGGACCTGGACACTCTACAGAAATGTATCTGTTCCAGTAAATTCTTTTCTAACTTCGGTTTTTGGTTCAAAAACCAAAACATCTGTCCTTTCCTTGGTGGGATGTATTCCTTAAAACAACTTGCCCGCCTCAGGGCATGAGTCACTCTTCAAAGGTTACTGGCTGCTGACATCATGTTGGATTTTGTTTCTTACTTACCAGCCACCTCCCAACATCTGCCCTCTTTCTCTTCTTAGATTGGAGGTCCACCAACTTCCTGAGGAGAGAGCCAGTTGCCGAATACTTCCAGCTTTGTGGCCATAGGATCTGTCACCCCTGCTCGATTCTGCTGTTGTAGCAAAAGCAGCTACAGACATTATATAAACAAATGGATGTGGCTGTGTTCTAATAAAATTGTATTCACCAAAAACAATTTTTTTAAAAAGGTTTTATTTACAAAACAAAACAAAAAAACAACACTCTAGGCCAGATTTGGCCCCGGGGGCCATCCTTTGCCAACCTCTGCTTTAGAATGTTCCATACAACAATATAACCTTACAAAAATTCTCACCTTCCCAGACTCCTTTGCACTTAGGGATATTCATGGCACATGAGACACTAGCAGACTACCACAGTGAATTTCGGGAAAAGCTTCTGTTTTCCTAATGAAGGTGATCTTACTTTCTCTTTTCTTTTTTCTTCCTTCCTTTCAACAGGAACACAAAGCCTGGAGGAGCAGCCGCTGTCCCGTGATGGTGAGGATACAATCGTGAAGATGCAGATGTACATCTAAGACAAAGTGTGAGTCTCTGGCAGCAGTGTGGCACTGGCTCAGCCCTGGGCTCTCTACCCAATGACTTCCTTAACTTGTGTAAGCCACTGTTAGTTAGGTTTTCCATTCTTGTAGCTGAACACACTTCTAATAGGTACATAAAAACAACACATGCACACAATAGAAAATTTAGAAAATACAGAAAAGCTGAAAGGTGAGGGGAAATCATACACAGTCTAACCACCTGTAAACATGTGTCACAGAATGAAGAAAGTACTCTCAGTTGCCCCCACACTTATCCTGGTTGGACCATTACAAAGTAACTGTGATTATATTTCTGAGTAAAAGCCCCAAAAGAATGAGTTTGATTTATTTGCTCACATCATTTCCTTGTAAGAAATCTGGATGTTGTAAGTCAAGGTTTTTATAGCATTAGAATGACAGTTGTTGGCACATGTGGCCCTTATCATAAATCTTTAAAAGGGATAGCCTTTTAATAGCCAAGTAAACCTTTTGGACATGAAACTCTACCTCAGGATTGAACCCCACCCTGCTCTGTCAAACATACACATGCATGCACACACACACACAAACACGTGTGTGCATGCGCAACCCGCTCTGGTATGGGGCAAGTTGCCTGTAGATGCAAGAAGAGACCAACAGATTGGAAGAAGAGAGTATAGAGCCTGGACAATAAAGCACAAGTGGAAGGAATCTAGTGTAATACAACCGAGGGGGTATAGCGGTGCAGAAAGGACAAAGGAGTCAATGGTATTGGGGCAACTGGATTTCTAAATGTAAGAAAAATTAGATTTCTACTTTACTCTCTATCCAAAGTAATTTCTAGAAGGATTAAAGACCCAGTGTAAGGGCAGCCC
The DNA here is from genome assembly GCF_003254725.2 of Canis lupus dingo. Taxonomy (NCBI): domain Eukaryota; kingdom Metazoa; phylum Chordata; class Mammalia; order Carnivora; family Canidae; genus Canis; species Canis lupus. The sequence goes on from NC_064263.1 coordinate 36,580,769, forward strand.
GGGTGGCTCAGCGGTTTAGCACTGCCTTCAGCCCAGGGTGTCCCTGCATGGGGCCTGCTTCTCCCTCTGCCTGTGTCTCTGCCTCTCTCTCTCTCTCTCTTTCTCTCTCTGTGTCTCTCATGAATAATAAATAAAATCTTAAAAAAAAAAAAGAGACCCAATGTAAGACTTTCAACCTATTAAAACATGTGAGACTCTCTTCATGTCCTTGGGGTGGGGAAGAATTTCTTGACAAGACTCACGATGAAGAAAAGAATTACAAATATGGCTGCATTAAAATGCAAAACTTTGAGATCTTTATTGGGGAATAGGGCAAAGGCAGAGATAACTCTATTCTTCCCCATGCTCCTCTTGAATCTGCTGTCAGTTTTTTTCTCTTCACAATAGCTTCACACACTATGATCTAAATTATGTTTCCCCCCACCCCTCCCCAAATTCATATATGGAAGCCCTAACTCACACTGTGACTGTATCTGACAGGTTCTTTGGGAGGTAATTAAGGTTAAATGAGTCATAAGGGTGGGGCCCTAATCCAATAGGACTGTGGCCTTATAAAAAGAGAAATCTTTCTCTCTGTCTCTGCCAAATAAGAACACAGCAAAAAGGCAGCCATCTGCAAACCAAGAACACAGTCCTTATCAGGAACTGAATGGGCCAGCACTTTGATTACAGATTTAGCAGCCTCCAGAACTATGAGAAATAAATTTCTTTTGTTTAAGCCACTTAGTCTATAGTATTTTGTTATGGCAGCCCCAACAGACTAATGCACCTAATAACAAATATGTATAACCTAATATGAAGAAAGAATCTTTCTGAGATAAAAAAAAAAAATGACCCAAGGAAGTTCAATGTTGTAAAAATAGTGATCTTCTCCCAAAGTAATAGATATTTAATGGAATCCCATTTAAAATTACAGAAGATTATTTTTTTAACCCTGACAAGTTTATTCAATAATGCCTCAAAAAAATTATGTGAAAATAACAACTTTTTTTTTTTTTTTTAAATAAAATAATGTGAGTGGGGTTGTTTTCCCACATAGCAAAACACAATGGATTTGGTGACTTCGGTGCAGAAATAGACAAGTAGTGACCTAGAAGAGAAGAGAGTCCCAAGATCCCCATACATCTGTATCTATGTGTATATGTGCCTGCATGCGCATAAGTGGCGTTTCCAATCAATAACAAAACAATGGCACAATCAATAAAAGATATTAAAATAATTAGATAATGAATAAGCAAATAAGATTCAGTTAGATCCTTACACAAATTAATTTCAGGTAGAGTTTGGCATTAAAATTTTAACAAAGTATTTGTGGTGATGATCATATTTGATTACCCGACCCCCAATCTATTTACCCAAAGGTTAGTTTAAGGTAATTATGATAATCACATTTCCTTGGGCAGTAATTGGGCCAAGACATGAGGGGAAGTGTGTTGGAGTTTTGGGAAAATTTTTTCATGTTTCTAAGGAAGAGAAACAGGAAAATACAGTCTCTTTTGTTCCTCTGGATTTTTTATGAACTCTGCATATGAAATCTGTGCCTGCTCTCGCGGTCTTGCTAGCAGCCTAAAATAAAGACAGAACCAAAGATGGGATGCAAAGAAGTCAAGTTCAGGAAAACATCATGGATTACTGTTTATAGCGTGCCAAAATCCACCTTACTCCTAGACATCTTAAGGTAAATAACACATTTCCTTATTGTGAGAACTCATAGGAGGATACTTTAAATAATTTGGAATTAAGTAATTTTTCATCAGAACACAAACCCTAAAATCTGTGAAAGATCAATATCATTGATTATATTTAAAAATCAGGTGGCCAACTTCATCATAACAAAATGGACATAGAAGCAGCAGAAGAGGAGAAAATATTTGCAAGGTACATAACAGATCAGTGAACTATTATCCCTAAGGAGATCCACAAATCATAGGAAAAGTAAAAGAAAATACTCCAATAGAAAAATGAGCAAAGGATATAAATGTCACTTCACAGAAGAAGAAATGTGATAGGTAATAAATATGATAAGGTGGTAAACCTCTCTGGTAATCAAGAAAGTCAAGAGGAAAATAGGTTATCGAGCTGACAAAAATTAAACTATAATAATAGGGGCGCCTGAGTGGCTCAGTGGTTGAGCGTCTGCCTTCAGCCCAGGGCGTGATCCCAGGTCCAGGGACCAAGTCCCACGTTGGGCTCCCTGCATGGAGCCTGCTTCTCCCTCTGCCAGTGTCTCTGCCTCTCTCTGTGTCTCTCATGAATAAATAAAATCTTTTAAAAAATAAATTATAATAATAATGCTCATTTTGATGAGGAAACAAGTATTGATGGGAATGTGAATTGGTATGATCTTGTCAAAGGACAATCTGTTAGCATCTACCAAAGTTTTAAAGGTGCTTATCCTCAATACAACTTATTTATTCTAGAAAAATGTGCACACAAAGGCTCCATAGGACTGTATGAAGGTGGTCATTGTAGCATTGTCTTTGGGGAAAAAAAAGGAAATAACCTAAATGTTAATTTTAACATTTATAGGAAATATTAATAAGTGATGGTAGATTACAGATATGAAATACTCTGTGGCATTTTTAACTAGGTAATTGTGACCCAAAGTAGAAAAATCTCCCTAGTTATATCATTAGGAAAAGAAAGAAAATCACAGGAAACCTATCTATGCAGAGAGAAAGAGAAAGAAATGATATGTCAATTCTTATACAAAAATAAACAGAATAAATCTATTGAAAGAATTAGATATTTTTTACTGTGTGAAATTAGAATACATCTCAATTTCTGGCATGTCATAATTTGGTACCATTTTTTTTCCTTAGATATACAGGAAATAATGGTACTTTTATTATTTATTTATTTTAGAGAGGGAGGGGAAGGGGCAGAGGGAGAGAGAGAACTTTAAGCAGGCTCCGTGCCCAGCACAGAACCTGATGTAGGGTTCCATCTCACCACCCTGAGATCGGGACCTGAGCCGAAATCAAGAGTCAGATGCTTAACCAACTGAGCCACCCGGGCACCCCAATAATGGTACTTTCAAAAACAGATGCATCTGGGGCTCCTGCAGCATGTGACCCTCGATATCAGGGTTGTGAGTTCGAGCCCCACGTTGGGTGGAGAGATTACTTAAACATAAGATCCTTTTTATTAATTTTATTTATTTGAGAGAGAGAGAGAGAGCACACGAGCAAGGAGGAGAGGCAGAGGGAGAAGTAGACTCCCTGCTCAGCAGGGAGTCTAAACATGAGACTTGATCTCCAGACCCTGAGATCATGACCTGAGCCAAATGCAGATGTTTAACCGACTGAGCCACCCAGGTACCCCAAAATAAGATCTTTAAAAAATAATAAAATAAAAATAGATGCACCTTAGACTCAGTACCGCATAGACAGATGGGTAAATAGATGATCAATAGTATATGATGAAAGACTAAAAGGATAAGCATCAAACGTTCACAATACTTCCCTTCACCTCTGTTGACCTCTGTATTGTTTGAACTTTTTATGAGAATGTATCTGTGAAGTGGTTGTGTAAACATTTTTAAAATTCGAATTACTCGGTTTCATCTTGACACCCTTAAATCCTCTCTGGTTTTCTTTCTGTGTGCCTTTGCCTGCAGATTCCCCCCACCGCCCCCATCCTTTTCAGCTTTTCCATATCATTATAAGACCTCTCTGGTGAGCAGTCACTGGGTTGCTTTGTTGCTTTTACTCTAACCTGAGCCTCTGCCTGTTTTGAAAGGGGTTTAAAAGCATTGATGTTTGTTGACATAACCGTTATGTGGGGTGTTAACTCCTGTCATCTTGCCTCATGCCTTCCACCATGTTTCCTCTCTATTTTGTTCTTTGCTAACTAGGTGGTATTTTGTTTGCTTTTGTCTTCGGCAATAACTGGGAAGCTAGACTTCCTGCTTTAAATTCAGCAAGTGAAAAAAAAAATTAAAAATCTACAAGTGGTGACTAAATTAGGAAATAATTCTGAAATTCAAATGCTCAGGCAGGAAAACTAATGTCTAGGTGTTCTAGAAATGGAAGTGTACTCCAGGGGCCCGCACAAATTTGGAAGAACAGTGCAGTGAATCCCCCAACCTGATCTGAGCCAGGAGGTCCAAAGCCACTGTGAAGTCACAGGACTGCCCAATTTTGTGGTGGCAACCATCTCAGGAGAACAATGAACCTGTCTTCTGGAGTGGGACTCTCCTGGGCAAACTCTAGCCTAGAACCATCTGGAGGAGGCAATTCTTCTCTGCGGCCACGCAGAATGATAGCAAGTTGATAACAGATGCCAGATCTTTATTGTTTCATTCAAAAGTGACTATTAATGTTTCACTCCTCTTTATATGGAGTGAGGACTCAAGTGTTCTTCCTCGATCTATGTTTCCCCATTTCCAGTAATTGTAACCAAACTGTTTAAAATATAATTATCCACTTCAGTTTTTTATATTTACATTTCTCCTGTTCTCCAGTATGATTTCTTCAGTTTATCCTCTCATTAATACGCTTTTTTGGCAGCGCTGTATTTATTACTTTTCTGCACTCAGAATGGATGCCGATCTGTACTGCATTTTCAATTCCATGGAGTCATTTCTAATTTGGCCGATTGTATTCTCAATAAGTCTTGTTCCTATTTAGTAGGAGAGTTTCAGTAACAGTTACTGAAAACACAAGGCAAGTAGTTTCTAAAAATATTTTTATTCCATACCAAAAAAATCTACATCAGAAGGAGAAAATGCTATATTTTACTCCAGAATATTGGGCCATTTTTCTCTTATGTTACATTGATTTTCATCAGTCTGTGTTAATTTTTCCCTCTTTGGTTATCCTTTCAGAGTGAGATATATTCAGGATGAGGCTGGAGTCTTAAATATAATTCACCCAACTCCACGCTGGAAAAAGAGAGATAGTAGGTTTTCTTTCTGTTCAATGAATAAGCTAGGCACCATGCAGGAAACCCTATTTGTACATTTGACCTGCTCTGAAGACTTTCTGGACACCATTAAAGATGGATGCTTAGGGGAAAGGCTCTGTCTGAAGCACATAATCCATTAAGTGTCCACCAATCAAATGGTGGTTTCTGTCCTAGAGTAGATATTGAACTATCTGGAGTGACAAGAGCTGGAACTTTGTGATACCCGCCTGCAGTGGTGCATTGATTGCAAAAGAGCTCAGTGTTGGCTGCAGAGAGAGGCTGAAAGTCAATTCCGAGCCATTGTTAAGGAGATTACTTCACTTTCTCCAGAATCTGGAGAATGCATATCTCTTGCTCATATACATTAAGGACTGGCTGGGGTACAGCGTCTAAATTCTTGGGTTAAATATGAAAAATATGCGATTGCCCTGGAAGAAATGGATGGCTATTTATTCGAACTCCTAAAGATATGAAAAAAAGACATAGGATTAAAAACAAAAGTGGAATCATTTCCAGGCAGAGACAGAGCCAAGAAAGGGGCCCAGGTCCTCCCCCTTACCCAGAGCACCCTTCAGCCTTGGCATCCTGTCCTTTGAATCAGAGTCATTGTCTGGCTCTAATGCAAACACTGGCTTCATTGTGATTCTGCAGAGAGGCAGCCCCACACACTGCTTTCTACCCGCCTGGGGCTTCTTTGGGCTTATCCCATTGAGCTATGACTCCGGCAGCCAGCCAGGAGGGCCTCTATCCAGGGTGGTGCCTCAAGATTTCTGCTGATTTATTACACAAGAGCTGCCAGGTAAATCCCTTTGCTGTCCCATGGGAAATGTCACGTCAGGGGCAAAGTTTAGGTCCTGTCTGATTGAATCTGGGGGTTTGGGTCAGAATGGATAGTGGCCAGGACCTTCGTGTTTGTTTATATCTGCTTCTGAGGATATTGGATGGACCTTAGACTAACTGGAAAGTTCTAGAAAAATTCTAGGTTCCATGAATCAAGCGTCCTCAGAGGTTTTCTTGAAATCTAGGGAATGGAATAGTACCATCCGAAATAAATGAGGTTCACAGGGCAGTTTGACACAATGCTTCTCAAGCTCACTGTGCATTGGACTTATCTGTGGAGCTAACAACATGCATGTTCCTAAGCCACATTCCCTGGGCTCCTTACCCATAGGTCTGGGGTTGAGATGAGCATTCCCAACCGATCCTAATGCAAGAGGGTCAGAGGACAAATTCCACTTAGAAATCAAACATTGATTTAGGGGGATGTCAGCAAAGTAAATACTTGGAACAATCTGTTATGTTAAGTGTGTGGACCAAGAATGGGTTCCTCAGGAACAACAAAAGGAAGGTTATGTGCATCACCCTCCCACTGGAAGGCTGAGAACTGCTTTGCACCTAACTGGATTGCCTCAGCAAGCAGGGATCCTGCAGACTCCAATAATACACATTGTTTTCAGGTGAAGCTCTCCCAAAGGTCAAGGACAGTAGCAAGAGAAGAAACCTTCCTTCTGGCAGGTGACATCAGACTGATGAGCTCAACTGGGAAACAGCAGTGACAGAGAGAAACAGCGCGTTGTGATAGCAATCAGCGCCTCTCTGCCCACACCCCCACTAAGAAAACGACCCCACCCACAGCCCCTGATTTCCACGTGACTATATGATGTGCCATAAGAAGGCACATCCCTGGCCACTGCTGATTTGACTAAGGATGGGCACCTGAACCCCAGGCAGCCAATTTTCAGGTGGTAGGGGACGAGACAGGGCATGAAAAGATGAAGCAGGCCAATCAGATTACCTCTCCTGGGAATTTAAATTGGGAAATATGGAGAACCCAAACCAGTTATCAATCAGTCACAGTTGATCAAAAGGTCATGTCCTGGCAAGAAAGGCGAGGCCAGGTATGATGAACCACAAGTAGGCAAAAGATGCTGGTGAGTGGGGAGAAAAAAGCAGAGCAGATAAGCGGAGAGAGAAACAGAAATTCAGCAAAACTGTGAGAAATGAGAAGGATAAACCTGGTTAAGAGCACCAGGGAAAAGCAAATTATAAATGCTCCCCAACTCCCCAACTCCCCAACTCCAACTCAAGGAACGGGTAACCTTACTTGACCAAGCCTGAAAGCATCTCCAGGGCTGGCAACGAAATACACACAATGAGATGAGACTAACATTAGATTGAATATTCATGTCCCCCGGAGGTTCGGTTCCCATGTTGACCTAATCTCCAAAGTATTAGGAGGTGGGGCCTCTTGGAGGTGACTAGGTCGCGGGGGCAGTGACTCTTGAATGAGACTAGTGCCCACGTGAAAGAGGCCGCAGGGAGCAGCCTCATCCCCTTCCACCAGGTGAGGACGCAGCAAAAAGACTGCTGTCAAGGAACCAGAAAGCAAGCTCTCCCCAGACACCGAACCTGCCATCACCTTGATCTTGGACCTCCTGCCTCCAGACTCTGCAAAATAAATTTCTGTTGTTTATAAGCCACCCAATCTATGGTACTTTGTAATAACAGCCCAAAGGTAGGGGGATTCCCTGGGTGGTTCAGTGGTTTAGCGCCTGCCTTCTGCCCAGGGCGTGATCCTAGAGTCCCAGGATGGAGTTCCATGATCGAGTCCCATGTTGGGCTCCCTGCAGGGAGCCTGCTTCTCCCTCTGCCTATGCCTCTGCCCGACCCCTCTGTGTGTGTCTCTCATGAATAAATAAATAAAATCTTAAAAAAATAAGCAGCCCAAGGTACTAAGACAAACATTTAATAAGCTCTCACTGCATGCAAGGTACTTGCTCAGTGCTTTGTGTATTGTCTCATTTATGCTCACAATAGCACGAAATATATATACACTATAATGCTCACCTGTTCTACTTTCCTTTAGAGATAAGGAAAATTAAGGGATTGTCTAGCTCTTCACTGTCCAGTATGATAGTCACTAGTCACGTGTTGCTAGTAAGCATTTAAAATGTGGCTTGTCCAGGGGCACCTGGGTGGCTCAGTTCCTTAGGTGTCTGCCTTTGGCTCAGGTCATGATCCTGGAGTTCTGGGACCGAGCCCCGAATCAGGGAGCTCGTTTGTGCCTCTCCCTCTGCTGTTCCCCCTGCTTGTGCTCTCTTGCTTGCTCTCTTTGTCAAATAAATAAATAAAATCTTTAAAAAAAAAAAAAGTGGCTAGTCCAAACTGAGATGCGCCGTAGGTGTAAAAGCCACACACAAGTTTTGAAATTTAGCACAAAAATTTATTTTTTAAAAGATTTTATTTATTTATTCATGAGAGACACAGAGAGAGGTAGAGACATAGGGAGAGGGAGAAGCAGGCTCCCTGCGAAGAACCCAATGCGAGACTCAATCCCAGGAACCCAGGATCATGACCTAAACCAAAGGCAGATACTCAACCCCTGAGCCACCCAGGTGCTCCTGGCACAAAAATTTAAAAGCGGATGTAAGGGATCCCTGGGTGGCGCAGCGGTTTGGCGCCTGCCTTTGGCCCAGGGCGCGATCCTGGAGACCCGGGATCGAATCCCACATCGGGCTCCCGGTGCATGGAGCCTGCTTCTCCCTCTGCCTATGTCTCTGCCTCTTTCTCTCTCTCTCTCTCTCTCTCTCTCTGACTATCATAAATAAATAAATAAAATAAAAGAGAATGTAAGATATCTCCTCAATTATTTTTGGTTGATAACCTGTGAAATGACATAGGTGATGTATCTAAACGTATGTATATAATATATCCGTTTTTACGTTTGCTCTTGGAAGCCACCACTATATTGTAAAGGAGCTACAGCGTGACTCCCAAATGGACAGAGAGAGAGAATGTGGTCCTGTGGAGGAGCCCCTAAGTGCCAGACATTTGAACAAAGCCTTCCAGGGCCTTCCAATGCAGCCAAAGTGGCCAGCTGAACACAGCCTAACTAGTGTCTGAGTCAATGCCATGTGGAGCAAATTACCCAGCCAAACACAGCCCAAATGGCAGAACCAAGAGAACCACTAAAGGATTGTTTTTTCAGGCTGTTAAGTTTGGGGGTCGTTTGTTACACAGCAATAGATGTGTGCCTCCTGCAGGCGACACCCTATGATAGACCCTGGGAGTGACAGGGTAACCAAGGAGGTTTCCTGCCCTCCATGAGCTTAGAGAAAGCAGGACATCACACACGTGTGTGCAGAAATAAGTTTGGTAGGGGACATTGGAGCTCAGGGGACAGGTATTTTAAAGTTTAATGTTAAACTTGCAATGGCTTTGAGGAACCACTCACAGGGGATGTCATACAGCTTGGAACTGGGATCTTTTCAGCCCCGGGCCTGCTAGTTAAGCTCTCCCTGCGGGTTTACAGCAGCTCCCAGGACTGCGGACGAGGACGTTGAGTGGCTGCCTGGACCTCCTGGCTTCCATAAGGCCCTTTTCTTCCCCACCTGAGCCTGATGAGGAGAGACGCAGACACCCCAGTTCTCTCTCCTGGAGCCCCTTAAAGACAGGTCAGGTGTGTGGGGGGGGGGAGCTCGCTGCTGTTCCCAGCAGGAGCACAGCCAGAGGGAAAACAAGTTGCAAACATAGGGAAATAACACAGATTCTGGACTTTTACAAGTTTTTATTCTCTTCTGGGCCAGACTTCCTGGTACTTCCCAAAAGGCAGTAAATAAAAGCCTGTGGGAATTTTAACCTCTAAGGATGAGGCTGCCCTCCCCTTCCCTGCTTCTGACTCTATGGATATCAAAGGTCCTTCCAGGCCATTTTTTCTCCATTGTTGTCCAGAGGGGACATCGAGGCACAACAATAGGTGCCCCTTTGTCTCAAGCTGGCCATTTGCATCTCTGGCTTTCGTGTCTGGGTGACACCCACTTAATTAGGCATTTGCCTCTTCTGGGCTCAGAGACCCTCATTTACATTTCCCCACAATAGTGAATGGCTTACAGGCTGTTGAAATACAGTTGCTAAAGAGCTAGTAATTGTGCCAGAAAGCCACCCTTTAAGGTTAGGACTTGGAGCGTTTCAGAGCTGTGGACCACCTTTGAAAGTGAAGGGAGTGTGGGAAAACTTAGAGTAACTCAAGCTTGCCTAGGGCTGGCATTTTGCTGGCCGTGTTCCCCACCACCACCACCACCACCACCCCAGGGCTTCCTCAGTAACCCAGGGAGAAAGGATTTCGTCCTAGTTAGGACCAAACCCACAAAAGCAGTGTCCCTGCTTAAATTCCACATAGAGTCCGTGCAGACAACAAAAATCACATATGGTCACGATTATCCTTTAAAGCCTGTGACGAGAGCAGACGTTGTTATGTGTTTACAACGCTGGGCAGTAATTCTTATAACCATGGGGAGTTCAAGACCTCTGGGTTACAAACACAAGAGAGGAGCAAAAGTAACATCTACGCATACATGTCCATTTTCAAAGCATTTTACCTTTAAGATAACTGCTAAATTCCCAGCCACATTACTATTGTTTGCCCATCTCTAGTAGGAAATGAGGGACAGGCGGGAGAATAATAATATCGGGTCAACACTCGTGACAGCGAGATACCGTTTATTTGCATTAGTTCATGCAATGCTCACTACTTCGGGAATTGTCCCTATTTTACAGAAGGGGAAACTGAGGTATATACAGAGGTTGTGGAATTATCTGAGGTTTCTTAATAGAGTGTGACCGCGCTCCCAAGAGGACGTGGTCAATGAGTTATGTGTGAAGGAAACGCAGGATTTCAAAAATTGGAACTAAGAGATAGAAGGAGGAGGCTATTTGGGGTGAAAGGCAGCTTATGAGCAAAGGAATAGAGATGAAAAATACAGGGACGGTATGGGGGATGTGCTTTTACAGCTGGGCCCAAGCAAATAGTCAAGAAAGAATGTCTTGAGACATTGCAGAAAGGTGTTTTTTTGATGATGCTCAGGGCCAAGATCCATGGGCAGAAAGAGTTGCACTGAGATTGTGAGGAGCATTTGATGATGTACTTTTAAGTTGAGGAGGAGGTTGGGTAGAGATAAAGGAAGTTTCCAAAAGGATGTTCCTATGTTAAAGAAGACTTACAGGATCCCAGAGGTCTGGCTATTGTCAAGGTTGCTTTTTGCCTCTAGAAAAGCACTAACGTTAGGACAGTTGTGAGTTCCTTGAGGAATGTCATACTCTGGCTGTCTCAAGTATTTGTCAAATGGCTGTACATTGTAAGGGAATTTAATTTTATCTACCTTTTTTTTTTCTGCCTTTGTTCTCATCAAAAGAATGAGTGAGATCTGGCATAGGAATCTAAGGCTGGATAACTTGATATAATGGTTTCATTTTATGTGGCAACTTGGCTGGGTCACGGATGCCCAGATATTTGGTCAAATTCTGTTCTGGGTGTTTCTATGAGAGTGTTTTTAGAGGAGATTAATATTGAAATCAGTGGACCTTGAGTAAAACAAATTGCTCTCCCTTTTGGAGTTGAATCTTATTTAACCAGTTGAAGGCCTGAATAGAACAAAAAGATTGGCCTCCCCCAAAGCAGGAGAGAAGGCTCCAGCAGCCTGCTTCAGACTTCGTCTGCAACACCATCTCTTCCGGGTTCCACAGGGGACAGCCTTCAGGCCTTCAGACTCGACTTGCAGCACCATCTCCCCTGGATCTCCAGCCTGTCCACCCACCCTGCGGATATTGGACTTGGCTGCTTCCATAATTGCCAATATTTTATAATAGATCTGTTTCTTTTTTTTTTTTTAAGATTTTATTTATTCATCAGAGAGAGAGAGAGACGCAGAGACACAGGCAGAGAGAGAAGCAGGCTCCATGCAGGGAGCCCGACATAGGACTCGACCCCGGGTCCCCAGAATCAAGCCCCAGGCTGAAGGTGGCGCTAAACCGCTGAGCCACCAGGGCCGCCCTAGATCTGTTTCTATACGCATCCTATTGGTTTTGTTTTTTAGAACCAAATCATGAGAAAATCCTAGAACCTGAGATCTGGAGAAAACCCTTAACCCACTGCCCTCATTAGAACGATAGAAAGAAAAGAAGACCATGTTTTAGAGACTTGCAGTGGCTTGTGAAGACCAGATAGCCAGTCAACAATGGGGAGGTCGACTGGCTGCTGGCTTGAAACTCCCTTTCTATTCTCTTTTTTGCTATCCCCTTTGACTCACACACAGGATGCAGCTGGAGTTGGTGAGGGGACAGAGAGCTCTCCTGTGTGCTGCCCAAATACACTCTCTGCTTTCCTTCTCCAAACACAGCATACTACTGGTGTTGGCTCCAAACAGCCTGTGGTGGCCACCATGGCACCTGCCCATCTGTCATTATCCTATGCTGTCGAGCACCTCACAAGTAGGGCTATTCCCAAAAGCAGGCCATGAGCCCAGTGGGGCAAGCAGGCCCCTTCTTCTCAGCCTGATCAGCACTGACTGCTTCCTCTCCTGGCATGATTTTAGGATTTCCCATTCTCCTCCCTGCTGCATTTCCTGCTTAAAATAACTTTTTTCCTAGGTCAGTTCAGCTGCTCTCTGATTCAGGCAAAACCAAAGAGACAAAGAAAAATAAAAACCGGTCAGTTATTTTGGCCTATTGTTCACACTACAGAGACACCAAATAATTACCTAATCCTGCGCCTCACCCACCCTGCCCCTATCTCACAGCCCCAAATGTTTGTTTTGCTTGCATTGTCTGAAGACCCCCTTAATCAAGTTCAAATTTCTGCCTTCTTGATGGGAGGGACTTCTTGTTGTGGCTCTTTTATGTGGACCACTCTGGACAAAAGTATGAGGCCTCTCTGTACTGTCCCCCCACCTGTGTTTCAAACCTACTTGTCTTCCCACCTGCAAATCTTCTGCTCCAGTCAAACCAGTCTCGCAATTGTTCCCTAAACTTGCCTGGTGTTTTGCCACCTGGTAACCTTTGCCCCCACCACCTGCCCCCATGGAATGTCCTCCCCACTTCTTTCCACCTCGCCAAATGACTGATTTCACCATTCTTCAACATGTGTGTTATCTCATCCTGCAAGGTGCAACAGAAATGCTTCTTATCTGTGAAGCTTTCTGGGACTGTCTCCACTGGAAGTGACCACTTCCTCCTTTCTCTTATGCTTATTTTCTGTACTACTTATTTGGCACCTAATGCATCCTAGCACTTTATAATTAACCATTCACTCATTTATTTTATTTCAACAAGTATTCACTGAGCGACTATTATTTTTCTGAAAACGTGGTAGGTGCTGGAGGTATCAGGGCAAAGAAGACACACCTTGGTGGCCTTCAGGAGATCCAGTCCGACTGGTGGAAGCCAGCACATGAGGAGATGGTGGTCATACAGTAGGGTGACTACAGAGCCAAGAGGCTTCCTTTGTCTTGGTTCAGTCTTGATGAATGAGCAGAAGTTGGTCGGGCGAAGGTGGGGAGAAAGCATGTTTTCAAGGGCACAACAGGGGCCCAGAGCTGGGAAACAGCTGAGTGTGTGGAACGAGACCTTAGCAGCCTCCTCTTGCCGGGACAGAGAATGTTGCTAAAGCATGGAATGTGCAAGATATAAAGGGAGAGTCTGGAATACTAGGTTTAGAAGTTGGATTCATCCTGGGGGTTGTGGTGTGCCCTTGAGGGTTTTAAGCAAGGAATCAAACTGAGATTTGCACTTCAAGATCACTCTGGCTACAATGGGAAGAATGGATCCAAGTGGGGAGAGACTGGAAGCAGGGAGCTAGCTGGAAGGAAGCTATGGCAGGAACTCAAGGCATGAAGTAAGAGGGCAGTGAATCTGCCCCAGGAGTGAGGACACTAGATTCAAGATATATACAGGATGTGAAATCATATCAAAGTCCATGTTCTGCAGGGCTTCAGGAGTTCAAGTGTAGACTATAGACACAAGGCAACGTAGGGACTCCATTAGGGAGATTGAAAAAGTGTTGTGGGGAGACAACTGTCTGCTGCCAGGCTGACACTCTTAAAAATATAAAATGGGCCATAGATTCATCATTCTTATGATCCAGATATGTGCATGTGTCCTATTTCTTCTTCTAGACTGTAGGCTCCTTGAAACTAGTCTAAAGTACATCAACTCTTGCCAGAAGCCAAAGCCTCTGCTCTCCCTGTTAGAAGGAGGTAGATTGTATCCCAGGGAACCATGGTGTACAGTAGGCAGGCCAAGAGTTTCTGCAGCAGGGGCAAGGCAGGGAAGAAGAACCAAGACATGTTTCTAACAGACTATGAGGGTGATACCCAGAACAACAGTTGGAGCCAGGCAAGGCCAAGGTCACATCTTTGCTTTGCCACCAGCTGGTTGTGTGATCTTGGGCAGGTGAAATTCTCTTAACCTCATCTCCTTTATCTACTAAATGAGGATATTGTTACCCACCTCACTGGGTCAGTTGCATCTCATTCACTCATGTGACTTAAATCTAGGCATTGATGGCTTTCCAGATGTATGTCTCCAGCTCTGATCTCTCTTCTGAAGTCAAGATCAGTATATCCAACTGCCTACTTAGCATCTCTACTGGCAATTTTATGTCTAAAATTGAACCTCAGACATTTCCACCTAAACCTGCTCTTCTTCCAGCATGGCTCTTCTCATTGGGTGGCACCATTATCCACTCAGATGTTCAAACCATTAATCAGGGAGTAACCTGTAATACTTCCCTCTCCCTCAGTCTCCACGTCCAATAAAATATCAGACCTCCAAATAGATCTAGGATCTCTCCTTGGTCACAATATCCCCACATTCAACACCATCACTTGTATGGACAGGGTACAAGCTCTTCTTGTTAGCCACTCTTGTATTCTTGCTTCTGTTTTTTTTTTAAGATTTTATTTATTTATTAGAGACAGAGACAGAGAGAGAGAGAGAGAGAGAGAGAGAGAGGCAGAGGGAGAAGCAGGCTCCATGCTGGGAGTCCAACGTGGGACTCGATCCCAGGACCCCAGGATCACGCCCTGGGCTGAAGGCAGCGCTAAGCCGCTGAGCCACCAGGGCTGCCCACTTGCTTCTGTTTTTAAGTAGCAGCCAGAGGAGTATTTAAAATTACATATCAGACCACATTACTTGTTTGTGTAAAAGCCTTCAATGGCTTCTATTATACTTGGGAAGTTTTTCAAAATGCTTACCATGCATGACCTTGTAGTCCTCCATGATTAGATGTCCTGCTATACCCCTCACTCCCTCTGCTTCCTCACTGGCCTCCTTTCAGTTCTTCAAACACCCCATCCTTCTCCAGCCCTGGGGGCTTCATATCTACTGTCTTTCATGAAAGACTCCTACCTGCCATCTTCACTTAGGTCACTAACAACTCCAACTAATCCATCCTGCCTCAGTTGAGGGCCTTTGCCTTTCAAGCACACATCACAGTTCTTTCATAATCCCCTTATTCCTGTAGAGCACCGAATACAATTTGCAAATATACTTATTTGTGTGACTGTGAGTTCAACACCTATCCCATGCCCCCATCCCCACCCCCAGCACATGCACATGAGCACTCTGTTACCCACCGCCATGTCTCTGGAGCCCAGCGTAGGGCATGGTGTGCAGACACAGTAGATTTTTGTTGGATGAATGTGGTAAAGGCTGTGAGAAGCAGACAAACCAGGGGCTGAGGTTGTTCAGTGGAGGAGGGAGGACTGCTGAATGATGGTGTAGAGAAAGCTTCTAGGAAGATAAAGCATTTGATGGATGGAAGCTTTGAAAAATGAGTGGGTGGAACCACTCAAGGTGAATGAGAATAAAGGAGCAGGTGGAGGGAAGGACTTTCCAAGTAGGTAGACAACCTGGTTGGAGAAACCTAAGTGGGGTCTGAGAAATGATGGGTAACCAGGATGTCTGAAACACAGAGCTTGAGACAGGGAGGTAGACTCGAAAGGGTGTGCCATGAGCTGGTTTTAGGACCTTTTCTTAAATTTCCAAGAGGTGCTGATAGGTGACAAAGAGGCTTTCCCGGACCAGACAGCCCTTCTCCTCCTGGAGGGCTGCTACCTGGGGTATTTCACAGACATGTGTGCCCCTTCATTAGCTCTCGCACAGAAGTTAGGCACCAATAGGGCCTACCACCTTTCAGCCCCTGCTGCTCCCTGCCCCACCCCAGCCCCAGGCACCTGGCTGGAAGGTTGTTGCCAATCCCTATTCACAGTGGAAATGGAATGTTGCGTATTCTCTGATGTTAATTGTTTCCTCTAGTTCCACATTAGGAAATTTGGGACTCTGGACAGTTTATAGGGAAAAAAATTAGGACAGAATTCAAACACTTCTTCCACAGGCATTTGACTTGTGTTTGAATCATGTCCAGGTGTGGACCCTCTGGACTCACCATTGAGGCCTCTAGAAAAATTCTTTCAGCCAGACACATGACTTTCTGATCTTGCTAAAAGCACATCCATGGCTCCTCTATTCAATAGATTACTGTTTTAAAAGGAATATTTACCTTTTAAAACACTACCATTCACCCCATTAGGTGCTTTCCATGAATTACCTCATTCAGTCCCCACCCTCACCCCATTAGGGAAGCGCTCAGATTTATCTTCTAGATAAGGAGACCAAGCTCAGAAGGATTAAGTAACTTGCCCAAAATCACACAGCTTGTAGGCGTGAAAGCTGCATTTGAATTGAAGTCTGTCTAGACTAAATCCTGTGTTCTCAGCTAGTAAGTAAGCAAGCTCTGTGGCTTTTCAAAGACAGGGCATATTGACTGGGTTTTGGAGAACCATAAGGATTACTTTTTAAGGAACTTTTTTTAACTTTAAAATAATTACAGATTCACAGGAAGTTGCACAAAATGTGCACTTGCATAACTGTAATACAATATCAAAAACAGGGAATTGACAGTAAAATCCAGAGTTTTGAGTTTGAAATTCAGATTTCACTAATTTTACTATCAGGGTGTTTTTTTTTTTTTTTTTAAGTTAGTGAAGTTTTCAGGGGAAAAACCAAACAAAACCAAAAACCAAAAAACAACCCCAACCCCAACCATAAAGAAACAAAACAACTTTCTGAAAGATCCTTTGAAACTCCCTCTTCCCGAGACCTTTGGGAAGGTCCTATGCTTCCTGAAACAGGTATGGGGAGAGGACAAATCAATACAAAGAGATCCATTTCTGCCATTATGGCCCCAAGGAAATGCTCTATGGCTATGGGACCTCACTGCATCCATGCTGCTTTAACATGAGGACTCCTAGCAGGGGACCCCAAAGGGACTTGGTCAGACTGCCTGAGTCTGGTTGTCTGGAGGCCTCTAAAACCCTTGGGGCTGCCTAAGATCTAGCTCAGCCAAAATGCCTCTTTGCTCCTATTGTCTGTCTCCTGGCAGCTGATGATAAGTGATAAGCATGAGAGATAAAACAGGTTTAGGGCTGTGAACCTGCCTGAATCACTGGCAGCCAACCAGGCCATTTTTATCTGGAAAAACTCCCCCCAGGACAGCCCAAATGAGTGTTTGGGACCCTGACTCAGGGAACAATGGCGGGAAGTGGAGGCTCAAGCTTGGGCATTAGGGCCCTGACGCCCACACTCCTCTTGCACTGTTATTCCTGGCGAAAACGGAGATTTGCTTTCATTCAGGCAGACTCTGTGGGAAGAGGTGCAAATGAGGTTTGGAAATTAAAAGGAAGTAGTATGATGACAAGGGAAGTGATAGGAGATTGTTTTCCAAGCTTTAGAGATTTTGCTAGAAATGATTCTGAGAACTGCCTCCCGGAGCTTGTAATGACAGCCATGCAAGTAACTACGGTTGCTCCTTGCTCACCAGGCCAGAGGTCGAAGCCATGAGGGGCTAATTTCCTTTCCAAGTGGTTTCACTTATGAATTTGAGAGACCCTGGAACAAATGAGAAGTCAGGCCTTACATGATAAAGGAGAAAGTCATCCACTGTTGGTGTGGCCGTAAGGGCAATGGGGTTCTGGCCCCTGCCCACATCTCCAGATAAATCTGGTTACTCCTCTTCAACCCTGTGAAAGAGGAAATCCAGGTAGACTGACATGCACCAATGTTCCTAGAGATGACTGATTTTCTACCAAATGCTCCAAAGTCCTCTGTTATGCTTGCATTCCCCCCAAATTTGTACGGTGCAGTCTTAACTTCCAGCATCTTAGAATATGACCTTGCCTGGAAATCATCGTGGATGTAATTAAAGATGAGTAGAGTGGAGGAGATGAACCCCAAGAAGGGAAATTTAAACACAAGCACACACACAGGGAGACCCTCATGTGAAGGTGAAGGCAGAGACGGGGTGGTGCTTCTCAAGGAAAGTTGAAGATGGCCAACAATCACCAGAAGCTGGGAGAAAGGAATAGAGCAGATCCTCCCTCAGAACCCCCAGAAGGAATCCACTCTGCCAACCCCCCGATCTCAGACTTCTAGCCCCGAGAACTAGGAGACAATAAATTTCAGTCCTTCAAAGCCATCTAGTTGCTAATACTTTGTTAAAATGGCCCTAGCCAACCAATACATGCTCTTAAAATTTTGTTTCAAAAATATTTCTCAGAATTGATTTCAAGGTCACTGATTCATGTTGTATGAAGTCTACCTTCTTTCCACTTTCATTACTGGAGTGGATCTTACCGTAGTTATTATCCCAACACTTCTGTTCTCAATAATGTCTACGAGCAAAAGCAAACAAAACAAATACCCTTAAAATGTCTGATGGTGATGCTTACATTAGAGCTGGTCACCTCTTTCTGAAAACAAAACAAAAGAAATAGAACTAAAACCTAAAAAAAAAAAAAAAAAAAAAAAAAAAGAACTAAAACCTAGATACATGCTATTCAGGAGATATTTCCTGCTGGTTCTTAGCCCAAATGGGTAAGGCGACTAATGGTGGAGGAGTATCAATGTGTTCTCAGCAGGCACCTTGCACCTGCATTGGGCATAAATAGCTCTTTTCACCTTGGTTCTCAGATGCATGGGAAAGGGAGCATCACACTATAAACCCAGAAGAATAACTGTTGCTGGCAGAAAGGTGACCTAAGGAAATGACAGGAGCTGCATAAATATGATCCATATTTATGGTGGTGGGGAATCCTTTCACTGCATCTGACCCAACTATGGCCTTCAGCAGAGACAACCAGGACCTGAGCTCCCGCAGGTCCTAGCAGGAATTCCTGTGACCCAAGGGTCACTGGGACACACGTCTCCATGGCCATGGGGTTCTGGCACTTGTGCCCCAACTCCAAACCTTACTTGCTCTGGAGTGCTGGCCACTGTCAACATAGAACAGTTAATCTGGAAGACACAGCTTGAAACCCCTAGGACTTCCTCTTCTGTCTTTTTTTTTTTTTTTTTTTCTTTTTTTTTTTCCTCTTCTGTCTTAAGAGCCTCTTGTGGCCTACTCTTGCAGTGTAGGTCAGGCTTGGGCAGTTGGCAACAAGGGTCAACAGAAGGAAGGAAAGACTTCTCCTTTCTCCTGTTTCCAAGCATTGCCTCATACCTGACACACAGCCTTGCTTGGTCTTTGCAAGATCCTCTGCTTTCCCCACCTTAAGGTGAATGGTTTTGTTACAGCTGGAAGAATGGAGAGGCAAGGGGGTGTAGGGAGTGGGAGTGGGGACTTTGCCAGGAGGCTGGGCCTCTACATTCCTCCAACCGAGACCAGGTTGAAAAGATCAGAGCTAAGCCCTTTGATCCTCAGGTCCTCACCACAGACCTGACCCAACCTCAGGTCCTCACCTGAGGCAACCTCAGGTCCTCACCACAGACCTGACCCAACTCCTCCCCAGCCTGACCCTCAGCTGACCCATTCTCTAAAGAGTGTTTGAGGCAGAAGGTGGGGAGGCCCCCGGGGAGCTGCCTGAGGAGTCCAGACACCCCAGTGCTCATCCAATTGGAGAACTGGCCTCCATAAATGGCACCACCCCTCTGGGCCTTGGATTCACTCATTGATCCAACAAGGTCCATCTTGGAAGCCTCCAGAATCTCTTTTCTGTCTGGCTACCCACCCTTTTAATTCCTCCATAATCACCTCGGTCTTCTTCTCACTTCTTTCCACCTGCCTAACCCCATATCCACCCCCAGAAGATGTAGTTCTCCTCCATAGGTGCTTGGGCACCCTGGCAAGAGGTTTAAGTCTTTCTGACTCTGTGATATACATCAACCACATGAATCTCTCTCTGGCTACTGGTGACTGCCTTTCTTAGCTCAGCCCAGATGTGGTTAAGCCAACAGTCTGTTTAAGCTATCGTACAGGGAAACCCAGGCAGAGGTGAAAAGGGAGGAAAACCCTGTCCTGCCACAGAAGCAGAACAGCGAAGAACCCCCCAAAACCAGTTGCACACCCTGGAGCAGAGAACACTGCCATGCTGGGGTGGGCACACTGGCCCTGGCCTTGCGGCTGTAGCTCGGCCTTCCCAGCAGGGGACATAATGGGTTAAAGAACTGCATTTGGACAAGCACTGTAGCCTGAAACTCAAGCTCCCAAGGAGTCCAGGGCAGGGGAAGTGTCTATTGTCAACAAATGCCACCACCGGACCAATAGCAGGCCAGAATGTGGCTCTGAGATAGGGGCCTCTGAATGTCACCAGGCAACGGGCACAAAGAAGATTGGATCAAGCAACCGCCCAGCACACGGTGACAGCGGCCCCCCCACAGTGTGTGCTCCAGCACAGCCAGGTGGGAGAGCCACTCAGCCCCAGAGTCCCCCAAAATCAAATTACTATCAGTCTCAAGATTTTAGGGGGAAAGGAAGTGGTATAGAAAAGGCTTTATTTGGGAACCTAGTACCAAATTTGGTTTAGTAAGAGCTGGGCTGATAGCAAAGGTGAAGATTTTCAAGTAAGAAGGATAGAAATGTTGTTGCAAAACACAGCCAGGCTCGTGCACCTTTCCTTGGCTCCATTCCTACAAGTCGGGAGATGAGCACAACCCGAGGACCCCTCACCCTGACCTCCTGGCTTTCCCTGGGAGATGCTACATGTGACACATTTACTAAATTAGGCTAGAGTTGAGAATGTAAGGTGAAGCCTAAGAATGCTTGTTTCTCATTCCTACAAAGTACACTCCCTTCCTGTCACGGAGCCAGAGCAGGGCGGGCTGTCACCCAGGCAAAGCCTTCTGATCTCCAGCTAATGGAGAGTCGAAGGAATATTTTTATTTCATCACACACAGATTCATTCAACGTTTAGATCAATGGAGGGGCTCAGCTAGGTGCTGGGGTTGCAAAGATGAGCTGGTCATTTTCCCATGTGGTTTGATCCTCCCCAAAGGTTCACTGTCTTATCCACTCTGCTGATCACTCAAATCTATATGCCTAACCCAACCCGGTTTAAGCCTCAACCCAATATAGCAAATCGTTTTCTAGAACTTCCTTGTGGATTTTCCACAGGGCCCCACTGAATGCAATGTGCCCCAAGCGCAAGGCTGCATCCCTGTACCACCAAACCTGTTTTGCCACATGAGCTCTTTGTCTTAGTGAATGATACTACCCCTCTATATGGGTTGAATTGTGCCCCCCTGAAATTCGTATATTGAAGTCCTATTCCCCAATACCTCATAATGTGACCTTATTTGAAAATAGGTCACAGATGTAATTAAAAGATGTAATTAAAAGATGTAATTAAAAGAAGGTCATACTGAAGTTCAGGGGCGGGGGGCTATTCTAATATGACTGGCGTCTTTATAAAAAAGGGAAATTTGGATACACGGACATGGGAAGAACACCAGGAGAAGAAATACAGGAAATGGCCATCTATGAGCCAGGGAACATCTATGGCTATCAGGAGTCAGGAAAGAGGACTGGAGCTGATTCTTCCACAAAGCCTTCTTCAGAAGGTACATGGCCAACACTTTGATTTCAGACTTCTGACCTCCACAACTGAGACAATAAATGTCTGGTGTTTCTAAGCCACCCAGTTTGTGGTATGTTGTGATAGCAGCCCTAGGAAATGAACACCACCTCCATTAAACATTGTCCAAGAAAGGAGCCTGGAAGCTTCCATTGTGTCCTCCCCTCCATCGACACCTCTACACTCCACCTGTAAACCAACAATAAACCACTAAACTGTGTTACACCTGCAGGACACCTTGCCAACAACCTACTTGTCTTCATTCCCACTGTTACCACCTTGGAGCAGGCTGCCTTTATTTCAACAGAGCCCTTCCTCTTTTTAAAAAAATATTTATTTATTCATGAGAGACACAGAGGGAGAGGCAGAGACATAGGCAGAGGGAGAAGCAGGCCCCCCATGGGGACCCCAACATGGGACTTGATCCCGGCACCCCGGGATCATGCCCTGAGCCAAAGGCAGACACTCCACCACTGAGCCACCCAGGCATCCCAACAGAACCCTTCCTAACTGCTGTCCCTGCCTCCAATAACACCTCCTGCTCAGCTGTTCCTCAAATGGCAGCTGGGATCATCTGTTAGTGTGCAAATAGGAGATGCCTCTTCCCTCCTTGAAACCCTTCAGACATTCCTCCTTGCTGTTAAGATGGAGTTTAGTTCCTCTAAAGGGCTCAAGAGGCACAGGGTAATGTGGCCCCTGGTCCCCTCTCCATTCCCATCGCTCACCAGTCTCTTGCCAGTAGTATTCTCCAGCAGTACTGAGCTTCTTTCTCTTCCTGAAATGCACCAGCCAAGTCTATCTGGCCACCAATACTTATAGATGCCGTTCCCTCTATCTGAACCCACTTCTCCATCCTCTTCATCCACATGACTTTTACTCATCAAATTGTCTTTTTCTGTTAGTGGCTCCTAGAATGTATCCTGCAGATACACTGATCTATCTTGTTCATGGGTGTATCTGCAGTGCTTAGGACTTAGGTGCCCACCACCATTTACTTATTGACTGACCAACTGACAGACAGAAACATGACTCCTATCTACAATGAGCTCAGTCCAGAGGGGAGACAATAGTGTGGACAAAACACTCAGCATCACAGAAAAGGGCCCAATTTGACTCAGCCTGAGGTCATAGGGGACATTTCACACAGGCAATGACACTTAAGCTGGGCCTTAAAGGATGAGTAGGAATTGGCCAGAAGAGTGAGGGGGCAGGGTAGGGAAACTCATTTTAAGCAAAGAAGATGCCAAGGAACAAGGCATATTTGGGAAATGGTGGAGATATTTTGTGTGCCCAGATTATCATGCACAGAAATTCAGCTAATGTGGGCTGGGGTCATCAGACTCTGAATCCTGCAAGGAACTTATTTTTGTATGTAAATCTCAACTTTTCCCAGACATAAAAGAGCAAGAAGTAAGTTTGTGATCCCTTTTTATAGTCAGGGAAGGGGAGATGTAAGTCTAGAAAGTGCTACTCTGCTGCTCAGAATGTTCCCTGAAAATCCTAGTTCTCTTTGCTCCTGGGGTTCAAACTTTCACCTCTTAGGGGCCACCAGCTAAACACTACATTTCTGCTGAAGCTGAATATCTGGAGAAAACCAGCTAGGACCACAATTGCATCTCACTCCCCTGACCCTGCCCCGGAAAAAAAAAAAAAAAAACCTTTGACAAAGAACACAAGTGGAATGAGTGGTTGTTTAATTCCCTCTGAATGTTCTGGGGGAAGCGGGGGAGGGGGAGGCTTTTTCAGGTTACCCTTTATCATTCTGAAACTGCTCTGGTTCTAATCTAAGTTTGGTCCCTTTTGTTAGTCTTTTCAGATATAGAGAATAATTTACCTGTATCCCCTGCATAAAATCATTGCCTGTACTTGAAAGCAAGAATTGAACCACCCATTTGCCTTCTCTTCTACAGAGAAAACAAATTTGATTCCTTAACTGTTTTCTCATATAAATCCATTGTCTCTCCCTCAACCTTAACTCCTTAACGTCATTTTAATCTCCCCCCCCTCTTCTCCTCCCCCACTCCTTTCTCTCTTCTTTCTCTGTTAATACCAATGTATGAACTAGAACAGAAAAGGAATGATAGGGCCAGGATAGTTTTTCCTATCATGGGTGACTGATCCTGGCATAGCAAGACCAGTCCCTTCCTCACAGGAATATCTGCATGGTCCAACACAGTTGAAGTCCCACTTGGGGAAGCAAATGTCTGTTGCACATAGTGTGAAGCCTGAGGAGGTGTGCACAGGGTAAAGGAAGTCTGCTACCACCCCACCACCCATGGATCTGTAGCCTGGAGCCAGCATTGTGGTCAGAACGCGGATAGGTGAGTCTAAGCAGAGGCAAGCACACACAGCTCAAGCCCAAGGGCCAGCAGTGGGAGTCACTAGCCCAAAGCCACGAAGTAATCCTTTGTGGTACAGGAGTGAGACACCCAAATCAGCATGTTGGTACTGTGGAGGCAGCTCAAATTCATGTGAAAGAAATACCATGTTAGCCACCAGAAGTAACTGGATTGCCAGACTGCTTTCCTGGAAAAAGGAAAGGGGGCATCTGGTTGACCCCATGCTGTGGGTGGAGGGTCAGAGATAGGCCCCAGTGGGAGGAACAAGGACAAGACCCACTCAGGTCCCATCTGGGATCATGGCATCCCACCTGGACAGTATCGCCAGTTCTTCCTGGTTCCAAATACCAGACAGGCACTTAGAAAATTTCAGGAAACTCGCTGTAAAATGTGTCTTTGTGTGTGTTGGTGGGGGGAGGTCCAGAGGTGTGGGGCCTGAGCAAGGGCTCCTTTTACCTGAATCTAAGAAAAGTACTGTCTTGAGTTCAGGTTGGAATGAGTTCAGATCACTCATTCTGACCACTATAAAATACTGGGAATCATACAAAACTCCTTTTTTTATGACAAAGCTAACCTGTTAAACTTTAGATATTAGAGATGCTGATGTGAGTAAACCTGCCCCTTCCTCCTTGTCCTGTCAAGTGTTCTATTCCTGTCCAGCACCTGCTCTTGTCAACCTTGCCTTCTCGGTAGGTCCTGCCTCTTTCATCCTTCTGACCTTCCTCCTTCACTCTACCATGTGTGAGACAGTCCCATAACTTGGAAGCGAGGCACAAGGTGGCACTATGACTTTCTGGCTGCATAGGGCTGGAATGGAGGGTGCATAGGTCTAGATTTGTTGAGCAAGCGAGAGTCAGGCAGAGACTAACTCTAGGGCAGGGCAAATTGAAGATTAGGGTGATTTATGTGTCCATTTCCAGCCCAAGGCAGTGAGGTACTTCCAGGGAGGGATCATGCCTTCTGTTCTGTCTTTTGTAGCACTTCATGCCTTGAATAATGTCTGTCACCATGTTTTTGCTGAGTAAATGAAAGGATAAAAAGATGAAGGACTGAAAGGCCTTGCCTTTGCCTGTTGAGATTGGCTCAGAATTTGGGACAGGCTTGACCTTGTAGTTAGAACCACCAGCAGGTCCAGCTGTAAGGAGTAGAGAAAGCCATAAAATGAGATGGACCTGAGATTAAATGTCCCCTTCACCCATGCCCTTAAAGAATCTCAGTGTGGTTCCATTCCCTCAATAGTTGTGACTCAGTGTCCTCATCCCACCACCCGAACCCCACAATACCAGTGCCTCCCATCAGAGACATAGAAATCCTTAGGATTCCCTTTGGACCACATTGCTGCCACAGGGAGGCACTTCTGAACTGTGAAATACCCAGGAGGTCACTCTTATATTTTGAATAGTTCCCAAGCAAGCCCCCCCCCCCCCCACTAGCAGTTGTAAATTCCTGTCCCATGCTGACCCACTCCTGGGATCTATCAGTTGCTGTTTGCACTCACCCAAGCACCCGGTTTCAAACAATTAACTGCTCCCTCGGAATGCTTACCTTTGCAAAATACCGCATGCTCATTTGAGCATAAAGAGGCTCCTGATAGGAATATCAAAATTACCTTTGAATACTGGATAATTTATGGGTATATTCATACCCTTTCACTAAGCTCTAGGTGACAGCTTGGCATGCAATTAACAAAACAAAACAAAACAAAAACCTGGCCCCTGATCTGTTAAAAAGCGAATTGAGTAGTCGTATCCTACAGATGGTGACTCTGGGTGCCTCTCGACTGAGCGTGACCTTGGGGACTGTGAAGACAGGTGCTGCCAGCTGTGCTGAGAAGACAACACTTAAAACTCAGAGCTGGGGCTGGGCTAGGGGGATCAGACTCTTCAGTTAGGTGAGAGGGCTGGCTAACACCTCACTTCCTGAAGGCAGCTCCTCCTGGTTATAGGACTCCTGCTGTTGCTGTGCCCCCTCCTGCCCCTACTCCAGCTCAGTGCTACCAGCAGTCAGAACTCAGTTCAAACTGGCCATAGAGTATTCCCCTATGGTAGGAATTTGGCTGATAATCAGCATTACCTTTTTATCAAAATTCCAAAGGGCATTTTAACACTCGTAGCACCTGCTGTGTCCCTCAAGGATTCCTTTCACATGTAGAAACTTCTATATGCCATCTCTCTTGCCTCAAGATAATAGGACTCTTTTGAAATAACATTAATAATAACAGTAATATTAATCGTGCCCTTAATTAGTGTCAGAAACTATAGTAAGTTGAAACTATATTAAGAAACTACACTAGGAAAAAAAATAGAAAAATCAAGAAAAAAGAAACTATACTAGGAGCATCTGGCCAGTTCATTCAGTGGATCATGTGACTCTTGATCTCGGGTTTGTGAGGTCAAGCCCCACATTGGGAGTAGAGATTACTTGAAAAGAAAATCTTAAAAGAAAAAGAAACTACACTGAATATGAATATATATATATATATATATATTTTTTTTTTTTTTTTTTTTTTTAACAGAGAGAGAGTGAGCAAGTGGGTGAGGAGAAGAATAGAGGGAGAAGGGAAGAGACAATCTTAAGCAGACTCCATGCTCAGGGCAGAGCCATCGCAGGACTCTAACTCACGACCTGGGATCATGACCTGAGTTGAAATCAAGAGTCAGACACTTAACCAACAGAGCCACCCAAGCACCCCTACACTAGATATTTATTTTCTTTTCTTTCTTTTTTTTTTTTTTTAGACTAGATATTTCTATAACTGTACCAGTAGATGCCTAGTTCTGTTGTGGGTACTTTATACACCTTATGACTCAATCAGTCTTCACAATAAATCTGTAAGTTAAAGCATTCATTCTTTTACCTTTAAGTATGATGTTATTTGTGAGTTTTTCCATAGACACTCTTTATTAGGTCAGGAAGTTCTCTTCTGTTCCTGGTTTAAGTGTTTTTATTATGGAGAGGTACTGAATTTGTCAAATGCTTTTCTGTATCTATAGACATAATCGTGTGGTTTTATCCTTTATTCCATTAATATTGTATGAAATTAATTGATTTTTAGATGTTAAACCAACCTTACATTCCTGGGATAAGTCCTACTTGGTCATGGTTTATTGTCCTTTTTATAGCTACTACATTTGGTTTGCTGGTATTTGGTTGAAAATTGGTTCTTTTGTTCTTGTTTTTGCTTCTTCTATGTAGCCTATGTATTTTCTTCTGTATGATGTGTCATCATTGGAATATTAAGAATTGAAAGGCTGCGATGGCAGCTAGAGTAAGGAGCCAGCCAATCTGACAATTGTCTGGAGTGCCCCCTGTAGGAGGTATTGGAATAAGTGCAAAACACAACAGTTCACTCAGACTTCTGCAAAACACTTCTCACATCGGTGGTTCTCAAATTGTAATGTGCCAAAGAATCACCTACAGAGCTTATTAAAACACAGAGTCTTGGGTCGAACACTCAGCTTCTGATTCAGTAAGTCTGAGGTAAGGCCCAAGATCTGTGTTTCTGACAAATTCATAAGTTCTATTGATGCTGATGGATCATGGATCATACTTCTAGAGAATTATCTTATATGACTGACTAATTGTAAATTGCTCCATTTCCCTTTGAAATACACAGAAACTTCCATAGGAAATAAGAAATAACCCCCCCATTCCTCGAAGCAGTAATACCACAAACAAGGAGCAGGTCTGTTATCCCAATCTTCATTTCTTTTTTTAAAAAATATTTTATTTTTCATTCATGAGAGACGCAGAGAGACAGAAACATAGACAGAGGGAGAAGCAGGCTTCCTGTGAGGAGCCTGATATGGAACTTGATCCCAGGACCCCAGGATCAGGACCTGAGCCAAAGGCAGAGTTTCAACCACTGAGCCACCCAGGTGCCCCGCAATCTTCATTTCTAAGTACTATTCTGTGATACAAGGAAGCAAAGACCCTTGAGAAACAGCCAACTCTAGGGCTGGATAAGAAAAAATATGAGATGAGCTTGGAACATCTTATAATGCAGACAAAATAAGGAAGTAAAAAAACCGAAAGGATGGGAACATATCAAAAGAATGCAAAACATCTCCAAAAGTTCCTACTTAAATAAATAAGTGAATGAACAACTAGGGAGGAGAGATGAACTTCCTTACAGAAGAATCTAAGTAATACATATACATATTTTCCCTTTCAAGAGGTGAAACTTAATTCTCATCCCCTTGAGTATGGGTTAGATTTACCAACTTCCAAAGAAGTGTGTAAAAAGTAACTTCACAGTAGAGGAACCTGGCAAAAATTGCCTTAATCAAGTGATCTAGGTCAACATCACCAGTGATAAGTCATCTCTGTGGCATGTACCCCAATAAGAAGCCATGAGATATTTTATATTCTCTGTAATATTCCATATCCCCCCTCAATTCCTATAGCCCCAGTTTGATCATGAGGAAACGGCAGGCAAACTCAAACTGAAGGCACAAACTAGGAGAAAAAAACACTCACAAATTATATCGCTGCTGAAGGACTTGTTTCCAGAATATGTAAAGGACTCTCAAAACTCAATAAGAAGAAAATAATCTAGATAGTTAAAGAAAGCATATTAGAGGTTCCCTGGAAGCAGAAGGATGGGAGTAGTAGAGATGGGCACAGGGGAGCAATTCCTAAAGATTGATTGCAAGAAAACTTTGGGGATGATGGCTATGTTCACTATCTTGCTTGTAGTGATGTAGTGATCACAGGCGCATATGTATGTCAAAACTTATCAGATGGAAAAAAAAAACTTATCAGATGGTACATTTTCAATACGTGCATCCTGAATAACTCCTAACGATTTTTCCCTATCTTCCTAATTTTTCTGAGGACACAGGGGTGAGGGACGTTGTTTCACGGGGTTGAGCCAATTGACCATATCCCACTTCCCTCTGTAACACATTCCTGGGAAAGCAAGGGAGCCAACACTTATTGTGTAGTTATTATGTTCCTGGAACTTTCACACAGTAAACTCCGTTAATCCTCAGAGCAGTCCTGAGAGGAAGATAATAATACTGCTGCTTTCCAGATTAGAAAGATGAGCCTCAGGCAGTTAAGTAACATGGTTTATTATATAGCTAGTCAATAATGACAAAGGGATTGAAAAGCAGTTTATTCAAAACCCAGGGGCAGGAGGGAGAATTTGTGTGACTATATTATCATAAATTACTTCCCTCTCTGTTGAGTAACCTGATGCCATCTAGTTATGAGTGAAACAAAAAACTCAAATAAATGAAAATAAAATCATGTTTATTTAATACATAGCAATGCTTTGTATTAAAAATAAAGAGGACCTTTTTTCCATGGGATCTGTATTGCACTTTTTATTGAAAATCTGTTTTCTCTATTTCCACCCCATTAAATGAATATGAAATAAATATTAAAGCAAATTAGCTCTGACTGGGGCAGCCACATGACTTCATCAGGCCCCAGCACGGATTCAGACTGTGGTTTAGAAGAAAGGAGGACAAAGTTAACCATTGAGGGGGCTTTTATTGCATGTGGTGGCCCTGTTCTAGCTGAGGCTTCAGCCCACCTGGTTTTCTGAAATCTCCCCTCTGGATTCTCCAGTCTGGTGTCCACTCTGTTGAGAGCCATTATTACCGGAATCACTGATACCCATTATCTTCTAAACCACACCTGGGACTGTGGTACCCAAGGACGTTGTGCTGGACCCTGGGCAAAGTCTCTAGATGGCATCCTACGTGTTGCTGGCAAGTGCTGAGCTTCACACCTCCCACATCACAGACTTCTCTCATCATGTCTTCTCTTGTCACAATCTCATCTGGTCTCCCAGCCTCCAGCCAGAACGATCTTTCTAAAATCAAATCTGCTCATGCCATCTTCCCACTGCTCACCCTTCACGGATACTTCATCACCCACAAGCTAATGCCTGAGCTTTGCTTCTATAGAAGCATCTGCATGATCTCCCTTAGCCTATCATTGTAGCTTTACTTCCTGTCAATCTCCCCACCCCACACAGCCTCTGATTTGCCATGCCACCCACCCACCATTCCAAGAACAAGCCCCATCCTTTCTTCTTCCTCTGCCAGGAAGGCCCTTTCTCTCTCTCTCTCTCTCTCTCTCTCTCTCTCTCAGCAAGCTCTTTGCTCCTCAACCTTCATGTTGAACATGTAACTCAGAGGCCACTTTCTCCACAGTGACCTCCCCGACTCTTGAGAAGTTTCCTTTACTATGGTCATCAAACGGTTTGTTTCCATATGGCCCCAAGCAAAGCTCTGTCTCCATATCTGGCTCTTCCCGTAGACTGAATTCCTCAAGATGGACACTGTGTCCATCTTTGTGGAACCACAGTGCTGGCTATCTTTCTGTCTTACAGCCCCGGAGTCCCTAGGTACTGTCTATATTTACCCCAAGGCCACCTGGGTGCCCAGGTCCATAGCTCTAGACCTCTGACCCATCCAGGAGGAAGGTAGACTGTGTGGGAGTGGTGACGAGTGACTCACAGAGAACACTCCACCACAGACAACCAAAAACTATGCATCACATGTCTTCCCATGAAATTCTTTCTTTGACTAAGCTACAACCAGGAGCTTCTCCTGAAGACTAATTTTGTGTTGGCTCTTCTCGCCTGTTTTTTTTTTTTTAAGATTTTATTTATTTATTTGTCAGAGAGAGCAAGCACAAGCAGGGGGAGCAGCAGGCAGAGAGGGAGAGGGTGAAGCAGGCTCTTCACTAAGCGGGGAGCCCAATGCAAGGCCCGATCCCAGAACCCTGAGATCATGACCTGAGATGAAGGCGGACACTTAACGAACTAAGCCACCCAGGCACCCTTCTCCTCTGTTTTTATGTACCTGTATATGAATACATGTATATGAATTTGCTATTTATAAGAATTGATTTTTAAGTTGCAAACAGAATATGAGTGCAAAATAAAATTAAAAGGCCATCTCTTTCTCTCTTTTTTAAAAAGATTTTATTTATTTATTCATTCATTCATTCATTCATTCATTCGTGAGAGACAGAAAGAGAGGCAGAGACAGACAGAGGGAGAAGCAGGCTCCCTGCAGGGAGCCCGATGTGGGGCTTAATCCTGGTACCTCAGGATTATACCCTGAGCCAGAGACAGACACTCAAACGCTGAGCCCCCCAGGCATCCCAAAGTGCCGTATCTCTTTTACACCTAATTTCCCCTTCCCAGAAATTACTGATTTGAACTCTATTTTTTGTGATTACCAACATAACATTCATTTCTAATACTTAGGTCTTTATTTCATGATTTATCCATCTGAGACAGTATCTATTGACTCCTCAGTATGAAATATGGTGAAATTAGCCACATACTCTACCTCCCACTTATTTTTTCTGTTCCCTTTTCCCTTTCTTGATCTTTGTGATAGCCTTAGTTTGAGTTCTTCTGACGATTATAATAAAATAATATACCTATATCTCTACCTCTATGGCTTGATCTATCAAATTTGCTCTTTACACTTGCTCTTTAGTAAATGCCCCCACACCACCACCTACTTCTCCTATTTTTGTCAACGAACCACATTTTAACATGTCAAGATAGTCAAAATATTTGTATATTGTACAATAATTATATTGAACTTACTTGGTCTATGGGTTGATTTTTATTTTTTTTAAGATTTTATTTATTTATTCATGAGAGACACAGAGAGAGAGCGAGAGAGAGAGGCAGAGACACAGGCAGAGGGAGAAGCAGGCTCCATGCAGGGAGCCCGACATGGGACTCGATTCACGGTCCTCAGGATCAGGCCCTGGGCCGAAGACGGTGCTAAACCGCTGAGCCACCCGGGCTGCCCTATGGGTTGATTTTTAAAATGCAAAACCAGTAAATAGAATCCAAATAGTGTGACTATGTAACTATTATTTGCTAGAGAGTCATGTGTTGTGGCTGGGTAATTAGGCAGGGAAATGGAACAAACAATGGTCTGTTACTAACCTGTGAATACCTCTGGCCCTGGGAACTCTTTTTATGGTACATATATTTTTTTAATTGTACTATCTTTTTTAAAAGTAAAGAAAATATTTATTTATCTATTTGAAAGAGAAAGAGAATGAGCAAGAGTGGGAAGAGCAGAGGGAGAAGGAGAGAGACTCTCAAGCAGACTCCATGCCGAATACAGGAGCCTGATGCCGGGCTCGATCTCACAACCCTGAGATCATGACCTGAGCCTAAATCAAGAGTCGGACGCTTAACTGACTGAGCCACCCAGGTGCCCCTTGACTGTACATCTCAATCACCTTTCAAAGAGACAGTAACTGGTCTGTTCAGGTTTCCTTCTTTCTCTTAGGTCATGTGCCAGGAAGTCACCCTTTCCCTCTAAATCCTTGGGTTTATCACCACAGGGTGGAATCTCCATTTTTGTTCTCTCTTTTTACATATTCAAGTCTCTTAAGGATTTAGCTTAAGCTTTTAAATAAGTGTATTTAATTGTAACAAATCAATATGGTACATTTTAATAAACTCATCTAATTAAATTTAGATTTTATTTTTTTAAGATTTTATTTTTATTTATTCATCAGAGACACAGAGAAGAGAGAGAGAGAAAGAGAAGCAGAGATACAGGCAGAGGGAGAAGCAGGCTCCATGCAGGGAGCCCGACGTGGGACTCGACCCCAGGTCTCCAGGATCACGCCCTGGGCTGAAGGTGGTGCTAAACCGCTGCGCCACCCGGGCTGCCCAGATTTTATTTTTATAAATGCCCTCTTCCTAGTTGCCTTTGCTTTTTTATTTCACTAGTTCCTTAAGACAAGTGCTTAGTTCTCTCACTTTTTAGTCTTTGTGCTGTAACTGCGAGAGCATGACAGGCTATCAATTTTCCTCTCAGGACAGCCTTTGCTAGGTCATTGGTTTTTGTTGATCTTTAGCAATAAAAATTTCCCTTTCAATTTCCTCATTGAGCCAAAAGCCTATCTAGGTGCATACTTCATAATTCTTAAATAAAGGGTTTTTTTTCACCTTTTAATAATTTTTTTTTAAAGATTTTACTTATTTATTCATGAGAGACACAGAGAGAGAGGGGGTGGGCAGAGACACAGACACAGAGAGAAGCAGGCTCCATGCAGGGAGCCCGATGTGGGGACTTGATCCTGGGACTCCAGGATCACACCCTGGGTCAAAGGCAGGCGCTAAACCACTGAACCACCCAGGGATCCTCAGCTTTTAATGATTTATTTTTCAAGTTATTAGATTGTTATCAGAAATTTTGCCTGGTTATATGTCAGTTATACCACGATCTAAAAAAAAAAAAAGAGTAGAAAAGAAATTTTACCTGTAAAATTGCTACTTAAAAAAAAAAAAAAAATATATATATATATATATATATATATATATATATATATATATTATATTTTTTACATGTTTTGGCCTGACAAGTGACATCTGTTTGCTAAATGTAAATATAACCTTCTGTGAAGAAGGTAGAAAAACAGCTTTCATTGTTCCTAGCAATGGGCTTAGTGACTAGTGACAATTTTAGGGCTCAGTCAGGCAGGCAACACAGATGGAGCTGATTCTCTGCTCAGAGAAAGTCATGGCAGCTCCATCCACGCTGGTTGTTGGTCAAGGACCTTTGCATCGCCCTCCGCTCCTCTCTCTCCCTCACATTCCAGTTAGGCAATCATATCAGTTCTACCTTTAAAATATATCCAGAATCATACCACATGCTGTCACCTCCACAGCTGCCACCCACATCCGAGCCCCAACATCTCTCCCGGGCACATCAGTAGGCTCTTGCCAGGCTCCCTGCTGCCACTCTCACCCCCTACGATTTGTTTTTGGCACAGCCACACTTGATCCAGCTGAAGGACAGTGTGTGCCCCTGGCCTCAGAACCCTCCAGTGACTTCCTGGCCACTCCATGGAGAAGCCCTCTTTTTTTTATATATAAATTTATTTTTTATTGGTGTTCAATTTGCCAACATATAGAATAACACCCAGTGCTCATCCCATCAAGTGCCCCCCTCAGTGCCCATCACCCAGTCACCCCCACCTCCCACCCTCCTCCCCTTCCACCACCCCTAAGGAGTCTCTCATGTTCTGTCTCCCTTTCTGATATTTCCCACTCATTTTTTCTCCTTTCCCCTTTATTCCCTTTCACTATTTTTTATATTCCCCAAATGAATGAGACCATATAATGTTTGTCTTTGGAGAAGCCCTCTTGATGGGGTCCTTGGCAACCTCCTGAGCAGCTGGAACAGCAGGGTAGCTTCGGAATGAATGGGAAGCCAACCGGGAGAGGGGGAGGAGGGCCCTCCCCAAGGCATCTGGGCTGAGAGCCTGCACGGGGAGCACCCTTGGGGAGCTCCTGCAATAACCAAGGGACACTTGGAGGAGAGCTGCTCACCACTGATCCAGCTGCCTGTTGGGTTAATGCCGTCATAATCTGGGTACTAAAAGGAAGTGTGACCTTCCTGGTTACAGGCTTTTAAGGCACAAATCATTTAGGTTCCAGTGAAGTTTTGCAAAATGGTCTTGCCTAAATTTGTCTTCAGGAACGAATGATTTGCTTTCAATGCTTCAAGGTGAGCTTCCCTTTGCGGGTCGTTTCTTAGAGAGGGGAAAACAATAAAATGCCATTTTCCTTTGAGCCAGGAGTGTTCCTGACTGCGCCTACGCCCCCACCATCTGATTAATGCCGACGTGTGGGTCTCTCTTAGCTGCGCACTTGGCAAAGGAACCAGCGATGAGGCCTTTGTCCTCGCTGCCTGCGGGAGCCAGGGGAGGCCCGCTTTCCCTCTCTGCTGGTGGGAGGGTGGCTACTCTTCATTTTCATTGGAAGAGCACATCACCCGATACGACACCCCCGGGATGAACACAAGAGGCCTTTATCTGGGTTACCTGATCGTGGTCCTCTACAACTTTCATTACTTGATTAGCTCTGAGAGACAAGAAGGGCTTTCCAAGGAAGGCTCGGGTACAGCAGCGCTCCCAGGGGTCATCAGCCTCCTTAGCCAGGGGCACTGGTCCTCCCTCTTGTGATAAAGACCAGCGTCATTTTTTACCTAAGGAACTCACAATAGGTGTGTGTGTGTGTGTGTGTGTGTGAACGTGAGAGAGAGAGACACTCCTGGGATCCATATAGTTTGTCCTCTTGTACCTCAAAAATATTTCAAAAAGGAACTTCTCTACAATGTGTCTTGGGCTGTTTCCTGTCCCCATTTCCCTGCACAAACACGGGGTTGTTTCTGTGAATAAAACAAGAATCCCAGAAAGCAGAGCCTCACAGGCCCAGGAACCTCAGCCAAACGTCGGCTGCCCCCTCACGTCAGCGGGGAAGGCCAGGGCACATCTCTCGAGCACGTACTGTGAACCAGACACCGTGCCCCTTTACTCATGCTAAGCCTCACAACTTCTTGTCTCTTTTACAGGATTACACACTGAGACTCAGAGAGGTTATGGAAGGCAGCGCAGCCCCCTCCCTAGGCAAGCTCCCACCCATCTCTGGCCTGGATTCTGGCCATGGCTTTCCAAATGATCTCTCCACCAGCAGCTAGAAGGAAGCTTTCCAAGGACATAAGTGGTCAGGTGACACATACATACTCTTTACCCCCACACTCACTGCTCAAAACCCCGCCCTGGTCATCCGATGCTCTTTGCACAAAGACCAGATGCCTTGTGGTACCCCATCTGCCCATCCTGTCTCTTTGGCCTCCTCTTTCCTGCTCCCCCTTCATCCTTCACAGCTGGGCTGCACTATGCTTCTCCCTGGCCCAGGACCTCCCACGCTGTCGCCTACCCCCAGAGAGCCACTGCAGGCCCCGCTTCTGGGCACCACTCAGGTCCCCATTCACTAGTGTTCACCCTTAAGGTCATAACTCACCCCTCACGTCCCCCAGCCAAGCCCAGACATGCTCCCCAGCACTGTCACCTGCCCTTAGAGTCCCATTATGCTTCCTTCAGAGCCCTTACCACCATTTCAAACGGGCATGAGCATTATGATTATCTTCTGACCCCTTCATGAGACTGGCATGGACTAGGACTTTTGTCCTTTTTGTGAGTTGTATTTTGAACACCTACCGCAGTACCAGGCCCTATGACTGAATAGGAGGAGGGATGGAACACCTGCATGGATGGAAAGCCAGGATTTAAACACGGTTTGTGCTCATTCCATGCCTCACACCTTCTCTCCAACCCTTGGCCTCCTCACTTTAAAGGTCTTGTCTGGACTTCCTCCATGGTCCTCCCTGGCACAGGACTGATAGCATAGAATTGTTCTTGTCATTTCCAGCTGCTTAAAATACTGCTACTGATGCCAAAACTTTCTGCTTCCGTGTTTCCCTTACTAGAAACTTCTCATGTCAGCTTTGGATAAGGGATGCCTATTTTCTTGCTCCTACTCTGGTTTCTGGACTGTCTCCCCATCACCACATCTCACTTCCCTTCTGTCCCAGTCCTCGTAGGCTTCTTTGCTCCCCTGCACCCAGGACTCAGGCACATCTCACAGCAGCTCTCGCCCAGGAGACAGGGAGCCGGAAGGGCGGGCCATTACAGAGTCCAGGTGAGCCAGCACGTGTGGGTCAGCAAGCAATATGTTTAAGAAATTACGTGACAGGCTGAAAAAAATTCCTAGTGGACCCAGTCTTCACGTTCTAGTGGTTTCCTCAGAAGCATTAAAAGCTTTTGGTCATTGTATTTGCCACTCGAGCATCACCACATTGCATTTGGCCCCATCAACGCTTCCTCCATACCTGGGGTGGTTCAGACACTGTGCGAGGCCAGCAGATGCCTGGCTGAAAGGGCTACAGGCCCCACCTCCAGTGCAGAGGTGGAGACGGTGCCAGGACAAGGGTGCCTTCTAGAGAAAGGCTGCCCACCGAGGAGGGAACAAGCCGTGTTGTCAAGTAGAGGGCTGAGGGTGGGGAGATGGCCCAGAAAACAGAGAGATGGTAACATGTCAGCTGGGTTTTAGGGCTAAAGAGAAGTTCATCCACCAGTGGCAGGAAAAGATAACCCAGACTGAGGCGGGAGCATGCACAAAGTGTAGATGCTAGAAGCAGGACGTGTTTGTGCAGAGCAATACCTTGTGCACCTGAAGCACTGGGTGTGTGTTACAGATAGCAGGACTGTAGAGTTTATGGCCTGGATTGAGAGACTTTTGAGAGGAAGGTGGCACACTATTAGTACTGATGGCAGGGCGCCGGGCATACGCCAGGACGATTCTAGGCAAGTGGGCTGTGCGGCTCCCTGGCTCGAGGGGAGAAGGCTGTGACCCACACCAGCCGGGAATGTGGGCAGGATGGGGACTGAAGCCTGGAAACCTGCCCAGGAACCAGGGTTTGATCCTCAGGGGGCTGGAATGGTATGAAAGGGTTTGAAGCCTCCCAGCGATGCGATGCCCTCTGTGTGGTAGGAAGACCCGCAGGGTAGCTGTAGTGACGATTCAAGGTGTGACGAAAAGGACAAGACTGCAGGCTTCATAAAGGTGGCAATCATGGCCTTTTAGTCGGCATTTGCCTGCCCAGTGGGCAGCACGAAGTCTGGCATAGAGAGGAGCTGGATTGAAATGCCAAATGCAAAGCTTTCCCTGACCCCTGTCTTTAAAATCAGAGTACCCTCCCCCATGGGTGATGGGCCGCATCCCATTTCCCCTCTTTCTGTGGGCTTATTATGGCTCCTGACATGTTCCACCGGAGTCTGGGCCCTCCCTTGAGAGTGCAAGCTCCGCCAGGGCAGAACTTGGACCCGTGTCCGTTGAGCAAAGGCAGGAAAAAAGAAGGCAAGGACGTTTGGAGTCTCATAGCTGTGTGGACCTGAGGATCCTGAATGGGGGACGTGACAGAGACAAAGACAGAGGACACTCACAGTGAGACTTGTCTGCCCCCACGGTCCTCCTGGATCCCCTCCTCAGATCCTTCCCATCTTTGCGGCCCCTTCTGTAGCTCCCTGTGCCATGATCTGCAGCGAGCTGTTGTGAAGGACTCCCCACATCTCCTGGCTGTAAAGCATAACAGCTCCCCTGCCCTCTGCTTGCCCAGCCAAGGTCACTGTCATTGGCTTCCAAGTGCCCATGCTCCCCTGTGAACCTTTGATGGAAGGATGGCAGCTGCCATGCTCGCAACGGAGAAGGAATACAAGTCTACAAGGTTAATTTTCAAGCACTTTTTCAGTACATGAGATTTAGGCCCCTCCTCTCTGCAATGAAATGACCCTTCCCAATGGTTCTATCCCCTCCTAGACCACTTCCAGGCCCATGGGCCTCACTTGCAGCAGGGGGGCTTCCTCTCACATTTTTTTTTTCATTTCCCTTACATGACTTGTTCTTCTTGTCCCTTACCCCACCCCAAATACCTTGGAGAAATGGGGCCTTGGGATCCTTCCTCAAGGCAAATTCAGCCTGTAGCCAAGCCTCTTCCAGAACCCCAAATGACTAAGTGTAAGGGCCCTCCAGTCTGCCTTCCTCACAGTTTCTTCTGGGAAACCCAGGGGCTGTCCTTCATGTCAACAAAACCCCTGGCAACTTGCCTGGGCCTGCCTGGACGTGCTAGAGATGGTGTGGTGGTAACAGACTCAGCTTCTCTGTCACAACCACATTCCACACTGTGGTGGCCCTGGGAGGGGGCAGAGGGCCAGGCAGGGCACAGGGGTTTGTGATTAGAGTCCAATGTTCTGGGTCTGGCCATCTGGAAAGGTGGGGCCTCCTTGGAGACTGGGGACACGAGAGGGACAACAGGATGGATGAGGGGTGGAGGATGCAGGGCTTATGGTGGAATTCTGAGGCAGGTCCATGTCCAAAAGTGAGCTAGCAGCTAGGATGTAGCTGTAGACACTGGGGTGGAATGTGAGAGTCTGGGAGCAGATGCTTCGGAGGATTGAAAAACTAAGAAAACAGTGGAATCATACATGCCCATGCCCATTTTCAAAAGTAAGGCCTTTTGGGGAAACGGCACCAACAGCCAAAGGCCAAGAGTGTACGGGCCAAGATGTGCAAGCAGGACACGAGGAAGCAGGGTCATTCAGGTCCCAGGCCCAGGGACTGGGGTCCCTTGCCACTCTCTTTCCATTCTTAGGAAAGCACACGTCTGTTTCTGTTTAGGACTGCTCTTCTCCACAAGTGCCCAGATGTTTTCCTGTGTTCAACCTTCTCTCGGGGTTGATTCCAATAGCTGGAGTTCATGGTTCCATACATTCATTCACAGGCTCCCTGGAATCCATTGGTAGGTCCTGAATTGGTCTTGAGGTACAGCTGTAGACAAAACACACACCCTGCCTTCAGAAAGCTCCCAGCCCAGTGTGGAAGCCAGCTAGTACTATAATAGGGGCATGCCCAGGGGGCCTCGGGAGCACAAGGCAGGCGCCATCCTAGGTTTGGTCCTCCAGAGAGTGGTGTGTCTGATATGTTCTTGATGTTTCAAGTAATGCTCTCAGGAGGAACCAGTAAGAGAATGGAAGAAGCAGGACAGGAGAAGAGACTCAACAAGGTTGAGATCTGCAGCACAGTTTTGCTTCAAAAAACTTCCACCTGACCCCTCAAGGGAACTCCGAGGTGTAGGCCAGGCCTCAGTCTTGTCCCAGCAGGAGGGGAAGAACCTGGGCTTTGAGACTCCTACCCTGCCAGTCATAGGTTCAGGAGGACTGTGAGGGCAGGCACATACATTCCCAGGCATCCTACACACACTGGAGCCAGCAGGCCCAGGGCAGTTCCTCTGGAGAAGGGTCACAGGTGCCAGCTGCAGAAAGCCAAACATTCCAAAGGGGAAAACAAGGAAGCCAGGAAGCCAGGGAGGGGCACAGAAAAATAGTAAAGGGGATCTGGATGGAGCTCAACGTCTGATGCAGGCACTCAACCTAATATTATAGGTCAACATAAGCTTCTGGAGGAGGTCGCGCCACACCCTGGGATTTGGAAGGGAGTCACGAAACCAAGAATGTGTGGGGA
Source organism: Canis lupus dingo (assembly GCF_003254725.2). NCBI lineage: Eukaryota > Metazoa > Chordata > Mammalia > Carnivora > Canidae > Canis > Canis lupus. Next base: position 36,620,569 of record NC_064263.1, read on the forward strand.
GATGGCAGAGGAGGGCGGTCAGGGCAGGGAGCAAATGCCCTGTGATAACCATATTCAGCGGGGACCCCTCCCCTTCCCTGAGTGGCTCCTGTTCCCAGATCTAAGCAATTTGTAATTAGCAGGAGAACGACATGAGGCTACCCACATCTTTTCCTAAAAAAACAGAACAGATAAGGACACGTACTATTACCTAGTTTCCTCTGAAAAAGAGGGTTGTGTTGTTGAGCACAATGTCTGCTCCTGACTTCAGTGGGGAGCCGTCAGTCACACCAGCCTCCTTTGCCATTGAAACTGTCCCTAAAGCCACACATTGTATCTGCTTCTGAGCTTCACTCAGGAGCACCTGCTCTCTCCTGTGGCCTCTCCTGGCGCCCGCGACCCTGAGATCCAAGACAGGCTCCTGTGTTGGAGGAAGAACCTGCCTTCCATTTGTGTCTCAGACCAAATTCTCTTCTGGAAGACGGGAGAGGTGCCTGGCCAGGGGAAGAGATGAGCCTCCTCAACGTTGCTGTTGGAAACATTTTCAGAGTGAAGACAAATTTGTCAGAAAAGGCTTTGGCCATCCTCCAACTCCCCTTTTAATTTTAATTTTTTTTTCCCCTTTTAATTTTAACAGAAATCTGCACTTCTGTGGCCTTTGATTCCAGATCAGCTACATCATGGTGACTACAGCACAGAATGGTTTTACCTCTGGAACACAACTCTAGCCTCTTTTTGTCTCTGCTTCAAACAGGGACACATAGGGTTGGGGGTTTGTTTTTTTTTTTCCACCTATATAAAATGCCCAACTATCACTAAAACTAAGGAGCAGAGAGTCAGACCAATGCGTTTTACAGATGGGGAAACTGAGGCACACAGAGAGAAAGCAATCATTGGGGAGTGACAGGGACAGGTCTGGAACATGGGTGTTTGATTGCCTGCCTCGCATGCAAGTCTGCTTCTTTGGACTTCTGAACCTATACTTTGCTTTTCCTAGGGGAAGTCATGGGCACTGTAGGAAATCCTTCATTTGTAATGGGGTGAACCCTCTCAAGTTGTGCTGCCACTGGGAAACCATGGCCCTCTCTTAACCAGACTACCCAGTCCATGTCCCCTAAATGGAAATGTTTCCCTACCCCTCTACTGTCTGCTTACTTTCTGCTGAAAAAACTTTGATCTATTTTATGGTCAAATGAAGCTTCTGGTTGTTATGCCAAGTATCTCCTCCATAGGTGTTTTCTCTCACCCTTTGGTTCAGGTGGTCGGCTCCTTCTCCATTCTCTCCTCTCAAGTGTGTGCTAGAAAGATGAACGATGGGGAGATTAATTACTCGCTCCTTAGTGTGCAGATGTGTGTATGAGTCCTGCTTCCCCTCTGGGATATATGGGTATTTTTTGGTGTTCTTCTGTATTAGCTAGGGCTTTCTAGAGAAACAGAGCCAGTAGGATAAACATATAGACAGTTTACATATATACGTCATAAGGAACTGGCTCACATGATTATGGAGACCGAGAATTCCCAAGATCTGCAGGGTCCATCGTAAAGCTGGAGACCAGGAGAGCCAATGATGTAGTTCCAGTCTGAAAGCTGGCCGCTTAAAGACCCAGGAAGAGCTAATATTTTAGTATGGAGGCAAAGATAAAGAAACCATGTCCCAGCTTGAAGGCAGTCAGGCAGGAGAAATTCCCTCTCACTCAGGGGAGGGTCAGACTTTTGTTTTGTTTAGGCCTTTAACTTATTGGATGAGGCCCACCCACACTGGGTTGTAGGGTGGGGACAATCTGCTTTACTCAGTCTACCAATTTAAATGTTACTCTCTATCCACAAACACCCCATAGAAACACCCAGAATAATGTTTGCCCAAATATCTGGGCACCCTCACAGCCTAGTTAAGACACATAAAATTAACCATTACACCTTTCTAAAGAAATTCAAACAATTTGTGAGCTAGAAGAGTGGAATTTCTTTGGATGTATGGGTCTTTCTAGAGGCTGCCAAAATTACACTACATAGAAATTAGTAAAAGTCCTTCTTCTTACCCTAATGGTTGGACAGCCCATTCCCTGAGACATTTTGCTAATTGAGGCTTAACAGATGATTATTCTCATTTTCCCTATTTTACTCTGTTTGAACTTTTAAAGAATAGCCGATTGCTCTGTAAGATGAATTATAGACACAAGTTTTATCTGATATTAATCCAAGAATGAGCCTTCCTTGAGTTTTTCGAATGGCCATTTACAATTCCTTTAATCAAGAAAACCACACCAAATGATTAATATTTCTCTATGATTCCAAGTCACCTCTTTCCAAAAAGAAAAGAAAAATACCCGGTTGTTAGAATATGGAACCAAGCTGTGATTATAGTAAGCAAAATTATCATCTAAGAATCATTTCAAGGAAATAAATAGAAGACATATGCCTTTACTTGGCCCCGATATAAAGGAGGGGGGAAAAAGTTCTAGCCTAACATATATATCAATGAAAAAAAGCTCCAAGTGATTTTCCTGTGGTTATATTAATACAGCACGGGTCATGATTATGCTGGTTCTTTCTCCATATACCTGCATCTGAATTACACTGGGCAGTGACCATGGATTCCCCAGGCAAATAGCAGTAGGAAGTGGGCAAGTATTAAACTTCATATTATACAATGAGGGGCCAGAAGCTTAGATGAGAGTCCTCAGGCTCTGTTTCCACTACTAAAGGGAAGAAGAGAGAAGTAAAGCATATATAGGGAGAAGCGAAATCAGCCCATCTTGCTCCCCAGAACTTAATTGTGATGCCCTCTGGGGATATATTGACATGATTTAATAGCCAGCGCTCACTTGGAGAAAGAATTCCCCCTATACCTGCCTGTAATGGTACTAAAAGTACAGAACCAATGGCAGAACTGAAGAAACTGACTCCACATTGAACTTCTGGGAATGACACCCAGAGCCACACTGTAGTTTTGGGTCTCAAGATTTGCTGCATGAGCAAAATGGATGCTCTGCATCTGCCACTCACCCTATGGGATTAATTAGGTTCAGTATAACACGGCATCAGATGGAGGCCTACATCACACCCAGGACCCTAGCTATGAAAGAGTGTGGCGAGTGTAATGTGGAGCTTTCGGTCTCTATAGTGCAGGATGGCACTCAGAAGGGGTGAGCCCACCACACAGTGCAGGCTTCAGTGATGTGGCGGTGAGCTCAAGTTTCTCTTTCACCATCAGTGCCCTCATCTATACATATGGAGATAAGGCTTGCCTGAGAGAATTAAATAAAAATACATATTCAAAGTTTCCATCGTCATCATCATCAGTACTCATAAAGGTTGGGTTCCCTTTAAACTTGAAAGACTAGGGGATCCCTGGGTGGCGCAGCGGTTTGGTGCCTGCCTTTGGCCCAGGGCGTGATCCTGGAGACCCGGGATCGAATCCCACGTTGGGCTACCGGTGCATGGAGCCTGCTTCTCCCTCTGCCTATGTCTCTGCCTCTCTCTCTCTCTGTGCGACTATCATAAATTAAAAAAAAAAAAAAACTTGAAAGACTAGGAACCCAGATCCTGCTTAATGCAAATCAATCAAATTAATTTCTTTTAGGTAAGTCTGCTTAATAGTTGCCTTAAGGTGTAAACATTCAGTGTAGCCAATATGGTGTGCCCAGTGCTGCACAAAACTCTACTGGGTGACACAGGTGGGTGAGGTGTGCTTAATCTCTGTCTCCCAAGGGCTCCAACTTATAGGAGGACGGCTCAAGGTGAGGGGTAGGTGTCAAAAGACTTTTAAAAAGGGACAGGTTGAGATGAACCTGAAATAAGTACCTGTATGCTTTATCACCTAAGTCAGGCCTTTATGAACTGAAAGGGATCACTGATAATAATTACTCCAGGGCAACAGGCACACACCAAGGCTGTCCTGAGCAGACCAGGGTATTTTCTAGCCTCAGAGGACACAGCAATCCCATAGTCCCAACTGAAATCAAAACTACTTATTTCAGAGTCATGTGTTGTCTTGGCCTTTGGCTGAGAAAAAGCAGTAGGAAAAAAAGATGGGATATGTTACACCAGATTTGGTTGCAAGTAACAGAAACATGACTCAGACTACCTTGGGCAGCAAGGAGACTTTCTGGGGGTCATGTCACCCTAAGTGACCAAATTAGAGGGTCATGTAGCCAGCCATGGGATGACACCTAGACAAGGTCTCCATCAACACTCCATTGCTCACATAAGCCTTTCTCTCTCCTGATCTCAGCTTCTCTCTACGTGTCAGCCTCAGCCTCTGAAACAGGCTTTCCCTCCAAAAATGGACCTATGGTCCCCAAAGTTGCAGTCTCACATCTTCTCTACCTTGCCATCTAAGGAAAACTTTTCTTGGCTCCAATTCAAAGAAATTGCAGGAGACTCCTCTGATTGGTCTGGTTGGGGTCACATGCCCATTTCCTGGACCAACTTCCCTGGCCAAGGGGAGGATGGCAGTCTCCTCCAAAACCCTGTTGGCCTGATGGGGTTGAAGTTCTCCAGATGAAGGCGGAGCTATTTCTAGAAGAAGAGAGGAAGGCTGGATGGACAGAGTAATACACACAACAGAGGACTTTGAAAACATCTGTATTTCGTCAGAATAAACCATCTATCTGGATATCCTCAATTTGAAAGCAGATTCTGTAGCCAAAGTTTCCTTGTTTGGTTGTCTACACTGACCAAGGACCCAAATGCTAACCAAGGAGTCACTATGCTGTGGCCTGTGGAGGAAACGTACAGCAAGGACAGTCATTCCTAAGTCTAGAACAGAGAACAAATCCCTCATTTTGCAGACAAGCAGTCACAGAGCTCAACCAACCACCCGGCTACGTAAATTCCATCCTAGTTTCAAGAATGTCACAGAGAGGGAGGCACAGGTGAAGGATAACCCACACAGACTCTAGATCAGAGAAAGTAGAGTTATTTACAGGCTGAAATTTGGGGAAAGTTTCAGTTCTCTGATGTTCATCAGCCCCATCTCTTAAACAAAAGGATGTCTACCTTCCTCACTGGGATCAAGGTGGTTGAATAATGCAACATAGATAAAAGGACGGAAAGAATTTGTTTCCTCCTCCCCTGCCTCAAGCCAGTTGAGGAGTTTATATGAATAATTAAGGAAAATTTCTGGACTATATGAGTCTAGAAAAATGCTTTGAGAGAAGTAATGCCCTATTTCCCAATAAGCTGGCATTAAGGGGCGACACATGAGGATGACTGATATTTTTTTTTCATTTATTACAAAGCTGGTTTGGCACCTCTGCCTCTTTTGTTTACACCCCTGTGGCAATTATCATTTGCACCACTCCCCTGGCACAGACCGCAGAGGGCATTGTTCAATTAGCTATTGTTTGATGCGTGTGAATTCCGCCCTAACCAGTGACCTAGGGCACTTGATTTAACCTCTCTGAGCCTCATTCTCTGAGTTTGAAAAATGAGGTTAATAATGCTTTCTTCACAGAGTTGTTGTGAAGATGAAAGATTGTGTATGAAAAGTGCCTCGTACTGTGCGCAGCGCGTGGGAGTCCTAACGCATAGCTCCGTGCCTGTTTTCTGCTCCCTGTGTCCAACTCTTACCAGGGCAGAGTCTATCTGAAATCTCTGCTCCATCAACATGAGAAGCTGGAATTTTGCTTTGCTCACAAGTCCAGCATGGGGTACTTCTGTGGAGAGCTGAGCACCTCTGTGACCCTGAAGTCACAAGATCCCGCTGGTCCTGGCCTTTATGTCTAGCCAGCACTAGACTTTATGTCTAGTTTTTGCCTTGGATGATGGCAACCAGCCACTAGCTGGGATCCTGATCTAAACTCAATGAACCTTGATGCTATTTCCCATGGACTCTGAGTATTTCCCTGGGAGATAAATGATGGAGTCTGCATTTTACACCTGGTTTGGATCCTGTAATTTGGACTTGATTACATCCTCCTGGAGGGTCATCCCTTCATTGCTATTTTCTGGCCCCAGCTTCTTTTCCTTCTCTGTGGGCTGATCCGCCTCTGAGGTCTCAGCATTGCCTAGTGACTCAGCCCCTCTGAGTTTTAACAGTGAACCCTGACTTGAGGTGATCAAGACTGTGCATCCTCTAGGTTTTTGATACTACACTTGATCTTAGCTAAAAGGCTGAGAAGCAAATAATCATTTAAGTTTTTGAAAGAAGGCTATCGTGTAATTGCTTAATCACTTTATTTCCATACTATTTGGACTGAATTGTCATCCATCAGAATTGATCAGATCAATTCATTCATCACCAAATGTCTTAGGCTAAGATTCTTTAGAAACAGACCCTGAGACCAGGATTCATATCCGGGTGATATATTAAGGATGCATTCCCGAGAGAAAGCAGTAAGAGAATGAATAGGAGGAGCAGGGAAGGGAAAGAGGACAACCAGGGCAAGACTTGAGACCAAGTCACAGCCTCAGCCTGATGCCACAGGGGGCTCCGGGAGACAAATGACAACTCAGAGGTTATCTGAATGCAAGCCAAGGGAGCTGGGCTCCCTACAATGATACTGCCGGCCCTTAGAAACAAAAGATCATGTAAGCTGGGAGTGAGGTACAAGAAGTGACAAAGGGGGTCCAGGGAGATTTGGGCAGAGCCCTTACACTGTCCCCTACTCCAAGGCCCCTGATGGAGGATCCTATTTCCTGCTTTCACACCTTCAAAAAAAGGGGAACCTACTCTTTATGATTCATCACTCTTCAGGGTTCAACAGGGCTAATATTAAGAAAATTCTTCTTTATCGTGAATAAAATGTGTATCTCTGTAACTTCTAGTCATTGGCTCTGAACAATTAACCAACAAATCTATCAAACTCATCAGATGTTTGTTGAGCACCTATTATGGTGCCAGGAAATAGACTAACTACTGGTTGCTGCCTGCGGAGGAACACAGGATAGGTCTCATTCTTGAGCACAGCACAGAAGTCTGTTGATGTGAATATCAAATATACTTAAGCTAAATTATAAATATTTATAAGAAGTTACAATGATAAATAATACAATAAAGTAAGTTATAAATATTTATAACAGGTTGATATAGCTTACAAGAGGGTATATCAAAGTAGCCCGAAACTGTAAAGAACCCAAATGTCAATCGACTGTAGACTGAGTAAATTATAGTACATTGATACAAACAGAATATTGCGCAGAAATGGAAAATCACAAACTACCATTTCCCCCAATGATATGGATGAAGCTCTCAGAATAAGGTGGGTCGCAAAAGCTTAGACAAAAAGAATATATCCTATCTGATTCTGCTACAGATAAAACTAATCTATTGTCAGAAGTCTGGACTTCTGGGACCCAAGGGAACTTGTTCTAAAACTTGTCCTGGGCAAGCATTGCACAGGTATATACGTATGTAAAAATCCATCATGCTGTGCACATCACGTGTGACCTTTACTACAGGTACGTTATATCTCCATAAAAGTGTTGAACTAAAAACAAGATACAAAAAAAGAGAAGCAGATGAGGCTGAGAAAGTAGATCCAGAAACGAAAGCAGTGATGCTGGTCATATTGACCTACACACTTGGTGTTTGTGGTCCACGAGGGGCCCTAGCACTTCCAGCAGCCAGGTGAGCATAACCGCCCACCCCCTACTCCAAATCTTTTTCTTCTCCTCACTGGAGAGTCTGAGGTCCTACAGAAGTTCCCAGCCTTCGTGTCTCTAAAATTTTCAATTTCCATTTTCTGTATATTACAATACGTCATTATACCTCTGGAAACACAGCAGTCAAAACCTCCTGATGTCGCAGGGCTGTGTTGAAAATTCTTGACTACATTTCGCCCGCTCATCCATCAGCACAGCCCAAGACTACTTAATGAGAACCTAATGATGAGGTGTATTACCTCAAGCCCTTTAACTACTTACCTTCTTAACTCACTAAATGGAATTTTTTTAAAAAAAATACTGACTGTAGCTATAATTAAAATGCTCAAGTCATTATATGAACTAGAGACAAACTAATTCTCCATTTTGTCTTTATGATACCACGTGTAGAAATTGCTTGTTGATCTGGGTTGAGGACTTAATGTCTTTAAGTGTGATAAGCAGGCCATTAACCTCTGACAAAGCACTAATGAAACTGTCAGGGAGAACAGGATCAAGAGTGGAATCTTAAAACATGCTACTGTTATTTTCTTGAGTATAATTTTCAACCAGCTGCTTGAGGCCCCCTGGGTCCAGCGACTTTTTCTCCATCTGCCTCAAAGTTCTTGGGGGAAATCAAGAGGTACGGCATTTATGGCATTTTTCTAATTTACACAGCTAATAATTCTTCCCCTACACACTTTGGTTCTTAGTTAACCCATGCTGCCTCCTAGTGACCACTGCACTCTCTGGATGCTCTAAAATGTTACCAAGTGGTCAGCATTGGGAAATTCTGCTCCCAGTATGGTCCGTAATAAAAGAAAAGGTCACCAATAACAGACTTAATAGAAATCTGACCCTCTACTAGAGAAAGTCATCCCCACCATGCTCCATGCTGAGAAGAGAGGATTTGTAAGCCCTTCTCAGATGGCTGCTTTCCATCTGACTCCAGCAAGACCATCCAGCGTGGTGAGAGGGTAGGCCTCCAGTGCATCGGCATAATATTAAAAAGTTTCCATTCATGGGACATTTTCTATGAGCCAGGCCATGTGGTGAGTAAAGTCCCACCTCTCCTACGTACAGCAATGACCTTATGTTTCTTCTCCTCCGCTTCTACCTCTAAAACAGAGATATTGATATCACCCTTACAGACTCATTACGAGCATCCAGCACAGGGCCCTGCAGAAAGTGAGAGCTGGCTTTTTCTCTCATGTATGTTTTCTAAAATTCTTACCCAGCAGCTGATTTCTGCCTGGAGAAATATCTGTTGTATAAGAAAAAAAAAAATCATTTCAATAGAAACCTACAGGGCATTTAATGAAGTCTATCATCCTACTCTTAAAAATAGGAGATGAGAACCAGAGACAACTCAGCAGATATGGGATGGATGAGTCTGGTACCAGCAATAGGATCTCCTCTGTGCAAGGCATTTTATCAATTTGCAAAGGACTTTGCATATTTTATTTCATTTGAACCTCATAATAACCTCAAGGTGGACAAAAAAAAACCCCCACAATTACTGTTCTTTCTGTTTTACAAATGATGAACCGAAGGCATGGGCTTTTAAGATATCTGCCCGAGGTTATGTTGGAACTGTGACTTCAGCACAGCTCAGGGCTCGAGGAGACTGAGGTTACATCCTGTGGGTAATTGGCCCCGTCAGTCAGAGTGCCCTGGGGATCCCTGCTGGAGCCAGTATTCCTTAGACATGTTCTAGGAGACTTGGGAAGCACCATGAATATTGAATCTTTAAGTCTTCAAATGAAATTAAGGTTAGTTTTTAGTCTATGAGCTGCAAGTGCAATGGGTACAGCTTACAGGGTGATTCCCTAGTGCCGTGTGATAGGGCTGTAATAACGCAGCTAACGCATTCTCAGGGAGAACCATCCCACTTACAATAGGATAGTAGGCTGAGGACTCTTTAGTTATGCAAAGCGCTCAGACTTGAAAGTCAGGGGATCTGGCTTCGAGTCCTGCCCCTGTGAGGGCACTGTATCTGTGTGAATTGGGGCACGCTACTTACCTTCTCTCAGTTACTGCTTCCTTACCATGAAATGGTGAGCAAGGCACAGGGTTGGTTCTATTAAGCAAGAAAATGTATATAAAGTCTCCTGCCTAGTGCCTGACATATGGTAGGTATTCAATAAATAATTATTGGTACACTTCCTTGCTCCTCAATTTTCTCCATCTTTGTGAGACTCGACCTCACTGTCTGCAAAATCAAATCAGGGATAGATCAGTGATTCTCCATGTATGTGTCCTAGATGAGTAGCATCAGCACTACCTGCAAACTTGTTAGAAAAGTCTTGGGCCCCATTCCAAACCTACTGAATCAGAAACTCTAGGGATTGAAAAAATGAGTTAATTATTTAATTAATTAATTGCACTCCCTCCAGAAAAAGGGACACTTGGGTGGCTCAGTGGTTGAGAGTCTACCTTTGGCTCAGAGTGTGATCCCAGAGTCCTGGGATCAAGTCCCGCATCGGGCTCCCTGCATGGAGCCTGCTTCTCCTTCTGCCTATGTCTCTGCCTCTCTCTGTGTTTCGTTCATAAATAAATAAATAAAATCTTAAAAAAAGAAAGAAAGAAAGAAAGAAAGAAAGAAAGAAAGAAAGAAAGAAGAAAAAGAAAGAAAGAAAGAAAGAAAGAAAGAAAGAAAGAAAGAAAGAAAGAAAGAAGAAAGAAAGAAAGAAAGAAACTCTAGGGATCCAGCCCAGAAATCTGTGTTTCAACAAGCTGCAACACCTAAACTCCAAGATGGTCCCCAATGATCCCCACTTCCTGGAATTTACACCTTGTGTAGTCTTGCCCTACCTTGAACCAGAGTTAGTCTGTCTGATGACTAAAATACATCAGAAGTGATGGTATGTCTCTTCCAAGATTATATTACACAATACTTTGTGGCTTCCCCCTTGGTTATACTCTTGATCTTTCTTGGATCCCTGTTTCAGGATAGCCAGATGCCAGGTTTTTAGGACATTAAGACAACTTTATGAGAGGCTCACGTGGTAGAAAAAAGACACCTCACCTCCAGCCATGTAAGTAAGCCCTAGTCAAGCCTTCAGATGAACTGCACTCCCTCCAAAAAAAATCTTGATTGTAGTCTCCTTAGGGATCTTGAGCCAGAACTATGCCGATAAGCCACTCCTGGATTCCTGACCCACAGAGACTACGTGAGATAATAAATTTTTCTTGTTTTAAGCTGCCAAATTTGGGGGTAATCTGTTACACAGCAATAGATAAATACTGTACAAGCCCTGTAGGTGATTCTGACGCACACTTAAGTTTGGGACCCCTGGGTAAGATGCTTCCTAAGCGTCTTTCCAGCTCAAAAATGTTGGAATTTAGTGGTCAGTGTTGGGAGTTAAAAACCAAGTAAGAAATGTCTCTGTATCCTTGGACCAAACAAAAGAACATTGGCCTCTGAAGCCCTGGTTTCAGGCCCGGCCATTGAAGTTCAAGGAACACTTGACAAAGCTGGGGAAATTCCAGAGGACAACTGAGAGAAGTTGCAGCCTAGAGCCCCTGGCTTCTAGGACACCACAGGACTCTACTACTGAAAAAACCCAGAGATGCCAATCCACAAAACCACAAGGCACACGATCAGGACCGTGGATGTATTATCCACGTGCAGGGGAAGCAAGATTAATGGCAGCAAAATGCAGTGGGGAGCACCCAGACCCCGGGGTCAGGCAGGCTGCAGGTTCTGTTCCATAGAAGCCTCTCACTTGGGGAAAATTAAATAATCTCTCTGAAGCTCAGCTTCTGGAGAAAAGGGATCAAGACGATTTGCCTAGTAGCCCAAAGATGAGAATTCACGCCGATCTGTTTAAAGAACCTGCCACAAAGCAGAGTTTTGAGAAGTAGTGTTTATCATTGGAAATGAGTGCCAGCCAAGAAAGGGCCTTTCCGTGAGCGCCACTGCGTCCCTGTTATCTGTGCTTTCGTGTTGCCAGGAGGAGCCTAAGCTGAACTTCCAAGTAGAGTAAATGAACTGGGGAGTTGGTTTATAATTGGCTGTCAGGCGAATGACAGGTGTTCGAGCAACGCTGTGTGTTTTCAACACCGACGTCCCAGAGTCTGACCGTCCCAGCCTCAGGCGCACGGTCCCTGGGCAGCCTCTCCCCGGAGACCCCCTGCCATGGAGCAGGACTTGGAAGGCATGGACCCCCAGGGTGCAGGACATCCGATGACCCAGCGAGTGGGTGGCAGCGGCTGGGGAGGATGGAGTGGTGACACACTAAAAACAGGGACCAATTTACTGCCTCGGGCCTGAATGGGTCCAGCAGGGCTTGTGGATGGTGCCTCCCCCCCAGCCCCAAGCCCCAACCCTGGGCTGGAACTGAGAAAGGACTCCTCTAACAATCTACCCCCACTTCCCTGGCGGCCCTAGTCCCTGAGCACATCACAAAGGTACCAAGAAGCACCTGCAGAGTTGCAAGGGCCCCCTTCCCTCCGGGAAGCATGAGAGGTTTCAGCAGGGAATCATCTCAGAGGGTGGATAACTCGCCCGGCCCACCTTCCCGTGCTACCAGCCTCACAGCTGTCCCCTGACATGCCCCGGCTGCTTTCTGCTACGACACTATTGTTTGGGAAAATAGTCTCATCTGGTTCCAGACTGAACTTGTCGGGAAATGATGAGCCACTTGCAGCAGCGCCACCGCCGAGGGAGTCAGTCGCTATTATTCCGATCGTGTTCCAACCCGGGCGTTGCCAAGGCGCCGACATCTGGGGAAGCTGCCCGGAGGCCCTGGGCTCCCCAACAAAGACTTGAAGGGGGTCTCAGCGGGCTTTCTAAATCGCCCCCCGGACAATCTGAGCCCAGGAGCGGCCGGGAGACCACTCTAAAAACCCTCAGCAAGTGACACCCCCAGGGTTCTCACATCGGGAACCCCCCCCCCAAGAGCCAGATGTGGCCTGAAGAGGACAGGTCATGGAGGAAAACTTCCCAGATGAAGACCAGGGCAAGAAGGGAGGTGAAGAATAAATAAAAGGAAAAAAAGAAAAAGAAAAAAAAAATCCCTGGGTGGCTCAGCGGTTGAGTGCCTGCCTTCAGCCCAGGGTATGATCCTGGTGTCCCAGGATCCAGTCCCATGTCGGGTTCCCTGCATGGAGCCTGCTTCTCCCTCTGCCTATGTCTCTGCCTCTCTCTCTCTCTCTCTCTCATGAATAAATAAATAAAAGTTTTAAAAAAGAAAAAAAAAGAAGGGAGGTGAAGAAAAGCATGTTGATCACCCATTTCTCACGTTCTCCATTACATGCAACCGTTCCTAAACTCTCCACACTTTTAGCCAAATGCAGTTAGTACACAAACCAGCATGTTCTTGCTTGTAACTGAAAGTTGTAAGTGGCTGTAAAGTCAGTCGTGTGTAAATGGTAGAGTGACATGTGTGTGACGCATCCCGGCCAGACGTGCCCACACTTTTAATTTTTGTCAAGTCTGGATTAGCCTGCCGGGGGGACCGTGGGCATGAATAATGCAAACAGCCAAGGACCTGACTCTCCTGCTTTAGCTTGGGATGTATCCCAACACCGATCCTCAGCAGCAGGCTGATGCTTCCACTGGCACTTGTCTCCAGCCACTGTTGAAGTTAACTTTGCCTTCTGCGATCCCACTCAGGCTCCCGCTACTCTGGGGTGGGTGGCACAACCCGGGGTGGAAGGAGGAGGGCATGGGTGTCACCCTCTTCTTTTACTGTCATAACTTCCAAAAGAACTTTGAAAAACCCATTTGCACATTTTTAAGCAGACATCTGAAATATTTCCTCCTGAGTTAAATAGCTGCAAGTAATGTAACTTATGAGACATTGTAAATATGAATTTTAAAAATCAAGCTGATGCATGATTCTTTTTAATGAAGCCAGTGGAACTTTAAGTGTCATAAACCTTGATTCCCACCGTCATCCATGTAAAAAAAAAACACACATATGCAAATCTTTTTGCTTGTCTAATATTTAACATTGTGATTTTCTCTTGAGTTTTGACTTCCACTCCATTTCACATACTGTGATTTTAGCCGAATACGTCGCTCTAATCTACAGTTCTTTACTAATGACTCAATACTCTTCCTGCAACAAAAATTGAGGATTTTATTTATTTTTATTTCCTGTGGCCATAGTGTAAATTTATTATCCAATAATCTTTATTTTGGAAAAGCAAATAAAAAGGAGTCTAAATGTTCTGGAAAATGTAAAATTCTTCTTACCTCTCACATGTCATTTTTATTTAAAAAAAAACAAGTAATGTTGGTTTCTTTGGAGGTAAATGGGAAGCTTATCATCGCCTTTTTTTGAAATACAAAATGTGCAAATAAAACATGGATCAGGACTAAATGACTGAGAGTTCTCACCAAGCTCTGTGCCCTTACTGCAAATGGAGAAAATGCAGAGAGGCACAATTCCTGGGGGATTAGTGCTTTTTTAAGAATTCTTTTCTTTTCCACCTTCTGTATTATCAGAAAGCATCTAGAAGAAGATTGGAATGGATATTGAGCAATCTGATCTTCAGTAGCCACCCAACTGGAAAAGCCTATAAAGTGATGGAAAACTTAGACAAGCACCTCAAACTCAACAAGACAAGTTGAACTTACCACATCCACTCCTGCTTCCCAGATGCCTCAACGTGCACCAACTCTGTTTTCTCTCCTGGGTTTCCTATCTCAGGGAAGGCACCAGCAGTCACCCAGAAAATCAAAATACCTGATTTTGTTCTTTCCCCCCTTCATGCCACCCCAGCCCACCGATTCTCCCTTCCTGATAATATTCAGATCTGTTCCTCTCCCTCTTCCTCATGTTTAAGAGTTTCATCCTCTTAGGGGCCCTGGGTGGCTCAGTTGGTTGAGCATCTGACTCTTGATTTCAGCTCAAGTCATGATCTGAGGGTCTTGGGATCAAGCCCCACATCAGGCTCCTTGCTCAGTTGGGGAGCCTGCTTCTCCCTCTCCCTCTGCTTCTCCCCCTGCTTGTGCATACTCTCACTTTCTCTCACTCACTCTAAAATAAACAAATCTTAAAAAAAAAAAGACCTTCATCCTCTCTTACCTGACATTTATAGTTAGTCTCTAATGTGCTTTTTTTGCCACCAGTCTCTGTCCTGTATTGGTGCCAAAGTAATATTAATGAAAATACACTGATTCTAGGACTTTCCACCTCTTTGAGTAATGGTTCTCAAGCCTAGCTGCACATTAGAGTGACCTGAAGAGGTTTCAGGGTCCCAATGCCCAAGCCACTCACAAGACCAATGAAATCAGAATTTTTCGCTGAGGTTCCAACATCAATATTTTTTAAACTTCCCAATCAATGCTCGACCAAGGTTGAGAACTGCTACTGTGTGCAGGAGATAATTCCCAGTCTAGCTTCAGAGTCAGAGGCTGTCACTCCCCACACCTAAGCTTCAGCCACAATATCTCTTGGTCCCCCAAACAGGCTCCACCTCTCACCTCTCCAGCTTTGCCTGGCATGCTCTTGACATCGCCTGAAATTCCCTTCCTACTCTCTTGACCCAGAAACTCCTACGAGTCCATGAATATGTTATCCCATCAGGGGTGTGCTCTCCACACTTGGTGCATTCTATCATTACAGTAATTCTCACACCACGTAATAGTTGGGTTATTTGCATGGTCACCTTAACCATTAGACTCTGGGCTCATTGAAAATAGAGAACTGATTCATCTCTGTGTCTCCAGCACCTGGTACCTTTCAGTTGATTCTCAGCACACAGGGGCTGAATGAATCAGTAGATGAATGAATGAAGGAATGAGTGAGTAAAGCATGGATGAAGCTGTTGACTCCATGGTTTCACCCAGCCCTCCAATTCGCCACACTGTACTAAGTATATTAGTTATGGGAAAACCCTACATCCAGTTTTTTCTTTATCAAATATTTCCTTTCACATCTCTGGAGGCACATGGGAATGTTAAAACATGTAGTGAAAAGCACACAACACTGATGTGATACTAATATCCAATTTTTCCTTTCTAGGGTAAGGGAATATCTTCATTTCAGTTATATTTGGGTGGTCAGATGTTCACCTCTTTAAATTATTATTTGGTAATCCTAACCTGGACCCGTTACAGTAGGATGCATACCTCTATCTAGCGGTCCATCAGGCCTTTGAAATAATTACAAGGAATTCTCAGTCTCCTTGTTTGCAATTATTCAAGCACCTTCTACCTGTCATTCAATAATTCTGATTATTCTGCTGCAGGCTCCCTACTGGCATCTCTCTGCTGGTACCAGAAGTTTCCAGACTCTGCTGCCAGACTCTGCTGCCTTCGTATTCTTTCTCTCTTCCTGAACCTTTTCCCTCTTGCTCCTGCTTTTCACCCCACCCATCCTATCTTTTCCCTGAGCACTCCCTTCTCTCTCTGTCTCTCTTTCCCAAACACAGGTCAGAGGTTAGGTGGGGGTGAGACTCACTAACAAAATTCTCCCCAACTGACAAATCATTTACCCTGATTCCTGCCTTTAGTACATGCTCAGACACTAAGTAGTGGCATGAGGCGTTCCTGATGAAGGATTTAGTGGCCACTGGGTAACGGCTCCACTTAAAGACCTAGGTAAAGAACATCTCCTGAATATATCTCAAGAAGCACAACCTCACCTCTGAGAAGCCCACTGGCAAAACTTTGGGGAACACTTTGGCATAATATTTTTGAATAAAGCTTTTTGTGATTTTTTTTCTTTGTTATAGGAAATAATATATCAACATTCTTTAAAACTAAAAATACAGGAAGATCCACAGGAGAAAACAGAAATTCCATGTAATCCTATGGGTAAGACAGAAACCACTATAACTGTTAAGTTGGGTGTGTTTTCTTCTATTCTATTCCTAATAAATATTATACACAGAGTTGGGCAACTCGGGTGGCCCAGCAGTTTAGTGCCTGCCTTCGGCCCAGGGTGTCATCCTGGAGACCCGGGATCGAGTCCCACGTCGGGCTCCCTGCGTGGAGCCTGCTTCTCCCTCTGCCTGTGTCTCTGCCTCTCTCTTTCTCTCTCTCTCTGTGTGTGTGTGTGTGTGTGTCTCATGAGTAAATAAATAAAATCTTTAAAAAAAAATTATACACAGAGTAGCAGGGTTTTCCTGATGCTTCACTAACATAATATAAACATTTCTTCACGCTATGTACTTTGGCTTCATAAGTACAAATGTAACTGACACATAATATTCCATTTGATGCAGATACCACAATTTCCCTGAAAAATTTACTACTACTGAAAATTTACTACTGCAAATTTACATTGTTTCCATGATGACCATAAATGGCTTTGCACACTATTATTTACACACATTTCTCACATTTCTCGTACATTTGCTTTACATTCCTTTAGCTAGATTCCTGGCAGTAGAATTACCTGCTCAGAGGGTATAAATGTTGCCAGCTTGCTTTCCAAAACCTTCCAGAAATTTACAATGTAAGCAGTGTGTGAAAGTATTCATCTCACCAAACTCTTGGCCTAGCTTAACCTTGCATTATCATCAACAAAATAAATAGTGCATGAGCAAGTAAGTGGTAAAGATTTTTTCTAATGGGCGGTATATAGATAATCCTTTCTAAACCCTCGGGCAATGGAAGTTTAGCCATTTCTTGACGTTCTTTGTAAATGATGATCAATACAGGATAAGCTAACATAGCAAATAAACCTCAAACATTCAGTGGTATGGCATACAGAATGTGTTTCTCTTCACAACTTGATGTGGGTTGGAGGACTCCTGAGGAGCTCCCCTCCAAAGGATGACTCAAGAAGCCAGAGACTTCTGTCTTGTAACTTTGCCTTCCCGAACCTTTTGCTTCCAGCCCTATGGATGGGAAAGAATGAGCATGGGAAGGCATACCCACTTTTAGCTGCCCCTAAGCCTTTAGGTTCCCTTTTCCAATCTTTTCTGAAAATCTCCCAAGAAACACTCACCTGTCCATAGCCTATTTTAGTTGTCAGTTGTTAACTCCGCTACCTTGCTCCAACCATTGCTATGCTCTCTGTAAGTGGTTACTGCCTGGGTTGAGTTTCAGCTCTCCCCAGGGTGTAGTAATTCACCCCCATCGTGGGCACACATCCATGCATCTCCCCTGGATGAAAGCTTCCAGCATTGCGAGATCCAGCACTTCAAAGCTTGAAACTATTACTCCTGTTCAACTCTGCTTTCCTTGTGTTCATTATCAGACTTGTCCTCTCCACATGGAGCTTCCTGTCAGCTAACACACTGCTTGAGCATAGCAGTCTCCATGGTAAAAGAAAGCCTCTTTCCCAATAGTTTCTGGGCAGACTAGTGGGTGCTGTCTGAAGGTAATAGAGTTTGAGCGGGACAGTATGGAGTGAGGGTAGAATATAGGAGCTGGGAACCATTAGACCAGAGATGGTGAATATGTGACAAATGTGCTGCCAACGCACCCCTCGCCTGTAGAAGACATGCTAAGTCTTCTTAGCATGGCTAAGTCCTGGCTCTCTTGACTGTGAGGCCCTAGAATCCTTCCAACACAGGTTGAAACCTACTTGCCATCCCTCTACTCGATTAAACTCTACACTCAGGCTCCAGAGTTCTTAGCACATGATGGGCACTCAATAAACATTGATTTAAGCAAATAAAACTAAAGCTGGAATTTGATCTAAGGAGTAAACTTCACAGTGGTTGAATCCAATTTTAGGAAACTGAAGGTCAAAAAAGTTTCATGGAATTTGAGACAAGGGCCAAAAGCCAGGAAATCACAGAGGGTCAAAGCCCAGAAACTGTCTGGAGTCTTTTGAACTGTCCCTGACACCCCACAGATCTCCTTGCTGCTGACCTTGACCTTGCCCACCTCTGGCAATGCCTTCTCCATGCCACAGCCCTCAGTCTCCACCTTGTTTAAAACCTTCTTTGAATTCCCATTGCTTTTAAGGATAAAGACAAGATACTTCCTACCGCTTCCAAGGCTGCCAGACTCAGTCCCGGGGTCCCTCTCCAGACTCACCTCTACGCGTCCCTCACTGAGTTAGGATATTTTACACATGCTATCTCATCTAATATTCACCATTGGCTAGGAACCAGGCTTGTTAGCCCAATTTTCAAGTGAGGAATTCTCACCTGATCCTCCAAGAGATTATGGGAGTTAGCCAAAGTCAGGGAGTTGCCAAGTCTCCTAAGTGGAATTTCCATGCCTGTCTGGTTCTGAGATCGGCATTCAGGAATAGATAGGCATTCATAATTAATGCAGGTTGGTGTGTTAGGCACCTTCTTTCCTTTTTACCGAAACAACAAAACTGGCTATTGGTCCACTGGGATTCATTTACACACGTGCACACACACACACGGAGGAGGAGAGAGAGTTGTCTGGTTCACTTTCTGCCCATTGTGTTGGCACAGTGTGGACACAGCTTTCTAGTGTTTGTAACTAGAGCTAACTTCCCGAAGAGGAAAATAGACCATATATGGTTTTCCTTTCTTTTTTCTTTTCTATTTTTTTCTTCCTTATTCTTTTCTTCTTTTTCATAATTATTCAAATCTCTTTGAGTGAGAAGAGGGAATTCCAGGAGAGTGTCCTATGGATGAGTCAGGCCACTTGGGGGGAGGGGTGGGCACGGGGATGCAGGAGGAGAGACTACGCACAACCGCACAACCGTGACTTTCTTCTCTTCTGGCCCCTGGTCTCCAGCCCAGCCCCTCACAGGTTTGGTTCCCAGGGGCTCCTTCTGCAGAGGGAGAGGCCTTCCCTCGGGCTGATGCCCCAGGGCTGAAAAGTGCCTTTCACCAGCAACTCCTGAGCCGGAGTCTCCTTGGCCTTGACCCACCGAGGTGTCCCTACAGCAGAGGGCAGCGCCTCCCGGCCACTGCCACCTGGCTCCACCGCAGAGACTAGAGAAGCAGGCATCACAGGCCGCACGGTGCCACCCTGCTGGACAGCAGACCATGCTGACCACAGAAGAGGGGCATTTCTTTCTGTCCAGCAGCCTTCTCCAGCTCTGCGGGCTGGAACCCGACACGACCCTCCATTAGCACTGAGCAGTTAGCACTGAGCAGTTAGCATTGAGCAGTTAGCAGTCACCAGTTAGCACTCAGCAGTTAGCAGTCAGTAGTTAGCACTGACCAGTTAGCACTGAGCAGTTAGCTCTCAGCAGTTAGCACTCAGCAGTTAGCACTCAGCAGTTAGCAGTCAGCAGTTAGCACTGAGCAGTTAGCATTGAGCAGTTAGCACTCAGCAGTTAGCAGTCAGTAGTTAGCACTCAGCAGTTAGCAGTGAGCAGTAGCAGTCAGCAGTTAACACTGAGCAGTTAGCTCTCAGCAGTTAGCACTCACCAGTTAGCAGTCAGCAGTTAGCACTGAGCAGTTAGCATTGAGAAGTTAGCACTCAGCAGTTAGCAGTCAGTAGTTAGCACTCAGCAGTTAGCATTGAGCAGTTAGCATAGAGCAGTTAGCACTCAGCAGTATAGTATTGAGCAGTTAGCTCTCAGCAGTTAGCACTGAGCAGTTAACAGTCAGCAGTTAGCACTCAGCAGTTAGCACCAAGCAGTTAGCAGTCAGTAGTTAGCACTGAGCAGTTAGATCTCAGTAGTTAGCACTGAGCAGTTAGATCTCAGTAGTTGGCACTGAGCAGTTAGCACTCAGCACTTAGTACTGAGCAGTTAGCATTGAACAGTTAGCACTGAGCAGTTAGCAGTCAGTAGTTAGCACTCAGCAGTTAGCAGTCAGTAGTTAGCACTCAGCCGTTAGCAGTCAGTAGTTAGCACTCAGCAGTTAACACTGAGCAGTTAGCAGTCAGTAGTTAGCACTCAGCAGTTAGCACTCACCAGTTAGTAGTCAGCACTCAGCAGTTAGTAGTCAGTAGTTAGCACTCAGCAGTTAGCAGTCAGCAGTTAGTAGTCAGCACTCAGCAGTTAGCACTCAGCAGTTAGCATTGAGCAGTTAGCACTGAGCAGTTAGCAGTCAGTAGTTAGCACTCAGCAGTTAGCACTCAGCAGTTAGCTCTCAGCAGTTAGCACTGAGCAGTTAGCAGTCAGTAGTTAGCACTCAGCAGTTAGCACTCAGCAGTTAGCACTGAGCAGTTAGCATTGAACAGTTAGCACTGAGCAGTTAGCAGTCAGTAGTTAGCACTCAGCAGTTAGCACTCAGCAGTTAGCACTCACCAGTTAGTAGTCAGCACTCAGCAGTTAGCAGTCAGCAGTTAGTAGTCAGCACTCAGCAGTTAGCACTCAGCAGTTAGCACTGAGCAGTTAGCATTGAGCAGTTAACACTGAGCAGTTAGCAGTCAGTAGTTAGCACTCAGCAGTTAGCACTCAGCAGTTAGCACTCACCAGTTAGTAGTCAGCACTCAGCAGTTAGCACTGAGCAGTTAGCATTGAGCAGTTAGCACTGAGCAGTTAGCAGTCAGTAGTTAGCACTCAGCAGTTAGCATTCAGCAGTTAGCACTCAGCAGTTAGCTCTCAGCAGTTAGCACTCAGCAGTTAGCAGTCAGTAGTTAGCACTGAGCATTAGCACTGAGCAGTTAGCAGTCAGTAGTTAACACTGAGCAGTCAGCAGTTAGCACTCAGCACTCAGCAGTTAGCACTGAGCAGTCAGCAGTTAGCACTGAGCAGTCAGCAGTTAGCACTCAGCACTCAGCAGTTAGCACTGAGCAGTTAGCACTCAGCAGTTAGCACTGAGCAGTCAGCAGTTAGCACTGAGCAGTTAGCACTCAGCAGGTAGCACTCTGCACTCCACTGGCTGGCAGGCTCCAAAGATAAACAGGGCACCCTTTCCCAGAAGGGCTTTGGGTCCATCGCAATACCCCACAGCCATTAGTCTCAGGAAAGGGGAGCAGCAGGTCTTCCGGTTTCCTTGTCCACGGCCAGGCCTGTTGGCTTTCAGAAACCCCAGGTGACTAATGGAAACTTTGCAGGGGGCTGTCACTTGGGTGACTTCCCTCTGCTCCTGGAGGGAGCTGGCTGTGGATCCATGCTGGGGAGGGTCTGAGTCAGGGGGAAGAGCTTCAGCTACCGGGCAGAAGGCCGTCTGGGAGTGAGCAGGGAGCAGGGAGTGAGCGGCGCCGAGGTGTGTCCAGAGACCAGGGCTCCGGACCGCAGTGCCCAGGAATTACACCTGGCTTTTTGGGTCAACCGTGGCTCACCACACCCTGGGGCTGACACAACACCAGCTGTGGGCATCTTGAATGTTGCCAGAGCAAGAGAACTTTCATACACTGGAGTCTTGAGATGCTTTTGCAAAGAGCGGGGGGGGGGGGGGGGGGGGGGGGTGGAGGGGGGTGGAGGGGTGGGGGGGGGGTGGGGGGGGGTGCGGAACATCCACCGGGGTGTTTTTTGAAGCACAGGTATATCCTAATCTGCCAGTAGGAGCTGCTCTTTCTAGATGAACTGCTGAAAATCCACGAGTCCTTCATTCTCTTCTTGTTCATGTATTTGCTACACTAAAAAGAGTTTTATTCTTATTACATATAATCTTGTTAGTTGTCATACAGAATCAAAATCCACTTAGATACTTTTTAAAAGATTTTATTTATTTATTCATGAGAGACACAGAGAGAGAGGCTGAGTCATAGGCAGAAGGAAAAGCTCCCCACAGGGAGCCTGAGGCAGGACTCGATCCCAGGACCCCATGATCACAACCTGAGCCAAAGGCAGATGCTCAACCACTGAGTCGCCCAGGTGTCCCCATTTAGATACTTTTTTGAATCTTGATTATGAGCTCCGTGGCATTTACCTGGCTTCTCAGTTTTAAAATAGCTGCAAATTTTTTGATTCTTGATTTCCTACATATTTATCCAAGTCATTTCTAAGAATGTTACTCAGGACAGGGCTTAAATCAGAGGTGTCTGGAGGTCACTTGAGGAGCCTCCCATGTGTGTAGTAATTCAAATATCAGTGTCCCTTTTATATAATAAGCCAACAGTAATTAATTCTCCTAAGCCGATTATCTCCTCATCCAACCTATATTTATTTCCAGATCTTTCCGTGATAATCTCAAAATATAAGGAGAGTTCTCTCAACTGTGCTGTTGAAATCAAGGTACACCATCTCTACAGTATCCACTTATTTGCCAACTTGTTAGTCTGATTAGAAAAGGAATTACAAAAAAAAAAAAAAAAAGGAAAGAAAAGAAAAAAGGAATTACTTCCATAGCATCTTTGCTTCATTTATTTGATAAAGTTTATTGAATGCCTCCTTATGTGAAGCACTGTGTAGGCCCTGGGGATGGAAGGATGAGTCTCAAATGTAGAGCGGAGGAGGGTGTCAGCAAGAGATCTAGTTGGGAACTGGATTCCTGAAAGCACAGGAAGTCAGGATGAGATCCCATCACTGGGATTCTATACCTGGGGCTCCCTGACCAGAGGTAACCATCTTTGTTCCAGAGCTTTCACTGGCTGAAAAGCTTCCTATCAACCTGCCAGTCCTTCTGAATCCGTAACACTTCTTCCAGACAGGTGTGCTGAAGGACTCTCCTGTCTCCTCAGAATCCACATCTCTGGGCCTCCACCCCATGGTTTATGTCCAGGAGATTAGCAACACCCTTGGCAGCCTGCACAGCACTTTGTCACAATTAGCGTATAACTAACATTATTTATCTGAAGGAAGAATGAGCCCTTAGTCTTCCAGGAATGGCTTGAAATCTGGTTTCCCAAAGACCAGGCCCAAACGGGTCCCTTCCCAGCATTTACCTTCATAGGAGGCATAAAAATGAAGCCCTCTCTGAAGCCCCCACCCCTTCCTCGTTAATTGGCTATCCATCCAGTTTATCAGGGAAAGAAAAAACAACATGGAGCCATCCTTGATTTTTCTTTCCCTTACCTGCCACATCTAATTCTCCAGCAAGTCCTACCCATTCTTCCTTGAACTATCCCGACCCTGATAATTTCTTACTGTTTCTACTGCTGCCTCGGGATCTAGCTCAGCATCCTTTCCCCCTTCGTCCACTGTGATGGACTAAGCCTCCAACGTGATGTCCCCACTTCCACTCTCTCCTCCCACACTTGCACACACCAGCCAGGCCCTTTACAAACATCAACGAGCTCAGGGCGCTCTCCTGCTCTCAGGGTGCTTCCCTTTAACAGTTGGAATAAAACAACCCCTCCCAAAGGTATTGTTTTTTGGGGAGCATTCCAGGAGGAAAAAGTAACACTATTTCGTTTGGATCGAGCAAATGCCAGTGAACTTACGGCAGAAGTGAATGTGTTCCATTATGGCTGGTGAAAACCAGGGGACAGGGCTGTTTTGTCATGTGAGTCTGATGAGAAGAAGGTGATACATCTCCACTCTTTGGTCCCTCATCTAAGTGGCACATGCATCAATCCCCTGCCTACAAATCCCCATGACTGAGGTCAAGTGTCTGTCAGATGCTCAGGCTGGTGATGACTGAGTCCTCACTGTGAACTTGTGAGCTCACAGTGGGGACTGGGCCTCGCTGCCCTGGAGGGTCCCTTGCATATATAATTAAATATAAATGATTCTTTAAAATAGGAAAATATAAAGAATTTGTTATGGCCTGTATTGGTTTGCTGTGGTTTTACTGTGGTAATAGAGTGTCCCAAACTGGGTGACTTAAAACAGTAGAAATTTATTGTCTAAGTTCTGCAATCTGAAAGTCCAAGGTCTAGGTGTTGGCCAGGTGGGTTCCCTCTGAGGGCTGGGAGGGAGAATCTGTCCCAGGCCTCTCTTCTAACTCCTGGTGTTTGCTGGCAATTTATGGGGTTTCTTGGCCTCTAGATGCATCATTCATGTCTCTGCCTCATCCTCACATGGGTTAGTTCTCTCTGTGTGCGTGTCTCTAAATATCCCCTTCTTCTAGGGACACCAGTCATACTGGATTAGGGCCCACCCTAATGACCTCATTTTAACTGAATTCCCTTTGTAAGACTCTATCTCCAAATAAGGTCCCATTCCGAAGTATGGGTTGTTAGAACTTCAACATATGAACTTTGAGAGAGCAGGATTCACCCCATAACATGGCCTATCATTCTCATGAACATAATCCTTGTTAACATAACAAATATGGGACCTTGGTTTAAAAAAAAAAAAGCAGTACCCAAAGGTATAAGACTGTTGTGTGAATTCAACAAAACAATGCACATAAAGGTTTGGCACTCAACGCATCTTAATTTCCTCATGTTCTATGTCTCCACATCACCAGCCAGTTCTTTCCCAGATGAAAAGTTTTATTTTTTTTTCCACATGAAAAGTTTTAAAAGGTATTAAAAAAAAGATAAAATCATCACTCACACAAATATAAAATGAACACATATTAAAGGTTTCATGTAACTCACCTAATAAGGGTAAGATGTGGCAAGTGGCTCAAAGGAGAATTCAAAGAATCACACATATATAGGCAATAAGGAATATTACTACCCCATCCACACGATTCACTTGCATTTTAGAGATAAGAATCATTTGCTTTTACTTTTCTATGACCTAAGATTTGTAAATTTGCTTACCTATAATGAAAAGTAAGATGACCAAAGGATGCACTAGACAGGGCAACGAGTAATTTTTTTCTACTGCAAAGCATTTTTTTGACAACTTTTTCTGACAGAAGTAAATCTTGAACCATAAACCTTCTTGCTTTCTTCCACTTTTCAAACGAGGAAATGGTCAGCAAAACTAAACTCATAAAGCTTCCCTTTATGAAGCTGTTAAAATCAAGTATTTTTAAAATTGGGCCAGCATCTCAATTGGAAGAAACAAAAATAGCCATTAAAAAGGTGGAGACATATTTTTTAAATGGGAGGGAAAAAAAACCTCTTTAGGTGCCTGCTAATGTCAGAGTCCCTGCTGGTAGTCACACACCCCTAGGAATGCGACTCTGAAAAAACAGCCAAAGACAGCCTTATTTCTCATCACCCTTGTAAATCTCTCCTGCTCTCCTGCTCCTGAGGTGACAGCAAGCCCCATGAAGAAGAAACCTTGTCTTTTTTTCCCACTTTAAGGTTTCTTCTAGCCTAGCTCCTTCCACACTATAACTTGGAGTTTACTAGTTCCAGGAGGACAGCACCAGTGTCATAGTCAGTTTTTTTTGTCCCTTGTGCCTGGCACAAAGTCTAGCAAATAGCAAAGCTCAGTTTACTAAATCAAGTTGAATTGGATTGGGTTGGATCAGATCGGATTGGACTGGGTTGGGTTGGGTTGAGTTGGGTTGGTTGAGTTGAGTTGAATTGAGTTGAGTTGAGTTGAGTTGAGTTGAGTTGAGTTGAGTTGAGTTGAGTTGAATTGAACTGTACTGAATTGGATTCCTGTTCGAGGTCCCAGCCTGAGGACCTTTAGGTCCTCAGCAGCACTGCCAAAGTGGCAGTCTTTTAATTTCATTGCAAACTCAGCTTTCTTTCAATTGCTATCACTTAGCAGGCAATTATATAACACACCAGGACAAGAAAAAGGTAAATTGTTTCCTCTTTGGCTACACTGAAGCATGTAAAATTTGGAAAGTCACAGAGGTACCATTTAGTGCAACAAAAGCTTGCTAGGTAACAATTCCCTTTTCTCCTTGGGTGTCGGATCTTTAGTGCCTCTGTAAGTGCCACCCTTCCCACCACAGAGGCTGAAAACTTTGTGGGAAAGGAACTCATGAATGAATGAGAGTCTTTATAGCCTAATAATGCCAATAATTACCAGCAGTTGCAGAGTACTTTATGGTTTGCAAAGTACTATTCATACACCTCATCTTATTTAATTCCTACAATCATCCCGTGAAGGGTGGATCATCATTCTCATTTTAAACACAAGGATATATAGGTCAATGAGATGAAGCTAAACGGGTGGAGTTAGGAGATCCAGATCTCCATGCAGATGCAGATCTGGATCTCCTAACTCCAGAACAAATTCTCTTTCCCCAACCCCACTCCTCTCTGGGAAAGATGAAAGCAGAGGGATGCTTATGGATGCTCCAGGTAGCAACGGACTTGGTAAGCTCTTCATTTAGGTTACTGTTGAAGTGACCAGCTAAGTAATGAGCACATACATTGATAATGGTTCCCCTTTTAGTCTTTGAGCACATACCCATCATGAGCTACACCTAATCCTCAGGTGGGCCATGTGAACAGGGTAGAGGGCTGGATGGGAAACGAGAGCTAAAAACCAACATCATACAAACCTTAATATTTGCCACACCTTGTTCTGAGCACTTTACAAATATTAACTAATGTAATTCTTATAACCACCTTCTTTTACATAGAAAGTCAGAAAGGCATAAAATAAAGGCTAGATCAGGGGTCACCGAGCTTTTTATTGGTCACCAATAGACCAATAGACCACAAAAAGACTCACTGCCTGTTTTTTAAAAAGTTTTATCAGAACATAGCCATATCTACTCACTTATCTATTGTCTATGGCTGCTTTCACACTAAAATGGCAGAAATAAATAGTCATCATGAAGACCACTTGGCTTACAAAGCCTAAAATATTTACTACTTGTACCAAAATTTTGCCCATCTCTGGTTTAAATGAATACCTCTAGTTAGCATATACACAGTAAGGATATTTTGTCTATGTATCTGACTCTTACAGGGGACCATATGCTTTTTACATGCAAAGAGTGTGCCCTATGTATCTCTGCAACTCAGCACCTAGCACAGGGGATGCCATAGAGGGACTAGAAAAAAAGATTTGTTAAAACCAACTGTCAGGAAAGTCTCTGAAAGACTTTGAAATGACAAAACCAATTATTGAATGTTCTTTCTAGGATACCATAGGGGTGTGTGGCATTATTAGAAAATCTAAAATTTATGTTATTGATAAGAAGAGATGAAGGAGATGAAGGAGAAAAGAAAAAAGTTACTCCAAGAAATAATGGTTGAGGGCAGCCCAGGTAGCTCAGTGGTTTAGTGCAGCCTTAGCCCGGGCCTGATCCTGGAGACCCAGGATCAAGTCCCACGTCAGGCTCCCTGCATGACGCCTGCTCTCCCTCTGCCTGTGTCTCTGCCTCTTTCTCTCTCTCTGTGTCTCTCATGAATAAATAAGTTAAATCTTAAAAAAAAAATGGTTGAAAACACCCAAAATTTGAAAAAAAGACATAAATCCACAGATGTAAGAAGTTTAGGGAACCCCATTGGGATAAACTTCTGGGGGAAAAAAAAAAAACCAAACCCAAAGCAAAACACATACTAGTCAAACTACTGAAATCTAAAGACAGAGAAAAACTTTTGAAAGCAAGGAGAGAAAAACAATTCTTATCTATAAGAGAAAAAGAATTCAAATAACAGTGACTTTCTTATCAGGAACCATGAAGGCTAAGATAAAATGGCACAATATTTTTCAATTACCGACAGAAAAGAACTGTCAACTCATAATCTTATTCCCAGCAAAAATACCCTTTAGACATGAAGGGAAAATCAAGACATTTTCAGTTGAAGGAAAACTAACAAATGTGTCATCAGCCTACTTACCCCAAAGAACGGCTAAAGGAAATTCTTTAAGTAGAAAGGACAAAATAATAGAAGAAATCTTAGAACATCAATAAGGAAGAAAGAATATGGTTTTTCCCTCTATTCTGGGTAATTATGTAAGCAAAATATAGGTAAATGCAATAAACTTTGCATTTCCTCTTTAGTTTGCTAAATTATCTTTGATGGTTGAAGCAAAATCGTAACATTGTCTGATATAGTCCTAAATATGAGAGGAAATATTTAAAGCAATGATTTTATAAACAGGGAAAGGTAAAAGGAAGTAAAAGGAAATAAGATTTCTACATTTCACTCAAACTGGTAAAATAATGACACAATTGTCTCTTATAGGTTATATATATAGTGTTATATCTAGAACAACCACTAAAAAAGCCATCAAACAGGCTCACTCAAAAATAGAATAGATAAAATGAAATTTAAAGAAATGTTGAAGTAATCCACAGGAAGGCAGGGAAAACAAAAATAGAAAAACAGAACAGAAAATAAAAAATAAAAAGGTAGACTTAAGCCCAATATATTAATAATAATATCAAATATAAATAGTCTAAATACAATTAAAAGATAAAGATTAGCAGAGTAGATTTAAAAACACAGCTCATAAAAAAATAAAAATAAATTAAAAAATAAAAATAAAAACACAGCTCAACTATTCACTTCCTAAAAGTAACTCACTTCCAAGAATGATATAAACAGGTTGAAAGTAAAAAGATGGGAAAAAGCTGTATTCATTTTCTTTTGCTGCTGTGACAAACCACTACAAATTGAGTGGCTTGAAACAACACAAATTTATTATCTTTAAAAATCCAATTTTGTTTAATTTAAGAACTCTTGTGCTAGGGCAGCCCAGGTGGCTCATCAGTTTAACGCCACCTTCAGCCCAGGGCGTGATCCTGGAGACCTGGAGAGCCTGCTTCTCCTTCTGTCTGTGTCTCTGTCTCTATCTCTGCCTCTCTCTCTCTCTCTCTCTCTTTCTGACTCTCATGAATAAATAAAATCTAAAAGAAAAAAAGAACTCCTGTGCTAGAAAAGCTCCTCTGAAGAGGATGAAAAGACAAAATACAGACTGGCAGGAAATATTTGTAAACCGCATGTCTGACAAGGGGCTAGTCTAGAATAGCTAAAGCTAGTCTAGAATATATAAAGAACTCTCAAAACTCAACAGTTAAAAAAAAAATCCACCTGGAAAATGTGGAAAAGACATGAAGGGACATTTCACTAGATGAGAGACAGATGGAAAGTAAATACATGAAAAGATATTCAACATTATTAGTCATTAGGAAATTCAGATTAAAATTACGAGAGGTATTCCAGAGAAATATGCTGAGTGAAAAAGGCAACCTCAAAGGCTACATATTGTATGATTCCATTTATATAAAATTCTTGATGTGGACAAAATTATAGAAACAGAGAACAGATTAGTAGACAAGGAAGAGGGTGTGGGAGCAGAAGAGAAGTGGATGTGGCTTAAAAGGGCAGCATGAGGGATCCTTGTGATGGAACATTCTGTGTCTTGACTGTATCAATATTAATAACTTGGTTGTGATATCATACTCTAGTTTTTGCAAGATGTCATCATTGAGGGAAATCAGGTAAAGGCACATGGAATCTCTTTGTTTTGTTTCTTACAATCACATATGAATCCTTAGTGACCTCAAAATTAAAAGTTTAACTAAAAAAACTTCATGAAAAAAATTTCATTCAGGACTTCATAGGCAAGTGAAGAACAAGCCCTTATAACATGATCTACAGTTTTTCAAGGTGACTTCACCTCCATCACTTTATATAATCACTGTCTCATTCATTCATTGATGTATGTGTGTAATCATTAAAAATATTCTCTATTAAGTACTGCGGTTGGGCTCAAATTACAGTTATAAATCCTACAATTCCTTCTCTCAAGGAAGCCATAGTCTTTTTATCCTCACCAACCATGTTAAGGAGGGCACGTATTATCATTTTAGAAATGAGAAATGAGAAATGAGAATTTTAGAAATGAGAAAACTTACAACCAAAGGATTGTGTGGCCTTGTCCAAAGTTACACATTAGTTCACCATGGAGCTGGCTGTGGACATAGGTCTTCTCTTAAGTTCTTCCCATTTTACTACAGTAAAGCAAAATGGTGAAGAACACAGGCTTTGGGATCAGACAAGTAGACTCAGCAACATCATTTATTAGAGTTGTGCCCTTGGATGCGTCCCTTTGTCACTCTCTGCGTCAGTTTTTTTTCTCTGTAATAGTCCTATTGGTATAAGGGAATATTGCCCTTATACCAATTAAGTAGTACAAGAGAAATTATAATAATACAGTAAGAAGAGCTCAAATATAGATGATATTTCTTCTGTAAATTTCCAAACCATGGGCAGCTCCTGTGGCACAGCGGTTTAGCGCCGCCTGCAGCCTGGGGTGTGATCCTGGAGACCCTGGATCAAGTCCCACATCGGGCTCCCTGCATGGAGCCTGCTTCTCCCTCTGCCTGTGTGTGTGTGTGTGTGTATGTGTGTGTCTCTCTCTCTCTGAATAAATAAATAAAATCTTTAAAAAATAAAAATAAAAAATAAAAATAAAATAAATTAAATTAAAAAAATTCCAAACCATTATCAAACATCAATTAATATACATATACTGAGGGCACCTGGGTTGTTCAGTGGTTGAGCATCTGTCTGCCTTTGGGACTCCATCAGGCTCCCTCTGTCTGTGTGTCTGCCTCTCTCTCTGTATCTCTCATAAATAAATAAATAAAATCTTTATATATATATATAATTATTTATTATATATATATATATAATATATATCCTGAAAAAAGCAGGGGTGCTCTACTGGTTCAGTCAGTAGAGCACGTGACTCTTCATCTCAGGGTTGTGAGTTCAAGCCCCACATTGGGTGTAGAGATTACCTAAAAATAATCTTTAAGGAAAAAAAAAAGAAAAAGGCAAATGGATAGAAATATTTATGATTCTTGTTTGAGGGAATAAAGAAGTGGCATGTTCGACAAAAGCCTCAAATGTCCCAGTGACAAAATTGGGACTAAAGGTAAAAGACCCTTTTCTCCAAGAACATTTTTAAGAAAATTTAAACATTTGGCTCCTCCCATATTGGCCACAGAGGGAAGCTGTGGAGTCCATTTATCATTTGTATCTTGTAATCCTCTCCCTCCTTTCAAGCTAGTAACCATATGTTGGGGCGTGCAAGTGTTTTAATACAGCCAGATGGGTGAGGCATAAGGACTATAATCAGTTCCTTCTCTCAACAATGCCCCATTTTTCTCACTTGTCCACCAAACATGGATTAATTATGAGTCTTGTCTCCCCAACAGGTGGTACCTGTGATCACATGACCATATCAGATCCACCTCCAAAATAGGCAGATAAATAGTCTACACAGCATTTCTAGTATAAATGTTCATCACCTGTGTATGCAAAGAGGCAGGGCAAGTGTGGTCTTTACCAGACTGTTCTTTGACTTGGTATTTCCATGCCTGTTGACAAAGTTGATGAGGCAGTTCTAAGCAGCCCCATTATGGAATGTCAATTTAAATCAGACTCTGCTAGATCTGACATTCAAGGCATTCCATAACCATTTCCAAGTGGAGCACCAACACGGTCCCATCATTTGCCATTTCCTTCCTGGAGGCACTTCGTACCGACCCGTGTGACTTATGTCAGGGATTTTGAAGATTTCCAATTTCAAATGTTGTGTGGTCCATCACACAAACTCTCAAAGCCATAGACACACCTACCTTTTGGCCTGCTTCTTGTACCTCAGGTTGGCATAAAAACCCTTTTTCAAACCATGCGTTCTGATCTGAGATTCAGAAAACAAAGTCACCACAGTTCAAGGTCCAAAGAAAAGGAATAGTTAAGGCTAAATGTAAAGAGAAAGCAAATTATTTCTCAGCAGTGACACTGCCAGAAAGGGAACGTAGGTTGCTGCTTGCCAGGGAAAAGCCATAAAATGGCTTGACATAAGAGCTAAACTAGCCACTTGCTTCATGGAGAACCACTTGCAGGATTGATAAACTCTCATCATTCAGAGCTAGGTATTTAGCAGATATTTTCTGGAAAATTTATGAATGATAGTAAGCCTATTACTTTCAAGAAAACCGACTAACTTTTTTTAAAGATTTTATTTATTTATTTAAGAGACAGAGCACAGGAGCGGGGGGGAGGGGCAGAGGGAGAGGGAGAAGCAGGCTTTCTGGTGAGCAGGGAGCCAGATGTGGGGCTCCATCCCTGGACCCCGGGACCATGACCCATGCCCAAGGCAGATGCTTAACTGACAGAGCCACCCAGGTGCTGCCCAAACGAACTAACTTTTAAGAGATCATTATCAAAATTGGAACTGCAACATGAACATTAGAATTTTGGAAAACTTGTGTCTGCGCTCTGTGACTTACATGAATGTGAAGGATGGGCATCGGGACCCGTGAGGTTGAATGATCTATTCAAAGGGGATGGAAAAGAGAAGTGCAGAGAAAATGCCTTCCGAGAAGGTAGAGAGAAAAGACACAGAAGGTGAAGGAGATTAAAGATGAGGAGTCAGAAGTGGGAGGAGAACCAAAGGAGGGTCACTGAAGCCAAGAGAGGGGAGAGGACTTGGGTGCCAGACAGTGCAAGGGGTGGGGGAGGCTAGTGGCCAGCAGAGGAGACCCAAAGAGAGCCAGGATGGCAGGCAGTAAGTGTGGGAGATCATTCTGGAAAAGTGTTGAGACATTTGGCTGTTGTGTCAGGAAGGGAATTGGGATGATGTGTGGAATAAGCAACATCAAGGGAGACGCTTGTTTGTCCTCACTGGCTGCACATCATGTGGGACCCAGAGCTCACATTGACTTCAGATCTTTCTCTCCTTCAGGACCACATTCTTCTTGGGCTCAGAGCTGTGTCTCTTGCTTCTAATATTTCAAACAAATTTTGTAGCATCTATTATTTCCAGCTTTGAAATTAATTAATACATTAGCCTTTCTTGGTTTCCATTCTGAGGAAGTAATACTAACTGCAGTCTAAGGTTAGAACAGCAATACATGTGATCCTGCTCAACCTGGACCTGCTTCTGCTTTACATGGAAATAAAATATAAGTGCCTTCCAGAAGCCTTGATTGCTAACGTAGGCCCTCACAGAAACTCTCTACTGAGCTTTCTCATAAGGACCCAAGTGGCGGTGGGTGGTGTCATGGGTGCTTCTCAAACCATTAGTACTGAACGACCAGAGTTTGTAAATCTCCAGTACATTGTGGACTGATACCTTGGTAAAATGCAATTAAAAGTGAGCAGTTAGGGATCCCTGGGTGGCGCAGCGGTTTGGCACCTGCCTTTGGCCCAGGGCGTGATCCTGGAGACCCGGGATCGAATCCCACGTCAGGGCTCCCGGTGCATGGAGCCTGCTTCTCCCTCTGCCTGTGTCTCTGCCTCTCTCTCTCTCTGTGTGTGTGTGACTATCATAAATAAATAAAAAAAAATTTTTTTAAGTGAGCAGTTAGAAAAAATGAAATTGAAGAATACACATAATACAAGCCCAATTTCTATTATTAGATTCAACAAACATTACATGTCAATAAATATAATGAGTGCTGAAACAACACAGGAAGAAAGGGAAAAACTACAAGAATTACGCAACATTGAAATTGTGCATACGTGTGATTGGCAAAATCATTATTACGTTTGTAAGTTTAGTCATTCCGTAATTGTGACTAAGTAAGCAGTTATAAGTAAAATAGCAATATTACCCATACTCTTACTCCTATTCAACTTCTATACTCATACCTTGCATAAACAACGTAAAGGTGTAAATACTTGCTTTTTTAATGTAAAAAACTGAGCTTGCTTCTTTACTGATTAATTTAATCTAGGTTAGGTTGACAACACATTTGTCAAGGGGACAATGTTTACCTGAACTCTTTCTTTTTTTTTTTTAAATTTTATTTATTTATTCATGAGACACAGAGAGAGAGAGAGAGAGAGAGAGAGACAGAGACACAGCAGAGGGAGAAGCAGGCTCCATTCCATGCAGGGAGCCTGACGTGGGACTTGATTCCGGGTCTCCAGGACCACACTCGGGACTGAAGGTGGCGCTAAGCCACTGAGCCACCTGGGCTGCCTACCTGAACTCTTTCTGTAGCTTGTTTCCTAGCACTCATAATAGAGAAGTCTTTCTGCCGGAGGTCTGTTGACAATATAGGAGAAGAGATGTAAAGCAATTTCAGGAGCACATTGTATTTGCTTTTAACTTCATGCAAAATTAAGCAAAGCAGAGATGTATCTTCAAATGTCATCTTCGGACCTTCAGCAGTTGCCAGTTCCAAAGAAATATCCCCATGAGTTGAGGTTAAATTTAAATTACCTTTCAATAAAGGAAGTGAATGATAAATCTATGAATCGCCGTTGCATAGGCCTTCACTTGATATTCAAAGTAACATCTGAAAACATACTCTCAGATTCGACAAGTATTCGGTGATAACTTTTCACAGATGTGCAGCAACAGCTCAGCACTTCGTGGATGACTGTTATTACATTATGGAACATGCCCTAACAATCTGGAGCGACTCTCCATTCTTCCAAGCTTCTAACTTTTTTTTAATGCGCTTAGATCTTATCTACCATTGAAAAATATCTGCTGCGTGATCTCCTCGCATGGGAGTATCGTGATGACCTAACTCGTCAAAGTATCAGATGAATTACCAAGTCTGGTTACCCAATTCCCATCTTTTAAAAGTTTGGCCCAAAAGGCTTCTAATGGTGCAGAAGCACAAAGCATTCATTTTTTTTTTTAATGATCTTACATTTTCTCCAATATTTATACACTTTTGATTTACAGTTGATAAGATAACCTTTGGGACACCTGGGTGGCTCAGCAGTTGAGCACCTGCCTTTGGCCCAGGGCGTGATCCTGGAGCCCCAGGATCGAGTCCCACATCCGGCTCCCTGCATGGAGCCTGCTTCTCCCTCTGCCTGTGTCTCTGTGTGTCTCTCTGTCTCTCATGAATGAATAAATAAAATATTTTTTTAAAAAATAAGATAATGTTCGAATATCACACTCTGTAATACAGCCCTTCTGTGCAAGACTAGTGTGTGGCTTGCCATGTCCGCAGCTGAACCAGGCATTGGGTTATTGCAGCAATGTTGAACTTCCATTGAAATTTCTAAATGCTTGCTCTCAGATGTTTGCAATTAGTGTAGCCCAGACAGACAACAAATAGCTCACAAGCAGCATGTGTAGTCCTGGTTTAGACATCAAAACTCTCTTCAAATCCTCTCTAATCCTCTTTCTCTGTCTTCCCAAACCTCAGCTCTCTCATTTTCTTCGCTTACAACCCCTCTCGCTGATATTTGTGCCCTCGGGGCAACCCCAATCACCAGCTTGGGAACTGCTTCTCATAGCTTCACAGGTTCATAGGTCTACGTCCTCCCAGCTCAGCAAAGCAAAACCACCTTCCTCTGCACCTGCTGCTGGAAGGGGCTGGTAGGGGCAGGGAGTGGGGAGGAGAGAGATGCAGGGTGTGGGGGATTGGATTACATGGCTTGGGGGGGATAGAAATATATGTACAAATATTTACAATTTGGCCTTTCTGTCCTTGTAACAACATTGTTTATCACAAAATAAAAGGGGAAACGTTTAATTATATGTTGATCAGTCTTTGGTCAATGATCATATCTTTAGCTCCCTCTCCTATTGATAGGTTTTGCCTTTTTTTCTTAATTTCTGCAAGGGGTTCACTGTAAAATCATTGCTATCATGCTTGGAAAACATAGGTGACCCAATTCTATCAGCCCATCATTTTCCTAGCATATCACATAGCACATGGTTAGCATTCAAAAATGTTCAAATCCGCAGGGGGAAAAATGTTCATCTTCGGTAACCAAAGAAATACCAGTTTTAAGCAACTCAAGGTGCCATTTGTTTCATCTCCCACTTATTACAAATGTCAAGCGATGGTATCACTTAATGCTGTGGAGGGTGAGTGAGGCTAGTACCCACCCCCAGATTGAGGGTGGCCCTGTAAACGAGCAAATGTTCACACTTCAGAACCTCTTCAGATTTCCACAAATATTTACTAAATGCCCATTATTCTTTTGTCATAGAATGGAATTCATGCCCACCACAATCCTAATTGTTAACCAAATGCAATCTGACCTCCAGTCAGCAGCAAGTTGGCTTTCCATACCCCATGATGCTTCTAGTCACAAACTTCACGCTATTTTGACATGATGCAATTTGAAATGAGGTCAAGAGAGTTTGGCATCTTTTATTTCCTCGATTTATCATTAAAATCTATGACAGGCAGAGAAGTGGTGGGAGAAACCTGTCAAAAACGCTCCACTGTAATCTGGAGACCAAGCATATGTGTCATGGTGATGAAAGTTGTCGGTTAAATATTGCCCAATGTTCTCCTTTGGGAGCCTTGCAAAACAAGAAAGCCCCAGTTTCTGTTAAGAAATTATAAGGAGCGATAGAGGCATCTTTCAGCCAAAGCATTTAAGAAAGTCATTTCTGGAATTCTGGGTTTCCTCTTGGAAGAGGGTTTGAAAGACAGTATTTCATGAATAACTTTGTAAAGTCTGCCCTCTACTGCTCTTCATAGTCAATGCAGTCAATAGTCACAAATTCATTTTATGTTTTAGAGGACATCCTGCCTATTTTTTAAAAAAGATTTTATTTATTTACTTTATTTATTTATTCATGAGAGACACAGAGAGAGAGAGAGAGAGGCAGAGACACAGGCAGAGGAAGAAGCAGGCTCCATGCAGGGAGCCCAATGCGGGACTCGATTCCAGGTCTCCAGAATCACGCCCTGAGCTGAAGGTTGTGCTAAACCTCTGAGCCACGCAGGGGGGCCCACATCCTGCCTATTTTATCTACCATTTACAAGCAGCTTCAAACATGCCAGGCAATGGGTAGATGCTTTACATGACTTGATGCATTCAGTACTTACTATATCCTCAGGAGGTAAGAAAAGTGCTATTACTTCTACTTCACATTTGAGGAGACATGCTCAGAGAGGTTAAGTAACCCTGCCAAAGACACACAGCCGACCCGTTAAAGTCCTGAGATTGTAACCCTGGTTGTCTAACATTAAAACTAAGTTTTCCCTCTATGTCACAGTGCCTCCAACTTGCTTATTACCTGACAATTTATTAAGCAGGTGTACCCATATATCCATTGTTACCCGTTATCATCTCAGAGAGCTATTTCAGACACACATTCAAACACAAAATTGACCACAACATAGACTGAAGATGAGACAGCCATTCACATGCTAACTCCAAGCCTCCCTGGTCAAGTGGGTGGGCAAGCCCCAGCATCAAAGCATCGCCAGTTAACTGCATTGCAGAGCTGTGGCCACTTCCAAGGCAATCTGGCCCCATGGAGCGTGAATGTTGACATACTAGAAACTGGTGTTGCTGGAGGATTCCAGCAGAACCACAAGAGACAGAGACAAAGCACTAACCTCTGGGCAGTGTGCTTCTAGCCACTGTTAGGTCGCCAGAGGGGAACCACCAAGTCTCACCAGGGCCACCAGTGAGCATAGGGAATCATCTCACTGATGTGCCCATGCCACTAGAAACCCAGTGGGGTCCCTACAAGGCTGTCAAAGAGCAGCTGGGAGGTCTCCTCGGAAGGGAGAGAGAGACAGAGAGAGAGAAAGGTAGAGGCAGCTTGAACGTGACTCAGGAACCTGGAGGAGCCAGCTTTGTGTCTGTGTGAGTGACAGGGGCATCGGTTACATGTGTTCGGTCTTCACCTGGTAAGTGAGGACATCTTATTTTCTTTGGTACTTGGTTGGCATGTATTCGAAACATGTCACCATAGAAACAATGTTAGGTCCCAGCCACCCTCAAAACTCATTTACTATGGAATGTTATTCTTGAATGAATGTATCTAAAATATCACACTGTTGCCACCAAAGTATATGCAAAAAGCTTCGGGGGGAAAAAACCCATCCAGGATTCCAACCCCAGACCTTAGGTCCTCCTGTGTCATCTGTTCCCCTCCCACATCTACTGGGGAGGAACAGCAGGGACTCCCCAGGTCTAGGCCAATGCTGCTATGGGGCCACAGGGGCTGCAGCTGTGTGAGAGCAGGAGGGTGCCTAGTGTGAGGACCAAGTGGGTGGGGCTAGAGACCTCCTGAAGAGCTGCAGGGCAGGCTTTTTGACAGCGTTGCTCCCAGCAGGGCAAATTCCATAACCTGGTTGGAAATCTGGTTCCTCTTTTTCTTTCCTTCCTCTGGTTTTCAGTCTGGCCCAATCCCAGGGCCCAGCCAAGTCTAGTGAGCACAGAGGCTGTGGGTTGGATTGTTCAGGTCTCAGGAAAGAGCGGATGTTACCCTCCACCCAACAGGTTACATAAAGAGAATTTTGGGAAAGGATTATTTAGGAGGGTTAAAGAAAACCACAGATATGGTGAAACACCCTGGAGGAGGAAGAGAAGGGACCATTGTCACCATAGGCTGAAAGGAGAAGGAGAGGGACCTGTCAGCCTAGAGACACAGCCAATCCATGTCTGGCAGAAGGAGACTCAGAAGAATGAGTAACCCAGCCTCACTCCGTTCCTGCCCTCTGCCTCTGGCCTGTGCCTCCCATTGGCCAAACCCAGCTATAGCCAGAAAGCAAAGGAGCCCTTTGATGCAATCCACAAAGGTCAGCCTCAAAGAGCACGCAGTAGCATGGAGATGGGCTTAAAGTAGACCTGCACTGGGCCACATGAAAAATTTAGAGTATAGGGGCCTTCCTCTACCTGTAGCAATAACTTGTCAGGTGGCGTGGTGGATTGGCTAAAGATATGGGGTTGGTACTCAAAGCAACTGATCCAAATGCAGCTCCATCACTTGCTATCCCTGTGATTTTGATTTAATCATTTAACCACATTAAACTTCAGTTTTCTCATCTGTATAATGGGAATGTGGTTCCCTACCTTCCCATCTCACTCAAGTATGTATGCTGGTACCATGGGGGTGTCCACATGGGGCCCATAGGATGGAGGTGAGCAAGTTGATGTTTCACAGGCAGACATCCTTCTCTTGGATGACGTTCAAGAAGATTTCTGCTTGACTGCATGGAGAACATCTGCCATGGCTTCATTGTATGGTTGACGTGATAAGTGTATTCCAATAGTGAGGGATAAGGGAAATACCTGGAGATGCCGACTGTGCTCCCACCCAACTTCCCGATATTGGTCACAGACCCAGGTTTGGCCATTTCTCACTGAAGAAGCCCCCAGCTCCCTACATGGCTCCAAGTCTAGTCTACAAAGTGCCCCAACTCCTTCAAAGGGTGCCGTCTCTCTGCAGATCCCTGGGGACAGGTATGAATGGGTGGGGGGATTATTTTTTCTAATCTATTGTTATACAATGAACTGACTTTCAAGGTCTTATCATCTACATCTGTAAAATGTCCGTCAACTGATGAATGAATAAATAAAATGTTTATATCCATACAGTGGAATATGATTCAGCAATAAAAAGGAAGGAAGTACTGATTCATGCTGTAGCATGGATGAACCTAAGAATGTTACGCCAAGGGAAAGAAGCCAGTCACAAAGGACCTAATAATATATAATTCTATTTACACGAAATGTCCAGAATAGGAACATTTATACATCCATAGAGAAGGAAAATAGGTTAGTGGTTGCATAAGGAAGACACGTGGGTGGGGGGAGGGGGTGATAGGCAGAAATGGAGTGACTGCTTTTGGGGGTGATAAAAATGTTCTAAAATTGATTGTGGGGATGATTCACAACTCTGTGAATATGCTAAAAACCACTGAAGTTTACACTTTAAATAGGTTAATTGTATGGTATGTGAATTAATCTCAATAAAGTTGTTATAAAGAAAGAATGTTCTGGAAGTAGATAGCAGATAGTGAATGTAATTAATGCCACTGAATTATATGCTTAAAGTGGTTACATTGGCAATTTTTATGTTATATATATTTTTCCACAATTTAAGCACTTTTTAAAAGTGTTCAAAACAGCAATATGAAAAATAGCCAACACTGGAAAACAACACAGATGTGGATGAAAATATTGGGGAATATCCATACTACATACATTCTTGCTATATTCATGCTATACATGAATAAAAATGCTACATGTATCAACGTGACAGATTCTCACAAAAGTAGTGTTGAAAAAGGGAAGTCCAACAAGAAAGGGTACATACTTTACGATTCCATTTTCATAAAATTCAAAAGCAGGCAAAACAAAACTATGGTGTTAGAGATTGGGATAGTGGCTACCGTGGAGTAGTAGTGTTGGTCAAGGAGGGGACTTGAACAAGTGACTTCTAGATACCGTTAATATCTACTTTCTTTATCTGAGTGATGATTACACAGGCAGGCTCACTTGAAAATCCATCAAGCTGTACACATACTTGTATAATTTTCTGTAAGTACATTAGATTTCAAGTTTTTTGATTTATTTTTTAAAGTCTTAAAAGTCACAATCCCCCCAGGTAATTTTCATTTTATTTTTTATTTTTAAAAGGTCTTATTTATTTATTCGAGAGAGAGCTAGAGAGCAGAAGCAGGGAGAGTCACAGAGGAAGAGAGAGAACCAGGCTCCCCGCTAAGCAGGGAGCCCTACAGGGAGGAGCTCCATCCCAGGACCCTGGGATCATGACCTGAGCCAAAGGCGGACACTTAACCCGACTGAACCACCCAGGCGCCTTCCCCTCCCCTCCGCCCAGCTAATTTTAAAGTACATCCAGGACTGAAACATTTATTTTTTTGTTTGTTGCTAAAGCTCTTCTAAGTTTGATTCTCCTCTGTGAAGCTTCTGCATTTATAGCCAAACAAATCCATTAAGGTGTGTCCCTAACAAAAAGAATGTTTGTCCCTTAATGAGTTTCTGTCACTTTTCTAGGTTGACAAGCTCAAACTACAGCAATATTTTTTTCTTCCCATTACATGTACAAAGTTCTTAACACAGTGACCAGCACATGATGAACATCCAATAAATAAGGAAAGAAGGACTGTGATTAGGACACTGGAAAAATGGGGCCAAAGACTTGGAGCCCGAATGAGTTGATGAAATTTAAGAGCTGAAGGAACCAGGCTGCACAGAGAGAAAGAAAAGGAGTAGGAGGTTAGTGAGTAATATTACTAGTGTCTGCTTCCCCTGAAATCCAGGAAAGAATAAAAAGTGACTCCTTTGTTCCTCTTCCTGTGTTGACTATGGGGGAGGGAAAAAATCACAGGAACTGTGTGATCCTGTGGCCTTTGCTTAAAACTGCATCTGTCAACAAAAGAGACAAGAATATGCAATGGGAAAAAGACAATCTCTTCGACAAATGGTGCTGGGAAAATTGGACAGCTACTTGCAAAAGAATGAAACAGACCACTTTCTTACAACATACACAAAAATTAACTCAAAATGGATTAAAGAACCAAATGTGAGACCTGAAACTATAAAAATCCTGGAAGAGAGCACAGGCAGTGCTCTGACATGGGCAATTTCTCTGACATGGGCTATAGCAACATTTTTCTAGATATGAGTCCTCAGGCAAGGGAAATAAAAGCAAAAATAAACTATTGGGACTTCATTAAAATAAAAGGCTTCTGCACGGTAAAGGAAACAACCAACCAAACTAAAAGACAACCTACTGAATAGGAAAAGATATTTGCAAATGACATATCTGATAAATGGTTAGTATCCAAAATATATAAAAAACTTCTACAACTCAATTGCCAAAAAAACCCAAATAATTCAATGTAAAAATGGCCAGAAGACATGAACAGACATTTCTCCAGAGAAGATATGCATATGGCCAACAGACATATGTGAAGATGCTCAACATCACTCATCACCAGGGAAATGCAAATCAAACCTACATTGAGATATAACCCCACATCTGTCATAATAGCTAAAATCAAAAACATAAGAAACAGCAAGTGTTGGGGAGGATGTAGAAATCCTCTTGCACTGTTGGTGGGAATGTAAACTGGTGCAGCCACTGTGGAAACTATGGATTTTCCTTGAAAAGTTAA
Source organism: Canis lupus dingo (assembly GCF_003254725.2). Classification (NCBI taxonomy): domain Eukaryota; kingdom Metazoa; phylum Chordata; class Mammalia; order Carnivora; family Canidae; genus Canis; species Canis lupus. The sequence goes on from NC_064263.1 coordinate 36,662,467, forward strand.
AAATAGAACTATAATCCAGTAATTGCACTACTGGTTATTTACCAAAAAAAAAAAAAAAAACACACACAAAAACACTAATTTGAAAAGATTATATGCACCCTTGTGTTTATTGCAGTATTATTTACAATAGGCAAAATATGGGAGCAACCTAAGTGTCCATCAATAGATGAATGGATAAAGAGAATGTGATATATTTATATATATATAATATAAATATATATCATATAAAATTATTATATAAATATATCATATGATATATATTATATATATTATATATTATATATCATGTAACATGATATATAATATAAATTTATTTATTTATTTATTTATTTTTTATTTTTATTTATGATAGTCACAGAGAGAGGGAGAGAAAGAGACACAGGCAGAGGGAGAAGCAGGCTCCATGCACCGGGAGCCCGACGTGGGATTCGATCCCGGGTCTCCAGGATCGCGCCCTGGGCCAAAGGCAGGCGCCAAACCACTGTGCCACCCAGGGATCCCTAAATTTATGATATAAATTTATTGATGATATAAATATATCTTATGATATATATCATATTATATATTTTGTATATCATATAAAATGATATATATAATATAAATATATACCATATAAAATTATATATAATATAAATATGCATCATATATAATGATATATAATCATTATATATATTATATATAATCTTCATATAAAGAGGATGTGATATATATAATATAAATATATATATCATATAAAATATATAGTGGAATGTTACTCAACCATAAAAAATGAAATCTTGCCATTTGCAACAACATGGATGGAGCTAGAGAGTATTGTGCTAAGTGACATAAGTCAGTCAGAGAAAGACAAATACCTTAGGATTTCAATCATATGTGGAATTTAAGAAACAAAACAGATGAGCATAGGGGAAAAAAAGAGAGAGAAAAAAAAGAAACAGATTCTTAACTATAGAGAACAAACTGATGGTTACCAGAGGGGAGGTGGGTGGGGGGATATGTGAAACGGGTGATGGGGATTAAAGAGGGCACTTGTGATGAGCACTGAGCCATGTATAGAACTGTTGAATCACTGTAATATAACTAATACAACACAGTATGTTAACTACACTGGAATTAAAAGACTTAATGAATTTTTTTAAATGAGGATAAAATCAATTTGTCATTAAAAAAAAAAAATCTGCCAGCCCCTGGACAGGTACATCCTATCTGCATTACTCTGCATGCAAATTGTGCACAAGTAGTAGAGCACCACTTCTCTCTGCTGCCCGGCCCTTTGTGTTCTCAGGCTTGATTGGTTATATATATTCTTTTTTTAAGATTTTATTTATTTATTCATAAGAGACACACAGAGAAAGAGAGGCAGAGACACAGGCAGAGGGAGAAGCAGGCCCCATGCAGGGAGCCCGACGTGGGACTTGATCTCGGGTCTCCAGGATCACGCCCTGAGCCCAAAACAGACGCCCAATCGCTGAGCCACCCAGGTGTCCCGATTGGTTATATTTTGAAAAATATAACCTCTGGCAGAGACTGGGCACCAGTATCCACACTCTCCTCTCCCTCCTGGGCACACGCCGAAACTACACTTCCCAGCCTGCCTTGCAGTTAACTGAGGCCTTGTGACTTGCACACTGGAATGTGAGCAGAAAGGAGACCACTCTCACGCTGGACCCCTGAACCGCCCCCTACGCGATCCTCTCTTGCTCTGTTGGCTGGCTGCAAGGAGATGACGCCAACAGCCCTGCAGGTGCAGCCGTAGGATGAAGAGCCCAAATCACTCTGGAGGTCCCTCGCCCTGCCTATGCCTCAGTGACAGACAGATGCATTCATTACGTAAAATGTTGGGGGCTCTTTGTCGCTACTTCTGACCAATTCAGACACTGCGGTTAGGGCGGTGTCTTCCCGGATCCTGGAGTCTCTTCCCAGTCTCAGCTTGACGTTAGAAGAACTCCAGGCTCTCCAACTCCTCCCATTTTCCTTCTGGCCCATCCAGGTAACTAATCGAGCATAAAATCTAGGGCGATGAGGTGAGCGGAGAGTGGAAATCCGTTCCAGACGTGTAAATTAGGCTTCTTGGCCTAGAAATTCTACTCGTGGGAATTTATCCTGAGATTAATCAACAGAAGCAAAGAAGATGTTCATTGAAGCAGTAAGCATACTAACAAAATAATTAGAACCTGCCTAAATATTCAGCCGTGGGGGAAAAGGTTAGTAAATTATGATCAATTCACTCAACTAAAGATTAGGAAGTAATTAAACATGACAATTAGGACGTCTGTGGAGCAAAATGGAAATTATATGAACTCACCGTTAAGTGCAAAAAGCAGACGATAAACTGTGTTTTCATAATAGTGCGATAGTTAGTAATACACGAAATTATGTAGGCCTGTGGATAAGACAAGCAGGAACAAGAAAATCAAAACAACTTGATTTGTCGGGATGTTTAAAATACAGGGGTGCTTTTTTTTCTTTCATTTCTATAACTGGTCTTGCATTTATAATGAGCTTTATGCATAAAATTAAATGAAGCTTTTTCCCCAAATGATATTAGTAATGGGTTGGATGAGGTGATTATGAAATCATAGTAGTTCACAGAGCATTCGTTTCCTAGTCGATATGTGCATGTTTAAAACATGTTTCAAACTGATAGAAAGCATGAGGCTCTATCTTTGGGAGGAGGGACCTGCGGTTTCTGGTTTACTTCCTGGAAATAAAGCACACTTTTAGGTCATCGGGGCAGAAACAAGGCTCGAGGATCACACGTTTGTCTCAACTACCTCCGCGAGCACTCGGTAACGCAGGAAAAATACAAAGTCCTGAGTTCTCAGTCCAGCCAGTAAGACTTTTCTAGTTAGCCACTTTCTACTGCTCAGGGATCTAGAAATACTTTTCTGGATATTTTAAGCGAAAGGGATTCAGTCCAGAGAATTGGATGCTTGCTGAACAGCCCAAGGGGGCTGAAGGAACCAAAGTCTGGAAAGCCATGGCTGGTTCCGAGACTTCCTTCTGGGTCTCAGAAGCAAGAAATCACGGCAGGCAGAGGAAGCCAGCAGGGATCCAGCTGGCTGCAGCGCCCGGGTCAGGGGTCCCCAGAGGCCAGCCCGGGCCTCCCAAATGCCTCACATCTGCAAAAGCCACACGCCTGCTCCTACTGCCAGGGGAACAACACAATGGCCTCCACCTACCTTCCACATTCCAGATCTTGCGCAAGTACCTCTGGTGAGTGGAGTCTGACACAGAACCCTGGCAAGGGATTTTGGAATATTCTAGAGCCTAGGCTTCCAGCCCTCACAGAACAAGGTAGAGTAGCGAAAATGGGGAATGGCGGTCAGTGACCAATAGACAATCTAGCATAGCTGTCCTGGCAGTAGGAAGACGTCGCCTCCAACCTCTCCAACCCAAGAGAGTGGTTCAGAGAAAGCCTTTCTTGACCTTCGGGGCCTTAAAATAAAAGCCCCTTGCTTAGATCTCAGACAGGAAATAGGGTATGCCCTCCCATCTCCCTCCCCTCCTATTAGTGCAGGGCTAAACTTATGGTCAGAATTTCCACAGCTGATGGGTCTTCCCATGCAGAAAAGAGTGGAAAAGCAAGGTTTGGTCTGACCCATGATCTCTCAGACAGTTGAGAAATGCCACCCACAATGACGCCACTCCTGGCTTTGTATGAACAAGTGGTTATTCACTGGAATCTGCACTTTTCTAAAATCAGAGATGGGGTGGGGTGGGGTGGGTGGGTGTGTGTATCTGGTTAGTGAGTGCAGAGCCCGGATTGTGCTCGGTGATGGTGGCCACTGCCTCAGATCGTGCTCATGTTTGATTCCCTTCTTAGAAATGTTCAGACGTGGGGCACCTGGGTGGCTCAGTGGTTGAGCATCTATCTGCCTTTTGGCTCAGGTACTGGAGTCCTGGGATTGAGTCCCACATCAGGCTTCTCCCTCTGCCTGTGTCTCTGCCTCTGTTCTAATACATGAATAAATACATAAAATCTTAAAAAGAAAAAAAATGAGGGACACCTGGGTGGCTCAGCAGTTGAGCGTCTGCCTTTGGCTCAGGGCATGATCCCTGGTCTGGGACCGGGTCCCGCACTGGGCTCCGTGCAGGAGGCCTGCTTCTCCCTCTGCCTATGTCTCTGCCTTTTTCCCTGTGTCTTTCATGAATAAATACATAAAATCTAAAAAAAAAAAAAAGAAGAAGAAGTGCTCAGACGCTTTGTCCATAAAAGGGAAGCAATACCATGATTGCTCATATTCCTGAGAGCTGACTTATACAAGGAAAAGGGCTAAGTATTTTATCTCATTAATTTTGGAAACAAGCTTAAGATTGGCACTATGGTTAGACCCATTTGGGAAAAGGGACACTTTCACAATTGGCCCACAATCCTACAGCCAGCAGCAGGAGAGCCACTGTGGAATTTCACCAAACTCCTTCTAGTTTGTGCAACAGGGACTTTGGGTTTTCTTTGCGCCTTCCCCCATACGTTTGCCTGACAGGGGGCTTTCCAAAGCATGAGACAATGTTCACTAACACTATTTACTAATACATTCAGGAAAACATTCATAATAGGTTATTTAGCAGGAAGGTGCATTCTGTACATAGTGAGGGGGCAGGAGAAGGGCAGTTCCTCCATTTATCTTATTCTGGACTAGGAGCTCCAGGAAGGAGACAAGAACTGAGCGTCCATCCAGCCGAGGTGAAATATGAAGATGATTGCGATAAACTTCATGTCCTTGAATCCAACCAGACTCAACAGAATTCGAAAGCGATTCCTCGTGGGCTGGAAATACAGGTGTTAGGACATGAAGTCTGCTCAACACAGTCCTTGGTGTCCCAAAGCCTTCCACTGGCTACGCAGGCACCATGGCGAGGGTGTCTGTGGCCCCGCTGTATTCCTATACTCCTGTCCCCACTCTGCCCACGTGCACATGCAGATGTACTTTCTCAGCCTTGATGGGTGACCCCTTGGGATATCACCACTCCAGCAGGTGACATTCACACTCCAGTCCCTGGGCATGGCATCCCCATGAGTCGTGTAGTCCACAGACTGGCCCCTGCCAGGGTAGGTTCATGCAGTGAGGCATCCAGATGGCTAGCCAGACCAGCAGCCGCACACGGGCATCTGTCCTTCTCTGTCTGGGACAATTCACCGTGGATGTGTCCATAAGCCTCCCTGGAACTACACCCACCGAGAAGACAGTGCCATTCTAAGGAAGAGCCCTGCACCAGCGAGGAGAACTCTGTAGAGGAGTAGCTGGCTGATTCGATGTCCCAGGAGAAATGATGAAAGGCAACTTGGTACTCTCCTCCTAACCAGAGGTTTGGAAGAACAGAAAATCGCAGCCTCACCCTCAGGTACAGCTGGGACCCCACAGAAACCACATGTGTGAATGGCTCTTGTCTTTTCCTTCCAGGTCAGTGACAGGCCAGCAGTGGCATTTGCTCCGCCTCACCTGAAAACTTGAGGCCTTTCTCTCACCCAAGGTCTAGAAGTTAACCCACGCACCACCAGCACCCCCTGCCCCCGAGGGGAAACAGCTTCAGAAAGGCAATCAGTGCTCTTCACGATGGAGACACCTCCTGGCTGCCTGGGGGTGACATTCAGATTCCTCCTGGGGCAAAATCAGTTCATTTCTGTGCTTACACAGCAGAGGTTAGGACAAGGGGCTCAGGCCTGGAGCCATGAGCATACAAGAAGGGGAGTGGGCAGGGGGGCTCCTAGGAGGCGCTGAGTTGTGCAGCGCAGGGCCAAGCCTGGCCACCGCAGAGGCATGGGGTGCAGACACTTGTCTCTTGCACCTCTGTCCCCAGCGCACCCTGCAGCAGCCTGTGCCCCAGTCTGAACACACCACGCTCTCTCCTGCTTCCCCTTCTTATTCTCTAAGTGCCTTTGCCCCCCTGTCTGCTGGCTCAGCTGCTTCGAGGTCCGGGAAGGCTTTCCTGACACTGCCCCAGCCCAGCCCAGCCCTCCCGGGGAGGCCTTCCTGCTCCATGTCCCCCGACACCATCCACAGACCCCATCACAGCTATCACATTGCTGTAATTATTTTAAATGCCTGTCTCCCCTGCTAATCCTCGAGCTCCCTGGGGCAAGGGCCGCGTTCTATTCATCTTTCCACCCTTTGCATGGAGCCTGACATAATAGACGTTCAAAAAGTCAAGTGAATGAATTCAAGAAAAAAAATTTCCTTGGATTCAGCTGAAAAGGCAATTGCAGTAATTTGAATTGTGCAATTTCCATTGTGCCGTCTTTGAAAAACAGTTTCACTTTTCCTCCTACTACAGATGACTCATTCCTGGGGCAGATAACGCGTTTCTGAGGCACAGAACTTCACTACATCAAATCTTTTGAAAACCTGTTTATGACTGTTCTTAAAGACAAGAACATGATGAGCTTTTGTACTCCTTCACCTCGGTGCTGAGTGATGGAATACTAGAGATGTTTTGGAACTCCTTTGACTACTGCAAAGAGGACCGGGTGGGTGGATAAGAAAAACCACAACACCCACATTAGCTACATAGACTGGGTGCTTCACAAGCCGTAATGAATGGTGGACATTTGGCTAAGTGATTGGTGTCCCTCAGCTCATGCCATCCGCATATAGGATCTGATGGGGTGGGCACTGACTCCTTTCAGATGAGGAAACTGAGGATCAGAAAATGTGGGTAACTCACAGGATTTGAACTCAGGTCCGACGCCAGCATGGTGCCGCTTACCAGCGACACCCCTAGTCCTCCTAGACTAAGCAGAGAAGGCACACACTGAACTTAGACGCTGATTCGTGACAACACGGCACTCCTGCCCAGGCATCCCTGGGCACGTGTGGCTTCAAGTGGACAGAGGTGAAGACAGACCTGCCCCCCACAAAACTCACATGATAACTGACCAGTCCCATCCAACTGCCCCTCTCTGGCCACCCATATGGGGCATAAAGACCCCTTTCTGCAAGGAGCCAAGATTCTAGCTCGCTGCTTAATTACAATGTACTGCTCCTTGTCCCAGCAGTACCATGGCAACAAGTAGCATTGGCACAAGAATCGAAAGGGAGAAGGGTTGCCTAGCAACAGAGTAGTAGAAAGAGCTTTTGGATTCTGGAGGCCTGAGTTCTAGTTCTGGTTCTGACTCTCCGGGGCTCTGGACGAGACCCCCAACTCCTCTGAGCTTCGGTTCCTCATCACCTATAAAATGGGGACAAAACCAGCAGCGTTAGAAGGCAGGAGCGAGGGCCCTGTAAAAAGCAGATCGCTCCATGCCTGTAGGATTATTGTCAGGATCACTATTTTAGGGAGCAAAACATGCGCATGGATTAAACCAGACAGGGAAAAATTTGAAGGGCTCGCTAGCTTCCATGACTTCCTTCAGCTACTCTAAAAGGAGTATACACGGGTAGAGCCTTTTTAAAAGGTCATTAAGTAACAGCAGATAAAAACGTAAGTGTAGTTACCCTTTGGCTCAGCAACTTCCCTCCGAGGAAATCCCCGCACATGTCCGTAAAGAGAGACGTACAAGGTGAAAAACTGCAAACCACCTCAAATGACCACTAAACGGGGATATGGTGGATCCACACAGTGGACACTGTGCAGGAGATAAAGGAACGAGCTAGGTCTTGAATCACCAACCTGGAGAGATGTCTAAAATATAATGTTTAGAGACCTGAAAGTAGTCATAGACACACACAAGTATCCATCCACAAATATACATGTAAAACGGATCTCAAAAAGGCCTTAAAAGGGGCAGCCTGGGTGGCTCGGCAGTTTAGCGCCTGCCTTTCGCCCAGGGTGTGATCCTGAAGGCCTGGGATCGAGTCCTGCGTCGGGCTCCCTGCATGGAGCCTGCTTCTCCCTCTGCCTGTGTCTTTGCCTCTCTCTGTGTCTGTGTCTCTCATGAATAAATAAATAAAATCTTAAAAAAAAAAAAGGCCTAAAAGGATCTATAACGAACTGCTAATAAGGAGTTATCAACTACTTGCTGCTCCCAGAACAGGCTGGAGATGTCTCAGCCTCCCCAATTTTGCAATTTGCTAGTTGTTGTTGTTGTCATTTTTTAAAGATTTATTTATTTGAGAAAGACCATGAGAGCAGGAGGGGCAGAGGGAGAAAGAGAGAGATCTCGAGCAGACTCCGCGGAGCCCAGCGTGGGGCTTCATCTGCAGACTGGGCCAAGCCGAAACCAAGAGTCGGGGCCTTAACCGCCGGCTCCAGCCAGGCGTCCCTGCCACCTGGTCTGCTGGAAAGGTCCTCTTTCCCACCTGGGAGCCCCGGCCCGCCCTCGAGCCCAGGTAAAGCTCATCTCCTCTCTAAAGGCCTCAGGATTCCACGGATTCCACAGGGACACGTACTGTCTCCCTACGGTTCCTATGGTCTCTACCGTGACACTGGCATTTTAATTATTCGTCTGCGTGCCTGACACTCCCTCTAGACTGTGACATCCTTGGGGAGAAAAATCACATCTCATGCATCCCTGTTACTGCAGGGCCCGCTCAGCACCTAGTAGCAGGCTCACTTGAACAATTAACCTAAAACATTGCCAGAGGAGCTCTGAGCCCGTTTCCCCAAGGCACCCTCCAAGCCATGCCTTGGTGTCCATCCACACCCCCGAAGGTTGTGCTGTGGGAGGAGACGAGAAAGTCAGGCTCCGGGGGAGAACTGGGTAGGAATCGCCTGGAACAAAAATCCGGAGGCCCGGACGTCGGCAAGACCTACCCTAACCTGGACAGCAGGTGGCGCAAGGGACCAAGATTTCTTCGACCACCTCGGCAGTAAGCCTGACAGGTAAGGTTTTGGAGACTCGGGGAAGGTGGGAGCTTGTATCCTGAGCCTCTCTTTTTGCTGCCCCACTGTGGCACCAGACATAAAGGCAGACATCAGTGGTCGCCTCTAGGATTTCAGCTCCTAGATGTCTGGCCTTCCCACCTGTGGGTTCCAGCTTCTTCAAGCCACCCTCACGATGGCAGCTTTTGTTCTCTGCAAACCCTGTTCTGGTCTTGGGGGCACGGGGGGTGGAATGAGCAGCATTTCCATTTCCACCAGGGGTTGCGAATATTGGTAAAACCCTTTGGAAGGGCTATTGGCAGTGCCCGTGAAAAGGACAACACAGCCTGGAGGAGGCAAGAAATAACTCGAGTTACTTAAAATATTACTCTGCAATTATGGATGGGATGTTTAACATTATCTGAAGTTCCTTTTCTGGAGGCAATTCTTTTCATGGTAGATAAGCAAATAAACAAGTGACCACTGAATATAGTAAATGTTCAATTAATATCTTAATTAGGATAAGGCAGTTATTTCGGTAAATTCGGTAGTTACCATTATAATTTCATGGAGTGGATTTATTTATGGCAAATATAGGCGCGCTGCAAGTACGTAATAGCTAGATGGGTTAATTGAATCCCATACTGTTGCTGAGGAGGGTGGTTATTTTGTTATTGTGCAACGTACATTTATTCCGTCAACAGACATTTATTAATCACTTAGTGTTTATGCAAAAATCCTGTTGGAGTGACTACCACATGCTAGGCCCTGTGTCAGGTGCTAGCAATAAAATATGTAACAAAGTCTCTGCCCTTGTGGAACTTTCAATCTAGTAACTGGGAAACAAATAAATTCAAATGTGGCAAGTGGTTATAGCTGCTATTGTAAAAGAATAAGGCTATAAAAATAGTGATTAAAGCTGTTATTTTAACTGGGTGCTCATGTTCTATATTATGTGCTAGAGATTTAATGTTGATCAAAATCAGACATGATTCCTCTCCCCCACAAAACTTTAATGTCAGTAGGACAGAGCCACTACTCATATAATGACACACACGTAACTATTGTTACTGGTGCCACGAAGAAGTACACACTTAGATGTTATGAAACTTTATTAAAGGGAAATGTGGCCTTTTTGGAGGTCAGGGGAGATTTTCCCCCAGGAAGTGATGCTTGCGCTAATGTGTGAAGTGTAAGAAGTTAACTGAGCCAAGGGCATGGAGAATGTTCCAGGCAAAGGGAATTGCTGTGCAAAGGCCCAGGGGCAAAGGTGAACAAGGGAGAATAAGGAGGGGAAAGAAGGCTAGAGGGAAAGAATAAATGAGGTGAGGGGAAAGATGAAAGGAAACCTGCAGGCCACATTGATGATTTTGTCATTGTCCTAAAAAGATGGGAAGTCATCATGGGTTTTAAGCAGAGGATGACATAGGTGACTATTTCACAAAGATGTCTATAGGTGCTCTGTGAAGATGACTGGAGAGACACAGAATAAATATGGGATAGCCCAGACTCTACCCATAGGCCTGGCACATGGCAATGCTGACTTGAACTAAGGTGTTGAGTTGGAGATGAAGAGCAGTAGATGGATTTGAGAAATTGTGACAAGAGAACAGAAATAGTCCTTGGTGATAAATTGCAGATAGTGTGTGTAAGATAAGGAGATGCCAGGAATGAGTCTTAGGTTTCTGGCTTGTACAACTAGATGGATGGTGCTGCTGCTCTCTAAGCCAGAGAACACCAAAAGGACCAGGCGTGTCAGGGAGACAAGGTTTGTCTTGGAGCCTGTTGAGGTCTAGTTGCCTTGGAGACTTCCACATGGAAATGCCAAGTCAAGGGGAACCTGGGTGACTGAGTGGTTGAGCATCTGCCTTTGGCTCAGGTCATGATCCCAGGGTCCTGGGATCGAGTCCCGCATCAGGCTCCCCAAAGGGAACCTGCTTCACCCTCTGCCTCTGCTTCTCTCTCTCTCTCATGGATAAATAAATAAAATCTTTTTTTTAAAAAAAAAAAAAGGAAATATCAAGTCAAGAGTTGGTTCTCTGGGCCATGAATTCAGAGAAGAGGCTGAGGGTGGAGATAGAAATGTCCATGTTCTCCACAGAGAGCTGAAGCTGTGGGTAAGGATGCGATCACCTAGGAAGAGATCGTAGAGAGAGAAGGAGAGAGGGACATAGCACTTGACAGTGAGAATGGGAAGGGTAGGTCTGCAGAAGATACAGGGTAATCAGAGAAGAACCGAGGAGAATAGTTTGTCTTTAAAGCCGAGGGAAGGGTGTTTCCAGAAGGAGTGAATAGTCAACAGTGTCAGTCACTGCTGAGGACAAGTAAGATGAGGCTGGGCAGATGTCCCTTGGATTTGATGACATGGGGGTCACTGGAGACCTAAGCTGGAGCTGCTTTGGTGGCATGCAGGGCCAGCATCCTGCTTGGAATGGCTGTGGGGAGAGAGGGGAATAAGGATAATAGAGACAGTAAGTAGAGACAACTCTTTAGAGGAGCTTAGTAGTGTTGAATGAGCCCCCCCCCCCCCCCCCCGCGGATACTGAAGTCAACCAGGTTGAAAGCGGAGATGGGACAGTAAAGAAAGGTGATGAGGCAGGTGCCCACATCTTCAGTGGATGAAAGGGATGATGGCAGTTAGGATGTGGTAGGCAACGTGGCAGGGAATCCCGGGAGCAGGGTTGCTCAACAGCATGGCCCTTGTTCCCACAGCATTTGGGAACAAGGACAGCAACAGCACCTTCCACCCCTAGGACTGGGTGTGGAGGATGAACAACCATGACTGGAGAGGGGTACGAGGTGTGTGGTGTCCTTGGGGCGAGTCAGCCTGCGTAATGAGGGAATGGGAGGGAGCACTGGGAGAAAGAGTGGCAGATGTCCTGTGGTTTGCTGGTGGTGGAACAAGCAATTCCAGAGGGCTCAGTCATAGGAGTTTGAGGGTCAGGGGCCAGGTCAAAGGCAAGGAGGTCCAGGACATGGTAGAAAGACTGGAAACATCAGCAAAAGGATGACCAGATTACTTATACTTGGGTTACTGACAGTAAAAGAGGGATGACTAGCATGGAGGATTCTGTATCAAACACCTTTTCGAGGAGAGTGGGCACAAGGTCTACGGACGGTAGAGGGGGTGGTCTCTTACCCGCCAAAACTCTAGGAGCATCAAGCTAGGTGGGCTAACAGCCACAGCATTGCGGGCCACACACTGTGGTCAGAAGATGGACCTGCAAGATAAAGAGAGCGCTCAAACCACTGGAAGAAATCAACCTCACCTCAAACCTTATCATCTCACAGATCACAGCTCATGTGTCTCTTAGCTTGCCGTCCTGCCAGGATTGCCTTGACTTGTTGGGTACCTGTCCTGTCCGGTAGTTTGAGATCTTCATTTTTTTCCCTTTTAACATTACATCGAGTATTTTCTACGTTGTTCCATCTTGATCACAGTTAACCTTCAATCTGGTGGAAATAATTGTTGCTCTCGCCTCCAGATATTTTTTAGCATGAATATATAAAGCACCCTGCCCCCACACACGCCTGTGGCCACACACATGCACATACATAAATGATAAATTGCACACGCAGACACGCACCCCTACATGTGCCACGGATTCGCCACAGCCCACTAACGTACCTCGAGATCTGTTGACCCTTTCTTTTTGTTTTTCTTTCACACTTGGAACAATTATCACCAAAGCTACGTGCAACCCCACCCCTTTCTCGTCTGTTCTGGAAAGCATGCAAGTGAGCAAAAATGGCATTGTTATAAGAATAACCTTGAACCCACTCCAATTTATAACAAAAGCAGTTCCTTCGACAACTTTGGTGCTTTTACTATAAATAGTGCAAATTACTCGCTACATGGTTCAGGCCCGAGTGCAACACACCAGCGAATCCTGCCACGGTTGTGGAGGGCTGCAGGCCTACTGGGGAAGATAGACACTAATTCAGGGTGACAGGAGCAGGCTAGCACCCCACAGTGGGTTATGGAGAGCGCATGTCTTCTCGTAGGAAGTCGTGTTTGAGCTAGCGCTAGAAGGAGGTTGCCACTCAGAGCAGGAGGGGAGGATTTTCCAGGTAGGAGGAATAACACCAACAACAGCTTAGAGGCCTAAATACTCGCTGCCCAGTTAGGGACTGCGACAGATTCTGCAGCAGCTTAAATCTGATGCCTGGAAGGAAACCATAGAGCTATAGAAGGTTTATTGAGATATAATTGACAAAAAATGGATATATTAAAGTTGTACAATGTGATGTTTTGCTACGCATTGGAAATGATCGCCACAATCAAGCTGGTTAGCATACCCATCTCCTCACAGAGTTACCTTTTTCTCTCCCTGTGGTGAGACTGCTCAAAATTGACCCTCTTAGGAAATATATATGGAATATATTTTATTCCATATATATGGAAGTATATACATATATATGGAATCAAGTATAATATATGGAATCTAATTGTGGTCACCATGGTGTACATTAGATCCCCAGGACCTGTTCATCTTGTAACTGAAAGTTCATACTCTCTAACCAACATTGCCCTGCGCTGCTCCCACCTTCTTGCTTCCCCCGCTCCCACCAAACCCCTGGCGACCACCATTCTACTCCGTGACTTCCACTCTTTCAGGTTCCACCTATCAGTGAGATCACACAGGATTTGTCTTTCTGTGTCTGGCTTAGTTCACTTAGCATAATGTCCTCCAGGTCCACCTGTGTTGCCACAAATGACGGAATTCTCTTCTTTCTTAGGGCCAAATGATAATCCATTCTGGGTACATACCACATGTCCTTTTTCCATTCATCCTTTGATGGACATCTTTGTTGTTTCCATCTCTTGGCTGTTGTGGCTAATGAGCATGAGAGTACAGATATGTCTTCAGGAGACTGATTTTATTTCCTTTGGATGTATACCCAGACTGAAATTGCTGGATCATACGGCAGTTTTTAAACAGAAGATGATGCTATGCGAATCCACCTTGGATTAGAAAGCTCTAGTAGAAAGATTGTTAGGGTGAGAGCATAGAGTGGAGAAGCTGGGTGCTGGGGTAGGAGAGCTAGGTGGGGAGGGTGGGGCAGTAGGCGGTGAAGGAGTAGGGGGTCACCAGGAGCAAACCTGGTGACTATTCTCTGCACCCCGAGTGTTGAAAGGCAGTGCTGATCATCGGCTTTCTGCAGGATTGCTGTATCATCCGGGCTGGTCAAGCGGGTGACCGCGCCCTGTCTGCCATTTGCAGCTGTGTCATCATATTACCAAAAATCACCCCATGCCTGGGAAACAGGGTCATGCAGTCAATGAGGTTTCCTCATGTTGAGAGGGACTTGGGGAGGAGTTATACATATATTTTTGGAAATAATAAACAAAAACAATGTGAGGAATAGAGATTCCCCCAAAGGAGCCTCCTGTTCTGCGGCTTCATAGAATCCCATGGACTCCAGTTTGGATCTGTGCTCTGCCCTTCACCAGCTGTGTGACCTTGAGCGAATTACAAAACTTGGTTGACCCTAGTTTCATCTCCTAGAAAGTGGATAATAACTCCTACCTTAGAGGACTGTGGGGAAGATTGATGCAATAAGACGGGAGGAGGCTCCTGCCATCGTGCCTCAGCAAGCCTCCAGCATATCACGTCTCCGCCCACCTCCTTACCCAGCGTGGGCCTGCAAGGGTTAACCGACAGCCCAGTAGCCACAACCAGGCGCAGAAAAACTTTGGGGCTTGGAGGAAGAAGCCAGTGGGTGTACTTCTAGGCAGAAAGGGAAGTAGAATGAGATGCTACCCATTAAAGCTGCCAAATTCCACTGGAATTATGTGGAGGACAAAGGAGATTAATTCAGTAAAATCTCTGGAGTGCTTCAAAGAAACCCTGTGTGTGCAGTGAGTCCCCTTCCAGAGCAGGGGCGGGGATGGCTGTGGGTGTGACAAGGGGTTTCTTAACAATGCTCTGGATTCCAGGCACTGGAGCGGCTTCCCTGCCGGGCACCAAGGGAAAGGAAGCTTGGACCCAGCTGGCTTCCTGCTACACTTGGGCTGCAGCCTGCAACTCTGGGTCTGGGGAGGCTCCCCAGGGCTGTGGCCCCTCTGGATCGAGTGACAGCCCGTGGCTGACTCACGGCCCCCGCCAGGAGGCTGGCAGCTAGCTAGGATAGCTGGGAGCAGACCGGCCGGCGGCCCAAGGGTGAGCTCATTAACCACAGGAATCGTGAGCAATGCCGTGTCACCGAGGCCCCCCGTGTCTGTGGGGCAGAGAGGCCCCATCCCTGCGACTGCACCTTGCTCTCCTTGAAGACCACTGGCTCCGGGGTGGGGGCCAACGACCACTTGTCCCTGTGTCCCTGGGTGGTCCTGACATCCTGCCCTTTTACCTTCCATAAAGTCAATTGGTAAAATGGCTAATGACAGATGATGTCATTTTTGTGCCGTGTGAGAAGTTCACATGACTGCGTTCATAAAGCAAAACTCGGTGCTCCATCAGACGCTGTGACCCTATTTGGGGTTTGGAAAATATGGTTACTTCGGTATGCTGAACTGAGGTCTTCCTGTCTGTGGTAGAAAAATCCACCAAGCATGGCTTGATTAACCTAAGGAAAGCACCTCCAGCAGGCCTGCGTTCCCTGCAGAAATGCTTGTCCCTTCCTTTTCTGTTTCTTTTTTCTTTTCTTTCTTTCTTTCTTTTCTTTTTTCTTTTTTCTTTCTTTCTTTTTTTTTTTTTTTTTTTTTGGAAGGCAGACTGCCACATGCAGGGCCTCACTTGGATGTGTCTGGAGTCTTGGAAGCTTGACCCTACATTCTCCTACACATGAACCTAGAGAGCTTGTTTGGAGGCTCTAGCAGGGAGCGCAGCTACTCATATACCCTTGACGGAAGAACAAAGAACGGTCCTCCTCTACCGAGGAAGGTCATCCTCTTCAACAGAGTGCACAGCTTCAGGAGGGACTCCTGTGGAGCAGTGAGGGAGGAAGGGGACGCCTGCCGAGCCAGATCAGCCGAATCAGAATCAACCATGGCAATCAATGGGGTGACAGATGTCGCAGCCAGATTGCCTTCACGTCCCCTTACTAAGGCAGACAGCAACAGAGAAACCCAGAACACACACTCACGCAATGTCTATAAAGCCAAATACCATCCTTCTGCAAAGAAGAAACCTACTCGAGTTCTCAGTCATCTTGTTGGTCAATTCGGGTCATTGGGTAATAGAGGAGATTTTTGGTGTCCCTTACAAACAACCAAATACCAAGAAATATTTCCAAAAAAAAAAAAAAGGTACCTCTTGTGTGTGGGTGATTTTAAGGAACCCACACTCATCACAATTTGCTATTCCAACGAAGTGTGTCAGGACTTTGGGAGTAAATCAATCACTGGCTGATACTTGGGCTCCAGGAAGCCCTTTCTACTTTCAAGGATTTCCCCATCGGCGTGTGCTGTTTTGAAGTTTCACCTTCACGAAGCTTCCTTTGATTTAGAGGTTTTTACTTTCAGACTCCTCTTTCAAAATATTTACATAATGTAATCTTTGCATTACCATTGATCCAAGCTCATGAGATAACTGATTGCTACACCTTGTTGGATTTATTTTCCTCTATTTCCTTCATGCTTTTCTTTCCTCTTTCCTCCTTTTGTTTCTTCTTCCATTCCTCCTTCCCTTCTTCCCTCCTTCCTCTATTTCAGCCATTTATTCCATAAATATCTAAGGAGCACATACCATGTGCTGGAAGGGACTATGGAACCGTATCGAAGAGTCTGGAGATGGGTCCAGGCCCTTTGCTTTCTTCCTCTGTGACTTAGACATGGCTTGAAACCCAGTTTCTGGAGCACCTGGCTGTGGCTCAGTCAGAAGAGCATGCAACTTTTGATCTTGGGGTTGTGAGTTTGGGCCTCTCCTTTGGATGCAGAGTTTACTTAAAAATAAAAATTTAAAAATCTTAAAAAACAAAAACAATGGGTGGGGAGATGGGGCTACTGGGTAATGGGCATTAAGGAGGGCACTTGTAATGAGCACTGGGTGTTATATGCAAATGATGAATCACTAAGCTCTACCTCTGAAACTAATAATGCACCATATGTTAATTAAATTGAATTTAAATTTAAAAATTTAAAAATTAAAAACAGAAACCCAGTTTGATCATCAGCCAGATGGGAATAATAATGAGACCTACCTTATTGTTGAGGGATTATATGACCTATTGCATGTAAAATACTTTGCTCCATGCCTGGTTCTTCTCAAATGTCCCCCAAATGTTATCATTGTTATGAAAATAATACAGAGTGTAGACTGTGTCATTCAACCACTCAGACTTAAATCCTAGCTACCAGCAATATGACCCTAGGTGCGTAGCTTCTCTGTGCCTTAGTCTCCTCATCTCTAAAATGGGGCTAATAGTAGATACCTACTTCATAGAGTTTGAAAAGACTGCTTGAGACATTTTAAGGCCCCTAAAAGAGTGTACTCAAAATATAGTAATATATAATATTAATTAATATTGTTGCCACTATTGGAGATTCCAGAAATAAAAAAAAATGAGAAATAAGAAAGACACTCTAACAGGAAAGCCCAGGCATATGAATGAATAGTGAGGACATGGTGGGATTGGTAAAAAAAAAGCAGAAATTCACACACAGCACAAGACTAAGGTTGAACTTATGGAGAAAAGGATAAAGAAATGTCACCAAAGAGGTGCCCAAACGAGAAGTTAATGGGACACCTGTAAAGCCTCTTTAGATGCCACTTCATTTACTTTCCTCATCTTCTCAAATTTATTCATCAGTCAGTCTCATCTCAAGTCCGAGTACCTCCAGATTGTTTTCCAAGTTGTCTGTAATCCGGTCCAACTCTATTTGTTTTTTTGTTTTGTTTTGTTTTGTTTGCAGACCCTGATATGACAGCCCGCCCTACAGTTGAGAACATATTGTCCCTCCATCTGACCTTTGACCCTGCAGTTCCCATTTCTAGAATGCCCTCCCTCCGCCTTCCATCCAACCATGTATAAACCCTACTTGACCTTCAAAACCCGGCAAAACTCTACTTGCTCTTTGAGAACCAAACATTCGTTGGTGTGCTCTTCTCTGCCTCCTTTGCACTTTTCAGAACCCTGACTCTGGCCTTGCCCCATCCGTCCACTGTATTTTCAGCCAGACTTCTCATCTGCCTTCCAGAGCCGACTCTCTATTCATGGGATTCCCATTTCTGACAACTTCTACCCTGCTCCTGCTCCTCAATTCCAATCAACCCCCAAGTCCCGCTCATTCCTCCTCCACAATAACGTCACACCAGCTGCTTCTGTTCCTGCCCAACGGCCAGCCCTCCCTCCTCACACCCTTCCAGATGCTTCTACTGGCCTCTAAGCTGAGTGCCTGACTCCTGGCTCCTATTCCCTATCTCTCCCGCACACTGTTGCCTCCACAGAGACTCAGGGTTGGGGGGGGCAGGAAAGGGGGAAAGACCTAAATTTCACTGTCTACTCTTCAGAATTTTTCAAGCTTGCCTCATGAGCACAGATTATGTATTCAAAAAGAATGAAAGAAATTTAAAAATAAATGAATAAATTGAAATTAAACCTAGGTCCCTCATCCATTTTGTCCCAATAGATTTGGCAACTCTTGGGACTCTCCCCAGCCTAGGATCCAGAGTCTCCTGGCTCTGACATATAATGTTTTCCTTCTTATAGGGCACAGACAAGGTGGCTTCCTTAGCCGTCTCAGGAAGGTCTATGTGCTCTCCCCAGAGAAGGGCTGCAGGTAGGCTTTGAAAGAAGAGAACCAGTAATGAGAGCAAGTCCTCTGTTGGAAGTCCCTCTTTGTTTAGAAATTCTGTTGGCTTGACTTTTAAGTTTTCGAGAAATAAGAAGAAATGTTTTCATCCCTATCCAGATAAGGCAAGAGAGCTGTGTCATTATGAGTCTGTGATTTCCACTCTTTACCAAGGAAGCCCTGCCAGGGCCGGGGTCCAAGCTGAGGGCAGGAAGCGTGGGTAAGGCTGAATGGTAGTTGGCATGGATCCTCATAGGAAATAAAGAGAGAGACCCTTTGACCCATCTGCTCCTTGATCTTCACATTCCTGTTTCTTTGTAATCCAAAGGCTCCTGAGAGACAGCCACAGCTTTGCAGATCCTAAGCATACCGACTAAAGCAGTGACATAATTGCTAGCCCTTTATAAAACCCTTTATAAAACCTGTATGGTATTAAGCTCACAGTGACCGAACAGTGAGCGGTGCATCCCCGTTCCCCGGTGGAGTGCTGAGACGCTTAATGGCACCCACAGGCAGTCCCCTGGTGCTGGCATGGGTCATAAGGGACCCCCTTCTGCTCCTGAGGCCCAGCTCTTCCCAGACCCCACCTCCAGCCACAGCAGAGCCCCAGGCTCACCTCTAACCCTAGAGCAATGTTCAAAATCCTGAGTCACGCTCCTGCCAAACTCAAGCAAGAGACAAAGAGAGTTGGAGGATGGAGAAATTGGAAAGGACAGAAAGGTCAGAGGCTGGACGTGGGTCCAGGAAAAGATCAGAGGGTCCATAAGAGAGTAATCTGAGCTGTAACCAGCGGGAAAATGTTCCTCTAGCAAGTGCACTCCCCTCTGCCCCCGGTCCTTTGTCCTTTCTTCTGGTCATTTGCGCGAGTGGTTTATCTCCTGTCTTCTCCCCAAGTCGCCATCTGACATTTGCCAGTCTGGTCCCAGGTCAGAGACTTCAGCCAGTTACAAGCAATTATTCCTGCATCGAGGGAAGCTTTGATCCAATTAATGGGTCATTCGAAAGGGCCCCTTGGCTTCTAAGCAAGGTTTTCTTTTCCCATTGCTGAATGCTTAAAATAATTTTTTTTAAAACAAGTCCAAGGAGCAGCTCCCGTGGAAATGTGACTGAGTCGCAGAGGGCAGAGGGACGGATGCCCTCCGCCACGAGACCTCAGTGCTCATCACATATCCGGGAACGGGGAGGTCAATAGGCAAGGAGCCAGGTTTCTTCAAGGCTTCTGCCCACATCTGCTTTCCTAAGGCAAAAAATTTCAAATTAGTGTTTGTTTTCTTTCTCAATCAAGGGCTTTGCGTTTTTAAGTGAAGTGCCTTCTACCAAGAGGAATTTTATAATCCAATTCAAGGGGATTTCAGTTCATGAAAGAGGATTAGGAGCCATTGGGTAGATGACAAGTGCCAGCATATTTCCTATCAAGAGCCTCTTAAGATTTTTTTTTTTCCCCCAGTCTGGGAGCTCTGCTCTCTTTGCTCTAAGAAGCTCAAAGAGACACATTAGAGACTTAGGTAGTTTCCTCTCCAGAATACCCTGTCCTCTTTGCCTCATATCATTTAGAAAGTCCATCCTGCCTCTTTACACTTAGAGGGAACATAAAAATGTCTGGAAAATGAAGACTAAAATTATAACCAATCTTTGAGCCCCGGGGCAGAGATTGTAAAATGAACAAGATCTGAATTTAATCTGTTCAGATTGCCATGCCTCCACTGGGCCAGATACCTCATCCCAGAAAAGGGCGAGACGAGAATGTTCTTTCCCCCCTAAACAGCAACAGTGTATGAGGCCTGCTTCTCCGGCAGGAGCTAGGGGACAGGGTACAAAGAGATAGCAGGGGGACCCAGGCAGCCAGAGCCGGTTCTTGGGGAGCCTCCTGCCCCAGCCTGGCTCTCCCCTAGGGCTGGGGCTCCCGTGGCGTTCTTCTGTGAGAGCTGTCAGCTGGGGGGGAAGGGGGACCCCACAGCCCTTTCCAACCTCCCTCTGACTCACAGGACAAAAGAGGGCTAATCATTTTTCTCCTGGATGAGCATACGGGCATTTCAGAAAGCCGCCTTTTGAATGGGAGAATTGGAACTCAGAGCCGGGAACGTCTGGGTCTCGATTCTTGCTCCTACCACTTTGTGGCATTCGCTCCTCCAAGCTCTCCACCTTCCACCTGTAACAGGAAAGAGGAATAATACCAATTTAACCGGCCATCATTGGGATGAAAGGAAATATGGGACAGGATAGAGCCAGACTCAACACATGTCTGCTAAATTGGAATCATCAATGATGTTCAATGGACAGATTCAGGAATAACAAACCCGATTTGCACCATTCAGAGCTGCCTTTTATTTCACTTTATTCTAATGGTTTCTAACTCCTTTGTTCTAGGATCCCATCAGGCTTTCTGTGTCAGCCCTTCACCCCCACCCGACGGGCTCTGAGCTTAGGATGCTCAGGATAAAGTGCTCCTCCCTCCCGGTTCCCGGCCTGGAGCTCAGCTGCAAGCAGAACCTCTGTCTTCTTGTGCAGAAATCTGAAGCAAGCCACTCCCTCTCTCTGCCTGCAGCTGAGGTGGGAAATGTCCCAATGTTACCAGTGGAATGATTACATTTTTACTCACATGTTTTCCTCCCTGGTGTATCTCCACCAACGCTTTCTGAAAAGAACATTTTGAAAAAAATGTTTTTCTGCTGTAATTCCCTTGCCTCGTCTTTCCTTCTCCCCTTTCTCTGGTTTTTTTGTTGGTTGGTTGGTTGGTTGGTCGGGTTGGGTTGGGTTATTACTATAGTACAATGATAGTCCCAGTTACTAGAAGGGGTGTGAATGGGACATGCTTCCTCATCACCAGGACAAGTACTTGAAGGAAAGACTGTTTTTCCCTTGTTTATTCTGGCACATTTACTGAGCTATGACTGTCTTCCCGTTACTCTGCTCGGGAAAGGAAGGTGAATATGGTGCAGCCAGCTCCAAGGAGCCCAAAGGTTAGGGCGGGGGCTCCCTCCCCTGGATTCAGCGGTAGGGGATGGATTCACAGTGTCCGTGACCATCTGAAATCATCGACAGTATTGTTTATATGCAGGCACGTGGTAAATTTTTCAGGGGGGGAGAATCCACAGCCCTTAGCAGATCCTCAAAGGTATCCAGAATTTAAGAGAAGTGGGGGCGTGGAGGGGCAGCTAAGGACTGCTGATCCAGAAGGAGGTAGTGAGTGACATGTTGAATGGATCGTTAAGATGCAGTTTTGCAATTTCTTGCAATCTCCTTCGACTGACTGATTCTCTCTCCCCCCACATTCAATCTGTCAGGAAATCCTACTGGCTCTACCTTGAAAACATGTCATAAATCCATCTTTCCCACCACCGCCACTGCTGCCACCCTGGCCCCCGCCACAAAGGCCACCCGCGGTATTGCCTCAGACCTCGTCCCTACGGTCTATTCTCAACACAGAGGCCAGCCTGATGCTTTTAAAGAACAAAGCAGATTATGTCACTCCTCTGCACAAAATGCATCAAGCACTTTCTCTGCCCGTGCAGAATAATTCCAAAACCCTTATTCTGTTCCCGAAGAACCAATATGCTCTGCTCCTATCTCTGCCCCTTCTCTGACCTTGGCTCTGACATGTTCCTTTTCATTCACTCCTCGTCAGCCTCCTTCCTTCCTGCTACTCCTCCTATATCCCTCATAAATGCCACAGGGCATTTGCATACCGTGTCCTCTGCCTACAACACGCCTCCCCCGGATGTCAGCTTGGCTTACTCCTCCACTTCATTCAAATCTCTGCTCAAAGGTCGCTTGACCAAAAATGTCTTTCATGACCAACCTAGCTCACACAGCACCCTGCTTTGTCTCAACCTTTATTTTCTTTTTCCTCTGACATTAAATCTTATGTTTATTTATATATTGGGCGCACGCACGCGCACACCCACACACAGTCACACAGAAAAGGATTTGAGCTCCTTGACAGCAAAGACTTTGTCGGACTCATCACTCCATCCCAGCCCCTTGCACAGTGCCTGGTGTATAGAAGCTGCTCAATAAACATTTGCTGATTGAATAGATGAATGAATTGTGCCTAAGTGCGGAGACAGCAAAGTAAGGCATCATGGCTTTGTCTACAGGACGCTACAGAAACACATGCAAGAAGAATCCACTAAATCTGATTTGGGAAGGTGAAGGAGAGAAACTTGCCAGGTAGGAAGAGCTTGCAGAGCCGTTGATACACAATACTGGTAGGTTAAAGGAGGAGGCCCTGGAGCTGCAGCTCTGGAGAAGGGCGTATCAGGCCAGGGACGTCGCATGGCTAAAACCTTGAGGGAGGGTGTGGTAAAGCGTGGTGTGTTGGGAACTTTAAGTTGCTCGGTGTGCCTGGAATATTTGCCTAAGGAGGAAGTCAGGGAGTGATAGGAAATGAGGTAGAGCGATGGACAGACACCAGATCATCCTGGGTCTAACATGTCTTGCTGAAGCCTCTAGGTTTTATCCTGGAAGTGGTAGGGAGCCAACAGAAGGCTTTCGGCACTGTGGGAACAAGCTTAGAGAAATGGCTCTGTGGGCAAGAGAGCCTGAGCTCAGGGAGCCCAGCAAGGCAGCTAGGCGAGACCCAAGGAGGCCGGAGCAAAGAAGTGACAGTGGGCATGGAAACAAGGAATCAGAGCTACAGAAGCAAGACTCTGTGACCCACTGCATTTGAAAAGTGAGGGAAAGGAGGGTCCAGGGTAACTGTGTAAAGCCTCAGGTAGCAAACATGTGGCCCTCGTGTCACCAGCCCCCCTCCCATACTCATTGCAAGATGGCTATCCGTTGTGCCCCTTCCTCCTGGGACATGACTTGACTTCAGAATCCTCCTCAACACCATGGACCAAGCAGCCACTGCAGAGTGTTTGGAGTTGATAGTCAACTTCAAGTGTCTGTCGTTCCTAATAGAAGGTTTCTGATCTGAGTGACTCTGTGGTGCTGTCGTGAATTGAAATAGAGTGAGGGAAGGAGAAGGTTTTGGCAGGTAAGATTTCACTTAGATTTGGCCAGGTGGCTATCATGGGGATGGGGGTCTAGATGGAGACCCTCAGCCAGGTGGCAGGCAGTGCAGAGGAGAGCTAAACAGCCCTGCACGCATGCCAAACTCCACTGCCCTGCATCTCCTTCCTTAGCTCTGTCATCCTCCAATCTGAGGACTGAGACCACACACTTGTCAACCTCTAACAGTCCTCCAAGCCTCCAGCCTCCAGCCCACAGGCCACTCTTCGGGCTCCTTCTCTCCTCTCTAGCTTCATCATGGTTCCTTACCACCTCCTGGTTTAGCTTCCAGCCCCTCTCCATCATGTTATTCTTTCCCCCTGGAACATTCTGGAACATTCTTCCACTTTGCTCCATTCCTCTAGCTTGGTCGAGTTAATATTTATTCATCTTTCAACTGCCAGATTAGATGTTGCTTCCTCTAGGAAGCCTTCCCTGACGCCCACCTATGGCACTCTTGACTTTCACATCTTTTTTTTTTTTTTTTTGGTGGAAATCTTTTTTTTTTAATAATAAATTTATTTTTTATTGGTGTTCACTTTGCCAACATACAAAATAACACCCAGTGCTCATCCCGTCAAGTGTCCCCCTCAGTGCCCGTCACCCATTCACCCCCACCCCCTGCCCTCCTCCCCTTCCATCACCCCTAGTTCGTTTCCCAGAGTTAGGAGTCTCTATGTTCTGTCTCCCTTTCTGATATTTCCCACACATTTCTTCTCCCTTCCCTTATATTCCCTTTCACTATTATTTATATTCCCCAAATGAATGAGAACATATAATGTTTTTGACTTTCACATCTTAGCATCACTACAACCTGTGGTGTTGTAGTTGCCTGGTGATCTCTGTCTCCTCCAAAAACCACCAAGAGCCTGTAAGCCCGCAAAGGCAGGGGCCATGCATCTCATGCTTCTGGATACAGAGTAATCATCTCTCTATATCTGTGATTTCCTCCTCATGTTCCCAAGCAAGTGCTAAGCCCAACGTTGAAGACTAGTGTCACCTCTCCACATGCAGCTATAGGCATGTCCCCATCTTCCTGCCTCCCCACCGCACACCTTCTGTCCCTCATGTCTTAGCCTGAGTTAAGGTGGAAGAAGATGAGAGTATGGAGTGGGAGAGGATCCCAAACAGCCTCTGAGTCACCAAACTTAAGACGGCTGACACTCAGAGCTCCCTCTCCACCTCCCAAGGGGAATGAGAGTGGAGAGTGGATTGGCAGATGTTAGGTCTCTCAGATTTTATTTCCATGAATTGAGTAAATCTTTCACTCATTGATAAAGCAAAATTCACAGGATACAAAGTATGAAGCAGAGTTTGGGTTCTGATTCATTCCTTGGGAAAGATTTGTTTCTTACACTAGCTTTTCCAGATCTGAAATAATGGCATCTTCCATTTTATTCTTTCTAGTCTCTAAGGGGGCTACTGAGTGAGTAAATAACCAAGAACACAGTTTCTGGACCCTGCAGAGAACACTTCTCTCTAATCTCTGCCAGGCAGAATTTCACTATGAAGGGCTTGTTTGGGGAAAAAAGATACGGGGACCTAGGGATACCAGTACCTAGTGCATTTGGGTGCTCGTTACATTTTAGCAGAAAATAGCATGGAAGATGCTGTTTTGGGCTGGGGAGGATATTTGGGGAAGAATTGGGGGAAGTAGGAGGGTACAGAGACAATGACACAGAGGGCAAACAGAAAGGAACTGGGTGGAGACTTATGAGTCACTGATATTAATGAGGGCCCTGAGAATCTAACTGATATTCACCTTTTGTATGCATATCTTGGGCTGGACAGTCATTCAACAAACATTACCTGAACACCCACATTGTGCTGTGGACTGTGTCAGGTGTTGACAAGAGGTGGCAGTGGCATCTGTGGCTGGAGAGGCTTACTGTACAGGGTGAGCACAATACGCACTGCGGGACCTCTGCTTAAAGAGCACAGATGTTGCAGTCGGAGAGATACAGGTTCAAAGCAAGGCTCTGCTACTTCATGACTATGGGGTTTTGAGCCAGTTGGCAATCCCGGTTTCCTAGTTCGTAAAATGGCAATGGTAATATTTATCACAGCATGCTGCTGTGCGGCGTAGACAAGGGGATAGCACATAGGAGGACTTCCACAAATGCTTGCTTCTATTATTCATTCATTTTTCATTTAATAAATATTTATTGAGGACTTTATAACTTCCTACTATTATTCTGGTCCATACTCTTGCTTGCTCTCAAAATTCCATCATCATTTGTCTCCATTATTTCAACATCTCCTTGAAGACAGGAAAGGACAGAAGAACATTGGCAATTTAGAATAAAGCATATACTGATTTGTCTCAGTAGGCATTCTATCTGCCAAATAGTTTGATTTTTTTCCCCCAAAAGGAGAAAATCTATCTCTCATTAAATCATTGGGCAGGGTGCCTTTTTCTTCAACTGACAGCTGATGTTACTGGCAGTGGTTCTGTGTGAGTGGCTGGCAGGTGACCACCGAAGGCGGCCACGGCAGTGGTTAGCACAGCCCTGACATGATCGGCCAGGCCGACTTGGCAGGCACCACCTGCTTGGAACCCTCTACTGCTGGCAGAGGCCACCAGGCCAGGCAAGATCAAACGTCCAGACAAGACTCAGGTTTGTCCCATTGTCACCCAAGGCCCAAAGATCCACAACACCGATCTGGCTTCATTGAAAAAGGATGCTCAGATGCTCAGGGACAACCATACACATGGTTCAGCTATGCACACACACACACTCTTTCTCTCTCTCATGCACACACACATACACACACACGCACACAGTCAGAGCCAACATGGTTTTTTTTCTAAGTACAGACACTCTGCAAAGAACCTAGAGTGGATCCTGGCTTTAAAGAAAAAAAAAAGATGATATAAAAAACATTCTGATATAATTTACCACTGGAACACTTGAATATAGGTAAAATGTTAGATGATATTAAATACTTAAGGTTAACCTGCTTACGTGCGCAGAGGGTATTGTGGGAGATTGGCCTCGATGGGAAGTGTAGACTGAAATCCTCAGAGATAAAGTGTCATGGAATCTAGAAATTCATTTCAAAAAGTATAGCAAGATAGCTAGATGATAGTTAGATTACAAATATAGATAGATAGGCATTCAGGTAAACCAACAGACAATGCAAATATGGCACAGTGTTTATAATTATCGAATCCAACTCCAAGGTTTATTGGTCTATTCTTTCAGCTTGTCTTTATATCTGAAGATTTTCATAATAAGAAATAGGGTTAAAAAGAATAATAAGGAATTAGCTGCAAAAAAACTGAAAAGCTGGAGGTTTTTTTTTTTTAAGATTTTATTTATTCATGAGAGACACACAGAGAGAGGCAGAGACACAGGCAGAGGGAGAAGCAGACTCCCTGTGGAGAACCTGGTGCGGAACTCGATCCCAGGACCCTGGGGTCCTGCCCTGAGCCGAAGGCAGACGCTCAACCGCTGAGCCACCCAAGCGTTCCAAAATCTGGAGTTTCTCATCATCTTGATTCATGTACAGGTTATTAGCATGAGTATGGATAAGAAGAGCATAGAGAAACATTTTAGGGAGGGTACTTTGCAGACAATAGGGGAAGTAGAAGAGCCACATAAAACAATATGATGACCATCTTTAAAGAACATTATCCTATTCAGCTTCACCTCTTACATAGTCTCACTTAGGCTTTACAAATGGCCCAGTGAATGAAGTAGGTATTATTATGCTCTATGCTCTGGTTTTTATAGTTAAGGGAAAGTGAAGCCAGTTACCTAAAGTCATTTGAGATGTGACAATGCCAGGACAAAGCCCAGGACTTCTACTTTTGAACCTTGTGGTCTTTTTCTCGACATCGCATATCTTATGATCTTACGGTAGGCTCTCCCGAAGTGGACCTTGAGACAGGGATTCCAGTACAGTGGGTGTATTTGGGAGGAGAGTAGTAGGGGAGCAGGACAGTGGCACAGCAAGCAGAAGGGTGGCCCATAGGGAGTGCATTTGAGCCAGTGACCACTGCAGGCAACTGGAACTTAATTCCACAGGGGAAAAAAAAATCCAGGAGACAATAGAAAACATAAAGATCCCACCAAAGCGAGGGGTGGGAGTTGGGATATTTATGCCCCAGTTACCAAGAATCCTTGCTTGATAGCTTCTCCCAGGAGTGTTCATTCTCTGGCACTTCCAGCCTGATGCTATTCTGGAAAAAAAAAAAAAAAGAGCCCTCAGACATGGAGACACAGAGTGGTTGGCCCATGCACCCTGCCTCAGACAGATTGGAGGAATGTAAATCACAGGCTGACAATGTCTGCTACTCGATGCTTTCAGGGAGCCCAGCGTCGGCTGATGCCTTCTCTTTACCAGCAAAGCAAAAGAAGAGAGATCATCCTAGACTCCAACACAGTCCTTACCAGCCCCTGTTTAGGGCGAGGTAGGATTTGACAGCACCATTCATTCAGATGGAGCCACATCCGGGACTCACACCCTAAGAGCAACAGCAGCAAGCTCTTGGCCCAAGGGGCGTGGCCATGCCAACACACAACTTGTGTGTGTGTGTGTGTGTGTGTGTGTGTACACAGCATTGCTGGCTTTGAAGTTACTCCCAGCCATAGAAGACTAAGAATAAACCACTCGGAGAGAGAAGTTCAGCAGCTGTTTACTGGAGTGTAAAAGCAAATGAATGGGGCTCATCATACATTCAGACACCACATCAAGCCCCTCATTATGCTCACTTAGTGTTTGAGGACAACCCAGAGATGGGTAACAGGCTGGAATGAATATGGGACCCCGTGGCATGAACCGGCATCCCGTTCACATTCATTATTCACACTGTACGCAGTGCTCTGAGCAACCAGACACATCCAACTGAAAATCGCTTACAAATGGGAAAATACTGGGCAACCAGGGCTTATTTAAAATCTGTTTTTAAGATTTTGCAGCCATGATAGCTCCAGTTACAGAACTCAAATATTTCACCCACGGTTCTGCAACCAGGCTGCTGTCATTTTTCCACGTTTCCTTCCAGAGCGATAGAAGGCTCTCAGGGAACGAAAGCATAAAGACAATACGTGTTACATGAAGGCCAGAGAGAGGCAGGTCACCCAAAGGACACCGGGCGTCCGCCGGCTCTGGGCAAGAACTGGTCAGTCTGGTAAGTGCAGACAAGGGACAGGGGCAGTAGCAGGCCCCAGCCGCTCTGAGTAGCACCCTTTGAGGAGACACAGAAACTTGTCAATGGATTTTGAGTGTTTCCAGTTCTGCAAGCAAAACCACGCCTGTGCTGAAATCAGGCTATCTTAGCTGGATACTACTAGCTACATCATTTCTCTGGTTCTTTTCTTCTGGTTCCACGTTTACAAAACAACCTTACAACTGACTCCTCGTAGATCTGCCACGCAAAGATCATGCTCCAACCTCACTGACTTTGGCTATTTCTGATCTTCAGAGTAACAATCTCTCAAAAGAAACCAGGAAAGACACTTTTTTTTTTTTTTTGCTAGCAATTATATAGGACTCACTCTGTGCCCAGCATTGTTGTGTGACAAAGAAATTTACCTAGATCTGCTCATTTTAATCTTCATGATGACTCTAGGAAAGAGGTATTACCCATTTTGCAGTTGCGTAAGAGGGAGTGTAATTTGCCTGATGACACGTGGCCAGTAAAGAGGCAGAGGCAGTGTGTGAGCCCGGACAGCCAAGCATCAGAGCCTATGTTCCTAACCCCCATGCTGTGTTTCCTCTCTCGTTAGATTTTACTCATTTGTTTTTAGTGATGAAATATACACAAAATTTACCATCTTAACCCTTTCCAGGGTCCAGCTCAGTGGCATTAAGTACATTCCCATTGTTGTGCGACCATCTCCCCCATCCATCCAGCTCCAGAGCTTTACCATCCTTCCAACTAACACTCTGTATCTGTTCAACAGTAACTCTGCATTCTGTCTCCGTATCCTCTGCTCTTCTTTGTATTTCTATGATTTTGCCTATTCTAAGTACTTCATGTGAGTGGAATACTACAACGTTTGTCATTTTGTGTCTGTTTTATTTCACTTAGCATGTTTTCAGGCTTCATCCATGCTGTAGCATGAATCAGAATTCCATTCCTTCTTAAGGCTGAACGT
Organism: Canis lupus dingo; assembly: GCF_003254725.2. Taxonomy (NCBI): domain Eukaryota; kingdom Metazoa; phylum Chordata; class Mammalia; order Carnivora; family Canidae; genus Canis; species Canis lupus. The sequence continues at coordinate 36,692,041 of NC_064263.1, forward strand.
TATTCCATTACATGTGTAGACCACATATTGTTTGTTCATTCACCTATCAGTGGACATTTGGGTTATTTCTCTCATTAGGATTTTTTTTAAAAGATTTTATTTATTTATTCATGAGACACACACAGAGAGAGGCAGAGACACAGGCAGAGGGAGAAGCAGGCTCCATGCAGGGAGCCCAATGTGGGGCTCCATCCCGGGACTCTGGAATCACACGCTGAGCTGAAGGCAGATGCTCAACCGCTGAGCCACCCAGGCATCCCTCTCATTAGGGTTTAATGCTCCCTGTGATTTAGTCCTATATCATGGCTTCTGCTTCTGCTTTGGCTCCCTCTGCCCTCTGCCTCTGGGAAGAGAAAGCATCACAATGCTGGGACAGCTATCTTTGTTCCACACCATATTTATATTTCTCTTAGTAAATCAGTACCTTGGCACTCTAGTGCCCACTTTAGGCTCTTGTTAATTGAGGGTAAGGACAGATCTTCAGGGCCTGACACCCCTGAGCACTGACAAGACTGAGTCTCCAGGTCTTGAAACTGAAGAGCCACCAAGCCCGCACTGAGACAAAAAGATATATGGTTCCAGGTGCAGGGGTTCTCCATGACAAACCGGTATGTGTATGCTTTTGTGGGTATCCTTTTGTTTATATCATAATCATTTCCAAAAGTGTGACATATTCTTTACATATTTTAGCTACTGTTTATTCACTGCTTATCATGTGTCGTGTACCATTACGGGGGCTTTTTAAAAATTTTTGGCCTAATCTTGACAACAAGCCTGCAATGATAAATATTAGTACCCCCATTTAATAGATAAGAGAGGGGATCCCTGGGTGGCGCAGCGGTTTAGCGCCTGCCTTTGGCCCAGGGCGCGATCCTGGAGACCCGGGATCGAATCCCACGTCGGGCTCCCGGTGCATGGAGCCTGCTTCTCCCTCTGCCTGTGTCTCTGCCTCTCTCTCTCTCTCTGTATGTGACTATCATAAATAAATAAAAATTAAAAAAAAAAAATAATAGATAAGAGAGGTTAAATAATTTGCCTGAGATCACACAGCTAGTACCAGATGGCTATATGCTACTCTATCAGGTAGCTGTACTGTAATTTAGTTAACTGTTGACTATTTTCATTGAGTAAAAGTGTCTGTTACTTTAAGTAACTCAGTACTTAAAGTTGTCCCTTCATCTTTGTACACACGGCTTTTACTTTCTTTGGTGCCTTAAGAAGTATTTCTAGAAGTACTATTCCTAAATCAAACAGTATGAATATTTTTGTGGGTCTTGATTGCTGAAATATTTTCCAAAAGGCTAACAAAGATGGCCATTCCTTGATTTTATGCCAAGGATCCAGCGTTGGTGAAATTGCAGAGCAGGGAGGCAACATTTGGGACCTCTCCATCTCTGCTCTCTAGCTTTTGTTTTTTGTTTTGTTTTGGTTTTGTTTTGTTTTGTTTTGAATCCAACATCCTCAGTCTGACCTTACAATTCTCAATCCTATGGCACCAAGTCCTCCTTTCGTCTGGTAATGTCTTATATCCCCAAGCCATTCTTTCTCCCGCCCCCTTCTTCTCCCTAACACCCACCCACCCTCACCTCCAACAAACCTCCTGTTATAGAGAAAGGAGCCTTTGGAGGAATTCACACCAGGCAATTAAGGAGTGATGACAACACCCAGTGGTAATTAGTAATTTGTTTTTAAGATATAGTGCCTAGGGAATTTGTTTTAAGGAATAATGGGACAGGTGTTCAGGATGGTATGTATGAGGATGTTCCTGGAGGTGTTGTTGACAACAGCAGCTGGTTAGGCAGCCTAAACATCCAACAACACTGGATTATTAAATAAATTCCAATAAGCCTTACAATAGAATACCATAGAACTGCTAAAAATGATGATGTAGATGTGCACCATTGACTCGCAATGGTGGTATTACATGAGAGGGGGCAAAGTACAAAACATTTAGTATAATCATAATTTGGTAAAGGAAGTAAACACATACATACATGTCGATACATGTAAGTACGTGTGTATAAATGTGGGTATTACATATGTGTATATATGCATAATATCATATCTATTATCAACCACCTGAAAAAACCCTGGAAGGATAGACACCAAAATGTTTTCTTTAGGAAAGTGGGAGTGAGGATAATTTTTTTCCCTAAGCCTATTTTCTAATTAAGATGTCTTATTTATGTCATCTTTAAAAAAAAAAAAAAAAGGTTTTGGGGGAGTTTCTTGGAGTTGGCACTGCCTTGGAGAGGATGAGCACGTAAGGGCATATTTCAAGTGGTGTAGGAGGGAGAGAGGGTGCGGAGTGGGAGGTCGTCACAGGATGGGGGCTGGAGGCTTGGGACCCTCCAGTGCACAGCATTCATTTTGGCGACTCCATCTGCCCCTCAGCCTGGCCTCTCCTTAGCGTGCATTGATGGAAGAAATGGTTCGCACTAATTCGCCCCTCTCTGAATGGCTATAAAAAGCAAGTCGATTTAGGATTCCATGAATCTCTACCTACTCTAACATATGCTGAACATTTCTGTTGTGTGCTTTTGTTAAAAATGCTTTTTAAATGAGCTTGTGCCCATATGCCCCAGGAACCTAAAATGTGGCTAGGTAGGCTGGTACAAGTCATGTTTCTTTAACTCACTTCCGTGGGTTTCTAATGAGCTCAGTTAACTACAGCAGGGTTGTGCAGTCCCTCAACCACTGTGAAAACCAGGGAATGATGATCTTCTTCTATCTCCCCCAGACCCTCCTCCCCTGCCCCTCCCCGCCGGAGAAGGAAAGGAGGAATGGTGGAGAAGCCTTGCGATGCTAATCAATTTACTAAGCACTTTGTTTTAAATATGGTTTAGGCTTCTGTTTTTTTGCTTTGGTTTGTTTGTTATTGCATATTCCAGAACATGCCAGCCTTTGGTGCCGAGGGCATAGTATTACATAGTATTAAGAACATAGGCCCAAGCTCAGACGGAGCTGAGTTTGAATCCCAGTCTGTAACTCACCAGCAGGGTGATCTCGGACAATTTCCTGAATTTATTCTGTCCTGTTTCCTCATCTATAAAATGGGAATAATAAAACCTATCTCAGGGGCACCTAGGTGGCTCAGTCAGTTGAGCATCTGCCTTTGGCTCAGGTCATGATCCTGGAGTCTTGGGATGGAGCCCCACATCAGGCTCCCTGCTCAGTGGAGGATCTGTTTTTCCCTCTCCCTCTGCCCCTCTCCTGCTTGTGCTGTCTCTCTCTCTCAAATAAATAAATAAATAAGATCTTTAAAAAAAAACAAAAAACAAAACCTATCTCACAGGGTCATTGAATAAGATAATGCCTGAGAGACACCTCTCATAGCCCCAGGCATATATTAAAAGCCCAATAAATATTACTGCTCTTGCTCTAGTTACTGACATATCAACAAAGTATTGCACCATAGTGAAATGAGGGTGTGGTGGAAGAAGGTGAGGTTTTGCAGGAAGACATGCCAGGGACACTTACTCCAGACATTAGGGAGTCAGGGAACGCTTGCCAGAAAAAGTGACATCGAAGTTAGGATCTGAGAAATTGGTGGGAGAAGTCAGATGAAAGGAAGGGTCATGGGGATGAGAAAGGGCAAAGGTCACAGAAGTACAAATGTTCAGACAGCAGCAAGTACACATTCCTGAGCTTACATTCGTTGACATCCACATGACAACCCTATGAAGCAGACATTACTGTCATCTCCACTTTATTAGGGAGAACAGAGGCATGGAGAGGTTACTTCATTTTCCCCTTATCACCCAGCTAGTAAGTGATGGAGCCATTCTGCCTTAGTATGAAGAGACCCCCCAGCACCTCTTCATAGTAAGTATATCCCTGCAGCATCTGTGGGTGGTGGCACCCATTCACGAATCTCCTTCATTTAAGAAGCATGGACTGGATGAGCCTCTGAGGACACAAAGATGATTACAACATGACCACTGTCCTTAGAGAGCCCGCCACCCGGCGAAGGAGGAAAACATCTTGATAAACCCTAATGCCTGACAGACTCTGACAAGTAATAAGTAAAAACTAAGAACGTCCTCAAGGACTTCAAGGGTTAATCTACTTGAGGGAGAGGCATGATCTTTGAGAGCTAGAGAATGGGCCAGAAGGAGCAGTCCGTGTAGAATGACTGGACCGAGGCAAGGGGTTGCTTACACACACGGCGTGGAGTCAACTTGGAGGGACAGCGTTCTGCCTGAAGACTGGGAAGAGATGAATGGGGGGAACAACGTGCTAGAAAGGCAGTGTGAGGCCACATCACAGAGGCTCATGGATGCCAGACTAAGGAGGTGGAAACTTTCTCCTGAAGCCAATGGGAGCCATTAAAGGTTGTTGAAGGAGCAGGGGACCTGATTTGTTCTGGATGTTAGGAAGCCTACAAACAGAGGCTTGGGCTAATGAATAGAATGTGGAGGGCAGTAGAGAAGATATTCCCAAGGTATAGTGGTTAGGACTCTGGGACGAGATATGGAAGTGAGAATGAGCTAAGGTGACCCTAGGCCTCTCTACTTCCTCTGCCTTGCAGCATGGCGCCTCAACTCTATGTTCCAGGGGTAGATGCTCAATAGGCCTTTGGAAATTCTGCTCTGGGTGCCAGGCAAGTGGGTCAGGCTAAGGGTGAATAGGAAAATGCAAAGCAAACCACAGTCCTCTCCCTGCCACCCACCTAGTTCCCCATGCCCAGGGCCCTTCATCTCGGCTTCTTATGCTCATCACTGTGAAACCGAGAGCAGGTAGAAAGGGATTCATAATTACTATTTTTTGTACCAGGAGCATTATTCCCTTTGTACTCCAGGACACATGGCAGCTTCCCAATAAATACTTTTTAATGGTTTGGTTGATTGGGTTATTGGTTGGTGGAAGGGTCTAACAAATAATTTTAGTAAACACCTATGAATTTTTGAGGTTCCAGAATATTAGCCCACTTAATATTCTTGCCTTAAAAACAAGTTTCCCTAATTATCAAGATAATGGCATGAGAACACCCAGCTACTACTCTGAATATTCCGGGGCCAAGACCACTAGATAAATAGATTAAATGATTTGCCTAAGACCATAAAGTGAGATAAAAGATACACCTTGTCCTAAATCCAGGTTAGTGGGCTGCACCCCCACGTACTATTCATCCTCTAAACTGCTGTCTATGTGATCTCAATTCCCACCGAGGGGGGAAAAATCATTAACAATGAGCATCCCTTCCCTAGAAAGACTATGGAAACATCTCTGAAGCAGAAATTCTTCTTCTAAAGCTAACTTCTTAGCTCACTCAGTGGTTCCTCCATTTCAATTTTGTTGAAGAGGCACCCAAACAAGTTTTAAAAATGCCACTTCTTGATTAAATTGAACAGCAGCCATCAATTCAATTCTAGATGTAATGATTTTTGGAGCCGGAGAGAAGCATCTCTCTACCACCTTTCGGAGCGCGTATGTCCTGTCTCACTAAAAAGCAAATTCAGAGTCGGTAAGTCTGGTTCGGAGCCTGAGACTCTGCATTTCTAACAAGCTCCCAGGTGGTGCGCAAGCTATACCAGGTGGTATAAAAGACTCAGAACGGGGATCCCTGGGTGGCGCAGCGGTTTGGCGCCTGCCTTCAGCCCAGGGCCTGATCCTGGAGACCCGGGATCGAATCCCACATCAGGCTCCCGGTGCATGGAGCCTGCTTCTCCCTCTGCCTATGTCTCTGCCTCTCTCTCTCTCTCTCTCTCTCTCTCTCTCTGATGACTATCATAAATAAGTAAAAAATTTAAAAAAAAAGACTCAGAACAAATCACAGATTAATCCCACATTCTCCTTAAAGCTTTGTCGAGAACCACAGAGGCAGCTGGGTGTCGGGGGAAAGGACAAAAGCTTGAGACCAGGACGAATTCAGTTGCGAATCTCAACTTCTCCATTCACTAGCTTCTCCGAATCTCACTTTCTTCCCTTCTCTCTCTCTCTTTTTAAAATTAAATTTGACAACACACACAACGAACGTAGTACGGTGCCTGCCGCAGGAATTGTTGAATGAATGGTAGCTGACGATATTGCTTTTGAAAAAAGATCATCAGGAGGATAAGTCACCATTCTCCCATTGATGCCACTATGGAATTTTGAGGAAAGGAGTATGTGTGGTCACAGTGCGCCCACTATTATTTTTTTGAGCACCTGCTCCCAACATTCTGGAACTCCTCTATCCTCCCCATCCTAACAACGCCTTGCCCCATGGCCTGCTGCTCAACAGCCCACGTTATCTCGACTTGCTCTAAAGCAGCAGTGTGTGCTGTCAAAGCCCCAAGTCCCGGAGGAAAGCGACCTAAATACTGCAGAGGAGAGAACAGAAGCCTGGGAGGAACAGGCACAGCCTCATGTGCCATCTCTCTCCTCGGTCCTTCCCCAAAGGCCTGCCCTGGACACGTCCCATGCCACCGTGATCTGGGGAAGGACAGGAACCACCCCTCAGCCACGCTTGCACTTTTGCCTTGTTCCTTCACCCCCAAGTCATCCAACGAAGACAAAGCCAAGTCACAGAACTGATCTGTGTGGTGTGTCCACTAGAATGTCAGCTCCCTGAAGGCAAGAATTTTTGCTTATTTTCCCCACCGCTGTCTCACCAGCGCCTGGCAAAATGCCACACAGTAGGTGCTCAGTAAATAGCTTTGAAATGCATGAGTGAGTCTGCAGAGGCAGCTGTGATAAATGCAGGAGCATGTGATTTGGAAGCAGGGTGGTTTGCACCCCACCCTCCCCACTCTCAGCTGGCGGGTCGTGAGCGGGTGCCACTTTGAGCACATAGCTCATCAGGTTGAGCCTCGGTTTCCTCCCCTGTAGACCAAGAATAATGCCTACCCGTCCAAGTAAATATTGGATATAGAAGCGGCTGACGCGTGGCACATGATCCGATGCTGGAAGCTGAGTATCCAGCCCTCCTCTGTATCATTTGATATTACCATACTTTTAAATCACACAAACATTTAAAAATAGATGAGATGCAGGGATCTTTTGGAAGATCTCCAAGTTAGAAAAATAGCCTTTGTTCACTGGAGATTGAAATTATGCCTATATATGTATAGACACCTAAGAATGCATATGAATCTGACACTGACAAATGCGGAGCATGTGGAAATGCCAACCACTCTGTAATAAATCTGCTCTGGAGGAGGAGAGCGACGTTGGCTGGAGATTTTTATCCATTTGAAAATGTTACCATTCACCCAGGGAAAGCCAGAGAACGGCAGGGAGACGGTTGGATCCAAGTGCCCTGGCATTTCATTGCCCGCTGACGCCATCAATGAATTTAGAGGCCAGAGAGATGGCCACGTTGATTCATACAGTGCTGAATTAAGAAAATGGCATATTACAAAGAGGGAGAGAGCTGTCAAAGCCAAGGTTTCGGATATTTTTCTTTTGTCACAGACTGTTCCAGAATAAAGGTTGAGTGTGGAAATATCAGTGGTGTGGAACTCTGGTTACAAAGAACCCAGGTGCCCACTTCATGATAATAGCTTAATATCCACTTAGTGCTTTTCATGTGCCAAGCATTGAGCTAAGCACTCTACTTGGAAAACCTTATTGAATCCCCATAAAATCCCTGTGAGATGAAAGACCCTCCACCTCACAGATGAGCCGATTGAGTTGTAGAGGGGCGAAGTGACTGGCCCAGGTCACATAGTCAGGGAGAGGCAGAATGAGGGTCCCAGCCCAGGCCCATGTGATAGCAGAGCCCATCGTGACCTCATTGGAAGTCTGAGGGGTGGGGCTGGGCTGGGCAGGAGGAGGCTGGAAGCCTGGGCTTGAGTTGTGAGCTCTATAGAGTAAAGAGTTTCAGAATCAGAGGAGGGTGATATCTGCCACTCAGTAGCTCCATGGTTTGGGACATGTTGCCCACTTAGCCTTCCTCATCTGAAACAGGAGGGTTTTCATCATCATCATAATAGTAACAACTAATTTTATATTCTGTGTCAAACACTGTTCAAGTATTTGACCCACAGTATTTCTTGAAGTGCTCACAACAATGGTTATAAAGGAGATCCTATTATTCCCATTTCTCAGAAACAAACTAATAATTACGAGGCACAGGGCTCAGCATACAATAAGTGCTCAATAAATGATGGTGATTTCCAGGGTGCAGCCCTGCCTTCCTGCTCACCTTGTGCAAGCTCTCCTTCAACCAGGACCACACCTCTGTACCCATCTGCACCTGTGACTTCCTCCCCTCCCTTCCTTCTATCTGTGCCTCTCCCTCTGTGGAACCCACCTGCCCCGGAAAGTCAGAGATAAAATCTTTGCCAACATTCCCTCTAGTGGTGGTCTTATACCACCCCCTCCTCCCCCAACTCTATTTTATTTTCTAGAATTATCAAAATTTAATTCCTTAGCATTTACACTGTAAAGATTCCACCAATTGAGGAGTAAAATATACATGCTGACTATAAAATAAGGCTGATCATAAGAATTGGTTTGCAAACACTGAAAGCATTCAAAGAAAGTTTCAGGGACTACTACGAATAACAGATAACACCAAGAGCTTGCAGTATGCCAGACACCTTACTGAGTGTGACTTTTTAAAATCACTACAATCAGTCTAGAAATAGACACAATGATTGTCCCTACTTTAGAGGTGTGGTGACTGAGACAGACAGTGTAAATGACTTGCTCAAGGTCATAGTGTCAGAAGCTGGTGGAGCTGACACTGGAATTCAGTGCTCTGACTTCAGAGCCTGGACTCCAGGCCTTTGTCCTCAAAGTACCACGACTCCAGCAAGGCAGACTGGTTGGGTTCCAGCCTGTTTACACCACGCTGCTAAAACGAGAGGTTGCACTTCATGATCTCTGAGAATCACAGATCTTTAGGGAAATGGGTTCTCTTATTTAACCCTCTACCTATAGGATTAAGCTTATGACCTCTGATTTTACAGATTTGGAAACAAAGATGCAGTTCTCCAAGAAAGTAGAAGGCAGAGCCAGAATTGTTTTCTCTGACCCTAAACTCATGCCCTCTCCCCAGAAGAGGCTGCCTCTCCAAGTTCAGGATCACGGCCATCTGTGCTTCCAGTCATCCTTTATCCAACCCATCCATTTCTGGAATCTTTTTGAATTCGGGATGAATCTGGATTCCATCCTGGAATCATTTTTGTGATTCCAGTCATCCTTCTTCATCTAACTCACACATTTCTTTCCGGACTCTACTTCTGAGCTAGGCATGTTAATGAAAACTGAAATCAAAATTTCTATATTTTTCTGCAGTAGCTGGGGTTTTATTTACTGGTTTCTAACTCTAGGAATCCACAGAAAAATGGCATGGTTTTGGGTCAGCTTTCAGGATAGCTCATAGGTCAAAGAAAAGAATGTACTATTAAAAATGTATATTAGATGTGAACAATGGTCCTAGCATCCCATTGTCCAAATAATGTATTATTCAAAGGTTTGTGAATGACCTTTTTTTTTTAAGTAACTGAGCTTTCTTTTTTTGAACATTAACATAAACAAACAAAAGAGGCCAGTAATCTCAAAATCTAAATTCTATGTCAAAAAAATACTGAGGTTTATCAAGAATAAACTCATATGATAACTAGTGTGTGGAATTTATGAGGATATACGGTTTATAAAAAAATATTAAAAATATCCAAGTATTTGTATTTTTGTATGAAAGATTCCCTCCCTGCCTTTCTTCTGTTTAGGAAAGTTTCTTTCTAGAAATAAACGTTGAATGCCTATTTAAAGGAAAAGAAAATTTGACAAAGAAACCAACCTTAAATCCCAGCATGCTAACACAACTATTTTAATGTTTGTACGTTCTCTTTCATCTGTGGTCTGCATTTAGACACATTTTAAATATCTACTGACCTAATATTTTATATTCTTAGATTTTTTTGTACTTAACAAAGCATAAACATTTTATATATTTCTATGTATTTATACAATTCCAGAGACTGATGGACTATACTTTTCTAAACCATTCTCCTAATGAATATTTTCTATATTCTGCTATTCTGGATCTGTGCTATCTGAATAGGTAGCCACTGGCCACATGTGACTATTGAGCACTTGAAATGTGTCTAGTCTGGGTTGAGGTGTATTTTGAAGATAAAATATGCACGAGGGGCGCCTGCATGGCTCAATCAGTTAAGCATCTGTCTTTGTCTCAGGTCATGATCCCAGAGTTCCAGGGTCCTGCTCAGAGGGGAGTCTACTTCTCCCTCTGCCCCTCACCCCACTCCTGCTCTCTCTCTGTCTCAGATAAAGAAATAAAATCTTTAAAATATGCACCAGATTTCTAAGAAAAAGCACTGTAAATGTTTATATTGATTATTGATGCTGACATTTTATTATTTGGAAATATTAGGTTCAAGAAAGTAAATTATTAAAATTAATCTCACATTTAAAACAATCTTTGAATATAGTTCCTAGAAAATCTTATTTTTTGTTGTTTTTTAGAGAGCAAGAGAACATGCAAGTGGTGTGGGCGGGTGAGGAGGTGAGGAGAGGGGCAGCGGGAGAGGGAAGGAGAGAATCCCAAGCAGGCTCCATGCCCAGAGTGGTGACCGACATGGGGCTCGATCTCACGACCCTGAGATCACAATCTGAGCTGAAATCAAGAGTTGGTTGGGATGCCTGGGTGGCTCAGTGGTTGAGCATCTGCCTTCGGCTCGGGTCGTGATCCCAAGCTCCTGGGATCGAGTCCTGTATCAGGCTCCCCACAGGAAGCCTGCTTCTCCCTCTGCCTATGTCTCTGTGTCCCTCATGAATAAATAAACAAAATCTTTAAAAAAAAAAAAAAAGAGTTGGACACTCAACCGCCTGAGTCACCCAGGTGCCCCGTTTCCTAGAAAATTTTAAATATGCGGTTTGTATTACACTTATATAGGACAGGGCTGAGCTGGATAACAGTTCAGTGAACAACTGCCTTCATAGAGATTTCTGCTTCTCTTGAATTATTTCCCCAATCTGCATGTCTGTGCGTGAGCTTATTAAACAAAAGTTGACTTTGTTCTGAGTTGAGCAAGTTATTATGCCTCTAGGGGCCTCAATTTCCTCACCTATGAAATGGAAATAGCACTATCTCCTAAGGCAGTTTTCAGGATTAAATGAATTTCTATATGTTAGGTACTTAGTAAATATTAAGAACTATAAAACTGTTACATGTTATTCTGATGATAAAGATTATTTTAAACTATAATTCTTTGATTACTACTCAGGACAAACGTTTACCAGGATACGTGCTTAGTATTTGTTTTTTGTTCTATGTAATTTTTTTCTTTGTGTCCTTGGGTTACTGTTCTATTGAGATCTTGGTCTCTTTCCTTAAAAATTTGCATATTTCTTCATACATGCATATCGTATGCTTCAATATTTAATCATTTTAAGACTTCTCTTTTTCAGTTTGTTGTCTACCTTTTAATTTCATGTCATGGTTTTAAATAAGTTTCACATTCAATACAGCCCTTGATTTTTAAAAATTTAATTCCTCCTTTACTTCAAGACTGGTAAAGTTATCCTTCAGCAAGTGATATACTTTATCACTTATATATCCTTTTTTGTCTGTTGGCCCTTTATATATTTTGAGGTTGGTTAATTTGTTTAGATGCAGTTGGGTTTTAGTAAGGTTTTAGACTTGGACATGGCAGAGGAAACTCTTCCATTTGGGGTACGTGGAGACATTAGGAGCCTTCCCAGGATGTTATGGTGACTTCACTTCGCTTCTGTGTTCAAATGGATCTGCGCTGAGCCCTTGCTATGTGGAAATGTGCCTGCAGGTAAAATCAGGCAGTGCCGGGTTCAAATCCTCACTACTTACTAGCTGTGTGTTTGGAGGCAAATCACTTAACCATCTGGGAGCCTCATTCTGCATTACTGGAGATTAAATGCATATGAAAATGCTTAGCACAGAGCAGCCAAAAATCAAATTCAACTTTTAAATTCTTTATTTTAATGCAATATTCAAGATTATCTCATTTTTTTAGTGAGTCAGAAAAGGGAGTGGTTCTATATTAAACTTTTCCTTGTTAATCACATTTGGCTAGATGTACCAGAAATTAGCTACCCCATAAAAGATGACTAGGATATGCCTGCTGTCTGTTTAGGAGGACAAAGTGGTGGCTTTCCTTCTGTTCCACTCTTTATATTAGGCTTTTACTTGCAGTTGCTCCTTAAAACAAACCTATGAGGAAGACAGTTTACTCTTTCCTCTCCCCTCCCTCCCCTCCTATGTCTTCCCCTTGTTCTCCTATGTCTTCTCCTCCCTCCCCTCCTACGCCTTCCCCCTCCCTACTCTCCCTTCCTTTCCCCACCCCTGTCTTCCCTTCCCATCCCTTTTCTTGGAAAAGAAAACTGGTGCCCAGGAAGGTTTAGTAACTTGCTCAGTGTGGCATAGCAGCAGCGTCTCTGACAAAGCAAAAGCAGTGTCCTGGTCCCATGCACTTGCCAATGCAAGTTGCACCCTCTAGGTATGCAACTGATTGAACTGGATAATTTCTGGTCCCTTCCAAACCAATTAACATAGTTATTAAGATCTCAGGTTTTGGATTCCAAGAGACCTGGCAGGGTCCATATCCCAACTCTACTACTTACAAGCTGTGTGATCTTGCGCTGGCCAATTAACTTCTCTCAACCTCAATGTTCTCATCTGTGGCATGAAGCTCATAATTTCCCCGGACTTACCAGGTTTCAGGGAGGCTGAAGAGAAATGGTTCAAGTAAAGCATGTAGCATAGCATCTAGCGGGTAGTAAGTGCTCAAAGCTAGTCAACCAAAAAAGGACACACTGAACAATGTCTAGAAGTAGTTGGGTTTGGAGGTCTCAAATTGGAGTTAGGGCATCCAAATGCTTGATCCATGAACTAGTATATAATATCATGGAGGCTTCTGGAAGTTTTCCAGTGCTGTGTTTTGGGCCTCGTTGGCATTTCAGACACACAGAGACATCCATGCCAACTCTGCGGGCAGGTGCCATGTTCTTTACCTGTCCCCACGCAAAAGGGCATGGTTGGATATAACATGAGAGGTGACAGGAACTTCCCAGAGACATACAGTGTTTAGTGTTAGTTTATCTGGTGCGAGCACTCCTGAGGGGCGGCTGCAAGGCACTTGAACTTGACTCTATCCTACTGTTGAACTGCACATTCACAATGGCAATCTGCTGATCCTTTCCCACTGCTCCCAAGGCTGCTTTTGCCTCTTTTGCCTCAGTGTACCCAAACTGCCTTTCTCATGGAACTTCTCACACTGTGTTGCCCTCATCTTTACAGATGTCGCTGGCCTCCTGGGGGCACCACTGCTCTCACCAACTACCTTGAGCCCAGACCCCACCTTCTAGAGTGGGGAAGAAAGGAAGCCAACTCCAGCAGCTAGGACCATGAGGACCTTGTGGGAAGGCTGAGGAAAGGGTTGCATCACACACCACACAAAGGTAGCTCTGAAGCCGGGGCTTTGAAAACTCATTTGCCTTGCAAAGTTCTTTGCCCGAGGAGCTCACAGTCTCACCTCTCTCTTCGCAGACCACCAGCTCCTTTTTGGCGTCCTCAACAAGCCCGCAAAAACTTGAGAGCTGGTTAACAAGTATCTCAACCACCACATCTGTCCTTCCCCAAATCATGCCTCCAGCATCAAAGCCCCATCCCTGAGCATCTCAGCAGACTCTACCCAACAGATCTTGAGCCTTTCTGCAGGCCAGCATGCAGATTCTGTTAAGGAAATCGTGTTCTCTCAGTGATGACTCTTTTGATCTTCATGCTACCTCAAGCTTGCTTGACTGTGAGCTCTCTACTAAAAGCTGACATTTACCCCATGCTCACTATGCCAGACACTGCTCGAAGTGCTAGACGAGGACTTTTTCATTTGTTCTCATGACAAAACTGGATGATAAAGTCCATCGTTACCCCAGAGATGAAAACCCAAGATGGATTTAAGTTAGGTCACTTGCCTAAGATTACACAGCGAGTGAGAGACCTGGCTTTCAAACCCAGAGGGTTGGCTCCAAGGCCTGCACTCTTCAGCAATATTCCATGAGGGCAAAGTCTGGATTGTTCTCAGGTCCCAATCCCCAGCCCCGGAGACAAGGAAGCTCCTCACTATGAAGTGGTGTTGACTGTTGGCCAAGAAGGCAGATTTAGTGGGTCTTACTTCCCCTCTTCTATTTCGGAATACTTATTCCCTTCCATTTCATCACTTAACTGAAAAAAAAAAATCACATATGCAGTTGTTTATCATTCACTGGGCACTGTGCGCCACAGAGTCCATGCCCTGGTGTGTCAAGGTCACTGCGGGCAAGCAAGACACAGTATCCAGTCAGGTATAACTCAACACAGAAAACACATTGAGAGGCACTGGAATACAGAAGTGACCCTGCAGATGAGGGAGTGGTTGGCTCTCTGGAGAGAGAAGGAAGAAGCAGTCCCTGGGAGGAACGAGAACTAGGCTGGATTGTGAAGGAGATGGGGATACAAAAGAAAATTAAGTCTAAGGTAGAAAGCTACAGTGTTATGGAAACCCGAGTTGGGCTGCTCAGCGACTGAGAGCCAATACTTGACACACCAGTGTTGGCTGGAAAGGAAGGTTGCTTTGTTCAGGAGGCCAGCTACCTGAGGAGAGGGCAAACTGATGATGTGCAAAGACCATCTCTGAGATTCCAGGTGAAGGATCAACCAGGGTTTTTGAAGGGGAAATTCAGAGTAGGAGCTGACACCAGATTGATGAAAGGGGCAGGGTAACTTATGACTAGTCATGAGGAAAGGTGGAGCATGCACATTTAGCAAACATCATGTAACATACATCCCGTGTGTTCGCTTTGGGGTAGAGACAACACTAGAAAGAGGCAAAATTCAGCCCATGACGTCAGGAGGTTATCTCAGGACAAGGGGAAGGGGCTATGGGCAAGCTCAGAGAGCCCACATAAACTGGATGGGGCCCCGGGCTCTTACCCCAGGTAAGGAATGCAGGGTCTCGCTTGTTCCTCTGCTGGAACCCTATCAGTTGACCCCAAGTCCAGGCTTTTACAGAGACAGCCAGTGAGTTCATTAGTGGGGTCTGAAAAGACATAATAACTGATTAGGAGGAAATAGTTCCCTGAAAAACAAGCTTTAGATGTTCTGCTGGTTTAACCCTGTGGGGTGTGGTTTCAACACCATCGGTCCCCAGTCCTGTCCTAATAATTATACATATTGAGTGAAACAGGGAGACTCACCAGAAGGTGGAACTCAGGAGGGGCCAGGAGCAGCCTTGATTCCCAGCTAACAGCCTGACACACTCCCACCCACCCACCCCCACCCGGCGCCAGGGACTCAGAGACGTATCTAAGCAAAGAGGAGCTGGGGTCCTTCTTTCCTTCTGGAGACAGAGCAATCCGAAGACACCATTGGAGAATGGATGGCTCTGCAGACTCACAGCTGGCTGACCCTTTGGGAGGCTCTTAGAATGGTCCATAAGAGGAAAAGACAATGGTCTGGATTCAGGAGGGGAAAGCAAGTGTTTGAGGGTGTCTTAGTGAGGTGTGGAAGTTTGGGCATCACGGATTCCACTCTTTTTTGTTTTGGTGACAGCATTCTTGTTTAACCTCATTGATAGAGATTTTCTTGGTTAAATCTCTCAACTCTCTTGACTTGAGCCAAGACTCTTGATTTGCCAAACTGAGGAACTTGCCTCACGCTCTGGGTATATTACCTCCAGTCCAACCAGAAGTAATGAAGCCAGCGTGGCCCACAAGTTATTTCTTTTCATCTATCTTTCCCCAGCCTCTTTCTCAGAAAGAGTTCAGGAGCTGTGATCTCAGATTCACAATTCTGTGCTGAGATCTTAGAAAATGAAACTTGAGAAAACGGCACAGTGCGGTGATTTTCCAGCAGGACTGTCTTCACTGGACCATGTTCTCTGACCAGTTAATTATCTTCCACAAAGGCCGGGGATGCATGCAACTGACCATTGGGAAGCCTTGGCAGCACATGGGCATTGGGAGGGGATGGCATTGCTGTTTTTTTAACATATATGTTAAAGGATCATATATGACCACACAGATGGGAGGATGGAAGTTGTATCCGCAGCACCTGTGCAGCCCACTTATTGGTTGCCACTCAATAAATATTTGCCAAATGAATGAACGAATAAATGATGTGACGAACAGAAGTGAGACAGCTTGTACATGGCCATATAAAGTTGAGCTTGCTTGAATTGTGTCCTTCCAAACTGCTCTCACCACATTGGGGAAATTGAGGCAGCTAAGCCAGTCCATTATTGGGTCCTCTTAAAGAGAGATTCAGATACTGGAGCCACAGGCTATAGCCCCAGAATCTGGTACCTGATAATGAGGATGTAAAAACTGAAGCTCTTAAAACTCCACATTTACAGATTGATCCTAGCAAAATAATCCCTTTTCAGAGTCGAGTCTTCTCTGGGCTTTCAGTTTCCCCCTAGAACAATCCACCGGAGTTATCATTCTGAAATAGAGATCTGGGTTGAAACTCCACCCTGCTGGAAACAACAGCCCCTCACCTCTCCAGAAAAGGGGGACTGACACCCATTGAGAGCCTGACCTCTGCTATGACTGTGCCAGGAGTTTGCACTCTGCCTTGTTTCAGCCTAACAACACCCCTGCGAGGTGGGCATCGTGTCCCCATCACATAAACATGGCTGCTGGGACTCAGAGGTAAGGTAACCTGATCTCAGTCACACAGCCAGTAAGTAATGGAACTTGGATTCAAAACCAGGTTTGACACACTCCAAACCGCCGGGTTGTTTCTGCTCATACTGCACAGCCAGGAATCTTTTCCACTGCACCACGCTGCCCAGAAGTCTCTGTAGAGCTACAGGCCCTTGATGAGCTGACGCCAGCCCACACGTCTGGCCTCCTCTCCCTCGCTCCATGCCCTCTCTCCCTGAGCTCTGGCCACAACCAGCCCACAAAGCATTTCAGGAGTGGCTGGTTTCTCCCAGGCCATACGACCTTTGCAGGGCCCTTGGTCTCTCTTGTCTGTATACCTTCCCCCTTTGTCTACCTGGCAAGCTCCTATTCATCCTTCAAGATCCAGCTCAAATATCCCCTGTCTGTGAAAGTTTTTCTGGTCACTCTCCCAGGAGGCAGTTGGGGGTCCCCTGCCCAGGGCCCCCATTGCCCTGCATGCCCACGTCCATCACCCAAGCAATTCTCTCATCTCTTCCTGTCTGGCATCCCTTTGGCCAGGATTCCACGTTTAAGAATCCACTGCAGGCAGATTCCGTGTGCTGCCAACCCTCCAACGGGGCAGATGCCACCCCCTCTCTGTGGAAAACGCACACAGCATTCCACACAATGAAATCAGGCATTTGTTTTAAAATGCAATCCTTCCTGGATGGAATTAACTGTCAGGTGAGCTGTGGTTCTATTTGCAGAGCAGAATGTGAGTGTGTGGTGGCTTTTCCGGTTCTGCACAAGACACTACATTCATCTTTTTTTTTTTTTTATGACTAAGAGGAATCTATGAAATGTATGGGCTATGGAACCTTGACATTAAATTAGCCTCACACTGTCCCTGCTCCTCCCACTCCTGTTCTATGAATAGTAGGCTGTGCAGAGAGCAGGACAAATGGATCAAAAGTGACACCACCTTACCGGAGAGACTGGAGCTCAGGATTATGGAATACTGGCTGCGGGCTTGTGATCCGCACACAAACCACTGCATCATTCAGCTTCCGCAGATCTCGTTCTCTTGGACAGAGTACTGCGCTGCCATCTGCACACCTGAGTGAGCTGGTCATGAAGATCCAAACGACGATTACCATCATAATCACAAATAGCTCTTGTTAATTAGCTTTCTACGTTCCAGGGAATTTTCATACCATAGGCTTTGTCCTGCTACCCTCACCCCGAGCTTGCGAACAAACAGCTTTGTGGTTAAAAACAAGTTCTGGAATTGGACAGGTGTGGGTTTAAATCCTGACTCTCCACTTCCTAGCTGGGTGACCCTGGGCAAGTCACTTGGCCTCTCTAAGCCATATAAGCCTCATGTATGTAAAATGAGGGTACGAAACACATATCTCCTTGAATTGCGAGAACGAGTAGAGCAGAAGAGCGAGGGGCCATTTATCATCTTACTATCCCTGTTACGCAGGGATAGAAACTGCCCGGGGTTGGTTACACAGCGAGTAAGTGGTAAAGCTGGGAGCTCAGATCTGTGTCTTTCAAATATAGCTCTCTCCAATGCGGCGCCGCGATACTGCACAGTGGTTCAGAGCACAAGCCACAAGGATTCAAATTCTGGCTCTGCTACTCACTAAGATTTGTGATCTTAGGCAAGTGACTTGCCCTCTTCTCTGTGTCTCAGTCTCCCCACTTGAAAACTGGCTGAGATGGGTTTGCTGGGACCATTGAATGCGTTGCCGTATGTACAGCTCTTACCTTAGTACCCGAAATGCAGTAAATGCTCTGTAAACATTTGCTAGGAGGTTGACTTTCTTAATCTTCCAAATGTTGGGTCTGGCTGGACTCTGATGACAAAAGTCGAGGTGAGTGTTGGGGGATGTTTGGACAGTTGCTCTGGATATTCTGCTTTTCTTGGATACCTATCAGGCCCCTAAATCTCCTCTGGGATACACATTCCCAGTTACTTCAACTGCTCCTAATGACACTGTTGTAAAAACCTCAACCCATGCTTTGCATGCTTCGTCCTCTAGAGCAGGGTTTCTCAAGCTTGGCACCATTGGCGTTTGGTCTGGGTAATTCTTTGTTGCAGAGAATGGGGGGCTCTCCGGTGAAGCGTAGGATGTTTAGCAGAATCCTGGATTCTACCCACTAGATGTCAGTAGCATCCCCTCCCAGTGTGACAACCAAAACACGTCTCTAGACATTGCCAAATGTCTGCTGAAGGTCAGAATCACCGCTGGTTGTGAATTGCTGGTCTAGCACGTGGCCCCCAGAACTGACAAAATTCTCAGGCTAGAGTCTGGGAGCCGGTTGCGCAGCCCTGACCATCTCTCTCTCTTTTTTTTTTTTTTTTTTTAAGATTTTATTTATTCATGAGAGACACAGGAGGAGGGAGAAGCAGGCTCCATGGAGAGAGCCCGACATGGGACTGGATCCCAGGTCTTCAGGATCAAGCCCTGGGCTGAAGGCGGCGCTAAACCACTGCTCCACCCGGGCTGCCCCCTGACCACCTTTTAAGGCAGCTACAGATGACTTCAGCTCCTTTGACAGTCAGGCGGCCCCATTCTCTCACTCAACTTACTAAGACCCCTGAGTCTTTCTCAGGGGTGCCTCTGCCTGTGCAGATGGATTTTTGGCCTTGAGTACATCTCCTCCTCATATTAGAGACATATATTATGACCCCGCCTGTCTAAGATTCCCAGGGAACACTACAAAAGCCGCCCTCCCCCCTCTTCCCCTGACCCAGAAGCAGCCACCCGCGTCTGTTCTCCATCCTGACTTGTCTGCAAGGCCTGGTTTGAATGCCACAACCTTAGGACGATCCCCTCGTCCTTCATAAAAACCGTCTCTCCCATTCTGTCTCCACCATGCCTCGTTTGCATCCTATGGGCTGTTTCTCCCAAAAGATGATCAGCTCTTTGAGAGCAAGGGCTTACTCAGTGAATAGTACTTTTCCATTCATCAGCTCAGTGCAAAATCTATCCCAATGAATGTTCTTTGAATGGAGTTATATCCTGGCCTGCTCATAAACCCTCAACATCTCCTGGTGTCCTAAGACATTAACATTCAACAATCCTCCTTGGCATTCAACACCTTCCACACATTAGTCTCCAACAAGACTCCAGATACATCCTCCAATGTAGTCAACACACTCTGCTTCCATCCAGGAACGAGTCTGTCTGATAGCCCACAAATAGCTACTTCCCTAACCCGAACCACCTACCTCATCTTCAAATCCTCGTCATCTTCTCTGGCATAGCTCAGTTCATATTTAACTGCTTCAAATCCATTTTGGAATGAGGCAGGAGATAAAACACAAACCCTGTTCTCTTAGCAGAGACTTTCCAAAGTCAGAATGCTGGAGGGATTGGTACAGGCAAACCAGATAGGCGTGGGTTCAGATCCCACATCTGTAGATTTTGTAATGGTGTGACTTCCAGAAAATCACTTCGTCTTGCTATCTCAGTCTCCTCATCCATAGGGGGGTATCATCATATTAGTGGCTAGGTATATCAGTAGCATAGGGTAGTGGGGAGGAGTGAGATAATGCAGGAAAGTGTTCAGCCTAGAGAGCCCAGCACGGGGCAAACACCCCAGAAACATCAGCTGTTATCAGCTCTTTCCTGACCAATCTGTCTTCTATAGATGTCCCCTCTGAATCCCCATAGTCCACAGAGTGTATTACCTGAGGTGTCCCTCCATTATATACAGTCTTATATTATTCAGTTGGTTGAACTTAGGACTTGGTTTTCTCTCCCAATAGATAGCTTAAATACTCAGGAACCAGCATTCATTTGTTTGACGAATGCTTGGTATGTCTCCCCATTTGCATTGGACTGGGCAGTGTGGATGGAAAGTGTCCTTGGACCCTGACCCCTGGAAACTTATAATTTCATGAGAAAGATAAGATGTGTATAATAAAGAATTATAACCATGGAGAGAGTGATTAGTGTCATTGGAAAAGTTTAAAAGTCCAAAGGCAAGAAGAATCCCCTTTGCCTCGACCATCAGGCAGGATTCAGGAAGTCTGAGTCTTACAGAGATGGGGGATGGTGAGAGAATGCTTTATGGGAAGATGGAATGGGTTGGGCCAAAGCATGGAGGTGGGAAGGCAAGAGGCTTCTCTGGGGAACTGAGTAGTGCAATGTGACTCGACTGTGGGCTATGTGAAAGGCAGTAGTGGGAGATAAGGTGGGAAGGTAGGAGGGGCCTTGCATACAAGGCTAAAGAGGTTGCACTACATTTGTATGGGGTGGGGAGCAACGAAAGGCTTGAGCAAAGGAAGCACTTGCTCAGATTTGTGCAACTGGAAGATAAATTCAGAAGGATACAGGAAGATCATTAATGCGAACCCAGTAATAATTCAGGTATGAGAGGGAGGGGATTAATTTAGGCAGTAGCTGTGGGAATGGGAGAAGGGGATGGATGTGAGCAAAACCCTGTGAGTGTGGCGAGGACGTGGATTACTAGGTGATCTTCACCTTGCCCCCACAGTCTATCCTTCATCTAGCACCAGAGGGATCCTCTGATCTTTATGATCACGTCACTCTTCTGAACAAAACTCTCTGAAGGCTTCTCACCTCACTTAGAATTAAATTCCAATCCCCTTTTCATACCTTTCAGCAGCCTGCAGTCTGTAAGTGCTGCTTCTCTGGCTTCATCTCTTTACTTTCAACCTGTCACTTGATGCATTCCAGCTACTGACCTTTTTGCTGCATCTCAAGCATGCTCCCACCTCTGGGCCTTTGCATTTGCTCTTTCCTCTGCCCAAATCTGCCTCCTCAAAGAGCCCTTCTCTGATGAAAATAAACAGCATTTCCACCCCATCACTTTCTATGTGCTTTACTTTTATTATTAGCACTCGTCATTTACTGGCATTATAATATCCTTTGATGTGTTTACTGTTGGCCTTCTTCATAGAACGCAAGTTTCACCAGTGGTCCCTGGTGTATCCTCGGAATAAATAAATGAGTAAATAAAAGGAGGGGGCAGTCAAGGAGAAACACATGTATCCAATCTGGGAAAATGGGGCTCCAGGGGGAACTGCTATTGATCAAGATGGAAAATACATAAGAAGGAAGGATTCTGGAAAGGAAAAAGAGGTCAGCTCCAACATTTACATACATGGAACCAGCAAGACACCCTAGGATTACCCTAGTAATAACCCTAGTAATAGGGTAATTAGTAATACCTAATTCCTAGTAATACCTCCCAGGAGGTAGCTGGGAAAGGAACTAGAATTCAGGAGGGCATTAGGATTCAAGAATAAGCCATAGAGAGGTGATTACTTAGCCATAAGACTGAATGAGCCAAGAGAAAGGCAGAGCACCAAAGACCCACCTATGAGGGGGATCCAAGGTGGGGGAACAAGCAGGGGAAGGGAGGTTGTCATAGCTGCCCATTGACCTTGGGAGTAAATCTCAAGGCCTCTCCATGCATCCATAAGACCCTGCATGACCCGGTTCTTTGTTCATGATTTTGACCTTGTCCTCTGCTTTGCTGCCTGCCCTCCAGCTATACTGGCCTTCTTTTAACTTCTTGAATTTGCCAAGCTCCTTCTATCCTCAGAATCTCTCCAGTTTTCCTTTCTTTTCCTGGAAGTTACTCCTCCAAACTCTCCACAGCTCATGCAGCTAACAGTTTTTTCATCCTAAAGGATTCAGCTTAAAAATCCCTTAAGTTGTCTCTCCCTGGCTTCCCCTTTCTGCCACCTCCTCCATGTTATTTGCTTTTTTTTTTTTAAGATTTTATTTATTTATTTATTCATGAGAGACACACAGAGAGAGGCAGAGACATAGGGAGAGGGAGAAGCAGGCTCCATGCAGGGAGCCCCATGTGGGACTCGATCCCGGGTCTCCAGGATCATGCCCTGGGCTGATGGGAGGCGCCAAACCACTGAGTCACCCAAGGATCCCTGTTACTTGCTTTTTAACACTCTATAAATGTGTAAATGCACACAGACATACACATGCATGCACACATGTGCACACCTGCACAACAGGTGGCTGATACAGAGAATATATATGACTGTCTCATGTCTGTCCTCCTAAACCACACACTTCAGGCTCCAGAGGTCCATGATGATAACTGTGTTGTTCACCACTGTGTCCCCAATACCAAGATCAGGTGTAATACATAGCAGATGCTCAATAAAAACATGTTAAATGAATGAGCTGAAAGAGTAGCAAAAGACATGGGAGGAAAAGCAAAAACATAGAATGGAATGAGGTCAAGATGGTGTTTTCAAGTAGAAGCATGGCATTGGCACTGTCCAGTGCTGCAGCTGAGTGTGGCAGGCTGAGACCAAGGAAAGCCAAGAATCAAGGGCCTTGATTCTCATGACTTTAAGAATCCAATTTAAATATGGCAGTGAGGACAGCCCTGGTGGCTTAGTGGTTTAGCACTGCCATCAGCCCAGGGCGTGATCCTGGAGACCCGGGATCGAGTCCCACGTCCAGCTCTCTGTGTGGAGCCTGCTTCTCCCTCTACCTGTGTCTCTGCCTCTCTCTCTCGCTGTGTCTCTCATGAAATAAAATAAAATAAAATCTTTAAAAAAATATGTTGAACCTCTATAACAAACAAAGGTTTATATGCATACTATTTTATTTATTTATTTTTGTTTATTTATTTATTTATGAGAGAAACAGAGAGAGTGAGATCAGAGGGAGGGGGCAAGGGGAAAGGAATATGTTAAACAGACTCCCCACTGAGTGTGAAGCCTGATGGTCTGATGTGGGACTCGATCTCATGACCCAAGAGATCATGACCTGAGCTGAAATCAAGAGTTGGAAGCTTACTCAGCTGAGCCACCCAGGCACCCTTATATGCATACCCTTTAAAAAAGTATTTAAAAGTCAAGTAGTCATCAAATTCATGGAGCCAAAAAAGAGAAGGGTGGTTGCCCGGGGCTGGGGTTTGGGGGAAAGGGAAAATTTAGTTTTGTAGGATGAAAAGAGCCCTGGAGCTAGACAGTGGTGATGGTTACACAACAAAATACATGTACTTAAAGCCACTGAGCTAGGCACTTAAAACTGGTTAAGGTGACAAATTTTATGCTGTGTGTATTTTGCTATAATTATTTTAAAGCCCACTAGAAATGAGTAAAAAATGAAATCGAACACTCTAATAGACAAATGAGCAATGGATATAAACAATAGTGTACAGGTGAACGATACAGGGGTGATTAAAGTCTATTTAACTTCAAGGGTTGAGGACAGGAAAAATTTGACCAATATGAAAGGTAAAGTACAGTGATGATGTCTAGTCATGGCTGTGAGGATTCAGACATTCTCATGCACCATGCATGGGAGGGTAACCGGGCCCTGCTTCTGTAGCAGACAGTCAGGCTCTAGCTATCAAAACACAAAATGGGAGCCCATTTGATACAACAACTCCACTCTTAGGAACATATTCTGGAGAAATAACTACTCAAATGTGTAAGGAGATTTATCTCAGGACTGCTTGGAACTTACAAAAATAGGAAGCACCTAAACAGTTGTGAACAAACTGATTTTTTTAAATGATAGTGCAAGCACACAGAGGCCAGCAACCAGCCATTGAAAAATCAAGATGGCTCTCTCTCTCTTCTAAGGTGGAAAGAAAAATAAAACACAGTAAAAATATCACAACATGGTATTATACGATCTACTTTTTACTTCTTAGAAGTACACAATGGTCCCTTTTAAAAATTATTTAAAAGAAAAGATCTAATGTATGCTTGTAAATGCAGAGAAAAGAACTCAGTGGTGCCAAAGGTCAACTGGAAACGAAGGAAGAATTTCACTTTTAACTTTACACGCCTCTATAATGTTTGCTCAAGGTTTTCTAAAAGTGCCCTCAAGTTTTTGTAATAGAAAAGAAACCATTATGGGAAAATGTGGAAGTAAGTCCCAAGTGTTTGGGGCAACCCAGAAGCAAGAGTCACTAACAGCCCAGGAAGAGTGTCAGGACGGAGGGAGGGGACACACGAAAAGGTGTTGGGAAGCCAGCAGGAATGTGTTAAGTGGAGAAGGTGATAAGGGAGGTGGACTCCTGGGAACCAAGTTGGGGAGAGCAGGGGTGGAGTTGGGGGGGGCCAGGAAACTGAGAGGGCAGGGATAGGCAGTGAGTCCAGGAAACCAACCAACTCCCTCGGGTCCAAGTGGAACATTGGCTTAGACTGCCCTCATTCACCCTGAAGTACTTACTGAACCCCTACTCTGTAGGGGTTGGGGAGACATTAATAAATGTTGGGGATACACTAATAAATAAAACCACGAGTCCTCTTCTCTTCAGGTTTTTCAGCCTAATTGGAGAGGTAGACATAAAATCATCACTGTCATCGTCGTTATTATCATTGGCAGGGGCTTTGAGGAAAATACCAACAATGTAGAAAGGGGGAGCACGGGGACATTGATTCTAGGCCCCTCTGAGGCAGCTCTGTTTAAGTTGACACCTGAAGGATGAAGGGACTTACTTAGTGAAGGTGCTAGGGGTGGAGGGCAAAGCCTTCCTAGGCGGAGAGAACAGCACGTACAAACATTTAGGAAAGAAAAGCTTGTTTTGCAATGAAAGCCAAGTGAGTGAGACTTTGCCACGATACCACAATGCGTTCGCCTCCTTTGGGATCCCTTTAGGGCACCTAGGCCTGCCAGGGACCCCCCATGCCCTCCTGTAAACACCTCATCAGCTTTCTGCATTAAGTGACATTTAAGAAATTTTATTATACGTGAAACTCTGTACCATCAGCCTCCTTCACAGACTGTTAGGAATTTCTATCTCTGTGGGCTGTGAATGTGTGTGACAGGGGGAGACGGAGAGAGGGATCTGGAGTATAATATAGGTTTGCCATCTGTCCCTATCTTAAACAATTAAACACAGAAATCAGTGCACCCTGAAGCCACTACCCTCAAAAACTGAATACCATCAGTCTCGGGGTGCAAGCAAATGTTACTGAAAGTCAAACTGAAATCGCAAAGAGCTGTAAGGAAGAAAAGCATGGAGCCTCCCCACTGCTGGGCACAGCCTCTTTGGAATCGCTGGCCATTCTCTAAAAGCAAAGGGTAAAACAACTGCCCTGTAAACGTCGTCTTGACCTGATTAGACACTGTTGATTTTTCGAGAGCCAAAGATAGAGCAGACACAGTGCCTGTGCTCAGGAGGCTCCCAGTCTAGTGGGGAGGACAGTGAGGTGGCCCAATCCCACACCAGCTAATACCCCTGACACACCACCATGAGAGCCCTCCTTCGAGCAGAGGGGGTGCTGGGAGGGGGGGCTGGGCCAGAAGTAGCCAGCAGGAGGATGGCATTCCAGGTGGAAGGAGCCGGGCTACTGAGGAAACCAGAGCTGGGGTGGGATCAGGAAATAACTAGTAGCCCAGTGAGAGAGGGCCAGGGAGGGACTGCCAAGGAAGCCGGGTTGGGCAGGGAGTCAGGGGGTGAAGGGCCATGAGTGGTTATGAACCGTTTCTCCTTGTAGCTGGGGGGTGGGGGGAAGGTTCTCCCAGAGGTTTCTAGGAAGAGGGAGGTGATCTGGGCAGTGCTTGGGAAGATCACTGACCGCTTGTGGAAGACGGAGACATCCCACCCCCACGCCCCACACCCCAGCCTGGCCTCTTGGTTTAACGAGGGATGAAGAAAAACACCTGTCAGGCCTCGCTCTTCCTCCTGCACACCTACCCTGCTGCTTTTTCTAGAGATGACAGGAGTCAGGCCAAGGGGCCAGGTCCTCAGGAGGCCGTACCACTCCGCTGCTGCTGCTTCGGGACCAATATAATGATGCCTGTGGGCCCTTCGCAGGCTCAGGCAGGGCCAAGACCTGGCTTCAGCCCCTCTCCTAAGGGAGCAGAGAGGAGGCTTAGTTTTTCTATTCCCTGGAGAGAATCCTGCTTGGTGCTGGGTGATTTCCTAGGCTGATCTTTCTCGATTAATTTATATTTCGATTCGGGGAAGCCTCTGTTCATTTAGGAGCTCTTTTTCTGGCTGCAGATCAACAATGGCAAACATGGACACTGGGAACAGGCCCAGAGGCCCAAAATGATTAATATCCTGTGTTGTGAAATGTCAAAACCCATGGCCAGCCAAAGCTTTTGGAGAGCCAGGAGGTGCAGTGTGATAGCAATCAGCCCCTGGAGTCATTTGAGGGGAAGATCCTATAATTCCATACACTAAGTCCACGAAATTGAATAAAGGATCTGAAGGCAAATCTCCTGGTGGACGTTCACTTTCAGGGAAATGCTCTGAGCTGGTTCGCAGAGCTCCAGTTCTCCAGAGCTTCTCCGGGGCAGCTCAGCCATCCCGGGTTTGGTGTCCTCTAGACCCCATCACTTTTGGGGGCTTTGGCCAATTGTAGCCTTGCCGCTCCACACTGTCACATATCAATTGCTTTGTTTATCTTATTGTCGGCCTGTTTTGGAAACATTCTCCTAGACTCCTGTCTGACTCATAGGTTAAGGAGCATGAGTAATTCTTCTGGAACTCACTTGGAATAGGAGGGAACCCTTCCCATTTGATTTCCGGTCCTTAAAAAAAAAAAAAAAAAAAAAAAAAAGACAAGATAATTCACACAGGATGCTAATTAGTTTTCCTATTCAACAGTTAGCATGGCCATGCTTGGAAAACTGCCTTCTGTGCAGTGGGGTTTAGAAATTTGAACACCTCCAGCTTTTACTCAGAATTCTAAAATGACACCAGAATATTATCCTGTTGTGATTAGTTTTCCTGCTGAATTGTAGTTTTTATTACAGGGGAAACTCAAATGATCTCTCTTAATGAGACGTGAACATTAGAAATGAACAACCAGATTTCCACCTCTGAATTTTTCTTGCTCTGTCGTGGGTGTAGGTAACCTCTCCGTGTCCTCTTCCTGCTGTTCTTGGCCTGTCCTTCTAAGCAGTGATAAAAACTGGCTAAAGTTCTTTCACCCTCGGTGGGTGTGGCTCCTTTTGGAACCAGAACAGTTTGGCGTCCACTTCCTGTAGCAGAGATGGTAAGCAAGTGGCTCCATATCGCTGTGTCTCTATGCCAGCTTCCCAGGGGACTAGCCCCTTCATAGGACACGGTATTTGAGAGATTTTCAGCACTGCCAATATGAAGCATTTCAGCATTTCTGGGGCAAAACCACAAGGAAAGCTCAAAGTCACACCTTAGGGGCAGGATTAAGGGGAGCTTTAACTTCCTATACTTTGTATAGCTTTGTACGACTTGAATTTTCCACAGGGAGTATGGAAAACACTAAGGAGAAAACAATCAAAGCCTTCCCATGTTTACTCAAAAAAAGGTCTCTTTATTCTTTTTTGTCCTAACAGCTATGTGACTTTGGGCAAGTTAATTACCCTCTCTGTCCCTCCCTACCTGGGAATTGAAGGTAATTATACACCTTTTAGAGTACTGTGGAGCATCAAAACATGTAATAGATGTAAGTACTCATATTGAGTGCACAAAGTGACTGTTGGTAGCTTTACTAATATTGTTGTTGTTGATGATATTGCTCACTACCAATGCCCGAGACCCTCTGTCTCTGAAACATAGCCATTGAAAGGTACAGACTGTAACTCTCACCATTTTGATGGGAGGTAGAGCATCATTTCCTAGTTAGAAGGACGTTCTATCAGGAAGACACTGAAAGGTAAAAGTGAATCCACAGGCTTCCCTACTTCTCCAATCCTTTCTTCTGAGAGCATCTGGAAAGGTCACTGTCCACTCCATACTTCCTCTAAGTGTATGTTAGTCTGGGCCACCCCCCGGCCTCCACCTCCATGAATCTTCCTGAAGGCTTCCACAGCACTTTGAGTGAAGTCGAATTCCTTACTTGTCCCCCTGGCTGCTCCTGTCCCCACCAGTTCATGGAGCTCCGGTCCTAACAGGCCTTGCATGAACAGCCACCTCACCCCATCCCCCCCTTGCTGCTCTTGGCTTAGATGTCACCTCCCCAAGAGGCCTTTCCTGGCCACCCTCTTTGAACATTATCTACATAGTGCCCTATTTATTTATGTTACGGTACTTATCATAAGCTACAATTAGTTTATTTGCTTGCTTGTTGGCTTTCTCTCTCTCCTAGAATGTAGGCACCAGGAAGGCAAAGACAATGCCTGGTATGGCACATAGCAAGTGCTCACTACCTACTTGTGGAAAGAGGAAGAGGAGAGAGAGAAGGAAGGGACAAAGGCAAGGAGGGAGAAAGAGATAGACTACAAAGGAAGGGAGAGTTAAGTACTCACCTAGGTTCAAAGCCTAGGTGGTGCCAATGACAGAAACAGCAATCGTTTGGGAGGAAGCATAGAGTTAGAGCATAAATGGGTGAGTTCAGTTCAAACACACTGTATTTAAAGTGAACACGGGACACCCAAAGGCCACATCCAGCAGATAGATAGGCCTAGTAGTGGAGGACCAGGCTGGGCCAGGTGCTGGAGAGTCATGAAAATGTCACTGAAGCTCTCCAAAAGGAAGACGTCTCTAAGGGATAAGGAAGAGCTGAATGGACCCAGCCCAGTCAAGGCTCAGCAGACTCACATCTCCTTTCAGCGCAGCAAGGTGGCTGCAAGGGCTCCTTCAGCCAGGAGAAGATGATAGATGGTATGATGCCTCCGCCAGTGGAGGGGAGGAGGGTTCTGAAGATGACCAGGCATGGTACAGAATGCCTAGGAACCCATTGCTAACAGCCAAGCCTCTGCTTGGCTCTGTATCCTGAACAAATGTGTTGAGGTGATGATAATGATGCCTGGCAAAGTGGTTCATGGAGTTTGTATTTCTCACTGGAGCTTCCTTGGCTGCTGGTGGTGGGCTATAGAGGGGCCATGGAGAGGTGAAAGAGTACTGGCCCTGGGTTTGTACTACCCCCACCAGCTCTGTGCCTCTGGGAACATTGCCTCTCTGAAACATTAGTTTCTAGTCTTTCAGGTGAGGACAACAGCTCCTTTATGAGGTTGCCAGAAGTTATTGGAAAGCCTCTGAAAAGCCCCCAGTGCTGAGCAAATGCTAATTCTTTCTTTCCACAAACATTTTATTGAACATCTACTATGTGTCCAATGCTGGCCTAAGTACTGGACATACAAGGGTGAATGAAAGAGATGCATCACACTTCCCAGCTCTTTAGGGAACTCAGCTCAACTGTTCTAAAATATAGAGAGGACAGTAAGTGTGCAGCTGTGGTTCCCAAGCTCCAGCATGTATCAGAATTACCTGGAGGGCTTGTTAAACCTGATTGCTGGGCCTACTTGCAGAGCCTCTGATTTGGTAAATCTGGAGTGGGGTTTGGAATTTGCATTTTTATAGTTTTTATTTAAATTTTATTAACACACAGTATAATATCAGTTTCAGGTGTACAATATAATGATTCTTCACTTACATACAACACCTGGTGCTCATCGCAAGCGCCCTCTATAATCCCCATCTCTGATTTAACCCAGCCGCCCACCACCCTCCCCTCTCATAACCATCAGTTTATTCCTTATACTTAAGAGTCTATTTCTTGGTTTTCCTCTCTCTCTCTCTTTTTTTTTTTTTTTTTTGTCCCTTTGCTCATTTTTGTTTCTTAGGAATTTGCATTTCTAACAAATTCCCAGGTGCTACTGCCGGGCCAGGAGTCCCACTTTGAGAATAACTGGAATAAACTATTAAGGAGGAATGGGGATAAGGTATAAAGAAGTATTATGTCTGAAGAATCTGATACCTCTTATCTATACAATAAGTTGTTCTTCTTGATGAGGAAAAACTGAGAGGTATTCCAGTTAAGTGCACCAAGTCCAGAGATTTCACAGGGACAGAGGGGCCTGAAGGCATAGGAATGTCACCTCCCGAATGCTGGAGCCCAGCTGCCTTTGAGCCTAGTCTGTCTCTTCTCTGCCTGCAAATTTCTCTGTGCCCTTCAAGCCTCTCTTAAGATCAAAGCCATTTTCTGACAACTTTCCTCACTTCCGCCAGCAGATTTTGATGATCCCACGCTCATGGCACTTCATATATTTCTATTAAGATGACTCTCCCATTGCACTATGCCATTGTTTATTGCTCTTGACAAGATAGACATCATGACTTTCTTTCTTTCTTTTTTTTTTTGACATCATGACTTTCTTGATAGATGGGACTGTGTCTTTATCTTGGAATATTGTCTTTAACTTGGAATCTAAACACTTAAATGTTTGTTGTGTGATTGGATAAATGCATATGTGCATTGAGAATTCAAATGTATATGGTACCAGAAAAGAATAATCACAATTGATAGTGTGTATAGATAATGAGAGCTGGGAGCAAGTAGTTTCTCATCTAACAAAGATCGGTGCAGATCTTTGTTCTACTGTTGGCCATGTAATCTTGGGTAAGTTACTTAATCATTCTGGGTCTCTGTTTCATCACTGGTAAAGTGACAAATATCGTAGCACATATGTGAGGACTAAATGAAATAATATGTACCAAAATAAAAAAAGAACAAAAAAAATAATATGTGCCAAATGTTTAGCATGGTGTTTAGTGCCTAAACAATATAAAATAAAATAAAATTCAATAGTGGATCAAATAAAGCAAAAAGAACTGAAAAATAAAAATGGATTGGGCTGGGAAAAGCTGTCAGTTAAAACTATTTAATGTTTACTTAATATTTTTGTTTAATTACTAAGCAAGATACTACATTGCCTATCACTTAATATATGTCAAATCAACTTCAACAATTATTTTTCCAACATTAAATTTTTTTCATTTGTGTTCTTCTCAAGTCAGGGAGACTGAAGATGAAGGAAAAGTCATTTGACTTTAGGATGTCATTTAGAGAAATGGGTCTGTAGGAAGATAAGGAAGGATTTTGAATGAATGACAGGAGGCCACAAATATAGACCACTTCTTTTAAGAAGTGTGTCAACAATCATGAGGGAGAAAGAGAATAGCAATTTTTTGTTGAACAATGTATCTATAGAAAGGAAATGTTTCCGTTGACATTTCTGTGTGTATACACACATATACATATATGTGTGTGTCTCTCTGTGTATATGTGTGTGTGTATATATATATATATGAAATGGTTTTAACACAAAGTATCAAGCATTCTTAAATCTGAAGTTCCAACAATTTTTTCTTTACATTCTGTGAAATAAATGTTTAACTACACACATAGCTCATTTTAATGTTTCATCACAAGAACAGTCCCTCTACCAATGGATTTCCAAGCATCTTCTTTAACCAGTACTTCAGATGTTTCTATGTTAAGGTTTGTAGCTGTTTTAAAGGGTAGATCATTTTACCAATGAGAGGAAAGCCACTGTTCAGTAAATCAGGTTCTAATGACCTGGGCAGCAGAGAGCAAGCAGGACTTGCTTGTTGTTGGCTGAGCTGGTCTCAAAAACAGTAATGCACAGGAAGTGGATGACAGCAATTTTCAAAGCACAGCAAAAGCCTCATTAATGCTGAACATGGAAATCACACTTCAGCTCAAAATTTGCTGAAACAGAAATAAAAACATATACAAGGCCTTTTGGGTCTTCATGTGTACAAAAAATATCAGTGATGTGTTATTCTATGGGGTTCTATGATAATCAGGTTTGACTGCTTGTTTTTCAAGGAGCTTTTATCTTCAGATTCGATTCTTGAGGCAAGCTCGTCTAGTGCAGTCTCCCCAGTGTGTTCAAGTGTGCACCAAGGACTTTCCTGCAAACAAAAACTTGGAGAGGGAAGCTTTAAAAAAAAAAAAAAAAAAAAAGCTTTCTGCATTGCAGTTAATGGCTTCTTACTGCTTGCTTTGCAGAAGATAAGCACGGTTTAGAAGCATGGTTAGTAACGGATCAAGAAAAAAATCAAAACGTTATTTATGTGTTTTGTTTTTAATAGTCTTTGTTTTGTTTTAGAGAAAATGTATTTTGCTAGTTCAACCTGGTAGGCCCTTGGCAGAGTAAGAAACCAAATGGAGGGCAGCCCAGGTGGCTCAGCGGTTTAGCGCCGCCTTCAGCCCAGGGCGAGATCCTGAAGACCCAGGATTGAGTCCATTCTCCCTGCATGGAGCCTGCTTCCCCCTCTGCCTGTGTCTCTGCCTCTCTCTCTCACTCTGTGTGTCTCTCATGAATAAATAAATAAAATCTTAAAAAAGAAACAAAATGGAATATTTGTTTACCTTTCCAAAAGACTGTGGTGCCTAACATTTTAGAATTGGGTCTTATTCTCCAATCTCAATTAATCCTTAACTTTCAGATGTAATGAATGGCAGCCAGTCATTTTGAAGATGATCCTTTGGAAGTCTGAAAATATTTCTAATAGGGAAAAAAATTCTTTGTGGTGATTGAGTTTCACACCAGCCTGGACTGCATTATTTTGGTAATGGAAAGAACACAGACATTGGAGCCAAAGAGACCTGAAGCCTGGATTGAAATCTAGGTTAGCTGCTTACCACTTTTGCAATGTTGGGCAAATAACTTTATCTCTCCAAGCCTCAGTGGCCTCATCCATCAAATGGGGGCAATGCCTAGATGTTGGGGTTGCTGCTGTGAGGACAGCATGTAGATTGAGGTTGGAGACTGGAGC
Organism: Canis lupus dingo; assembly: GCF_003254725.2. NCBI lineage: Eukaryota > Metazoa > Chordata > Mammalia > Carnivora > Canidae > Canis > Canis lupus. The sequence continues at coordinate 36,725,107 of NC_064263.1, forward strand.
TGGATGCCTAGTTTTGAACTCTTGCTCAGCCATTTGCTTGATGAGAACCTTGGACAAGTTACTTAACCTTGCCATTATTCATCAATTTCCTCACCTATAAAATGAAGATGAAATAAAAACTCTAGAGTTGTTGTATCAGTTGTGTTGGCTTACATCAATATATAGAGACTATATAAAACCCTGCAAAAGTGTTAGTTACTGTTTTTTTAAAGATTATATTTATTTATTATATATAGAAAGGGATAGCACAGAAAGAAAAGTAGACTACCACTGAGTAGGGAGTCTGATGTGGGGCTCAATCCCAAGACCCTGAGATCATGACTCGAGTCAGAGGCAAATGCTTAACCAACTGAGCCACCCAGGCACCCCAGTTACTGTTATTATCAGGTATGCTTCCTGTTTATTCTTTTAAAAAATGTATAGATATATAGTAGAATTACTTTCCTAAGAAATTGATTTGGTTCATGGTAATTTACCACTATATGCGGAAAAGAAATTTCATTCCTCAGAAGGGGCAAATGAAGTAATAGAGAAAAGGAGTATTGTGTCTGGCCAAAACCACAATTTCAGACACACCAATCACTTTGTTATAGAAGAATGTCAAGAGTTACCTATTCTTTACCAGAAGGAAAACAAGCAACAAGTCTCTGCAAACAGACATAGCAAGTATTGTTTTGAGAAAATGGAAGGGAGATCTCAGACATGCTTGGGCAAGATTATCATACCACTGCCTTTTAATTACAATTACCATACTAAAAATAGTTGCATTGTACTTCATTCATTCATCATTGTCAAAGAGCCCCATTTGTGAAATATGAAAATATTTAATGCCTTGCAATTGAACACAGCTGGATGCTTAAAACCTGGGTTGAAGTATTAAATAGATTGAGAGTCGTAATGTATTTTCCCCTGGTTACAATGAAATCATTATCAGATAAATCATTAAATCCTAGGATTAGGCAGGGGCAGGGGAGGAAAGGTGATTTTAACATGGAGGTTGCCAACTCTTTTAGCTTCACCTACCTGGAAAGGTTAACTCCTAAACTTTGTAATGAGCCAGGAATTATGGCCAGTTCTCCAAGATGCCAATGTGGCACCCATGATAGGGAAAGAGAGTGGAGGCATAAATGTGGTATGGGTTCCATGAATAGAGCTAGTCGCCTTCCTTTTCTAAAACCTGCTGCCCCTAGGAAGCATGAAGTCTCTGAGACCATGGCCCCTGGGAAAAAATGTAACTTGTTCTCTTGGGCCCAGACTGGGACCCTTGGATAAGGCAATGACTTAGTGTGGGGTGTGGGATTGTGGTTTTATAGTTTGGAGGTCTTGTAGCTCTTTTAACAGGTCCCTTATTTCCTACACAGCCAGAAAGAGGGCTTCAGGGTAGAGAATATCTGCAGATAAAAATAAATCTAAGCACCACTAATATGCTATAAGTTATTTTCAATTTCATCTTGGAACTAGACATTCAAAATGTGACTCTTGTTATCTCCCAATTAGTTTATTGAGACAAAAGGAGGCTCCAACACCTAAGAATAGATCACATATGATTTTTCAGGGATCCCAGCTCAACCAGGGCAAGTTATCTCAAAGGCTGTACAATTTGGATAACTGGTGACTTTAAGGAGACAAAACCAGAATAACATGAAGTGATGCCAGAGAATACATGAAGTATTCTGCAACACTTGGCTTTCCTGGTTTCCTTTTAAAATCATTTTTATTATTATAAACAACTTTGCAGAAAGTTTGTCCCATAAACTCTTCAATAAAATTATTAACATATCTCTATGGACACTTGCAAATTGGTCCATATGTATACATCTTACTTACAAAATTTTACTCTGTATGTGATGGGGGTCTTTTCATATAGCATTATTTATAACATCATTTTCTTTGACTTTTTCTATGTACTTATGTTATAACTTTGTACTTAACATTTTAAAGGATGGCACGATATCTTAGCCTGGTGATAAAACTATGTATTTTTTCAAAGGCAAATCAACTTCTTACCCCTTCTTGCTGGACTCTGACAAAAAATAAAAGGACACAACACACACACACACACACACACACACACAAACCATTCCCCTTATAACTTTCAGAAAAGTTTGTTATTGTTTCTTCCTTTTTTAAAATATTTATTTATTCATTTTAGAGAGAGTGAGGAAGAAAGTGCAGGGGTGCAGAGGGAGATAGAGAGAGAAACAGAATCCCAAACAGACTCCCGACTGAGTGTGGAGCCCGACGTGGGGCTCAATCCCATGACCCTGAGATCATGACCTGTGCCAGAATCAAGCGTCCAATGTTCAACCAACTGAACCACCCAGGAACCCCTTGTTCTTGTTTCTTTTTATACTACGTGAAATACTTGATTTGGGTGTATTGTCACCTCGTGGTTAGGTGATAAATCAACAATTTTAGTAGTGACAACTGTATAAATGGCTAACACGTGGCAGGAACAGTGCAATTGATTAAAGGGGAAAAAATGAAAAAAAAAAGTGTTTGCTCATCTGTTCCTGCATTATCATGTAATGAGTTTTACTGAAGTCCATGGCCACTCAGAGACCACAATGGCCCAATAAGGCTACACTGTGGAATCTCACCCACTCATTTATTCATTCACTCATTCTGCCAACATCTATTACACATCAACGGTATGTTAGAGATTCTTCTAGGTGTGGAAGAGAGAGTAGCAAAAATGCCCCTTCACTCACACACCTCATCACAGAGAACATACCATAATTAAGTACATAACAAAATGTCAGGTAGTGGTAAGTATTATCAACAAAAGGTCAAGAAGGTAAAGGGGTAGAGAAGGGCAGGGATGGGGTAAAATGGGGCAGCTGCTAGTTTTTATGTATTTTTGTACTGATGGCTAGTTGGCACAAACTGTTACATTAGTTTCAGGTGTACAACAGGGTGATTGGACAAGTTTATACCTTACATGAGGCTCACCACAAAGGTAGGTGCCATCTGTCACCGTACAGCCCTGTTATGATACCATTGGCTATGTTTCCAAGGCTCTGCCTTTCTTCCCTGTGGCTCTTCATGCCATGAGTGGAAGAAAGCTTCTGTTTCAGAAAGGGTAGTCTGGGAAGTGTTCTTTGAAGTGGAGTGGGAATTTGGAGGGAGTGATTCCTGTGTCTTCGCTTGCCTATGGAAGGACACGTGCGTATGCATGGAACAGGTACAGCTCTTTTATGCATGGAACAGGTACTTTTATGTCTCTTCATTGGTGTTTATTCATTCCTCCAAACAAGATTCACTTTTGTGAAGGTGCTGCTACTCTGATAGCTATCGGAGAGATGAGTGAACCACAGAGACATGGCATCCGGCTCACAGTCTTTGGGAAGACAAGAAATTATCACAAGTGTGATAGCGCTTTGAGAGAGGAAATACAGAGTGCTTTTTATGACTGGGAGGTCAGGGAAAGCTTCCCTGAGGAAGTGACCTTTAAGCAGAGAAGCAGGTGTGAGCCAGTTTAATATGGACAAAGGCATCGAGAGTGAGAGAGATTTACAAGCCCTGGGGTCACTGTACAACTTTGTTTTGCTGATGACTTTCAACTTTGCCACCTACCCAATCTCCGAAGGTCTGAGAAGAAATAGCATTTGATTATATTTCCTTGCCTCTCCCTGGCAGAAATACAAATGCACAAAGAGATTATTCAGCAATAGGGATATAAAGGAAAAGACACAGCACAAGGGAAAAAAATAATAATACAATCAAAACTCAATGACCCTATTTGTACTCAAGATTTGGATATCTTTATTAACAGTAAGTTTTATTGTAAATCAATCCTTTTGATAGCTGGAGTGCCCTTTGAAACGCAGAATTGGGGTAATAAATTTCATAAAGACCACTTATCAAGCTACAGTCATTTCCAGTTTTGTTTTTAATTGGACCGCGTATAAATTTTCTTGTGTCTTTAACATGTGATTTATGACTTAGGGAGAAAGAAGCAGCACCAAGAGGAGAAAACACAAAAACCATCAAGAAAAAAATATGTAAGTTTTATTCCCTGGCAATACTGAGTCATTCTTTGAAACCCAGTATGACGTAGGGTAGGAAAGCTGTGGGACCATCTCATAAGCCTTTAGTCTACCCAGAACTGTTTAGAATGAACAACAATTAGAAATGAGAGTATTTCATAATGGTGTATGATTCCTCCATGCAATGGAATATACCATGGCCATTCGGACATTATGTTGTAGAAGGGTGACTGGTACAGGGGAATATTCACAGTAGGTCAATTTTAGAAAGCAGGATGACAAAAAAAAAAATTTCAGCGTGATAAAACTTCAATCACAATATAATTACAAAGAACACTGGGCGAAGAGAATATATCAATATTTTAATAGGAGTTATATCTGCTTAATGAGATTATAGATTATTTTCTTCTTCATGCTTTTTTCTTCATGTGTTTTCCAATATTTTGTCACAAACATGTATTAGTTTTGTAATCTGAATTTAAAAAAAGCAATGGAGGTTTTGTCTTTTTTTTTAATTGCAAAGAGAAAGGAGGGATTTTAGCAGCAATCATTCTTATAATACACACACATCCTTGATAGATGGGAGTGAAGTAAAGGACCCAGAAACAGGCTTTGTTGCTTGGGTTAGTGCTGGGGGATTATTGGCTTTTATTTAAAACAACAGCAACAACCAAAAAACCAAAGAGAAGGCCAAGGAAATAAGACAACTTTACAAGGAGTAACGCTTTAAGGAGAGTAATTCTTGGGGTACCTGGATGTTTCAGTTGGTTAAGTGACCAAATCTTGATTTTTTGGCTCAGGTCATGATCTCAGGGTTGTGAGACAGAGTCTTGTGCAGGGCTCCGCACTGGGTGTGGAATCTGCTTAAGACTCTCTCTCTCCCTCTCCCTCTGTCCCTGCACAGCCCCCGCCCCCTGCCTGCCAAGGAGGAATAAGTCTTCTATGAATGACAGGTTTAAATAACGCCCTTAGAAGCATTGCTTATATCTCATTACCCAACTTCTGACCTTTTAACTGGAATGTAGATGGTGCCTTCTTTAACAGTGTGTTATGGACCTGTTTGCTGGTGTCCCTTTCTCTTGTTCATGGCATTTGTGTGTACGCATTTGTGTAATCCACTTTCATTTTTGTGGTCTCTGGATTTTGTGTTATGCTTAGAAAGATCTTTCAAGTTTGTAAAAATTGTACCCATATTTTCTTCCAGTGTTTTTATAGATTTCACTCTTTACATTTAAATCCTAAACAACGGTAGGTTACATTTTAGTGTAAGGATTAGGGTAGAGTGCAAATGATGTGTTTCCATATGGTTAGTTAGTTTAAATAGCACTTATCGAAAACTCCACATTTTTTTTTCAATAATTTAAAAGTTACCTTTATATTATATTCAATTTTCACATCTTTTGGGTCTGTTTCTAGATGCTATGCTTTTTCATTCATCTCTTGATCTATTTTTTTTTTAAGGTTTCATTTATTTATTTGAGAGAGAGCACATGCGTGCATAAGCTGGGGGAGGGGGAGGGAGAGAAAGAAGCAGACTCCCCACTGAGCAGGGAGCCAGACACCCTGAGATCATGACCTGAGCTGAAGGCCGCTGCTTAACCAACTGAGCCACCCAAGTGTCCCTCTTGATCTGTTTCTAAACCAATACCAGACTATTCTAATGACCATGGTAGTATTCTTTGATAATATGTTAGGTCAAATCCCTCAATCCATCTCGTTTTCTTTTTCAAAAGCATATTATAATTTTTTTTAGTTAATGCTTTTCTTAAGTGACTTAACACTTCACTTTGCTTTACTAACTTGAAGGGATACACACACACACATACACACACATGCACACACACATTCAAACATACACACATATATATACTAAAATAATAATATATATAATATGCATGTAAATATATTATCCAGAGATTGAATTTTAGTGCTGCCCATTCTAGCAAAGCAGGGCAAAAATTATGCCAGTTTTTTGAAGACAGCGTCTATTTGTTCTTCAGGGTTTCTGTTGAGAACTGATGTGGTCCCTGGTGTTTTAGCTCCCTCTAGCAAACACCCCTCAGCCAAGTGGAAAGGCCCCTTTGACAGTTGAGCACCAAGATCCCTGGAATCTTGGCCATGTCTGCAAGCAAGATCTAGCCTAAAGCCCGATTACACGGTCTAGGACACATTCCAAATGAGGTATTACTGCTCCCCCATTCTGGGCTGCTATGACCATCCCATTCAAAAAAGAGCCAAGGAAATTCTTTTTCAAAAGGAGCTGAAAGAGTGATAAACACCAGTCAGCCCAATGAGGCCTGATTTTTAGAAGTTCCATTTTCGTTTGCCCAGATAGTCAACCTGGGTTAAAAAAAAAAAAGGCACACAGACACATATAAGCAAAAACCACTTTTGGTTGGGTTAGCTGCTGAGATAGCTATGATTCTTTTCCTAATTTCTCCTTGAATAACAAAAATCTTCAAAAAGTGATCTGTACTCTCTGGCACCATGTTGTCTTCACTCATTTCTGTCCATGATTTCCCTCATTTCCTAGGGTAGATCTTGTGGGTCAAGACGCAGTGTTAGCAAAACAGCTTTTCTTTCTTTCTTTCTTTCTTTCTTTCTTTCTTTCTTTCTTTCTTTCTTTCTTTCTTTCTTTCTTTCTTTCTTTCTCCTCTTCTTTAAAAAGATTATTTATTTAGTCATGAGAGACACAGGCAGAGGGAGAAGCAGGCTCCCTGGAGGGAGCCCGATGTGGGACTCAATCCCAGGACCCCCGGATCATGACCTGAGCCAGAGGCAGATGCTCAATCGCTGAGCCACCCAGGTGTCCCATAATATAGCTTTCTTACGGTCGACCTCTTAGGTGTTCTACCCAAAACCTTTGTGCCAGTCATAAGTTTCCTTGATCTTCTAAACTTGTCTGCTGAGACTTTCTTCTGAAGTCTCCCAAACCCAGCTGTTTACTCACTTCGTCTTTTGCTCTTCTTACTCTATTCTCTCCTGTTCTGATTCTTCTTTCACTTCAGTAGGCACTTTTTGGGGAATCTTGCTCAGTCCATGTCCCCCACTTTGAGAATGACCTGTCTGAGCCTCTCCTGTTCTCCCTTTCTCAGCCAGTCGTTGAAAGCATTCACGAAGGGCCATGTACAAATGGGGTGGAGGGTGAAGAGCTATAGGGAAAGAGAATCATAAAGTGCACAGAGGGAAGACAAGTCCAGAGGATGCATGACCCTGAAGAAAGGAGGTGAAGAGAACGAAGGAGGAGATGGGAACTGCTTCGTGCCAATGGCACCTCGGTTCTGGTCCTTTCGAAGGGCTAGCTGTGCTTCACACCATGAAATATTCTTATCTCCTCCCAATAAACCTCCCCCTCTGGGCTTAAGTTTGTTGAAGAGGCTTCCGTTTCTCCCATTGCCTAAATGTGCGGTGACACCCTTATCCCTAAGGCATAGTTCTGGGCATTCTTTTCTCTATAAGAAACCCAAGCAACTCACCACCTTTGAATTGATGACTCCTAAATCTGTGTCTCTAAAATACAAAGTTTCTTCCTTTTCCAAAGGAATTGTCTCAAAGGAATTGTCTAAAGGAAGAGGTGATTTGCTGAAGCAGTTAAGAGTGTGGGCTCTGGGTTCTGATTGCCTAATTAGCCTGGGATCTCAGGACCTTTCTGTGCTTCAGTTTTCCCATCTGTAAAATAGGAATAAGAAAAGAATCTACCTTATAGGGGTTTGAGAGAATTGAAGAGTTGATGCATATAAAGCTCTTAGAATAGCATTGACACATTGTAAACCTGTAGTAAATATTGTTGTTATTTTTTAAATTTTCTTTGTTATTAATGTTATTTTTAGCAACACATTCCTACCTGGCTTTCTACAGAAAAACACGTCCGTCTTAGGACTTCTCAGCTTCCTTCCAAAGAGACCACAACTACCTAACTTCCTGGTCCTATTATTGGCTCCTCCATTCAATCTAGCAGTCCTGAAATTTGACTTCATGTCTGTTTGACTTTGGGGTCTGGATTTATTCCATTAGACTAGCAGTTCCCAAATAGGACTGCCTCTCAGATACCAAAGATTTTGAATCAGAATCTTCCAAATTAGGACTTGAGAATCTGTATTAAAACAAAACAAAACAAAACAAAAAAGACCTCCTCAGTTAATTCTAAGGGATCTGACCATTGGATCAGAGTTTGGGGAACTACTGTGGATTATACTATTTTATCCTCACTGGTTTTATCTGTAAAGTGGGTGCAGTAAATACCTCTTTCATAAATTGCTAACCTAGTATGTATTGAATCTTTCCTGTGTGCCAGGTACTATGCTAAGGATTTTCTATCTATTGTCTCATTTAACTCTCACAGCAATCTTGTGAAGTAGATACTAGATTAACCCCATATTACAGATGAGGAAACTAGTGTTGCTTGATAAAAGCCATCCAGTTAGGCAAGTGTGGAGAGTAAGCATATCAACTGCTGGACTTAATGAGGATAGTATATTAGATAATGTATCTAAAGCACATGGTACACAGTAGGTGCTCAATAAATGTTCCCTATCCCCTTCCTTTTATCTATATAATTTTATTCATGCCCACTGAATTTTAGATTCAGGACAATACTTCAACCTTAACAGTGCCCAGAAAATTAAAAACCAGTATTCTGGTAGGTAGAAAATAAAAGGGAAGTGAGTCCCAGTGGAAGATGGAGGTTGCTTGGGATCTCCAACAGAAAACAAACAAATAAACACAACTATAGCTACTTATGGGAGAACAGGGTCACTTGAGGAGAAACAGTAGCTGGGCCACTGAGGGTACTGAAAAGTACTGAGGGTACTGAGGGTACACTGAAAAGTCAGGGTGATAAACTTTAAAAGAGGAGGACCAAGGTATGAAGGTAGAACCATGTCATCTCAGAGAGGCAGAGCCCTGGAAGGACACCTGTTCCAGGCCCCGTCCCACCACATGGTCATCCAATTATTATGTAGACACTTTCTGTACAGGAGATTCAACTTATCAAGGCAGAGGAGGTTCTATTAGTTAGAAAACTCTTCATATTGTTTCATTCTAGAGGTTCTACTACAGGTCCCCCTTCCACCCTTCAGGGCTTGAAGAATGAGCCTAATTCTCTTCTTTCACAGCCCTTCACATGTATGAAGACAGTTATCTTATACTTCCTGGGGCAAAAATCTTCTGCTTCCTTTAATCTTTCCTCATATGACATATTCCCAGCCTCTTGACTTCCTGGTCTCTCTCCTTGTGCCTGTTTTTACTTTTCTTTTGCCAGACCTTAACTGGAGACACTATGTGTGTGATGACCAACACTGGGTGGTACTGTAACACCCAACTTGCTTTCACATGTCAGACTTTTACCGATGCAGCCTAAGACAAGCATCCATTTATCTGGGCAGCCATACTGAGGACTCAGATCGCATTGTCTGCCCCCTAAGACCCATTAGGTTTGCTCTTACAAGCATCTGTTTAGATACCTCTGCTTTTCTGCATTTAGTTTCCCAGGGTGGGACCCCCCCCTCCACATTTATCCCTGGGAGAGCTAGCCCATTGCTCCCAGATTGCATTTGGCTGATGCTATGCAACAACACCTCTTCCCTTCCTAGTTTTGTGTCATCTAGAAATGTGATGCAAACCGTCTGGGTTTTCATTCGGAGCACCGATAAAAGTCCTGAAGCCTAGGCCCTGCAGACAGCTGTCAGTCATTCTTTTTTTTTAATAATTTATTTTTTATTGGTGTTCAATTTGCCAACATATAGAATAACACCCAGTGCTCATCCCATCAAGTGCCCCCCTCAGTGCCCGTCACCCAGTCCGTCTGTCATTCTTGATGGGAACTGGTATGGTATGAAGGTTTTGAAGTCAAATAAACTTGGGTTTGGTTTCTGGTTCTGCCACCTACTGCGTGATATTGGACTAGCTGGTTAACGCTTTGAGCTTCAGTTTCCTCATCTGTAAGGTAGGGTTGTGAGGGGCAAGGGAGAAGCTGCAGGGAAAGCATTTAGCACATGGATTCATTAGTCAGCGTCTGTAGGTTATGGTTACTTAACCTACCTAACCACTTATTCATCCAATTAATATACTAGACCCGGGCTAGTATATATACTACAATCAACTATATACTAGAACCCGGGCCTATATTTCTTCATCTTGTCCGCGAATATCTTGTTAAGTGCATTGCTAGAAATGCCACTTCGGTAGAGTGGTTTCCTTAGGAGATCAGGGCGGGGACGACGTAAACAGCAATCAGATCCCAGCTGCATATAAATTTAGGAAAAATAGTGAGCTACCAGTGAAGTTGGGTGACCTCGACAACAGTCAATACACCGGCCGCAGGCGCGTACTGGGCAACCACTCCGTGCCTGGCAGTGAGCTGGGGACAGCAAGGATTTTTACCATTGAAAGGCAGTGTCTGGTGTTCAAGGAAAGAGGCTACACTTCCAGCGTCAGAGGGGCTGGTCTGGGTCATGGAGCTGAGGGCAGAGGTTTGCATCCACTGGTTCTTGCCTCAAGCACTCGGTTAGGCGTCAGGCCCCTGCCCCCAGCCGTCCATCCCATTCCCCGGAGGCGCCCGAGGGGCGCGGGGTGAGTGAGAGGAAGGCGGGGAAGAACGTCGCCGTCCCGCGCGGGGGGCCCAACATCTGGAAGGTGGAGGTGTTCGCGCTGGAGGCCCTCTGCTAAGTGCTTGGGGTGCACAACTACGGCTCGCGTCTTCTCAGCACCTGCGACGGGTCCTTGCGAGGAGACCGTTCATTTTGTTGGTAGCCGTTCCCTTCCGTCCGCTCCCGGGGCCAGCCTTCGGCCGCAGGGGCGCGGGGGCGGGGGGGGGGGGGCGGGGGCCCGGGGCGGGGCGCCTCTGCAGACCCCGAGGCCGCGCTCCCTTTGGACCCCGCAAGCCCGGCTGCTCGGGGTCCGGCGCTCTGCGTTCCCAAGACTGGTTTCCTAGATGGAGTCGGAGGGAGGCGAGCGAGGAGGCGCTGCTGGGTTTTTCTTTTCTTTTCTTTTCTTTTCTTTTTTTTTTTGGTTGTTGTCAGGGTGCCCGAGGGCAGGAAGGGGAGGAGGAGGGGGAGAGCGCGCGCGCCAGGGCCCCGGGCGGAGAGGGGCAGCCCCGGCGCCCCGAGGAGCGCGGCGTCCGCGCCCGCAGCGGCCGCCCGAGCCCGAGCCCGAGTCCGAGCCCGAGCCCGAGCCCGAGCCCTAAGGGGCAGGGACGCGGCCGGGGCGAGGAAATCCGGGGGAGGCGCGCCGATTGGTGCGCTGGTCGGGGCGTGCGCTCCCGGGCGCCCCGTGATTGGTGGCGGGAAAGCGGCAGGTAGCCCGGCCCCCCGCCGCCACGCCATTGGCCGGCGGGCTGCTCCGGCTGCCACGCCATTGGCCGGCGGGCTGCCCGGCTGCCACGCCATTGGCCGGCGGGCCGCGCAGCCGCGCGCCGATTGGCCGGGGCCGGCCGCCGAGCCCGGCTCCCTTCGGGCGCCCGGATTGGCTGGCGGGGAGAGGCAGGTATCCGGGCTCCGCGGCTCCTCCATTGGTGGGCGGGGAAGGGGGGTTGGGCGCCGCGATTGGTGGGCGGGGGGCCGGGCCTGGGCCGGCGGGGAGCGGATTGGTCGGAAAGTAGGTTAGTGGTGCGACATTTAGGGAAGGCAGAAAGTAGGTCAGGGACGGAGGTGCCTGTTTACCCGCGCCGGACTCACCGCCGCCGCCGCCGCGGGATCCGAGTGGGGGCGCGGACGCGGGCGCTCCCGCGAGCCTCGGTGAGTGTCGGGCTGGCGGCGGCCAGCGGCGCGGCCCCGCGCTCCCCGTCGGGGGCCGTTAGCACCCGGGCAGGCGCGGCGCCCCCGCCACCGCCCCGGGGCGCAGCCCGGCCGCCGGGGCGCCCTGCCCGACGTGCCCGCTGCCGGCCTTAAAGGGCCCGTGCCCGCTCCCTGCCCCCACCCGGCCGCGGGGAGGCTGCGCCCCTTAAAGGCGCCGCGCGCGGCCGCCCCCATCCTCTCCCGCGGGGGCTGGCGCTGCAGGGTAGGGCGGGCAGAGGTGCCGCAGGCGCCCTTAAAGGGACCGGAGAGTGTCCGCGGGAGCGCCCACCTCCCCTCCGCGGGCATCGCTACCTGCCGGGGCGGGAGGCAGCCGCCAGCTGCCTCTTAAAGGGGCAGCTCCGCCCTTGGGGAGCCAGGATCCGGCTCAGGGCGCGTCTCAGGATGTATCCCCGGGAGCTGGGGCGGGGGGTGGGGGGGCCGGGGGGACCCCCGAGTGGACCGTTCTTGACGGCTGCACCCCCAAGGGCGCTGGGCGAGCAGCGCCTCTCCTGCCCTCCCTCCTCGCCATCTCCTGCGCTTCCCTTTCCAGAGCCTGCGGGGCTGGGAGGGGGCGGGAGGGCGTCTCCGTCGGGCTCGGGGAGCGCGAGTCCGCTCGCCCCTTCGGCCCTGTCCCGTCGCGGGGCCCGGGCGCTGCCCTCCCCCCCGTCCCTCCCCCCCCCCCCCCCCCCGGGAATGTGAGGCCCCGGCTGGGGCGGACCTCAGCCCGCGAACTTTCGTCCGGCCCGCGCCGCCCGTGTCCCCGGCGGCCCCGGGAGCATCCTCCGTGGGGCTCTGAGCAGGTGCCCGACGGCTCGGGGATGTCCCGCCCGCCCGGCGTCCAGGCGTGGGCCCGCCGCCCGCCCGCGGAGCCCTGGAGCCCCGGAGCCCCGCGGAGGGCGCAGCCGGCCCGGCCCCAGCGCGGGGCTTGACAGATGTCAGCAAAGGAAGGTTCCCGCTCGCGAGGGCCGGCGCTGACAGCCGCGAGAGCTGCGGTGTGCCGGGCGGTGCAAGTGCAAGAGTGGGAGTGGGTGCCGACCGCGGGGCCTGAGTCAGCGACCCCCGGAGGGGTCTCGGGAGCCGGCGGCGCGGGGCGCGGGCGGGCAGGTGTCCGAGGGCCGGCGCGGGGCGGGGGGTGGGGGGGGAAGGGGCGCCCTGGACCTTGGCGTCGGGTGGCCCTGCCTGCCCCGGCCGACGGGGGACCAGGCTGACACCCTCCCTCCACGTCCCTATCCCCGTCTCCCTCCTCTGCTCGGCCCCTGGCCCCTCCCCGGCCCAGGAGCCTTGCTAGTCTCTGCTCCCTGCTTACAGAGCTGCTCCCCAGCCTGGAGTTATTAGCCGAGTTTTCTCACCTAGCTTCCAGAAATAAGATTCGGTATTTGTGAGGAAGCATGTCTTGACTGTAGCTGTATTTCCAGGGTCTTCGTTTTTATTTATTTATTTATTGTTTTTAAGAATCCACAAACGCTGCCCATTAGATGATGCATCTCGGTTCCCACAAGGCTTGCCTGTCCTTCTGACATCTGCTGCTGTTCCCCCACTTTAATCTATTTTTATGTGACAACTATTATTTTAATTCTTCTGGTCCCATTGATATCAGGATCTGTCAATTTGGGTTGGTGGAGTTTTTAATTAATGTACTGGTTGAATCATGAGCTTAAAATAATCAGTGCTGCTCCTGAGCAGTTTAGAATAATCTCATGCTCTTCGTGCTTGCAAGTAAAAGGAAAAAAAAAAAAAAAAAGTCACTGCTGTTAAATTACATTTCCATATCAATGAAACTCCAAAAATATTTTTTTCAAACATAAATATTGAATTTTTTGGTCCATGATCTGTTACTGAGTTCACTTGATTGGTAAGTCTTTCAAAACAGTTTGTTGAAGCTATTTGGAAGGCTTTGGAATTGCCTATATCATCTGAAGCTGGATCTGTGGAGGTATTTTGTTTTGATGGTTAGATGTAGCCAGTGAAGAAGAATAATTTAAACTGTAGTTAAATGTACGCCTTTTTCCAACCCCTCAAGTTTAAAGAGAAGGCGAGAGAAAGGAACAAGCGGTGGAAGAGCACTAGCCTGAGAGTCGGAACATGCTGGTTCTGGCCCAGATTTGGGTTTTCACGGCTGTGCCACTTGGGGCAAGTCACTGAACCCCTCTGGGTTCTGTTTGCCTCAGATGGAAAGTAAGGCAGTTGAAATAGGTGATCTCAAAGGTACCTCCTGCCCTAGAGTCCTCTACATCTCTTAATATTTAATACGTTTGAGTTCAGGTTGGTATTTACATCCAGAACATCTGAGCTGAAGTCCTATTTTCACAGGAAACTTAAACAGAACAACAGATGGGGTTTTTAAAGAATCCATTTCGAATGATTTATAAAATGATGACTACTCGGGAGTTTGTCTGCCTTCTGCAGAAGAGGTTTGCATACCACATGGAAGAAAAGGAAGTGGCCGTGTTTTCAGATTTATCCTTCCACGCCAGCAATCTCTGTGCAATTTATGTATTCCACGATGAACGAGCACTGTGGAAAGACTTGGCTATGTTAACAAAACTGCATGAGAGTATATAAAAACTAAATATTTAATATCTCTCTTTGGTGTAAGAGTTGCTTTCCTTCTGTGAGCTTTCTTCTGTTTGCGATTGCAACATCAGCTCTGAGGGTGGTTAGAGAAAGTCAGTATCAAAGAAACAATTTCTGCCCCTTACGACGTTACAGTTACAGGATGATTTTAGTTAGCATCACGGTAGATACTGGCAGGGAAGTAAAAAATCCTCTCTAGACCTTGAGGTTTAGTGAAGAGCCCAGAAACACAGGCACGCCACCCTCTGCAGTCTTTTCTTTCCTCATTGCCACTTTGCCACTTTGTCACAACAAAAGTACCCCAAACACCCACCCTGGCTTTTCTCCTCTTTCTCTCTCAAAACAGGACCTGCTCCGACTTGAACTGTCAGCATCTCTTCCTTCTTGCTCAAAATGTCCTGCCACCCCCCACCCCCCTCATGTCTCCTCCTCTCTTTCCAGTTCAGAAAAAGCAACTGGATCTCTCTCTTCTGTTTCTTTTTCTTGGACCTTCACTTTGGGCGGGAGCCTGGACTCTGGTGCCAGGACTTAGGACTTGGGTTCTGATTAGACAAGTGCTTGACCCCTCTGCGCACAGGCTCCTCCCCTGTGGTGTAGCAACAGTGCCTGTCTCATGGAGTCTGCGTGAGGATCAAGGGAGATGGTGCATGTAAAATGCTTGGCACACAGGAAGCCCTCCCTCAGCGCCTGCTGCCACGCCCTCCCACCGCTGCCAGGGTCCTGCCCCCTGAATATCCTCCATGCTGTTTGTCCTCAGCCTCCTCACCAACCCCAGAAAAGCATTCATCTCAATTTAGTAGAGGAAGGACAGAAGGGGGGGAAAAACAGCCCTTCTGTGGGCCTGTGATGCAGCAGGCAGCTTTCACTTGTCTGTACAGGGTACCCCTGAATCTGGATGTCTGTCTCCCCTCTCCCTGCCCGGCAGCCTCTTGCAGGGCTGTGAACGTTCACCTCTTCCACTCTCTCATTTGCTCTGTCTGTCACTCCCACCCTCTGGCTGCTCTCTCTACAACCCTTCTCTGTTGTTCTCACAGATCTCCAAAAACTTTAAGTCTTGAATTCCAGGGGCCTGTCCTTAATCCAGAATGGTTGTTCTGGGTCCCTCTGCAGCTGTTCCCCTACCTTTCATTCCATCCGTCTTCAAATTCCCTCTTCCTTCAGCCTTTGGGTCATGATGCTTTCTTGGTCCTCTTCCTGCACACCCTTAAAGGTGGGTGTTTGCCCTGCCCACTGCTCTTCATACTGTTCCTCTCACCCAGGGTCCCATTTTCAGTCCCAATCTGTCTCTCCTGCTTCAGCTGCTAGCAGGTTCATCGTACACATTAATGGCCCCTGGAGCCAGCATTTGTGATCTTGGAGTCATAGGCTGCATGCTACTTGCAAGTGCTGTCTCATCGCACTGGTGCCTGTACACCTCGACCCCCAAGCTGTCCCAAGAGGCAGTCTGTTTGAGTGGTGAAAAGTGCAGATTGCACATCCTAACTCTTCCTTACCAGCTTTATGATTTGTGGTCAAGTTCCTTGCTTGCTAGGTCTTGGTCTCCTCAGTGATAAGCCTGGGATCGCTGGAGTCCTTACCTCAAAGAGTTGTGGTGTAGATTAAGTGAGTTAAAACTATTTAAAAATACATGAAGCTATTCATGGCACACAACAAGCATTCAGTGAGTGTTAGCTCTTGGTGCTTCTCCTTCTTGCCTCTGCATATCCAGCCTGCCTGGCTGTGTGCACAGGACTATCCAGTCAAACTGAGGGGCTATCTGTTCCCTGGACCAGCCCTTGGCCCACTCCATGTTCCAACTCTCTCATGCCAAAATCTTATTCTTCTCTAAGACCCAGCTCAAAGCTTGGTCCTCCAGGAGCTATTTCTTCATTGTGGTTGTTTTCCTCCTCACACCTGGCAGCAGTGTCCCCAAGGCCTGGATTTAGCTTGAATTGGTAGGCACTGCTGCATGTGTTGGGCTGTTTCGGGGACTAGCTCCCCTCCTTGCTCAGGCTAAGCACTTTGGGGGGGAATTCGTCTTGATTTCCCCAAGTCGCCTTCAGGATGTGCTTGTCCAATCTCAATTAATGATCCTTTGAGGAGGAGATGAGGGGATGGGGTGCATCAGGGACGTGCGTTGGACATGGCCAGGAGTAGTTAGATCTACAGGGAGGAGAGATTTGAGTTTGGGACTTAATGTGGTCAGAGGGATGAGATTGGATCAGCTTTAGTCATCTTTGCTTTAGGGGAATGTCGAGTGCTGGCATATGATGAGAAATGATTTTTACGTTAGTACATGCTGTCCTTTCAAACAGCGTAAACTCATGTTCATCCAGCCTGGTTAAAGAAGGGGATGGAGGTCTGCTGGATATCCTATTCTGGGTAATATGCTACCCATTGGATTTTGTATGTATACCAAGTAAAACATTTCCATATATTTACATCTTCAACTACTGTTTGAAATATGTGACCTGGGCAAATTAGTTAGCTGCTTATTACCTCATTTGCAAAATAGAAATAATAGTACTGATGGTATTAGTGGCTAACATTTTATTGAACACTTTCTGTGCGCCAAAGATGTTAGTCACCTTATGTTTCTTAACATATTTAACCTTCCCAACAACCCCATGAGGTAGGTACATGATTATCTTTCTTTTTTTTTTTTTTTTTACAAGTGTAGTGGTTTTGGAAACTGCCCAAGGTCACTTAGCTAGTGTGGGGCGGGGCAGGATTTATGGCCAGAGGACTCCAGAGTCTGCTCTCTAAGCACCGTCCTTGGGATCTGCTGGGGGGAGCCACCAGATGAAATGGTGCGTGTGCAGTGAGTGGCTAGTCCTGTGCCGGGAGGCAGTGATGGGTAACCAATCTTTTTTTTTTTTTTTTTAAGATTTTGTTTATTTATTCATGAGAGACACACACACATAGAGAGGCAGATACACAGGCAGAGGGAGAAGCAGGATCCCTGCAGGGAGCTTGATGTGGGACCCGATCCCAGGACCCTGGGGTCACGCCCTGAGCTGAAGGCAGATGCTCAACCACTGAGCCACCCAGGCGCCCCGATTGGTAACTAGTCTTACTGTTGACAGATGTGGTTGTGCACCTTGTCTCCTGCAGGACTGAAGTCCTCTGCAACAGGAGTCGATGGCGGTTTCGATCTCACCCCAGGAGCAGTTCCGAGGGCTTGTGAACATTCTTCTCACATCCCTTTGTGCACTTCTGTCTCTCTTGCATCTTCAAGCCTGTCTGTGGCATTGATCTGACATGAGCCTTGTGTGGCTCTGCCAGCCGTTCCCCTGGCAGCTCCGGGCGTGAGATGAACTTCAGAATGGAGCCCGGTACCCCTTGCCCCCCTGTAGCCATCTGCAGAGCTCCTCGCTGGGGAGGAGACCTTTTCAAGAGTCTCTCACCTCCCTCCTCCTCTCCCCAGCTTCTTAACCCAAAGACAGGCATCAACAGCCTTGGTGTATATATATATTTTTAATGCCAGTTGTTTCCCGAATAGATTTAGATAGTAAGGGAAACATTGTCTTGTGTCAAGAACCTGTTACATAAAAATGTGTTATATAATGTTCAAATATATACTGCACAGTGGAATTAGATACCACTTTTTTTCCCCCAAAGAATAGAAAGATAATAAACACAGGCTATACTGAATGTAATTAATCTCGGATTTGGAAAGCCTGGAAAGACATGCTCTGCCCTCGGAGCTATTGTTTGGAACCTCTGTTATCCTCCTTGAGCGCTCCAAGTGTAGGATGTATGGGAAGTTGACCTGAATCTGCCATGGAATGCTATTGTGAAATACTCTGGAAATTGTCTTTTTCGGGGGGTGATAAATTCCTTGACATCTTGCTTACTTCCGTTTTCCTCATATCCAAGTAGAGGGAAGAAGCTCTTTTTGCCCCTCATACTTGGGCCAGTGAGGTCATTTCTAACCAGGTTTCTGTTCTACCCTCTGCTTCCTTCCATTCTTCCCATACAACATGGCCAACTTTGCCTTCCAAAAACAGCTCTGTTGCCTGCAGCCTGTGGTTGACACCCCTGTGTTCAGTGCTCCAGACTCTCCAGAGTCTGACCCTGTTCCCCCTCGCCCTCCCTGCTCTTCCATCCCCACCCCCATTCCCAGAATAAGCCCGGAGCCAGAGGTTCAGTGCTGCTTGTCTCTGCCCTCCCCTGCCTGGGCCACCCATGCCATGCTCCTTTCTGCTGTCTGTTTTGCTTACATAACCCTCCTTGACCTGAGGGGTATGTCCTCTTTGTCTTAGCCTGCCTCCGATGTCACTTCTTTGTGCAGCCTTCTCTGGTGCCA
Organism: Canis lupus dingo; assembly: GCF_003254725.2. Lineage (NCBI taxonomy): Eukaryota > Metazoa > Chordata > Mammalia > Carnivora > Canidae > Canis > Canis lupus. Next base: position 36,743,730 of record NC_064263.1, read on the forward strand.
TTTGCCCCCTTTACGTACATAGTACATACTCTGTCTTTTTCACTTTTGATTGCCAGCCATTCATTCAGAAGCAGTGGGACTTCATAATTAGCAAATTATCACATTGTATCTGATCAGGATGGCTGGTTCTCTCATTTTTTAATCGTTTCACAAATAAATATCTTGTCATCACTTCCCATTCTCCAACTCTCCTCATTTACTCCTTCATTGTAGTGTATTGGATGCCTACTGTGTGCACAGGATTGTTATGGGCTCTGAAGATACAGCAGTGAACAAAACTGAGTCCCAGCAAGAGAGAGATAGTAAACGTTGAAGACGTTCACTTCTGGTAGTGGATAGATGTGTGGAAAGCAACCACACAGAGTAAAGCAATAGTGATGATGAATGGTGGGGGAGAGGTTGCTTTAGCTGGGTCCCCTGGGGAGGCCTTTCTTAAGAGGTGATATTTAAGCTTAGCTGCAGGAAGATCTGGGGGTGAGGAGGGGAAAGTGTCCCAGGAAGTGGGAACAGCAAGTGCAAAGGCCCTGAGGCTGCAAGTAGCTTGTTTTTGAGGAAAGTAGAGGCCTGTGTAACTGTATTATGAGTTCCTTGTGTACAGATACTTTATCCTCCCTGTGACCTGGGCCCAGTGCCAGAAGGTCCCTGCAAATATTCGCATACAGAATTGGAGCATTTGCCCTTAGTTATGTATTATAGAAATAGCAGTTAACTACATTCTGCAACCGAAAGGCTTTTAATAAAACTTTAGATTTCACATAAATTAACAGCTTGAAGGGTTTTCTCATAAATACACACCTAGCATGTACCATCAACTATCGCTGTTTCAGTTGTGTTTAGTGCAGAGCTTCAGCCCTCAGAATTCTATTTTACATGCACAGCCATCTTAAAAACAGGTCTGTTCCCAAAGTTCACTTGTCAGGCAGTTGAAACCTGGGATAACTTTTTCTATAGAAACAGATGGTTTAGTTCCGAGGCGAGCCCACAAACACCATTTCCTGCTGACTGTGGTTGAAGCCATCCTGTTTAGTACTAAAGTATCCTCAGCATGAATTAAGTAAGCCTTCTGCAGCCGGACTCCCTCATCTAGATGGCATTATAGGTCATTTACTATTAGCATCAATGGGGCCCATCTCCTACTATTTTTCCAGTCTGTCAAAAAGTTTTATGAAAGGAATTCTTGCCTTTGTTGCCTTTGAGATTTATAAATGAGCCTGTGGCGTGCAGAAGGGAGAGAGACCTGCCATGGGAGCTGGGAAAGCCTGGGGCCCAGTCTTGGCCACCGACTTGCTGAATAACTTTGAGTAAGCTGCCCTCACTGAGCTTTGATTTCTCAGGTCCTTCTTGGTTAGAAGAGCCTGTTTACACACCACAATGGGAAAACATCCATATATTTCACTCTTTGCACCTGCCCCCAAATGGCTGCCTCCAATTTCTTCTTGAAGAAGTAGATGTACGCAAATAATGAGGAGCTCAAGAAGCTCTGGTGTATGCTACTCAGCAGTTGCGCACTCTGTCTGCACCCTCAGTTTGATCTGCTATCTTTCTTAATGAGTGGAAAGAAATTTCGTCCTAGAACTTTGGGTCCAGATAAGACTCCTGTGTTCTTGGCCAACTTATCTTCCATATAATTATGTAAACTGGTTTTTCTTTTTAACTCTTGGGGATAAAAATGGTGACTATGGTTTGTTACTTATGAATTATACTTCTAAGTGCCCTTAGGGAATGAAACGAATTTGCAGGAGAGAGCAGAGCTGAAAGAGTGTGGGATCAAAAACAATTTTAAATGTTAAATGCAAAGCTATTTTCAGTATCCTGCTGGAGGAAAAAAAAAAATTTTTTTTTTTAAGGCTTTCGATGATAGAAGAGGTTTCTGCTCCAAAGGAGAAAGGAGTCTCAGGTTTGGCAGTGGTGAAAACTAGCTAACGACCACCCCTCCCTTCCTCCTTTCCTCTCCCTGCCTTTGGCTTTGGTGTCATGAGCCACATTTGCCATTTGAGAACTTTGCTGTTTAAAGGACTCTGGGATGCAGGGTGTTAGGGAGGAGTTAGAGCTCACATGGCTCAGGGCACAGGGTGCTTTTCTGCAGATTTCCCCACCAGATTTGAGCAAAGGAAGCCTCCTCAGGATTTAAACAGCATTTTCAGCATGGCCTCTGGTCAGCTGTGAATGAGATATTTGATTATTGTTTTGGTTTTTTTTTTTTTTTCTTTTCTTTTCTTTTTTCCTTATGTGAAGGCACAGCAAGGAGTTGGGGGAAGAAATTTCTGCTGCTTGTCACTTTGGAGCTGGAAGGTGGCATCATACCTGGCCTTCCTCCTTAGATGCTATACTAGGAGCAGAGAATGGTGTCTGTTTTGTTCTCGGCTGTATGTAATCCCAGCAACTAAGACAGTGTCTGCACAGAGTAGTTACTTAATAAATACTTACTAAATGAATGAATTCAGCCTGGGGAAACCTCAACTTTCCTTCCCTCTTTAACCCTCATGAGCTTGGTCTTGCCAGCATACTTTGGAGTTTAGGTTACCACATCCTTTTGACATCTGTGTTCTTCTTTTCTTCAGGTTGGCCAGACATCAGTATCTTTATTGATGATTGGGACTTAACTGGCCACAGTTGTCCCAGCCTGGCTGATGTTCATCTTTATGTTATCTTTAATTGGCCTCAAAGTGCCACAAATCAATAGCTGAGCTGCGTCAACTAAAAGAAAACTTACTGTGTATTTCTTTGGGCATAAGTACTACACATTTATTCAGTCAACACATCTCTGAAGGGCCAGATGCCAGGCACTCAGGCTAAACCAAGAAGGAGAGCAGAGTTGTTATAGGGGCGCCTGGCTGGCTTAGTCAGTGGAACATATGACTCTTGATCTCAGATTTGCAGTTTCAAGCCCCATGTTGGGTGTAGACATTACTGAAAAAATAAAATCTTTAAAAAAAAATTAAAAAGAAAGAGTTGTAGCCAAGGAGCCTGCAGTTTCATCTGTTGATAGAAGATAATCCAAGGCCATGTATAAAGCCAATGAAGTGGGCTAGACTATATGTAAGTACTACAGGAGTTCAGAGACCAAAGAGATCTTTTTGTGAGTTCTCATGGAGAGGAGGAGGCCTCATGGAAATGATCAGGATTAATGTATACCTTTCAGATTCACAGACAAGGGTGGATAGCACAGGTATTTCCAGGGAGTGTATGGGTGGGAACATAGCACAATTAAAAGCACAGAAGTACGAATGACCAACCTCTATTCAGGAACGGAGACTTGCCTAGAATGGAGGGTTCTCCAACAGTGGTGAGAATTTAAGTTTGGAAGATCAGTCAATGCCTAAACATGAAGCACATCATTTCAGATGATAGTAATTACTAGTATATAGAGAGTTCTTATGATGTCCTTAGCATTTCACATGTATTATCTGATTTAATGCCTGTAAAACCCCATGAAATGGTACTATTATTAGCATCATTTTAGAGATGAGGAACTTGAAGCACATAGGGGTCCAGTGACCTCCCTAAGGTCAATTTAGCTAAGAAGCTGAGGATGTAAGCTTAAAAACCAGGCCATGGAAGCTCTTGACCATTGGACCCTGCTATCTCTCAGTGTCCTTCACATGCAGGATTTGGATTTGGTTGGGGTGTTAGAGTCATGAGCTGGAAGTGGACAAGGCTCTGTTTAGCCTACTTCTTCATTTTGTAGGTTGAGAAACCCTGTGAGGCTAAGTGGCAAGTCAGAGTTTACCTGGTGAGGTAGGTAGAGACTGGTAAGCAGTGGAGGGAGAACCACTAAAGTTCATTTTACTGTGGTTATGATTACGATTTCAGTGATGTGAAATAATTATCCCTAAAGCTATGTGTTTCAGTTGTATCAGAGCAAAGAGGGGACTAGCTGCAGTAGAGACCTGTTAGGAGGCTGCTAGCTGAATCCAGACAGAGAGTTAGAGGGAGCCGGAGCTGGGAATTGTCAATTATGTTAATTGACATGGCTGTTTTCCGTCACCCTTTAGATTTCTAGAGTGCAGCGAACATCTGCCTGTGTGTCTTTCAAGTATGTGGAATCTGCAGTGTACTGTGACCGAGATGCCTCGGTTAATGAATCCTCCAGAAGCAAAGCACCATTATGAATGTTTAAAAACAAATACCCACATTTTCTGGAAAGAATACGAGATGAGGAACCAGATAACTTGCATTCTAGACTGCTTCTGCTACTTAAGCACCAGGTAGCCTAAGTCAAATGACATAAACGTCTCAAACTGTGGCTGGTTCCTTATCTGTGAACAGTCGTAACAATTCTTGTCCAACCCCTTAGAGTGTGGGTCTGATGCTGGAATGAGATAAGGAAAGAATAAGGGTTTTGAAAGCTATAAAGTTGCTCCCTGGTTAAAGGGAGCCCTGTTGAGGTTTTCAGAGTGAAGGGGTGCTTGTGTTGCAGGGATAGCCTGGAGGGCATCGAAGGAAGTTTCCCCTGCCTCTAGGGCATGTTTAGGGATGTGGCGCTGTCCACCAGATGGGTGCTGACGGGCCTCACTTTGCTGAGTAGGGCCATATTTTAAAGGTGATGCTATATTTCACTCTTAGAGATGGGAAACCACTGCCTGGGCATGGCTGGAAAGGTTAGGCGGAGATACTCAAGTTAATCTGTTCTCCTCTGCACACACCTCTCAGGATAGTGATGGGCATCTGTGAACCTGAAAAACAAGTGTCAGGATCTAGCCAGCTGGCCAGTGGGGTATGCTGGGATGTTTCACCTCTTCTGGGGCATGAGGCAGAAATCCAGAAGGACCTCAATTAGCCTAGGGGCTAAAGGGTGAGCCAGCGTGCCGTCCAGGTAATACCTGCTTCTAAAGCCTGTAGCAAAGTTTTGATTGGAGATGTGCCAAATCTTAATTTTTGTTAGTTTTGTAAGGTTTGTATATTATTATTATTAATACCTAACCTTTGAGAATTTGCCATCTGCCAAGAACTGTGCAAAGTGCTTCTGTGTCTTTACCCATTTAATACAGTAGCCCTGTGGGGTGGATACTGTTAGTCTCACTTTCTGCTTAGGGAGACTGAGACCCAGAGATGCTTCAGATAACATACAGGGGACAGAAAAGCTGTGATTCAAACCCAGGACTCCAGAGCCTACACTCTCAACACTACCATCTTCTTTCTACCTTTTCCTGGCACCCCACATGCTCCCTACCCTGGTTTTGAGGTTTCTGACATCACAGTGGATCTTTAGAAGGCATTTTTGGTTGATAAATGACACGTCACACAGTGACCTCAGCTCACTGTAGCTCTCTCTTCTTCATAGCCCATGGCTGACCTCGAGCAGCTCTCACCAGCTGCTGACAGCCCACGAGCAAATGGATGCTAACACTGAATGCAGCAGATTGACCAACTCTTGCTGCCTAATGCATGTGGGAATTTTAAGGCAAGAAGAAGACAGTGCAAGGGATTGCTCTGGGTCAGTTTTTCAAAAAGTAGCCACCTACCTTGTAGTCTGCTCAGTGTTCATCATGATGCTTGTCAAAATCTCCCCACAAAAGTCTTTGCAAATGTCATGATTGTGATAATACTGCTTACCTCTGTGTGTGTGATTTGCAAAGTAGTTTTTACATGTGTTCTCTTGTTAGTCTTCACCACGGCCCCATGAGGAGAGGTTTTTATAAAGACTCATTTTTCAGGCTGTGACATATCTGGAGAGTTTAAGCAACTGCCCTGGATCCCAAAGCTAGTCATCAGTGGCACAGCCAGGACTTACACACTGCTTTCCTGACTTTAACTTTTACTCTGTTCCCAAGATTCTCTTTGCTTTCTCTATTAAAGATCTTGTTAGGGCAGCCCGGGTGGCTCAGTGGCTTAGCGCCACCTTCAGTCCCTGGTGTGGTCCTGGAGACCCGGGATCGAGTCCCATGTCGGGCTCCCTGCATGGAGCCTGCTTCTCCCTCTGCCTGTGTCTCTGCCTCTCTCTCTCTCTCTGTGTCTCTCATGAATAAATAAATAAAATTTTTAAAAAAGATCTTGTTAAATAACCTGATTTACTGTATTCAAAAATCAGCAGGAATTATTAAATTGAAGTATTTTGTGCTATATACTGTTAGTGAATCAGAATAAATAAAAGATCATGTAATTGGTTGTTGTGTTGGGTTTAATTGATTTGCACCTGCTTTGTATGGCATAGAATACACATATATCTTTTGTGGTATATTTTTGGACCAACAGCCCTTCTAGCTTTAAAAGCCCAAAGGCTTTAGAGCACCTGGCTGGCTCAGTTGCTTAAGCATCTGCCTTTGTTTCATGTCATGGTCTCAGAGTCTGGGGATCGAGCCCCAAATCGGGCTCTCTGCTCAGTGAGGAGTCTGCTTCTCCCTCCCTCTCCCTCTGCTCCCCCTGCCATTCATGCACTGCACATGCGTGCTCACTCTCCTTCTCTCTCTCTCTCTCAAATAAATTAAATCCAAAAAAAAAAAAAAAAAAAGGTCCAAAAGCTTTAAGAGATGATTAAACATGAAATTTATGTCATGTCTTTTAAAAGTTGACCATCAAGTTCTTGGTTAGGAACACAAGCTCCTGCTATCACATTGTTTCCATGGGGAAATTAGCCTTGGCTCACATCATTTTAGCTCTTGGTACCTTTTCCAGGAATGGAGTGAACTGCTGTAGGAGAGAGGACTGGTCGTGCTTGTCACTTAGACCTCTCTACCATCTTGTTATTACAGACAGGGGGCTGATTTGCTTCTCTGGGCTCTCTCAGTTTTTCCTGTGGTCTGTACATAAATCATATTTGAGGTCCTGGTAGTTTTATTTTTTAGAAGTTTTCCCCGAAATAAACCTGGATGGAACACTTTTTTTTTTTTTTTTATAAAAGTGTTTTGAATCTCCTCTTTAAAGTATTTAATTGGCAGTGAGGGGCTTTACTTGGAGAATGTAGAACTACTGTCACTCAAACCTTTTTAGTTGGGACACTGCAAGTTCCTGTATTAAAGAGATCCACAGACACAATGGCTGAAACTAGTCCATAGTAGGTAGTGGTTCAGGCCTTCAGTCTTCATCATGTGGCTTCCACTTGGTGGTTGAAGGGGGAAGCTTCTATTTTTACCATCTCCTGGGGGAAAAGAAGTGGAGACACATGTAGTCATTTTAAGGACAAGACCTGGCAGTAGCACTTTCTTTTACCCTAGGGGCCAGAACTTAGTTATATGGCTACATCTAACTGCAAAGGAGGCTGAGAAATATCTTTAGGTGGGAGATCACAAGTCCAACAAAATCTATTTTAAAAAGTGGAGAGGAGATTGAACATAAGGAGAAGCTTCCAGTGTGTTGCATCATGGTACCAATGGGAAGGATTCAGTAGAGTTTTGAAGCTCTCTTGAGAGCCAGGAAGATGCCTAAGTCTGGGGTCAGAATCTAGGCAGGGACACAGAAATCAGGGCATATACAGCTGTGTGGAAGCCAAGGTGGCTCATGGCTCAGAAACTAGGCAGCCAGGTTAGAACCAAGGTGCCGGAGGGACTACGAATAATCCCAAAGACTTCAGTTGCCTATTAGAGGAAATTCATTGGTGTGAGTGATACAGTAGAAAGAGCACTGAGCTAGGAGTCAGAAGACCTAGGTTTGAGTCCAACCCCTCTGCCTTATCACACGGGTCAAAGTACTTTGAAGAATGTTTGCTTTATTGTCTGCAATATGGGAATAACGGTGATGGCCTTTCCTGTCTCCCAGGCTGTGAGAGTAATGGAAGGGAAGATGCTCTGGAAACTGTAGCTCCATGGAAACTGGCAGAATGTCTGTGTTGCTCCCCTGTGTCCCCAGCACCCGGTATGAGGGCTGGCATGGACATTCATACTTGTTGAATGAAGTGTAAAATGTGAGAGATAGGAAAGAAAATGCATTGTGCACAGATCTTAATCCTGGATGGTCTTTTCTGCTAGGCAGAGCGGTTCTTCTGCTCTCTACTGGCCAAAGTGTTGGGCCTACATGAACACCTAGGTACTCCACTGGGACATGGGCAGACATCAGGGCAGCTCCCAACCAGGTAGCTCAGGACACACAGTACATCTCTGGCAAGGCCGTTTGCTTACTCCACTGAATAGGTGACATGATATAAAAAAACCCAAGCTAGGACTTCCAGTTGGGTGTCATGGTCCATGATTGTGAGCTAATCATTTTTAAATGCTCTGGTCTACCTGCAGATTAGAAGACGAAGCCTTCCCAAGGCTTGCTTCAAAATAGTAAGATGTAGATATAAAATTCCCTTGTTGATTTGAAAAAAAGTAATTATGTGGCTTGTTCAAAACCATAAATGTCTACTGAAAATACAGTAGAGGTAAGAGATAAGATAAGCTTGTGATTTCTATCCTTTGGGAGTTTCTGTGCTGGCTGGAGTGATTTTATTTTTTTTTCTCTTGCTGGAGAAATAGGGGCTCAGTGGATAATCAAAAAAAAATTTAACTTTGATTCATTTTGTTATTTAATTTGTTTATTCACTAAGGGTGACCTTCTTTCTGAGAACGCAGTGGAGTATTTTTAAATGGACTTTAGTGGAAAAAGGCAGGAACTGAACTTACATTCACAGTATGGTCCTGACTCCGTTAAAGGCTCGTGCGTAGAAGGAGGGAAAAAAAAGACCAGAATGGTAGCAGTGGTTCTCATGTTGTTGAACTTGAGGTGATTTTTATTCTCATCTCCTTCTCTGTGGTTTTCTGTTTTTCAAAGGTGGGGATGCATTACTCTTATAATCACAAACGGCTAGTTGAAAATGAGTCTCATAAATTAATACTCCCCAGCCAAATCAAGAATTTTTCTCTTTGCCAGCCTGGCCTGGGCTGTGCGCTCTCATGTTCGCTCAGAGCTCGCCAGGTTATTTTCTGACAAGTTAAGGAATTTGTTAGAAGGAGGATGTTTCCCTTGTGGAAATCAACACAGAAAGCAATTGTTTGGTAATATGTCAGGAAAGATGTCCTGAGGAGCTCTGCGCCTGGAATGTGACCAGCCTGTATTACAGTCACTTGTGGAAATGAACTTTGCAATGTTCCCCTTCACCCTGGGACTATTTCACTTCATCATATACTCCTGGGTTCCTTGGGGACCCCCAACTCCACCATCCTGGGACTGGATGACCATGTCCTTTGTTCTCTCAGGCCCTGCCTTTTCCAATGTCCTCTCTGCATGCTCCCCTCTGTCTGTTTGTGACTGCAGATTTGGTCGTGGCTTCTTTCCACCACCACGTCTATAGCCTGAAGAGAACTAGTCGGTGTCCTTTTCCCTGTCACAGCTGTCCCTTTGCCCTGGTCTTTGCTCAGGTGAGGGGCCTGAGCTGTGCTCCTGGGACAGAATGAAGAGGAGGGGTCAGGACTGTAGGGAAAGGGTGGGGATCCTGAGCTGGCTGCACAACGTTGGAGAAGTCCCTGGGCCATCCACCTGGCAGGGCACGCTCTGGCACAGCTCCTGCAGACGACTGCCTGGTGTTTGAAGCCGTGCATTGATCTGTTGAAGTCCTGTGTTGTGGCAGTCACCGTTCTAGATGCTGTCAGGGGGCCTAGTGATGAGCAAGGCACACCTGCCCTCTGCTGTCATGGAGCTTTCATTCTCGTTCAGAGAGAAATGGTTCACCGGGAAATAAATGAAGCTCATCACAGATTGTAAGAACGACATCAGAGATGGTTACATGTGCCCTTTTGTAGTGGAGCGGGAGGGCCGGGGTTCGGGATGATTCCAAGGCCTGGCTCCTTCTATGACGGGGTGCTTTCTGGTGGTGAAGGGTGAGATCGGGAGGTCTCTCAGTAAAGCTGAGCTGCTGCTTGCATTCAGCCTGCCTGGGCCCAGTCTGGGCCTGCAGACCCATGGAGGGAGCTAAAGCTGAGGCATGAGCTCGGGACTGGCCCTCTTGGTCACATCTATCTTTCTTTTCTTTTCTTTTCTTTTCTTTTCTTTCTTTTCTTTTCTTTCTTTTCTTTTCTTTTCTTTTCTTTTCTTTCTTTTCTTTTCTTTCTTTTCTTTTCTTTCTTTTCTTTTCTTTTTTTCTTTTCTTCTTTCTTTCTTTCTTTCTTTCTTTCTTTCTTTCTTTCTTTCTTTTTAAAGATTTTATTTATTTATTCTTAAGAGATACACACACACACACACACAGAGAGAGAGAGAGAGAGAGAGAGAGGGGCAGAGACCCAGGCAGAGAGAGAAGCAGGCTCCATGCAGGGAGCCCGATGCAGGACTCATTCCTGGGACCCCAGGATCTTGCCCAGGGCCAAAGGCAGCGCTAAACCACTGAGCCACCTGGGCTGCCCTCATCCTTCTTTTCTGAGTGATGAGCCAATTCGCCCAGAGAAGACCCCATCTGTGCCTGTTGCAGCCATGTCCAAGGCCGACCTGGTGTTTTCTCCCTCGTTTATAACTTCTAATGAGGACCAGCCTCTCCTGGTGCTGGTCCTCCTGGACGCTGGAGTGTCCCTCCAGCAGGATATTGGACTGTTCCTTTTAGGGCTCGGGTTTTCTGTTTTGTTGTTGTTGTTGTTTTAGTTTTAATGAGCTCCTCTCTGCTGCCTCCTCCTCAACCACCCCCAGACCTCTTCCTGGTGGCTCAGAGTCCAGCCTCGTAAGTAGTGAGGCCATTTTACTGGGCCATTGCCTTTTCTGAAATTCTTGATCACCAATACCCCACAGGGCCTTTGGGCATCACTGCTTGGCCTTCGACTGCCCAGAAGAGCTGGACTTTGGGTAGTTGTGAGTGATTTTCCTGAGCTCCCTTGCTGAGTCTTCTTTTCCATTATACTTCTCTGTCAGATTGGCCATTTGGCCTGCTCCATCTTTCTGAAAAACCCGGACGAGCAGGACCCTCACTCCTATGGAGACTCCGCACCCTTCCTCCTATAGACCTTTAGTGACTGTGTTTTCTGACCTCTCTCCTCCCATCATCCTAGTCAAAGAACAAAGCCTTTGAAGCTTGCCTCACACTGGCTTGATGCAGGATGCGTAACTTCCAGGCCTGGGACTCACTTGGCTTCCAGAGCTCCCCTCACTGCTCTCCCACCCATGAGCTGTGATGTTTAACCAGAGACGAAGTCATTCACGCTGTGATCGTTTAACATTCCTACCAGGGCTGACAGGAAGGCTCTTTGTTACTAAATTAATTGTCTCGGGTGGTGGTGGTGAGGGGAGCTTGTTACTATTCTCATCCTTTTGGTGTTGTCACCATTCTTTTAAAAATATATCTGCATATTCGCGCGCGTGCGTGCCTGTGTGTGTGTGTGTGTGTGTGTGTGTGTTTACGTAGTTCTACATTTAGCAAAGGGCTTTGGAATGAGGGTGGCCCTCACAGGGCCTGGATTTAGACCCTGGGAGTGGTCACGATCCTTTGAGCAATATATCCTTCTGTTCCAACTATCAACCAGCTGAACTTTGTAAAGTTTTCTTTCGACCTTCATTTCACCTTCATTTCGTAGTTTTCCCCAGTTTCTGGGGTAGCTTTGGGGTTCACTGTTTGCAGATCCAGAGAAGAATGCAGTCATTTGGATCCACCCTTTAAAGACACAGACTCAGTGAGGAGAGCCTTCCGTGACCTGCCTAACGCCTGTGGCTCTGAGGCCTCTGGCATCTCTTACACATCGTCCTCACCTAGAATGTCGTTGGGAGCCTTGAGGCCTCAGGGCCAGGGCCCCTGTTCAGAGTGTGCCTGTTACTGTCATTACGGCCCCCGTCTGCAGGCCTCCTTTACTTGGCCGTAGCATGGTGGAGTGTGTCCAGTTTGCTTTGGAATAAGCAATTGCATTTAAAACAAGTTTAATCCAAAAGTTGCCTCTTAGGTGGTCTGAATGGCTACCCTTCTCTCCCTGTGCGTTTCAACCAGCTCGTACAGCGGCCTGGCTTCGTCTGCCTGGCCACTCCTGGCTGGCGGGCCCCCCTGCACCCCTCAGCATGGCTCTGCCTCCCTCTGCGAGGGAGGGCAACGGGAAGGCATGCTTCTCCCTGGCCTGAAGCAGGAGCAGGCTGCACGAGGCTGCCGGGATGAGGGAGCCAGCTCTTCATTCAGCGTTAATCGAGGGTCTCCTGTGCGTCTGGTATGATGGGAAGCCACTGGAGCATTGAAAGCAAGAAAATAACATGTGATTTATGTGTTTTAAAGGCTCTCCTGGCTGCCTGGGGGCTGAAATGGGAAGGGTAAGCATGAAGCCGGGGGAAGGGTTCAGAGGCAGTTGTTCTGGTCCAGGCAGCCAGGCTGGCTTGGCATCTGCGTGAGCAGACAGGGCACAGACTTCACGGGCTGCCCTTGCCATTTGCCCTCAGGCCCCGGATCCCCTGGACCACGAGCCTGCCCTTCCGTAAGCATGCCAGGCCCTGCTGAGCTCCTGCTCCGTGGCTTGTGGTGTTCATGCCACCTGGAAGGTTCTCTTCCCCGGCTTCCCAGTTCTGCTGGTTCTGCCACTGTTTCACTCAGTGAAACAAGGCAGTGACCTTGGCTAAGTCACCAGATCTCTCTTGAGCCTCAATTTCTTCATCTCTGAAAGAGTGATCGTAGAACCACCTCACGGGATTGGGAGGGAAACACAGTATGCACTCAAGTGTGATCCCTGCAGGCCTCTGCGTTCCTTGGTGTCCTGCTTCCGAACTTGCCTCGCTCTATACGCTCTCTGCCCAGCGACCCCGTGAGGAGGGGTCCAACCAAGTCGTGCTCTGGCCCAGAGCCCTCTTGACAGTAGCTTCCTGTCTCAGTCAAAGCAAAAACCAAATCCTCAGCAAGGCTCCCCGGTGCTTCCCTGACCCGGTCCCCCACCCTAGGATCTGGTGGGTAACCAAACAGGCTGAGTTGTGCGGAGCTCACTGTGGTGCGTGCGGGTGGCACCCCTCCTGAGTTATGCAGTGCACAACTCATGTGGCCGGACGCACTGATCCCACCTGGCCCTCTCTTACTCCACTGCAGCCACATCAGAGACCTTGCTGTTCTGCAAACACGCCAGGCCTGTTTCGGGCTCAGGCTGTTTCCTCCACTGACTCCCTCTGCCTTGAGAGTTCTTTCCCCAGATATCCGTGTGTTGTGATCACTCACCTTCTTCAGGTCTTTTCTCAAATGTCACCCTGTTTAACGTTGTACCATTCAGCCCACTGCCTCCCAGATGTTTCCCTCTTTCCCCTTTGATTTACTTTTCCTCTTGACTCCTATCCTCTAACATAGTCTACATTTTACTTAATTGATTTATTGTCTCTTTTCTCAACAGAAGGTAAGCTGTGAGAGCAGAGACTAGTGCTTATTTCATTCACGGCTATACCTCAGTGCCTTTAAACGGTGCCTGGAAGTAGCAGGGTCTCACTAAGGAATGAGTGGAATGAGTTTGCACTTAGGCAAGTGAAGGCTGTGGTGTAGTGCTTACCACGTTGGAAGCACCCAGCGAGTGCTGGCTGCCAGTGTTTTCATGGTTGGTGTCGATATCCTTCAGGGACCAGCCCACCCCTGGGTTGAATTGCATCATGGCCACCGCTGCTACCCGCTGCCCTTCCCTCTGTGCCCTCTCTGTCTGTGGCATTTGTCCTGCTGCGTTAGTGGGACTTGTCTCTCTCTTTTCTCTGTATGAGCCCAAAGTCCTGTGGGGCAAAGATGGGCTTGTTCAGATTTGTATCCTACGGACCCTGCACCCATGTGGTGGTATGTAGTAGGCGCTCAGGAAGTGTCTACTGCCAGCAGACATGTGACAGGTGGAAAGGACTCTGCAGTCCCTTTCTCGGGTCCTGGTTCCAGCATCACTGCCTCATGATTGCACCCTCCTCCCAAGGGGCATCGAGAGAGTCTAACAACCACTCGGTGATGAAATCTTTCATAGTGTGTTTAGAACAAATTTGGGGGAGCAGAGGGCCTCTTGTGCGTAGTCCTTTGAATGACGATGTCTGGGTGACTTGCTAGTTCTACATGTGAGAGTCTGGCCTTTTGGCTGTTCTGGCCCTAGGGAGACAGTGTGATTCAGTTTACACTCACTCCTTCAATGGGGACAATGTGAGCAATACCAGTGTGTTTGGAAGAGGCAAGGGAGAAGCAGAGAAAGCTTGAGCTGATCCTTAGGGAATTTGGGGTGGAGAGGAGAGCATGGTTTCTGGAGGGGATTAAGGAACAGGAGAGTAGCTCCTGCCCAGTCCAGGAAGAAGGGTAGGTGCTTTGGGAGGCATGAATAGGTAGGTGATTTGGGCCGTATGAGGGAGGATCTTCAATGCCAGGGCAATGAGTTTGGCCTCTTGTATTTGGCAGGAAGAGTCCAGAGTAGGGATTCTGATGGGATAAGTATAAGAACCAAGGGGTTCAGGGGGAGGTGGGGAGGAGCTTTGGAGTCATTTGTCTTCTATCCAGAGATAGTTGCCTTGTGAGGCCCACAGGTGGCATACCAGTGCCAGAGGCCATGCCGTTAGTGATCAGCATTGGCACCCACAGGGCAGCAGAGCTTCAGCTGATACAACAAAGTGCAGGGGCCTGAGGACTTAGAATTAGGGCTTCAGCATGGACAATGTGCAGGAGCAGGCTGTTTCTCCTTGATTGGGACTGCTAGTGTCCCGGGGTCACTGGGATTTTCCTGCCCTGCTCTGGTTGGACTCACTAAATCATAAGCCACTGTTTCTCTGGAATCAGCCAGATTTCTACACTTTGTGCCAGGCCAATCAGCCTGACTCATCAGTCAGTTTGTGTACCGGGGTGCTCTTCAGTAGAGCTGTAGACCCAGAGACTGGTAAATGCAGATTCCAGTGTGAGCACAGCTCATCACTCTCTGCGGGGCCTTTGTCAAGATGCTCATTGTCTTGGGGGTTTGCTTTCTTTATCTGCCAGGTTAGTACCACGCCAAATCCCTGGGTTACAGGCTCAAGTTTCTTAAATCCCTCCCGCCTTGGGTCAAGATTAGCCCTGGAGGCCTGGGTGGGGCCGACCCTGCAGGCGGCAGTCCTGGTGGCCACACTGTGGAGAGGACCAAGCTTCCCATCATCTAGGGGTTTGAAAATTGTTCTCTTACTCAGGGAATGATTCATTGTGCAAAACTCGGGAGGGTTCTTTTCCCATTCCCCTTGCCTGCTTTGGGATGGAATTCCTGAAATGACCTTGGCTTCATGGAGTCTTTTCCATTTCCTGTTCTGCTCTCCTAAACATGGTCCCTCCCCTGTGCCCAGGAGCCTCATTCTCAGATGGCTCCTACCTTTCTCTCTGGCCTTGTTGCATGAGATTTCCCCTTAGCTCTCTTCTACCTTCCTTTGCATCTGACTTCAATCTCTGGGCCCCATCTGCCCAGCTGGGGCAACCTTGATGGCGTGACCATATATGCCTGCATGTTTGCACTCCCTTTACTCTTTAAGATTGTATCCTCAGGCCGTTCCGTGTGGCTCCCTAGTTTTTATCATGCCCATTTAAGATGGCTGCATAATATTCTTTCAAGGAAGTGCCTTCAAGAAGCCTTGAGTTTGTTATGGGGCATTTAGATTGCTTTTAATTTTTGTTCTTTCAGCTAATGCTACATTAGCCATCTTTGCGTTTTCCAGAATCATTTTATTAGGTTGGCATTTATCTAGCTAATGGCAATGGCCCAAGATCAAACGGAGAATCAGGATTTCTTTTTTTCAAGAAAAATGTTGTGAGGATATATTTAAAATTTACTTTGAATGCTAGGAATGTTTTTGTTGTATTTTCCGTGAACGAAGAAGCGGGGTAACAGCAACGTGAAATGAGACATAAATGAACGACTGCATATTTACAAGTAATAAATGACTTATTTGTTCCTAAGTGTGGAGGTGAGCCAGTACATTTTCTTTCTTTTTTTTTTTTCAGTACATTTTCTTAAGGACTAATTTATCTGCTCAAATTGAGGAATTCTGTATCCCTATAGCTTTGATGCTTTGATTAAAACAGTAGAATAAAATAAACAGTGATCTCTTCTTAACAGTGTTTGTAAGAAATGCCCTAAAACAAGAAAAAGTAAATGGGATTTTTGAAAAACAAAAAAACGGGTCTCCTTAAGCCAGAATGAGCCTGTCAGGAAGTGCTCTTAGCAGTGGAAGCAGGTTGCAAACTTGCTGAAAGGGTTTGGCTTTTTGTTTGGCCGCAAGGAAACAACCAGAATGAAACTGACAAAGCAGCGTCACTGACTTGGTTCCCAGCGCTCTTTTTAGCCTGGAATCCGTGTGGCTTCGGGGTGGTGAGGAAGGCTTCCTGTGCCCCGCTGCTCTGTTGTTGCCGGTTCAGTCTCCGGTTGATGATTACGTGGACCGTTTCAACCTCATCCAGCAAATGTCAGCTGAGTCTTTGCAGTGCATAAGGTTGCCGGGAATAAAAATTGGGGAAGGGGGCACCTGGGTGACTCAGCCGTTGAGCATCTACCTTTGGCTCAGGGTGTGATCCCAGGGTCCTGGGATCGAGTACCGCCCACATCAGGTTCCCCGCAGGGAGCCTGCTTCTTCTCCCTCTGCCTGTGTCTCTGCCTCTCTGTGTGTCACTCATGAATAAATAAAAAATAAAACCTCCAAAAAAAAAAAAAATGGAGGGAAGAGAAAACCCAAGGCACCCTGTTTCTGAGGAGCTCATGAACTGGGAGTGGGAAGGATAAGACACATCTAAAACTGATGATCCTTCAAGGGTGACTAAGAAGAGGGTCCTGGGGTGGGCAGCCCCATCCTGTTAGCAAAGGGGAGAATTCCATGTCCTGGGGAGGGGAGGGGGGATGGGGGGTGGTCAGGAAGGGTGTTACGCAGCCCTTCAAGGACTGGCTGAGTTGGGGACGGGACATTCCCGGCAAAGCTAAAAGGCTGACGGAGGAGATGGAGGACATGGGGATATGTTTGGGGTTTGGCTGAAGCTGTGGTGTTTTTGGGTGTGTATCAGATGCCAGGCATGGTTCTAAGCACTTCCTATATATTAACTCATGTAATCTCTACAGTGGCCCAAGTGAGGTACTATCACTGCCTCTGTTTTACAGATGAAGAAATAGACATAAAGTAGTTTATTGGCTGCCCAAGATCGTACTGCTGGAGAGCCAAGATGAGGCCCAGTTGATTTGGCTCCAGAATCTCTGCTTCTGACCACAAAGCTGTCTTGCCTCTGATAGAGGGGAAGAACGGACATTAGAACCAGAGGTTTGGGGTGCCAGGGATTAGGGGTACACAGGTAGAAGAGGGGCCAGAGTGGAGATAGAGGGACTGCAGGGGTAGGGGATGGGGGAGTTTGCTGAGAACCAAGAGGGGCCACAGGAAGAAAGAGCCTCAAGGAAGGGGTTTGTCAACAAGGCCCAGCACTGCGGAGTTCCAGGAGGTGAGCTGTAAGAGCAGGTCTGAGCCACAGAGACAGCCGGGAGGGCCTCTGGAGAGGGCAGCCATGCTGCAGACTGCGAGGTGCTATTCATTCCGGATAATTCTGTGTTTTGAAGATGGTGAAGAAGGCACAGGCATTAGGTATCATTATCTGTGTCCTCGTGTCAGTAGAAAGAGGTGAGCATGAGAGAGGGGCAGGTGAGAGCTAGCACTGCTAATTTGGCAAACCTAGGGGCTTTTCTGCAGCCTAATGACTTTTGAAAGCTGTTGGCAATGCTGAGGCCCAAGTGTGACTCCCTTATCTGAATGCTGTAGCAATCGCTGTTTTTCCTGGAAAATTGGGCCCGTGTGGGCCCTGTGTGTGGTTTATTTGAGTTCCATTTTTATAGCCTTATTACCTTGTCCCCATGATGCAAGAGGCCTCTCTTTTCTTGAGCTTTGCTGTGAAAATTGTTTCTTAAAAGGCACAAAGTGATCTCTCATCATTTGGGTGGTGTTCTTTCCATAGTAGCACTTTTCTGCAGACTCTGCACACACTTTTCATCACCCCTGACACCAGTTGTCATGTTTTTCTGATCGTTGGCAATTTACTGAGAACTTTTAGGCAGCTCTTAAATCTCACTACCTAGGTGTTTGTCACGATTTCTTCCAGAAGAGTCTGTGCACGTACATATCCTTTCAACTCCTACCAATGGCCTTGCCAGGGCCTGACACCCAGTCCTGTCCTCTGGCCTTGAGTTGATAACAACAGCAATTAGCATTTATGGAACTGAGCTGTTACCAGGCCCTGTACTAAAGGATTCTCAATTATTCCCAGTCTCTGCAAATAAAATACTATTACTTCTCCCATTTTACAGATGAAGAAAATGAGTATTAAAGAGATAGAGTAGCTTGCCCCGGGTCACACACCTAATAAATGGCAGAGTTGGGCCTCACCCAACCTTGGAGCCTCAGGTACTTCATTCATACATTCATTTATTCATTCATTCAGCAACAAGTGATTGTCTACAACATGGCAAGCACTGTTCTAGACTCAGGGGATACAGCAAAGGAAACAAACAAAGAAAAAAGTAAGAATATCCTGCCTTCAGCTCACATTTAAAATTGGAGAGATGGAGAAAGAAATAATAAATAAAATGTACATTATCCAATATGATAATAAAGACTATGGTGAAAAATAAAATGAAGAAGTTGGCTAAGATGCATTGGGAGAATTTTACAGTAGCAAAAGAAGGTCTCATTCGGAAGGAGACCAAACCGTTAGGTTAAGTAGCGATCAAAGCCCCAAATCTCAGTATATCAACCCAAGGAAACTTTATTTTTTAGTTTACAATAAAATTTTATTTCTTAGGAAGATTCCAGTGTGGCTGCTCCTTCCTTGTGGTTATAGAGGGACCCACTCTCATTATATCCTATGACTCTGCCTTCTTCAAGGTGCTCAGATTGCTTCCCATAAAGCTGAAGATGAGTGAGAGAGAGGGTCTTGTGGGCAGTCTGGAAGAAACCATCATCTCACCCACCCGTTGACCAGAACTCAGTCCTGTGTTTGCTCCTAAGTGCAAGGGAAGCTGTTGGGAACTATGGCCTAGCTGTGTGCCCCCAAGAAAAAGGAAATGGGTTCTTGTGAACTTGTAGCAGACTGTCTGCCATAGTGAGTGAAGTAAAGAAGTGAGTCATGTGTCTAACTGGGGGAGGAGCATTAGGGAATGGGAACAGCAGGGTAAAAGGTGGCCACGGTGGCTGGAGTACGAGGAGGAGAGTGGCCGAGAGTCAGGGCAGGGAAGTCACGGGGGCCTGGCCATTGGCATCATTATCAGGACGTGGCCGCACTGGGGGTGACAAGGCAGCCCAGGGACATTGCAGAGTCTTGAAAGAGGACTGATGTGATTTGAGTTACATCTTGAAAAGATCACTCTGGCTAATGTGTTGAAAATTGACTGTGGTAAGGGCAGTTCGAGTCCGGTGGGCTGGTCCAGATGAGTGGTGGGAGTAGCCAGGTCCCAAGTGGTGGTTGGGAAATGGTAAGAAGTGGCCAGATTTGAGATCTGTCCTGGACGTGGAGCAACAGGTCTGCTGTGGGCTTAGGTTGAGGGTTGTGGGACAAAGAGAGGAGTCAGGGTTCTTCTGAGCTTTTGGCTTTTGCCTAATGACTGTTAATCTCACTCTCCCTGCCCCCCACCCCCCACCCCAGAGAGGTAAGAAGAGGGGAAGGTTTTGGGAAAAGAATACCTGAATGTTCTCTGGGCCCTGACCCATCTCACAGTAAGCTTTCCTCCTGCTTAGTGCTTTCTTTAGCACAGCCAGACAATTCACAGTTTCTCTCTCTCTTTTTTTAAGGTTTATTTATTTTCGAGAGAGAGTGTGTGTATACAGGCAGGGGGGAGGGACAGAAGGAGAGGAAGGGAGAGAATCTCCAGCAGAGTCCTCGCTGAACACAGAGCCCCATGTGGGGCTCCTCCATCCCATCACCCTGAGGTCACGACCTAAGCTGAATCCAAGAGTTGGCCGCTTAACAGACTGAGCCCCCCAGGTGCCCCAAATCACATTCTAACTGAGCTTTCAGACAGAGGGACGGCACTTGTGGTCCTCCCAGCACAGAACCTGGATGAGGCAACATAAGCAATGGTCCCACGTCACCATTTGGAGTCTTTGGCCCAAGCCTTGGGGCTACTTTGGACTGATGTGGAAGGGTCTTATGTTCCCCCTGGGTGGCTGAGAGATGCCTATAGAAGCCACTTCCAATCCCTGCTGCCTGCAATGTAAGAGCATATGTGTGTTTGGGAGTGAGAATGGAAACAGCTTCTCTGGTCCTTCTTTGGCAATCATGACCTGCCAAGGCAGAAGCTAGAACTTTTTAATAGGCAGTGATCGCAGTGGGAGCATAAATGGGGAGAAAATCTATCTTAAACAGAGCAGAGTGTGAGTCATGGCAACAGATGTTGCATGCCTACTAGGTGCTGGACACTGGCTAGGGATTTTGTTTTCACTGGAGAGCAAAACAGTACTGTTCCTTATTTCTCTTTGTTGTCCTTTGTGCTGCCCAGGACCTCTAGTACCGTGCTGAATATGATGGGTCAGAGTGGACATCATTGTCTGTTCCTAGTCTAGGGGAGAAGGCAGTCTTCTACCTTCAAGTGGATTGTTCACTGTAGGGATTTTTGTAGATGCCATGTGCACTTTGCTGGTATGGGTGGAGGTGAAATAAGGCTTTCTCTGGTGTTTGGCGATAATAGAGGGCTTACTATCTAAAAGTTTTCTGTCTTGCTAGAGGGCACAAGCTTTTGTTCAGGCTTTTTAAAAGTGTGTGTGTGTGTGCGTGCGCATGTGCGCACCTTTTATACTTTTAGGTTGCTGGCTTCTTCAGTTCCAAGTCTGGGATAGATGAAGTAAAGAAAGGAAAAAGAAAGAAAATTCTGGGAACTCACCATGGTGTCATTCCTCAAGTCCTGAGGTCTGCCTTCTTCACTCTGCCCTTTCAGACATTTCTTATGTTTGCTTTATACATAGTGTCCAGGAGTCTTACTTGCACTCCATCTGCTTGGAAGTGGAAGTGGTTGGGAGCAGCTAGAGAGTATAGGTTGGGGCCAGTTTGTGGGGGCCCTTAAAATCCCAGGGGTTTGATTCGGTAGGTGGCTGGGGGGCTTGATGGTGGTGTGGAGGAATGGGATGGGGGAAGTGGCAGAGACACGGGAGGCTGTTGTCCAGGCCCAGGTCATAGATAACCCGGTCCTGTGCTGTGATGGTAGACATGGTGTGGAGAGGAAGAAGAGGAGAGTCCACATGGCAACAAGCAAGTGCAAGGAGACTAGGTTGAGTGTGAGGCTTCTAGCTTGGACAACCAGCTAAGATTGGGAAGGCCTTGAGGCGTCCAAGTGCAATAGAGCGGGCATATTCCAGGCATTTTAGAGCACTTCTGGAAGACTGGACTAATGGTTCTGCCCTTCAGGGAAGGCTCCATAGAGCTCAAAATCTGGCTACTATGTAAAATCCAAGGAGAATGTATTCTGGGCAGAAGAAGCAGTGTGGGGAAAAGACACAGGTATTAGTAATGCCGTGATGGGCCTGTCAAGACCCCCACTAGTTGACGCATAAGTGGGTCGTTTTTGGTTCCATAACTGGGCAGGATGCTGTAGGAGTTCAAAAAAGGAAGAGGTTCTGGAATGGGAGCTAAATAGGGGTCCATTTAGCTGCCTGTCTTCTGTTTTTGTATGTTCGCATCAGTGTTTCCTCCTGCAGACAGACCACCCTCCTCCTGGGGGCATCACTGCTGACAGCCCCAGTTTAACAGTTGTGGTGATATGGCTACATCTGTGTATCAGTTCTAGAGAAAGTATCTGACTTGCTTAGGTTGGGTGTTGTGGTTATCCTTGGGGCCAATCACTGTTGCCAGGGAGTGGAATGCTCAAATCTGGGCTGGATCATTTGCCCACCCTTATTGGGGGTATTCTTGGTCTTTTTAAGAAGGTGGAAGAAAAGTGTCTATGGAAGATAAAAAAAAAGAATATTCATCATGGCCTACTATAATATGTTTTGAAGAATTTATAGTACAGCAATGTAGGAACTCTTTGGAGAATTTTAAGCAGGGGACTTGATCAAATTTAGGTTTTATTAAAATCATTTCAGACACTGTGTCTGGGGGTTGTGGTTAGAAATAAGTAAGTGACTAGAGGTGGAGAGACTAGTTAGGAGGTTGTCGCTGGAGCTCCAAGGAGAGCGAATGAGACCTGAACTAATTTTTTTTTTTAAGATTTATCCATTTTTTCATGAAAGACACACACAGAGTGAGAGAGAGAGAGAGAGGCAGAGACACAGGCAGAGGGAGAAGTAGGCTCCCTGCAGAGAGCCCGATGTGGGACTCGATCCCGGATCCTTGGATCATCCTTGAGCCAAAGGCAGACGCCCAACCGCTGAGCCATCCAGGCGTCCCAGCTGAGCTAATTAAAAGCCTTAGTTGTTTCATTTTGGACCTCGTCTCCAGCCACAGCCCTGGTAAAGAGGATGAGTGGGATAAAGTCTAGAGACAATCAGGCAACCAGGGCTTGATGACCAGCTGGAGGATGCAGGAAGAAGAGGGGCTTAAGGAGGATCACCCCCCACCCCAACACCGCCACCAAGGGGGTAATAACTATCCCCTGAAAGGCTAGATTTATCTTTGGAAACTAGTTATTAAGTGGTGGCAGACTTGACTTATCTTATTTGCTTCTTGAGAAATGTGAGTGTTGTTGGTTTTTTGTGGTTTCTTAACTGGAAAAGGAAGCTGATTGATTGTATTTTTCTTCCTTTAAAATGTTTCCTTTCTTTACGAACTCAGCTAATAGGAGCTGCAGCCAGGACTGCTAGTTGAGAGATGGATGGTAGGAGGACCTTGACCTGAAGAGCTCTCCTCCCCACAAGCCTGCCCCTGGGCCTGCAGGTCTACTTTAGAAACATTTATCCCTTTGGTATTGCCCTTGCTAGGAAGGCTTTTCAGGATTTTAAGCAAAGAAATGACCTGTTCTGACTTATGTTGGGACCACTTCCCTCCTGAACCAGGACTAGACCATGGATGGAGGGAGGAGTGACACCAGGAGCCAAAGCGGGCATACCTGTTAGGAGGCCATTGCAATTATCTATGTTGGCAATGGTGGAGGGAGTGAGAATTGGTCATATTTTGAAGCACAAACCAATGTTGCAAGGATTGGACTATGGAGTAAGAGGAGATGAGAATGACTCTAAACTTTTGGGCCTGGGTGACTGGAAGAGCATTGTCTTAAGCTGAGATGAGGACGGCTTGGAGGAGCAGGCCTGGGAGACGGCCAGGGCTCCTCATTGGACATGTTCAGTTTGACGCATTGAACGTGACTTACGCAGAGCTCCTGTCTACTTGGCATCTTACTTGAAGCAGGCAGTTGGATATATTCTACTAGCCTTTGAGTTGAGAGGAGAGTTCCAGGCTTGGAGAGAAATCTGAGCATCCTCAGCATACAAATGACATATGAATCCCAGACACTAGGTGAGACCACTGGGGTGGGAGGCAAGGGTGACTGAGGGTATACAGAGAAGAGATGAGAACAAGGCCTGAGCCCTGGGTCCCTCTGACATTAAGAGGTGGGGAGATAAGGAAGAACCAGCAAAGGGAAAGAAGAGCTAATGAAGTGGGTGGAAAACCAAGAGTGCTAACCTGGAAGCCAAGTGAAGAGTCCTCAAACAAGAGGGAATGGTGTATGAGTATCAAAGACTGAGACAAGGTCCGAGACTTGCTCATTGGATCTGGCAACATGGAGGACAGACCAATGGCAGGCTTTTAGACCCAAGCTTAACCTTTCAAATAAGTCAGTTTCCTCCACTGAAGAATACAGTTATGCAAAACAGATCATTTAAGATTGAAATAACTCAGGGAAGATGAAGACCGTGCAGTGGGAGTCTAGTAGAAGGGGGACAGCACTTCTGGCTTTTGTGGGGAAGGTTGAGGTCACATTCATTCATGTCTTCATTCATCATTTATGCATTCCACAAAAACTTACTGGGTTTCAGAGACTTGTGGCGGGGAAGGGAGGGAGTGGAGTTCATTGTTTCATGGGTATAGAGTTTCAGTTTCATGGAAAAGAGTTCTGGAGATGAATGGTGGTGACGGTTACACAACAACATGAATGTACGTAATACCACTGAGCTGTATACCTGAAAATGGTTACGATCATAAATTTTATGTCATGTGCATTTTACCATCAGAGGAGAAAAAAAACTTGATGGCTCCATCATGAACTTGATCTGGGATACAATGTTGGAAATGGATGGCATTTCAATAGGAAATAAGAGAAGAAGGGGAAAAACACATCCAGCTGGAGGGAATGCAGAGAGGGAAGGGACCTGCTATTAGCTGTGTTTGTCTGGGTTGTGAGGTCAGTGGGGGAGGCCATGTGAGCTGAGGCTGTGGACTCGGACTGAGCCAGTTGGTGCAGGCCTGGCAGCCTGCTCACGGAGTTGGGCTTGCTTTTTAGATTCTGGGAGCCTCTGAAAGCTCTCTGCCCAGGGGAGTGCCATTCCAAAGGTGTGCATTTAGCAGATTAATCTCATTAATCCTTCCTGTTAAAACATTGCTTATTAAAAGCAGTGGGATTGAGGCATGTATTTGTCTAGGGAAAATTGTGGCCTAGCAGAATTTTCAACATGTGAACTAAGTTATTTTTCTACCCATTTTACCAATATTTCTTGAGGACTGCCTAAATACAGTGTTCTTGGAATAAGAAAAGGGGTAACTTTAATAGGTCTCTTCTCTTGAAAAGCCTATACTCTAGCGACCCCCCCCCCATTCCTAAATAAGAAATTATGTTCCCATGTGTAATGTGTTACCATAAATGTCTCACCAGAGTTCCATGGGAACTGAGAGGAGGAGGTGCCTGGCTTGCCGGGATTTGAAAGATGAGCAGGATTTTCTAGGCAAAGTAATAGCATTGGGCATCCTGAAAGGATGGTAAATCAAAACTTACTGGGGGTTGTAAATGTAAAGACCATGTGTAAGTATTCTGTCTTAAGGCTAAACTCTTATTTCGTTGGCTTTTAGGTGGTGCTGGTTAGAGTACACACTTTTGGATCCAAAGTTAAGTTTTCAAATGTGGAATCCTAGGCCTTCACTGGTAAGTTTGTTTGATGCCTTCTTACCAAATTATGCTATTGAGGATCAGTATTTGGAATGAACAGCAAGGAAGTTATCGCTGGCACGTCTCTGTGGAGGTTACGAAGCCTAGACTCTAGAGAAGCCTGTAGTATAGGTGGAAAGGACCCACGAGAGAAGTAAAACTTCACTGTTTCTGTGAAAGATGCAGAGAGGGAGGCCAGAAGAGGGACATCCAGGGGCAGAAGGGATGGACACAGCTGGCCTCATGGAGGGCTGGGGCTTTGTGTTTTGAAGGAAAAATCCAGAGAGGAGTGAAATAAGCTTCTTGGGCTTGAGAAGTTGGGTGTAAGATACAAAGAAAGTGGGCTCAGCAGCAGACACACAGGAGCAAGAGCGTCATCCAGAGGAGTCATGGGCAAGAACTTTGGCAGGATATGATTATTTTAGGCCAGGCTCAGCAAACTTTTCCTGTAAAGGGTCAGGTGGTAAATATTTTTGGCTTCATAGGCCATGTGGTCTCTGTCACAGCTACTCAGCTCTGCTGTCGTAGCATGAAAGCAGCCACAGATAATCCATGAATGAATGGGTGTGGCTGGATCCCAGAAAAGCTTTATTTACAAGAACAGGTGGTAGATAGGATTTGGTCTGTAGGCTCCAGTTTGCAGACTCCTTCTCTAGACCCTGAATGTCAGGCTAAGGCACTTGGACTTTGTCCTGGAGGCAATGGCAAGCCATTGAGGTTATTTTGGGCAAAGAAGTGAAATGGCAAAAATGATATGCTAAGACCTTTCATCTGATAGCTAGACAGAGGAGGCATGAGGCCTGTTCCAAGGAGCCCCAATGCATGTGTGACATTGTGTGGTTAACAGTGGTTAATATGGGAGCAAAGGACCAAGAGAAGAGACATTGCAAAGGGGGAACCATAAGATTTATAGTCTTTTTAGACTTTAAAGACAGGAGCCAAAGAAAATGAAAGTTTGATAGTTCTCAGTGGTACCATCAACAAATGTGGAGACTGGAGACGGAGAGGGGTTGATGCTTGATGCATCTGGTTTTACACTAAATTTGGGACCGTAGGTCAACCATAAGAAATGTCCAGGAGACAATTGGAAATGCGGGGCTGAAGCCTGGACTGAGAAGGTTTGGTCCCAGAGATGCTGAAGGGAAGCCACAGGATGAAATAAGTTCTCCGCAGGATGAACAGAGAGCTGCGCCTTGGGGAGTGTGCATAGCTCTGGGTGGAAGATGAAGGGAAGAGAACCCGAGGTGGAGGAGGGGAGAGTCCCATGAAGGGAAGAGAAGGGGACAGCAGAGACTATGGATAAGGGACTTGAAGGAAGGCTGCTGAATTGGCGACCAGTTGGTCACAGGAACGTGATGCCACAAGAGGAGGATAAGGATGAGGGTTCCAGGCCGCACAGGGATGGACATAAATGAGGAATCAAGAATCAGAAACATTAGTGAAATGGACCACTCAGAGAAAGTTTGGGTGGTAAAAGAAGGGAGATACACATGCAATTTGGACATTTGCATGTCACAGTTACCTTTTCTTTGGCTTTGAGGCAGGCACAGCATGCTGCGACCAGTTCTCATTTCCTTCTCCACAGCCAAGCTTTGTTTGGGGGTTTGTGTGTACATTGGGCTTGTGATTGTGTTCTTATGTTCCTTTTAAGGTGTGGTGCTCCTGGCTCTGCCACAACTTGTACCACGGAATCCAGCCCATGTCTGGACTCTTGCCATAAGACAAGATGTGATTTGTTGGGGAAATGGTTGCATTTGTCTAAATTGAGGGAGAAAAGAAGGTAGAGACCAAGAAACTGAAATGAGGCTTCTTACTGCTGAGTCTTCCCACATATGAGACTTCGAGATAATTCCTCAGGTCATCCAACCAGATGTCAATTTGTGCTCTGAGTATTTTGAGTATACATTCTTCAGTCTGAATTCTGCGTTGTTTTTGGCTTGATTTGTGTGAATATAGCCATTTGAGATCTGCTCATAAAAGCAACAGGTATAACTGGTTAGGGCCACCATTTATTGAACCCTCACTATGTACCAGGCACGGTGCTGGGTGCTCTGTAGGTGTCATTTTATGTCATCTCTGCAACAACCTCCAACACGGGGAATTAGTATTCCCACTTCAGCAGTGAGGAAATCCTGTCATAAAGAGGTTGAGTAACCTGCCCAAGGTCATAAGTGATTGGAACCTAGATCTGACCCCTGATTGATACTGCTCCCTGTTTTCTCTCACCTAAGTCTGGGATATCTCCTCCTACGCATGTAGAAGGACTAGAGACAGATTGAGCTGTACAGGTTAAATATTCAGAGCCTCTAGCGGGTGTTTCTACTTTTTATGAGTCTGTTGAAAGGGTGGAGGAAGCGTGGGATCTCTCTGGAAGAAACAAGACCAAACCTCAAATACTTTAACTGTTTTCCCCAGGTAAAATTTTCCATTAGTTGGAGAAGGTGACAGTCTTGGGTTTGGAAAGGAAATAGCACTGGAAGTCATGACCGTCAGATCCCAGTCCTAGCACAATGGCAATTATCGTCTACTTTTTGTTGAAATATTTGGTATTTCTCTCTGCTTACCTCCAACTTTAAGCTCCAAGAGCAGGGTCCTATTTTGTCTTGTTTACCACCAGTCCCTCGGCTTCTAGCATGGTCTTACCATGGAGGATGTACTCAGTAAATATTCGTTGTTTCTAATGAGCTAGAAAGGTTTGGACAAGGTGCTTCACCTCTGTGTGCCAGGTGCTGCTCTTGACACTGTGACTGTGGAGCTGACACAGGACAAATTCGCTGTCCTCATGAGGAAATTTCAGTAGGGGAGACAATAAATATGTGAGATGTATAATGTAAGGTCAGGCAGGCATGATAATGCTCTGAAGAAAAATAAAGTGAGGGAGGGGGGTGGAGGGTGAAGGGGCCAGTAGTTTAATTAGGGTCACGGGGAAAGCCCCACCAAGGAATGAAGCCAGATGAAAGGGCGAAGTCATACTCATTCTCTTTGGGGGCTCTACACACGTCAGCTGCACTGTCGACACTTCTTCATTCTTTTGCTGGGCCACGGTTGCTAACAGCTAACTGACGGCTCCCAGCAGTGCGGACGTCCTCTCCGGGTCCTGTGTCTGTGGCCCGCGGAGTGCTCCCTTCCCCTCCCTGGTAGGTACGCAGTCTCTTTACCCGGCCTGCCTCTCCTGGTTCTCCTCCAGCCTCAGAGACCTCGCCTCCGCAGCCTGCTTTGCCACTTCTCTTTCCTTTGTCCTTACCCCGAGTACGCCTTTCCTTGGTCCCTTCTCATCTCCGCAAGGACTGTGAGCCCCTCCATTGCCCACCTCCTCCCGGCAGTCACCCAGAACTGCAGAGCCGGCCTAGGACCTGCTCCCAGGTGCGTCTGTCTCCCCATGTCTCCTGCCTTGCCTGCCCCTGCAGCCTCCTGCACAAGGCGTCCCTGGCTCTGTCCTTTCCCTCACCTGTCATGTTCTGTCGGTCACAGCGTCCTACTGAAGAGGACATCTTCTGATTTGTCCACTCCCTTCTCTTCCTTCCCCACTCCTTCCCTTAGGACTCATCATTTGGATTTCTTTCAACAGCCTCCTAATTGGTCTTCCTGTGTCCATTTTTGTCCTGCCTCATTCCACCCCCACACTCCTTATCAGCATGATGTTTATAACTCCCGCATCTGATCATGGCTTTCTTCTGTTTAAAACTCCCCAAGGGCTCCTCGTTGCTGGTGGGATAAATCCTAAGCCCCTTTGGCAGGCCTGTGGTCTTTCATGATCGGGCCTTTGGCCACATTCCTTGTTTCACTCTTTCCCTAACCTGGATTTCTAACTTCAGCCCAGCCTCCTGACAGCCATCACTGCTGGGCCCTCCTGGGAATGACCCACCCCCTGGTCCCCATTTCAGTGGCTCAGGACAGGTTTCCACTCTTCTGAACACCTTCCTTCCCACCCTGCTCCTCTCTGTGACCTGGACGTGACCTTCCTCCCGCCTCCCAGACTACCCTGCATTTCTCTCTCCCAAAGCACTTATCAGCATAACTGTTGATTTACTACTTGTTATGCTCGGTAAACCACACTCCTTAAGGGTGGGGACTGCACATGTGCGCATGTGCGGGCACACACACACATGCACACACACTGTCTCTGGATTCTCGGTGCCAGAACAGCACACCTGGCTCAGGAAGTGTTTGTTGAAGGAATAGGGATGGTCAAATCTGTTATAAATAACAGATTTATAATGTGATCAAATGTATTTGGAATTGAAGGTTCATTGGCCATTGCATTCGGCAGGGCCACCCCTCCCCTCAGGTTTGAGCGCAGGATGCATTTGCTGTGGGTTTGGGTTTGTGGCGACCTGTCATGTCTCCTGGCATACTGAGGCCTCAGGAATGTAACTGCCCTATAGTCTTTGCCCTGGACTTAAAAAAAAAAAACAAAGCTCCTGTTGTTGATGGAATAGGAATAGCAATTCAAAATGAAAAAGAATCCATTGGGATGCCTGGGTGGCTCAGTGGTTGAGCGTCTGCCTTCAGCTCAGGGCGTGATCCTGGAGTCCCAGGATCAAGTCCCACATCGGGCTTCCTGCATGGAGCCTGCTTCTCCCCTGCCTGTGTCTCTGCTTCCCTCTTTCTCTGTGTATCTCTCATGAATAAATAAATGAAATCTTAAAAAAAAAAAAAAAGAGTCTATCAAGGAATTCTCGGGAGTCAGGTCTACCCAGCTACATCCTGGGCGAGTCCCACACTTCCTACATTAGCCAAAATAATGATTCTTGCTAAGTGCTGACGGCTTTTCTCCCCCATTCTCCCCTAGCTGAGAATGCTCTTCTGGGTAGGGGATGAGGACAGCTAGTGGTCCTTTGTGGAGATGCCCAAGGGCTTCTTTACCTGCCTTGGAACCTCGAGTCCTGGGTGAACACTGTGAGGTGGCAGACAGGAAGGGGCTCTGACCCAAGAGGCCAGGGCGGTGTCTGTAGCCCCCACGGGAGCCGGCACCATGCACCTGGGCAGTCACCAGTATATGTGCTCGTGTTTCCCTGTGGGGCCGTGAGCTCAATGCTTGTTGCACCTTCTCCATTTCCTAGTTCTGCTGCAGAGCTGGGAAACTCCTGAGAATGCGGTTTTTGCAGGGGGCTTCACAGTAATCTGGGAAGGCTTCCTAGAGGAAGGAGCCATTCTTAACCACAGAGGTGTCCTGTAGGCTAGGGTGCTCCAGGACCTCCCCTAGAAAGACTTAGGATGCTGCTCTCCCTTTCAGGGATGTTTCCAGAAGCTGTTCCTGCTGCATGGGTGTATTTGCCTTCTGGCTTGCCTCCTCTGTGCCCATTACCCCTGACTTGCCTCCTCCTGGGAGGTCTCCCCCAACCTCCCTGTAAGAGACCTGGGTCCTACCATCACCATCACCAATAAGGCATAAAACGTGGGAATCCCTGGGTGGCTCAGTGGTTTAGCGTCTGCCTTCGGCCCAGGGTGTGATCCTGGAGTCCTGGGATCAAGTACCGCGTCAGGCTCCCTGCATGGAGCCTGCTTCTCCCTCTGCCTGTGTCTCTGCGTCTCTCTCTATGTCTTTCATGAATAAATAAATAAAATCGTTTTTTTTTAAAAAGGCATAAAATGTGCCTGGGCCCCCTGTTGGCATGTTTTGGCCTCTACCCTCCCCTGTTTCTGTGTCGGAGCCGCTGCTGCGCGGAGGAGGCACCTGGGCCTCCGCAGGGTCCCTTCCTCTCAGACCCTGAGGCCCAGCGCCTTGGTCCCTCTCTCCGGCTTGCAGCCCCCCTCGCCCTCGCAGGCAAGCAGACCCCTTTCCTCCCCCAGCGTGGAGCCAGCACCTTCCTCCGCTCCTCTGGGCCTGCGCGCACTCTGAGCACGGCTGTGCGCACCAAGGGCTGTCGTGACCTGTGTGCCTGCTGCCTTGGTCCTTGCGGAGCCCCCGGGGACCGGCCACGGCATGGCATCTGTGGCAGGGCAGCACCTTGCAGAGACAGGCTGAGGGACCCACGGAAGCAGGTGAGGGAGGACAGAAGCCGCTACCTTAGGAGCAGCTGCTCTGCGGTGCACGTGTGCATGCGTGTGCTGGGCCGGCGAGCGTACGTGCGTAGAGGGGTGTGTGTACTCCTGCTCCGTGTTTTTATTCATGTCATTTATCCCCGTGCACATTAGAGACCATGTCTCCCTCTCTCAGGGGGTCTGATGTGGGGCCTTGCATAAGAGACATTTCATAGCTACTGGCTACATAACTATTTCCCCCGCTCCCAAGCTGCAGGCACCTCCCCTGCTGCCCCCCAACCCCCCCTTGGTACCTCAGTGACCATTTCACAGGGCTGTTGTGACCATCAGCACCGCTTCTCAGACCCCATTCAGAAAGCAGTACCCTGCAAGCCCCATCTACACCCCAGCAGGCTGGGCTACCCAACTTAGGTTAGGCTGGCAGCAGGGAGGCCAGTCCCCCAGGGGCACCTCACCGGGCCTCCGGGGCCCTCTGGGGCTGGCTGGCTGATCTCTGAGTGACTCACCCTGGTTTTGAGTGGGAAAAATAAAAATTAAAAAAAAAAAATGGCTTCTGACCAAGTGGGGAAAGTGGGCATGGGGGAGGAGCAGCGGGAGGACGTTGGCCACACCTTAGCTAAATTTGCCAGCAGCAAACTGACTTGGGCTGAAAGCACAGACTCCGCCTTGGAAAGGGACTGGCGTGCTGGCCCCAGGCCCTGGGGGCAGACCCAATTCTGAATGTCAGCTCCGTGCCTGCTAGTGGTATGACTCGGACCACCCACCCAAGTTCTGCAGGCCTCGGTTCCCTCACCTGTAAAATGGGGTGGTGAGGATGGTCACCCCCTCCATGAGGTTCTTGTGAGGGCAAAATGAAAATGTACTTAGCCCTGGCACGTGGAAACCGCCACGGCTCTGTGCTCTGTTACTGTGGTTCCCTGCCTCCTGCCATCCTTCTGAAAATAAAATCGAACAAAAATTACCCATTAAGAAAATGTGGATGTATTTGGTTCTTTAAGAGTCGTGTCTTTAACAACAACCGTGAGAGGACTTCAGACAGGATACAAGGTCTACAGTGCAGTAAAGGCCCCGAGGAGTGAGATAGGATATAAGAAAGGCACTTTGTGGATTGCAGATTACATGCAGATACTGTTAGTAGCACAAATATATCTTATTGTTTGGGCTTTGGGGAAAAAAACGACTGAGCACAATTTTATGATATGTCTACATTCCGGGTTGTTTTTGGTTTTCGTTTCGGAGGGAGATGTGTTAGGCCTTTCCTGGAATCTTGCCCAGAGCCTGTGTGACCCACACTGGTGCTGCCGGGTGCCAAATGCCTGAGTAGCATCCGGCACTGAGGAGCATTTCTGTGCTTGCTGTTGTTATTTTAAATGTCTTATGATGAACGGTTAATACGTAGTAGTGGAGTAAGTTCTTGTCGATTCATTGATAGCAAATTGTGGAAATTCGCTCTGGATCATGGGAAATCCTTACTCTCGAGGGTTTTATGCCTGGTAGAGGCGAGTCAATTTCAACAGTTTCTTCCCGTTTTGTTAGGGACCACTACCCTTGTTTGTCAAGTACGTTAGGAATATATTCTTAGTATCAACTGCTTGACTCTCATCCCATATTATTTCCCTGCCTCCTGCCGTCCTCCTGAAAATAAAATTGAACAAAAATTACCCATTAAGAAAATGTAGATACTTTCAAGCAGAGGTTGAAAACTTGACTCACGGGCCACATCTGGCCTGCAGATGTATTTGGTTCAGCGCTCACAGTATTCTAAAACTACAGTTAGTGGCTAGCATCTGAAAGGTGGTAGATGGTGTCTAGAAATCTGGATTTCTGGCTCTGCATGAGAACCTGCAGCATTGGGTCCATCTTCCCTCATGGCAGTGCTGAAGAGTGGTGGTCCTGGGGGGACCTGTCCCTCCTGCCCAGCTGTTGCACCTTTACAGGGCCCACAGGTAACTGAGCGGGCAGTCTCTGCTAAACGAAACTGGCACCTCTCAGACACTGCATCAATTTAGAGTTCTGTTCATTAGCAACTTTGCCCATAGATGAGAAGGTCATTTCACCCCATAAGTTGACATTTTTATGAGAATCCAAGTGGCGATAGTGTTTCATTGAGGCTCTTTTGGATTTAGGAGAGTCACCTTCTCTCCTCCCCATGGAATTTCCTCATTAGCAGTTGTTAAGAACTCTTCAGCAAGGCTTACTAAGTCAACATAAAATGTTGGATAATGCAGGATATAAATTTTGATTGCCCCTATTTAAGCAAGGTTGAAGACGAGTGAACTTGAATTCAGCAAGTTATGATGTTGTAAATTTGAACAAGGCACTTAGTCCTTTTTATTAGCCATCTTGTTGAAATAGCTGTAATTTGGCAGATTTCTTTTGCAAATAGGAGAGGGTCTGAGAGTCTCAGTCCCGGAGATCATCCCCATCTGTGATCTCTTGGGCAAGCCCAGGACCGGTGGCCACATACGGAGATGGGAGAGGAGGTGTCATATCCCGTGGTGGTCACTTTAGGAGATGCCTTGCAAATACTGAAATTTTAAAAATCATTATTTTGTGACTTTTCAGATCTAGTTTTTGCTTTTGGTATTATGAAAGAGTATATGCTTGTAACAAATTCAGACAACACTGAAGTGCATTCACTAAAGGAAGAAAGTCCTCATGACTTCCCCACCTCCAACCTTCTCCAAAGATAGGCACTTTTGAGACTTTGTTGGGTACAGTCCTGGACTTTTTAACTTGCTTGTGTACCTCCTCCCTCCTTTGCCCTTATCCCCAATATACTCATTTTTACTTTTGTTTTGTAAAAATGAAATTTCTCTATTTGTTCTGTCCTGTGACTTTCCTTTCAATGGCCAACTGTCAATAATTATGATCATCTTTTCAAGTTGATATGTACAGGTAAATGTACAAAAATAATATGACCGCTGTTTTCCATGGTATGGATACATTTCAAGTTTATTTAATCATTCCTGTACTGGTGGACACCCAGGTCTCAATCTTTTGCCATTGCAACCACTGCTGCTGTAACCATTGTGCACGCTTATGAACTTTTACATGAGATTTTCTGTGGTATAGATAGCAAGAAGCGGGACTTCTGGCTTAAATAGTTTACACTTAAAATTTGAATCCATATTGCCTAATTGCCCTCCCAAAAGGCTGTACCAACTCATGCTCCTCCCAAGAGTATCCAATTACGGCTTTAATAATCTAGCTTTTTTTTTTGTCTAAACACATATAAGAAAAGTAACCTTTAAAAAGTCATACATACGACATCAAAATGACACATTTGTCTTAGTATATAGGTTTAATTAAATGACTTATATTTTGATTTTGGTGATGATTATCATCGTATGTGATGACAAAACTGTTTCTCAACTGCTGTAGCCAATTTAATTATTAAATACTTATTTAAAAGGGCGTCTGGGTGGCTCAATGAGTTAAGCATCTGTCTTTGGCTCAGGTGTCAGGGTCCTGGAATCGAGCCCCTATCTGGCTCCCTGCTCAGTGGGGAGTCTGAGTCTCTCCCTCCCTCTGCTCCTCCTCACTGCTCACTCTCTCTCTCTCTCTCTCTCTCTCTTTCTCTTGCAAATAAAATATCTTTAAAAAATAATAAAACTTAGTTAAGGATTGTAGTTGTGCCAGGTAGCCTTTGGAAGACTAACAGCCAAATCACAGCTTCCTTTTCCAGTACTCTATCAGGGCTGCTTGTATTTTTCCCTAGAGCCCTCAGTATAGAAGCTGGGTCTGCATTCAAATGAGCTGCAGCAGGTAGTGCCAAGCCTTAGGCCCAGGAGGCTTGGGGAGGGGAGGCAGCAGGTGAGGTAGTGAGGGATCTGAGGTCCCCAGCACCCCTCACCCCTTCTTTACATCTGAACACCTTTTTACATGGGCAGATTCTTCCCACATGTATTATCTCATAGCGTCCCTCCCTACAACCTCTCTGGGAAGCAGGCATTCCCCTCTTCCCCTATTTATATCTCGGGACACTTAGGCCCAAAGAAGATCTGACGTATTGAGTGTTGCACAGCTGGTAAGGAAGGAACAGTGCCGTGGACACAGGTCTTCTGACTCCAAATGCAGTGGAGTCAGACCTCTGTGAGGCTGAGACATAGCTTTTTACCTACAGCACATCATGGAAGTTTCCTTTACTGAGCTGGAGGCAGAGAAAGGAAAAGGAAGTGACATTCCCAGACTTCCTGTGGTCACTTATGTCCACAGCCTTCTCCTAGGAGTGCTAATGCTGATAGTTGTGTTCTCGAAGGTTTCCCCAGCAATTGGGAAGGACCTGTGAATTCTCCACCAGGAGATTTAACTGTTCACATTGCAGTTGAGAACTACTGACCCAGAATGTGTATTCTTCCCCTTAGACAGGATGGGTCGGGAGAGATGGTGGACTTACCACCTGCTAACTGCAGGTGAAATTTTGAATTCCGTTTTCTCTGGCTTCTTCTCTGCCTCTCTGACCTGGTGTCTGGCTTTTGCTAACAGGTTACGATGTGTTGGCCAGAGCTCTTTAACTCTAACCTCACTGATGAGCCTGCAGGGAGATTCGATGACCAGACCACTCATCCTTCCAGGATGCCCTCAGCTTCATTAGACCCATGCAGGTGGGCTGGTCTAGTGAAAACAGGGGATCCAGGATCAAAACCTGGTCTCATCACTTTCACTAGTGGTATGAAACTTTGGCTGTTGACCTGACCTCCCTGAGCCTCAGCATCCCCTTCTACAAAATCAGGATAATAATTCTCTCGGGGGCATTTTGAGGAATACATGAATTAAGATCTAAAAGGTGGCCCCTCAAATGTTCAGCACAGAATGCACACTTATAAATGAGTCCTGCCTCATTTTCCTGCTTTAGAGAGAAGGGTCTCCTCCGGGGATGCTCCAGACTATTGGCTGCTGGCTGGGGATCCTGGGGTCAGAGGAAGGCCACCAAGGTGAATCATGCACAATATGTCCTCTCAGGAGCTCCCTATTCAGTAGGGGAAGCCCAACAAGCAGAGACGATGTAATGTGTACGTTGCTAAGAATCAATTAATAGAGCAGAGATTAAAAAAAAAAATAGAGCAGAGATTAGTGAACCTGGAGTGAAGTAGAAGAAGTCCTCGAGCCAGTAGGGTATTGCAGATTGAACAGGAGCTGGATGGAGAAGATGAGGCTGTAGGTAATGAACAGCAAACTCTATTCATTAGCAATCAAGTCACATTATTTTGTGACTATTTTAATTTCATTGACCCTTACCAACGCACTGATATATTCAGTTTCATCCTCTCTCTTTTCCTTTTTCCTCTCATTCTGCCACACTTTCTCCCCGCCCTGCCTGAAGATATTCAGCCCCTCAGAATTTCTCTATGCTTTGGCAAACCCTCAGAGGATTGATGCTAGCTGCTTCACTCTGCTAAGTTTTTACAAGAGCTCTGGTGTAGCTACCTTTTTCCATCCTTTTTTTTTTCCCCTACAGTATGAGTAAGCTCTTTTGCTTTCTCAGCAATGAAAAGACTACCAGCCATTTGATGCTTACTGCGTCACTTCTGTATACCAGGGGCATGTGTCATCCCAGTTAGTGGCCAGAACCAACTTTGTGAAAACAGGGACTCTTCTTTACCAATGAAGAAACGGAGGCTTAGGGAGGTTAATATGCTGATTATTCCACTAGCCGGGGAGTCACGGTTCACCTCCGGGCCTCTTTCCCCGTGGCCTCCGCTGCTTTGTTCAGTGTCTTGCACACAGTAGGTGGGCAGCGAATGTTTGTCCAAAGGAATGAGAGAGCTGCCACACGGCTGTCTGTTCACGTCCCACAGCTGGTCATGTAACCCTACCCATGTGGGGACAGCGCTCCTCACTTAGCGTCTCACCTGTCCATGGGGTCCCAGAATCACGCAGCGGGAATCACTGATACAAAACACGATTTCCCATTCCCCCTCGCTGTTACCTCTAGGGCACCTGTAAGCAGAGAGATTAGACTGTTAAAACTCTGGCTCTGGCTCTGCACTGCGAGACATGGGTGACAGGGTGCAGGTGCCGCGCCCCCAGAGCCCTGGCTCAGGAGTCGGGGGCTGAGATTCCAACCTCAGTTCTGCTGGGGACTCCTCGGTGGCCGTGGGCACATCACAGCCCCTCTCCAGAGTTCCATTTCCTTGGCATGCTCTGGGGCTTAGGGGGTCCCTAAGGATCCCGCCAGCCCTGTAACCTGGTATGACAGGGGGAGGCTGGGGCGTGTGCTGGAAGGAACGCAGGCATTGCTTTCGGGAAGACCTGAGTGTGGCTCCCGGCTCCTGTACCGCCCAGCTCTGTGACCTTGGGCGGATCACCCAACGTCTTCTGATACCCATCTATTTCTGTAAAAGTAGGACCTGCTTCCAGGCTCACTCTCAGGAGTGCAGGAGGCCACGTAGACGAGGGCGGTTTGCTTCCTTCTGTCTCGGACTCCTCAGTGCTTCGGTTTGGGACTCGCTGGGTGTTTCTGCAGGGAGACCCGAGACGCGTTTCTCAGATGTGGTGTTCAGTACACCGTGTGACATCCTGAGATACTCAGCTCTTAGATTTCTTTTTTTTTTTTTTAAGATTTTTATTTATTTATTAATGAGAGACACAGAGAGAGGCAGAGACACAGGCAGAGGGAGAAGCAGGCTCCACGCAGGGAGTCCAACATGGGACTCGATCCCAGGACCCTGGGATCACGCCCTGAGCTGAAGGCAGACCCTCAACCACTGAGCCATCCAGGTGCCCCAGCTCTTAGATTTCTTGAGGCTCTTTTGTATTGTTAAGAAACTCCTCGAAGGTGGATACCATTCTACCCCTAGCGCTGCAGGGGCAATACCTATTTCCCCCTTTACTCCTCGCAGACAGCGGCTGCCGTGTGGGTCAGTTGGCACGCATGTCGTTTCTTTTGGGCCTCTTTACAGAGAGGGCATCTCTGTTCATTTAGCAAATGTTTGCCGTGCCCCGGCCTTATGGTAGGAGGTGGGGTACAGGGAGGAATAGTCTTCTGGTCACTGCCCTCAAGATGCTCATGAGGAGGAAAGGTGCAAATAGAGGTGACACAAGGCTATTGGGGCATGTGACAGGGCACCGCAGGGGAAGGGAGGGCTGAGGGGCTCTCCCCTGGGCACTCAGGAGGGGCCTTTAAACAAGAGGTGCCTCTTGAGCAAGTCTCAAGAGACGAGTAGGAGCCTACACTGCAGAAGTGAGGACAGAGCATTCTAGGCAGGAGGAGCCACAGAGCAGCCGCCAGAGCCTGGAGGAGGTGACGCCTGGGTGCCTGTCCGGAGGTGGAGGACCCAGTGGTCATCGGTACAATGATGACCTTGGACCTTTCTCCTGAGCCCCAACCCACATACCCACTACCCACTCAGCATCCCTACTTTGACATTTAATGGGCATCCTAGACCTAAGATAACTAAATACAAGTCTTGATATTTTTCTCTTGAAAAGAAAAAAAGGAAAACATATAACCCTGCTCCTCCCCCTTCTTCCCCATCTTATGAGGCAGAACCATTTCCCTGGTTACGCAGGCCCAACATGTAGGCATCATCGTCTTGCTCCTTCCCTGGCGCCTCACGTCGTCTGCTTGCAGTTCTTGACAGCTGTTCCCCCGGAGTGTATCTTGAAAGCCACCACATCTCCCTACCCTCGTCCAGATGTCCCCCCATCTCGCAGCCGGTCTCCGTTTCTGCTCCGTCCCTACTGCTGTCAGTCTTCCACAGAAACAGGCAGAGTGACCTTTTAAAAGTAAATCAGATCGTGTCATTTCCCTGCCAAAAGTCTCCGATGGCTTCCCAGCATCCTTGGAATAGAATCGGAACTGCTTTCCATGGCCTGCCAGCCCCTCCTGCTTCTCTGGTCTCATCTCCTAGCACTCTTTGCTTTGCTCCCTCCATCCCAGCC
Organism: Canis lupus dingo; assembly: GCF_003254725.2. Taxonomy (NCBI): domain Eukaryota; kingdom Metazoa; phylum Chordata; class Mammalia; order Carnivora; family Canidae; genus Canis; species Canis lupus. Next base: position 36,782,447 of record NC_064263.1, read on the forward strand.
ACTGTATCTTTCTTGCTGTTCCTCTTTCTTGCCTCAGGGCCTTTGCACTTACTGTTCTCTACCTGAATCAGTCTTCCCCTACATCCCTGCCCGGCTGACCTTCATTCCATTCTGGTGTCTGTTCAAATAAGATGGGGCACAAAGAGGAATAGACATCTAGTCACTGTGTTCAAGGACTAGAAATGCACTGTCCTCCTCTATCCCTTACCCCATCACTCGGTCCTCTTACCCTGCTTTGTCTCCACTAGCACTCCTCACTAGCTGACTTCATACGATCTATTTATTTGTCTTCTTTACTGCTTGGCTTACCCTACTAGAATGTAAATCCATGAGGACGGCTGCTTGCCTCACCTGTCTCATTCACCACTCTATCTCCAGGACCTAAAACAGAGCCTGGCACCCAGGAGGTGAATATCACACATTCGATTGGCGAGGAAAAGAATGAATGAATTAATGCAAGTTAAGACTTTGGCGTTTATTCCGTAGGCAGTGCAAATCTAGTAGACATCTTTCAGGAGGTGAGTGACGTGGTCAGCACTTTTATTTTAGAAAGCCAGCTGGTGGCAATGTGGGGGCTGGACTGTAGGAGGAGGCAGCAGAACTAGTTAGAAGCAGTTAAAATGGTCCAGGAAATTGATGCTGAGTCCTGTGTAGGGCCGCGGGCATGGCGGGGAGGGGACCGATGACAGGGTGCGTGTCTTTGGTTCCTATCGGGATAACTCGGTGGAGCACTTCCTCTATTAGAAATGCAGGGGCTAAGCGGCTCTCGGGGGGCTGGGGGGGGTGTGGCAGGCTGGCAATCCTGCGTGATGTTTTTTTTCCCCAGGCAAATGTCAGCTCTGGGATGCACATTCTCTGCAGTGCTGATGGCTCTCGGAGGAGTGACTCTGCAGAGTAGGAGTGCGGTCAGGGTGGTGGCATCAGTGAGGCTCATGCTTCCTCCTGCATACGGGCCCTTTTCTGCTCTTGCACACTACAGGCCACACTAGGTCTTTGGTTCTTTCTTGCAGCGGGTACATTTCCTCCTGTTTAACTCCCAAGGAGACTTGCTCTAACAAATTCTCTCCTTTTTTTAGAATGCCCCTCCTCTGCCTGTGTTCCGGATGGGGTTTACCAGTACCTTGGGGGTTCGGCATCTCCCTTACCACAAACACACACAGGGACTCTTCTCCCTGGGGCAGCGGAGAGTCGGCTTGTCGGTGGGCATACATCCGTAGCCCAGGAATAGCCATGCTGTTTGGTACCGCCTCTTGAAAACTTTCTTTTGGAGCTTGAATTATTCCTTCTTCCAGAAGTCCCCAATCCTCTCCAACTTTCAAAGGGGAGCCTTTCATCTCTGAGCGAATACATGCCTGTCCGTCTTGCCGAGGTGTCCCCTCTCTGTTCCTGAGATGATGCCATCCCAGGCTCTTAAGCCGTGGTCCAAAGTTCCTAATCCTGTTTGTCGAGCCCCGTGAAGTGAAATGCTGTACCATCTGTACAGCCAGATGCCCACCTCCCACCCTCCGTCTCTCTTCCAAAGGTCCAGATGCCATTCCATTCCATTACATTAATAGCTACACTATAGAGTTCCTGGGTGCCAGGTACTGTGCTAAACACTTCACATGCTTTCTGTCTCACCCTTCCCACCCTGCCAGGGTGAGTATTATTAACCTTTTTACAGATGAGGAAGCTGAGACTTGGCAGTGCAGTGGAGCTTAGGCGTTAAGAGCATGGGCTTAGAGTCTAACAGACTCAGATTTGAATCCCCACTAACTGTGGACCTTGGGCATGCTATGTAACCTTTTTAACCTTCATTTCCCCACATCTAGAAAACACAGATAATCTAGAGAGGGGTCAGGGGCGCCTGGGTAGCTCAGTGGTTGAGCATCTGCCTTTGGCTCAGGTCATGATCCTGGGGTCCTGGGATTGAGTCTCTCATCAGGCTCCTTGCAAGGAGCCTGCCTCTCCCTCTGCCTGTGCCTCTGCTTCTCTCTGTGTGTGACTCTCATGAATAAATAAATAAAATCTTCAAAAAAAAAAATCTAGAGAGGGGTCATGTGTCACTGTGAAAAGTAGACGTGTTATTTCACAAGCGTGTAAGCATTTGCCTGCTATATGCTAGGCTTTGTGCCGTCAGAAGGTAATAGCTTATCGTAGATATCTGTGTCTCATTGTCATGGTCGTCACCATTGTCGTCATCATCCCACCATGACCACCATCGTCATCATCCTGTCTCAAGGCTACGTGACTAGTACGCGGATGGGGTCAGGAGTGAATGTAGCCCTGCCTGGCTGCCAGGCCCTTGTCCTGTCTCCTGTCCCATGCTGTTGTTTCCAAGTTCATATTCCCTAAGACTTTGTGTCCATTGCTCTCTTGGTCTTTTCTGGTTGTGCCTGGGCCCTGGGCTCAAGTTAAAGCTCAGCCATTCCTCAGTCCCTTCCAGAAAATGACTTCATTTCAGTCACTCACTTGAGCAGTCCCAGTAGCTGGGCCGTTCAGGCAAGAGCTTGGACAATTTTCCCTGGTTGTCCATGTCATCTTGTCTGCTCTGCAAGCCAGGGGGGCTTCACATGTCCTTGTTTATGTCACAGGATTGTCCCAAGAAAACAGGAGTGGCAGCAGAAAGGGCTTGTGGGTGTCCCTATCTTACGGGGTCACAGATCACTTTGTGACTCTGGTGATTCATGGAGCCTCTCTCCAAAAAATGTACATGACAGTTTCTCACAAGACCAACCTTATTCATGAGACATTTGCCCTGAAGCCCACTCAGGAATTCTAGCTGAGAAATTCAGATCCAGGGATCCCTGGGTGGCTCAGCAGTTTAGCGCCTGCCTTTGGTCCAAGGCATGATGATCCAGGAGTCCCGGGATCGAGTCCCGTGTCAGGTTCCCTGCATGGGGCCTGCTTCTCCCTCTGCCTGTGTCTCTGCCTCTCTCTCTCTCTCTCTGTCTCTCATGAATAAATAAATAAAATCTTTAAAAAAAAAAAAAGAAATTCAGATCCAAAAGGTTATTAGCTCTTCTGTTGTCCTATCACCCCTCGTTCACAATCAGGAAGGGCTCTCTGTTTCTGTAGGATGCTTGTATTCACAGGTTGTTAGGCCATCCTGGTAGCATTTGGGAAAGCCTGTTTTATTGATACTACTTGCCCTTTTCATTTCTTTCCCGTTTTTGAAAAGTGTATCTACACACTAGAATTAGCTGGCCATTTTGACGAGACTGACCTGCTGGTTTGTACATCAATTCAAGCCGTAGCCTGCATCGAGTAGACAGCCTGGGGAGGAGTTTTTGGCCCCAAATATCAGACTAACAGGAACTTTATTGTGATATACAGATTATAAAGGTGCATCTGCCTACCTTCAGCATGGTTCGCAGTGTTCGAAATTCAGGGAAATATAAATCTCTACTTTTCAATACGATTTTTGAAATTTCAGTCTTTAAAAGTATGCTTCCTTTCCTTTTTATGTTTTTATTCCAATTTTCAAGGCACGAGTATGGGGGAAGGCACATGCCAAGCACTCTACAATACAATCTTCTAACTTGCTCGTAGGCCTCTGCTTGGAAACTTTGCAGCAAATTATGGAATAAGTGATAGGAGTCATGGGTGCCACTGCCAACAGCTCCCCCTCCCCAACCTGGCCTTCAGAGCTCCACAGAAAGACAGGAATGAACCTTCCATAATGGGGGCCCCAGGACCCTTCCTCCCGCTCTGGCTGTGGGGTTGTGGTGCCGATGCCCTCTGCAGATAGAAGGGGGGCTGATGTTTGGGGACATAGGAACCAAATCTGTCATGTATTAGATCATTTGATGAAAAGCTCTTTCTGATACGTAGTTTTTCCGCTAAAGTTTTTCTCCTTTGCTTTTTCTAAATTATAAAAGCAACAGATGCTCACTTCAAAGCCAGGATTAGAACTTTTCACGCCTGGCTTGGAATTCCAGCTCCATGAACTCATTAGATGTGCAGCCCTGGGAAAAACATGCACCCTCTCTGAGCCTCGATTTTCTCATTGTTACAGAAGAAGTAATGATTTCACCTCATCAGATTGCTGTGAGCATCGAGGGTACATAGACTGCTCTTCCAGAGGCTAGGTGTGGATTCGTTTACTCAGTGAATATTGAGCACCTATGGGCCAGTGACCATTCTGGTTGCTCTGGAAATACTCGAGAACAAGACTCTCCTGATGCTCACGTTCTAATTTGAGGAGACACAAAGAAACGAGACCATTTCAGACATTAAGAAATGAGAACCCACAGGTGGTGGGTGAGTCACAGTAAGGGCCATTTTATTTTATTAATACTATTTTTTTTGAAGATTGATTGATTGATTTTAGAGGAGGAGAAAGGCAGAGGGAGAGAGAGAATCTCCAACAGACTCTCTGCTGAGCGTGGAGCCCGGTGTGGGGAGCTCGATCTCACGGCTCTGAGATCTGAGATCACAGCCTGAGCCAAAATCAAGAGTCAGACGCTTAACCGACTGAGCCCCCCATGCTTACCCAGAGGAGCCCTCTCTGATGAGACTTCATGCTTTGTGACCCCACCCCCAAGTCCCAGGCTTTCCAGCATTGAACATCCTGCCCCTTTAAGGATAGGCCTCAGTTTTGAGTTTGGAAAATCTGACCACAGAGCACATACCCGTTCTCTTTGGGGTGGCATTTGTTCTCTAATTGGCTCGGCATTCAGAGCGCGAGCTTCTGGGGCTGGAACTGTATAGCACAGGGCCTTGTGCTCACCCAGTGGAGCTGACACTGAAGGAGGGTGATTAGTTTCTAGCCGGAGCCCATTTTGCTCCAGTGCCGCTTTGAGCATTCCGGTTTCTAAGGAACTGGAAGTGATTTCTCTCTCAGTGAGACTGTGGCACACGCCAATCGCCTGATCCTCTGCACGCAGTGTTTTAAGGGCTGGCTGGGGCCACACGGCCGCCGGGCAGTCTCCGTTTGTGCGGTGGCATTTGAACCACCCTGCAGTCAGCCTGACACCCGATACCGACCGCATCGTCCCTGTCCCTCGTCCCTCCCGGGGTGGAATAGTGATTCTTAAAGGACCATCTCAGTCTGCTCCATTGAACAAGAGGGGCCCGAACTGATTAGCGAGGAAAGCTGCTGAGCAGAAGGGCAGGCTGCCTGTGACTCACCTGTCATGTTCAGAGCTGACCTACTTTTATTTGACCTTGATTTGCTCGGTGGAGTTAAGACACTGTCGTGAAGGCACTTCTGCCGCCTGATTTAAGTCCAACACGTGACAGCCCAGATCTTCGATGCACACATGACCCGGGCAGAGGGACGGACTGACAGGTGGTTCGTTTTTCATCTACCTCTGAATTGTAATTCGATCACAAGGAAAGGGCTTAATTTCAAGAAAATGGAACAATTATTTCAGACTAGATATGGTGCCAAAGCAGCAGGCCTTCCTCCTTGCTGCCGGGCGGCTTAATCAGGAGATGGCCTAGATGGCCGCCTTTCAAGTGGGTCCTTGCAGTAGCTTGGCAACTGGCAGAGGGTCATAATTGGAAGAATTTGGCTCTGAGTGTCTGTGGGTGTTTACAGTGCACTATAGGGCAGGGCTTCTTTTATTTATAGAATATTGTGAGCAACAAGCAGCAGAAGGCTGAAAAGCCACTAAATCTCGATTTATTTTTAACAAATTCCATTTTTCCCCTCATCCCAGAAGGAGAACTGAGTTATTAAAAAACAGTAAAAAATACATCATCGCAGAGCATGCCATATCTAATTATGGGGTTGCCAGCGTCGGCCTGCAGCCACATTTTAAGGGCTTTGTAAATCAGCCATCCATTCAATCTGTGAACTTATATGACTCCTATTCTTCATTTAGATGTAGAGCGAAATTATTGGCAAGTGAGTGCTGATCAGAAAAAGTTCTACACTGTCTAAATTAGGAGATGGTATGTACAAATATAGAAGAGTGTGCTTATGTTCTCAAAGGGAGATAAAATCACTCCTCATTGTCCATTCTCCTTAGCTATACAAGCACACATCCCCTAGCACTCGGTATCCGCGTGAGGGAGTTCACTCCTCGCAATGGTGGATCTGGGCCACTCCTGCGGTATCTCGCTCAGTGATTATTACCCACATCATCACAAGAGGCACAAATCCAGTGCTTTTTTGGCCTGCGTTCTCGGAGCGTCTCCGAGCTGGACAAGACTTCAGGGATCCTCTAGCTCAAGTACATCCCTGTCCAGGTGGGGAGGCTGAGGCCCAGAGAGGGGAGTGGCTTTCCCAGGGCCCCGCAGTGAGTCATGGCACAGCGGGGCTGGGGCTGGGGCTGGGGGCTCCCTGCTTTTCCCTAACAGTGTCCTCTCTATGCCAGGCTCAGAGCCAGGGAACCAGACAGATCTGATTTCTATCCTGCAGGGCTCACAGTCTTAGACAGACATGAAGACAGTCCAGGGGCCACCATATGCTGAAGTAGACAGGGTTGTGTGAGTACAACAGCCGGCTAGACGAGTGGAGGGCATGGTGAGGCGGGATTTGGGAATCTGTGTATTGGGACACTAAGGCAGAGGTAAAATCAGCTGCTCTCTGACCCACTTGGAAGAGTGTTAGGGATGCCATAGGGACCTTATGGCTCCCTAACCCGTCCCTTTCTAAGGGAAGTAGGTGCAGCCGTTTGCTGAGTATCAAGGGAAGAAAATTAGGGTGGCGTGGTGGTGCCGGGAAAGGTAGGTATGACACTTTGGGAGGAGCCCTGAAAGCGGACCATTGAGGAGATTTCATGCGAATACCGCAGGGAGTGCAAGGCTGGGGCACAGGCCAGGGACAGGTGGTCCGGAGTGCTGCAGAAGGCTCTGCCCCGTGCTGGGATGGCAGGCGGGCCGCACGAGCACAGTTCTTCCCAGTCCTCGGGTTCCCAGGTACTGCTCCTGGTGGCTTCTTTCCGACCCTCCCAATCCTTCTTTGTGCAGCACTCTGGGCGCCTAATATCCATGAACTCGAGCTGGCAGGTGAGCCGAAACCTGTCCCTGTCTTGCCCTGGGCTACTGGCCCTGCTCAGTGTCTGGCTAGAGTGCACCCTGGGGGTTAGTTCTCTTTTTGTGGCTGGGAGGAGGCAGAGGGCATGAGAGAAACCTTTATGAGGAAGGATGGACTGTGGATGCTTCTGGAAAAGTCACCTCTTGGCAGTGCTAGAGGCCAGTGGTTTTAGAGGATGTGAGTAGGCCAGGAGGGGGGGGTGCCCGGGGCCTAAATTAAGGCTGTAGTAGTCAGCCTGGAGAGAAGCTAGCAGGGAGGAGAGATGACAGGGAGGAAGCAGCAGTGGGGGTTAGCTGCAGACAGCCGGCCAACCAGGGGGTGGGGGACAGCGCCCTGCTGGGACAGGAGCCCACCAGGCAGAGGAGGCTCATGGCAGGGAGAGAGGAATGAGGGCCGTTCTGGGCAGACCAGGGGCTCGCGGGCCTGAGTTACTCGGGCTGGAGCCTGTGGAGGATCGAGTACCTTCTCTCTGAGAGGAGACTATCTTCCTGCCCAGTAAGTCCCTAACCGCTCCAGACACGGATTCTCAGAAATATATGCAGACATTTCCAGGAGGTGCAAAGAATTGAAGTCAGTACATAGGATGTCTCCGGTGTCATCTCCGTAAATTGTTTTTCCTTAATCTTTTGATGCCTCCAGCTGCTGACCTGCTTTTGAGTCCTCAGAGCTGGGAACATATGAATTAGCAGTAACAACCGTACGGGAAATACCTGGGAAATAGCTGATGAGCTTTAGTCTTAGCATCTTCAATTTTTTTCTTGGATTTCTGTCAGAGTTTTTATACAGTCTGATAATCTTTCCATGACAAAATGGTTTCTACTTTTAAAAATATATTTTGTTTAAGTTTTAGAGTTGACAAAGCTGATAATATTTCATGATGGAGGATACTTCCCGAATCAGTTTTCAACGAGCAGATCAGCCCCTTCCTCTCTCGTTCCTGGCTTCTGGCCATTCCCCTGTGTCCCAGCATCTCCTTCTGTGTGGGGGTCAGCCTGGAGCACCAAGTACACCCAGGTCAGGGGGTTGTGTCAGTACAAGTTTCGGTGGGGAAGAACTGCTGAAACCTTGCCAGAGAGATGGCTGGGAAGCTGCCTGTGACCTGGACCGACAACCCCCCTCGTCTTCCTGCCCCCCAGACCCTGCTGATGACTTGTATCCTGTGCCCCAAATAACAGTGGCTTTGGTCATTGATGCAGTCTTTAAATTCTCTGAGAAAACATTGATAGCTTGTTGGCACAGCTCTGTCATCTTACTCTTTCTCGAAATTACTTTGCTAGGCACCCAGCAGGTGCTTGGGAAACGCTTTGAATTCCATGGAGCCATTGCTGGTCATAGCCACCACCACCACCACCCCTGCTGGTGTGCTGAGAATGAAGTGAAAGTCCTGAAGGTTATGTACATTGAGATATTCCAAAGTCTTCTCCTCCTTCCTTCAGGCTGATTGATTGGCCACACCCTGGCTATCAGCACTTGCTTGTTATCAGAGTGATAGAATGGTCCAGTGGGAAGGGCCATCAGAGACCATTTCCCCTGGCCATTTTCCTGTGCAGGAAAACCCCATGTGTACTGTCCGTGACAGGCAGGCAGGTCCCTAGCCCCCCAGGAACCCACGCACCAGGCGTCCTGCTCCCTGTTTGTGGATATGTCTGCCTGTCCAAAAATCCTTCTTTATTCCAATCCAGATCTGCCACTTGGCACCGTTTCCTCATTGACCTAGGTCAGCCCTTTGTAGCAACACAGAACAAAGGTCCGCGGGCATAGCTAGTTTCTACTTTTGAGGTTTGGACGTAGTGCTCATGGACCCCTTCCCCTCCCCTTACCAACCCCTTTATCTCCCTTGCTAGGGTTTGTGTCCTCTAGGGCCATCAACCACTCTTGCTCAGATGTGACAGTCAATGTTAATTTCAGTGGTAGGGCAGCGCGAGGGCACACTGTGTGCCAGGCACTGTTCTAAGCTCTTAGATCGATGTCTTTATTACTGCCTACAGCCACTCTGTGAGGTGGGGACTGTCAGTATCCTCCTTTTGCTAATGGGGAAACCGAGGAACAGAGATTAGATCTTGTCCAGAGTCAGGCAAGTAAGTGGCAGAGCAGAGATGTGGATGCATTAGAGACTGGGGCTGGCCCTCCTTTGACTTATTTTGCAAAAAATCATTTGACCAGAGCCCGAGGTGAACCCTTTTCTGTGAAACCTCCTCAGAGATTGCTTGCACACAGTGGACTGCGGGGCAGAGGCCTGTGCACTGTCATCAACAAATGGGTTCATCAAGCTCTGCTGGGCCCTGTGGGGTGCATTTAGATCAGGGTGACAAATATGGGCTGTATTTTCTTTTCCTGAATATGAAGTCTGATGCAATGGGTTCCTCGTTTAAAGGGCTTAGTCATGGTTTTGTGGCCAGAAAGCTGAAAGAGAAAGGTGCCTGAGGACTGCCAGATGGGACCACCTCTTCCAGTACCTGATCCAGTTGTCGGTCGTAACTGATGGGGTGGAGGGGCACGATGCCCACCTGCCCTCCACAGCTGGATGGTAAGGTGCCAAATACGCATTGGTTTGCAATGCATAAATCAGGAAGGGTTTTGCAAGGTGCAGGAGAGGGAGGGGATTGCGGCTGGTCTGGCCTGGGTGGGAGCACCGGGCCCTGCCCCTTGCCAGCTGTGTAACTAGGTGCCGGTCACTTGCGGTCTTGGTTTCCTCTTCTGTAAGGTGGAAATAACACTGTCTTCTTAGAGGGATGATTTGGAGCTTAATTAAGCAGAGGCAGACATGTCGTGAAGCTGCAGTGACTGTTCTGGAGCATTCCCCACACCTGACACCTCAAGGTTTGGTGACCAAGTCCTCGTTTACTGCCTGGCCTTTCCTGCCTTTGCCGTGTGAGCTCCAGCCCCTTGGCTGCCTGCCACCGTGCGGAGTGTGGGGCGGACGGCGGAGGCCTGGGCCTTCCGGGGCGGGAGAAGTCCCTGCAGTCACGTTGGGTGTCCTGGCCTGACCCCTGGCAGGTCAGGCTGGGCTCTCCCGGGAGCATATGACTTCATCAAGAGTTGGCTTCCTGTGCTCAGGAACCCCAGGGCACCGGCCACACACCGGCTCAACCACAGGGCCGAGAAGCTGGGGTTGAACCATCTTTCTTTTTGCTCATTGCTTCTCAGACAGCCTACACCCTAGGTACTATTTCCTAAAGATTTAAGTAGCAAAGTGAGGGGACCCCAAGGTATGGGCCCCAAGACCTGGAGGGAAAGCAGCTTGAACCAATAGAAAAAAGACTGGAGAGAATCAAATTCTGTTGTTACCAAAAATGGGGCCCTGAGCAAGGACCTAACCTCCTGAAATGTGGTGTCCATGTCTGAAAATTGGGGCTGGAACTAACCCCTGAGGCTAGGAGGATTAGATGAGATACGTGTGAGCCTGACAAAAGGCACCTGGCACCGTGTCTAGCAATGAATATATATGAATATTTGAATCCTCTCCTTTCTCCTTTCCTGTCTACCCCTTCTCCTTATCTAGTCCTGACTGCTGTCGCTTCCCTATATGGCTTTGGGTAGATATCTTAACCTCTTTACCCCTTCTCTTTGTAAAAAAAGAGAGTTGAACCAGCTGCCCGTACTGAATGGGTACGTGGCGCCCCCTATAGGACACCTTGGGAACGTGCAGGGCGATTTGGCTGTCCGGGTGCGGAGGCCGGGGCTGTGGACGGGGAAGCAGATTTGCTAGGTGTAACAACCTATGGAGAACAAAGGAGTGTCTGGCATCCTGCACAACCTCCTGACGTCCAGTGGGCATTCACGTAGCTGGAACTCTGTTTACAATGATCTGAGCCTGGAATCGGACTCCCACTTTAAATATAAACACACATAATTTTTGCATGTTTTTAATATATACTAAATTTTCCAGGAACCCAGCTACCAAATATATGAGGTTTACGTGTTCGTTATAAATAGGCCCCGGCACCTCATTATATCTTTCACCATGTCTTCTGAGTAGCTGAACCCGATATTTGCATATTGACTCCATACGTAGTATCTTATTTTAACTAACCTTTCTTTCTCCTTTGTATTATAGTTAGGGTATCATGTTGCTTGCTTTTGAAATTATAAATGTTGGTAGGCTATATTATTTACAAATTTAAAGAGGGTGAAAAGAATGTTAAAAATATTTGTATTGAATCTTTGAAAGCATGAGAGAGGGAGCGTGCATGCATGTGTGTGTGTACTAGCTTATAAATTAGCTGGAGAAACCTTAGGATACATCTGAAATGACAAGAAATGGCTTCTTTGAACAAGTTGAAGGGAGACGTAGGCAAATGCAAGAGGATTGGTTAAATATATGTACATATATATACATATTTTTTAATATTAGAAAGGACAGGTTAACAGCTAAAGGGAACCAGAGGTATGCAACAAAGGAATGAGGTCAGAATATCCTACAAGGTTCCACTGAGCCTAGGATTTGCTTAATCACAGTAAATATAAAAGCCGAATATTCATCTAACCCAAGTAATTATGTAACTTTATTGGCTGAATGGTAGGGTAGGTTCTTACGTGTGTCTGTAATGACAGAGGTAATGGAAGAGAGGTACATTTTCCTCTTCCATGGTGAGAAGTGAATAGATCCTGGTTGAAACTGGAATATCGTTGAGTGGTACCATAAGCTGTTGTTCAGAAAGGTGGGGGCGCTTTCCGTAACTGGTTGCCTCTGGAAACAGGCAAGAGAATGGGCAGGAGAACCTGTGGACAGATATTTTTCCAATAGCTTTGTAGAACTTAATGAGTCTTTAAATAGGTCCTGGGGGGAAAAAAAGAGCTTCATAAAAAAATAAAAATTAAATCTAAAAAAATGGTTTCCTTTCCCTTAAAATGTCCTTTTACATAAGAATATGTAATAGAAGTCAGAATTTTTAATTGCATCCTTTGTTAGAGAAATAAGGTGTTTTGATGTTGCCCCCATCCATCTTAGAAAATATGTATATCTTAAGGAGTCTGAAACATGGTTTTCGTCATCTTTCTTCATCTCTGCCATTTGGTTTTTTTTTTCCACCTCTCCCACCTGCACAAACATTTTTTTAAACATCCATGTGTAGATTTTTAGAGAAAGGAGAACCAGCCAGCAGCCTCCCTCCTCTTTACTGTGTTGTTTTACGGCCTCTGCATGAATTAATTGTGTGAATTTTGTGAATTACCTCTTCCTATTCTTTAGATAGTTTTCCACTGAGGTATTTGTCTTTTTATCTATTCATAGGAGGTTTTTCTCTTGTTTCGTTTAACTAAGAAAGGATAATAGGCCTTCACCTGTCACAGAGCTTTCGGGTCAGACTGACCTGGGTTTGAGTCCTGGCTTTCTCACTCATGAGCTAAGAATTTCAGGCAATTTACTTAACATCTCTGAAAATTAGTTACTTCTTTGGAAATAACATGAAACAACACTGACTGGCACAAAATCAAGGCCCAGCGTGTGGTTTCAGCTGCCATAGCTTTTGCATTGTTGCTTTTGTTGTGATCCTTGCACTGAATATTTTCTCCAAAACAGTACCTCAAGAACTCATGCGCTTTCAGATCCTTGGACATGGAACGCTCCCTTGCTGTAACCAAAGCTCAGAGAAATGAAACTGAAATCACTGAAATAATTGTTTTATTCCTTGCGTAGGAATGAAAGAAAACAAGCTGATTCCGTTTTAGCTAAAAGAGGAACTTGCGGGGTCACTCCTGGGGTCAGGATACACTCCGAGCAACGTCTGAGATCTGGAGCACTGGGGGAAGGCCTTGAGATTCATCGCAAGGTTAAATCATCTTCCTCAACCAGTGCTCACCAGGACAGCATGCGGACGAGTGCATTTCAGAAAGGTTTCCAGTTGTTGCGAGTTGAAACGCAAGGGACCATCTGTTAAACACACCAGCCAGTCCCCCAGCACTCGGGTCCATTCACTGGCCTTGCTGCGTGTTTTGACGCCCTTGTGTTGTGGGAGGGAGTGGCGCGGGCACACACTGGCCCCGCCCGATTTCTCCTACTTGGGACAGAGCTTTCACTTTTCTCTTCCAAGTCCCTAAAGACACAAAGCACATGTGGGAGCCCAGCTCTTGAGTTGGACACGTTGGGGGTGCGTCCCTGTTCCGCCTCCTGGCTGTGCGATCTCAGACAAGTTGCTGTACTTCTCCGAGCCTCGGTGCCATCTTATACACGGTGTTGTTAATAATGCCGTTCCTGAAAGATCATTGAGAACCAACTCAGCCTCGTCCAGGCTAGTGGCATCCTCAGCAGGATTGATACCCAGGAACTGAGTCCCTGCGGGCAGCGGGGACACAGCGCACAGCCGGGCAGTCTGTGCTGTAACTTAGATGCCTTGTGTGCCTCTTGCTCAGCAGGTCCCGACCAACAGCCCTGGCCTCTAGGTGAACACACTGGGCATGCAGCCTGACAAGCGGAGCTCAGGTTGGGCTGCCACCCCCAGGTGTCCCCGTAGCTGGGGCCCTTTGTTGCCCCTCATGCCAGAAAAAAATCAGAAGTCCGGTTAGCTGCTCCTCCAGAGATGCCAGGAACTGAAGGTGACTCCTCACCCTGCCTGGCCGCTCAGCCCCCAGCCCTCTTATGGGCTCCTGGTTTCCTGCACTCCCCGGCCAGGACCCAGCTGTGTGTCTTCCCCAGATTATTATAGTCCTCTCCTCACTGGCCTCCCCCACAGCACACTCGTGCATGCATGTGCACACTCACACACACTTGCACATGTGTGCACACACATGCTCATATGCATATATGTGCATGCACAGGCGCGCTCTGGCACATACATGTGCAAGCTCACCTGCAGGTGTGCCCACCCAACACGTGCATTTGTACACACACAGAGACCCCACTGCCCCACATGTGCCCACACACACAGGTCCTCCTCCTCACAATCTTTTCTCAACCCCATAGCCAGACAACCCCAAGTGGGAGCCTGTCACCCCCCTATTTTGCTCACAGTCAAAGCCAGGCCCCATGTGGTCCGTGCCCATCCTGGCCCAGGGCTGGTCCCCTGGCAGCCCTCGGCTCCTTCCCCACCTTTGCATGGGCCCTTCCTGGCCTAGGGTGCTCCTCCCTCCAACCTCACCTCCCCAAACCTGACTGCCTCCACCTCCTGCCCCGATGCTGACGCCTCTCCCCAGCACTCACCACGTCCCAGCATCACTTACTTATTTGTCTCCTTTGCTTGCCGTCCTCGCCAGAATGTATACCAGATGAGGACAAGGATCTTTGTGTCTTCACCCATGGGCCTGTTGTGGAGAACGGTGCCTGGCACTTGGATGCCCTCAGCAAATATTTGTTGAAAGAGTGATGAATGATTGTGGACTCACACACTAACAGTGTCTTCATTATTACAACATTGTCCTCGATCGAAATTTGACTGCCACATGCAATTTGTGCTGGAAAGTTACTCAGACTCCCAACTCTCTTCCCATACCAATGACCTGGCGTGTATGGGTGCTCGGGAAATTGCTTTGCATGGGTTGCTTTAGGGCCTCGGGCCCCTGGTAGCCATCTGAGGCCTCTGTACCTGTCAGCAAAACCTTTTGCAGGTGGGCCACAGGGGGACATCGATCTCCTGTCCCCCGGCACTTCTGGGGTGTCGCTGTTTCGCCCCAGGGCTCCCCCCGGAGGGTGGGCAGCCCAGCTCTGGGCACAGCTGTCAGCTCAGCTGTGGTGTCCGTCTCCGTAGGGAAATTAATCACTGTCCTGTGCTTTCTCCGTCTCACCTTCCCGGGCAGCTGCAAAGTCCTGTTCTCACACATGGACTTCAGTGCCTCAGGATCCTATTCCCAGCTCTCTGTAGGAGGAGCTATTTCTCTGTATTTCGGTTTCATTGAAGTGAAATGAAGGGGCTGGGCCCCTGAAATGCCACTCAGCTTGCCAGTTGTTAGGAGTCCTCAGCGCTTCCTGCTGCAGAATGTTGGCCTCTGGGTTGATCTCTGGCCCCCTTCCCTGCGCCACCCCAGGTCCCTCACTCTGGCCTTTCCCCAGCCCCCCTCAATGACACCCTGGTGGTCCCCAGAGGCCCTCCCTGCCCCGGGCTGGGCCCCCTCGATGGTAACTTTCTCTGCGTCCACCAAGCCTGTGTACTCGGCTCTTACCATTTCTTCTTTTTTTAAAAAAAAATTATTATTTTTTATTGGAGTTTGATTTGCCAACATATAGCATATCACCCAGTGCTCATCCTGTCAAGTGCCCCCCTCGGTGCCCATCACCCAGTCACCCCCACCCCCCGCCCACCTCCCCTTCCACTACCCCTCGTTCGTTTCCCAGAGTTAGGAGTCTCTCATGTTCTGTCTCCCTTTCTGATATTTCCCACTCATTTTTCTCCTTTCCCCTTTATTCCCTTTCACTATTTTCTACATTCCCCAAATGAATGAGACCATATAATGTTTGTCCTTCTCCGATTGACTTACTTCACTCAGCATAATACCCTCCAGTTCCATCCACGTCGAAGCAAATGGTGGGTATCTGTTGTTTCTAATGGCTGAGGAATATTCCATTGTATACATAGACCACATCTTCTGTATCCATTCATCTTTCGATGGACACCGAGGCTCCTTCCACAGTTTGGCTATTGTGGACATTGCTGCTAGAAACATCGGGGTGCAGGTGTCCCGGCGTTTCACTGCATCTGTATCTTTGGGGTAAATCCCCAGCAGTGCCATTTCTGAGCTCCTCATTTCAAACTTTCCGTTCTGAGTGTGCCGCCTTTGACATCAAAGCTGACCTTTCCACAGCCTTCTACCCTCCTCCCACCAGCGTGAGGTCATCCATCTCAGTGAGCGCAGTTAACCTGTGAGCATTCAGAGATGCAGCTCATTCGTCCTGTGAGGAGGCAGGCTCCTCCCCGGCAGGTGAGAGACGGCAGCTCCCAGGGGCAGCTCCCAGGGGCCGGGGAGCTGGCCCAGGATGCACGCCTCGTCCGTGGTGCCGCTGGGATTTGAACCCAGGCTGTCTGGGTCCAGACACCCTGTGCTGACCACCACTCTGTCCTGCCGTTTCGTGTGCCCATCATCTCACCCTTTTGTCCACACCTCCACCTGCCCCGTGCCCGGGGGAGAATCGCAGCTCTCCCCCAGCTCCTGTCTGTGGAGGGGCTGGGGACCCCACAGGCCTGGCCCACCAGCTCTGTCTTCTTCCCGTTTCCCCTCCACCTTGCCCCCATTCTCCAAGGAGGCAGCTCCCTTTTCTTCTCGGAGTCCCAGCCCTCCTGGGGCCCACCCCTGCTGCCCTGCCTTACCTCCTGTGTGCCTCCATCTGCAGCCCCAACCTGAGACTCAAGGCGCCTTTGGGCCGCCCCATCTTTGACCGTGCTCTCCCTCACGCCAGCTGCCTGCATTTGACCATGAAATAACAGCAGTGCGTGCTTTTGTCTCCTTTAGAACAAGATGCAGATGTTTTCCAGAACTTTCTTCAACTTCAGGCAGTAAGTTTTTTGGTGGCAAATGTTCTTCCCCTAAGTCTTTAGGGCCAGGCTCTCTTACTCTATACCTTAAAAAATGAAGAAGAAAGGTTCTTCTTCCTATACTTCAATGATAGACTTGGCCAAGGTCTAAGCCGGTGTCTCTATTACATTCATTCAACAAACACCTACTAAGCACTGTGCTGCGCTAGCTGCATGCTTGGTGCCAAGCCTCTCAACGACATCTCCGAACCCCTCTAGCACCCTCGGCAGCCCCCCGGAGCCCGGAATTCTGTAGAATTCCGAGGAATTCTCCATCGGTGGTATCGGAGATCTTTTCTACAAGAACAAGCCTGGTTTGCATTACGAAATGCTGAAGGATTTACAAATCCTGCCCCCGCGAGACCCTCTGAGCTGGCCCTCCAAGTCCTGAGCTTCCAAACACAGCCTCCTTGCTCTGTGTTTGATTTCGGGGTTCCCAAGCCTCTCGAGCTACCAGTAGGACTGGGTCCCTAAGTACCACAAACAGGCTCCCCGGGCCCCTGACAGCCACGGCAAGCACTTCTCTCCCTGGCTCAGGACAGACCTCTGACCACCCCGTGCACCGGGCAAGCACCTGCAGCATCCAGTTCGGGTCTCGCCGCCTCCCTGGTTCTCTCTCCTCCCCTTACCCCCACCACACACACCAGCTGATCAATTATTTTCGCCTCCTGTCCGCCCCTGTGCCTCACCTGTGCTTCATGGCCAAGAGAAGGGCCCTCCTTCCTCAAGTCACTTGGCTGCCACCTGCTGGAAATTTGTCAGAATGGCCCTACAAACCTCGGCCGCTTAGCCTAAGCCGAGGCGCATCCTGGGCTTGTGCAACGCGCTGCACACGCAGCCGCAAGCGTGTCCCTGCCTGTCTCTTTACTTAGACCCTGTCTCTCCAGCTAGACTGAGGGAGTCTTGAACGTTAGGACTGCTCCTTCCTCCCTGTGTCCCCAGTGCCCCAGAGGCTAGAGAAAGGCTTGCTGAATGATCCCGAGACAGACACCTGTTACCTTGGTGCAGACATCAGGTCTCCCCGGGCGAACATTCTCTAAGTGGCATCTGTTGCCCACAGCAGGGCAGCCGAACCCCCCACAGGCTGTCAGAGTGACCGTGGGGGGCCCGGGGGGGACTTGCAGCGAGACAGAGCCCTTCTAGCATCTGGCCTCGGACCACCAGCACCTGGATAGACCAGAGCGGCCCCTCATCCATTCCCTCCGTAAGCCTGGAGCCGCCACCAGCAGCGGGCCACCTGCCATGGCTCTCGGGGCCGAGGCCTACAGCACGTCTGTGCCCCTGGCCGGCCCGCGAAGGCTGTGGGATGCAGCCATGGCCACACAGGAGCCCTTCCTGGGGAGCTCGGGGCTTTGGGGGGAGCAGATCGGTAAGCAGCCAGCAGACAGGGTGGTCAAGGATGCTGATTTCCCCTTCATGGACATGCACCATCAAAAGCCACCACCCCAGGGCCATCTGGGGCTTTGCAAGGTGGTCTGCACAGGACTCCGTCAGCTGTCCCAGCCGAGGGTAGGGACAGGAGGGGGGCAGGTAGGGGAGGGCTCCTCATCCCCCTCCTGCCTTCCCTGGGGGCTGGGGAGGGCCTGAGACAGGACTGGCAGCGGTGTGGCAGGCAGAAGGGACCAGCGTGGAGCCAGACACGTCGGGTTCCCGTGCCCACTCGCTGTGTCATCTAGGGCCACGCAGCTTTGCCTCCTCAGTGCTTCCCTGGAAAACTGGGATAGTGATCACAGTAGGTTATTGTGAAGATAAGCTGGGCCAGGGTGAACACATCCCCTTTCCCTCCGCCTCCGGGCCTCCGTCTGCGCTTCCTCCGTCCAGCCGGTGGGGGTCAGCTTAGGGCGACGGATAGAGCCAGCGGCAGGAGCCAGGGGACCACCGTCCCGTCTGTCTGGGACTAAGGGGTTGTCTGGGGGTTCCCGTGCAGAAGTGGGAAGGTTTGAGGCGACGAGGGCCGGTCACCCTGCTGACACACACGCTCTCCACCTCCACGCCTGCAGCAGCGAAGGGTTGCTTCTTCCTCCCGCTGGTGCTGCTCATCCATCCGGGACCTTGGCGAAAGGAGCCTCCAGCCGGGAAATTGCCAGTCTTGGCACAAAGGAACTCACGGTAAAAGTTCTGTTCCAAAGTCGAGGCTGTCGCTCAGGCCCACAGGCATCGGTCCAAGGAAGTCACCTGGCCGGGCCGGCCCCGGGGGGTGTCCTGCAGACTTGTCCTCGCAGGGAGGGCAGCCACCAGTTTGAACCGGGGTGCTGGCTCAGGGAGGAGGGAAAGCAGAGAGAGACGCTCGTCTGCGATCGGTGGTCTTCTATGTGGTCACCCCCCAGTAGATGACACGTGTGCGTTTCTCTGCCCCTGCTCAGAGGGGCAGCTGTGTGTGCTTTGGGTGACATCCGCAGCCTTCTCAGCTGCAGGGGCAGCCCGGGCTGGGACTTCTCGTCTAGCCTCCCTGCCCCGATCTTCTCTGTGAGCCCCTGAGATCCTTCTCCCTGAACTCCAAGGAGCGCGAGGGGACTGTGGAGGCACCGAGGGTACCACCAAGTCCTCCCCGGGCACACTGCACGAGTCCCTTCGTGCTTTGCTTCCTCTGACATCCAGGGAGCCTCCCCCTCCTTTGGAAGGCTCCAGCTCAGAAGTGGGCACACCTGTGGCCCCCGATTCCAGGCCCACGGGCCAGGCTCTCCCAGGAGTGTCTTCACTCTGTGTCACTCGGATGGCAGCACCAGGGCTGGCCCTGAGCTCCCCTTGGCAAGGACGACTCTCCCAGTTCCCTGTGGCCTCTTGGAGCCCCTCCCTGGGCTCAGTTCTCTTTGGGAAGTAGCTCAGAAAGAGAGGGGTTTTTGTTGTTTTTCTTTTGTTGTTTCATTGTCTTACGTCTAAGAACACCGTCTTGGAGAGAAAACAGTTTTCCAGAAATACTTGTCACCGCTGATTCAGCTCCCTTACTTTGTCCAAGCATATAAGAAAGGCCTTCTGATTTTTATTAAAAAGATTTTATGGTGATTCCTGGGTGGCTCAGTGGTTTAGCGCCGCCTTCGGCCCAGGGCGTGATCCTGGAGTCCCGAGATCGAGTCCTGTGTTGGGGCTCCCTGCATGGAGCCTGCTTCTCCCTCTGCCTACGTCTCTACCTCCCTCTCTCAGTGTGTGTGCGTGTGTGTGTGTGTGTGTGTGTCTCATGAATAAATAAAATCTTTAATTAAAAAAAGATTTTATTTATTTGAGAGAGCACGAGTGAGGGGGAGGGGCAGAGGGAGAAGCAGGCTCCGCGCTGAGCAGGGAGCCCAGAGCCCGGCAAGGCCTTCTGATTTTTTTTTAAAGAGTTTATTTATTTATTCATGAAAGACACAGAGAAAGGCAGAGACACAGGCAGAGGGAGAAGCAGGCTCCACGCTGAGCAGGGAGCCTGATGTGGGACTCGATCCTGGGACCCCGGGGATCACACGCTGAGCTGAAGGCAGACGCTTAACTGCTGAGCCACCCAGGTGCCCCAAGGCCTTCTGATTTTTGTTTTGTAAGATAGAGTGCCAGGATTTATGTTAGCATTCATTATGTCTATAAAGTAAATTTGAGTATTGGGACAATTGGTCCAAATAATACATTTTACATGGCGTCTGGCACTGAGAGCCTTCCTCTAAATTTTGGAGCCATGGGGGAGAGAGAGTGAGGGGTGTAGTGGGAGCACCCTAGTAGTGAGATCGTGGGGCGGGGGCAGAGGGCCACAGGTGCCAAGAGAAGGGTCAGAGCGGCACGGGGAGAGCCGGAAGGCTTCTCTGAGGAGCTGCCACCTGGGGGCACTTGAAAGGAAAGCAGGAGTTCACCAGGTGCCCAGTGGGTAAAGGGAGCCACACCTGCAAACGGCGTGGGCATAGTTGAGGCCACGTGTGCTTGAGAACTTACGTTTCCCGGTGGCCCAGAGCCTTGGGGAGCAGATGGCGGGGCAGGATGCAAGCGGGCCAGCCTGCCCTGGAGGCTTGGTGTGTCCTGGCAGGGAGCTTCTGGAAGGCTCAGGGCAGAGCAGTAAAGCCCCTGGAGTGTTTAAGTGAGGGGGTGTCCTGTGTGCGACCGGAGCAGCCTGGATGGAGTCGGTGGCCAGGGGACAGAGGGCCGGTGGGGAGGGGAGGAGAGGGCGCCCGCGTGGGCCCTGGATTGCCCGGTTGGGTGCCGGAGAAGAGTGTGGGGCGAGTGTGGGGAGGCCGGCCGAGGCGGGGCAGCTCGGCCCGGGGGCTTGGGGGCAGGGCTCCAAGGCCGTGTCCACACTGGCTCCCGGAGTCAGACCGCAGAGGGGCGGGCGTCGGGAGGACGTCCATTTGAAGGCCTCGCAGTGGGGAAGCCGCAGGTCCACCGAGGCCGCAGGAAGCCCCGGGACCTTTGCTTCAGGGAGGTTCACGGCTGTCGGGAGCTGACCCTGCCCTGCGCGGGAGGGGGACGGGCCGCAGGCCGCGCGTGGCTCGGAGCCTTCTCCCCGCCGACCGTGCCCGCAGCTCGGGGTGCCCGGGGTGCCCAGAGCTTCCGGGCCCTTCTCTCCAAAGGCCTCACTTGCTCTCGGGTGCCGCGTGCGTGCGGTGGCTTAGTGTCCACTGTCCCGGGGCCCCGCGCCTCCGCCGTGTCACCTCGCCTGCTGTCCCCCACAGCCTCTCTCTGCCTCGTCTCTCTCTGCCCCGTCCTCTCCTGTAGGCGAAGACCAGAGGATCTGCCTCCCAGAGTTGTGTGCGGGCCCAAGGCCGTGAAGCAGTAGGGACCTGCAGTAGGGACCTGCAGTAGGGACGGTGCCTGACACCCAGCACTCCCTCAAGAAGCGGGCGCTATTATTTTTATTGCCTGACCCAGTAGGAGAAATGAAAAGTCCAGTTGTCTTCTGTCCCTTAAGACCGCGTCCAAGGATCCATGTTTAGTCCTTTAAAAAGCAGTGTCTTGGGATCCCCGGGTGGCTCAGCGGTTGAGCATCTGCCTTCAGCCCAGGGTGTGGCCCTGGAGTCCCGGGATCGAGTCCCACGTCGGGCTCCCTGCATGGAGCCTGCTTCTCCCTCCGCCTGTGCCTCTGCCTCTCTCTGTGTGTCTCTCATGAATAAATAAATAAAATCTTTTAAAATAAAATAAGTAAATTAATTAAATAAATAAAAAGCAGCGTCTTCCACAGAGAAGCCCTCCCGCGAGCTCCTCCACGTGTTGGCAGGTTAGCTGAGCGGGCGCCGGCGGTGAGGACGTGAGCCACCGGCCTGGCCGCCTCGAGCGGAGCCAGTGGGTTGTGCGGTGTATCTTCCCCCAAGTGACCTGTGTGGGTTTTCTTTCCTTGTGGGCCCCGCTGTAGGTTTCTGGAAGAAGTTGACTGCCTGAAAGGAAACTACAAAACATGAGACTCGCTTTGAGGTGACCAATAAGTCCCGTGGCCCCTTGCTCCGCCCAGGGTGGATCTGAGCTTTAAGAACTATAACTTCAGGTAATAAAATCACACACCCAAGCCCCCTCCCCCCGCCCCCCACACCTGCTATCGTTGGCGGCCTCCACGGTAGTTCTTCTTTCAGAAAGTGTGGTTTCTCCCAGCAGCCCTGAAGCTTGGGGTAGTCCACCTCCTGCAACTGTCCAGCTGCTCAAAAAGAGGGAGTGGGGGCTAGAGGTAGCACCCCCGTGTCTGCTGGGCAGCCCAAAGGCTCACCGAGACCCCGAGGGTCGGGCTCTGTACTCCTGATATCTGTGATAACAGCTCCTAGCAGCACCTGTCAGGGCCTTCGATGTGATTACATGATTATAGAACGCTCCTCAAAGAATCCACTGGAATAACCTGGAAATTTCTGAAAATGAAAAGTCTGAAGAGGAAGAGGGTTTGTTCTACCTAATAGTGGAAATGTATTATGAGGCCACAATATCAAATAGTGTGGTACTGGATTGGAAGTAACTAGATCCAAGGACCAGAAGAGGAAGTCTACAAATAGACTATAAATCCATAAAGGTGGCATTTCAGATGATTGGTAAATGGTCTGGTCTGGTAAATGGTGTCGGCACAGTTACCTGTCCACTGAAGGGCAATAGGTAGGTACCTCCAACCGTAGGTAGTATACCAGAAGTAATTTCCAGATGGATTAGGAGCTAAGTAAATCATAAAAATATTAGTAAAGAGGATATTTATAATTTAGGGTGCAAAAAGGCTTTGAAAAAACATGTCACTTCTAGTATCACCTATAAATACTGTAAGCAAAGTTAAAAGGCAAAAAGGGGGTGGGTATTTATGACATCTGTGACAAACAAGGAATGAATATCCCAAATATACGAATTTACGTATTCATTCAACACCTATTTGTTAGGTACTTTCCATATGCTAGAAAGTGTCCTAGGCCACTAAGGTGCAAGTAGTGAACTGAACAAAATGCCCGCTCTTCTGATGCTCCTAGTCTAATGGTCTAATGGAGAGGAAGCTAGTAAATAAAGAAGTAGATTATTGCTAGGGGCTATGGGAAAAAAATGAAGCCAGGTGGGGGTGGTTAGGGATGATTGGTCCTGGTGGGGTGTTGTAGTATATGGATATTCAGAGAAGCTTCACTGCTGAAGTGACATTTGAGCAGAAATACAAAGGAGCAAGGAGAGAAGTGGGAGCTGATGGGATTTTCTAACAGGTTGGGTGCAGGTTGTAAAAGGAAGCAAGGAGTCAGGATGACTTCTAGGTTTGGGGCCCGAGCATTCAGAAGTACCACTTACTGATGTGAGCATCACCAAGGGGCTTGGCTCGGGGAGAACCAGGGGGTTTGGTTTGGACATTTCAGTTGGAGGCCTCTTTGCCGTGTAAGTTTGGAATTCAAGAGCAGTCCAGGCTGGAGGGATAAATTTGGGAGTTCTCATAGCATAGATCATATCTGAAGCAGCAAAATTAGACCTCTTGGGGAGTGGGTATAGGCCGAGGAAGTCTGAGGACATCTGCAGGACCCTCATGTAGAGGTGAGGGAGGAGGAAGTAGCCACAAAAGAGACCCGCAAGGAATGGGTGGCCACTGAAATAGAAGGGGACAATGAGGAGGTGGCCTCTCCGGAGCTGAGAGACAGTGAGGAGGGACAGATCAGCTCTAGCAGATGTCAGGATGGGGCAGGTAGGGAGGTTGGAGAACCAGCTACCAGACTTAGCAATGACAATGACGAGCCCACTGGGGCACCTAACAGGGCTATTCTGTCGGAATGATGGGGACAAAAGCCCAATTTGTGTTGCTTTATAGAGAGTAAGAGGAAAAGAACTAGAAACAGAAAAATGGGGGTACCAGCTAGAAGGGAATGGAGTTCAGAAAAGCGTGTGTGTTTTCCCCAAGATGAGGGTTGTTGTTCATGTTTATCCAAGTGAGAGTGACCCAGTAGGGTGGGGAAAGTGGATAGTGCAGGGTGCGTGGCAGGGAGAGAATCCTGGGGCAATGATCTGCCCTAGTGAGAGGGGGTGGGCGCTCCTAACCAGCAGCGTCTAGGTGGGCCAGTGGATGCGCTCCCTTTTCTCCATGAAGTAGAAAGCAAAGTATCTGCTAGAGGGAGGATGGGGAGCTGTTGGAGGCTTGAGGAGAAAAGAGAGGGTATGACGTGCTTGGTGGCAGATGGGGGAATCCACGGAGCAGGGGAGCCAAGGAGCAGCGGGCAGCACTGGCATTGGAGGTGCGCGAGGCGGTGGATGGGAAAGGAGAGCAGCCGGTTCACCGTGTGCTTCTCTGCCACCAGGTTCCGGTGCCCAGGTGAACATGAGTTAGGAGGCCCATCCATACTGAAGAAAACGTGGTAGGAAAACAGGACATGAGTGGGCAGAAAGGAAACCAGACACATGTCTATAAACATAGGGACACCATCCGTAATCATTTAAAAATGCAAGTAAAAACCAATGGGGTTTTGTTTTTTCCTTCAGATTGACAGGAGCTCTTGCTGGGGATAGAAATTATTGGAGCTTTTCAGCAGCACAGTGTTCCAGAATGTACCAAGACATATTATGTGTGTTCCCTTTTGTCCTGCTTTTAGACATTTAGACGGAGAGATAATAGCTCAAGTGCCTGGAGTTAGAACACAAAGATGCTCCCTCTGGCTGTGGTTGTGAAAGTGAAAAGTTGGCGCACACCTAACCTGGTGCACTCATCTGTGGGTGGAACAGAAATCAGGCAAATGAGCTCACAGCCCCCTCTTGCTTTGCAGATGAAGAAACTTGAGCCCAGGGAGAGGGAGTGACCGCCCCAGTCACCTGGTGTGGAGCTGGGACCCCCGTGTGGGTGGGCAGCGCACGGGCCCTCCCTCTTCGACTTGGTTTGGAGTTGGAGTCCCTTGCAAGGTACTCATCAGCCTCTTTTTTGGGCCGACTTACCCCACGCTTATAAAATGTGGATTCTCAAAATGTTTTGCAAATTTGTCTGCACTGTCTTTGTGTCATCATGCAGGTTTTCCTTGCAGGGGATGCTGGGGGCAAAGGCTGGTCAGGGCAGTCAGGACAGACTTTGCCCGGCCCCGTGATAGACGGGGGACCATATCTTCCCCAGCTCCCAAGAGAGACTCATGGCCGGAGAAAGGATATTTTCTGCTTTCCAATGACTTTTACAAGAGTTGTAACAAAAATACAAAGATAACGAGTGAATTGTGTTTATTTTATTGATTGCAAGAAAATAAAATGAGAGCTGTCAGAGGATATCTGGTCCCCTCATGGGAGGAGCACTGGGCTCCAAGTCCATAGAGCCTTGGGTTCTGGAATCGTTCTTGCATGCCCTAGCACGGGCACCCAGGAGAAGCCACCCAGTTGCTCTGAACTTTGTGTCTTCATCAGAGCTATGAGCAGGTCAACCTCCGTTCTCTATGCTAACTCCTAAAGCACATCCTGTTCTCGCCAGTCTGCGGTGTCCCTACTCCTGCTGCTGGGTGGGAGCCGTGTTGGCGCAACAGCCCAGTACCCCGCTCTCCACCACGTTAGAAGGGCGCCTAGAAATCACCTCTGTGCCTCCTTGTGCCAGTTGCAGACCTCCAATGGCTGACCAGAGAATGGACATTTCTTCGACAATCAGTGACTTCATGTCCCCAGGCCCCACCGACCTCCTCTCCAGCCCCCTCGGCACCAGTGGCATGGATTGCAACCGGAAGCGGAAAGGCAGCTCCACCGACTACCAGTAAGGCCTTCTGGGCTCCTCTTCCTCTGCCTGAACTTGGTGTCTACTCCTGGCACGCTGAAGGGCTGGCTCCTGTTCCTCCTGGAAGAAGGGGTCCTCTTTGTGGAAAGGGCTGGAAATGAAAGCTACAAGTCTAGGCGGCCATACAGTGGGGTCTATTGTTGTTGTTGTTTTTATCTCCCCACTGGATTGCAAGCAGGATGGAGCCTCCAGCACTGCTGAGGCACCCACATCCCCCCTCCTGTCCCCAAATTGTCCCACATCAGGGGAAAAGGAAGAGCCCTAAAGCCAAGGTCTACCTTTTACCGTTTCCTTTGTCCTCCTTGGCTCCCTTGAGCCAGCTGGCTTAGCCCAGTGCAAATTTGTCCTGGGTGTAACCTCGTGGTTTCAAAGAGAACTTTGCCTGAAGGCCTCTCTGAGGAAGACCTCGGTTGCTTAATTGTTTGTGGCAGGTGTGAGTGCAGGTCCTCTCCCAAAGCACCGTAGGAGCATTGACACCACCCTGAAACATTACTCCAATTACTATGTACCTGTTATATTAAATAGTATTTTTGTTTCTTTTTAGACTTGATGACTTTTCTTTTGAGTAAGTAAATTTTCCCACTTACAGTCCACTCTTGTATATCTGTACACACACCCAGGGGATAGGGCGATGCGGAGAACCTTCTAAGGCACGTTTTGTTTTGTTGAGGCAACTGCGTGCAATCTTATCCCGACGTCCACTGGAGAGGTTTTCTTTTGTTTAATGAGGGAAAAATCTCCAAGGAGGTGTCTCCCCCACAGCAGATGTCCTTTCTGCTGAAGTTCACAGGTCGAATTTGGGGAGCACAGTGACCGAAGGTCAGATGCCCACTAGGAGATGCTATGATTAATGTGTAAGTGACCCCAGATGATTGAGCAGGCGACTCCCAGGGGATGGAGAGTGGGTGTGAGGCCTGAGAGGGTTCTTCTGGACCAGTCCATCCCCCACAGGGAGGCCAGGAGTTTTTCCACAGACCTCTTGTCTTGAGCAAGTTCTCGTGGAGTCACCGGTGCCTTCTAAGACCTCTGCGATCTAAACCTGTGGTCCCCTGTTGTGTCCCCACCCAAGACCTCCAGGTTTCCCTCATGGACCCCTTGCAAATCTTCTGTGATTTGTGGAGACCATATTAAGCACCCCTAGCCCCCTTCCCGGTCATCTTAATGTGCTGAATGTATCTGATCTGTCAGGCGGAGCTCTCTTCACCTGAGATGATGATCCAGGCCTTGGTGAGCAGATACGAGCCAAGACAGAAGGGGAGGGAGAGCTTTCATTTTCCCCTGTGGCCTGAATGGTTTCTCTGCTGTGCTTTAGGACTAGCTGGAGAAGTTCTCTGCCTGTGAGGCAGCCAAGGGCTCCTGGTTGGGAACCACTGTCCCAGAATGCCCATGATGTGATTTAGTGCTCCTGAGAAAAGTGGCTTTTGCCCTTGAGGCTCCATTGCTTGAAGGGCCATGTCCCTCTGTTCTTCCCAGACAAAAAAGAAGGAAAGGCTCAGGTGCCAGTCAGGGCCCTCCTGCTGATAAGCTTAGGGGCTGGAGAAGGGTGTGGGCTGACCCCAGGGAGATTTGGAACCCCCTTCTTGGAGGATTCTAGTCTGTTTTCTGTTGAACCATAAAGTGCCATGAAACTGGGACCTCTGGAGTCTATAAAAGGGAGGTAGATCCCTGCCGTGACCCCAGGACGCTCTGTGGCCTGACAGGGTTCCATGCCCCTTGGCCCCACTCATGCCCTGGATCCCAGCTCCTTAGGCCGAGGAGGTTCCCACCTGGCTGAGAACCAGAACACTGGGTATCAGTGCCTTTGAGAAGCTGCCTCAGGACTCCGCTCAGTGCTTCTCCGTGGGTACATTCGTCTCTCCCCCCCCCCCCCCCCACCAAATATGCACAGGTATATTTGAGGCTTGGTATGTTCTGCAAATGAATAAACTCCATTTATCCAGAATGATGGGAACAATGAGGTATTCTGGTTATTTGGATACTCTGATTAAGAATGTCCATAAATGCTGTGTATTCCCGATCTTCAGAATATGGCCTAAAATATTACCATGCAAGCTCTGTGGATGACCATACGTAGCTTTTGTTTGGTCATCCAGAAACCCGGTCCTAGTTTCGTAGTAGGTGCAAGCTGTGTGTGTCTGACGATCCTGTGTCGATAATCAGTACTGTGGCCATTTGAACATTCTGACTATTTGGTTTCTGGATAAATGAGAGCCTTCCATGTTGTAAGAAGCTGCTTCGTATGTCTTGATTAACAAAAACTCACGTTCTCTCTTGTTTTTTTCAGAGAAAGCATGGACACAGACAAAGACGACCCTCACGGAAGGTACCATGAACCCAGTCGTGACCTTCATCCTGCTAGTGGTTTTCCTTGCATAATTACGTGTTCTGTTAGTTGGCGCAGATCTCACCCATGTCCTTGACTGGGGATAAGAGGGAGGCTGTGAGCCGGGGAGTTCAAGATGGTCACCCCTGGCCCCCGGCGTAGCTAACATCAGGAGCCCTTGTGTGTTGAGAGAGAGGACAGGGATTAAGCCGGGAAATGAATGAAGCTGGGAAGAAAAGAGAGCTTTGTAACTTGGCCATTAGTCTCCTAGGGATCGTGTTTTATCTTTTGCTTTTTTTTTTTCTTCCGTTCCAGGTTAGACTACACAGAGCACCAAGGAAGGATAAAAAATGCAAGGTAAGGGCGGGCCTGTCTCTAAACCGTCCTGGCTCTGGGTGTTGAGAGCACGGCTGAGGTGGCTCTGTGTCTGGTCCCTGCTGGTCTGAGCATCCTTTCGGGGATGGGGAAGGGGTTGAGGGCCTTCGCTTGAGGTGGCCGCCTGCCCCTTGTCCCCTCCACACTGGAGTGGCCTTCGCTCTTGGCTGTCTAAGCCCATTAAACCTGAAGGGGCCCTTGGAGTAGCAGGAAGTCCTTCAAGGCTGAAGCTTTTCCCCAGCTGTCTTCAGCAGGTTGCTGCTTCCTGACTCGAGGGCCCCCAGAGGAGACCTGGCTCAGTGACTCGTGCTTGGGCTGGGCCTCCCCTCTCAAAGTGGCCCTCCCTGCACTGTGAGGCCGGACATGGGGCTCCTTTGAGTAGATTCTTTGACTCGGTCCTTCCTGCCTCCAGCCACATGTGCTGCCCCCATCCACGTGGGTCTTCCGCGCTCCTGCCATTAGCTCCAGGGCCCTCTGAGGCTGTCATGCCATAGAATTTGACTGACCTGAGACTCCTGGCTTCCCCCTCCTGCACAGCCTAGCCTTGGTGGGGGGTCCTGCTTGGTGGCTCTGTTGCTATGGCAGCAAACTGCGTTTCCAAGGGTGATGCACCTCCATAGGGACAATCACAGTGGCAGGTACAAAGTAGTCGGGGAGAGTGCGTACCTGTGGAAGCACCCTCCTGCCTTGCTGCGTGGCCATGCCGGGGAGGGAAGAGTAGAACATTCTTCAGAGGAAGCTCATTTTTCAGAGGAAGCTCTCGGGGACAGATGCAGCGTCTGCTATATCTTGGTGGGGTCGCGGTTGGTCCAAAGATGGCGGCATTGGTTACCTAGTGACTCAGTCAGGGAGTCTCTGACAGGTGCACCGCGGGCTCCTCACAACCTCAGAGACCACTTCGGGATCACAGGATCCCCCCAGTGGCCATTCCAGAAGCTTCACTCTTTGCAGACCCCACCTCCCTTCTCTTTCCTTTCATGCTTACCTTAAAATGCAACCTTACAGAGGCTGAGAGGAAAAGAAATGAGAAATCAGCCCTCCAGTTTGCTCTGAGCAGACAGTTTTGGTTGTTTTTTTTGTTTTTGTTTTTGTTTTGTCCTATTTCTCCTTCATGCTAAGTATGAGGGAGGCCTACAAAACCCCAGTAGTGACCCCTGGCAGGGAGGCCACTATTTTGGTGACTAGTCAAAAAGTCTAGTTCAAAACCTGGTGCACGTTGTAAAGGTGGCCTGTCAGGGGAAATGTCAAAACCAGTTACGGCTTATTTTTGTCGTCGTTTCCCTGAGGCTCGGCCTCATTTTATAGAAATCGTTTTTCCCCTTGTTGTGCAGGGAAGCTCACAGTCAGATTGAGAAGAGGCGTCGGGATAAAATGAACAGTTTCATTGATGAGTTGGCTTCCCTGGTGCCCACGTGCAACGCCATGTCCAGGAAGTTAGATAAGCTTACCGTGCTGAGGATGGCCGTTCAGCACATGAAGACGTTACGAGGTGAGACCTCGGGCTTCATCTTCTTTGTGACCTTGTCCGCACATGTTGCCTCCCTCGCCTCAGTTGTGCCTGAGTCCCCAGTACAGTGTGTGTCAGTTGACAAATGTGCAGCCTTGAGCAACAGGCCTGGTGCCACGTGGGGTGATCACTGAGCTTACATGGGGTCCGGTTGGGGTTTTGCAGCCGTTCCTCCTGCCCAGGGGGTAGAGGCTGTGATGCATGCTCGTGTCTGCACGTGCCTGTGATCCTCGGGTGCCGTGTGTAGCCGAGGGGGCCACACATCTTGCATGTAGGGTGGCCTGGGTGCCGGCTGTCAGAAGGACGGGTGCACCTAGGGATGCCGGTGGGGGGGTCCCTTCCTGTCTTTCAGAGGAAAATTCACCATGGCTCCTTTAAGGAGTGAGTCACCGGCTGATGGTTCTTGCTGCATTTTACTGTCAGGGATGAACACTGATGGTATTTTCATGTTCCTGGAACATTCCCAAACCAGATAGAGTCTTCACGAGGGAGGCAGCGTCTTCCTTCCTCTCCGAGCACGGGGCGGGCGAGCACGCGGGGCAGGAAGGTGGAAGTGGCGCTCCGGTGGGGCCTCGGACCCTCGGAGGGAACTGGAAAGTGGGTGCTCAGTCCGCTCAGACCTCTGACCCGCGTGCTACAAGGATTGTGTCTTCGTGTTTCCACAAAGCCACCAGAAGGGCACAGTCGCCGGTTTTGTCTGACTTGCGATCCCCATTCAGACCTGTCTGCGTCGTGTCCACTAGAATTTCCTCTTAGTGAAGGTGATAGAGATTAGGTTATTACAAGCTAACTTTTATTAAGTTGGAAGGAAACGAGTGACACATCTCGAGTCATAAAAAGCCGGGATGTGGCTCAGCCTGTGCCTGGTTAGTTGATGTGAAAGTCCCAGGCACATCTGTCACCCTCCTTCCCCGTGTGCTGTGAATCATGGACCTTTTCTGTTTTATTTCTTCACTGTTCTGTTTTTGCGGATTCCAGGTCATTTGCTGCTGGCATTTTTCTCTTACTGTTCTCCGATGCGATGCCAGACTGACGGCCTTTTAAGCATCTTGTCCCCTCTCAGCCCGAGGACCCAGAGCTGTAGTCACTTAAGTGATGCATTTCTCTGGGTTGCCAAGCTCATTTGCCTCGCCCGATGAAGAAGCACTCCCACCAAACGCCGTCTACAATGTATTTATTTACTCAGGGCCTGGCAGCCTGGATGATTTCCCAGGAAGGCTCAGCGTGACGATTTGAGGGACTGCTGGTCAACCCATTTAATGTCAATCTTGGGAGGAGGGAATCCTCCCAGGACCCTCTGCCGCTTGGCTTCCGGTGCTGCCTTCTCTCTTTGAAACAGATTTTTCCTTCTGTCTATTACCTCTTGGCTCCCCTCCAGTGGCCAGAGCAAACTCGCTAGGTCCCCTGTGGGCAACAGTGTTGTTTTTTCAATGGCTTCTGTCCGAGGCCCGATCTAGCCCTGTCTCTGTTAAGGAAAAAGAAAGTAAGATTGAAGTTCCAGGTGGCAGGGGCCAGGCCGCATCTGGAAGGGTGGAGGCGGTGAAGTGGAATGAGACGTTACCTGAATAGAAAGTGGACCAACTCTTTCTCTTTTCTTCTCCCTAAGGTGCCACCAATCCATACACAGAAGCAAATTATAAGCCGACTTTCCTGTCAGATGATGAATTGAAACACCTCATTCTCAGGGTATGTCGCAATTACGAGCTTGTTTTGTACACACTTTTATGAATTTCTGGGTGAGGTACCAGCCTGTGGGAATTTGATGTCTAACCTTTGGACCTTCTGAGGCCCCTCGTCTTTTGGGTCTCCACCTCTGTCTGGACAGTCTTCACATTCTTTCCCTGAGGTCTTCCTCCTCCCCTTCCACGCTTGCTTAGACAAAAATGGAAGGCCCAGGCTACTGTGGTTTTTAAATAGAAGGATGCAGGATTTTGTCAAAAATAGGTAGTGAAGAATCCCATTCCCGCATGAAGGCTTTAGAAAAGGATGGACACCGATAATTGAGCATTTGTCGTCTTCTCACTTAACCGCTGGCGCAAAAACATCCACATCTACTCTTCCGCCAAAACCCCATCAAAGCAACAAAGCTTCCAAAGACTCCTCTTGCCAAGGAGGAAAAGAAATGGGGGATGCGAGGCTCTCCCCTCCTGGCCGTAGCGCTCACTTCATCTTGCTCCTCTCTGCGGAGAGGCCGTCGAGGTGGCGCCATGCAAACTTGGCTTCCGTGTGGGATTGGGTCTGCCTCTGGGTAGAGTGAGATCAACTTGGAAATCGAAGGGAAAGAAACAGGATTCAGAAACCTGTCCTCTTGTAAACTATAAAAAGAAAAACAGAAAAACCTAACTGAAGGGAACTATACCAGCCTCCTTCCCCCCACAGCCAGGGTGGACCTTGCTTGCTAAGCTCCTACAGTATCTGGGCACCTCTCTTGAGCAGACATTTGCCAGGCCTTGGGACACCAGGCCCACTCTGTTGTCACCCTGACTTTCAGCTCTGCCGGGCTTCCGGTCCTCTGTACGTCTGGCCTGTGTGCTCACTCCAGCATTCTCTACCCATCCCTGCCTCGCGTGTTATCTTAATTGGAAAGCTTTCAGCTGCAAGGAACAGATGACCTGATGAACAAATGGGGTTTTGTTTCCCAAATATAGCTGGTCCTGGGGTAGGCCATGAGGGGGTGGTGGCTCCGTGAGGGCGGCCAGAACCAGGCTCTTCCTGTCTTCGAGAACAGTCCTGCTGAGCTAGTGTACAGCTTGCTTCCTCAGTGTAGCCACGCCAGCCAGACACAAGGGGCAGCGCAGTGTCTAGCCCAGCTGTCCCTCTTCTCAAGAAAAGCTGTGCCTTCCTGAAAGCCCGATTGTAGATGTCAGCTTCTCCAGAAGATGTTACCTGATGACCCCTAGCTTCAGGGCAAGGATTTAGATTTTTCCCGCCATCATAGTAGAGGCAGGCGAGGGTCCCCCATCAGCATTTGCCACACACACTTTCCAGAGCCACAGCCATTTGCTAGATTTTCCTCCGAAAGTGGCTCTCACCACCCAGTACAGAGCGTCAGCTGTGGTCTGGTTGGCCTGGGATGGCATGGGCCTGGTGCCTTCCTTGCCACAGAAGCCATCCTATTAGTGCCACGTTTTGGGCCACTGTGATACCATCCCTCCCATTCCTGTACATGGATTATTGTTAGGTCAGGTTTTGTCCATCCTGTATAGGTGCACTTGGGTTTTTTGAACTTCTGTTTCTACCAAAGTCTATTTATTGGGTGGCCCTATGTTCCAGGTGGTCATTAGTGATCCTTCGAAGCTGCTTGCGATAGGTAGATCCCACAGGCAGGCCTGGTGTGTCTTTCGTTTTTGAGACTTAGTTCTGTATGCACGGCCCTTGGAAAATCCAAGTCCACAATAAACACGTTGGGGGCGGGGGGGGGGGTGTCCCAGCAAGTTTGGGATGGTCCTTGGGCCACCTCTGCCAGGGCACAGTTACTCTGACGCAGCTCTGCACTGCCCTCTCCATCCTCCTTTCATAAGGCTGGCCCGGTCCTCAGGGAGGACCTGCTGCAGTTAAGCTACTAACTGTGTCGGCAGCAGCTCTGGAGAAACCACCAGGGCTGGCTTCATGGGCACGCACCCTACGCAGCCACACGGGGCCCAGCGCTTGTTTTAATGTCCTGCTCTTGCTGTCTGGAAGATCCTGACTTTTGAACCAGGGCCTCTGCATATCCATTCTGCACTGGGCCCCGCAATCCCGGGACAGGGCCTGATTGCCGTACTGCTGATTGGATGTCTTTAGGGGAAAAAAATGAATGTGTGTATATACACAAACGGGTTTGGTTTTGAACACCTATAAAGTGTACGAAGCCTGTGTTCTCTATAGGTTTCTCTCTGTATGTATCTTTATAGATCTACATGTAATATATAAAGAAGCTCCCTTTGCAACAGCAAATGTTTAATAACTTGCTCCTACTTTTCTGAATTTCCTGTCACATGCCCACACTTGCCAGGGTATGGACCAAGGATTTTCATGCCGTTTAAGCTAAATACTTCATCTCAGGCTTGCCTTTCCTGTGCTTCTGCATCCTGCAGCATCAGTGGTGCTGGGTCTCCCCCGATGAAACCTCTCTGTCCCCTGCCCCACCCCTGGCATCTGCCTGTGGCCATGAGGCACCATCTAATCCCTTGCCATTCCGGGAGTCCACTTCCCAGAACTTTTGTGCACAGACGGCGGGGGCCGCTCAGGTGGTGTTGGAGGGGTGGGCAGCGGGAACTGGACTTGTGCTTTTCCTCACCAGTGCAGGTCTGACTTCTCCACCAAGAGCTTTCAAATGGCTTTGGCAAGTGGCGTGTCAGGGCCAGCCTGGGTGCTCCACCTCCCGTGTTCTGAAAACTAGGCAGGCGCCCCCAGAGCTTTGGCCTGCCTCCCCCGCTAACCCCGTCCTCCCTCGCCAGGGAGCCTGCCCTGTCTTCTGCGGCGCCGTGTGCCCACGGCACCCCACCCATCTCCACTTGTCAGGTGGCCCCTAGGCCCTGGCTCCTTCACCTGGTGGTGTTTATCTGCCCGGGGGAAACAGAGTCAGGATGTTTGGAGCCTTCCCTATAGGCTGACGGGAGCTCACTCTCTCGCCCTGGATGGGTTGCAACCCACTTTGTTCCCATCAGGGGTTCAGCATTCCCTCCAGGATGTCGCAGGCACCTCTTCCGAGTCACCTACCTTTTGTGCTGCTTCCCTGCACCAACGAAAGCCTCAAGACACTTCTCGTGTTAGATGTGAGACTGTCTGCAAGGTGGTGCGCAAGTTATTAATACCCTATTTTTTGACAGAACGAGGCTTCCAGCAGATGGTGCTTGGAAAGTCTCTTCCTCTCCACTGTCCTCCCCTGCCCTGTGCCAGCTTAGGGGGCCAGCTTAGGGAGGGAGCGGCCCCAGCTCCCTTCTGGCTGAGGGGCCTGGCGCCTTCTCAGCGCAGTGGTTCCCCTCCTACTGCTTTCCTGTCTGCACAGGTGCCTGTGCCATTATTTTGCCTCTGGCACACGAATTCATTTCTTAGTTCTTTGAATTAAATTACATCCCCAGAGGCCCCTCTGTGGAAAAGGGAATTGGGTTTCTCTAGATTTTTCCAAAGAACAGACTGAGGACTGGTGAATAAAGCAAGATTAGAACTGTGTTTGCTGAGCCTGAAAGCAAGCACGTGACCGAGCGTGGAGCACCCTCCGCATCCCTGGGAGGCCCCCGGCTGGAGCCGAGCGGTTGTCCGTCCTCAGAGCCCTGGGTGTAGGGTTCACGTGCACCTAGACCCCACGAGCTGCAGCTCTCAGACTCTGCAGCTTTGGTATTTATCCGCTTCAGTCTAACAAATAGCATCCTGTCTCCGTATCTGCCTTTCCTGGGACTTGAGATGTTTTACCTGCATTTAAAGTGAAGGAGAAGGAAAGAGAACGGAGGGGAAAGTTTTGCTTTGCTTTGCTTGCCTTACTTAGGATGTAGGCAGCCCAGCCCCGGATCCAGAAATGATCTTTGAGAGCAGTAGTTCTCCATCCTGTGTACATTAGAATCATTTGGGGTGGGGGTGAGAACGATACTCCTGACCCAGCCCCACCCCAGGCCATCAGCGCGAAAACAGCAGCAGCACAAACACACAACGCGCCGCTCCAGCTGTTGAGAACCATCGGAGAGAGCGCTCCGTAAATGGCAGTGTTCAGGCTGAGGGCCAGGGTGGCCGGGATATCGGGAGGGGGTTTTGATGTAAGGGCTCCTTTCGATCTCAGATTCTATGATTCTACATAGTTACAAGTAACAAAATAAAACAGGACATTTCCAGACCTTGATATACTCCAAGGAAAATTCTTAAAATGAATTCAGTGTTGTAACTGAAATTGCTTCCGTTGGACCGTCCCCCGTATGACGACGACGACGATGATGATCCAAATGTCCATACCTGCCTTTGAGAGAATCTTCTTCTTCTCATGAGGCGTTCCTTTTGAGCGTCCTGGGCTCAGGATGCTTGTGAAACTCGATGAGTACAGTTCTGTGCTTTGGATACTTAGCAGACAAATCCTTAGTTGCTATCAGAGTGATTACAAACCGTGTTTCCTAAAGTGCGGTAAATTGATTATCCATTTCTCCTGATTAGGCAGCAGATGGATTTTTGTTTGTCGTAGGATGTGACCG
Organism: Canis lupus dingo; assembly: GCF_003254725.2. Taxonomy (NCBI): domain Eukaryota; kingdom Metazoa; phylum Chordata; class Mammalia; order Carnivora; family Canidae; genus Canis; species Canis lupus. The sequence continues at coordinate 36,818,338 of NC_064263.1, forward strand.
AGGGAAGATACTCTTCGTCTCAGAGTCTGTCTTCAAGATCCTCAACTACAGCCAGGTATTATTGCTTATGCTTCTGTTGGTGATGGGCAGCCTCACGGCTGCCAGAAAGGTCACCCCACTTTTTAGAATAATTATAATATACAAGCCACACATAAAAGGCTTATATTATAACTCCCCCCCCCACACACACACACACATACCCAATGCTTCTTCCAGAAAATTTGTAATTTCTTAACAGAGAAGTAAATTTAAACCTAGAAAAAAAAATTTTTTTTTTAAGTTTTATGTATTTTTTTTAGAGAGAGAGAATGCATGGCAGGAAGGGGCAGAAGGAAAGAGAATCTTAAGCAGCCTGCAATCAGTGCCGAGCCTGATATGGGGCTCAGTCTCATGACCCTGGGATCATGACCTGAGCCAAAATCAAAAGTTGGACACTTAACCGACTGAGCCACCGGGGTGCCCCTAGAAAAAATCTTTTTAGTATGTGTTCTATGCTTCCCTCACTGGAAGGTTTGACTGTGATCTCATCAGCAGCTTTATACTTTCTTATTGCTGCACAGTGAATATCCCGCAGCTAGAGAGAGCGGGGGAGGCACGAGGCAAGGGGCTACCTGACCAGGAAAGGCAGATGATAACCAGAGAATGAAACAATGGGGATCCACCCATACTGTGTTTGTGATGATGTATCCCTTTTTCGTTCTATTGAATCTCGGCTCCTTCTAAAAATAAAAAAAAAAAAAAGAGTGTAATAATACCTTTTATGATTGTTCATAGGATGCAGTAAGATAAGCATGCCCAGAAGCTTCTAGAGCAAAGTTTTTTAAGCAGGGACACTCTGTCCCTAGCATTCTTATTCACGTATCCACCCATGCATCCACTTATTCACTCATTCCTTCACCTGCTGGTGTTTGCATGGGAAGCTGGTAAGGCAGCAGAATTGAAGAATCAAAAGGATATTTGTGTGAACTAGAATGAATGTAAGTTGAATGTATCCAGAGTGTCTTGCTCTTCTTGGTCTTGGGGCAAAGTTATGAAGGCAGTTCTTATTTTCCCTGCTGCCACACGAGGCCGTGGAGGCACACGGTGTGACACAACACCACGAGGGCTCAGTGGGGCTAGAGTCCCCGCCCACACCCTGTGCTCCTAGCAGGGCACTTGTGGCATCCGGAATAAATAACAGGGAACACGTACAGCTGAAAGACTCCTGCCTTCGAGGAGCGTGAACTATTTATAGAAGTATAAATATACGCCCTTCCCCCTCCTGTGTCACGGACACCAAAGTCCCGATGCCTCGCTCCCTGTCCTGTGTGTCCCTAGGCACAGCGATTGGACAGGTTACTTGTTCACACTGGACATATTTGAAATTCCCATGCCTAGAAATACAAACTAAAACGCAGAGCGCCTGTTGGCGAAGTTGTATTCCACGTGCTGTTGACGTGTGGTTTCCACGCTTCCTCCCCACAGAACGATCTGATCGGTCAGAGTCTGTTTGACTACCTGCACCCTAAAGATATCGCCAAAGTGAAGGAGCAGCTCTCCTCCTCGGACACGGCGCCCCGGGAGCGGCTCATAGATGCAAAAAGTGAGTCCAGGAGCAGGCCGCGGCTGCTTCCTCGGGGCCCGCCCGCACGGCTGAGCGAGGACCGCAGCGTGTGCCGATGCGCTCAGCCCCCGGCCTCCCTCCTCTCTGCCCCTTACCTGGGTCACACGTGCTCTCCCGGGCTCAATGCGGTTATCCACCTACCTTCGTATTTGTTTTGCTTTACGTAATGTCCAAATCCACAGGGAGGAAAAACAGCTATTTTGATTCTTTCTGGGTTTTAGACTCGCCCCCCCTCCCCCAGAATCTATAAATTCCCAGTTGTGTGCCCCTGAGTTTAAAGGGCTCACACCAGTTTGATTTGTGCCCCCTGAAAAAATTCCCTCTATTTACTCGAGTTACACTCATGCAGCCTCCTAAGATAAAAGTAAGAAAACTTGAAATATAAATTGGAAGTTTCTTTGGCCAAAGTGGTTCCTCATTAGTTGGGGCCCCCTCCTGGCTTCACGTTCCCCCCCCACCGCTTCTCTCACCCGTGTCCCCCCTCCCCGTCCCTCCTGCGTGAGGCCCTGTAGGTCTTCCCCCATCAGGCTCTCCCATCCGGGGAGTCTGTGTGCTCCGGCAGTTAGGAGCGTGGAGCCTGGAGTCTGGTTGCCAGGCTCACTTCCTGGCTCTACCGTTTGTCAGCTGTGACCTTGAGCAAGTTACTTAACCTCTCTGTGCCTCCGTTTCCTTATCTACAAAATAGTACCGGTTTCGTGGGGTGGTTGCGAGGATTAACTATATCACTATACATAAAGCACATGGGGCAGCTCCTGGCACACAGTGGGCACGGGGTCAGTGCCGCGAGCTCACCGGCCAGTGTGGTCATGGCCCAAGTTTCCTGCTTGCACGCTCCCCCATGTCAGTCCCCAGAGGGAAACGTCCCCAGAGAGACCTCCTTTAAACCATCCTTTTCATTAAGGCACTCCTCTTCCGAAAACTTCAACGTGGCCCCCGGTCCCTGTTGCCTTTTCTAGTCTGGCCCTGGCAATTTTTGGTAGTGACACGAAGAGAAAAAGGAGGTGATGTTTGGTCCTTGCCTTTAAGGCTTGTGCCATACAGTCGAGGAGACCTGGGGCCAGCACCCCACGTGATAGGTACCTCCATAGAAATAGTGCCAAGCAGAGAGAACAGAGGACTCGTTTTCATGTGGACCCGAGGACAGGCATCCCCGAGGAGGTGACGGCTGGGGTGGGTCTGAAAGGAGGAGTCGCGGTGGGTGCACCAGGTGATAAAGAGAAGAACAGAGCGGCGGGGGGGTAGGGGTGGGGGGAGGATCTCAGGATGGAGACGCATCCCCACTGTGTGCTAGGGTGAAAAGGAGCGGGGAGGGGGCCGTGTGCATTCCAGGGAGGCTCAGCCGGGAGGCCCTGTGGGAGGTAGGTTGGAGGGGTGACGTCCAGGAGCAGCCCCGGCAGTGGCCCCCTCTCTGGCTTCTCCCACGGTGGGCGCTCGTTATCCCCGGACAGTCTGCAGACCAGTAGCCAGTGTTCGCAGCAGGATCGCAGTCCCGCTCCTACCGGTAGCTGCTTTCTAGGAGATCTGGAAACCTTTCCAGATTGACAGCCCGCTCACCCGCGTTGCGTCTTTCAGGCGTCAGTGAGGAGGAATGGTCGGTATGAGGCAGTGAGGCAGGAAAGAGGAGGCTTTCTTCAAGGTCACTCTCCCCCTCCTGACAGACAATACTACTCTCAGTTTATCACATTTTGTGTATTGATTTGCAGCTGGACTTCCAGTTAAAACAGATATAACCCCTGGGCCATCTCGATTATGTTCTGGAGCACGACGTTCTTTCTTCTGTAGGATGAAGTGTAACAGGCCTTCAGTAAAGGTGGAAGACAAGGACTTCCCCTCTACCTGTTCAAAGAAAAAAGGTAACCATTTCACTTCTTCACGGTCTTCCTGTAGGGCCACCGGGGCGGCCCGGGTCGCGAGCTCGCGGTCGTGGGGTCGAGCCGCGCATGGGGCTCTGCGCCCAGGGTGGAGTCTGCTTCGGATCCCCTCTCCCTCCCACGCCGTCTCTTCTCTCTTGCTGTCAAGAAAATAAATAAAATCTTTTAAAATAAAATAAGAAAATCCTGATACAGGCGAGGCTGGCTCGGTGCACGGGAGCGCTCAGCACGGTGTTGGCTCAGTGGTCCCCTGCAGGTCCCGGGGGCCGTTGTCCCCTACAGGGTAGGGCCGTTGGGGAGCAGGGGCGATTGGAAAGCCCCGACGGTTGTCACAGTGACAGAGACTCGTGGGAAAGCTTCCTCCGTTTAAATTTTGTTTCCATGTGGTTGAGAAGGAACACCCTGAGCCACGATGCCCGCCGCCTCCGAGCATCCCGCTGCCCGCCGAAATTACTCTTGCCGCATCCACCAATGACTTCCATGTTGCCGAACACAACGGACACTTCATTTTTCTTCCATCTTAAAGTATTTTTTTCCCCTAGGATTCCATGAAACCTCCTACTTCTCGTCTCCCCCATCCTCTGCCACTCTAGGCCTCCTCCCCACCTCCTTTTGCTGGCTCCTCGTCTGTCCTGTGCCACCTTTCTATCTACACGTGATCCGTAGGCCATGTCTTCTCCCTTGGTTTGCGGTGCCACTTCCATGCCGGTGGCTTCCAAGTTTCTATTTCTGGCCCAGGTTTTTCTTTTGAGCTGCAGATCCGTAAGTCGGCTTCTTAAATCTATCTGCTCAGCCCTCTCAAGGGCACCTCAAACCTGATCTGTGCGGAAGTGACCACCGAGCTCCTCCCTGATGTAAATGGCACCACAGCACCTGGCTGCACATCCTGGGAGCTGGAGAGGCGCCCTCAGCCCGCTTCACTCCCTCTTCCAGTCCGGTCAGGTGCAAAGTCCTGCCACCATGAACCCCCTACAGAAGTTATCCGACTGCGCTTATCCACCTACCTCCCCGTTGACCGCATCCCTCAGACCCGGGCTACCCGCCGCTCTCACCGCGGCCGGTGGAGTAGGCTCCTCACACTTGCCTTCTCTCCACACAGCAGCCAGAATGATCTTTTTAAAGCAAACCTGTCTTTGGTTCCCTACTTAAAACCCTGTAGTGTTTCCCATTGCTCTTGGAGAAAAGTCAGGAGTCCTTAACGCGACCGCGACCGCCCCCACTCCACGTGTTCAGCTGTGGCGACTTCCTTTCGATGCCTCCTCCCCCTTTCTGCCATGGTCTCCGACTGGAATGCCTGCCCCCCACGCCTGTCCGTCGGCTCCCTTCAGCCAGCTGGCTGGCCTTGTCCTTTAGAGCCGGGCGTCGGGGTCAGGCCACCCCGGGCCCTCCTGTAGCCCCTGCAGGTGCCCTTGCTAGCACTTTCTTGCAGTTGCACTGTCACTCATTCATACGCTTGTTTGAGTCTGTGTGCTCAGTGCGGCACGTCTGATTGGTCTTCCGGTGACTACCCCGGACCTGATGCTCGGTGAGCGCCCCATAAGGATGTGCTCGTTGTTGAACTCCACAGCTGTTCTGCACGGAATGTGTCCAAGTGAAATCCTTCTCCCTCTTCTCTAAGGCAGACTCCATGTCCTCTCTTCTCCGAGTCCCTGAGCAGTAGCAAACATTCAATCCAAGAAAGGTGGAGTCCCCTTCGTTTTCTTTCTTTCATGCCAAATGTTTTGATATTCCCGCCAGACCCCACGAGTTCTCAGGAACCTCCCGGCCTCCTCGTCCTCACTGCGGGGCCAGAGCACATCCTCACCACCTCTTGCTGTGTGCTTGTCTTACTCTGTGTGCTCCTTGCTCTTCCGGTTTACCTATCGCTCTGCTCCTAGGGTATCCAAACCACAATTTCCTTTGCTGTTTCTCCACTTAAATACCTTCAGAAGCTCTCCATTTCTTGTGTGATAAACACGTATTTGTTAGCAAACAGTCTAAGACCCCAATAATCTGCCCCCAACTCACCGTTCCAGCTCCACCTCCAGCCCTTCCCTTTCCACTTCAGCCACACGGAGCTCTCTATTGTTTCTTGTACGGGGACGGGACGTGCCTCTGTGCTTTGTACCTTCTCAACCTTCGTATATCCTAGTCCCTTAGCCAGTGCTCATCCTTCTTGATCACCTCCTACGTGGTTTTCCTGGGCGGCTCTCCTCTCCCCAGGTAGATTGACTCCTTCCTTGGTATATGCGACGCCCTTGGCATAACCGGTCCTGCTCCACACGTAGGCCCCAGGATGATAGCTGTCTGCTTCTAAATCTTCCTCTCTTGCCAGTTCTCCCTTCCAGAGAGTAGAGCTTTGTTCACTTTTTGACTCCCTTCCCACATCCCGGGCCGCCGCAGGCTGCCCATGCCTGCTTGCCCAGAGCCGTCCTGTCACTGACCATGGACTTTGCTTTCTAGCAGATCGAAAGAGCTTCTGCACCATCCACAGCACAGGGTACCTGAAGAGCTGGCCACCCACAAAGATGGGGCTGGACGAGGACAGCGAACCAGACAACGAGGGCTGTAACCTCAGCTGCCTTGTCGCCATCGGACGCCTGCATTCTCACGTGGTCCCGCAGCCGGTGAACGGGGACATCAGGGTGAAATCCATGGAATATGTGTCTCGGCACGCAATAGATGGGAAGTTTGTTTTTGTAGACCAGAGGTAAGAGTCTGCGTACTACCCTTGAACAATAATGGTACAAGATTTTCACCTCTGAGTAAAGCAGAGAAGGCTGGGCCATCAGCTGGCTTCCCTGAGGGTAAAGAGAGAAGGAAGGGATGGGGATCTCTGCTAAAAAATGAGACCCATCCGAATGTCATCATAAACAGAGATTTTTCTCTCTAATGCTCTTTGGCGTGTAGCGACAGTTAAGGAGACATTGTCATGGTCTGAGGTCCATGGCCAGGGGAGAAATGATAGGCCTGGGATGCTGTCTGAGGGTGGGTGGAAGGTTCAGGACCACAGCTGGGATCAGAATTCTGGACTGTGGGGCTTGGAAAAGATGATCTAGTCCTGAGCTGTCTGGTACAGTGGATGTTGGCTATAGCAATCTCACATGGCTATTCGTTTTTTTTTTTTTTTTTTTTTTTAAGATTTTATTTATTTACTCATGAGAGATACAGAGAGAGAGAGAGAGGCAGAGACACAGGCAGAGGGAGAAGCAGGCTCCATGCAGGGAGCCCGACATGGGACTCGATCCCGGGTCTCCAGGATCAGGCCCTGGGCTGAAGGCGGCGCCAAACCGCTGAGCCACCCGGGCTGCCCGGCTATTCAGGTTTTAATTGAAACTACGCTCAGAGGTGTCCGGCCCCCTAGGCATACTGCAGGTGCTCAGCTACATGAGGCTGAGGGCACAGCCTAGCACATCGCCACTACAGAAAGCTCCATCGGCAACACTGACCTAGTCCAGTCTCACTCTTAATAGATGAGGAACTGGGGGCCCCCCGACGACTGGCCCCCTCCCATTCACAGCTGAGCAGTACTAGACCTGAGCCAAGAACCCAGATGTCCCAAGTTTGCCACTGCTCTCTGCTGTCTCCTTGAGAATATTCACCGGCTGATTATTTTTCTGGCTATTAGAAATAATCACTACACACTAGAAAAAAACACCACCATTTTCCAGGGCTCTAGTGTCCCCTGCCACTGGAGCTTCTGATGTTTGATCATCCTGATTAAAAAAAAAAAAAAAAAAATGTAGTGAGATAGAGAAAGTTTGCCCTGGGGTTTGGATTTCTATCACATTTTTGGCTAATATGGTTACATTTTTAAGCCTCCGTTGTTGGAAAACAGCCCCTTTGAAAGGCTTCTTTCCTTTCTTTTCCCCCTGCTTTTATAGTGTTGGTTAAGTTCAGTTGCACCAAAAAAAAAAAAAAATATATATATCTCCATATCCACATCCACCTAGTAAGCCCTCTGGAAGGCCATCCAGGGTGGACCTTGTTCTCATCAGCTCTGGCGGGGTTCATCCACTGAGCAGAGGCTGTTAACCATCTCAATAACTTTTTTTTTTTTTTTTAATATTCTAGGGCAACAGCTATTTTGGCATATTTACCACAAGAACTTCTAGGCACATCATGTTATGAATACTTTCACCAAGACGACATAGGACATCTTGCAGAATGTCACAGGCAAGGTAAGCTGGGCTGTACGAAAGGTCTTAAGGTCAGGGTGTCCCCCTGCTTCAAAACTAGTCCGCATAAACGTTCCAGAGAAATCTGCCCCTGGTGACGTGGGGGTCAGCCAGCCCAGAGGTCTCGAAGCCAACGTCTCTGAGGAGACGAGGCTGGTGTTCCCAGGCCCTGTTTATCCCCTCAAGGAGAGCCCACCTCGGCCTGCCTAGCAGTTTTCTGTACTTAGGACAGTGCAGTTTCTGGAAAGTCTCTCTTGTTCAGAGGATTTACAGGAACGCTGTAAAGATTTAGCTCAAACAATCTTGATTCTCTTTTCCATAAAACCCTGCAGTGCCTTCTGTATTTTCCCTTGACTTTTGGCACCGGCACAGACTAGCCTCCTGGGAGGGACCGGTACTGACCCCTTCCCTCTGTGTCCCATTGGTTCACCTCAGACCTGCACTTCCAAAGAGGTCCCTTGTTGTACCTCCGCTGCCACAGCCCTACTCAGGCCCTTGTGCCCAACCCATAATTGTGATCGACTCCTAGCAGGCCTCCCTGCTCCCTTCTGCCCCCAGCCCCTTCCATGTTTCATACTTGTCCCATTTATGCCCCAACAGATTGAGCTCGATAATGTCACATCCCTGCCTAAATCTCTGGCCTTTAGACTCCAGGCCTTTGACCAGTGTTCAAGGCCCTCCTCAGCTTCACCCCCACCAGGCCCTGCCACTTGTGGGGCACTGCTGAGTCCTTTCCTCCCTCCCTCTGACACACTTGTAGCCCTCCTTCCTCTGCGTAGCCGCTCCTCATTCCTATCCTGAGGGCAGGGGTCATGCACCGCCCCCCTCCATCCCCAGTGCCTGCCTGGCACACGAAAGGCGCTTGTTCCATGTTCGTCACATAAAATAATGAAATGTGACTAGGTGAGTGACGTCTCAGGCTTCAGATGTCCTAAAAGTGCTGCCCTGCCCTCTGGCTTTGTGATGGGGAAGGAACACGGGCCCTTTGGACACTTGTGGCTCCCTTCACAGCGGGTCCCGGCCACGCGTCTGAATTGCAGTTATTCCCTGGCGCCTGCAGTTCATACACTGAACAACAGCGAGAGATTCACAGATGAATCGAAAGGCTGCGAGTCAAGGCCTCAGAAGCAGCCCACCCCGAGGGCCGCCCCCGCGGCTCAGCGTGAGCAGTGCGGCAGGCCCCGGGCGCCTCAGTCGCAGAGCGCGAGCCCCTTGAAGGGTGGCGGCAGCGGGGTCCAGGCGCACTTAGGGTTTGCTTAGTTCACTGTGTTGGTCTGAGGAAGCAATATTCATGGTTTCTTTGCATTTTCAGTTTTACAGACGAGAGAAAAGATCACGACTAATTGCTATAAGTTTAAAATCAAAGATGGTTCTTTCATCACGCTCCGGAGTCGATGGTTCAGTTTCATGAACCCTTGGACCAAGGAAGTAGAGTACATCGTCTCAACCAACACTGTTGTTTTGTAAGTGTCCCCCCGCCCGGGAAGCTCTCTTGCCTCCAGGACAAATGCCCGGGCTCCTTACCTGGGAAGGCGGGTGCAGGCGGCAGCCAGTGGCGCACCCTCTAAGGCTACCGGCCGATACCCGGCGAGGCCTCGGGATGGGCAGAGGCCAAAGGGGTCGGTAACCAAGAACACGCTTCGATGTGCGTGCCGTGCAGGCCCCTGGCTCGTGGAATTGCCACGGGAGCAGCAACCGTTCCTTCCCGATACGGCAGTTAGCTTTTGACGCCCGAAGGCCCTGCACGCTGGGCGCCTGGGCGCTGCCGTGCAGAGGCCGACAGCCCAGGAGAGGCTCGCCCGGGTGCCGCCTCATGCTGGCCTTGGCTCAGGGCCCCCGTGCCCGCCGGGCTGGCCGCCCGAGCGCTGGCAGCCCAAAGCCCGCCTCAGAGGCCGCCACCTGCCAGGCGAGCAGGGAAGGGGCCCCTCTTGGGCGAGGACTGCTCCCCGCATCTCCTTCCCCATGGTGTCCAGAGCAGAGTGAGGGGCCGGGGCTAGGTCCCTGCACACTGGCAGGAGAGGAGGCCCCGTAGCAATGGCAGTGGGCGGCTGCAGTCACCTTCTCTGCCGGACTGTGTCCTCTACAAACCAGGAAGGCCCAGGCAGGCAGTGAGGCCAAAGGCCGGGATGCTGTCCACCGTGTTCTCGAACAGCGAGGAGACCTGCTGAGCCACTCAGGCAGACACTTCATTTTCTGGCCTGTCCAGGTCCAGAGTGGACACCGGACACCTTGGCCAAGGTGAAAGGTGCACGGTTCTGAGCAGGCCTGACTCATGTTTCCTTATTGCTGGGATGTTCACAGAGCCAACGTCCTGGAAGGCGGGGACCCAACCTTCCCGCAGCTCACAGCGTCCCCCCACAGCATGGACAGCATGCTGCCCTCTGGAGAAGGTAACTATGTACTGCAGGGGCATCGGGGCTTGCCCATGAGAAGCTGCTCGTGGCCAGTGTACCCCCTCCCCAACTATTTGGTGTCCCCAGCCCCCATATTTTATGGAAGGGAGGCTTCAAGCAGATGAGCCCTAAGGACGTTGTCCTCTCACTTTCTCTGTGGAGCCTGGAATACTGAGAGCTCGTTCCAAGGTTGCCGGGACCTTGGAAGCCCTTGGAATAGGAAACTCGTTGCTCCTCTTGGGCTTTCCTCCGTGTTGCCCAGTGCTGGGATGTGGTGCTTTTTGGTACTGTCACTGGCTCCTGGGGGGGAGGAGGGTCTCTGTCAGTGGGGCTCCCTTCTGGGCTTGGCCCTGGCCTCTGCACCTGACGTACCCTTCCACGGCACCACCTCCGCTTGCATGGCTTCCTTCAGTCCCCTCCTCTCCACCACCGACTCTTACATCTGATCTCTCTGTCTCTGGAGCCATAGGTCTGTCTCTCCACCTGCCTCCTGGACAGAGCCACCTGGAGTCTCAAAAGCACCTGAAATTTAGCCTCTCCAAACCGATTCTCTGCACTCCTTCATCTGGTTGGTTAAGCCAGAAACCTTGACTCTTCCTTCATGCCCGTTCTATCTGAGCACGAGGTCCTGTCCCTTCTGCCCCTCTTAGACTTCTCCATCTCCCTCCCATCTGTCGCCCGGATTGTTGCAGAGAATTTTTTAATCGTAGTCTTACTCCCCCACCCAACCCCTTTCCTCCGCTGTAGTTCACGCTCCATGCAGTGGACTTCCCAGTAACCCAACCTAAGTGCCTTTTCTGTGCGAAGTGTTTGGCACGCCTTATCTCTGGATCCTGTCTAAATCCATTAGTATGGCATCCAGGACCTTTCACCCAGGTACCTCCTCCAGTTTCATCTGTCACTCTTTCGTCATCGTTCATGATGAAGTTCTTGGAGTAGTCTCCCAAGTTGTGTCCTCCCTCAGTGCTCTTGCGTACATTGGTTGCTGTGCGTGGAACACCTTGCCCTCCCTACCTCTCTGCCCAGCTAATTTCTACTCCTCTCTCAAGACTCAGCTCAGTGTTAAACTTGCCCAGGAAGCTGTACCTGGGCCTGGAGGAGTTGGGTGCCTTGTACTTACCTGTCAAACTTACCACACTTTGTTCCAGCCATTGTTCATCTTGTTCATCCCCCTGTTAGACTGTGAGCTCCTTGAGGGCAGAGCTGCCGACTTGCCTCTGGGACCCTGGCTTGCTGTACAGCGGTAGTCGGTAAACGGATGTTGAGCGCGTGAGGGGAACTAGAGCCCTTGCTTTGGCCTCTGATCCTGGACGCAAACTTGAGCCTTCTGCTGGAATGGCTTTTCCTGACAAGCTGCAGCTCTGCTGTCCCTTAGGGCATAACCCTGAGGTTAAACTTCAAGTGGATCACAAGATGAACTGGTTTTAACTCATAATAGCATTTCTTCCTTGGTTCCCCTTTCCCACTCTCAGATTCCTTTGTTGTAGGTGGCCCAAAGAGGACCCACCCCACTGTTCCAGGGATTCCAGGGGGAACCAGGGCTGGGGCAGGCAAAATAGGTCGAATGATTGCTGAAGAAATCATGGAGATCCACAGGCAAGTAACACCTTCTAGTTGCTCCCTTAAACCAGTGGTTCTCAACCCAGGGCATTTTGCCCCCGAGAGCTGTTTTGTAATACCTGGAGATATTTTTGGTTGTCATAACTGGGTAGGACGTTGCTGCTAAATATCCAGTGGATAGAGACCAGGGATGCTGCTTGCTAAACATCCTGTAGGACACAGGACAGCCTCCCTGCCATCTCCTTCCACCCGAAACAAAGAATTTTCCAGTCCCAAATGTCAATGGTGCCGAGATTGAGAAATCTGGCCTTAAAGAGTGAAACCCAAACAGGCCAGAGTTAAAGGGAATTCTTTGGGGACTCAGTTTTCTCATTACTTTATTATGACTCAAGGGGCTCATGAGGATGGATGAACACTGTAACATTACAGGACTGCAGGAGTGGCGACAGTCCGTGATCTGGGCCTCAACACGACATTAGCTGCTTCTAGTCAAAGCTGCCTGGCTTCGATAAGAGCCCACGCAGAATCTCTCTTGAGAGGGCTTCTTTTCCATATTTAAGTAGTTTACTGGAGTTTGAGTTCTGGGCTCCTACTTGGCTGTGCTTAAGAGATTCACTTAACTTCCTGGTCTCTGTTGAATTAAGCCATAAAAGGCAGGTAATAACTATCTCCCAAGAATTGCTTTAGGAGTATGAGAGGTCTCAGGAATGTTCCTAGGGTAGAAACTGACATATGGTGAGTGCTCAGAGTAATTACATCTGAGTCGTGATTAAGAGGGAAGCAGTTGTACATTCAACTGAATTTGGGGAATGGAGAGGGTAGTAACCAGGTCCTTAGGGGAATGCACACTTAATGGAACATAATAGGAAAAGGGATAAACTATTCCCTGCTGCCGCTGGATTGATTCTCTCAGAATTGGTTCTCTCAGGAGAGCTGAAAGCCGGTTTTCTAGATGGCTCTTATCCCAGGGGGGGGGCAGGACAGCTCTGCTCCAGCGCTTGGGAATAATGGATATGATCCCTTGGGTCTACTTCAGGAAGATGTTGGGGCAGTGCGCAGTGAGAATCAGATTCTTACTGGCCACTACCTACATATTCTGTGCTTTGCCTGAAACCATCCAAGAACAGTGTAAAGCAGTCCTGGACCTCAAGGATCTTAAAATCTTTTGAGAAGTGTATTGTTTCTTTATGATAATAGTAAAAAGGAAGAGTGCATGAGCTGAAGCAAGGATGGGAGATTGCTAAGAATCCTAATAAATAATGCTGAGAAGTTTAGACTGGAAAAAAAAATTAAGACCCCATTCATTGTAGGATGCTGAGCAGATGTCCAGAATGTGCTAACAAGCATTATGGAAGCTGGACTGGAATAGAAGAGATGAAGGTGAACATGCTTAATAACCCAGGAATGAGGCCCATTCCTCAGTGATGATACCGTCTCAAAGAAAAATCAGTAATTTAAGGACAAGAAATCAAAGATGAAATAACAATGAAAAGGCAATCCCAAAATGGGGAACCCGGGGAAATAGTGGCTTCATAGACCTAAGTAGGGGAAGATGGGAGACATTCAGCAATTTTTCAGTAAGCGGTTCGTACCCATCTGTATGCTAAGAGTACATGGCGTATAGCTGTAGTCTGCCGGTGAGGAGCTTCTGCTCTGGGACAGAGAAAGCTTATTCACTCCCAAGTCTACGGAACTAGGCAACACAGGCCAATGGCCGGAGGACTGCTGAGCCATTGAGAGCAGGGTGCCTGGGTGACCCAGGAAGTTGCATTCATCTCTGTAGACGCTAAGGGCCTGGTGGTGACACAGCTGCCACCATACTCCAGCTTCACTGCCAGGCCATGGCTTCTTTCCTGAGCTCCTTCAGCCTGATGAGCATGTGTGGGGGTTTACAGTTCTAAGACTTTCTCTGCTAATCTACTATAGTGAGAAACGTACCAACTGAGAGGGCCTAGACCCATTTTTCATCACCTTTAAAAGGCAGTAGGGACAGCTGCTCTACTTACTACTACTACTACTACTACTACTACTACTACTACTACTACTACTATTACTGCTATTACTACTTACTGTTCCTACCATTGCAAGGCTACTTTCCAGGTGTGGGTTAGCCACCCTGGCACCTTCTACTTCCTAAGAGTATTCACTAGCTAAAAAGTATTTGTAGGGAAAAGGAAAAATCACTTGCTGTGCCTTCTAGTTCATGGTATTAAAGATAGACGTTGAATTTCTAAAGTCCCGTCCAACTCTGAGATCTGGATTCTACAAGAAATGAAACTGCCCACTTACTTGAAACTCAACAATCTGAAATCCAAACCCTAAACCAAGGGCTTTGTCAGTGAGATGCTGGACTCCGGGGTCTGCACTCTAGATCCGGTGCCTGTAGAATAAATACAGCTTCTCGCCTGTATTTGTAAATGTAATTTCACTGGAACAGAGCTATTCCCATCAGTTTCCATATGGTCTATGGCTGCTTTCAAGCTACAGTGGCAGAACCGAGTAGTTGTGACCAAGACTGTACGGCCTTGTACAGGTAGTTCCCGTTTGGCCCTTCACAGACAAAGCTGGCCAATCCCCATTCTAGTTCTTACCCTACCCCTCACACACCACTGAAGGAAAGAAATCTAACTAACTCCTCTTTTCTCTGACAGAATAAGAGGGTCATCACCTTCCAGTTGTGGCTCCAGCCCATTAAATATCACAAGTACACCTCCCCCTGATGCCTCTTCTCCAGGAGGCAAGAAGGTAAGGCTGATGACTCTTAGACTAAGGCCCCTCTTAATCCAGAGAGCCTCTTGCCCACGTTCTGAAATGCTGGGGTCGGGAGTATATAATTACCACTGTGGTTGCTGAAACAAGTTGGACCCTCTTCCTTTTAAGTTAATGCACCTGTGTGAGTTTGGGTATAAAGCTTACTGGTGGAGCTGGAGAGGCTTGCTGACGTCCTTAGACAATTTATTCCATGTGAATGGAGGAAGGTAGAAAGGATGTTCTAAGGAATGGAGGGAGCAATTCAAAAGCTCCCATGAAGGAAGGATTAGTGAGTACGTCACGTAAAAAACTCTTTTTCTGCCAAGAATTTTCAAGGGAGAAAATATCATTAGTCTCTAGTGCAGGCACTGGAAACTGTGATACTAGCAGGAGCACGTGGGTGCTTTGGAGGGCAAGCCACGCCTTCACAGCTGCAGAATGCATGGGGCTCTGCTGCCTGGGTTTCCCGGGATGTGTCAGCACTGGGTACAGGTACTGTGTCGGTCACCAGCCCTCATGAAGAGTTGGCTAGAAGATTATACCGTCAGTAGGCTTAGAGGCCACTCATGTGTTTTCATCTTTGCCAGAGAATTTACAAGTGTAGGGCCATATTAGTTGTAAATCCTAAATCTGTAGTGCCTGATGTTTTTTGTTTTCTTGGGTTTTTTGGTTTTTTTTTTGTTGTTGTTGTTGTTGTTGTTTTGTAGTGCCTGATGTTAATTTAGGTTAGGATGACCCAAGGGCCAGCATCTTTGGACATAGTCTTCTTTCCCTTAGCTCCCAAACCATAGAGAGAGAAAAAAAAATATTAGCAATTTATATAGACAGGACTCCTAGAACACAAATTATATCAAAAGCAGGACATGGGTTTTCAAAACTTCAAAATCTTTCTTAAAGATTAAGTGCAATGTGGCATCAAACCATATCAATGAAATCCCTGCACTCTACTATATAAAAATCCATTGGTATACCTTTGCATGATTTTGAAGTATCTTGCATTGGTCATTTGGAAAATACTGGCTGAGTGAAGCAGATCTAACTGTTGACACATTTCAAAACATCTCCATTGTTGTTAATATTACCTCTATCATCAGAAACACTGGCCAGGTTCTCTGAGGCTCAGGTTACCAGGAGTTGCGGTGCTGCCAGGTAGGATGGGGCAAGGACAGCTGGTGAGTAGAGAGTGTAAGGTCAGCTTCTACTAGGGCAGCTCTATTTTTACATATGAATTTTCTGTAAAAATTTCTATTTGAAAATAAGTTTTGATTCCACCTCCCCTCCCCCACCAAAAGTTAGAAAGTCAATAAATTAATGTGTAAGAGTGGTCAATGAAAGACCTGGGCTTGAAGCCTGGCTTTGCCATGTGCTAGCTGTGTGACCCTATAGAATTATTTAGCCCTAGTTGTTGTTTTATATAAGGGCTACTAAAGGTTAGGACACTCAGCATCTTTGCACATTAAGTCCTGTTATGAGGTAATATATGTGAAAGTGCCTGGTCTTTGGTAAGGACTCAGAAGATAGCACTAAGAGATAAAGCCTAGGCTTGGTACATCCCCAGTCCCTGCTTGCAGGTTTTGCTCTTCGGTCTGTTCTCCTGTTTCATCCCTAGGTCCTTCTTCCATACTGGACCCACCATCTCCTTGGGGTGGTCTCCCCTTCTCTACTTCTCAGCTCTACTTTTAGGCGCTTGACTTCCTTGTATTACCAAGAATCCCAAAACTACTCTGTTTTGAAAGGGTATCACTCCAGTAGAATGCTTAAATATTACTCCAAGAACTTCTCTCTATATATTTTCTAATCTTAGCCTCACAACTTTGTGACAAAATCGAAGCTCCCAAATATTAAATGCTGGGCTAATCATTTAAAAGTACAGTCCCAAACTTAAGGTCAGGTCTCTTGACTTTTGATTCTTTCCACACCAGCAATTTCAGAGCTCTAATGTACTCCACACACAAAGTCCCAAGTATTTTTGAAGCATTTATGAGAAATTTTTTTCTTTGGACTTATAAAAATGGGTCTGAGAGAAGAAATTCTGAATATATTCTGAGTCCTCAGCAACAGGACTTGTAAAAGTAGCTTAAACAAGATGGGGAGTTAGAAATGATAGCAGCCATGAGAGTAAAGGTGGCCCCATGCTTCCAGCCCTTCCCAGTTGCTTTCAAATTGGGCAGGTCCAAAAATGAGCCATTAAGCTTGACAGTTATTTCATTCAGAGTCAAGCTAAAAAAGTGAGGCTCTAAGTGAACCTAGGTCCCAGGAGAGTCTGGACATCCAGGGGTACTACGGCAGGTTCAGCTAAAGCAGCAGTTCCCTGATGTTGAGAGGGAAAGATCCTTTCACAGGGGTCTCTGCAAGGTCAAAATTATTTTCATAATCTAAAACGTTTTTTTTTTTTTCCTCACTGTGTTGATACATGAACTGCTAGTGCAAAAGCAGTGTTGGGTAAAACTGCTGGTGCTTTTGCGAAAATCACGGCAGTGGCACCAAACTGTACTAGTAGTCACTGTATTCTTCAACACCATATGCTCGCAATAAAAACAAACAAAACCACAAATTTTCAAGCCAGTTTCACTTAATAATGTCCTTACTAAGCAATAAAAACATTCTATAAAATCCTTGAGTAAATCTTAACACTGTTAAAAAATGGAAGTATGAGTAAAGCGCTTACACTGCATACTGAAGTTCAGTGGTTGTCTCAAGGAAAAGCACTTGCCAGGCTGTTAGGAGCTAAATGAACTGCTTTTGTCAAAGGACACCATTTTTATTATTGCAAACTGTGGTTATTCGCACTTGGGTATCTACCGTATATTTTCTTGAAAATGAATGAACTGGTGAGTTCAAGGAAGACAGCTTGAGAGTATTTGTTGCCCATGAGAAAATTTTAGCTTTCAAGCAAAAAATTAGAATTTTTGGAAAACTTGGATTTGCTACTTTGAACTCAACAGCTTCCCAAAACTTAAAGGGTGTTTCTGATGATAGAGGTAATATTAACAACAATGGAGATGTTTTGAAATGTGTTAACAGTTAGATCTGCTTCACTCAGCCAATATTTTCCAAATGACCAATGCAAGATACTTCAAAATCATGCAAAGGTATACCAATGGATTTTTATATAGTAGAGTGCAGGGATTTCATTGATATGGTTTGATGCCACATTTGCACTTAATCTTTAAGAAATTTCCACTTGTTGAGTTTTGATGTAATATCAAAGAATACCAAAGTTATTTGAAAAGGCTATTAAGATGAACCTTTCCCAACTACATATGTAACTTCCCTCATATACTTCAAACATCTAAACAGACTGAAGAAAATGAGAATCCAGTTAAATCCTATTAAGGCAGACATTTGATTTGGGGGAAAAAAAGTAAAACAATGACTTTTTTTGCTCTTTTAGAAAAGTTATTTTTCATTAAAATGCTATTCATGTTAACATGTAGTCAGTTTATTAGATTTTAGAAATTTATTAGTTTTCAAATATAAAAAATATCGATATAGTGTATGTGAACAAAAGTTTTTTGGAGTTCTCAATTCTCAATGTCAGGGTTTCCCTACCAAAAAGCTAGGCTGCGGAAATACATTTGTAATGCCACCTACTGGCAAGACTTGAAATCACTGCCTCTTCTGAAATCTAATCAGCTCACTGAGGTAACGGAGTCCTTGGCCTTAATCATGTGACTAATGTGATCCAAGGTAATCAAATGCTCTAGGGATTTCATTCGGCCTTTAAAGTGTCTGGGCTGAGTCATAGAGAAAATAATTTGGGGAGAGGTTTTTTTTTTTCCGCTGTGGCCATTCCTAAGTTTGTTTGAAATCATCCAATGGGAAACTGAGCACATTTCCCCGCCACCTTTCTCTTTTCAACATGCTTCATTTTCTTGACGATCTCGAGCACAGTACTGATTGAAATTGTTGATATGAAAACTTCTCTTTTGTTTGTAGATTTTAAATGGAGGGACTCCAGACATTCCTTCCAGTGGCCTACTACCAGGGCAGGCTCAGGAAAATCCAGGTTATCCGTACTCTTCTGATAGTTCCTCTATTCTTGGTAAGTAGCATTACTACTCCTTTCCACTGCAATGAGCTTGCACAATATCTGGCGTAAAGTCAGTTTTAAGAACTAAATGAATAAAATAAGCTAGTTCTAGATAAGCAAATTTTTAACCTTTAGTTTTTATCATTTAACTCTTTAGTTCAAAGTTGAGTTTAATGGTCGAGTTCTGGTGAGGGGCTCCAGATTTGTCCCTGGAACTCAAAGGAGCAAGTCTAAGCTGCTTGGCTTTTCCCTCCATGTGGGCCATCAGCTCTTCAGTGGGAGGGCTGATGAAGGAAGGTTCAGAAATAAAGCCTGGAAGGGTGATCAGTAAGTGTTTCAGCGGGTATTAAAAGTGGTAAAGAGTTTGCTTCTCCCATGTCACCCATCTTCTCTGTCATTCTGGATGGTTTGTTTTCTCTTCATCCCTACATTCCCATTTGTCTTTCCTTCTGTATCTCCCTCCCTAGAACTGGTTATGTCAGAATATTAAGATGAGGTCAACTCAAATACTTTCAATCTTTATTGCATTTTAAGCACTTGTTTCTAAAAAGTTGGTTCTTTTCTCTGAAACACACTAAAGGAAATATATTACGGCAATGCAGCCCCCAAAGCAGTCTCTCCCATCATTCCCACCGTACTGTTAAGTACCACATTCTTATTAAAAGTGTGCTTAGGAACTGCTTATGAAAGTTAAACATGCTTTGGTATTAGGACTGACCAGTCTTTTTCTCCTCCCACAGGTGAGAACCCTCACATAGGCATAGACATGATAGAAAACGACCAAGGCTCAAGTAGTCCCAGTAATGATGAAGCAGCAATGGCTGTCATTATGAGTCTCTTGGAAGCAGATGCTGGGCTGGGTGGTCCTGTTGACTTTAGCGACTTGCCATGGCCGCTGTAAACGCTACGTGTTGCTTTGGCAACAGCTACAGTATCAAAGTGCATTACTGGTGGAGTTTTACAGTCTGTGAAGCTTACTGGATAAGGAGAGAACAGCTTTTATGTACTGTCTTCATAAAAGCCATCTCAGAGCCATTGATACAAGTCAATCTTACTATGTGTAACTTCAGACAAAGTGGAACTAAGCCTGCTCCAGTGTTTCCTCATCATTGATTATTGGGCTAGCTGTGGATAGCTTGCATTAATTGTATATTTTGGATTCTGTTTGTGTTGAATTTTTTAATCATCGTGCACAGAAGCATCATTGGTAGCTTTTATATGCAAATGGTCATTTCAGATGTATGGTGTTTTTACACTACAAAGAAGTCCCCCATGTGGATATTTCTTATACTAATTGTATCATAAAGCCGTTTATTCTTCCTTGTAAGAATCCTTTACTATAAACTATGGGTTAAAGTATAATGTATTAGACAGTTAAATATTTTTAATAAATGTTTCCCTTGTTCTATAAATACTGTTCACATTTCAAATAGAAAAAAAAAATCCTGTGTGCTACAGGGCTGGATCAGTTTTCTACAGTGGCTGTTTAAGGATAAGCCATGCCAAGGACATTTACAGTGCCTTTCTGGCCTTCAGTAACAGTTCCAGGACTCACATAATTTCCCTGTTAATAGCTTAGCTGTACTGTTAGAATAGTTAAATCTCCAAATTATTGCAATTTTATGTGAGTATGCTGGTATTACTGCTTAAACACAGATTTCAAATCCTATGACATTATAAGATTAATTGTAACAAATGGGCTTCTTGCCTACAACTCCTACTCTGCTCATGGTTGTATGAGCAATTATTATTATTGCAATTTTATGTGAGTATGCTGGTATTACTGCTTAAACACAGATTTCAAATCCTATGACATTATAAGATTAATTGTAACAAATGGGCTTCTTGCCTACAACTCCTACTCTGCTCATGGTTGTATGGCTTCACACATTAAGTGAGCCCTGACCCAAAGCACCTAAGTATTTCTACTTCCTGCTTGAGTTGGACCACAGGGTATTTTTTTTTTTTTTTTAAGCATCTGCACAAATAGTTTGCTAAGAACAGCAGAGTATAATGGACAAAGCACTGAACCAGTGTAAGAAATTGACTCTGAAATTTAAGGTTACCCTATAACCATAGTAATGGCATTTCACTCTTCTTAGGTTTGACTAGAAAATGTTTTTTCAGTCAACCTTTGCTGTGGATTTAGTAAGGCATCTAAGTGCTTCATTACACGTAAACTAAATCGGGAGTTCTGTGAGCTACCAGGTGGTTTCTAGTTTCATTGATACCAATAAGACAGGAAATCCATTAATTATGAGACTAAGGATCTGGTCAAGGTGGTTATAAAGCTGATCAGAAACATTAAAACAATGGAATTTTATTGATGAAAAACTTGAGTTTACAATCATTTAGTAAATGAAGAGCAAACACTTCATTTTCCTATCCCATAACTCTTGAGAAAAAAAATTAGTAAATAAATATCTGAACAGATTAAGGGTAAGGCAGACTGGATAATAAACCACCTCTGATGTTCACACTTCCTGCATGTGACTCACTCTAAAAGGGCGAAAACAGCACTGTAGAGAAATAAGATATGGGCATTAGATCTCCTCCTAATCAATCAAATAAGCCCAATGATAAATACTCCTTTTTTGCCCATCATGGGCAGCAAACTATACACATTTTACTGAAGGAATACTTTGATAGAAGCACTTATTTCAGTTATATTGTGCATCACAACTATAAAAATGGCTTGAACAGTTCCATTTAACCACCATTTATAAAGTGCACCTATATAATATTCTACATTTTACCTGGGGTGTGATGAATATCAATATAAGCTGAAAATACCCCAGCTGCCAATCTTTACCACTTCTGAAAATATCTAGATGTGTGAAAAAGGACTGTCCCCCATACAAAGAACCAATTTCACAAACCTACTGGTAAACAAATACATTTATATAACTGGAACCTCAGGATGCTAGAGTTGTACTCATTTTAAAAACCATTCAGCTACCTTTGGTCTTTAAAAAAGCCTACACTGCAATATCCTAAACATGGTCATGTGCATCTCACGATGAAGAGAGCGGCCTTGCAGTGCAGAATGAGGAGAGTGCAGCGTCACCGTGACGAGTAGCATGCTATGGTTTCAAGGAACATCAGCATCACAGCATCGGATTCTGTGCATCAGGATCGAGGTCGTTGTTGCCAGAAGGGGGATGGATGGGGAGGATATCCAGCTCATCCACCTGCGGAGTTGGGTGCAGGACCACCAGCTGGTCCTGGGGAATGTCTGCGGCAGCTGCTGCAAGATTGGTGATAGATTTACTCTTCACACATTGAAAGTCTACATGCCGACTCTTTCCTTCTTCCTTCTCCCAAGACATTCGAATAAAGGGTCTTTGGACATAGTTGTAAATCACTTCTGGGCGGCCTCCAGGCCTTTTCTTTACTTTTTCTTTGTAGGTAGGATAACCTGGAGGACAGAAAAGTTTTAAAAACTGAGGTGCACACATACACAAGCATGCACACACTTCTCACCCAAACTTTCCACCCAAGTGGGAGAAGTCCCATAAACTTCTCACCCAAGTTAGCCTAAAGAAGGCTTTTCTGCTGTAGTTCCTGAACAATCAGAAATTAAGACAAAGAAAGGAAATCCATAATCCATCTCCTCAGTCATCAGCTCAACAGCCAGAAATCGGAATCCTACTGATGCAATTCACACAAGCTTCCACCATCCTCTCAGCCGCTCAACATACCAACCCAGTAAAATATTCAAGTAAAAGCATGGAGGGGGGAGAAGTCCTGAATAGAATGGTTCATAGTCTCCTGCATTGGACTCTACCTACCTGTATACCCTTAAAATCCCTGAACCCTCCCCTTCACAGGATCATCTTGCCTCAAGGGCTGCAATTTATTGCCACATTAGCCTTCTAATTTCCTTAAACCTAAATCTCATCTTTATATTGCTTTGGGGTTTTTTCTTTCCTTTATTTATTTATTTTTCTGTTAACATATAAAGAGCTATAGAGTTCTCCAGCTTCACTGGTTCTAGGTATACTTTTGCACCTAGATCAACAAAGCCAATATTTTAAGCCCCAAATCATTTTAACACTACTCCCAACAACCAAGCAGTTCATCCAGAGTGGCAATTCAAAGGAGCTTCCCCTGATTAATTATACCTTCTTCTTCTTGGATAATTACTGAAAAGTAACAATTAGTGAAGACAATGCTAGTATGGGAAAAGTTTCAGTCATTTACCAGTAAGGCAATTTCTCCAGACATAACTCCTTAAAACTATTATTATAAGTCCCTTCCCTCCTTTCTACTTGCAAGAATTGCTAGTTTAGACCAGGGATTGGCAAACATTTTCTTTAAAGGGCCAGATAGTAAATATTTCAAGTTTATTTCAGCTTCTCTTGCAACTACTCAACTATGCCACTGTAAAGTAAAATCAGCCACAGAAAAATGTAAATGAATGAGCATGTATGTCTATGTTTCAATAAAACTCTGGGCAATGGAGGGGATAAGAGGCAATGGGCTAGATTTGGCTCATGGGCCACGGACTATAGGAGAATCAGAAAAAAACTAGAAAGACCTCACACATCAGGGACTCAATTATTGCATAAAGGAAGTACGCTGGCATCACTGGTGGCTAGTATATTTAGCTACATATGTAATATGGCTCAGGTGAGGGGGCTCGGGCAAGCAGAGCTAAAAATCTTCTAAAGACCCTTTGTAGAATGTCTTTTTTGTTTCACACTTCCAGTCAATTACCAGGGCAACACTTGAGTTCAGAAAGGTCTCCAGCTCTATTCCCTTGTCCTTGATTTCTCTTGGACTATTAGTCTTTAAAATTCCCATCTCATCATAGTCCAATTTGTCCTCCACAGAGAATCCTCACTCTGATACAAGTATAATCCTATTACATCCTTGCTTAAAAACTACCAACTACCAAAAAAGTTCCTCTTGCTTCAAGGGAAAGTCCAAAGTCCTTCACATAGTATATAAGGTTTTTTTTGTTTGTTTGTTTGTTTTTTTTTTTACAAGCAGGCTCCAACCTGTCACCGGGCTTCAGCTCAAATATCTCTGCCTGAGAGAAGCCTTCCTCATCCCCCCAATCTATAGTAGCTTCCAGATGTCTTCTCTCTAGCTCTGAAATCAAACAGCTAAATCCCACTACTTACAAAATGACAGAAGACAATGGTGAAGCTAAAGTGTCAGCAATTCCACTATGTTCTTAAGCCCAAAGTCTCCTCCCCTTCCTGCAAAATCCTATTTCTGGTCCTTCTTTCTCATATGTCTCAGCAGTCCATTACTGCGATCTACAACAGCTCAACTGGTCATTGATCAACACCATGATCTTCATGATCAGCATCACAAACATATACTGAGAAATTACTATGTGCCAGGCTCTGTTTTAAGTTTTTCATTCTGTCATCATAATAACCCTATAAAGTACTTTAATGCTCCCATTTTAGATGAGGAAACTGAGGCACAGAGAAGTTAAGTGCCCTGGCCAAGGTCATACAACTATTAAGTCATAGGATTTGAACACAAGTAATGTGGCTCCAGAACCTTTAATCTTTACACTATGCCACATTATGCCGAGGGAAATATTTTGTTCTTAGTAAAAGGGCACTTTAAAAGAAGTATCTGACATGGCATCTGGAAAAATCCATTTAAATCATAAAGTAAAAAAAAAAAAAAAAAAAATCCAAAAATGTTTGCATTTAACAAGATGAAATAAGTTTGAAATCTGTATTTAATGTGAAAATAAGTTAACTATTATCATATCTTAAGAACCAGGAAGCTACTAACATGTTTTTACATGCATTTTCAGATAGTAGTTTTAAGTTCTGTTGAGCTTTGATCACACCAATGATCTCTGACGGGCACAAGGCTTTGCCCATCTTTTGGAAAGGTATACACATGTACCAGGCAAGAATGCATTGGGATGATGAAATACGGCAGAAAAGACAAACTCACTTTTTCTTACTATTAGGGGATCTTATGGGATAAATAACAATTTTTAATGGCTTTCTATCTTTTCAGATAAAGGAAGCTCATTTTTGTTATTTTTGGTGTACTGCATGAGCATTCATTCAATCATCATTTGAGTTTTTCTCAAAGTATGTATTTCTCAAGCTATATTCTAAATGGGATTCAATTTTTAACCTTTTTTTATTTTTAAAGAAAATAGAAAATAATGAAAATGTCTTACCTTCTATTCCCAATCTAATCTTCTTAAGACCCCTCTCCTTCAAAACTGATTTGGCCACATCTCTGTTTTCAATGTACTTGAAAAATCTATATAATTTTGTGCTATAAATAACTGGAAACAAAAAGACAAAAATACTTTCTTATTAAAATCAAAGTACTTAGAGATGAACTTAAAATTATCTTGATCATCAAAGGGGCCTGACAACTCTAAAAGCCCAAATAATGGATGCAGTGATGCGAAAAGGATGACTAGCCAACATGACAGGATAATTCAGTACAGTTAATGTATAAGCAAATGTCTACTTAAGTTGAAACAAAAAAAAAAAAAAAAAAAAAAGCTTTAATAACCAATCAGGTAACCCAATCCATAGGAAGAATCTCCTTCTGAAAGATATATCATATACAAACTTATTGCAATAGAATCTGCCCCACTTTCTTCAAATAAGAGAACCAAAAGATGGTAATATCACATCGTTATCGAGCAGGCAAAGTAAAGGACTTTGCTATGATACCTACAAGGCCTCGTCTGGAAGAGAAAAAACTGCCTTGTCACAGAGTACAAAATGGATACATCTTATATTTCATGGATTGAGCAACTATTAATAATTCCCCCAAAAGGCAAAGACCCTCCCCACAAACTGTTTTCAATTCAGGCGAACAGCCCCATTTAATACTGATGTTAAAAATGGCAGATTCGAGCATGTTCTGCCCAGGTTAGTCTGTTTAGAGCAAACTGGCTTTGCAAAGGACAGACATTCCACTGACAACATGTTGAGTCTTCCAAATGTGCTGGGAACTTCAGGGAGTTAGACTGATGGACCTTCCTCGCCTTCTCTCTTTCGGGTGGAGTTATCTCCCTTAAAAGGTGAACTGCAAAGGTTTTTTCAAAAAAAGAAAAACACACTCACAAACCAAACATGCTGGTTTAAGAGCCAATAAAAGGAAAATACGTATACAGATGCTACTCATGGGATAAATTTGTGATTTACATCCTTAAGATTACTGATATTTTTAAGATAAAGATTTGCTGACATCTCAGAATGGATGGTGTCATAAAGCCACAGATAGGAAGATCAGACTGTAGAGGCTGTGTCTCCTCAAATGAATCTTCTTTAGGTTGAAACATCTTGGCACAAAATGAAATATATTTAGACAAATTATGTAAAAATGTTTTCAGTCCTTTTTAAGCTTCAAAGCTTAAGATGAAAAACAAGAAAACAAAGAACACTGACACGGAAAGTGGCACAACTGAAAAGGAAAAGCTGGGTCTACCAGAATTCCTCTATCGCTATAATGTCATTTCTGTGTTCTACAGCAGGCTCTACTCTCCTGGAGGTCAAACTTTTTGAAAACTAAAATATAATTTATTTTGGTTTATTCATTCATTTTTCTTAACAGAAAATAATGTAGTATATTTATTTTAATTTTTGTTAGCCTTTCATTTTTCCTGTGTTTTGTCCACATATTATTACAGAAAACTACTGTCAGCAAAGAAGATAGGAATGAGGAAATACAACAAAAATGTCTGTTATTACAACTGTCCAGAGAAGAATCACAACACTCATTAAGTGTATCATGCAAAGGAAACAACATCTCAATGTAGATTCTAAAAAGTGCTATCATAACTTAGGTTAAAATAATCTTTTCAAAATCTTTAGAAGTCAAAAGGAATACCCCTTGGAGTCTGCTTTGTTTTGATTTTAGATAGGGATAAGTAAAATGAGAAAATCAGAGATTAAAGCATTCTGGTAACTTTCTATATTCCTATTATTTTTTACTTAAGCCCTCATCTTCACCAAGTCAACACAGGCTGGCATACAGAACAAGATGCTGGACTATTTTGCCTAGTTACTCAAATCATTCTTTTAACTCTATCTTCTCAAATCTATAAAACAGCTCAAAAATACTATACAGAGTTCATCAAGAAAAATATAAATTTTCTGACAAAACTCAAAAAATCAAAAGGCTCCAATCAGAAAAAGTTTGAAAGTGTAGTAAGGAAAGTCATCATCGTTGTTCAAGATAAGCTGTTTTGGTCAGATATACATATGGTTCCACAAAACGTTCTGAAGGGTCATTATATCCTCCAGGAACACATATGATACTAAAAAGGAACATCTTAGAACATCAAGTCACCCTAGAAATCAATGCGTTGAAGCTTCTCATTTTACATACAAATTCATCTTAAAAAAAAAAAAAAACAGCTGATTTTTTAACAATCTATTTACTCCAGGATCTACTTCCCTAGAAGGCTTCTTTCTAAATGCAAAGAAAAAAAATCTATCAAGATCCAGATACTCAACAAAGAGCAAACCATTTCTGTGCATGACAGGGGTGGGCATATTTTTTCTGTCAAGGGCCAGAGTAAATACTTTTTGGGCTTTGCGAGCCATGCGGTCTCCGTTGCAACTACTCAACTCTGCCATTGTAGCGCAAAAGCAGCCATAGACAATACATAAAAGTTTATTCATAAAAACAGGCAATAGGCTGGATTTTGATCCACAGCTCATAGTTTACTGACTCCTGGCGTAGGTAAGAGTTCAATGTACTTTCTTTATAAAAACTGTCCTTTGATCGGTATTAGATAAAGAATCTGTGACGATTTAAGAGAGAAAACATGCCACAGTACTTACTTTGTGAATACTCTTCTCCCATCTGTGGGGGATACTCTTCATCCCAATCAACCACATCATCATCTGTAAGCACTACTATGTGGCATTCTCGTTCCCCACTCTGGGCACTAGCTACCATGAGAGGCAGGATCATTTCTTCCAGATAAAATTCAAACTGTCTACGAGCACCATCATTTGATAACTCATGCATTAGGGCACCTGAAATGAATCCAACAAAAAATATCTTGATTTTTCTGATGACTGATGAGTAAAAGAGCAGAAGCAACACACACACACAAAATATTAAAATTAGTTCGGCATCTACTCTGCAGCCCTACAGACAAAATACAGTGGTTATTCTATAGTCAACAAAACTTCCTAGGAAGAGATTTTACAGAAACGAATCTTATAGAAAGAAGGGCAAATTAAAAGCATCTAACATAAGCTCCTTCATTTTATACTTTAGGAAGTGACCTACCTAAGGTTACAAAATTAATTTGCAAAATCAGAATTGAGTCCCCACCCCCAACTTAGCCCAGGGTAGTGTTTTTATTATTTCATGTTGTTTTCCATCAATATATGCAATTATATCTTAAAAGTATATCTTAAGGATGTTTTCAGATTGTCCACTGAACTAAAATAACTCTCATAATTCCTTCTCCTATGTTTTCTGTCTCAAAAAATTATTCACAAACAACATTAATATTTCAGTGTAGAAAAAGAAGTGAATTGGCTTTGGGATAAGGCAGGCAAAAGGCCAAGCAAAATATAAGATGGTACAGGACTTATGTAGCAGACCTGACCCTAGAATTCAGAGGGGTAAAAGATAATTTCACATCACCCTCCTTAAGTATAGACACAGTGAATAACTTCAATTGCCCAAAGAGGGCCACAAAAATCACTTGCACGGATCTAATTTTTTTTCCTATGACAATGGCAATGTCCTATCTCCTAAAGCACTACTAGTTCAGGAATTACAAGGAGAGTTAGAGCAGAAACTAGAACTCAATCTAAGCTATAGTCTCCCAAGGGAGAGTCTTTTCCCCCTAAAACATCACTAATTATATAATAATTGTTAATAATATATAGTGATATAAGTGATTAAATAATTAATATATGTTATAATTTCACCATGCCTCTCTCTAGGCTGGCTAATTCCATTTTTTAAAAAAGATTTTATTTATTCATGAGACACACACACAAAGATAGGTAGAGACACAGGCAGAGGGAGAAGCAGGCCCCCTGCAGGGAGCCTGATGTGGGACTCGATCCCGGGACCCCAGGATCATGCCCTGAGCTGAAGGCAGACTGTTCAACCACTGAGCCACCCAGGCATTCCTAATTCCCACTGATTTCTTTTTAATTTCATTTATTGCCAAACTCCTAGATATATCAACATAGTCTTTTTCCTTTAACTTTTGAACCAATTCCAATCTGGCTTCCATACTCAGTATTCCTCAAAATTTCTCAATATAGCCTCCTTTAACCTTCAGATTGTTAAAAATAATGAGTATGTTTTGATCCTGTTCTTATCTGACCTCCTGGCTCAATCTCTCATAGGGACCACCACCTTCTTAAAACCCTCTCTCTTCCTTAAGAATCTCTGATGCCACTATCCCTAGTTTTCTTTCTCCTCTGGATGTTCTTCTTCAATCATCTTTGCCAAATTTTTCTCCTCTAGCTATTCATTAAATATTCATGTTTCTCAAGACAATTTTTCCTTCTCTTACCTTATGCTGATAATTCCCAAATTTATTCTAATTCTTGTCTTCTATATTCTAGATGCCTTATATTCAACTGCCTTCTGGAAATCTCCATTGGGATGCTACATCACAGGACCTTCAAACTCAATATACTAAAAGTTAATTTAATCATATGTGCCTTTCCCTGCAGTGTTTCCCAAATCAGTAAATGGCAGCATCATCATCATTCATTTCTCAGAATCATCTTAGAAAAGTACTAGGCATATAGTAGGAACTTAAATATTTGTAGAATAAATAAAAGTGAATCCTCGATTCCTCTTTCATCTCTTAATTCAATCATTCCCCCAGCCCTATCAAGTCCACCTCTTAAATGCATCTTGAATTGTGTCATTTTCTTCTCTGGGAGATGCTATCCAAAGATAACTACAAAATCTCTTATACCACATGCTTTTCTACAATGGGACCTTGACATCTCCTCCCTGGAGATGGAGTCTAATTCCTCTTCCTTTAATCTAAGCTGGTCATACTGACATGCTTGTAACCAGGGCAGCATGGCAGAGGTGAGAGTGCATGTTTTGCCTTGGTCCTGGGTAACATTCTCTCTCCAAGTGCTTACCTGCTGAACTCAGTCTCCAGACTTAGAGAAGCCCAAGATGCACACAGACTTAGAGAAGCCCAAGATGCACACAGAGGCCACATGTAGGTTCTCTGTTTGACAGTCCTAGCTGAACTCAGCCCTTAAATCATCCCAGTGAAAGCAGAAGACATATGAGTAAAGAATCCTACAGCTTTCTGCATCATCTCAACTCTTCAATTATTCATGAGATCTCAGATATTTGAAGCAGACACAAGCCACCTTGTCTGAATTCTTGACCCACAGAATAAAAATACTTCATGCTAAGTTTGGAATGCTTTATTACACAGCAATACTTAACTAGAACACATTCCATCCCCAAAGCCCCCAAGTCCAAGTCATCCTTAATTCTCACCCAAACTACTATAAAACTAATTACATTCCCCCAGCATTTACTTTTGCCCCTGTGTAATTCATCTTCCCCACAGCAGCCAAATCATATAACTCCACTAGTTTAACTCTCTCAAGGCTTATACTATCCAAATCCTCAACTTGGTCCATAAAGACTTGTTACATGAAAAGGGAGATTATAGATCAATGTGTAGAGTCCCCTAAAAAAATTTTCTTTAAATACTACACATAAATATATATCCTACATAAATCCTATATATGTATATATGTATGTGGGGGGGGTGTATATCCTGCATATAAATTTACTCAAGCCCATATATCTCTCCTGAACTTTAAACATGTATACCCAATGCCACACTAACCATTTCCACTTGGATTTCTAGTAAGTATTTCAAACTTAACATGTCCCAAATCAAGCTTCTAAATTTCTGCTCCCTGTGAAGTCTCCCCCATCTCACTTAATGGCAAGTTCATTTCCATTTAATTAAGTCCTCTTCTCTTTCCCCCATCCCATAATTCAATCAACAAGCAAATCCTGACAACTCTACTATCCAATATATCCAGAATTTGATCACCTCCCAGTGCTTCTCCTCTGATTTAAGCTACCACTCTCTCTCACTTGAATTATGGCAATAGCTTCCTAATTATCTCTTTGCTTTTAGCTTAATCTCCTCACTGCAATCCAGTTCTAATACAACAGCCAAGAGTAATTCTTTTATTTTTCTTATTTTTAAGATTTCATTCATTTACTCATGAGAGACACACAGAGAGAGACGCAGAGACACAAACAGAGGGAGAAGCAGACTCCATGCAGGGAGCCTGATGTGGGACTTGATCCCTGGACCCCAGGATCACGACCTGAGCCGAAGGCAGACGCTCAACCTGAGCCCCCCTAGGCGCCCTAGAGTAATTCTTTTAAAACATAGTCAGATCAGGACTACAACACTGCACAACTCCATACTGAATTCTGTGTGAACCGAACTGAAATGGTACAACCTGGCAATCTCACAGATCACATCACTCCTCTGTTCAAAACCCTCCAATGGCTTCCCATGTCATTCAGAGTGAAAGCCAAGATAAAGGTCTTAGATGACTTAGATCCCTTTCTAAATGACTTAGATCCCTTTCTACCCTCATCTTCTACTGAGGACACTCAAATTTACTTCACTCCAACTCTTTGCTGCTCTCATACATGCCAGGCAAGCTACCCCAAACCTTATACTCATTGTTAACCTCTGCTTGAAATTAAATTTTCCTCTCCAGTTAAGGCTTCTCTGGCTACTCTATGTCCTTTCCTTATGTCCCCCCTCTTCAGCACTGATTACTGACATACCATATGTTATTTGTTAACCTGGTTTGTCCGTCTTCCCCAAAAGAGTGTAAGTTCCATTAGAACACTAAGTTTTGCCTGGTTTGTTCATGCTGTATCCCCAGAACTGGAGCAGACTGGTAGAGAATTAAGTCATCAGATATTTATTCAGTTAATAAATTTTGTTTTCTCCCTACTTCTCTGGCCTTATTTCTCATCATTCACACTCCTCCCTCCACTCTAGCCATACTTCCCTTCTTTCAGTTCCTTAAGCATGTCATATTCCAACCTGACAGCCTCTGCAAATACCTTTGCTACTGTCTGGTAAGGTCAGTGTCTTATCCCCCTTGCTATTGCTCTAGGTCTCAGCTTTAATGTCACTTGGGTAATGATTTTCCACAGCCCCTTTACCATACACTTCTAATAGCATCTTATTTCTTCACTGCATTTTTCATTACTTGTCGAATGCCTATCTTCCCCACTAGACTGTAGACACCATAAAGGGCAGGGATAAGGTCTAATTCATTACTATATTTACTATATGCATGGAACTAACAAAAAGTCTGAATAAGAGAGGGGGATTACAAGTTAAATAGGAAACTAGAAACACATAGCTGATATTAAGAATTAGAGATAAAATAATTGGAAATCCACAGTGTATAGGGAGTGTCTGAAGCCACAATGATGAATGCCATCATTTAGAGTAAATGTATAGATTCTGTGAGAGAGAGTGGGTAGCTTAAGACAGAATACTTAGGACATTCAAGAAATCAAGGATCAGGGAGCAAGTGACAGAAAGATAAAGACTAAAAGAAGAATGTCAAAAAGCCAAAAGAAGAATCAAGAAGAAAGAAGTGACTTAACAGTGACACCTAAAGAAAATGTCTTTAAAGACAAGGATCCCAGAATTACCAATAAATTTTTAAACATTGTTCAAATATTCTAGCCAACTTACTAAGGCAAAAATATATATGTAAAGTGTTATTTAAAACAACAAAGTTGGGATCCCTGGGTGGCGCTGCGGTTTAGTGCCTGCCTTTGGCCCAGGGCGCGATCCTGGAGACCCGGGATCGAATCCCACATCGGGCTCCCGGTGCATGGAGCCTGCTTCTCCCTCTGCCTGTGTCTCTGCCTCTCTCTCTCTCTGTGTGTGACTATCATAAATAAAAAAAAAAAAAAAAAAAAAAAAAATTTAAAACAACAAAGTTGAGGGCAGCCCGGGTGGCTCAGCGGTTTAGCACCCCCTTCAGTCCAGGGTGTGATCCTGGAGACCCGGGATTAAGTCCCATGTCGGGCTCCCTGCATGGAGCCTGCTTCTCCCTCTCCCTGTGTCTCTGCCTCTCTCTCTCTCTCATGAATAAATAAAATAAAAATCTAAAAAAAAAAAAAAACCACAAAGTTGAAAAGGTATAGATAGTTCCTATCCTCCAGTTCAAACTGGTTTGATGCTACAAACTAAAAAATAGAGCAAGAGAGAGAGAGAGAGAGAGAACACACAAGTGACTCCTCTGTTATTTCAGTGTCTCTACATTTCAGTGACTTCACAGGCAGGATCTGCCTCTGATCACCCTTTCTCAATAGCTTGGAAACCGTTAAACAAGTTGTTACTAAAGGGTATTTAGTAATACAGCTATTCACTTGGAAATGTTACAAAATAGCATGTATAATATGATATTTGAATATTTTTAAAATTTACATTTCCTAATATTGCCCTTTTTTTTTTTTTCAAGATTTTATTTATTTATTCATGATAGTCACACAGAGAGAGACAGAGAGGCAGAGACACAGGCAGAGGGAAGAGCAGGCTCCATGCAGGGAGCCCGATGTGGGATTCGATCCCGGGTCTCCAGGATCGCGCCCCGGGCCAAAGGCAGGCGCCAAACCGCTGCGCCACCCAGGGATCCCCTAATATTGCTCTTTTAAAAAAAAAAACAAACTCTTATTTAATACTATTCATTTAATCTCCACAACAACCCTGTGAAATAAGTATTATTGTCTCCATTTTAAAGATGAGAGAATTAGGGTAGCCCTGGTGGCGCAGCTCTCTCTGAATGAATAAATAAATAAATCTTTAAAAAAAAAATAAACGTACTAAGTCTTTAAAAAAAAAAAAAAAAGATGAGGGAATTAAAACAAGGTTTTAAGTAACATGCCCAAGAAACAAACCCATGACTCTATCCAATAAACATTCAGTACTTGTAGAATTTCAGGTTAAGGTATAGACACAGACATCTTAGTGTAATGTGCCATTTCAATTCTCAGTAAAGGCACATATTAGCAGGAAAACAATTCAGTTTTGGATCTAGGTCTATACCCACAGTATCCTTTTAATTTTTTTGTTTTAAAGATTTTATTTATTTATCCATGAGAGACACAGAGAGAGGCAGAGACTGAGGCAGAGGGAGAAGCAGGCTCCCTGTGGAGAGCCTGATGTGGGACTCAATCCCCAGACTCCGGGATCACACCCTGAGCCAAAGGCAGACAGACGCTCAACCGCTGGGCCACCCAAGCATCCCTCCTTTTATGTTTTTACAAGGCCATTTTGTCTCTTCAAATTCTATGTAGTTTTGTTTTTAATAAAGTCTATGAGAATCTCTGTATTTTTAAAAATATGTATTACAAGTATTCTAGAAACATTTACAAGTAATTATTTAAAAGCCAAAAGTCTAGAAAAACATTATACATACTTTACATAAAGACTCTCACCTTTAGTTCCATAAGAAATAAATGAGACTTAATAATAATGACATGGTCTATGTCCAAAGGATTACAAAACCAAATCCACATCATATTTTTTACCTGATAGTCCCCAAAATAGAATATCTAATTATATGAAATGAAATTAAAATGGTCCCCATGAATTAAAAAAAAAAACCCACAAAACTTGAACTCAAGGATCTACAATCAGAATAATTAATGCTCATGGTTTAATAAAGACATTTTTTAAGATGTGAAAAAACAAACTTTGTTCAAGTTTACTTATGTATGTTCTATTTGACTTTAAACTTTTAAATATCATTTATAGATACTCAGAGGTGGACCAGCCACTTTATCCCACCTATTGATATCTTTATGAAGACTTTACGGAATGTTTAGCAATAATAAAGTGGTACTTACGGGAAGACTTAATAAGACTACACATTTTAGCTCTTAAATAAACATGAAGAAAACAGTTCTATTTAAGTATACAGTAGGTGCCTTAAAATTTTAAATAAAATTTCCCATTCATAAGGCACCTGGATGGCTCAGACAGTTAAGCTTCTGCCTTCGGCTTAGGTCATGGTCATGAGGTCCTGGGGTTGAGCCCTGTGTATCAGGTTCCCTACTAAGGAGCTTCTTCTCCCTCTCCTGCTCCCTTGCTTGTGCTAATAAATAAAATTGTTTTTAAAAATAATTAAAAATTTCCCATTCACAGTTTCCAACAAACTAATCTCTGAGAAGGCATGCCAAGCTACTGTTGAGTTGAGGTTAATATAGTAAAGTAACTGTAAGTCCATGATTAACATAAGGCTATAACCACGCGTAGAAAGCTTTTAAAATGACTTCTCACCACATATAGGAAAAAATATAAGAACACAGGTTTGGGTTAAAAAACTTCCATGATGTGGCCCACCTGTTTATTCTCATGTCCTTATGTCCTGCTCTGCTCAGGACAGTCTCTGCTCCAACTAGGTTCTTTCCAAAGTATATTTTTTGCATCTTTATTCCAAAAAACTCAGCTGTTAGAATCACCTCATTACTCTACTCTTTCTAAATCACTATTTATTCTTTACTACCTGCCTCCTCTGAACTCTTCCCCAATCCCTCTAGCCTACAATGACCTCTCCTGAACTTCTCCAACTACTTAACATCCAAGTTAACATTTGAAAATTCTCCTATTCTGACATCTGTGTATAATCATCTTTCTTTCCTTAGGCATGGCAAAATGGTGAGAGGGACGGGTGATGAGGAACAGGTTGGTGAGGGGAAAACATTGATCAAAAAGTTAGAATTTCCAAAGTTCTAGACTCTGCTCTGAGGCTGTTTGAGGTTCTTAAACAAAGTCACATAACCCTTTGTACAAATAAGGGTTAGATGTTCAATCTAAGATCTTTAATGACAAATACTGTTTTTGAGAATTATTTGTATCTTCCATAGTGGCTTTGGATATTACTTTACATCAGAAGTACAAGAAAATTATAAATTTTTGGTTGATGTGATCTCAGAAGTGAAACCAAATACCATTCGTGACCAAAACCAGGGCTCCCAAGCTGGAAGATAAAGATGCAACAAATGACAGAGACGCGGTCAAGGAGGAAATCTGGGAGAATCTATCAAAAAATACATACATACATATATAAACAATTTTTTTTTAATTTTGGAAAATTGCACATGGAACTTATAAAGATCTCTGTAGAGGGACCCCTGGGTGGCTCAGCAGTTGGCATCTATGTTCGGCTCAGGTGGTGATCCCGGGGTCCTCAGATGGAGTCCCACACTGGGCTCCCTGCAGGAAGTCTGCTTCTCCCTCTGCCTATGTCTCTGCCTCTCTGTGTGTCTGTCTCTCATGAATAAACAAAATCTTAAAAAAAATAAATAAATAAAAAGGATCTCTGTAGACTTCCACAAACCATTCTCACAATGCTTTATAATTCAATTAAATATTTGATGTCTACATAAATATCAGTCTTTCAGGCTTTTCATTCCAATATAATGTAACTCTACAAAACACTCATACCCAAAACGTCATACTTACTGAGATCTCTACATTTAATAGTACTATATTCAAAAGAAATACAAAGGTAGTCGCATGCTTCTCTCAATTCAGGAATAGATATGCCATCAGGACAACGGATTATTCCTGTTTTGTAGTAATCCTATAAAAAAAAAAAAAAAAAAAAAGGAAAAAATGCGTAAGTCTAGAGCACAAGGTGGCCAAAACCTTACTATTAAGGTTAAGCTGGTAGCATTTTCAAAAACAGTGGAGCTCTGAGATTTCTGAACTGTGGAATTTTAAAGTTAGATGAGACCTCAGTTCACCTAACCACTTTTTCATTTTACTAATAAGAAAACTTTGACTCAAATAGGTTCACTGACTTACCCAGTCATATAATTAGTTAATACAGAGGAAAGATTAGAACCCAGATCTTCTCATTACTGATATATTTCTTCTATCATGCCAATTCATATGTATTTTCCCTTCTACAAGTTATTTTTCTATATAACTACCATCAAATTTTAAAACTTTTTTCAGGGTGCCTGGGTGGCTCAGTTGTTAAGTGTTTGCCTTTGATTCAGGTCATGATCCCAGGGTCCTGGGATGGAGTCCTATACTGGGCTCCTTGCTCAGATGGGAGTCTGCTTCACCCTTCTCACTCTCCCTCTCCCTGCTGCTCCCCTGTGCTGTCAAAATAAACAAAATCTTAAAAACAAAACATTCTTAAGAAAGTTAAGTAATACATTCTAAGGTACCTTAAACATTACCTCAAGAATTAAGGAAAATTTATGGTTCTTGGTAAAGAACTTCAAAGTCATATCCAACCATTAAAATATGCAAACAGAACACAAAATCAGATATTCTTCTTCCAACTAGTATTCTTTGATGTATCCCATATTATGAACAATTAATAGTGCTTATTTCCAAAATCTACTTGAAAAATTATTAAGGGCTAGCCTGAAAATTACAGCTGGGTCATAATTATTATTATTATTTTTTTTTTACTTGTCAACTCCATTGGGTTGGTTAAATGAAGTATGGCTAGCTGAAAAACCACTCCTTCCCTCTCCTCACAAATTAAGATCTGCCTCAAGCTTCTTGATATTCAGAGCCACAATAACACAATAAAGTTGCTATGCCAATAGAAGCAAGACATCTTAGAACTTGCCAAGTACTACCAACCCAATGAAGATCAACTTCTATTCCTATCTTGTACCTCAGGATCCTCCCCCCTACCTGCTTTCCTCAAAATTATTTGAGGAATAATTTTAACAATATTTTCAGACAGTGGCATAAAATGTCACACACTATAAATCAAATCTTTGTCACTGATTTGAAATTACAAGTAGGAACTCGATAATACTAATTCAAGTATTCCTCAAAATAAAAGGTTAAAAACCTCAAAAAAAGGTTTAAAAGATGCTAACAAATACATTTCAGAGATGACTTTTAAATGTTAACTGTCCACATTGCCAGTTACGTGCAATAAAATATTAGAATTGAAGTAACCACATTTATTCTCAGCAGAAAAGAATCAACTTATTTAAGAGAACTAGGGAAGGAAGAGTAACACGACTCCAGAGCTATTACCACTAAATCCTTTGAAAGAACTGCCTATTTATGCCTAAGAGATGAATCATCCCCCAACCTATATTTGTATCTTTATGTACTAAAATAAAAATGAATAAAATGGTAATTAAAAAAAAACAATATTCTGCATAGAGATATTCAAACAGAATTCTGCTTCCAATCAACTACCTACTGAAAAAGGTAGTTAAGATTAAGTCAATGCAGGTAAGAAATAAGCACTCACCAGAATAGCTCGAAACACAGTGGAGCCAATTCCCTCTGCCACTTCATACTCTCCCTTCTCATTGGGACGCGTAAAGTTATGTTCTCTGCCAGATCCAAACATCCTATGATATTAGTAAACAATTCAGAAATATAACAGGATACTTCCTTTGAAGTGAAAACTTATCTCATGGACAAAAGTAAAAAGGAATTACAATATATCAGTAAATTAGTTAAAAAATTCTTATCAGCAATTTATTCAGCAAATGTAATAAATGAAGGAATATTAAAGATACCTCCTTTCTAATGGGAGGGAACAGTAATATAGATTCCCTACAAGCAAACAAAATCAGCTGATAAAATTCAGAAGCTAAAGAACGTTTTTAGTCTTTTTTTTTTTTAAATTTTACCCATTCATTCATGAAAGACACATAGAGAGAGAGGTAGAGACACAGGCAGAGGGAGAAGCAGACTCCATGCGGGAGCCTGATGTGGGACTTGATCCAGGATCACACCCTGGGCGGAAGGCAGTCGCTCAACTGCTGAGCCACCCAGGCAGGCATCCCTTTAGCCCTTTCTTCTCAGGGGAAGGGGAATGGGGAATCAATCAATCGAGGGGAAAGGTGATTTTTATTCTAATCTTAACAAGGAAAAAAAAAAAAAAAGGAAAAGGGAAGCCATGTTAACTGTGCCTTTTCCTTAAAACTGCTGCCTTCACTGCAAAGTTAATGCTATAGTGCAGCACACACAGTAAAGGAGGAAAAAGATAGGCAGATTAGGTTATTTCATTTTTTACAATTTAAACTATTAAGTGGGGACGCCTGGGTGGCTCAGTGATCCTGGGGTCCTGGGATGGAGTCCCACATTGGGCTCCCTGTGGGGAGCCTGCTTCTCTCTCTGCCTGTGTCTCTGACTCTGTGTGTCTCTCATGAATAAATTTTTAAAAAATCTTTAAAAATAAACTATAAGTGTAAGAAACAGCACTCAAAATTCTTACACCTGCATCCTAAAACTGAAAAATAAGCAATCAAATGCTTAAGTAAAGAGGAATGAGGAAGTTAAGAGATGAATCAAAAGTTTAAACAAATGAGTAAAAAGTCTTTAATATTAATTTTTACATAAGAAAATACAGATTTGGGGGCACCTGGGTGGCTTAGTCAGTTAAGCATCTGTCTTTCACTCAGGTCATGATCCCAGGGTCCTGGGATCGAGTATCACATAAAGCTCCCTGTTCACCAGGGAATCAATCTGCTTCTCCCTCTCCCTCTGATGCTCTCCCTGCATGTTCTCTAATAAAATCCTAAGAAAGAGAAGAGCAGAGCAGAGCAGAGCAGAGAAGAGAAAGAAAAGAAAAAGAAAGAAAAGAAAAAAGAAAAGAAAAGAAAAGAAAAGAAAAGAAAAGAAAAGAAAAGAAAAGAAAGAAAATACAGATTTCTAATCTTTATCAAGTAATGTTCTTGGCCCTTTAATAGTAACCATTTTGAAAAGAGACAAGTTACAGAATATGTTCTTCAAAATCAAAAAAGTTTAATGCATTACGTTCAAGACAACTTAAAAATTGTGGTTAAAGCAAGCTGAATCTCAGAATTAAATGATACCATCATTCCTAAGTATTCTACTCAACAATTTCCCAATTTAAATGGTTTTGAAAAAAAAAAAAAAAAAGGTTTTTCTTTTGCTGGTAACATAGAAATCTATAAAGAACAAAGCATTTTTTTATTTCAAAGTTTCCAAAAGAATGTCAACTACTTTTTACAGTTCCCATGAATATTAATTTTCATCCCCAAAGATATGCTTTACTCAACTGGCATGAAAAGATGACTTCACTGATTAAAAAAAAAGGGGGGGGAATGATAGTCTTTCAGGAACCAAATGTCATGCAATTTTCTCAAATACCTGAAATTTTTTGATAAAATACGGAGAATGCTAGGCTTTTCAGATCAATATGGATATATACAAACACAAATCTCTTGGGCTTTGTTTTGTTTTCCTTTTAAAGAAAACATAGCCTACCGAAGCAAAATTTCAAATATCAACTTTTTAACTGTGTTTCTTTAAAATTTAGATAAAAATTAGAAGTATTAATAATGTCAAGTCCTCCTCCTGACACCTTCCATCAATAATCTTCCTCTGTGCTACTAAAAATACATAAAAGCCATACTTACTTGTTTGCCTCGGATGTAAAGTCTAACAGCTAATGTTCAAAGGAATACTTATTCAAAATGTTATGCTGTTATGTTAGCTTTTATTCTGTATGTAGAAATACTGAGTAATCACAAGTGTACACACAGGCATCCAAAAAAGTTACTCATATGCAATGTAGGGAAAAATCACAATTTTGTTTTTACATCCTATAAACTTCTATTTCATTTCTATGCTCTATTTTATATTAAGAGTGAACCAAAAAAGATAATTTTACATTGAAAAGGTATTTGATCCTAGTTTTGAACATGCTGAAAAATCAAGTCTATATTGCCTATATCATTCTTAAGACTGCAGCTCCCACAACTATAAACTTTACATTAACATTTACTCTGGACCAGCAGAAATTAGAAGATGACTATAAGTATCTCTCCTTCATTCTATTAACTACTTGTTAAGAACATTCCTTTTTTAAAGTATCTATGTCAAACTAACAACTCTGCTGACTTTTCAGCTAACCAAACTTTTTTCTTTAAACAATACTGCTATATTCGGTGGTTGAATTTAGGAGCCCCCAAGTGAAGAAAGCATATTATTACTGCTATATTCACCTTGTTAGATACAATTTAAGGTTTCAACCTGTGGAGATCATTTAGGACCCTATCTTCAAAAAAAAACAAAACAAAACAAAACAAAACAAAAGGACCCTATCTTCATTAACTAATATATTTGTTTTTCCTGCTGATACAGCAAAGATTGTTAGAAATAAAACCAAGTTCAAGATCTGGCTCTACCATTTTCTGGCTGTATTAACTTGAGCAAGTTATATTTAACCTCCAAAGTTCAGTGCACCTGTAAAACAGGAATACTACCATCCAACAAAGAGTTACTCTAAAACTTAAATAATGTGCAAGTGCTTTAGAATTTAATGCAAAGAACTGCAATTATACAAACCTGCCCAACATTGTATTTGGCTGTGCAGTAAAAATGGATGGGTCTACAACGAATCTAGTATTATCCACTATTAGCGTTACTCGTTCCGACGTTCTTACATTCCGAGCTCCTTCTTTTGCATTTTCATATACAAACACCATCTCTCCAGATGTCTTACAGCTACCATCAGAACTTGACTGACTACTGTTTCTGCTGCTGTTCCCAGCACTGCTACTGGAACCATTTGGAGATGCCTTTTGAGGACGAGGACTGCTTGGACGAGAGGAACTGTGATCTTTTTCTCGTTCTGAAATTAAGATGTTAAAGTTATGCAAATTTTCCTTTAAAAAAATTCAAGATCCATACATAACTTTTTAAAATTCCGATGTAGAAAAGTTGTTTCAAATCATAGCATTTCTGGGTGCCTGAGTCGCTCAGTCAGTTAAGCGTCTGCCTTCAGTTCAGGTCATGATCTTATTAGGGTCCCGGGACAGAGCCCCATTTCAGGCTCTCTGCTCAGAAAGCCTGCTTCTCCCCTCTTCCTCTGCCCTTCCCTCTACCCCCACCCCTTGTACTCTCTCCCTCTCAAAGAAATAAAAAGAAATAAATAAACAAATCACAGCACTTCTGCTTTTTGATTTCAAAGTAACATTTTCACAGAACACCATAGATATTATTTCCCAGGAATAAGACCTAGAAGTCGAAATGTTTTCTAAATTAATTTTTGTACATTTTTAAAAAGATGTATAACTAATGCTTAAACAGACTAATATCAAAATTAAATTTTATGTTATTACTCTATTTAAAAATATATGAAACCCAAGGAACAGAAGTCTTACAAGTCAAATAAGCACTGAGTTAGTAAAAGATTAATAAAAATGCCAACTTTTTTTTTTTTTTTTAAAGATTTTATTTATTTATTCATGATAGTCACACAGAGAGAGACAGAGAGGCAGAGACACAGGCAGAGGGAGAAGCAGGCTCCATGCACCGGGAGCCCGACGTGGGATTCGATCCCGGGTCTCCAGGATCGCGCCCTGGGCCAAAGGCAGGCGCCAAACCGCTGCGCCACCCAGGGATCCCTAAAAATGCCAACTTTAACTGTCCTAAATACTGAAAGTATTAGTAATACCCTGAGAACACAAAAGTACAAACTTTGGACTCTCACTATGTTAATGAGGCCATCCCTAAACTAGTAATTTATCTCACAAAAGCAAGATCCCAAAGGAAGAAAAAATGGTCACTAAGGACACAAGGAATATTTATTCTTTCAAATGACATTTTATTTACTTATTTTGAGAGAGAACAAAAGAGAGAGTACAAGCAAGGGGAGCAGCAAAGGGAGAGGCAGAAGCAGGATTAGGGAGAGGGAGAAGCAGGTTTATTTATTTGAGAGAGGGAGAGAAAAGAGAGAAGGAGAGAGAGAGAGAGAAAGAGAGAGAGAGAGAGAGAGAGAGAGAGAGAAAGCATGAGTGGCAGGAGGAAAGGGAGAGGGAGAGGGAGAAGCAGGCTTCTTGATGAGCAGAGACCGGATGTGGGGCTTGATCCCAGGACCCTGAGATCAGGACCTGAGCTGAA
The DNA here is from genome assembly GCF_003254725.2 of Canis lupus dingo. Taxonomy (NCBI): domain Eukaryota; kingdom Metazoa; phylum Chordata; class Mammalia; order Carnivora; family Canidae; genus Canis; species Canis lupus. The sequence goes on from NC_064263.1 coordinate 36,860,620, forward strand.
GGCAAACACTTAACTGACTGAGCCACCCAGGTGCCCCCAAATGATTTTTAATGTCTACCAAATAAAATGGCTTCAACAGCTGATGATATACTGCTTTCTTTTCAATCTCACTTTTGTTGGAATAAAAGCACTGTCACAAATTCTAGAGGATCATATAATTACTATATATAATTTTAATTAGGTAGGAAATATTGTTAAAATTCAGAAGATTTTTTTTGGCTGTTCCAATATTCTACAAAGGGAGAATTAAAACTAAGATTCTGTGATAAGTTCCCTTTAGAGGCTAGATAGCTACACTTTAAAGGTGACCTAAAAATGTACCTCCTCTCATCAGATTCATCAGCTTCTGCCAAATTCCTCCATGACTCAGGCTACTCAGAACACTCTGTACAGCTTTACTGATTATATAATTAGGTTTGCTATATCTCCAGAGATATTCTGACACCTCCATTTTATTGCCTGTTTCCAGAATGCTGGTAGCATCCCAAAAGCAAAATCTGCTGAATTAATAAAATCATTTATTATATCTTCCTATTCTCTTCCCAGGGACTGAACTTAGCATATAACAAACTGTCAATTCCTGTTTGTATTCACATGGATTTTTGGCTAATCAGTACTAGTTTGATGTTGAGGACTTACTTAAAAACTGACAACTTCTCTGTATAATTAAGCCCTAAGATGAATTATTTTGATGTATAACAATCAAAAACAACCTCAAATAAAATATTAAATTTGCCCCTTCTCCAAGAGCAAATGAAATTGAACAAGGTCACATTGCTTATGTACCACTGCTTCAGACTGGTACTTTTCAGTCAATTTATTTACTTGAAATATAATAATGTTCATTTATAATAAATCAGTGGGAAGGAAGAAAAAGAACTGAGCTACTTGCCAAGAAAACAACACCTCACACCTTCCTTTTTATCTTCTATTTCTTAAATTAAATATATTGTCAAAACTCAAAATAAATTATTACATGGTTATGCTAGCTTTCACTTCCTTTTCTAGCACAATTAACCAAGAATTCCTATCGATAGTTTACTATAAATTTTAAAAAATAAACTGCTTATGTATCACATAAGATAAAAATCATTTTGAAAGATTTAGGGGCTACTGGGTGGCTCAGCTGGTGAAGTGTTTGCCTTCTGCTCAGGTCAAGATCCCAGAGTCCTAGGATGGAGCCCCACACTGGGAACCCTGCTCAGTGGGGAGCCTGCTTCTTCCTCTCCCTCTGCCTCTCTCTCTGCCACTCAATGTTCTCTCTCTCAAATAAATATTTTGAGAAATTACAAAATAAAAAATAAAAAGATTTTTAAAATCTCGTGTCACAGTTTTAAAGGCTTCTCAAATTCTTTTATGAAACTGTCCTAGAACCTTAAAAAATTCACTAACTTTCATTTAATAAGTTAATTTTTTATAGCAAGAATGAAGCTAAGCTAAAATAGAAGCAACTGAATAGAAGTAAGAAGTTAATTCTATTCTGAAGTACTAGGCAAAATTCACAGTCATTACTGTTTTCAAAAGGTAATTGCATGCTTTTAAAAACTGTCAGGAAGATTAGCTGATTTTACATACCAACATGGTGCTGTCGTGTTGGAGAAGTAACATTTCTAATACAAGGAGTGAGCTGAGATTCTGTTCTTTCATGAGATGAATCTCGTGATCTGTCACTTGACCTTCGTCTGTCTCTTGATCGTTCATGTCCCCCGCTAGCACCATGAAGACTCATTTTGGTGTGGTCAACAATTCCTTTAGCAACACGTGAGGGGGTGCTGGTAAGTCAGAAGAGAAAATTAACCATAAAAGTAGAACATGAGATCACAAATGCTTTTAAAGAAAAACATAATTACCTATTTTGAAATTTAAGAATCAAATGCTACTTTACAATTCTGAAATGTAATTACCTTAAACGTGTTTACAAATGCTGGAACACAGTATCTTTAAAGATCACCTAATCCAACTCTTTAAGAACGAGAAAACTAAAGCCCAGAAATGTTAATTAACTTTTGCGTTAGTAGTAGTATAGCAGTAGTAGTAGTAGAGACCACTCAGATCTCCTAAATATTTTTCAAGTATTTTGCTCTCTTTGATAGGGGTACAGGGAGGGAGGCAGAGAGAAAGAACATGAGCTTCCAGAACTTTTAAAAAATGAGCTATGAGGCAAAGTAACTGGTCTACTTGCCAAATAAAATAAGTCTTCATGTTTACTTTAATCAACTTATTTTGACTGAACTTTCAAATTTTTTGAAAAAAATATTTTTTGAAAAGTATTTCTCTAAAAAGCTTAACTAATCGTGCTGTGTAAAGTTACAGAATTTAAAATTTTAAAACCTCTTATATAAATTTGCTCAGGAGAAGTGAATAACTGAGAATGATGATTAACTAGTCTAGTTGACAGAATTAAGACACAATTGTTTATAAAGTCATATATATGTACTATATGTACAATGCAATAGAGAAGCTCCCTCAAGGAACTTCTATGCATCAGTATCAGTAATACATGTGCATTAGTAAATGCATGAATATGTAGAAACTGAAACAATTCAAGTTATCCTAAATTTCAAATATAAAATGGCTAAATATGTCTCAAATACATAACTAATAAATGAGCCATAGATAATAAATGCTTTAAGATCTCAGAGAAGAAGACATCACTGTAGACTCTCGAATTAATCAATGATGAACCAAGTGCTGCCAAAACAGATAAGGTTTTAATAATCAAAATACATTGCAGGTAGGAAAACTGACAGGAACAAAAATGAGAGCGCCAGACCTAATACATTTGGAAATTTACCATCTTAGCATATACCATGGTGCATGGTTTAAAAATACTGAAGTGTTTTTTATAAGTAGAAACAGAAGAAACTTCAAGGCTTTAGAAAAATACAGAAATACATATTGTACTTTAGTACTTAATTGTTCAACAAGTTGAATATTACTTAACATTTTGGAACCTTAGTTTTACCTCATCTGTAAAATAAAGGTTCCACTTACTTTGTAAGGTTAATATGAGGATTAAAACAAGATGTATGCTAATAGACAAAGTACCTAGCAGTACAGAATCACCCACTAAATCCTAGTTTATTTAGTTATGACAGATGAACATATTAAAGTTCAATTAGAAGACTGCTCAGAGTCACACAGTATTTAGTGGATATGCTAATAACACTGTAGGTAAAGACTCTTGATTCATTCCAGTGCCCCCTCCATCACTGAAACCCACACTAGTTAAAAATTAAATCTTCTTGATTCAATTTTAAATTCCATAGTGCTTCTGGGTCAATTCCTCTGTTGGCTTATTATCTACAATTCTTTGTTATTCTAACGTTTCCTTTCATTATAGAAATCAGTCATCACCTCATTATAACGGACTACAAAGGTAAAAGATAAGGCTAACTTTGTGTTTACCCTATGAGTTACTTCCAGAGAAATAAAGGCAATCTATTAACCTTTATCACCTATTGGTCTTTCGTGAACCTACGGAGAAAAAAAAATTTTACTCCCACTTTCTTTCTAGTGAAAAAGATCTGAACAGGATTGCATCCTTGGAACACAATTTTTTTCTTCAAATAGAAAAGATCCTACACTCCATTTATGTTAAAATCATCAGAGAAGAAACAACAGAATTTCTGGTTTGTGTCCTAAAAGTAGGAAAAAGAAGGCAATCTACACCAATAGAAAAAGGATTACATTATATATTGAAAAACATAACTCCTCCAATTATTCTAGCTCTAAAGTTTTAAATGAGCTTAAATATGAGTCTGTTAATCTAATGGACAAGGTATAAACACAACTACAACTAAGACATATGCAAGACAAATGTTCGGTTTGAGTAAGGGCCAAGGAGACTGATTAATTGAAATAATGTTTCCACTGGACATTTTATAACTGAAACATTAAATACTTCCAAGCATTCATTCTGCTAAAATATTAGCTTCAGTTCTAAACTGTTTAGATTTTAAATAAATGCATTCTTCTATTCTTTCTTTTCATTCCCAAATGGAATACACGTTGAAACAGACCTTCAAAATCAGATGTCATGGAAGACTAATTACGTCCTACTTTATTTAATTAAATAATTTTAGATCAGAAAAGTAATCTAAGGGCAAAAATAATACGTGTAAAAGAAAATGAGGACAAGCAAGTTCAGAGGAGAGAAGTCTGCTTCATTTAAGAGTTGGGTATCCATGAACTGACAACAGGTAAGGAGATGAAGATTACATCAGCCCCAACATCTATTTCTAGTCAAGAAAGAGTAACAGGACTGAATTTTCTTTCCTATCTGGAAAAAAAAACAAAACAAAAAACAAAAAAAAACACCAAACACGGCAAAATACATAAAACAGCGGTTTGCAAGACACAGTAAGAAAGAGAGTGAACCCTAAAAGATGAAAAACAAATGAGATAAACCCAACAATTGCTCCAAAGTACTATCTTAAGAGAGTTTCCAGAGTAAACAGGGAGGTGAAACACAAGCAGAAAACCTAGTAGATTCAGGTAAGGATACGGAATTCAAGAGCTTGGGAACAATAGGTGGCTAGAGTTCTTAAGAAAGAGTACCAGAGAGGGGAGAGCAGAACAAAGAGAAATCCTCAGAGATCTGCAGTCTTTGTGGAATACTGAGCTGAGTACCAATCAGCAAACACCTAATGCTGGGTAAAGAACCAATTTAAAGGATTAGAAAATACAGTCACCAGGACTCATAAAGGGCCTATTTCCCTTAGGCAGGCCGGAAAACCTCATTCATAGAGTAGTGGAAGAATCTAGAGGGTCTTAGCTTTGAAATGGAAATTAGACCTAGACTGGGTACTGAGGTAGTCACATTTAACAAATCTTAACAGCAAGACCTAAAAGAATCAAACTGTTTCCACATAACTAAATTGAATCCTAAAACAAAGCTCAAGAATATTTACAGAAAAGCAAAAATTTCCAGTACCCGAAGTAAAATTGGATGTATGGCATCCAATAAAAAATTACGAGGCATGTAAGTAAGTAGAAAAACATAACTTGTAAGAGAAAAAACTCAATCAAAATCAACTTGGAACTGACATGTCTCAGAAACAAAGACATTAAAACAGTTATTATAATCATATTCCTGCAAAGGGTTATGTAGAAATAAAGAAGATAAAGACGCAGAGCAAACTTCCAGACATAAAAATGATATCTAAGATGAAAAACAGACTGAATGGAATTAATGGAAGATTACACATTATAGAAGAAAATTGTGAATTTGAAGACACAGCAAGAAGAAATATCCAAAATAAATATAGTATTCGCTATAAAAAAATAAATGGAGCATGAGTGAGCTGCAGGTCAATTTCAAATGCCCTAATATAAGTATAAATGGAGTCCATAAAAGAAGAAAGGTAGAGAAAATTTAAAAATATTTTAATCACATCTTGAAACGTAGTAAGAACTATAACGTTGCACATGTAACAAATTTGCACAATTTGTGCAATTTGTGTTGTTGCACACAACAAATCCTAAACACATTTTGAGAAAAAATAAAACACAAAACAAATTTTAAAAACCCTGAGAACCTATATTTGTTATGTCTAGTAGAAACACACCCTTCAAAAATAAAGGGGGAAATGCATTTTCAGACAGACACACACACACACAAAGATGAATGAATTCATCATGAGCAGACCTGCACTACAAGAGTTATAGGAAGGCCTTCAGTCAGAAGAAAAAACCCAACATAATAAAAATTTGTAGAATGGCATGACATTACAACAGTAGTTTGGGGGGCAAATTATGGCATTAAATGCCTATGTTAGAAAAAAGACAGTTGTAAAAAAAAAAAAAAGAAAAAGTTACTTCAGTTTTCACCTTAAGAAACTAAACAAAGACTAAATTAAACCCAAAGTGGAAAAAAGTAGTACCAAAGACCAAAGTAGAAATCAAAATAGAAAAAGAATGGGGAGGAGGGGAATCAATGAAAACAAAACCTAGTTCCTTTGAAAAAAAAAAAAACAATTAAATTTATAAACCTACAGCCAGACTGGAGGGAAAAATTGAAAAGATACAAATTCCAATATCAGAAATGAAAAAGTTGGCATCACTACAAAGGTCATCTATGTTAAAAGAGTAATAGAAGAGTATCATAAACAACTTTATATAAGTTCATCAACTCAGAAAAACTGAACAAATTCCAAGCTACCAAAACTTAAGAAGAAACAGATAAAGTGAATAGCTCTATTTTTCTTTTAAAGGTTTTTATTTATTTGAGAGAGTAAGGGAGCACATAGTCAAACCCAAGGCTCCATCCCAAGACCACAAGATCAATACCTGAGCAGAAGTCAGATCCTAACTGACCTAGCAACCCAGGCACCCCTGAATAGATCTATTTCTATTAAAGAAATTGAATTTGTAGTTAAGAATTTTCCCTCTAAGAAAACTCCAGGCCCACATGGCTTTACAAATTTAGTCCACCAAGTACATAAGAGAGATATAATACCAATTCTACATAAACTCCTTGAAGAAAATGGAAGAAAACATGGGATGCCTGGGGTGGCTCAGTGGTTGATTGTCTGCCTTTGGCTCAGGGTGTGATCCCGTGGTCCTGGGATTGAGTCCTGCATTAGGCACACAGGGAGCCTGCTTCTCCCTCTGCCTATGTCTCTGCCTCTCTGTGGGTCTCTCATGAATAAAAAAAATCTTAAAAAAAAGAAAATTGAAGAAAACATATTTCTATGAGGCCAGCATTATCCAAGTACCAAAACCAAAGACTTTATAATTACAGATATCCCTCAGAATATGCATATTTTAAACAAAATTTTCATCAAATAGAGCAGTATATAAAAATGTCAATATAGCATGATCTAATGAGATTTACCCTAAAAATGCAAGATTGCTTGAATATTCAAAAATCAATTACTATATGTCAATTATACTTCAATAAAAAACACCTTTTGCTCAATCAATATTCATATTAACAAATTAATGAAAAAATTGTATCTCAGTATACATACAAAATACAAAATTGGTATTGGCAAAATACAAAATCTATTCCTAATTTTTTTAAAAAATAAAAAAGCAGCGAAGTAGGAATACAATGGTATTTCACCAACTAGATGAAAGATATCTCTGGAAAACCTACAGCCAACATCATACTTAGTGGTTAAAGACCAAACACTTTCCACCTAAGATCAAGAACAATACAAGATGTCCACTCTCACCACCACTTTTATTCACTAATGAACTAAATTAAAGAATCTAGCCAAAATAATATATCAAGAAAAAGATCTAGATGCATCCAGATTGAAAAAGAAGCAAAAGCATCCTTATCTGAAGATAATACAATCACTGATTGTAGACTCTAGTACAAAAAAGTCCTAGAACTAATAAGTTTAACAAGATTAGAGAATATAAGATAAATATTCAAAGTCAACTCTATTTCCATTTACAGTTGATCTTTCAACAACACAGGAGTTGAGGAATCAACCTCTGCATAGTCGAAAATCTGCACGTAACTTTTGACTCCCCCAAAACTTAACTATAACAGCCTACTGTTCCCAGAAGCCTTACCTATAAGCAGCTGATTAAAACATATTTCATGTTATATGTATTATACACCGTATTCTGACAATAAAGTTAGAGAAAAGAAAATGTTAAGAAAATCATAAAAAATAGAAAATACATTACAGTACTCTATGTATTTTTGGAAAAAATCCACATATAAGCAGTCCCATGCAGTTCAGACCTATGCTGTTAAGGATCAACTATACCAGGAACAAAAAAAATCAGAAATTAACATTTTAAAGCACCATTTACAATAGCACCAAAATCTGAAAAATATAAGAATAACTCTGACAAAAGATGTGGAAGATTTGCATGCTAAAAACTGCAAAACATTGCTGAGAGTAATTTAAAAAGAACGAAATAGAAAAATTTACCGTGTTCACAAACAATTCAATGTTATTAAGGTAGCAATTCTCCCCAAGTTGACCTATAGATAAAATATAACTCCAGGGGCACCCAGGTGGCTCAGCCAGATGAGCAACTGACTGGCTCAGGGCATGATTTGGGGGTTCTAGGGTTGGCCCCACTTGGGGCTCCACCATCAGTACAGAGTCGGCTTGTCCCTCTACACACCCCCGGCCTGTGTTCACACTCTCACTTTCTCTCTCATAAAATAAATAAAATTTTGGGACGCCTGGGTGGCTCAGCAGTTGAGTGTCTGCCTTCAGCTCAGGGAGTGATCCCAGAGGCCCAGCATTGAGTCCCACATCATATTCATTGCGTGAAGCCTGCTTCTCCCTCTGCCTTTCTATGTCTCTGCCACTCTCTCTGTCTCGCATGAAAAAATAAAATCATTATAATAAATAAATAAAATCTTTTTTAAAAACCCACAATATAAGTCCAATAAAAAACTTGGTGGTTTCTTAGTCAAAAGAAACTGGTTCTAAAATTCATATAGAAGTGGCAAGAACCTAGAATAGCCTACATAACTTTTTTAAAAAAATAGATATGGAACATTAACACAACCTAATTTCAAGGCTTATTATAAAGATACAGGAATGAACACAGTGCATTATGGGTGTAATGACAATGAGATCAATGAACCAGAAAAGGGCCTACATACTCATTTCCAACAAGGGTTCAAAGTCAATTTAAAAGTCTTTTCATAAAATAGTGCTGAAACAAACAAATATACAATGCATACTACACCTCCAGCATCTGGGTAGGAAGGTGTTGCAGGCAAGAGGAGAAGAGTTTGTGTTGTACAAAAGTGAAATCAAAGTGGATCACAATCCTAAATCTAAAACCTAAAATTATACAAGTTTGAGGGGGAAAAAAGCAGAAATTATTAAAAAATAAATAGATGAGGGGCACCTGAGTGGCTCAGTAGGTTAAGCAGCCAACTTTATTTCAGCTCAGGTCATGATCTTCGGGTCGTGAAACCAAGCCCCACATTGGGCTCCACACTGGGTGTAGAGCCTGTTTAAGATTCTCTCTCTCTCTTTCTCTCTCTCTACTCTCTAAGAATAATAAATAAACTGATGAATTGGAGCTACATCAAAATTTTAAAATTTTGCTCTTCAAAAAACACTGTTAGAGTGAAATCACATATCTGATAAAGAACGTGTATCTAAAATATAAAGCACTCTCATTGTGTAAAAAATCTGAGATATACAGATGAAAAAAATAAGTACATGAAAAGAAGCTGAACATCATCACTCATTAAGGAAATGCAAATTAAAAGCACAACTTAATACCATTTCACATCTATTTGAATGGCTAAATAAAAAGAATGCTATATCAAGTGTTGATGAATACCTGTATAAAATGACACTGTCACAGACTCCTGATGGTAATGTAAAATGGTACCATAACTTTAAAAACTGTTTTGGGAAACAGTTTGAAAGTTTCTTAGAAGTTAAATATATACTATCCATATGACCAGGCATTCCATCTGACCTATTTACTCAAAAGAAATAAAAGCATATCTCGCAAAAAAGATACAAACACTGTTAGTTGCTTTATTTGTAACAGCCCAAACTAGAAACAACCTAAATGTTTATGAACTGGATAATTTGTGCTGTATGCATACAATAAAAAAGGACACATTTATACCAAGTTCTAAGAAACACAAACTACTGTTTAGTGTCAGAAAATATACTGGTGCTTGTATGAGCACGGATATGGGGACTGAATGAGGCAGAAGGAAAGAGTTAGAAAGGACCCCAAGGAGAAGTCTTTGAAAAGGCCACAACTAGAAGAACATTATCAAAGAAAGTTTCATAGTTAAAAGCAAACATATAATAAAAGTAGTAGATTAATCACTTATAAATTTAGTACGGAAGTTGAAACACAAAAGTATAAAATCAATCATAGCCACAAAACTCAAGTCAAGGGCTTTACAAAATAAAAAGATGTAAATATGACATCACATACCTAAAATGTGGACGAAGGATAAAAATCTAGTGCTTTTAGAACATGTTCGAATTTAAGTGACCATCAACTTAATATAAACTTCTATACACGTAAAATGTTATATGAACCTAATGGTAACCATAAACCAAAAACCTATAATAGATGCACAAAAAATAAAAAGAATCTAAGCATAACACCTAAGAAAACCATCAAACCATGATGAAAGAAGAGAACAAGAAACAGAGAACTACAAAAACAACCAGAAAACAATGAACAAAAAGGCAGTAAGTACATACCTATCAATAATTACTTTAAATATAAATGGAGTAATGATTCTGATCAAAAGACACTCGATGACTGAATGGATAAAAAACAAGACCCATTATATACTGCCTACAAGAGACTCACTTCAAACCTAAACACATGTACAGATTAAAAGTGAAAAACAGGGATCCCTGGGTGGCGTAGCGGTTTGGCGCCTGCCTTTGGCCCAGGGCGCGATCCTGGAGACCTGGGATCGAATCCCACGTCAGGCTCCCGGTGCATGGAGCCTGCTTCTCCCTCTGCCTGTGTCTCTGCCTCTCTCTCTCTCTGTGACTATCATAAATAAATAAAAAAATTAAAAAAAAATAAATAAAAGTGAAAAACATACCATGCAAACAGAAGTGGGGAAAAAAAAAAAAAACCCAGGGTGGCATTATTTATATCAAATAAAAGATTTTAAAACACTGTAGCAAAAAGTAGTAAAGTAAAATAAGAGTAAAATAGAAGAGAACAGAATAACAGACTAGCAAGAGAAAAAGAAGGGCACTTCAAAATGATAAAGGGATCAATATAACAGGAGGGTGTAACAATTATAAATATCCATGCACCCAACATAGGAGCAACTAAATGCATAAAACAATTATTAACAGACATAAAGGGAGAAATTGAAAATAATACAATAATAGGGGACTTTAATGCCTCACTTACATCAATATACAGATAATCCAGACAGAAAATCAACAAGGAAACAGTGACTGAATGACACATTAGACCAGACGGACAAACATTCCATCCAAAACCAGCAACATACAGATTTTTTTCAAGTACACATGGAACATTCTACAAGACAGATCATGTTAGGCCACAAAACAAGTCTCAATAAATTTAAGAAGACTGAAATATTAAGCATCTTTTCCAACCACAAGGGTATGAGACTAGAAATCAATCACAAAAAAGAATCCAGAAAAAAACACAAATACATGGAGGCTAAACAACATGCTACTAGACAATGAACAGGTCAACCAAGAAAACAAAGAAGAAATTAAAAAATACATGGAGACAAATGAAAATGAAAACACAACAGCCCATATCTTTGGGACACAAGAAAGGCAGTTCTAAGGGAGAAGTTTATAGCATCAGAGGCCTACTCCAAGAAACAAGAAAAATCTCAAGTAAGCAACTCAAGAGCTAGAAAAAGAACCAAAGCCCCAAGCTAGCAGGAGGGAAATAATAAAGATTAGAGCAGAAATAAATAAAATAGATGATTAAAAAACAGTAAGGAAGATCAATGAAATCAGGAGCTGACTCCCTAAAAAGATAAACATTAATAAGCCTTAGCCAGATTCACCAAGAAAAATACAGAAAGGCTGAAATAAATAAAATCAGAAATGAAGGAAAAATAACCAACACCACAGAAATACAAAGAATTATAAAAGATTATGAAAAAGTGTATGCCAACAAATTTGGACAACCTAGGAGAAATGGATAAATTCCTAGAAACATATTACCTTTCAAAACTAGGAAGAAATAGAAAAGCTAAACAAATCAATTACTAGTAATGAAATTGAATCAGTAATCAAAAAATCCCCAACAAAGAACAGTGCAAGACCAGATGGCTTCCAAGGTGAATTCTACCAAACATGAAGAGCTAATTTGTATTCTTCTCAAACTATTCCAAAAAATAGAAGAGAAAGAAAAACTGCCAAATTCATTCTACAAGACCAGCATTATCCTGACAAAAATACTGCAGAAAAAGAAAACTACAGGCCAAGATCTCTGATAAAAATAGATGCAAAAAATTCTCAACAAAATATTAACAAACTGAATTCAGCAAAACATTAAAAAGGTAATTTACCACAATCAAGTAAAGTTTACCAGGGATGGAAGGTGGTTCAATATTTGCAAATCAATCAGTGTGATACGTTACATTAACAAAAGAAAGGATAAAAACCATATAATCATCTCAGAGAAAGCATCTGACAAACTACAACATCCATTCAGGATAAAAACTCTCAACAAAGCAGGTTTAGAGGGAGCGAACTTCAACATAATAAAAGCCATGTGAAAAACCCTTAGCTAACATCATATTTAATGGTAAAAAACTGAGAGCCTGGTGAGCCTCAATGGTTAAGTTTGGTTAAGTATCTGCCTCTGGCTCAGGTCTTGATCTCAGGGTCCTGGGATGAAGCCCCACATTGGGTTCTTCACTCAGCAAGGAGTCTGCTTCTCCCTCTCACTCTCCCTCTATGGTCTCTCTCCCTCTCAAATAAATACAATATTTAAAAAACAACAACTGAGAGCTTGTCCTCTAAGATCAGGAATAAGGATATCCATTCTGAACACTTTTATTCAACATAGTACTGGAAATCCTAGCTGCAACAGTCACACAAGAAAAAAAATTTAAAGGCATCCAAATTGGTAAAGAAAAAAAAAATAATAATAATTTAAAAAAGAAGTAAACTCATTATTCGCAGGTGACAAGATAGTATATAAAGAAAACCCTGGGGATCCCTGGGTGGCGCAGTGGTTTAGCGCCTGCCTTTGGCCCAGGGCGCGATCCTGGAGACCCAGGATCGAATCCCACATCGGGCTCCCGGTGCATGGAGCCTGCTTCTCCCTCTGCCTGTGTCTCTGCCTCTCTCTCTCTCTGTGACTATCATAAATAAATAAATAAAAATTAAAAAAAAAAAAAAAAAGAAAACCCTAAAGACTCAACCAAAAAACTATTAGAACTGATAAATGAAATCAATAAAGTTGCAGGACACAAATCAGTATCAGAAATCTGTTTCATTTCTATACACTAATGACACAAAGCTGCAGAAAGAGAAATTAAGAAAACAATCCCATTTACAATTGCACCAAAAAGAAAATACCTAAGAATAAACTTAATCAAAGAACTAAAAGATCTATACTCTAAGAACTGTAAAACACTGATGAGAGAAATTGAAAGCAACACAAATGGAAAGACATTCCATGCTCATGGATTGGAAGAGTATCATTAAAATGTCCATACTACCAAAACCAATTTACAACTTCAATGGAATCCCTATCAAAATACCAATACCATTTTTCATAGAACCAGAACAAATAATACTAAAATTTGTATGGAACAACAAAAAACTCTAAATAGTCAAAGCAATCTTGAAAAAGAATAAGCTGGAAGTATCACAATCCCAGATTTCAAGATACACTACAAAGCTATAGTAATCAAAACCATGTGGTACAGCCACAAAGACAGACATAAAGACCAATGGAACAGAATTGAGTGCCCAGAAACATGTTCATGCTTATATGGTTAATTGATCTACAACAAAGGAGGCAAGAATATACAATGGGGAAAAGACAGTCTCTTCAATAAATGGTACAGAGAAAACTGAACAGCTACCTGCAAAAGAATAAAAAATGGAACCATTTACTTACACCATACACAAAAATAAAACTCAAAATGCGAGACGGTGGGCAGCCCAGCTGGCTCAGCGGTTTAGCGCTGCCTTCAGCCCAGGGTGTGATCCTGGCAGTTTAGCACCTCCTTCAGCCCAGGGCCTGATCCTGGAGACCCAGGATCGAGTCCCACATCAGGCTCCCTGCATGGAGCCTGCTTCTCCCTCTGCCTGTCTCTCTGAGCCCCTCTCTCTCTCTCTCTCTCTCTCTCTCTCTCTGTCTCTCATGAGCAAATAAATAAAATCTTTAAAAGAAAAAAATGTGAAAAGGATTAATACTCCTAAAAGAAGACATAGGCAGTAATTTCTTGGACATTGGACCTCAGCATCATGTTTATGAATATGCCTCCTCAGGTAAGGGAAACAAAAGTAGAATTAAACTATTTGAATTACACCAAAATAAAAAGCTTTTGTACAGCAAAGGAAACCATCAATAAAACAAAAAGGCAACCTACTGAATAGGGGAAGATACTTACAAATGATATATCTGATAAGGCATTAATATCCAAAATATATGAAGACAACTCAATACCAAAAAAAAACCCCAAATAATGTGATTAAAAAATAGGCAGAAGTAGACATTTTTCCAAAGACATTCAGATGATCAACAGACACATGAAAAGATGCTTAACATCACTAATCATCAGAGAAATGCAAATCAAAACCACAGTGAGATATCACCTTGCACCAGTCATAATGGCTAAAATCAAAAGTTGAGAAATAGGGATCCCTGGGTGGCGCAGCGGTTTAGCGCCTGCCTTTGGCCCAGGGCGCGATCCTGGAGACCCGGGATCGAATCCCACGTCGGGCTGTGGTGCATGGAGCCTGCTTCTCCCTCTGCCTCTCTCTCTTTCTCTCTCTCTCTCTGTGACTACCATAAATAAATAAAAATTTAAAAAAAAAAAAAAAAAAAAAAAAGTTGAGAAATAACAAGTGTTGTTGAAAATGTGGATAAAAAGGAACCCTCCTGCACAGTTGTTGGGAATGTAAGTTGGTTCAGCCACTGTGGAAAACAGTGGTGGATGTTCCTCAGAAGAATTAAAACACTAATTCAAAAAGATATACGTACTCCTATGTTTATTGCAGCATCATTTACAAAAGCCAAGATATGGAAGCAACCCAAATATCCAATGATACATGAATGGATAAAGAAAATGTAATACATACTATAACAGAATATCTTTTTTTTAAGATTTTATTTATTCATGAGAGACATGAATACATAAATTATTGACAGAGAGAGAGAGAGAGAGAGAGAGAGAGAGAGAGAGAGGCAGAGACACAGGCAGAGGGAGAAGCAGGCTCCATTCAGGGAGCCTGTCGTGGGACTCGATCCCGGGTCTCTAGGATCACGCCCCGGGCCGAAGGCGGCACCAAACCGCTGAGCCACCCGGGCCGAAGGCGGCGCCAAACAGCTGAGCCACCCAGGTTATATATATATAACAGAATATATCTATAGAAAAGAATGAAATCTGGGAAAAGCCTGGGTGGCTCAGCGGTTTAGTGCCGCCTTCAGCCCCGGGTGTGATCCTGGAGACCCGGGATCGAGTCCCGCGTCAGGCTCCCTGCATGAAGCCTGCTTCTCCCTCTGCCTGTGTCTCTGCCTCTCTATCTATCTGTGTCTCTCGTGGATAAATAAATTTAAAAATCTTAAAAAAAAAAAAAAAAAAAAAAAAAAAAGAATGAAATCTTGCCATCTGCAACAACAGGAATGAACCTAGGGGGTATAATGCTAAGTGAAATAAGTCAGAAAGAAACAAATACCTTACATGCAGAATCTAAAAAACAAAACAAATGAACATGGAAAATAACCCAAAAAACAGATACTGAAATATAGAGAACTGGTGGCTCCCAGAGAGGGAGTCAGTAAGGGGGATGAGTGAAATAGATAATGGGCATTAAGGGATAAAAATTCCAGTTATAAAATAAGTCAGAGATGGAAAGTACATCATAAAGAATACAGTCAATAATATTGTAGTAATTGGGACGCCTGGGTAGCTCAGTGGTTGAGCAACTGCCTTTGGCTCAGGGCATGATCCCAGGATCCTAGCATCAAGTTCCCCAACAGGCTCCCTGCAGAGAGCCTGCTTCTCCCTCTGCCTCTTTCTCTGTGTCTCTCATGAATAAAATCTTAAATATAAACATTGTATGTACCTGGAGCACTGAATGAATATATAGAATTGTTGAATCAATATGTTTACACTTGAAACTAACATATGTTAATTATACTTCAATTAAAAAAAAGAAGGGGGATGCCTGGGTGGCTCAGTGGTTGTCTGCCTTTGGCTCAGCACGTGGTCCCCAGGTCCCAGGGTCCCAGGATCGAGTCCCACGTCAGGCTCCCCACACAGAGCCTGCTTCTCCCTCTGTCTCTGCCTCTCTCTGAGTGTGTCTCCCATGAATAAATAAATAAAATCTTTAAAAATAATAATAATAATTAAAATTAAAGTCCTCAGGGGAACTTTTGGATGTGATGAATATGTTCATCTCCTGATTGCACTGAAGTTTCATAAGTGGGTACCTATATCAAAATTTACCAAATTCTACACCAGAACTGGACCCTTGGCTGAAACATGGCTTGGTTAAGGCTATTCTCCCAGGAAGTTTAAAGGTAATCATTTCAGTAACACTTATAAAAGTCATGCCTTTCTTCTAATAAATTTTGAATTCTCTTTCCCTAACCAACATAGATTCTTGCATTCCCTCTTATAATATTGTTCATGTCCTCATGAAACCAAAAGCATTCCTACAATAAGATTCAAAACAACTACCATCTCCAACTGATCACCACTTGAAAACCTCACAGATTTATTTATTACCCAATAGTTCTTACAATCACAATTTTCATTAATAAGAAAGATCACTCACAGCACCTCTAGTTATGTAAATAAACCACAAATCCTACCGCCAAATCAAAACATTTCCATTTTTAAATCTTTCAACTTTATAAGCTAATAATGTTATTTATCTTACACCAATTTTTCACTTTAAAACCATGCTTTGAAGCATGAGGTCAATCAACTGCTTTAATGAGATTTAAATACTTAAATCTTACTAAAATGTTCACCCTCAAAAGCAAGTATCTATTTATATCAAATTTCAGAATATTCATTTTGTATGAATTTCTGCTTATGACCCTGCCACCTAATTTGTTTAAAATTTCCAATTATGGCAACAGATTCCAATGGCAGGCAAGTTCCTAAGGACTGAAGAGAATTTTAAGAGCTCCTTCATTTTGTTCAATGAAACTAAAAAACTCCTGCAGGGGGAAAAATAGTAAAGTAATAAGTATAGAATTGAAAAGCCCACCAGTATTGCAAAGTATATAACAAAAACCACGCCACTCTGAAAGGATAAATAAACTATGTACATCCAGGGAATGGAGTAGTACTCCAAAATTAAAAAAGAATTACTGACATGTACAACAATATGAATGGATACAAGGTTACTATATGAAATGAAGAAACCCAAACCCAAAAGTTTACACACTATCTAATTACATTTATTTAATATTTTCAAAATGACAAAATTTTGATAGTGATGGAGAACAAATCAGGGGTTGCCAGAGGTTAAGAATGGGAGGAAAGGATGTGCCTCTAGAGACAGCATGAGGGAGTCTGCTTGTGGTGATGGCAACATTCTGTATCCTGATTGTGGAGGCAGTTACACTAATCTATACGTTTGATAAAATATTACAGAATATACACCAGAAAAAAGAAGGTCATATAAAAACCAATGTCTGCAGTATATGTATTGTATATTGCACCAATGTCAATTTCCTTGTTTGCTAATGTGCTACACTTATGTGAGATGTTATTAAGGGAAGCTGGGTGAAGAGAACCAAGGAAATCACTGGACAATATTTGCAATTTCTTGTCAATCTAAAACTGTTTCACAAGAAGAAGTTTAATAAACGTAACAAAAAAGGCAATAGACAATGCAGAGACAATAAAGCAAAACTACAATTAATAAACTCTGATCTGAAGAGATATTATTTCCTTAACACAAGGAGAGGGATACTGTTGAGAGAGAGAGAGAGAGAGAGAGTTAAGAGAATGAGAGTTCTCAGAAATTCAAAACACAAGAGCAGAAGCTTTTAAAGGTTACCAGAAGGTTACCAAAAGATTAAATTGGGAATAAAAGAAAGACAAAGAATAGAAAATAAGAAAGGGTGAGAAAATTAGAGAACTGATGAATGTAGCTCAACATTCAAATGATTATGGTCAGAGAGAACAGAGAAAATGGAAGGAAATTATACATGAAAAATTTCCAGAAGTAACTATTAATAAGCACTGCTGCTATCCAACAGACACTAGTTGTAACAAATACACAAAAGTAAAATACCTACAAAGTTAATCGTATTCACTTATATGTGGCACCTTATGTAGAATACAAATGGTACCATATGTGGTAGCACTTTCCTAGTTTGAGGAATTATATTACATATCTTTAAACAGTTCCAGCAACTGTCATCACCTGGTGCACCTTACTAACATCTGTTGAATTTAGCTGAAGTTTTGAGGTATATATAGTATCTAAGCATTTTCTCCTTGAGTTTATTCCTTGTCAAACACTACCGTGTGTGTGTGCGCGCGCGCGCGTACACATACTGAGATACAGAGCTTTACAAGTTGTTTTCAACATTTAATCAAGGTTTTAGCATCTACTTTTTCTTTAACATGAGGTAAGCATCCTTGTAAATTGCATTACATGTTCCTATCCATTAGTCCATCTTTAAAAAAAAAAAAAAGCAGTATTTTGGGACACCTGGGTGGCTCAGCGGTTGAGCATCTGCCTCTGCTCATGTCGTAATCCTGGGGTCCTGGGGTGGGGGTCCTGGGATCAAGTCCCACATGGGGTTCCCCACAGGGAGTCTGCTTCTCCCTCTACATATGTCTCCGCTTCTCTGTCTCTCTCATGAATAAATAAAATCTTAAACAATTTTAAATCCTATTTTTATTTTGGGGAAAATTAAGCTGTTTTTATTACTGTAACAAGTATAATCTTATGTTTTAGCATTCTTAACTAAGCCTTTTAATTTATTTCATATTAATATATTGTTAAGCACTTAATTTGCATATGCTTTTATAAGCATTTTTAAGGTGTTAAGAGATGCAAAACCATGGCTCATGGGCCAAATGCAACCCATTACTTGATTTTGTAAATAAAGTTTTATTAAAGCACGACTACATCCATTCATTTATACATGGTTTACGGCCGTTTTCACTCTATATGGCAAAAGTGAGTGGCTGCAACAGACTGTGTAGTCCACGGAGCCAAAAATATTTACTATTCAACCCCTTATAGAAAATGTTTCCCATTCCTATGTTAAATGTCAGTAACTGGGATGATAGAAGAAATGCTATCAAACTTCTAAATCTACCTTCAACAGATTTAATGCAAACTTCTCTCATCTTTCCCCTTTTTTGTCCGTTAGCCTTTATATAAGCTTTTTGTTCTGCTTAATACATGATCAGTTCCCCAAGGAACAAAGGCTAATTACTGAAAAGGGCAGCTCTCAAATGACTGAACTATGCTCTCAAAAGTCAACTGTAAGTATGTGGTTTGATCCATTTTTTCCACAGAAATATTTTAAATGATACTTAAATCCCAGATTTCCCCACTAAAGACAACCACAGCAAGAAATATAGCCCAAAAGTAGCCTTAATACTAGTCCTAACCTCTCTCTCTTCTTAAAAATCCCATTGTCAGACATGTCAGCAACTCTAGTAAGGCAGAAGCAAGGAAGTTCCACAGAAAAAAAGAACTGTTGTACACTGTCGGTGGGAATGAAAATTGGTGCAGCCACTGTGGAAAACAGTATGAAGGTTCCTCAAAAATTAAAAATAGAATTATACTATTATCCAGTAATTCCACTGCTGGGTATTTACCCAAAGAAAATACAAAAAGATAAATGCACCCCTATGTTTACCAAAGTATTATTTACGATAGCCAAAATAATAGAAGCAACCCAAGCATAGGTGAATAGATGAATAAATAGATAAATAGGTGAATAGATAAAGATGCGGTGTATATAGATATACACATACATACATACAATGGATATAAAAAAGAATGAAATCCTGCCATTTGCAACACCAAGGATGGACCTAGGGGGTATAATGTAAGTGAAATAAGTCATTCAGAGAAAGTCAAATACCATATGATGTCACTCATGTGTGGAATTTAAGAAACAAAACAAAGATAAAAAAAGAGACACCCCCCCCCCCGCAAAAAAAAAAATACAAAAACCCACTCCTAAATACAGAGAACAAACTGGTAGTTGCCAGAGGGGGAGGTGGGTAGGGAGAATGGGAGAAATCGATAAAGGAGAGTATCGTGACATGCAATGAGGTATCTATAGAATTGTTGAACCATTAGATTGTACACCTGAAACTAATATAACATTATATGTTAATAATACCTGAATTTTAATAAAAGAAAGTTTGTATACTGTTGCATGACCATTCTAAGAGCATCTTCTCTGTGAAGTCAAATGAACACCTAGATACTAAAAATTCTGTAAGAAAGTACCCTTTAAGGGCAAAGCTTTAACGTTTTACTAATAAAGTTTTTGAACTGATAAAAACTAATTTCATGCAAACAGCAAAGGAATTTGAAAATTTTTTGACTTTCAAAATGTCTATTACTTTTTTCCTGGCTTTTGAACTTTTTTTTTTTTTAAGAATTATTTATTTATTTATGATAGACAGAGAGAGAGAGAGAGAGAGAGAGAGAGGCAGAGTGTGTCACAGGCAGAGGGAGAAGCAGGCTCCATGCCGGGAGCCCAATGCGGGACCCGATCCCGGGACTCCAGGATCGCACCCTGGGCCAAAGGCAGGCACTAAACCACTGAGCCACCCAGGGATCCCCTGAACTTTTTTAATAAAGGAAGATGTTGCTAGGCAAGCACCTCTCCAAACTGAGGAGTCTCTGAATTAAAATTATATCTAAATGTTATATTGCTAATTTTTTCAGTTCTAAAAAATAGCATAGCTTTAATTCATCAATAGGTATCAGGTGCTTACAACATTCAATGACAACTAAACTATAGTAACTAAAAGTACTCTTACCCTTCTATCCTTTATCCTAAAAATTTGTTTTAACTGCATTCAATCTACCAAATATTCGCGGATATGCTATCAAACCTATCCAATAATATGCTATTTACTATCTAGTACTGATGGATATAACCAAGAAAGTCTGTGCCCTAAAAATTAATACAATCTAGGGGAGAAAAACACAGAATATGTACAAATAAATACATTAAATATTATATGCTGATAAGTGCTATGAGGAAAAAATGAAGCAGATAAAGAGGACAGAGACTCATTTTGAAGTACACGTTTCTATCTTACATAGAGTGGTCAAGGTGGGACTGTCTAAGAGGTCTGAGTAAAGATCTAAGGAAGAGAGAAATAGAACTTTGAGAACATATGAGGGTACAAAGACACTATGGCAAGAGTAATTTTTAACTTTTTCAAGGCATTCAAGAAGGCCAGGATAGCAGAAGCACGGAAAGCAAGGACAATGTTAAAAGATGAGCTCAGGGGCACCTGGGTGGTGCAGTTAAGCATCTCACTCTTGGTTTTGGCTCAAGTTGTGATCTCCAGTTGTGGGATCAAGCCATACATCAGGCTCTGCACTCTGCATTCAGTGAGGAGTCTGCTTATCCTTCTCCCGCTGCCCCTCCCCCTTGCTCACACACCCTCCCTCCCTCTCTCTCTAATAAACAAATCTTTTTTTTAAAAAAAAAAGATGAGGTCAGAGAAATAAAACTAGAAACAGATTATGAAGGGTTTCAAAAAAATGTTTAAAGGGTTTCTGCAGGGCACCTGGGTGGCTCAGTCAATTAAATGTCTGCCTTTGGCTCAGGTCATGATCTCTGGGTTCTGGGATGAAGCCCCAGGTCAGGCTCCCTGATCAATGGGGAGTCTGCTACTCCGTCTCCCTTCCTCTGCCCCTTCCTCTCACTCGTGTATACTCTCACCCTCTCTTAAATAAATAAAATCTTTTTTAAAACTTTAATAAATAAATAAATAAATAAATAAATAAATAAATAAATAAATAAATAAATAAATAAATAGGTTTTGTTTCTGATCTGCAGGATATGGGTACCAGTGAAGTGTAAGTTACACAATCTAACTTATGTTAGATCAAGTAGACAATGGAAGAAAGGATGCAAATGTAGAATCAAATGATCAATTTACAGGCTACTGCTAATAATTCAGGTGAGAGCTAGAAGTGACTTGGACCAGGGCCGTAGCAGGGCACATGGCAAAGAGTGGACTAGACTATACATTTTGAATAATAAGACTTTGAAATTTCAGAGATTAAATGTACAAGGTGAGAGAGAGAAGTCGAGTATGATTGATTTTTGGTCTGAGCAACCAGAATAATCGAAGTTCCAATTATTGTATGACAATGAGAGTGGGAAGATTAAGTATGGAAAGTGTAGGTACATCAAGACATGTTAAAGAGAGGTTTATTCAACATCCAAATGCAGATATCAAATAAGGAGTCAGACACGTAAGTCTAAAGTTGAGGGGAAAGGTCCAGGTTAGGGATAAAAATTTGGGAATTGGAAACCACTAATACTTAGGAGTGACATTAAGCAACTCCCTACCATAGAAAAAATTTTAAAATAGTTTTAAAATAGAGCTAACCACTAGGACCACCTGGGTGGTCCATTCTATTCAATGTCAGGACTCTTGATTTCAGCTCAGGTCATGATCTCAGGGCCATGGGATCAAGCCCCAAGTCAGGCAGCATGGAGTCTGCTTGGAATTCTCTCTTCCACCCTCCCCCCTCTACTCCACACACACTCTAATAATGAATAAATCTTTTTAAAAAATAGATAGTTAACCACTATTAATATCTCTCCCTCACCCCTTCTAGCCCCCATATCCTCTAAAATAGTAACTCTTTAAAAATATAGGCAAAATAAGTCAATCAGAGAAAGACAATTATCATATGATCTCATTCATATGTAGAATTTAAGAAAGAAAACAGAGGATCATAGGGGTAGAGGGTGAAAAAACAAAACAAGATGAAGGAGGCCATGTGATGTAATGAGCATAGGGTGTTACATAAGACTGATGAATAACTGACCTCTACTTCTGAAACTAGTAATACATATGTCAATTAATCAAATTTAAATATATATACACATACATGTAGCTAAGCACTATTAAAAATTGCACAGATCTAAATTAATGGTCAGATATATTTTGTATCTACTGAATAGTCAATAGTCATTCATTCAAATGTTTACTGGGTACTTCGTGAAAGTTGCTATTCCTGATTATATTATATTCATGATTATATTATATATGCTATTCATTGAGAATATAATGCATATATAATCATATACATTTAAGAGTGCTTCAAAAAATTTTAATTATTTTTAAAAACCTTTTGGAGCATCTGTCCTACTTATTACTTAAAGGGGGACAAATAAACCAGTGGGAAAAAAGGTATGAAATACAAATACAAGACTTTAATTTTAATTTTAGATGTGTCCAGTTATCAGTATTTTAACAAATTAGTTTTACAAAACATGTTTCTAGAAATAAATTATGGCAATTCCACAATTACTTGTACTTCTAAATGGTCTTATAAAAACACAAACTGAACTTATTCCATTAAATTCCCTCCTCTATCCTCATACTAAAACTTAAAAGCAATAAAACAATTAAAATTCAAATCTACTCTGTGAAACTAAATTAGATTGATAAAATTAAAGAATCAAAGAATTTGCATCAGAGGCCACACTTTATAACTGGTCATTCAATACACTTGAGTATCTTGAGAAATACCCACAGAAACATAGAATCTAAGTTTAAGAAAACCCTTTTAGAAAATGTAATCCAAATACCTCTCCAATTTCTGAGTCTCATTAACCAGGTCCCCATGAATTGGCTGACTTACTGCTTTTAATGACAGGAAAGGGTAACCTGGTTTTTCTTTTTAGCAGTTTTGTTCAATCTTTGGAAAGCTCTGACTCTTCTACAATTTTTCTTATCATTAAAGCTTAATTAAACCTTGTCATTGGGGCAGCCCAGGTGGTTCAGCAGTTTAGCGCCGCCTTCAGCCCAAGGCCTGATCCCAGAGACCCGGGATCCAGTCCCAGGTCAGGCTCCCTGCACAGAGCCTGCTTCTCCCTCTGCCTGTGTCTCTGCCTCTCTCTCTCTCTCTCTCTCTCTCTCTCTCTCTCTCTGTCTCTCATGAATAAATAAATAAAATCTTTAAAAAATAAAAAAATAAACCTTGTCATCGGACCCTAGTTCAGGGTTTTAGATCAGTTAATTATTTATTGCAGGGAGCTGTCCCGTGTATTGTAGAATGTTTAGTAGTAGCACCCCTGGCCTCCACCCACTAGATAGTAGAACTCCCTCCTCCCAGTTGTTAACAACCAAAAATGTCCTCAGACATTGCCAAAGCCCAATGAAGGGCAAAATCATGCCACTAGTTGAAAACCACTGCCCTGCTAGAACAAATAACAATAACAACAACACTAAGATCTGAGCATTTAATACATGCCAGGTATAATTCTGAACATTTTACATATATTTTCATTTAATCCTCAAAACCATCCCCAGTTGAGAAAATGGAAGCTTAAAGGCTAAGGAACTCGCCTAAAATCAGATAGCAAATTAAATGGCAGGTCTGAGATGTGAACTAAACAGTTCAAATTCAGAGCTCATGCTTTCAATCTCAAACAAGTTTGACTCAAACTAAGTCTAGTGTCATTTCCAAAGGGTAACTCTTCACATATCTAAATATGTCTTCTAATGAAATTTCTTAATATCAATCAGAGCTGTCCCCAAGACCTCAAATCAGTTCCTTAAGCTTATATGGTTTCCACTTTCTTCACATCCTTCCTTTGAATATACATAGAACTAAAAAGACAATAATATTCTGGTGTACAAGAGAGTGGCTCTAGCCATCTTTTCCATCAATTATGATTTTTTTTTCTTTTTAACAGGGAGGGTGGGAGAGAAAATGGAATGATAAATGCCATATTGTACTCTTGTATCAAGTTTACTGCCAAAAAACACCCCCAGGTCTTTTCCATGTGTGATGTTGTAAAGCCATGCTAACAATGTATATTAGTGTTTTTCAGGCCTTATGTATACTCCAAAAAAATTCATTTAAATTTAGTCCAACAATACAAACTCAGATCATTTTGGATCATTTAGTTTATTATTTCCTATCCTTTTTTCAGTGTCCCCTATAAATTTGATAATTTGCCTTCTCCAGATGTGCAATGAGGCAAAGCAAAGAACAAAGCCACCTTTCAAGATCAATAATCTTTGGGTAGGGTCATTCAAAATCAAAACTGTGCTGATTAACACAAACAACAATTCATTTTTCCTTCACCATATACCCAAGAATATAAAAAAAGACTTTACCAAAAACTAAGCTTAAGTCCAAATACATTATAGTGCTACTAGTCTACTAAGTATATCAGAAAATTGCTCTGACAATCTATTTTTAGCAAACCCATTCAGGATCATTTTTAACCTATTTTTCTTCAAGTTAGTCATAAACTACCCTTTTCATTTTTTGTTGTAAAATCCACTTTTCTCAAAATCAGACCTAGAATCCCCCATCTTTTATTCCACTGGTATTCTCCTAAAACCTTTAGAAATCATAAATAATACATTAACTTTAACATTTTTCAGGCAACTCCTTTTATAAATATGTTTCAACTGGCCTAGAAAACTCATTTAACTAGATACATTCTTCATCTTCTATCTCTATCTTGATTTTTATGTCCTCTTTCGCAATGTCCACTTTGTTGTAATTATTGGTGGTAGTAATTTGCTCTTCCTTTTTAACAAAGAAGCTTATAAATAAGAGCTGAGGAATTTTTTTCTTCCTTCATTGTCAGGCATTATTATTACACTTTCCTTAATTACCTTTTTAAATGTAATATAAGAAACTCTTTTGGTTGATCTTAGCAATATTTAAAAGTCTCATTAGCTCATCTGAGCTCTTGTTTATTTTCTATACTTATTATGGCAACCTTAGCTATTTGCTTGCTTTTAAAAGTAGTGCATATCTTTAAAGAGTTAATTGTGTAGTCACACTAAGGATCTTTCTCTGCCCGAAAAATATCAAAATTACATTTTTACTTAATTCCCTAAGACATTTTTCCTTTTTTAGAGAAATTTACCCAGTGGAATCATGCTGATCTTTCTCTTTAATCAAAAATCAGGAAAACTCAAATTGGCAAATTACAAAATATATACACACAAAACACTATGCAGTTCTTAAGAATTATGCTATAAAAGACTACTTTTTGACATAGGGGATGTTCATGACTAATTGTAAAAAAAATGAGTTATATAACAGGACATATAGTAGTAATATTTCAAAACCAGTTTTAAATATACGTGATTTTATATTTTTATACATACACAAAAAATAGGTTATATGCTAAAATATTTAAGCTATAATCAAAAGAAAAATACTTTAATATTTTTGTTTTCTTTTACGTGCTTTCCATATTTATCAAATTCATGTAATGAATATGTATCACTTTTACAAACACAGGCATTATTATTTTTTTAAAAATCAAAACCAGAAAAAATATTCTATAAAGTATAAGACAAAAAGGTCTAGCTTAAGATTTCTGCTTTTATGACTATTTCTAAACCAAGCTTAGAAAAACATTTCTGAACACCAAACCACAAAATAAAATTTTAAAAATCCAATACAACATACCCCAAGATACCTTAATCATATAAATAAGTTGTGACAATCATCAAGATGACCATTCTAACTCCTAGAAATTAAATGGGGGAAATCACAAGAACTTCCTCTCATTTCAAGGAAAAGCTGTTATGAACGATTTAAAAATATTAAAAATAATTTTAAAATGTATATTCTCCCAAATTCCTACAAAATAAAGGGTCAGTAGGACAGGAATGATAAAGACAAAAGAAAACAATCAAAGTGTTTAATATTGAGCTAAAAATTCCAAATAAAGTAAGCAATGTCACTTGTCAAGATTTAAAATCTCAAAGCAAAAACAGTTCTCTTTATTTAGAAATTCTGTCTGACTGAAAATCAATTTGCGATAATCCAAAAACTTATCTGATTTACTCTCTGGTTCAATGGCAACATCTAGATCATCTATTCAGTCTACATTCTAGGAGACTAAGAAAAAAGTCATTTTAACCAATTAAAATTTATCAAATATATTCAGTTCTGTAAAATACTACTACATAAGTGGTTCCACTAATCACTAATTCATCCAAAAGTAAAAATACATTTACTCTCTTCTTTAGGAAATTATTTCAACTATTTCATTTGTCTATCTTGAATTAAATTTTCAAATATATTGAAAATATTTTAAATTAGTCTTTCTTTAAAATTTTTATGATATTCATAAAAAACAATACCAAACATTCAAGTTACAGGAAGATTCTAAGACTTTAAACAAGATAAAAAAAACAAAGCATCAAACCCATGAAAACAATAAAAACACACTCCATTTCTTTTAAATAATTTGCCATTAAGAAGAAGACAATTAAGATATATGATCTTTTTCATCCAGAGAAGTAAATGACCATAATGAAACAAAGGCCAAACATATCTTTCTCAATCTCTCTCATATTCATAGATGTATAGAATTACAGCCCAGTGATATCTTGTAATAAATGAATACACACCTTACTTTAGTATATGCCAAGGTAGACACACAGAAACAAGAAAAAAATTCTGAAATCAGAGTATAAAGGGACTCTGCTTTTTCAAACAATGCAGCACTGAAAGCCAGGTCAGCATCCTTGGGCATTACTAGGAAACTTTAGCACATCTGATATTTCCATCATCTTCAAGAATCCTCTGAACAATCAGAAAATTTCCCAGTCTCCCCCTACCTCCCCTGTCCAGAGACTTCCTCTAGCTTTCCTCCCTCTACTGTGTAATAATGCTATTGCGGTTATTTAGGCTGTAAATGTTCAGATACAACCCCCTCTATATATTAATTCAGTTCATTTTCTCACAGACACTGACTCAGCCGTGGGTTGTGCAGCACTGACGTTTCTAACCAAACAGCATCGTGTGAGCTGTGATCATCCCATTTCTCCATTTCTGTGCAGCGATTGGATATTGTAATTGATAGACAGCTGAAGAAAACTCAGGAGATGAGGGCTTAGTGATATGTAGCTATGTTGCCAAATGCCATCTGTAATGCTAATTCTAGCTGTGCCAGCTTGCCAGGTTTTAGAAAACTAGGATGCAGCTAACTTAACTTTCTTTTTTCCTTTCGATGTTTTATTGTACACCCGTTCTGGGCAGTAAAGCTTCTCTTTAAAATCAAAGAAAAAATATTGTACTTAAGAATCCACTCAAGAACTGTTTTTTAAAGCAACCAAACTTTTCTATTTCTAAACTATTGCTGGAACTACCAAGTGACTTAAAAAGGAAACTGTAAAGCCCAATCTTCACGCAGTCTCAGAAGAAAGGAGCATGCGTACTTGTATGTGGGAATGAAACCTTGCGGCAAAGTCTGATATTGAATGTATGATGCATTTATCTTTAGTAACCTGAGCAGACTGCAGATCTGAGTTTTAAATAATTGTATTCAACCCAATTCAAGTATTCAAGAGCTTTTAAGCATATTGTCAATCTAGCCATTGTAATGTCACTTGTACAGAAAAGGTGCTTTCTTTTTCCTTTTTAAATATCAAAAACTCTTATAATTTAAAGAAAGTTGTTTCAATTCAGACCAAACACACTTCAACTGAAATACTTAACCTCTCAGCAAGCTACAAACTTCTCCATACAAGTATTAACTATAGAACTACTCAGAAAGAAACAAAGTTCAGTAATTTTTTAACTAATTTATTTGTATGCACTTGCTTAAACCACAGACACCCTGAAGTCCATCTTTGTTGAGATTAGCTTGTCTTGTCTTTTATATACATACCAAATTTACATTAAAAAAAAATTCAGAAAAGAAAGTACCTTAAAGTTTATTAGACGGAAATGAACTCATAAGGCAATACCCACCAAGCCCTCAAATCTCAACAGTAAGCACACATATATAGTAATTATTATTATTACTTTTAGAATTCAAGAAATTTATTTTTATCCCTGAAGGTAAGGAAAAGTACAAGAAAAAAATTAAAAACCTGGAAAATGCAGGAAATTCCCAAATATTAATAAAGCAAAATATAAATTTACATAACAATTTTCAAAAATTATGCACAAAAACAGAGTCAATAAAGTATGCTTATTTCTTAACTGCTAAAGATTAAATGTATCCCCCAAAACTCAAATACTGAAATGTATTCCTCCAATATAATAGTATTTGAAAGTGAGGAGGTAATTAGGTCTTGAGGGCAAAGCCTTCATAAATTGGATTAATACTTTATAAAAAAGACCCCAGAGAGATCCCTAATCCCTTCCACCATGTGAAAACACAGCAAAAAGACAGTCATCTGAACCAGGAAGCGAGTCCTTTCCAGATATCAAATGTGTCAGAACCCTGAACTTGGGACTTTCTAGCCTCCAGAACCATATGAAATAAATTTGTTTATAAGCTGCCCAGGGCAGCCCTGGTGGCGCAGCAGTTTGGCGCTGCCTGCAGCCCAGGGTGTGATCCTGGAGACCTGGGATCGAGTCCCATGTCAGGCTCCCTGTGTGGATCCTGCTTCTCCCTCTGCCTGTGTCTCTGCCTCTCTCTCTCTCTCTATGTGTGTCTCTATGGATAAATAAATAAAATCTTAAAAAAAAAAAAAAAAAAAAATAAGCTGCCCAATCCATGGTATTCTGTTATAGCAGCCAAAACAGATGGAGACATTTTCTTTTTATAAACTTAAATCCCCAACTCTGTTTGAGGTGGCAATGTGCCCACCTACATTTCTTAGCCTCTATGATCCAGAGAAGACCATATAACATAGTTCTAGCCAATGATTTATAAGCAGATGCCTGCTGGAAATTTCTGAGAAATTTAATTCCCTAATATAAATGAAACCCCTTTCTTAATGTCCCTTCTCCCTTCTACCTTTCCTCTCTGGAAGGTAGACATGATGCCTGGAGCTATAGTAAGCCATCTTGTGATCACAAGAGAAAGCCAAGAAAATCAGAGATTTTTTTGATACTAACATCTTTAAGCCACTAAATCCACATCAGGCATTCATTGCCGATCTGTGAATTTACATACAAGAAAAATAAACCTCTAACTTAAGCCAGTGTTTAATCTGGCCTTCTACTGCTCAAATAGCCCTAAATAAAATACACAAGATAAAAAATAAATAAAAAATAAAGGATGAGAGAAGGGTAGAAGCACAGATAAAACACAACTGGCCAAGAGTTGATATAACTTGAAGCTGAGAGATAGGTACAGAGAGGTTTATTATACCTGTTTTCTCTACTTTATATGTATTTAAAATGTACCATAAGTTACTGAAAATCTTAACAAAAAGAATGAGAAACTTGTTTATAAATTTTAGGTTTGCCATTGAGAAGTTGGATGGTCTTGGGCAAATTTATTAACCTCATTTTTTTTTTTTTCATTTGTCAATAGGACTCTAATACTATTCATAGACCTCCACCTTCAAATCTAGTCAAAGTTATCTCCAGAAAGTCCCTGGCAGGAATACCTGTCATCTATCTAATCATTCAAGGATTAGGTTCAAGTTTCATTTTCATCTACTCAAGTTGATACTGATTCCTTCTTTGAACTCTAATTTTACTACAACTCACTACCAGTTTGGTGCCCTGCTGTCCTCTAATTGTTCCCTATGTGGTATTAAAGCATTCCATGATGGTACACCAACAAATTTCTGAATCTCTCCTAAAATGAGTGCAGTACCTCAACAATACTTGTTAATTGTTAGTTTTTAAAACTTCCCAATTATTTTAATATCAACTTAAAAAAAACTTTTGGAGGGCAAATTGTAAATATTTTTAAAGTATCATCAGTGCATAAGAACAAGAGGTCTCTAAAAATAAGCTATTTTCCCTTAGGCAGAATTTCCATAAATGAGGTTAAAATAAGCTCAAAGGATTTCACGGTCTTTACACTAAAAACAAATAATGTATTGATATTTATTTTCTATTTCTCTTTAATATTTTTTACTTAACCAATATTGCTGCAGTCTACCTAAGGAGAGCACCAAAAAGTTACTGATGCTATAAATATCAGAAGAGCTATGTTTGTTATTTTTGAAATAAGAGGAATGAAAAAGTACTATTAGTTTTTATAAATTTTCTTCATTGTATGCATTTACCTTTTATAAAGCAAACAACAGCTTATTTTCACTTTGTCATCCCTTCATATGTAATGCAGTACTTTACGTTAGCAGAAAAGTATTAAGAACTAGGAAGAATAGGGATCCCTGGGTGGCGCAGCGGTTTAGCGCCTGCCTTTGGCCCAGGGCGCGATCCTGGAGACCCGGGATCGAATCCCACGTCGGGCTCCCGGTGCATGGAGCCTGCTTCTCCCTCTGCCTATGTCTCTGCCTCTCTCTCTCTCTCTCTCTCTCTCTCTCTCTCTCTCTCTGTGTGACTATCATAAATAAATAAAATTAAAAAAAAAAAAGAACTAGGAAGAATAACATAAACAGTTCATCTGGAAAAATGCATACAACATAGCAGATAAAATTATCCTACACTTACACAGATAAAATTCTTTAATCTCAAAGACAAATTATCCATATAATAAAGCAGGATGGAAAAAAAGTACTAGAGCACCAGCTGAAGCACACATACATACCCACACACCCAAAAAATGAAATAAACCAAAACCACTCATACCATTGGTGTGCACTTATAAATTAATACATCAACTTAAGTTTTTCCTCACCACATTAAAATTCCGCAATAAAGATAGACATCTTGTCAGGAGATTTAAAAGGTACCAGTTAATCATATTTTCTAGGTATGGTATATAGTTTAAAAGTACCTGAAAAAGTACTTTATTTCTTTAAAATTACAAAAAGGATTTCAGTACCACATGTTTTTATTTTTTTAAGAAAAATGGTAACAGTTATCAATGAATAGAATTTTACATTCAAGTGAGTTAAATGTTTGATAATATCCCCTAAGTAAATATTTATAAAGTACAACGCTCTATGAAAACATGCTTACATACCTGTAGTATGTGAGGTTTATGAGCTGTCAATTAACACCTTAAAATATTAAATCATAAAGTGTCCTAAATGAGGGTTTCTTCATTAAGTCACACAGTACAAAATGAAAGCTTTACATACAATATAAAAATGGGCAGAAATTTTTTAGACTAATTTCATTTAATGCATCGAACTTTAAATGAACCAGAAGAGTCACTGCAAAAAGACTGATTTTCCCTTTAGTATCAAGATGACAACACAGTATGACATAGCTTATAAAGTACTATGTATAATCTATACACACAATGTACTTAGAACACAAAATAAATTCCGATTAGAGAGTTTTAAATACAAAGAACTAATCTGTCTTGCCAGAGTTCAGAGTCAAATTAATTATAGCATTTATTACTAAGGTTGACGAAGGAGATTTTAACATTACTGAGGAACAAACAAAAATTCAAATAAATACAGATATAAGAAGATTAAAAAAGAAGAAATGTTTCTGTAAAAGTTTTTTTAAGGAGAAATGCAAATATTCATTATTTTTTGTAAACCAGCCCCCATCCTGACAGGACTTGCCACAACCAGATGCAGTTTGATTCTTTATAAAAGTCCATTTTATCAGAGCTTTGATATATGAAATACATATTTTCTACCTACCTTGAATGTTTATAAAGTTTACGAGGTCTACTATGCAATTTCCGATCCCAATTCTCTGGATCACTGGAGTTACTGTCATAAGGATGAGGCCGTCCTGCCATCCCACTTCAAGCTTCCTCACACTACTGCTCTGAAAGCACATATGTAGCACCCATAACCTACATAAAAGAGTAGTGTTGACCTTTAAATCTATTCCACGCAGAATAAAATAGTCAAGAATTTTACATACTTTCTGAGTTACTGTGACATATTTTTAAAGTGATGAACAGGATTATAAAATACTAGACATACAAAATGCCACAAATGAGATTAATATAAACACCAGAAGTCTTTTTAGGTACTTTTCATTTGAGTCTCCTATTAAATCTGCAACCCCCTATGTAACAGTTTAATAGTATGCTATTTACATTTAATAAATATTCTTAATTGCCATCTGGATACCTCATGTTTCCAAATACTAATATCAAACCAAAAAAGGCAAAACAATTCCAGAGAATTATTATTTCAGACAGAATTTCACCTGCAATACATTTCTTAATTACTTAAAGTTTTAAGAGGCTTAATAAAGTATCTAGTATAATCAAATAATAAAGTTGTTATTTCTGTAACCAAGTTAAAAGACCCTGAATAGAAACTTAGTGTGGGCTCAAAAATAAAAGAATGTAACATCATGTTTCCTTACATTGTAGTCACCACAAAAATATTGTATTGATAGGATTCATATATTTCATGCCTTGTCCTATGAGACTTGTGACTGTTATTTCTACTACTCTCTTAAAATTATAAGAAAACTAACTTAACAATAGCTTTACAGAATACCTGAACTAAGTATTTTGAAGTATATTTCACTATCCAATTTAATCTTCACAATCTTCACAATCTTCACAATCATTTTATAATCCCCATAAACAGAAAACAATCTCAGTAGTTCAGTTACTTTGCAAAAGGTTACAATGTTGGTAAATGGCAGGATTATAAAGAACAATGAGAATATATAATACAAAATGAAGTGTTGATCTTGAAAAATGCTCAGGCTGGAATATTTTATTTGGAAATGGTAGGTCAAATTTGACTTTTAGAGACTGCAAATACCAAAAGAAAAACCGAATAAGGTGAAACAATTAGAACAAAGTTCTATAATTTGGACCAGGGCCCAGGTTTCCTGACCCATTCCTGTATGCTTTCTATAGACTTTTCCAAAATGCATTCGATAGAGGGAAAGGAGGAGTTGTGCATAAAAGTCAAAAGGAATCCAGAACTGGGAAAATACTGTATCTTACTGAGTTTCATAAAAAAATTCCAGTAAGATTTCACAAAAAATGCTGAAGGTAAACTTATTAAAACTGTGAGTCTATCTCAGAGCTCAAAGAAAATAAATACTCCCATAAAAAATAAAAAGTAAAATAAAAATAAAAAGTAAAATAAATATTTCCATTTTAGAGAAATGCTATAATTTTCTTCATGGTTAATTAGTAATTTCTTTCCAAAAACAATTGAAAACCTTCAATAAGTGAGCACTTTAATAAATATGTAGGCAAATCAATGATCTATCAAAATAACAGAAAAGGGAGTACCTGACTGGATTAATTGGAAGAGTATGAGACTCTTGATCTTGGGGTCATGAGTTCGAGCCGCACACTGGGTATAGAGATTACTTAAGTAAACTTAAAAAAAAATAGAAAGGGGAAGGGGGAAAATTGTAAAATGGCTAATTCAAATTGCTCAGTAAATGCCAGTTTATTTGCTGAATGCTCCTGGAAAAGGAGACCTGTTTAAGGATCACCAAGTAATAAAAAAAAAAAAATTCAATCAGATATCAGATGAACATAAAAACTATAAAATTACTTTGAAAACAAAAAAATCTCAATGTCACTTCAGTTTTTAATTATAAAAATAAAAATGTACTTACTAAAAAAGAAATTATTTAAAACTTCAACTTGATATTATATCTAGTTATGTGTACTGAAGAGATGAGGCAAAGGAGAAGGATGAGAACGAACAAATAGGAAATAAAGAAGTAGAAAAAAGTGGTCAAAAAAAAAAGTGGTCACAGTGCAAGTGAGACACAAAAGGTAAAAAGAGTATTAAGAAAAGTTGATATAAAGTTAAAAAAGATATAGAGAGGCTTAGTAGGTTGTGTAGGATAGATTTAGAGCATTTTTTTCTTTATGTCATCCAGCAAGCTATTCCAGGCATTAATATTTCTTTACAAGAGCATTTTATCTCCTCCTAACCCTTAACTAAAAGACATACCCCTCTGAATATCCAAAGATGTCCACTGAAAGAAGAAGGATCCTAAACCATAGGAGGAAGTGACTACAAAAATACAATCACAAAAAAAATGCATAAGGTAAATTCAGATCCACATTTTCCAGCATTTTATAATGGGTAGCATGTATCTAGCAGAATGGAAATACCAATATGTCTTACTAATCAATCCTAATAAGCATGTATTTTACAGCTAGACACAAGAAAGTAAAGACTTTCAGATGAAAGCTATTAAAAAGGTCAACTGGAAAATCATATTTACAATTGTCAATAAAACTTGGGTATCACCATGTGAAAGATTTCTCCCCAGTCCTTACTCCCAATAGTCAGGGCTACAAACATGCTAAAAACAAGTGAAATTCAAGTTGAGTTATCTAGAAAAAAAATGTCTGTGTTTGCCTATATGTGCTCCTGTAGTTTCAAATGTTATCAATAAGCTACAGATAAAACTACAAATAGATAAAAGGCAAACGACACACACTATATACTATTTTGAAATGTCCAATAATCTTTCTTAATCTCTGCACCATAGTTGGTGACATTT
This sequence comes from Canis lupus dingo, assembly GCF_003254725.2. Classification (NCBI taxonomy): domain Eukaryota; kingdom Metazoa; phylum Chordata; class Mammalia; order Carnivora; family Canidae; genus Canis; species Canis lupus. The sequence goes on from NC_064263.1 coordinate 36,895,767, forward strand.
TCTTTCATTCATTCATTCATTCATTCATTCATTCATTCATTCAAGCACTTATGGAACACCAAATACAATACACTGAGCTATTTATAAGATGCTAAAGCAAGTTGGGCATTGTCCTGTGCTCCAAAACTCACCTTATTAAGGGAAAAAAGCCTCAGTTAAAGGCTCCATATACCATTTACTCCTGTGTCTCTCTCCTACCTACATAGTTCTTGCACTATTACCCCAACTCTTCATGTCTATCAAAGCTTGGGTGTTCTTTAGGATTTCATTGTCATTTGCTGGGTCCAGGGAGACAGCAGACAAAAAAACACCATGAGGACCAAACCTTTGATAACACTGGGTTTTATATACTACCTATACTGTTTTTATTATCTCTGAGTTCTTCAATATCTCAAATTCAACAATGCCAGGCTCTATCTTGGCCTTCCATATCAGCTAGGGTCATCTCTACTACATCAGGAACCCTGAAGTCATCCTTGACTCCTCATTTCCCAACATCGTCTACTTCAAAACTTTGTTTTGATTCCTCTTCTCCCTTTTTATTGGTAAGGCTGCTGCCTTCATTAAAACCTTAACATCTATCTGGTTGACCTCTATACCAAACCAATCAGTCCATACTTTCTCCACCTTAATCAAAATTATCTTTCTAAAAAGGTGTAATGGCTCTCCGCTTCCTGATCTAAACTCCTTACCATGAAAAGTCCCTTTAAAATATGACTCTTGGGGTGCCTGAGTGGCTCAGTCGGTTGAGCTTGGTCTTGACCCTTCAGCTTGGGTCATGATCCTGCGGCCCTGTGTTGGGCTCACTGCTCAGTAGGAAGTCTGCTTCTCCCTTTCCCTCTGCCACTCTCCCTGTTTGTGTGTGCGTGCTCATGCACTCTCTCTTTCTCAAATAAATAAATAATCTTAAAAAAAATAACATGTGATTCTTGGCTCCCCAATGTCTAATTCATATAAGGCACACTAACTGTACAGATCTTGTAATCAAAAAAAAAAAAAGATAATTACTGGACTACTGGAAACAAAGTTCTTAGAAAATAGGTTACAGTTCATTGCTATTTTGAGGCATGACAAAAATAATCCAAATTATAAATAATTTAGAAATAATCTGTAGAGGCTGGAACAACTGGGCCTATTGGCTAAGGACATGCATTCAGGAGACTGCCAAAAGTCAGCCAGGAAAAAGGCAATTGATTACTTCTATTTTCTTGGATATTACCATCTAAAAAGGGGTGGGTTGGGGAACAGAATCTTCAGGACTACAATAAATAAAGAGGTGGCTCTTGGGATACTATTTCCAGATAGTATTAATTAATGGCAACCATCCATAGAAGAGTTTAAAAAAAAAAAAAGGATAGTACATGGAAACTATATATTCTGTCTTTACTATGTATCAACGAGTTAGGAAGTTTAATTTTCTCCTATTTAAAGGTCGCAACAACCTGATACAGTCCTGTTGCATACGTCTAACAGAAAGCCCATGTTCTTTCCAATGTACCAACCTAGGTACACAGAAATTCATACGTTTGTTCCTATTGCCAGCACATTTTTTTTTTTTAATTTTAGCCATCTTGTGGCTTTATCCATCCTATTGAGATCTCACTCTAAATAAGGTCATTATATGAGAACTTTTCTAATAATGTGAAATTGTTTTTCTCTCTCAAACTTTGCAAACAAAGTAATTCAAGTGTGGTGATTACTAACTAGAGAGAAGACCTGATAAGTAAGAGGGAAAACAATGAACAAAATCACATAGTGATGCCAGGGCTAGGAGTCAAGGACTGCTTCAGCTGCACAGAAAGCCAAATATCCAGAAGATATTTTAACTACATCAAGAAGTGGAGAGGCTGGAGAAAGTGAATACTGCTACAGATGATTGTGAAAGAAAAACAAGAGGTGGAAGCAACTTTTGAAAAGAAACCACCTGCAAAGGCAGCCAAGTGAAATGATCATGTGAGCCCCTTGCAGATAACAACATTTATATCTGGATAAAATATTTTTTAAACTACTGTTTAAAAGCACTGGCACGGAACACCTGGGTGGCTCAGTGGTTGAGCGTCTGTCTTTGGCTCAGAGCGTGATCCTGGAGTCCTGGGGTCGAGTCCCAGATCAGGCTCCTTGCATGGAGCCTGCTTCTCCCTCTGCCTGTGTCTCTGCCTCTCTCTCCATGTCTCAAATAAATAAATAAATAAATAAATAAATAAATTCTAAAAATAAAAATAAAAAAATAATAAAAGCACTGGCAAATGTCTTAAAGCACAAAGCAGTGGAAGAGTGTATTCTGAAAGGGAATTGAATTGTGAGTTCAGATGGAAGTTTTTATGCTGAGTGCCCTCCCATCCTCTACAAATATGGTGAAGGAAACCAGAGAGCCATATAGCTCAAACTAGTAGAGAAAAGACTTCAGAGCTGGAAGTGCAGCTGGAAATTTAAGTCATACATACTGGGAATGAAAGAACCGCACAGAGGTATTGACCCAAAATCTCCACATAAGGTCTGCTTAGCTAAATTACACATGTAAGAAAGGGAGACCCCAGGTAGCCTCTGCAGTAGACTACAGAGGAATTTACCCTTGAAAGCTACAGGGCATAAGATCTAGGAGTTTGATGCTTTCTAAACTGAGTACATTCCCCAATCATACACAGCCCTAGCAGCAGCAGAAGTCTTACTGGCTTCAGGTGTCAGAGGACAGAAACCACCAGAGACGGAGGAGCTAGTAATTAAGAGGGAACACCCAGAAGTGGAGGAACCACAGAGAGAGTGAGCTCCAAAATCTGAATGTAATGTCAGCCCAAATATTTGGCTAACCACCAAATTACACAGGAGGGGGAAAACTCTCCTCCACCCACTCCCCAAGAGACTAAACTAAAAAATAAGGAGCTGGAAGAAGAACTGAGCACAGACTTCAGTGGGTACACACTGCTTGGGAAACAATGTTTGCAGACTGAGACCAGGCAAGTTAATGGACCACTAGAACAATAACAACAACAAAAAACAATGAATGCTCATAAGAGCATTACAATGCCCTGGTTTCAAAAAAAAAAAAAACTATGAGATACAGGGACACCTGGGTGGTTCAGTGGTTAAGTGTCCCAGGCTCCTGGGATTGAATGCCACATCAGGTTCCCTTGGCACTCTGCCTATGTCTCTGCCTCTGAGTCTCTTATGAATAAATAAAATCTTAAAAAAAAAATTTATGATATGCAAAAAAAAAAAAAAAAAAGTAAAAAGGCAATCAATAGAAAGTGACTCCAAATAGGCCCAGATGTAGATTTAGCAAATGATGACTTCACATATTATATGTAAGCAATTAAGGGAATATATTCAAAGAACTAAAATAAGAAGGTGGTTTTAATGAGTAACAGAAAGGGAATCTCAATAGAAAGGTGAAAACTATCAAAAAATGAAAAAACTCAGCTCTAGCTGAAAAGGACAATAACTTAAATGAAAACTTCAATTAAATGGGCACAACAGCAGACAAAATGAGAAAATAAAAAAGAAAACTTGAAAATAAGTTAGTAGAAATTATCCAACCCAAAGAATACAGAGAAATAAAGACTGAGGAACAAGTGAACGTATCTGTAGACACAAAAAAGGACAGCATAATTGAAGTTACTACTGATACATTCAACAAAATGGAATTTCAAAAGCGTTATGGTAAGCTAAAGAAGCCAGACTCAAAGGTCGCTTACAGATAATTCCATTTCCATAACATTCTCAGGGATATAGAAGCAGAATAGCCAGGGGTCCAGGGATTAGGGCTTGGGGAACTACACAGGGATAGCACAAGGTAAACTGGGGCGGGGGGGGGGGGGGGGGGGGGGGGATGGAACTATTCTATACCTGGATTGCAGTGCTGGTAGTTATGCAATTGCATGCCTTTGTCAAAATTTGTAAGACCTGGGGGCACCTTGAGTGGTTTAGTTGGTTAAGCATCTGACTCTTGATACCAAGTCAGGTCTTGATCTCAGGGTTGTGAGTTAAAAAAAAAAAAAAAAACATAAGACCTATAAATCAACCAGAAAGAGAATTCTATTGGATTAAATTTACAATGAAATTTAAAAAGAAAAAAAAATCAGTTGAGATATTTATTAATACTTAACAATTATCAAATTGGCATGACTTTTTTTTAAGATTTATGTATTTGAGAGAAAGAGTGAGAGCAAGCAGGGGGAGGGGCAGGAGAGGGAGAAGCAGACTCCCCTGCTGAGCAGGGAATCAGACAGAGGGACTCCATCCCAGGACAGAGGAATCACGACCTGACCCAAAGCAGCCGCTTAATTGACAAAGCAACCCAGCTGCCCCCACCACCAGCATGACATATTTAAACCAATTTTTAATCAAAAAATGTAAGTCAAGGTGCCTGGAAGGCTCAGTTGGTTAAGTGTCTGCCTTCAGCTCAGGTGGTGATCCCAGAATCCTGGGATGGAGCCCAGCATCAGGCTCCCTGCTCAGCCTGGAGTCTGCTTCTCCCTGCTCCTGCTTGCATGCTCTCTCTCTCCTCTCTACTAAAGATAGATAAAATCTGTAAAACAAAGAAAAACCTGAATCCTATTGCCTCCATTACCATTGCAAGGATACTTAATAGCTATCTTCCCACAGCCATAAGTACACATAAACTTTTGAGAATGAAAACCGGTTGGAACTCTTCTACTTCTGTCAAAATAGTGACTAAGACAAAAAGGTTTTAGAATCAGATACAACATTGCATGACTTTGTATAAGCTCCAAGCCCTCAATTTCCTTAAATGAGAAGAAAATAACATAATTCTCATTACCATAATCTTATCAATTACCTATAATTGCCAATCAAATTGTTTTTAAAAATTGATGAGTCAGGAAACCTTATATAACATAGTGCCGCCCACCTGGGTGGCTCAGTGGTTGAGCATCTGCCTTCGGCTCAGGGCGTGATCTCAGGATCCAGGATCCAGTCCCATGTCGGGTTCCTTGCAGGAAGTCTGCTTCTCCCTCTGCCTGTGTCTCCACCTCTCTCTCTCTCTTTGTCTCTCATGAATAAATAAAATCTTTAAAAAAAATAATAACATAGTGCTGGGCACATTGCTTTCTCTAGCAGACTACTAAATGCAAAATTTGTATAATATTTCATGAACTCATTCATGACTTTCTATTTGCCTCTTGAGATCACAGAAGACAATGAGAATTCCTAGATAGTTGCTCAAGATTTACTGAGTACCTATAATGTGCTAGACGGCTGGAATAAAAAGATAAATATGGTATCATTCATGTCCTGGTGCCAAAAAAAAAAAAAAAAACCTCAAAACAATCACAGGAGCAGGGGATATATGAATGATTAGGGATAGTATTTCTACACATTTTGAATTTTCTTAATTTCTCCAGGAATTGATCCTTCCTATTCTACTTAATACCAAAAATACCTTAGATGGGGGTACCTAGCATCCATCTCTTGGTTTTAGCTCAGGTCATGATCTCAGGGTTGTGAGATCAAGCCCCTCGTAGGGCTGCAAGTGTGCTTAAGACTCTGTCTCTCCCTCTCCCTTTGCCCCCTTTCTCTTTTTTCTAATAAGAAAAAAATCCTTAGACTATGCAGGGTCATCAAAGAGCTATGTACTTTGGACACAATTGCTGATAAGTTTTAGAAGCTAAGTCGAAATCTTATGTGATTCCTATAGTGCTTAAATGAAAATACTTATTTCACTGTTAGCTTAAAAGTAAATTTTAATGTATGGAAAAAACAATCATCCTAGTTTCTAACCTCTGCAAAAATTCCTTCGGTTATTTTTATCATGATATTCTTGCCATATCCAAGCTTAAAATTTTTCTCTTTTGGAGAGAAAAACCTCCTTGCTACATAACAAATTACCACAAACCCAATGGCTAAAAAAAAAAAACAAAAACAAAAAACAAAAAAAAAACAATGGCTTACAACACATATATTTTCTCAGTTTCTGTTGGTCAGGAATCTGGCATAGTTTAGCTCGGTCCTCTGCAAGGCCACAATGAAGGTGTCAACCGTGACTAGATCTTCATATGGAGGCTCCACTAGAGAAGGATGCACTTCCAAGTTTACGGAGATTGTAATAATTTACTTCCTCACGGTTGCAGGATGCAAAACTAATTATGGAGATATAGCAAACATGCTAGCAAAATGAAGTTCTATGCAATGTAATTAGGGAACATCTCATTATCTTTAACATATTCTTTTGGTTAAAAGGAAATCACAAATTCTGCTCAGGCACAAGGGCAGATTACACAAAGGAATGAACACCAGCAAGTAGGGATGAGAGGAACTACCTGTATTGTCCAATACATTCTATGTATTACACTAAAACCTTAAGATCTGCTCAACCCTGGTTCTAATAATACATAGCACAATACTAACACAGACATACACACAAAATGCATAAATCTCTTTTCTCTCTTTGATTTCACAGATTTGTCACAGCAAAAACCTAGAACCAACCTAAATATTCATCAAAAACAAATTGGTTAAGGACACCCGGGTGGCTCAGTCAGTTAAGTGTTCAACTCTTGGTTTTAGCTCAGCTCATGATCTCATGGGTGGTAATATCGAGCCCAGTGCTCAGAAGGAGGCCTGCTTGCAGATTCTCCCCTCTGCCTCTCCCCACACACTCTCTCCCAGAAAAAAAATAAAAATAAAAAAATAAAGAAAAAAAACTCCAGGACAGCCCCAGTGGCGCAGGCCCGGGGCATGATCCCGGAGACCCTGGATCGAGTCCCATGTCAGGCTCTCTACATGGGGCCTGCTTCTCCCTCTGCCTGTGTCTCTGCCTCTCTCTCTCTGTCTCTATGAATAAATAAATAAAATCTTTAAAAAAAAGAAAAAAAACTCCAAAAAACTTGGTTAAAAATCTGCACAATATCACGCAATCAGTAAAAATGAGATAGATAATATGCACACTAATAAGGAAAATGTTCCAAGATATAGTTACACTAAAAAGCAAGATACAGATGTGTGTTATGTATTCCAAGATTTTTTTAAAATATATACACAAATGGGACACCTGGCTGGCTTAGTTGGTAGAGCATGCAACTCTTAATCTTGAGGTGTGAGTTCAAGCCCCATGTAGGCCACAGAGCTTACTTTAAAATATAAATAAAATGAGGGATGCCTGGGTGGCTCAGTGGTTGAGCATTTGCCTTCAGCTCAGGGTGTGATCCTGGAGTCCCGGAATCAAGTCCGGCATCGGGCTCCCTGCATGGAGCCTGCTTCTCTCTCTGCCTATGTCTCTGCCCCTTCTGTCTCTCATTAATAAATAAATAAAATCTTTTTAAAAAAATAAATAAAATGAAATAGATATGCAAACGTCCATGTGTGCATATGTTTTTAAAATGGCTATAAATACCACATAAAACTTATAACTGGTTGCCTCTGCAGAAAGGCCGGAATGAGAGACTTTTCATTGTATTCCTTATACTATTTGAATATAACACATGCTGTCTGCATAATGATAATAATGGAAGCGGGATCTACAATAAAGTATTTGGAAGTAGCACTGTTACAGAAATTTTCTTCCCTATTTAATTTTACTGCTTAAGTGTAGTTTTTTGTTTCTTACTGCTAATGAATACATATTGTAGAAGAGAAAAAAACATATTTTTCCTCTACTGTTCTAAGTTCTCAGCTGGGACCCCTGTAACAAAAGATTAACAGAAGAAAAGCATACAAATTTATTTAATAAGGTTTTACATGACCTGGGAACTTTCATAAGGAAATGAAAACCTCAAGAAATGATTAAACCTGAGTGTTCTTTTTTATTATTTGATGAAGAGTGGAAAGTTGTGGAAAGATGTAACAGGACAAAGAGTATGAGCTGAGTATAACAAACTAAGGGAAACTCAATAGCAAGACTTGTTCCTCAGATTCCTCTCTGTCCCTTCATCTTCAGAGCTAAGGATGCTCCTTCCCTCAGGGTAAAGGGAGGACACCTCTCATGAGGGTTTTTGACCTGCTTCAGAGGCAAGTCAGAAAGTCCATGCTGTATATGCTGATTCTCAAATTCCTTCAGCTTAAAGTATTCAATATGCCAAGGTGCCATATACTCAGGTAGCATGTCCTAAACACCATTACGCATTGGTAGAAGTTTCTTGCTACATGTCTCCCATTAAACTGTAAGATCCTTGAAGACAAGAACAAAGCATGATTCACATTATGTTCCCACAGCTTAGTATAACTTATATGTAAGCTTTTACAAAATGTTTTAATTAAATTTAAGATGAAAGAAACTGAAAGGCATTTCATTTTAACACAATCCACTAGGAGAGAAGTCCAAATTGTGAAGAAATCCAATTGTGAAGATTGTCTTAAAAAAGAATAGTATCATATAATTATATCCATGTTTTAGTTATGGTAAAGAGCACCAGTTATGTGAACCCCACCCTCAAATGTGCAAAAATTATAGCAATTCAATTTTGAATGCTAATACCTGCTATTAGGAAATATACACTAAGAAAGTGGAGTTAAAAAAGGGAAAGTATAAGAAACATCCTTGAAAACATTTTTAAGGCACCTGAGTGGCTCAGTCAGTTAAGCCTCTGCCTTGGCTCAGGTCATGATGGATCTCAGGGTCCTAGGAACAAGTCCCATATCCGGGTCCTACTCTGGGGAGTTTGCTTCTCCCCCCTCTCTGTGTTCTCCCTGCTTGTGCACTCTCTCTCGCTCTCTAATAAATAAATAAATCTTTAAAAAACTTTTAAAAATATTATCAAATGATCCTTAAATTTCCCCAAAATATTCCTCAAAGCTACCTGTCAATTTCACAGAAGCTCTTTCAATTGTCAAGGCTTGTCGTTTTCTGATTGGCTGAAGTTAAAGTAAGGCAAGTAAATAAAACTGAGAACTTTATTCAGGATATTTTTATACTAGATTATATCTGACAAAATTTTGTGTAACTAGTTCCATGATATCAAGTATAACTGATTTATGTTTTCATTCAAAATCCATTAAGTACTGAGCACATCTTCAGGCATTTTGCTAGAGATAACTCAGAGATTTAATAAGATTGCATGGAATTCTCATTAAAAGTTTAAAGGTACATTATCTATTTAAAGGGCTTCCTTATCTAATCCAACAAAATGTAAGACTTCCAAAGTCAACTCACAATCAGCCCTTGTTTTTATAGAAGTGACCCAGAGATAAAATCTCTGAGGTAACTAACTTTACAATTTTTACAGAATTTCTATTCAAATTTGCTGACTTATTATTCAAGATATTAACACTTTAAGAAATGTTTCATTTGTTTTTCCTCATCTTAAACAGATCAATGTTTGAAAATCTTTCCATATCTTACCCATTTTCTAATTAGCTGCATTACATGGATAGCACTGTAAAGCACTAGATGCTGTTTACTGTACCGAATTTTTAAATTTACTAAAAGACATGATTTTTTTTTTTAATATTCTAAAGAAATCTTAAGTTTTCGTTTTCTGTACCTACATCCCTTTTTCCTTTTCTTCTCTGACCAAATAATACTGCCTTCAAAACTGGAAAATTCTTAATTGAAACAAATCACCTTGGCATAAAATTTAATATAGGCAAATCTCCAGTAAGCTGATGAAGTGCCTAAATCAAAGGAGATTACATTCAACTCCTAAGAACCAGCATCCTTAAACAAAGTCAGACTCTTAAATAATGTTTTCTTTTTTCCTCCCTGACCCCTTTAAACAGAATTTTAATCAATTTTTTTCCTCCGTGAGACTTTTAAAATAAGTTACATATTTTCTTCAAATAAGCTTTAGTTATGTGCTGTTCCATTTTGCCCATTCATTATTCCCATTACTTTCTATTCCTTTCAAATTTTTGCTTGTTTATCTGCCACCAACTCAATAGGCTAGAAAAGGCCCTAAGTATGATTCAAGTTGTAGACTGCAGTGCTATCCAAAAGAACTTTGTATTATAATGAAAATGTTTTATTTCTACACTACTCAAAAAGCAGCCACTAACCATATGTGGCTAAACACCTGGAATATTCTGCAACTGAAGAAATTCTTAATTTTCCATTTTATTTACTCTAAATTTAAAGACCAGTATGTGTCTTATAACTACCATACATGCCAGCACAGTAAGAGGCAAAATTCAGCACCTTCCCCCTGAAAAAAAAAAAAAACGTTATTTTTCCTCTAAATGCTTCACTTTAAGGAATCTAAAATTTGCCTTGAGACAAAATACTTGCACACATACATACACACTATCTGTGTCTTAATATTACAGGTAGTGTTCAACTTTAATAAAGTAAAATTTATTTTCTTATATTCAGAGATTAAGGCTCATTTCAAAAACTAAAAGTCGGTTGTACTGGTATATGAATAGACAAACCAAAAGAACAGGATAAAACATCCAGAAATAGATGGAAATAACAAAACTTAAAAAATACCTTTTACTATATAAAGAACTCTTTAAAAAGAGAAACAAAAAAGACAGATTCTCCCTCCAAAATAGAGGATACACAGAAGACATGGGAAATTCTCACAAAAATAAAGGCAAATAGGGCAGCCCGGGTGGCCCAGTGGTTTAGCGCCGCCTTCAGCCCAGGGCCTGATCCAGGAGACCCAGGATCGAGTCCCACGTCGGGCTCCCTGCATGGAGCCTGCTTCTCCCTCTGCCTGTGTCTCTGCCGCACTCTCTCTCTCTGTGTCTCTCATTAATAAATAAAATCTTTTAAAAAATTTCTAAAAAAAATTAAAAATAAATAAAGGCAAATAGCCTTAAACCTATGAAAATATGTTCATTCTACCTCATAAGAGAAATGAAAGAATATACCCCAAATTTTGACCATATATTCTACTGGTGAGACTGGAGAAACAGATATTCTCTGCATTCTCATACACTGCTAATGAAAAACAAAATGATATAACCCCCTTGGAAAGGAATTTTACAATATCTAAATTATACAAATGTTTACCAGCCTCACTTCTAAGAATCTATCCAGAAGATACAACTCCACAAATACTAATCAAAATATTCACAGTAGACTTGTTTGTAATTGCTAAAGACTGAAAACAATCTGAATGTGCATCAACAAAGGCTAAATGAATAAAATGTGGTACATCTACACAATAAAAAAGAAGGGAGGGGCACCTGGGTGGCTCAGTTGGTTAAGCTCTTTATTTTGGCTGAGGTCATGAAATTGAGCCCTGCCTCATTGGTGGTGCCTGCTTAAGATTCTTTCTCTTTCCCTCTCCCTCTGCCGCCCCTGTGCACACTACCTTTAAAAAAAACAAAAAACAATAAGGGAGACCCCATGTATAATTATGGATCAGTATCCAAGATATATTGTTATGTAGGGAAAAAAAAAACAAGAACACGTAATACAGCTTGTTACCTTTTGTGAATAAATTAAATAAATATAACCATATATACATAAATACAAATATACACATATTTGTTTATTTTTGCAAAAAGAATTCTAATAAGATAAATAAGACACTAATAAAAATAGTTACCTACAGGAGCAGGATGGAAATGAAGTGAAAGCAATACAGCTGCAACAACACTTTTGAGTATCCATTTTATATAGTTTTGATACTTGAATCATGTATTTATATATTCTAAATAAATAACTAAAAAGCCTATAACTACCATGTTCTAAACTGCACGATTTAGTGTTTCTTTGGTTTTATTTAAATAAACAGTAGATGTACATTATAAATGTAATTGCAGATTTATAGCAATAAGGAGGACTGCCATGTCACTCAAATTCATTCATCTCTTCTTATTTAATACCTCCATCTAGAATAGTAAGTAATGACCAAAACAAATCAAAATGAAGAAAATGGTGAAGCCATCCTCCTTTGGGAAGTTTACCAGACTGGCGGTAGATTAAATACGTTTCAGCATTAAATGAACTCCAAAACATTTAGTGAGATTTTTCTTTTTTTCTTTTTTTTAAAGATTTATTTATTTATTTATTCAGAGAGAGCGAGAGAGAGGCAGAGACACAGGCAGAGGGAGAAGCAGGCTCCATGCAGGAAGCCCGACGTGGGACTTGATCCCGGGTCTCCAGGATCACACCCCGGGCTGCAGGCAGCGCTAAACCGCTGCGCCACCCGGGCTGCCCATTTAGTGAGGTTTTTAAAGTAGGATTGAGGCACAGGGTCTTCTAGATGCACCTAATTCAGGGAATCTTGAGTAATAAGTTGGAATTTCATATATATTATCTATACTAATCGACATATCAATCCTATAAGACACAAGAGGTAGCTTTTTTAAACAATGAGAAATTGGCTTAAACTTAAAGAGATTATGTTATTTGCCTAATGTCATATAACTAATAAATAAACCAAGACACAGATACGCATCTCTGTAGTCAAAATCAATTTTTTTTCCACCATACTATACTGTCTCTCAAATTTAATACACAACTCATCAAGATGCTATACCAGAAAATAAAAGTGCCGGTTGTAGCATTTCAAATCGATAAGAAATACATAGGTGGATTATAGACAGATTCAAGGTTAGACAGGTTCTACATAAATTAACTGCTTAACTATTTGAGGAGAACATCCCCTCCCGGGATGCCAGGGTGGCAGTGGTTGAGCATCTGCCTTCGGCTCAGGGCCTGATTCTGGAGACCCAGGATGGAGTCCCACATCGGGCTCCCTGCATGTAGCCTGCTTCTCCCTCTGCCTGTGTCTCTGCCTCACTCTGTGTGTCTTTCATGAATAAATAAATAAAATATTTAAAAAAAAAAAAAAAAAAGAACATCCTCTCCCTCTTCATGTTCTCTCTCCCAAATTCCACATTAAAAATTCCATAGTACAACATAAAACCATAAAAAATAAATTAAATAAATTAGTTAATTAATTAATTAAAAAAATAAAATAAAAAGGACAGCCCAGGTGGCTCAGCGGTTTAGCGCCGCCTTTAGCCCAGGGCCTGATTCTGGAGACTGGGGATCAAGTCTCACATCAGACTCCCTGCATGGAGTCTGCTTCTCCCTCGGCCTGTGTCTCTGCCTCTCTCTCTCTCTTTCTCTCTCTCTCTGCATCTCTCATGAATAAATAAAATCTTAAAACAAAACAAAAATCAAGGAGAAAATTTAAATTTAAGTGAATACTTATCTAGCTCTCAGAGGAAAGAAGGAATTTCTAAGCCTCAAATCAAAGAAAACACCATCAAGCCAAAGACTGCTAGTTTGAGAAACAGGAATGTGCTGCCAGCCAATTATGCTAATATTCTCAACAAAAACTACTGAAAATTTCATCAGGGATTAAAATTAGAACTATACACAGGCTTCAAGAAGCATTAGGTTAGGGACACCTGGGTGGCTCAGCGGATGGGTGTCTGCCTTTGGGTCAGGTCACGATCCCAGGGTCCTGGGATCGAGTCCTACATTGGGCTCCCCTCAAGCAGCCTGTTTCTCCCTCTGCCTATGTCTCTGCTTCTCTCTGTGCCTCTCATGAATGAATAAATAAAATCTTAAAAAAAAAAAAAAAGCATTAGGTTAGACTATATAAAAATTCAAATAAAATAACAATGAAAAACTACAAAAAGTTTTACAATACAAATTAAAGAATTAAAACCTTAAATATATAATATTTACATATCCATATTAAAATATGTGAACACTACAAGCAAAGTTCATGGACTAGCAATTTATAAAGAGGATATGAGTGGGTGAAAAAGAAAAAATATTCAATCTCACTAGTAATATAAAAAAGCCACGTTAAATCTGAGATGTTTAACCTATCAAATTGTCAAAGGTTTGTTGGTTGGTTTTAATGATAATCAGTGATGGCTGAAGTACAGAGAAAATGGCTACTCAAGTTTGTGGGAATATAAACTATAAAACTCACAGGGTATCATATCACACACAAGAATCCCTACTTTTAAAAATTTTATCCTAACAAATAGTTTATCAGAGCATTTATGATGATAGAAGGAAAGGGAGAGAAAAGAGGAGGAAGGAAATGTTAATTTTTAAATCTATGCATCTATAATTCAAATTTTCTTTTAATTGTCTCAAAATAAAAATTTTAAGTCACTACAAACAGAACGATCCCAATTGTATGTGTGTGTGTGTGTGTGTGTGTGTGTGTGTGTGAGAGAGAGAGAGACAGAGAGAGAAAAAGAGAATGGATGGGGGTCCGGAGAGAGATAAGGGAGGGAGGGGATGGAAGCAATTATCACTGGGCCATGGTATTACAGTGTCATTTTCTTCCTTGCTCTTTGCTAAATATCTCAAATCGCATGCAATGCATTATACTTTTATAGCTGAAAAGAAATTACTCCAAAAAATATACTTTTATAAGTAATTTTCAAAGTACTCACTGTAAAACAATTTCAAAACCAACAAGTGTTCAAGACTACTGTTAAATATCATTCACTGATGAATGATAAATGAAAGCAATGATGGAAGATATCACTTTTCTTCTAAAATATGACACTTTCTCCTTTCTTATGTTTTGATTTCAAATAACTTAACAGCTATATACATATACATGTATATAAATAATGCATATGTACTGTCATACCAGTATTACATACATACTACATAAATACACAAACAAAACAGAAATGAAAAAGGGATTAAGTAAAAAATATATAAATGGAAGTTCTATTTATTCTTTCAAATGGCACAACAAATAAGTTTTCCATACACTCCCAGAAGTACATATGGCCCATTAAGGAGATGGCTGATATAAACCACTCAGAATCAGGAGACTTACAGATCTGTATTCTAGTCTCAGCTTTCCCCACTACCAGCCAATAACTTCTATTGAAATCAGAAAGAGGGTTAATTTGCTCTTCCAAAAATTAGAGTATTCGTGATTTAAAGTACTTTGAGTATTATGGTTTTAGAACTTCCACTACTTTCTAATAACTCGACATTCTTTTTCAAAGGAGAAACTCAAGCAATTTGGAATACCCCATTAGAAAGAAACAACAGTGCTCCACAGTTACCATCTTACAGGAACTTTTTAAGAAAACTCTAACAAATGAGAACCAAAAGGACAGAGCACGCTGTATTGTTTGCTCTCTAGGTGTAAGGAAAATCAAATTCAATCTTGCATTGCATAAAGCACACTGCCCTGAATGAAATAATTAAGCACTATTTGTACGACCATTCAAGAATTAAGAAAATGCTATTTTGTTGCACAATTTTGCACCTGAGATCTCAGATTCAGATTCTGAGGTATCTGAACTTTAAAGCTTACTTTTAAGGTGAGATTTAATGTAGTCCATAAATAAAAACATAGGATAATTTTCTACTCACCTGCTATAGTAGCAACAGTCGTAGAAACAAAAGGGAAATAATACAAATTAATAAAAATAATTTTATATTTAGAATAACAGTATCCCAATAGATTACTTTTTTTTTTTAAGAGTTTATTTATTTATTCATGAGAGACACAGAGAGAAGCAGAGAGGCAGAGACACAGGCAGAGGGAGAAGCAGATTCCATGCAGGGAGCCCGACGTGGGACTCGATCCCAGGTCTCCAGGATCACGCCCCGGGCAGAAGGCGACGCTAAACCACAGAGCCACCCAGGCGTCCCAAGAGGACTTTTAAAGTGTAAAAATCATCTCCCCATTCAATGTATTCTCCCTCCCCTTTTTGCCACTATTCCACTTGGCATTCAAATTACATTGAATACCAGCTATTGGTCAATGGACACCAACAAGAAAAGCAAGAAAAAGAGCTTTCTATCGTTCAGTGTTGACCAGAATAAAGAAAAAGAAAAAAAAAAATTAGTAATTCCTAGTGGAAGAGTCATATGGCAAGGCTGTAACAGCCATTGGAACTTGTTTCCCTCCAAGAGATGGCCAGATATACAAGCAAATTTGCCTGAATGATCTGTTTCAAGATCACAGGCTATTTTCTGAGCATAAACACAGAACAAAGTGCTAACAAGTGATATTCACTTTACTATTTACATCGTACATTTACATATTTTATTTCATTCTTAATCTCCTGACATTTGTGCTCTCTCTACATTTTTCATGTGAGGAAACAAAGGCTTATAAAGGTTAAGTAACCTCATAGAGCTAACAACTGGCTTTAAATCCAGGTCTACGGACGCCTGGGTGGCTCAGCGGTTGAGCGTTTGCCTTTAGCCCAGGGCGTAATCCCGGGTCTGGAAATCAAGTCCCGCATCGGGCTCCCTGCATGGAGCCTACTTCTCCTTCTGCCTGTGTCTCTGCCTCTCTGTCTCTCATGAATAAATAAATAAAAGATTTTTAATAAGTAAATAAATCCAGATCTAAATGATCCCAAATAAGGTATTACAAGCAGAAATATTTGCAATTTAAAATGACCCCAGAAGTGTTACTCATACCTTCTAATCAATTACTTCAATGATTCAGTATGAGACTCTCATCCCCAACCAAATACCAAACCTTAATTTCAATTTGTGACCAAAAATGTTAATAGATAACTCATTTCACTATAAAGATAAAAATAAGTACCAGGCACCAGATATTCTACATTTCAAACAGAAAAATAGAAACTAGCAATTAAGGACAAAGAAAGATGCTTTCACTGGCAAAGATATCTTTTAGCATCTTACTCATCTTTAGCAATCTACTATGACATAAGATCACATACTCCACCTAAAATCTTTCTTCTTCTATGTTCGAGTTTGTACTATTTCAAGTACTCAACTCACTGTATTGCCATCACCCACAACTAACATTTACAAACCTCTTAATCCTCTCCCAGTGAGGATCTCTGAATTCTGATTGCCTTCCATCTCTGTGCTCTAGATTGCTACCTGCTTAGCAAGGAATTGTGTTTCAAGGATGCCAAAGTAAACCAGAGCAAGCCAGAGTAGAAATGCAACATTAGCTTATACTCTAATAAACATTCTATCCAAAAGGAGAAAAAAATTCTTAAATAATTCTTCCTTTATTAATCTATAACTACCTCTTCCTCCCTCACTGTGGGTTCATTACCAACAAAGAAGCAAAATACAGGAGTCAGACAAATAAAGATAAAAATACAGCTAAAACCAGTGGCCAAAAGAAAGCTTCCTATTACTTCAAACGTAAATTAAACTTACTCAGGAGCACCTGGGTGGCTCAGTAGGTTAAGCGTCTGCCTTTGGCTCAGGCCATGATCTCCAGGTCCTCGGATGGAGCCTCAAGTTGGGCTTCCTACTCAGTGGGGAGTCTGCTTCTCTCTCTCTCTCTCTCCCTCTGCCCCTCCCCACTGCTCATTCTCTATCAAATAAATAAAATCTTTAAAAAACAAATAAACTTACTTAGATTTGTAGATATTCCTTTTCCTTTCCCTCATAGGCCCAGCTTGCTCAGATAAATCCACCATACAAACAGAGAATGTATATCCTAAGAACTGGGAGTTCCAAAAACAGAACCAAGAGGCCCTGAGCAAAAACACTCAATCTCTTCTCTTAGATTCACCTAACGCTTTCTTTGGAAGGCATTTCAGAGGGTAAAAAAAAAGGGGGAAAGCTACTTCCAAGATCTACTTTACAAATCATGATAGAAACATGGGGAGGGAAAAATGATGTTTGCCCCTTCAATAAACATAATCTCCACAAGTATACAACAGTTTCTTCAGAATGTTTTACACTCTTAACAGCAACACCTCACAAACATAATACAGATCTCCTGTTTCACTCCCCATACTAGAGAGAGAAGGGATTGGATGAAGAGAGATTATACTAGTTTGACCTGAGGAGACTGGGTTAAAAGGAAGAAAATCAAACTACCAAAGAGGTCCTCTTGAAAAACCAGTATTCTCTGTAGTCTTTGTAAGAGTCACAGTAAATTTAGCTGTAAAAAACAGAGCTCTTTGTAAAATTAGACAACAGATGAAAAGGTACTTGACAATTTTATCTTCCTTTTCAAAGCTCTCTCCCTCACCTAGTCTCCTCTCTCACCCTTACCCCCTTCAAAGACCTCCATCTTGCCTTCAATATGCCTAAGGTCTCTTTCTTGATCTGACCTCTAAACTTCCGTTCCCCTCAGTCCAACTAAATATGAATCAGATTATGTGATTAAAGTATTTCCCACTAATGGGTAAATGTGCTTTAATCCATGGGGTTTAATTCTACAAATATCACTAAGCTCTACCATGTGTAATGCACTGTTTAGTCAGTTACTATTCTTACAAGAAAAAGTAGCTAATGCGAATCAATTTTTTAATGTACAATGTAAAGAAGAGGAACTTGAGTGCCTGCTTCACATCATACTCTCCCCATCCCATTTCTTACTACCCCTATATACCTTCCCCTCACCCCATCTGCCAGGAACAGAACTCAAGAAACTAATATTACTTCCAGTAAAAGTCAATGAGAACGAAATGTGGGATGGCAGAGCAACCAATAAACATTCAGAACTATAGATGAGTTACAGAGGGTTCCTGAATTTCACTTACTAATTACAAGTAAAATAAGGGCCCTCAGTAAATCAACTCCCATACAAGATACCTATAAATCAACTTTACACAGAACCTTAGTTCTTCTGCGGTTGTTTCCATAATTAAAACATTTTTTTAAAGTACCAATTCCATTTGTACTTCAAGGCTATTAAATTTAACTATTAAATTTTTCTACTATTTTCAATTAGACTTGACATTATTCTCAATTCCTCCTATGTTTGAAATTTCAAACTAATTGGCATATTTGCTTTAAATCTTTTTTTTTTCCAGTTGTAAAATTTATTCATTTTGACCTATAACAGGGGTCCAAAACTGGAAAACAAGATACAACTGACAGGTTTGGGTTTGGTTGGGCCACATTAAGTTATTTTTAAGCAGCTGTCAATATTTTTAACAAGCAAGAGACTTCAAGCAAAAATCAAATTTCCTGTGTTCTATTAAGAAAGCTGAAAACTCTGGGACACCTGGGTGGCCCTGCGGTTGAGCGTCTGACTTCAGCTCAGGTCATGATCCCCAGGTCCTGGGAAGGAGTCTCGCTTAGGGCTCCCCACAGGGAGCCTGCTTCTCCCTCTGTCTGTGTTTCTGCCTCTCTGTCTGTGTCTCTCATGAGTAAATAAATAAATAAAATCTTAAAAAAAGAAAAAAGAAAGAAAAGAATAAAGCTGAAAACTGGACCCACATTCATGTACAGCACTCATCAGCTGGACCTGATAACTGATGGCCGTCTAAGATGAAGCATAAACTCTCTAGTGCAGTTCACTCATTTTCATCTGCCTGGTACTTGAAGGCATGCGAGTTTGCTATTCATAACCTATTTCTATAAAAGGTGCATATTTTCCAGCTCGCTCTCACACTTCACCAAGTCACGTAAACGTAAAAAAAAACCACAAAGCAGATCTTGCTGGTTTGCAACTTGACAGTCAATAAGAAAAAAATTTTTCACAAGGCATAGAAGAGTAAGAAAGAAAAAAAATTCAGACTGATAGAAGGGTGGCATAAAGGTAAAAAGCCTATCTGAAACCTTTTCTGGAAGGTAAAAAAAAAAAAGGGGGGGGGGAAGGAACTCAAAACATTGCTGAGACACTGAAAGCCTTCCTGATTGAGCACTGTTACCACCCTCCATGCTTCAGATTCTCCCTTTACTTTCTCCTTATATATATGGAACAATAGTAGACAGGTCATAAACTCTGAGAAAGGCCACGGAAATTTATAAAACACATTTACAGGGCAGCCGGGGTGGCTCAGCAGTTGAGCGCCTGCCTGCAGCCCAGGGTGTGATCCTGGAGCCCCGGGATCGAGTCCCATGTCGGGCTCCCTGCATGGAGCCTGCTTCTCCCTCCGCCGGTGTCTCTGCTTCTTTCTCTCTCTTTCTCTCATGAATAAATAAATAAATAAAATCTTTAAAAAAAATAAATAACCACTTTAAAAAAAAACACACACACACATTTACACCTTCAAAAATCATTCTCATGCACTTTTTAACCCTTACCCACCATCAAATCCTTTCCCAAGTATCTTCCACCGCTTTCCGCTTTTACATTCAAACAACTGCATACTCATTTTCAAGGCTTGGACCTCAGTCCTGGATGGCCTCCCCCAGCACAGAAACTTTTTTTTTTTTTGGTGGGGGCGGGGGGGGGCTTATAGTTGCATTCATTCCTCATTAGACCTATTCTCCCAATCTCTACAGTCTATTTCATTCGAAATGTATCCTTAACCTCGTCTCTAAAAACTCCTGGGTCAAGTGTGTGTGTTGAGTGTGGGGGGGGGGGGGGGTGGAGGGGGTAGGGGTGGGGGATGCCTAATGGTCCAAATAAAAGTCAATGTGCTGGGCTGTTTGAGATGAAATAAAAAGCACGAAGACTCTTAAAGATGAAGACATTTTCAAATAACCTGCACGTGCTAAGGGCACAAAGAGACAAGCGAGGCTCCAGCTACACAGCAAGCGCGGACTAGTGAGTCTTCATCACCGACTCTGAATTCTGACAAGTACTGTGCGAAGTCTGTGAGACCAGGGATGGGTCCCCCTGCCCCCACGCTAACAAGTCACCAAATGACGTCTGGTCTCCCTGCACCCCGGGGGGGGGGGAAAGAAAAAGAAAAAGAGGTGTTAGGGACCTTGCACCTGAAGGAGAAAATAAAAAGCAGGCAGGTTTCCTGGCGGTGTTGGGAAAACAAAAAGCTCCGCCGTACGCGACGCTGTGACAGCCTGAAGCCGCACGCGGCACCTGAGGGGAGCTCGCTCCCCGGCCCCCGAGGCGCACTACCTGCCGCTCCATCCCTCGGGACGCCGCTGCGTGGGCCCCGCCGTGACAGCAGAGGGGGCGGGGCACGGGGCCGCCGGGCTCGGGGAAGGAGGGATGAGGACGGCACCGCCTTCACCCCGGGAAAGGCCGCGGGACGCCCGGCCCAGGCGCGGCGCCGCGGAGCCCCAGTCCCGTCCTCGCCCCTCGACGCGCCCGGCGGCGGCCGGAGCCCGGAGCCCGGAGCCGCCCCCCCGGGGCTCGTCGCAGGGGCTCGTCGCAGGGGCTCGTCGCCGGGGCCGGGGCCGGGACCGGGACCGGGACGCCCCGACCGCCGCCACAGCCGCCCTCCGCCCCCTTCCTCCGCCGCCCAGCCAAGCCCAGCCTCCGGCGCCGCCCCCACCGACTTCCCCAGCTGAGTCCAGTCACCCTCGAACCTGAGGTCCCTCCTGAGTGTCCACGAGGCCCGAGGCGAAGGCGGCGGCCGGGACACCCCCGCTCCCCTCTCGACCGGACCCCTCGGGAGGCGCGTGTGGTGCGGCCGCTCCGGCGGCGGCGGCCAGCAGAGCCGCCCGGGCAGGTTACAGGCCGGCTCCGAAGCCTCTTCTCGCGAGAGCCCGGAGGCCGAGGAGGCGAGGCCCGCCGAGCTCTCGCGAGAATGGCGGGGCTCCACGCCCGGGAGTGGGCGGGGCGCCGAGGCGTGGGCGTGGGCGTGGGCGTGGGCGTCGTGCGGGGGGCGCGGCGGGGCGCGGCGGGCCGGGGTCGCCGAGGGTCCGCCCGGGGCGGAACGCGATGCTCGAGCCTCGGGGCCGCGAGCCGACCTGCCCGCAAACCTTTGAATCCCACGCGTTTCCTTCCCCTTCCTGCCACCGTTAGGAAAAAACGGACCGCGTCCGCAGCCCGGGGCGAGGGCAAGAGCGCGGGACCCCCGGGCGCTCCGGAGGACGCTTCCCCGCGCCGGGCAGGCTCCGAGGTCGGCTCCGCGGGCCCGCGCAGGGCGGTCGTCCCGAGGCGCGCCGGCCGCGGCGGTTTGGTTTTAAATGCCGGCTTGGCGGGAACCGGGGTGGCGGCGGGAACTCCCGCAGCTGCGCTTCGGCCCGCGTCGGCAGGAGCCCGGGTCGCGCGGTGCGCCGTGGGCGGAAGGTCGCCCGGCCACAGGTGGTCCGACCTCCCTGGGCCTGCCGGGTGTCAGCCGCCGCACGAGCCCCCGGGGGGGGGGGGCGGTCCGGGCGCGGCGAGCCCCCGCGGTGGAGGTTAGAGACCCGCGGGAGCCCCGCCGCAGCTCTGCCCGCCGCGTGGAGGCTCGGTCCCAGCCGGACCTCGGGCACGGGGAGGAGCCGTGGGAGGGGGTGTTGCAAGCACAGGAAGCGAAAAGAGGACCTGGTTTGGGTAATTCGGTATGAAAACAGATCTCGCGGAAAGAACTTGGTTGAAACACTTGCAATCAGGGATCCGTCCCTGGGTGGCTCAGCGGTTGAGCGGCCGCCTTCGGGCCCGGGGCGTGACCCTGGAGACCCGGGATCGAGTCCCGCGTCGGGCTCCCTGCGTGGAGCCTGCTTCTCCCTCTGCCTGTCTCTCTCTCTCTCTCTCTCTCTCTCATCTCTGTCTCATAAATAAATAAAATCTTAAAAAGAAAAACTTGCAATCATTGTTTCAGAAGAGGAAGAAAAAAAAAAACTCCCAGTCTCCCACGTGTTCGATAACCTAAGTGTTTTCCAAACCCATGTTTATGCTAAGGAGAGGAGTCTTGTTGCACAATACAGGATAGTGACTATCCTCTTCCTCATCTAAGGACACTCACGTATCACACACGTAAGGGAGACAGGTTTTTGTCCCAGTATGTCAAAGTATTATTGCCAACCCTTTGCCAAGTTGGAAATTCCCAATAATCTTTGAGGATTTCTAAAAGGAGGGATCTAACAGAACTTTTGTAATACGAGGACTCTGAGGGAGAAGCTTCAGAAGAGCCCCCAGGCAACAAAAAACAACAAAAAGTCACCAATCTTGATTTAGTATCAAAATTTTCTTGTGCAAGCTAAGGTCAAGGGAGGTAATTCTGTAGTCCAAGTTAGGTTTAGAGAGGTCTGTCACACAGGAATCGTTTCCCTATATCAAAACAAGCTATAATTTCCTACCAAAGGTTCTGGTGGTCTGTAGAGTTTCCACCAATCTCACTTTAGATACATTGTTTTCATAGTTATTATATATACTTATGTCTGCAGTAGTTTCATTTGGCTCACCCTATCCTCCCTACAAAGAAGCCCAACACTTACTAGGAAAATAAAAAGTAGTTGTAACCTTGCTATGGGCCAGTTGGGTGCTCTGCTTATCAAAATTCACAAGTTCTAGTCCAAGTTCCAGAAAATCTCCAGGAAACATTGCAAGAATTAGGCCAGCAAAGATTTTAGATGAAATATGGAAACTTTGTTCCATAATGAAATCAAAACATTTTATCCTGCTTTGAGAGGCCTCTAGTTCATTTCATTGTTATTGGAGGAAGGAAAGAAGGAAGGTAAGAGGGGAAGAAGCCAGGAAGTCTAAAAATCTAATAAAGCAATCACCACCATTTGCTTTTAAAAAGTTAGCCTATCAAATATTAATTTGGGGAGCACTGGTAGCATCTATATGTCTAGAAGGTAATGCCAGCTGCCTGTACAATCATTTGTAAATGTTAGCTGACTGAATGAGGTAAGGTTCAGACCCCAATGAAAATCTTCTACAATTTCAATCCCAATAGGTACCAAAAAGATTACAAATAAAGAGAAATTTTATATAGAGGCAATGAACAAATACGTTCCTTTGGTTGTATTATTATTGCACCCTGTAACTTGCTAAGACAGTTTCACAGCAGAGAATAAGATAGACTTCTAGTTGAATACTTGCTCAACAAATTAATGATAAGTCACAGACCCAGAATCCCTATTTAACTTTAAAGCCTGGGATTTCTTTGTGACTATAAGGTTTGAGCACTGTCATCTAATGGCTTGGGAGAGGAAAATCACATTAACACAAAGAATTCTATCCTTATGCATCAAACATATTTATAGATTAAGACACTGTGTAAGAATACTAGGGGAGATATGGGCATTACTAATATGGAAGTTCTACTGACTTAAATGAGATGTGTAAGTAACAAAGGGAAATCAAGCCAGGTCATAAGGAGATAGAGATAATGTGTTGTGCGAAGTCAGAGATAGGAAAGATTACTTCTAACTGAAGAGATGAAAGTGCAGGAAAGGGGGAAGATAGATAGATGTTTGATCTGGGTCCTTGTGGGATAGATAGAATCCATGCACGAAGAGATAGTAGTAAAGGATGTTCTTTTTTTTTTTTTTTTTTAAGTAAGCTCATTGCCCAAGGGGCTCAAACTCATAACCCAGAGATTACGCACAAGTTCTACTGACTGAGCCAGCCAGGTGCCCCAGGAAAGGACAACCTTACGGAGAGATCAACAAAGGCATATAAATGGCTCAGCTGTGTATCTTGTAGGGGCAACAATGAGCCATTCAAAAGAATGAATAGGAAGTTTGTTTTTTGTTTGTTTTTTAACACCAAGAAAAAGATTTAAACTACAGAAACAAGGGTTATAATGCATAATATTCACTAGCAAAAAGATAACACCATACTGTAAGTACTTACAAGGTTACAAACCATTTGCCTCAACATTTTCTGTATTTTAAGCTCATACATGAAGATGATCAGAGTTGCCATTTTAGGAAGAGGGGAGGAAAAAAAATGTGTACTTATCAGCTAAGTGTGCCCACTGTGTGCTCCGTTTATGCATATGCAAGGCTGGGTGACTGGAAATGCCATTGGAGGATGTAAGAAAAGTATAATGGAATTGGAACACAAGGGCCTGAGATGTTAGGTTAAAGTAGGGGTCTGCAAAGTTTTTTGTAACTTGTTAGCTTGCAATAGGGTAAAATCTCAAAACTTTCACAGCTTTTGACAAATCCTGTTAGGCTTTTTTTAGTACAGATTGACATGGTGATCAAAAAAATTACATAGAAATGCAAAAGTCGGGCAGCCCGGGTGGCTCAGCGGTTGAGTGCCGCCTTCAGCCCAGAGCATGATCCTGGAGACCCGGGATTGAGTCCCACGTCAGGCTCCCTGCATGGAGCCTTCTTCTCTCTCTCTCTGTATCTCATGAATAAATAAATAAAATCTTTAAGAAAAAGAAAAGAAATGCAAAAGTCTTATAATATGAATTAAGAGAGCACAGGTATGGTCACTCCAATAAATAAATAAATAAATAAATAAATAAATAAATAAATAAATAAAGCCTTTAAAAAGAAATCCTAGACATGATACCAAAAGATGCCATTTAAAAAAATTGACAAATTTAATTATTAAATTTAAAATGATAAATTTAGTCAGTAAAATTTAAAACTTCTTGAGCTTCAAAAGACAGCATTAAAAGAATGAAAAGATAAACCACAGATTGAAAGGCAATGTTTGAAATCATATAAAGGACTTGTGTCCATAATAATAAAGAACTCTTAACAACTCAGTAAGACAATCCAATTAAAAAATAGCAAAAGAGGGGATCCCTGGGTGGCGCAGCGGTTTGGCGCCTGCCTTTGGCCCAGGGCGCGATCCTGGAGACCCGGGATCGAATCCCACATCGGGCTTCCGGTGCATGGAGCCTGCTTCTTCCTCTGCCTGTGTCTCTGCCTCTCTCTCTCTCTCAGTGACTATCATTAAAAAAAAAAAAAAAAAAATAGCAAAAGACTTACATAGACATTTTAATGAAGACGTACAAATGGCTAATACAAACAGGAAAAGGTGCTCAGTGTCTTTAGTCATTAAGTAAATGTAAATTAAAACCACAGTGGTTTAAGATACCACCACATGCCTACTAGAATGGCTATTAATAAAACATCAGACAATGACAAATGTAGACAAAGATCGGGATAAACTTGAACCTTCCTACATTGCCAATGTGAACATAAAATATTACAACCATTTTGGATAACAGTAGTTTTTTAAAGTTAAATATAAACTTAACTATACTAATCAGCAACTCCACTCCTAAGAATCTACCTAAGAGAAATGAAAAAGTCTGTCCGCAAAAAACATGTGTGTTGTTCATAGCAGCATTATCCATAGTAGCCAAAAACTAAAAATAATCAATTGATGAATAGATAAATGTGATATATTCATACAATGGAGTACTCTTCAGCAATAAAATAGAATGACATACTGATACATACTACAACATAGATAAATCTCAAAAACAAGATGCCAAGTGAAAAGAAGTCAGACGCAAGAGACTACATATTGCATACTTTCATTTAGATGAAATGTCTAGAAAAGTAAATGTATAAAGATAGGAGAGCTGATCCATGATTGTAAGGGCTGGAGTGGGAACAAAGGACCAACTGCAAATGGCTCAAGGAAATATACTGAAGTGATGGTAACCTTCTAAAATGGGATGGGTAGGGATGCCTGGGTCGCCCAGCGGTTGAGTGCCCTGGGCTCAGGGCGTGATCCCAGAGTTCGGGGGATCGAGTTCCACATCAGGATCCCTGCGAGGAGCCTGCTTCTCCCTCTCCCTTTTTTATTTTATTTATTTTATTTTATTTTATTTTATTTTATTTTATTTTATTTTATTTATTTATTTATTAATGATATCAACTTCTCCCTCTCCCTATGTCTCTGGCTTCTCTCTGTGTCTCTCATGAATAAATAAATAAAATCCTTAAAAAAAATGGGATGGGTAGATAGTTGTACAATTCTATAAATACTAAATATCACTGCATACAATAGATAAACGTTACGTACAATATACCTCAATAAAGATGTAAAAAGGAAAAAGGCCATTAATGCTATGGGATTGGATACCTCAGTTAATTCTTTGGATCTCATATTTTTGGTAATCACCCTGTCTTAGTTTGCCTTCTAAAAAGACTTCCGGGGATCCCTGGGTGGCGCAGCGGTTTGGCGCCTGCCTTTGGCCCAGGGCGCGATCCTGGAGACCCGGGACCGAATCCCATGTCGGGCTCCCGGTGCATGGAGCCTGCTTCTCCCTCTGCCTATGTCTCTGCCTCTCTCTCTCTCTCTCTCTCTGTGACTATCATAAATAAATAAAAATTAAAAAAAATAAAATAAAAAGACTTCTGAAACTCATATGATTTAGTGGCAAAAAATATATAACCGAATTTAAAAATGGGCAAAGGACTTGAAAAGACATTTCTTTTTTTTTTTTTTTAATTTATTTACTTATTTATGATAGTCACACAGAGAGAGAGAGAGAGAGAGGCAGAGACATAGGCAGAGGGAGAAGCAGGCTCCAGGCACCGGGAGCCCGACGTGGGATTCGATCCTGGGTCTCCAGGATCGCGCCCTGGGCCAAAGGCAAGCGCTAAACCGCTGTGCCACCCAGGGATCCCTGAAAAGACATTTCTCAAAAGGAAACCTACCTGGGGCACCCGGGTGGTGCAGTCAGTTAAGCATCTGACTGTTGGTTTGGTTCAGGTCGTGATCTCAGGGTTGTGAGATTGAGCCCCAAATTAAGCTCCAAGCTCACAAGGTCCGCTTGAGATTCTCTCTCCTTCCCCCTCTGCCCCTTCCCCTAACTAACACATGCTTTCTCTCTTTCAAATAAAGAAACAAATCTTTTAAAAAAGATAGAGAGAGAGACCTACCTTAGTATATATGGCTTACAGGTATGTGAAAAGGTGCTCAACATCATTAATCCACAGGGGAGTGAATGAAAATCAAAATCATAATGAGATGTCACCTCATACCTGTTAGAATAACTGTTATCAAAAAGGCAAAAGGTAACAAGTGTTGGTGAGGGTGTGGAGAAAAGGGAACCCTGGTACACTGTTGATGAGAATGGAAATTGTTACAACCACTATGGAAAATAGTACAAAGATTCCTCAAAAAATTAAAATAGAACTACCATACGATTGAGCAATCTGCACTTCTAGGTATCTATTCAAAACAAATGAAGCCAGGATCTTGAAGAGATATATGCACTCCATGTTTAGTGAAGCATTTTCACAACAGCCAAGATATGGAAACAACCTAAATATCCATCAACAGATAAATAGATAAAGAAAATATTACATATGCACATACATATACACCCAATAGAATATTATATAGCCTTTTAAAAGAAGGAAATCCTGCCATTGTGACAACATGGATATAGCTATATGTTTATTTTTTTTTTTTTTTTTTTTTTTTTTTTAGCTATATGTTTATATATTCATGTCTATATCTATATATCTATCCATACCTATATATCTATCTATAGGAGGAGAAGACATACAGATATATCCATATAAGGATATATGGGATAAGATATAGATAGATATATAGACATATAAATGTATCCATACAAGAGATTCCATAGGTGTGGAATTGTGTCAGAGATGTCTAGCTTGCCACCAAAAACCTGTGCTTTCCTAGTATACAGTTATTACTGAAAAGTACCTACCTAGTCAGAAACTACATTTTCAAACTGCCCTGTTCCACTCCATTTTACAATATTAGGTGTAGTTATGTAACTATGTTATAGTCAAT
This sequence comes from Canis lupus dingo, assembly GCF_003254725.2. NCBI lineage: Eukaryota > Metazoa > Chordata > Mammalia > Carnivora > Canidae > Canis > Canis lupus. Next base: position 36,923,888 of record NC_064263.1, read on the forward strand.
GGAATGTGAAGAGATAATGTCATGTTTCCAGGCCGGCTGGTAAAAATGTTCCACATGACACTCCTACCTTTTTTACTTCCAACTAACTGGAGACAACCCCATATTAACCATGGTAGAAATTGAGGCCCTAGCCACTCTGTTGACCTGTTAACCTGTCTAATGATATTCCCATGTTATATGAATAAGAAATAAACTTCTATTCAATTTAGGTGGTTATACATTTGGGATCTATTTGTTACAGCAATTTGCTCACCATAACTAATCCTGAAATGACTTACATTTAAAGACATGCTGACTAGCAAAAACCTAGAACCGTGGAACAGGGGCTTAGCCATAGTAGACGGTAAGAAAATAGATATCATAGGTTGGAAAGAGAGAATCCATATTATGCAACAGCATGCTTTTGAAAAAATATTAGAGTATGTATCTAATCAAAGGATCTTTCTGTAAAGAAAAGTAAGGAAATAATGATGAATGTATAAGTAAGGAGGTGAAGATCAAAGGGGATGTGATTAGGAAGAGTTTATAAGGAATTTCCAGGGTATTAGCAATATTCTGTTTTATAATCTAAGTAATGTATAATAAGTATTTTTTTCTTAAAAATCTACATGTGTGTTTTACATATGATTCTAAATGTACAATAACTTTTGCTATTTTAAAAAGTAAAAACATCAATATCAAGATTTTTTTCCCTAGGCATGCAAAAATATTTATATCATTAAAGGGCTAAGATTACATATTTTGGGGACACAGTATTTTATAAAATTTAAAACCCTTTTGTAATTTCAGAAGAACTCTTAGAAAAGTAGATAAAGAAGGGAATGCCATCAGTTTGTTAAAGACCATTCTCTTGTTGAGAAATTACAGACACTCCCACTAAGGTCAAATATAACATGGGGGGCAGTGCCTGAGTGCTTCAGTTGGTTAAGTTTCTGACTTTTGTTTCTGGCTCTGGTCATGATGTCACACACGGATAGAGCCTCATGTCAGGCTCTGCGCTCAGCTGGGAGTCGGCTTCTCTCCTTTCTCCTCTACTCTTCCCCTTGAGTGTGCTCTCTCTCTCTAAAATAAATAAATAAATCTTTAAAAAAAAAAGAATACAATAAGGACGTCTAATATAATTATTCATTAACATGGTATTAGAGGGACTGGATTAATACAGTAAGAAATGAAAAAGAAAAAAGATGAGTAATTAGATGAAGAAGAGAAATAAAAGTGTTATTTATTACTTGAAATTATATGATCATCTGCATAGAATCAAATATAATCAAGAGACAAACCATTAGAATTAATCAGACAGTTCAGGAGAGTTGTTGGATATAAGATAAAATTATAAAAATGAATAATATTCCTCTAAACCAAAAATAATCAACTAGAAAATGTATTGAAAACATAGACCTTTCAAACTTTTTTTTAAAAGATTTTATTTATTTATTCATGAGAGACACAGACAGAGAGGCAGAGACACCAGCAGAGGGAGAAGCAGACTCCCCATGGGGAGCCTGATGTGGGACTCAACCCCAGGACCCTGGGATCACGACCTGAGCCAAAAGCAGATGCTCAACCACTGAGCCACCTAGGTGTCCCAACAGAGATATCGTTCATGATAGCTATAAAACTATATAGTACTTAGCAATTAACAAAGGATGTAAAAGATTTTATCAGAGAAAATGTCTAGATTCTATTTAAGTCATAAAAAGAGGCGCAGCAGTTTAGCACTGCCTGCAGCCCGGGGTTTGATCCTGGGGACCCTGGATCGAGTCCCACGTCAGGCTCCCTGCATGGAGCCTGCTTCTTCCTCTGCCTGTGCCTGTGCCTCTCTCTCTCTCTCTCTCTCTCTGTCTCTATGAATAAATAAATAAAATATTTTTTTAAAAAAAGAGATTAGACTAGATGAAGAACTTTACTATATTGAAGATAGGATGATATAATAGAGATAAGTATTCTTCCTAAAATTAATGTATAATTTTAGTATGATCCCAAAGTTGGAGCTGTTTTGTTTTGTTTTGTTTTTAGAAAAGAACTCAACAAGCTTGCGAAATTTGTATAGCAGAATATGGGTCTTTTTTTTTTTTAAGATTTTACGTATTTACTCGTGAGAGATACAGAGAGAGAGGCAGAGACTCAGGCAGAGGGAGAAGCAGGCTCCCCACCAGAAGCCCAATGTGGGACTCGATCCCAGATCCTGAGATCATGCCCTGAGCCGAAGGCAGATGCTCACCTACTGAGCCATCGAGGTGTCCCAGACTATGGGTCTTTAAAGAAGGAAGACTGTGTGTGTGTGTATCTTATATTGCAAGAACAAACAACCCATCAATAGAATAGGATAAACAGAGCCCAAAAATAAACCTATGTTGATGACATCAGCAAGATGGGTGGAATAGAAAGTCGTCAGGCCTCATCCTTTCACAGAAACACTGATTTAACCATAATATACAGAGCAAAATATCTTTATGAGAAGTCTAGAATCCAGTTTAGAAGTTCTAATACCCCAGAGAAGCACAAAACCAAGAACGTCCAGGTTGAAATGGGGCCATGATAAACTCAGAAAAGAATCAACATGTCCCATCAACATGTCCCATGTTCCAAGATGCCTATTTGACATTCTACAAACAGCACTTCCACTTCACCTGCTTCAGGCATTAGGAAAAGGAGAATCAGGACAACCTCTTCACTTGTCCCCAGTATCTTGACATCTCTTGGATCCAGAGAATCCAGACTAACATGGACCTGGGGAAAATGGTGGCTGAAATCAAAGTAGGATGCCTATGATAAACACATGGTGCTGAATGCTGAGTTTCTCTGTGACTATGATTATGGATCTAGCCACAGCCAATGACTTCCTCACATTCTCTTAATGATCTGTGGAACATGGAAGGTGTATAGATCCAGGTGAGATCACCAGAGAGTGCCAAAACATTCATCTCTGCTGTTTGTGTCTTGAGGTCCTCCTGCTTCACCTCTGGCTGCCACTACTGGGAGGTAGAAGTTGGAGACACTGGAATGGACTGTGGGTGTTTACAGGGAATCTGTATATCATGAAAGACCTTTCCTGGTATCCTCAGGTCTGGGGTTCTGGGTTGTGAGCCTCGAGCAAGGACATGAAGTCACTGCCAGCACAGAAACTGAGACCAGCCTCCACATGAACCCAAACTGTGGGGATTTTCCTGAACTGTAACCTGAAAGCCATTTCATCTTTCAATGCCACTTAGAGTTTCCATGTATGCACCTTCATAAATATATCGACTTTAGAACCTCTTCATCCACCTTTTCTGCCCTGGGATCCTAAGAAACTGTGAGAACGTACAACCCATGAAGATCCGTGCCAAGGAAGCTACAGATGTTGTAATCTGGCCATAATCCTCCCAAGGAGGCATGACCTCTGTCCAAAAAGAAGAGGATATAGAATGAAACTGATAGATCATACACTCCTGAGCTCTTGATAGTACCAAGAGTTTATATGGTTGAGAAAACTATCCAATTTGTTTTACTAAAAAGGAACCTTTAGGATAAAAATTGCAAAAATAAATAATTGGTTTTAAAACCTGACTATTCTAAATATTGGGCTTTGCTTGGGATGAAGCTGAGCTAGATCCAACAGGCCCACAGTTTAAGGGCAGGCTGTTTCTTCCTCCAGCATGTCCTGGGGCCACCTCTATGAACTGCTGCTTCAAAATGGAACCAAGAACTTGTTTCTGTAGAGTTCTGGAGAGCCTGGGTTGGATACTCACAGGCTCAAATCCTGAAGACTTGGGAAGGAAAGTTTCCTGTGCATGGGTCATATGGGGAGGAGAATGATAGGGCTAGGGACACTCAGAGGGACACAACACCCAAGTTGTTAAGGTTTTGAGAGAAAGTCAGGGAAGAGTGACTTGTGGGCCACCATCTGAGACTGACCTTCAGGGACTGAAAGTTGATTCAAAGAGCACAGTAAAGCAATTTTTCACTCCTTAAAGGTAATAAACAAACAAACAAACAAACCTATATTTACACGGGAACTTAAGATATGATTTTTAAAATTATCTATAGGGATGCCTGGGTGGCTCAGTCTGTTGAGCACCTATCTTCAGCTCAGGTTATGATCCCAGGCCTGGGATTTAGTCCTACATCACGCTTCCTGCTCCATGGGGAGCCTACTTCTCCTTTTCCCTCTGCTGCTGCCCCTGCTTGTGCTCTGTCAAATAAATAAATAAATAAATAAATAAATAAATAAATAAATAAATAAATAATCAATCTACAAAGCTATGGGGTAATTTAAAAACTGTTTAATAGATGATATTTGGAACACTATCTATCTTTCTTTCTTTCTTTCTTTCTTTCTTTCTTTCTTTCTTTCTTTCTTTCTTAAAGATTTTATTTATTTATTCATGAGAGACACAGAGAGAGAGAGAGAGACAGAGACAGAAGCAAGCTTCCTGTAGGGATCCTGATGCAGGACTGGATCCTAGGACCCAGGATCATGACCCAAGCCAAAGGTGGATGCTCAACCACTGAGCCACCCAGGTGCCCCACTATCTATATTTAAAAATAATAAAGTTCCAACATAACATTTTGTCACATGCAAAATTAGACTCCAGAACAATAAACACTTAAAAATGAAAGGTAAAACTCTAAAGCAGATGTAAGAGATAACTTGTGACCTGAGATTGGAGAAAGACGTCTTCAATAAGACTCCAAAACACAAACAGGAAGGTGAAAAATTGATGTATTTGTGGCCATTAAATTAAGCATAGAGTTAGTAAATACATGATAATATTTGTGATATTTATTTATTTATTTTAAAAGATTTTATTTACTTATTTATGAGAGACATAGAGAGGCAGAGACACAGGCAGAGGGAGAAGCAGGCTCCCTCAGGGGAGCCTGATGTGGGACTCGATCCCAGGACCCCAGGATCACAGTCTGAGCCAAAGGCAAATGCCCAACCACTGAGCCACCCAGGTGTGACATTTAAAACCAACATGGAATTTGTATTAGAATGTGCAAAGAACTCAAAATTGAGAGGACCAGAAAACCAATTAAAAATTGGCAAAGGAAAAAAAATTGGCAAAGGATATACAAAAATATTCACAGACAGGGAAGCCTAAGTGGCCAACATGTAGAAAGAAGTTCAATCTCACTAGTAATCAGAAATAGGCAAATTAAAGCAATAAGTTACTACTTACCATCGATGTGACAAAACCTTATAAAAGCATATTCTTCCAATTGTAGGTGGAAACAGAAATGCCTCATTCTTCTGATGGGAATAAATACTGTACATGTGATTCACAAGAGTCTTGAGAAGCTTGTTTGTATTTCAGGATTCTACCCCTGGGTAAATATCCCCAGGAAATTCTCACACAGTTCCATCAGGGGACATATTCAAGAATACTCATTGAGGGGGTGCCTGGGGGGTTCAGTTGGTTAAGCAACTGACTTTTGATCTCAGCTCAGGTCTTAATCCCAAGGCTGTGAGTTTGAGCCCCACATCAGGCTCCATGCTAGGTGTGGAGCCTACCTAAAAAAAAAAAAAAAAGAAAAAGAATACTGATTGAGGCTTGACACTACCAAGGAACTGGAGGCACCTTCTAGTGCTTATTCTTGTATTACATAGTAGTCTGGAAAGCTAAAAACTACATTCCCAAGACACTTCTGCAGCTAAAGTTCTACAAGAGATTTAGATTCAGCCAATCATATGCACTCTATGAGATTGGGCAGGCCTAAGTAAGGTGATTCTGCTACTTCTTCCTTTGTGCTGGCAAGTACTGTTGTGGAGGGGTTTGATTTTATTGTGCTCGTGTTAGCAGATTCCAGCAACAAGGAACACTAGATGTCAAAAAGCAAAGTGCTTGCCATCTGTTTTGCTGGATTGCTCTTAGCAGGTACAGTTTGTTTCTGGAACAGCAGTAGGAAGCAGCTGCCTCCTGATCAGGGCAGTCTCAGGATAGTATCAGTCAGCTGCTGATATTAGAAGAGAACAACTCTCTTGGTGACTGAATTTTTCCTCCAGGTTTAACAGAATCTGTTTTCATCAGCATTCTCAATGATTTTGTAATGAATCCCCTTCTATTTAAACTAACTGAGGTAGGTTCTGTTCTCTGCATTTAAACCAAAGCCTGATTGATTCCACCAGGATGCCCGACATTTGTTAATAGTCCTCTACATTTTGCAAAATTTACTTGCTATTTCAGTCCCCTCTCAATTACTCCCTACATCAAGAAGATCTGTTACCTTCTCTGGGTATCATTGTGTTTTGCATTTCACATGTGATATTATAAGTACTTGCTTCCATCTCTGTCTTCCTCGTTAGAACATGGACACTTTGAGGCCAGGATGGGATCTTAATCCTCAGTGACACGAGGCATATTTTAGTTTTTTAAAAACACTTTTTAAACTATATTTATTTTTATTAGTAATCTGTACACCCAATGTAGTGCTTAAACTCATAACCCCGAGATCAAGAGTCACGTGCTCTACTGACTGAGCCAGCCAGGGGCCCATACAAGGCACATTTTATTTTATTTTATTTATTTTTTTTTAAAGAATTTCTTTTTCTTTAAAGATTTTATTTATTTATTCATGAGAGATACAGAGAGAGAAAGAGAGAGAGAGACAGAGACAGAGACACAGGCTGAGGGAGAAGCAGGCTCCATGCAGGGAGCCTGACATGAGACTCGATCCCTGGTCTCCAGGATCACGCCCTGTATTGAAGGCGGCATTAAACCACTGAGCCACCTGGGCTGCCCAGAAGGCACATTTTAATTGCACATGTAGATACTGTATTGGAAAGCACACAATATAGAACATTCCTGTCATCATAGAAGGTTCTATTGGATGGCATTGACCTAAATAGAACAGGGCTCTGTATGTAACACTTCTCGAGTATTGTGTACTTTTAATTCATGGTGCTTATCAAAAATAATAATTAATGTCTATCTATCCTACTAAATCATAGGCCCCATCAAGATGGAACTGTGTCCGTTTTGCTTACCAGTGTATGTCTAGTGTCTAATACACTAGTACATGAAAATAATGGACATCAATTTGATATTTGTCAAATGATGAATGAATGAATGAAATTATATTCTAATAAATACAAAAATTCTGTTCTTTGCAATTTCGGATCCAGACTAGTATATAGACAAATGCTTTTTCAAGTTTCAGACCTTTTTCTGCCTTTCCTTGCTGAGCATTTCCTTTCATTCCCTGAAATGAAGAGAAAAATAATATCCAGCTAGTGAGGATTTGAGGACCTGGTACTTTGGAAATATTTAAAGAATGATATTCCAAAATATGGTAATGTGAGACACATGATTAAAAAAAAATCTTACATTATTCTTCCTACTCAAGATCAATTTAACCATTTTGGTATTACTCATAATCCCAGAAAGCATTCTTATAACAAGTGAGGAATACTTGACTTCATTTATTTAAAATTATGATCATTAAATTTTTATTTTGCATCATAAGATGGGAGAGAGGTTAAAAAGTGCAATTTTATTCTTTTATAAATTATGCAAAAACATACTTTAAAAAGAATAAACAATAGAAATAGAACAATTAAAAGAGCTCTTAAATGAATTAAACTAGAATCAAAACAATCAATTAAAATTTCAGCTATCATGGCTAACAATGGATTACATGTAAATTTTGGCATTTATTAATCTTAAGAGCTTGAAAATGTTAGCAGCTTGTAATGTTGTTGCCCTATGCTGTCTACAGCAGTGCCCTGATGTATCGTCACTGGGATTTAGCTTTAGTTAATACATCCACATCAGCTTTGTCGGCTTCTCCAAGACTTTTTTGATAGCTCTCAACTAGGACATTGTCTTCCTTTTTTAGGGGCCTCTGGGAACTACCATCTCTGTGAGCTATTGGAGCTCCAAGGGCAACAAAGTTGTGTACATCCTGGAGCTTCTTCCGTAGCCATTCCACCCTCTCCATGGAGCTCAGATGTTTGCCCAGGTTATGCATAAACTGTATTTCACTCACAGATCTCTTCCTGGAGGGAATAGAAACAGGGAGGACCACTCCATTAACTCTCTTCTTCCCAATCATAAAGCCAACCTTAAAATCCAATTCCCATGCCCTCACCATGCAGAACAGGGTACCATACTTACTTAACAGGTTTCCCATCTGACTTTGCAAGAAAACAAATTGCAAACATGACAATCATTACTTTAACCATGTCTTTTGCAGACATCATCTTCACTGAAAGGAAAAACAAAATGAAAATATTTAAAGATATTTTTAATACGCTAAACTGTACAGTTAAATTTATAGTAGTTACCATTACAACCACACAACTACACAGAGTGTTACAACAACTAATTGAATTGGTTTTCACAAAAGACTTGTAAAATCAGCCTTTTGGGACACCTGGGTGGCTCAGCAGTTGAGTGTCTGCCTTTGGCTCAGGGTGTGATCCTGGAGTCCCAGGATCGAGTCCCACATTGGGCCCTCTCCCTCTGCCTGTGTCTCTGCCTTTCTTTGTGTCTCTCATGAAGGAATAAATAAGAGCTTTTAAAAAAAATCAACCTCTTTTATTTAGTATATTATATATCTGTAATATATTATATATTAATAATATACACTAGTGTATATATTACTGTGTATATATATTAACATATGCACATAATTTGCCTTAGAAATTAGTTTTACTTTCTTAAGCAACATTTTGAGTTTTTTTTTTTTTTAAAGATTTTGTTTATATATATCAGAGAGAGAAAGAGAGGCAGAGACACAGGCAGAGGGAGAAGCAAGCTCCATGCTGGGAGCCTGATGTGGGACTCGATCCCGGGACTCCAGGATCACGCCCTGGGCCAAAGGCAGGTGCCAAACCGCTGAGCCACCCAAGGATCCCCAACTTTTTGAATTTTGTACAAATTTTAATATATGAATTTTAAGCCACATGAGTAATGAAGAGGCTTACTTTTTAGAATTTCCTTCCACATTTTATGTTGGTTCTGATTAAGTGCTTATAATTTGCTTGAAAATGGTTAATTCTCTTAACCAGGTAAATTACTAATGCTGTTTATTTACTTAGCAAATTTCTTTTTTCACAAGTCAACTTCATTTCAGGCCCTGCAATAATATCCATAAATACCAACTTAATAGGCTCTAATATACAGATTTTTAATGAATTAATGCACATTTCTCCTATCATTAAAAAGAATGTGTCGAAGTATTTTAAAATCACCTAATTAATTGCTTGTTTACAGATTTAGAGCCTTGGCTCCATATGGAATGCTTGTTTATCTTATTGGCTTATTTTATTAACAGTCTTGTTTGAGTATAATTGTTAGCACTTTTCTCTTTTGCTCATAATGCTTTCATCTCAGAATAGAATAGTCTTACCTTAATCTGCATTTCAGTAATTGCAAAGCCTATTATTACAGTAGTGCTTTTTCTTAATGCTTCACGTTCTCCATTTTAACACACAGAATGGCTGTGTACTCATATTTTAAAGGGAAGCAGCACCACTTAGAAGTCACATAAGAAACATTATAATCTACTACATTTTTTTCCCACTCTGCAATATAAAGCTACTGATGAAGAAACAGATGAAGATGCTTCGATGTTGGTTTATGTCAGGAAGAGGCACTGTAGCTGGAGAAGAGAAGCATTGGTATTTAGTCCTAGCTTTGTCAGAGTCACCCAGTGACTTAAGACATCTCTCCTTGGCTTCCTTGTTCTTAGTAGAGAGAAGAGCTTCTTATAAGAATGCCATGAAAAAGCAAAAAAAGCAGTTGTAAAACACCCTTAAAATCTATGTAGTTTTCAGAATAGCAAATTTGGAAAGGCTTTATGTAAAGGGAATAAACATTCAGCAGTAAAACTGAATTTCACCAACTATAATATATAGATTTGAGTTTTATATGAGTCATAAAACAGTCTGGATAAGGATATTCTGCAGGAAAAATGAATTTTAACACAACTTAATAAATTTGTACTGGTTATTTAAATTAGAATTACTCATTCATCACTAAGCTGTTTTTTTTTAAATTTCAGTAAGAGACCATTAGAGCTTATCATGCACAATTTTAATTATTTTTTTGTGTAATTTCAGATGAATCTAGAAAAAGCAAGGCATTTCGAAAGACTTGAATCACCAAAACTAATGATTTAAGGGCAGTGGAGCAGCATAAATTCCTTTTGTATTGTGGCATTTTATATTAAACAGCATTCAAACTCTCCCTTAATAATTTACCTTGAACAAACAGCATGATACTTGTAGAAAATAGTACACATTATATAATTATTCAATTATGAAAAAATCTCAGATGCAATTTAAAAGAGAAACTAAAGATTACTCACCACACAATGTCTTGTGACAAGATCTTTCAGGTGTATCGGCAGCTGATGCTTTTTCGAAGTTGAGTAAACTTGTGAAAGCTGATGAATTTGACTGTAGACTCTCAAGTGTGACTTTTATATATAGGTCTTCCACTTACCAAGAGAAGCTTTTCTATTGTCATAGATGATGTCACTCCCAATTCTCTGGTTTGTAACTATAGGCTCAAAGTCACACACACACACCCTCACTGGGCGGTGCCCATTCCTCTTAAATTTTAAATAATTGGATATTAGAAGGAAAACAGTGTGGACCTCGGAAAAGAGTTTATGCAAAGATGTCTAACAAATACTGAATTGTAATTCTGAGTGGATTAATGAATTTATATTATAAGAAAGACTGATTTCAAAGATATATGGCAAAGTTATTTGAAAGTAAAATCTGAAAATAAGTGCATTGGTCATAACTACACTATTGGTATAATTACTGTGGGGATTATAAATAATCACATTATGTTATTCCTACTTTGTAAGCCATTTTCAGTCAAACCATATTACTCCTGGTCATCTTTCCAAAAAAGTAGACACAGTGCTTTTCTTAAAGGAAGTGTTAAAAGTATTTTGAGAAAATGTTTTTTGTATGTAATTAATTCTAAGGGTTTAGATGTGAAATTACTTTAAAATTCATTTAACTTAAATTTCATGTATGCATTTTAATTTGCAGGAAAACACTTGCTAAGCACTATCTGCCAGATTTTATGTGTATTATCCCATGACATCTTCACAGTCATCCTTTAAATAGTTATTAGCCCAAATTTCACATGAGGAAACTAAGGATTGGAAAGTGGAGAAGATGGAATTCAATCAAAGTCTTTATAACTCTGGAGCCATTCTGATTCTTACCATCTTAGTTTCTCCCTAGAAAAGTAGCTCTTCTTTGCATTCCAGTCTTTACAAGCCTTTACCAGCCTCTTTGCCCAGGGGTTGGGTCTTGACTTTCAGGTTCCCCTGATGATAATTAAGAACCTGCTCTAAAATTTAGCAAAGGCATAGTACTGCCACCTGTTTGACTTCAAATATTGCTATAGCCTGCTCCAGTTCAAAACCCTTTGAATGCCCTGGATGCATTCAGGATTCATTTAGGCAGCTTGCCTCCAATTAAATTCCAGCATTGGATTAGTTTTCTTAGCTCTGGTCCTATCCAGGCTTCATGTAATTCCTTTTTATTTTTTTTAAAGATTTATTTCTTTTTATTTGAGAGTACACAAGTGATGGGGAGGAGCAGAGGGAGAAGCAGACCCCCTGCTGCACAGGGAGCTTGACTCAGGGCTCAATCTTGGGCCTCTGAGACCATGACCTGAGCTGAAGCAGATGCTCAACTGACTGAGACACCCAGGTGTTCTATTATCCCCTTTCCTGCTAACCATTGCCAAGGTTCGATTCTACATCAAGTACAAGCCAGGCCAGGTTTTGACAGTACCTGTACAGAGTCTAGAATGAGCGATATGTATTGGTCATGCTCTTGGAAATACTCCTCCGTGGGCAAATCTCACCTGGAGTGTATGTCCAGAATGCATTTTAGAGGTGCTACAAACTATAAGATGACTGGAGGATATGAACTAGATTGCCAAAAATATTGGAAAAAATGACATATGAGAAGCAGTTGAATGAAAACTGGAGAAGTCTAGAAAAGACTTGGGATGATGATAGAATAGCTGCTTTTAATTTTTGATGAAGTGATCACAGAGAATGGATATTTACTGTGGTTGAAAGAAGGACTGAGTTTAACGATCAAAGATTACAAGAAGGCAGATTTGAGCTGAACTTGGACATTTTAATTATTAAAATAAGGAATGAAGGAGCACCTAGGTAGCTCAGTGGGTTAAATAAACATCTGGCTCTTGATCTCCGCTCAGGTCTTGCTCTCAGGGTCATGAGTTCAAGCCCTGCAATTGAGCTTCGGGTTGGTTGTAGAGCCCACTTAAAAAAATAAGGTAGGGAATCAAGTACCTTCGTAAGTAATGAATTTCCCCATCACTGCAAGTGTGAGTAGCAGCTACATGAGCATTTGTCAGTATAGAGATTCATACATAGTGGAGGGTTGAACTAAGAAACCAAGAGATTCCTTTTGACTGTAAAAAAATCTATTATTTTGGTCTTTTTGAAAACCTCTTCTGATGTGAAGTCTACACGTGATGTTTGTGTACCATTTTTTGGTTATATACTGTTGAGAGGAAGGAGAATTAGAAATGTGAATGATTTTTATAAACACACTTTCATTGTTATTATAATGCCATGTTTAGCATTTTAATTTGTAGATCTTTCCCACTTCTTTGAGTAAATTTGACATAATTGACAGCCTTCCAGGAATAAGGCAATTAGTGCTTTTACTGTGTTCCTCCTACTGCAAGTAAATAAGAATAAATCGTCCTATTAAGACAACCACAGCATTAAACTAGTTTTTCAGACAACCAAAGCAAACATTTTAAACAATGTTCACTTGTTCAAAAAAATGCATTGAGTATCTACCATCAGCCAAGAGCTATGTTAAGCACTAGATAACTGAGACATGATCTCTGCCCTCAAGTTTAACACACAATTATATATAATGTGATAGGTGTTATAATAGAGATATGAAGAAAGGCATATGAGGAAGTGACTGAATTTCCACAGAGCTGTTGGAAGCAATTTCACTGAGAAGCTGAAATGCTCTCTGGGATGATTGAGTTTTCCACGAGAGGTGAAAAAAACAGAGGGAACAGCATGCACAGAGGCACGGAGGCAACAAAGACTGAATATATGCTAGTAGAAGAAGAGCAGAGATGAGCCACGATCCTAGGGAAGGAGCTTGCGTGCAATCTGTGGAAGGCATTTGTGTGTACAACAACAAGTTTTATCTTGGAGTCCTTTCTAAATTCATGCATGCTAGTAATATTTTTATGTCTCTCAGATTTTTTAAAGGACTTTCTGACCTTCCCACAGAGAAGAGATATAGCTGCCAAGACTTGGCACATTGTTTATCTGAATCATCAGGGTCTGGGACTGCAGTCATTAGATAGAAGGACATCATTTAAAAAATAAGAGGGCTAGGGGCTATGTGGGCACGCGAGGCTGATGTGACATTGACAGAAAAGCTGACCACAGCTCCTTGCTTTGAAAAGCTCAGCCTTTCTTGGCACTCTCAAGTTCTCTGAAACTAGGATCAGACCACCTACTGTATTCCTCACATTAGGGAAAGATAAAAGGGCCATGTGTTTCCTGTTGCATGATGGGACGTTTAATTTTAGACTAATACTTTTTTCTTCTGTTTGCACAATAGGAATTAGTATGGCTTTGGGGACTTAGCAGGGCTAAGGAAACTTCCAAGGTTAGGAAATCCAGCTACAGTTCCCCTGATTCCAGACAGATTAGACGATGTCTGAATAGGTGATTTACTCTTTTGCTTTAAGCTCCTCTAGAGATATTGAGCTACTGAGTTCTCTTTAAAATTTTTTTATTATTGAAGTGGACATACGGTGTTATATCAGTTTCAGGTGCCTAACAGAGTGATTTGACAATTCTATTCATTATGCAATGCTCACCACAGTAAGTATGATCACCATCTGTCACCATATACCATTATTAGAATATTATTGCCTATACTCTTTATGCTTTACTTTTCATCTCCATGATCTATTTATTTTAGAAAGCTTATATTTTTTTTTTAAAGATTTATTTACTGGGGAATCTGGGTGGCTCAGAGGTTGAGCGTCTGCCTTTGGCTCTGGTTGTGATCCTGGGGTCCTGGGATCAAGTCCCACATTGGGCTCCCCACAGGGGGTCTGCTTCTCCCTCTGCCTATATCTCTGCCTCTCTCTCTGTCTCTCATGAATAAAATATTAAAAAACAAGATTTTTAAATTTATTTATTGAGAGAGAGTGTGCGTGTGAGAGTGCAGGGGGAAGAAGCAGAGGGAGATGGAGAGAGAGAATCTTAAGCAGATTCCCACAGAGCATGGAGCCCGACAAGGGGCTGGATCTTATGACACTGAGATCATGACTTGAGCTGAAACCAAAAGTTGGACAGTTAACTGACTGTGCCACCCAGGTGCCCCAGAAGTTTGGGACACTTCTTTCTTTTTTTTTTTTTTTTTTGTTTTTTTTTAAGATTTTATTTATTTATTCATGATAGTCACAGAGAGAGAGAGGCAGAGACACAGGCAGAGGGAGAAGCAGGCTCCATGCACCGGGAGCCCGACGTGGGATTCGATCCCGGGTCTCCAGGATGGCGCCCTGGGCCAAAGGCAGGCGCCAAACCGCTGCGCCACCCAGGGATCCCAGGGGACACTTATTTCTTAATCCAATTTCATTTATTTCATCCATCTCCCATCCTTCTAGCAACTATCACTTTGTTTTCTGTATTTATGAGTCTGTTTCTGTTTGTTTATGTTTTGTTTTTTAGATTCCACACATAAGTGAAATCATGTGGTATTTGTCTTTCTCTGACATTACTCTTGGTATAATATCCTCTAGGTCCATCCATGTTGTCCTAAATATAGTAAGATGTCATTCTCTTTTACAGCCAAGTAATATTCCATTGTGTGTGTGTGTGTGTGTGTGTGTATACAACATCTTCTTTATCCATCTATCGATAGACAGGTTGCTTCCATATCATGGCTACTGTAAATACTGCTGCAATAAACATAGAGGTGCAAATATCTTTTTGAATTAGTGTTTTCATTTCTTTAAATATCCAGTAGTAAAATTACTGGATCATGTGATATTTCTATTTTTAATTTTTTGAGGAACTTTCATACTATTTTCCACAATGGTTGCACCAAGTTAAATTCCCACCAACAGTGTATGAGGGCTTCCTTTTCTCCACATGCTCACCAACACTTGCTTTCTTTTTTTTAAAGATTTTATTTATTTATTCATGAGGGACACAGAGAGAGGCAGAGACACAGGCAGAGAAAGCAGCAGACTTCCTGTGGGAAGCCCGATGCAGGATTTGATTCCAGGACCCAAGATCATGACCCGAGCTAAAGGCAGACACTCAAGCACTGAGCCACCCAGGTGCCCCACCAACATTTATTACTTGTTTTTGATTTTAGCATTCTGACTGGTGGGAGGTAATATCTAATTGTGGTTTTGATTTGCATGATGTTGAGTGATGTGAGCATCTTTTCATGTGTCTCTTGGCCATCTGGATGTCTTCTTTGGAAAAATGTCTATTCAGGTCCTTTGCCCATTTTTAATCGGATTATTTGTTTTTTTGGTGTTCAGCTGTAAGTTCTTTATATATTTTGGGTATTAGCTCCTCATCAGATGTATCATTTGCAAATATCTTCTCCCTTTCAGTAGCTTGCCTTTTTGTTATGTTGATGGTTCCTTTGTCATGCAAAAACTTTTAATTTTGGTGTAGTCGCAAAAGTTTATTTCTACTTTTGCTTCCGTTGCCTGAGGAGACATACCCAGAAATATGTTGCTAAGGTCACTGCCTATTTTTTCTTTCAGTTTTATGGCTTCAGATCTCATATTTAGGTCTTTTTTTTTTTTTTAAGTTACAGCATCTTCACTTTTCAGATCCCAATTTCCACATCTCAAAGTAGAATACTGCCTTCCCTCCTTTGAGTTATGAGCTTTCAGATATGACCTAACATATGTGAAAGTGTTTTGCATACAACTGGCACTCAAAAAATGCATGTTGAAACTAAATCTGAAGGGAAAATATTCCTGCCCTGAGGATCTGCTTCACTCCAGGAGTCCCCAGTAATAAACAGGGAGAGTATTGAGCAGCTGGGCCCAATCTGCTCTCCATCTCTAAGATCTGCCAGCCCAGTCCCCTGAAGTGCAAAGAATTCTGAGCAGTAGGCAGTAGGTTCATAAAATCCATTCTGAATTTGCTAATTTCATAAAATCCATTCTGAATTTGCTAATTTCACAAGATTGTACAATTAAAACTAAGACTAATCATATCTTTGCATTATTGGTAATAAAATGTGCTGAATGTGATTGGAGAGTGGATTCCTACACAAATTAATAAACTGACAGGTGGCCTCAGAAGCTACATTCTTCTCATACCCACTAGCAGCACCGTGCAGTGGAAATGCTCAGGACCTGAGTATGGAAGATGAGGGCAAAGATCGTAGCTCTGGCACCTATTAGTTGCATAACCCTAGATAAGTTGTTTTTATTACAAAGCCTTAATTTCCACATGAAAATAAATATAAACTATCCCTATATGATTACTATGAAGATCATACAGAGTAATGTATATCCATGCACTTTGCCTACTGCATACAGTCTTGATTAAAACTGTAATTAACAATAATAACGTTGTTTTCACAAATCCTTTTAAAGTGATGTAATTCCAATTTGGAACTTTCTGTGTCCTTTCTTTTTTTTTTTTTTAAAGATTTTATTTATTTATTCATGAGAATGCACAGAGAGGAGAGAGAGAGAGGCAGAGACGCAGGCAGAGGGAGAAGCAGGCTCCATGCACCAGGAGCCCGACGTGGGAATTGATCCCGGGTCTCCAGGATCGCGCCCTGGGCCAAAGGCAGGCGCCAAACCGCTGCGCCACCCAGGGATCCCTCTGTGTCCTTTCTAAGCTGAATGCAGGGCATTTCAAACATCACAGAGCTAGCTGCTCTAAATGCTACACCTAGAATGCTATGGACTTCATCTTTCAACAGTGGAGAGAATCTTCAGTATTGTCTAACTCAACAAACTGTTCAGAAAAATGCTCAAATGGTGCAAAGAGAGGCATGAAGATGAGATTCTATATTCTCCCTGCAGGGAAATTCTCCAGATGTCTAGGGCACAAATAAAGTATTAAAAAAAGTCACTACGAAACTTAATTCCAAACATACTCATGTGGTTGGTTAGTTTATGAAATCAACTAGAAGGAAGATCACAATGGAAAGAGCAGTAGATGTGGAGTCAAAAGACCTGAGTTCAGATCTTAACATTACTAGGGCCACCAGATTCAGTAAATAAAACCATAAGGCATCAGTCAATAATAACATATTGTATAGTTAAAATTTTATTAAGGGGATCGATCTCATGTTAAATGTTCTTTACACAATTAAAAAAAGGAATTTTTAAAAAAGATTTATTTATTCATGAGTGACACAGAGAGAGAGAGAGAAAGAGAGAGAGAGAGGCAGAGACATAGGCAGAGGGAGAGGGAGAGGAGAAGCAGGCTCCATGCAGGGAGCCTGATGTGGGATTCAATTCCGGGACTCCAGGATCACGCCCTGGGCCAAAGGCAGACACTAAACTGCTGAGCCATCCAGGGATCCCCACAAAGAGGAATTTTTAAAATGCCACCAGGCACCCAGTTGGATTTGAACGATTTCTAATTACCTATGCATATGTACACTGAGATAAAAGAAGTGATATTTCTATTTTTTCACATTCAGCACATTTTATTACCAATAATGCATACTTATACTAAAAAATTATTTGTGTTTATCCAAAATAAATTACAAGTATTTAAATTACATACCCTTTTATTTATATTTCCTTGAGTATTGACTTTTTCTTACTTTTTCTTGTTTTGCAGAATTCTTTTTTTTTTTTTTTAGATTTTATTTATTTATTCATGAGAGACACAGGGAGGGAGAGAGGCAGAGACACAGGCAGAGGGAGAAGCAGACTCCTTGCAGGGACCCCGACATGGGACTCCATCCTGGGTCTCCAGGATCACGCCCTGGGCTAAAGGCAGCACTAAATCGTTGAGCCACCCGGGCTGTCCTGGTTTTGCAGAATTCTTGAATAAAGTTTTTTGCAGTTATAATTTATGCTCAAAATACATTGTAACATGGCTTCTAAATCCAAATTATTTTGTTCTTTCCTACCTTAAACATACAGTAAAGAGAAAACATACTCTACATTATCATACGTGCTGATATCCTAAACATGTACTGAAATAAACTCAACAACTCTGAGAACTGCTCTTCAATTTGATTTATTGAGGCATATAATAATACCATCCATCTTTCATGGCAGGAAACTGCTCTTCTACTCTTCAGGATTACATTTCATCTCTTGATCAGTGGCTTTTAAAATTGCTGTCCACTGGCAGAAAACAAAACAAAACAAAACAAAACAGCCAAAAAACATTGTCTTCAGTTAAAACTTCCTTCTTCATCTCTACATACACTGATTTCATATGTTCCCATGCTAGATGAGTATTTAGGAATATCTGTGTAAGACAATTCAATTTTAGCAATGGAGCACTTTATAACAGTTTGCTCTTTTTTAAAAAAAGATTTTATTTATTTATCCATGAGAGACAGAGAGAGAAAGAGAGAGGCAGAGACATAGCCAGAAGCAGGCTCCCTGCAGGTAGCCCAATGTGAGACTCAATCCCACAATCCTCGGGATCACGCCCTGAGCCGAAGGCAGATGCTCAACCTCTGAGCCACCCAGGTGTCCCAAGAGTTTGCTCTTTTTTCAATTTGCATAATCTTACTGTTAAAAAAATATTGACAACCACAAACAAGAAATAAGTAGGCTTTGCTCAATAGAGTATTTAAAAAGTTAAGCATTGGAGGAAACTTTTCTTCCAAAAGTACAATTTCAACACATTAAGTAAATGAGGATTCTCTTTGTTAAAGAGAGTCAGTGGTTTTTTTAAATGTGGGAGAATTAAATACATGCCAACAGAATCAAAAGTAATTTAATCATTTAGTTTGAACAGAATAAATACTGAAGGTTAGGTGGTCATTTCTGTCCCAATTATGGTCCTGGGGCTGGCTGTCCATTTAGCAGAAGCTGTGGATAGAGGTAACTTTCCTTAAAAGGAGCTCTGGACAAGGCAGGCAATAACATACAACTCTGTTTTATAGAATCCACTTGTGTATCAAAGTATTTGTTTTAAATAATTTGGGAGAAGGAGCATAACTACCCCCTCTTTAAGTGTAGAGTAGCTTCTTCCAAAGAATACAGGATAGAAAAGGGGAAAAGGAGTAGCTTTATAGTAGGGAAACCTGAAGAACACTACCTGTGATGAAGGTCAACATTAACAGCATAAGTCACATTGATAGAATTTACCCTTAATATTATGTGATGAAAATGCCATTTTACCTCTGTGATATTGCTCCCAAAAATCCATATCCCCAGTCTAATCATGAGAAAAACATGAGGCAAATTCTAATTGAGGGGAATCCTACAATACACCTGACAAGCATTCCTCAAAACTGTCAAGTCATCAAAACAAGAAAAGTCTGAGAAACTGTCACAGCCCAGAGGAGCCTAATGAGACATTATGACTAAATGTAATGTAGTGTCCTGGGTGGGATCCTGGATCAGAAAAAAGGAAGTTAGACAAAAACTACGGAAAAAATAATAGGCCATGGTCTTTAGTTAATTAAAACGTACTGATGTTGGCTTATTAATTATAACAAATTACCATACTAATGTAACATGTTAATACCGTGTGTGTGTGAGGGGAATAGTAGAACTCTCTGTGCTGTCTGCTTAGATTTTCTGTAAATCTAAGACTTTTAAAAAATGAAGTCCATCATTTAAAAAATTCAAGGAGATACTAGCAGGATAAATTAGTGTAACTGTCAGCGAAAAAAAATGCTTATGAGTTGAATTGAGAATTAGACTACTTAATAGCAAAATTCAGAGCAAAAGATTTTTTTTTAAAAGATTTTATTTATTCAAGACACACACATACACACACACACACACAGAGGCAGAGACACAGGCAGAGGGAGAAGCAGGCTCCTTAAGGGGAACCTGATGTGGGACTTAATCCCAGGACCCCAGGATCACAACCTGAGCCAAAGGCAGACACTCAACCACTGAGCCACCCAGGTGTCCCGAGAGTGAAAGATTTTTAAAAATCATCTGTCACTTTCCACAGCTCTTTACACTATACTTGTCTTATTTGGTTCTCACAGTATCTGAGGTAAATATTGTTTCTTTCTTTAAGTGAAGCTTAGACTTACAAAGTTACTGGTTCAAGTTTATTCAACTAGTGAGAGGACATAGCCAGAATTTACATCTGTGTCTCTTTCATCCATGGCTTTATCCTCGATGTCATATTACAGAGAATAAAGGTCAAAAGAATGTAAGCAGGAGGTGGGAGGATGGGTTAAATAGGTGATGGGGAATAAGGAGTGCATTATTGGGAGGAGCACTGAGTGTTGTATGGAAGTACTGAATCACTCAATTGTACACCTGAAACTAATATTACACTGTATGTTAACTAACTGGAAAGTAAATAAACACTTAAAAAAAATGAAAGCATGGAATTCAACCCAAAACATATCTGTTAAGGTCAAGGCCCTGTGTTGGAAGATTATAGAGATTATAGAGAAGGTCAGTCACAGACACTGACCTTGAGGAATATAACACTCTAGTTGGGGCGACAGAAAAATATGATTAATACTTGGTCCATTGGAGTGGAGGGGCAGATGTCGCTGTTTAACCTGTACACAACCTTATTCCCGTGGGTGCTAAGAAATTTCAAGGTCAGGCTCCTACACTTCTATGCAATCACTGCAGATTGAAAGATTATTTTTTACCTGAGGGAGAACTGAAGGATTGTCATCTTGGTTTCTTTTCTGGTATAAATAAGATGACATACATAAATGATAAAGAGGACAATCTTCTATCTAGTATAAAGGTCTCTGCCTATAGTTTTTTAGCTGTAAATGTTTTCCTTGCCACTAAATAGTTTAGTTGACACTCTGATTCAGCTTGGATTCAGCAAAAGACTCCTATCTTTCATTAATCAGATTGCAATAATATTATAATAATTATAGAGCTCCTACTAGATGGCAGGAACTAGTCTAAGTGCTTTATACACATTATCTCTTTAATCTTTACAACAATCCTAAAGTGAGACTTTTTAACCTGTGTTCTGCAACTGAGAAATCTGAAACATAAATAAGTTTAAAACTTGTCCAGGGTTACCCAACTATAATGACAGAGGCACAATTTGAACAGAAGAAGATGATCCCATAACCGTCTTATAATAATTATGGTATATCGCCCATCTATTCACCCCTCCAACACACACATAGAGACATACACTAAAACAGTATATTAAAATGTGTTTACTATATTATATACTATAATTTATATGTGAGGAAATGTAGTTTCTCTAGCTTCTAAAATTATTTTGATCTTCTCAAGCTTCCCAAGAGCTAATTAGCAGGGGCGTAAAAATGCTCAGTTTCATTTAGTTTAAAAATGGGCTCAATTATGCACCATCAGCAAGTGGGTTTTATTTCTGGAATGCATAGATGGTTCAACATGCAAAAGTCAATGTACTCTACCACATTTACAGAATAAAAAGAAAAAAAAATACATGATGATCTCAAGTGGTGCAGAAAAAGCATTTAACAAAATTCAATATCCTTTCATGATAAAAGCACTCAACAAACTAGGATTAAAAGGAAACCACCTCAGGGTGCCTGGGTGGTACAGTCCATTGGGCAACTGATTCTTGGTTTCAGCTCAGGTGGTGCTCTTAGGGTCGTGGGATCAAGCCCTGCACCCAGCTCCAAGCTGGATGTGGAGTCTGCTTGGGATTCTCTCTCCCTCTCCCTCTGCCCCTCTGGCTTGTGATCTCTCTCTCTTAAATAAATAAATAAAAAATCTTCAAAAAAAAAAAAAAAGGAAAGAAAGGAAAGCACCTCAACATAATAAAAGCCATATATGAAAAACCCACAGGTGACATCATACTCAATAATGAAAGACTGAAAGCTTTTACTTTAAGATGAGAAACAAGATAAGGATGTTCACTTTCATCATTCCTATTCAACATAGTACTGGAAGTCCTAGTCAGAGCCATTAGGCAAACAAAAGAAATAAAGGCAGCATAATCAGACTGACAACATAATTAGACAGACAATGTAACCATGTTTGTAGAAAACTGTAAAGATCTCACACACACACACACATACAAAAACACATATAGTTAGAATTAATAGATTCAACATTGCAAGATACACAATCAACACACAAAAACCAGTTGCACTTATTTACACTCACAATTAACAATCCAAAAAGGAAATCAAGAAAACAATTTCATTTACAATAGCATTAAAAAAATAAAATATATAAGAATAAACTTAACCACGAAAGTGAAAGACTTGCATAGTGATAGCTACAAAACAATGCTGAAATTAAAGACACCAATAAATAGCAAGACATCCCATGGTCATGGATTGGAAGACTTAATATTGTTAAGATGTCAATAGTACCCAAAGCAATCTACAGATTCGATGCAATCCGTACCGAAAATTCAGTGATTTTTTTGCAGAAACCGTGCAGGAGAGCTTGGTTCTTGTCCCATGGAGTTGAAGAATGGACCTCACAGACAAAGGAGAGTGAGTAAAGTGAGAGAAGTTTATTAAGCAAAGATACAGAGAAAGCTGTAAGAAGTGAGAGGGGTCCCTACAGGGTTGCCACTGGAGGATCTTTTTGGCTGGCCTTTTTATAGAAAACCTGACTAGGGAGCTTATGGACTTGAGATTTCTTGTGCTGTCTTGAGTGAATGACATATGACTATTTTGAGTCTCAGTGATTACTTGGTAGCCATCAAAGGAAGATACTCCCTAGTATTTTGGAGCCAGGGGGCCAGATTTACTTCCTTATCTCTGTTTTTGTTGCCTTGTCTCTGTTTTTGTTGCAATCTCAGTGTCCTTGAGATTTATGGGAGCCTGACCTTGGAGTCTCTTGGTGTCCTTGGGATTTATGGGATCCCAGAGATTTGTGGGAGCCTAACTCTAGGCTTTTCCCTTATCTTTCCCTTCCTAGCCCCATTTGTCACTAATTCAAATGAAAAATCCTTCTAAAATTCATATGGACTCTCAACAGATCTTGAATAGCCAAAATAATTTTGAAAAAGAACACAGTTGCAAAACAATGCTTTTTTGTTTCAAAGCTTACTACGGAGCTATGGTAATCAACACTGTGGTTATTGGTATAATAACAGATATGAAGACCAATGGAATAGACTAGAGGACACAGAAATAAATCCTTCCATACATGGGCAAATGACTTTTGACAAGGGTGCCAAGACAATTCAATGGGGGAAAGGACAGTCTTTTCAACAAATGGTATTGGGAAAACTGGACATCCACATGCAAAAACCTGGAAGCTGGATCCTTACCTTATACTATATATAAACATTAACTCAAAGTGGATCAAATATCTAAACATAAAAGCTGGATCCCTGGGTGGCGCAGCGGTTTGGCGCCTGCCTTTGGCCCAGGGCATGATCCTGGAGACCCGGGATCGAATCCCACGTCGGGCTCCCGGTGCATGGAGCCTGCTTCTCCCTCTGCCTGTGTCTCTGCCTCTCTCTCTCTCTGTGACTATCATGAATAAATAAATAAAATCTTTAAAAAAAAAATAAAATAAACATAAAAGCTAAAACTTCTAGAATTCTTAGAAAACATAAGGGAAAGCTTCATGACATTGGATTTGGCAATGATTTCTTGAATATGACAACAAAAGCATCTAGGAATAGGACAGAGAGGGTGGAAAGAAAATTTTCTCAGAGGAGGTAACATTTTAGCTGGGTCTAGAGTAAGGAATTACATTACTTAACTGTTTTACGTGTATATTTTGTAACTACAGCTAGATCAAAAGCAATTCATGGAGGGTAGCCTGAAAGAATCATAGTTTCAGATTGAAAAAGATCATTAGAGATTATTTAAACCAATATCTTCTGGAGCCCTGGGTGGCTCAGTGGTTGAGTGCTTACCGTCAGCCCAGGGCGTGATCCTGGAGTCCCAGGATGGAGTCCCACATAAGGCTCCCTGCATGGGCCTGCTTCTCTCTTTCTGCCTGTGTCACTGCCTCTCTCCCTCCCTGTGTCTCTCATGAATAAATAAATAAAATCTTAAAAAAAAATAACCCAGTATCTTCACAGTACCGCTATAGACTGAATGTCTTCAGCAAATTCATATATTGAGACCTATTTCCCAATGGTTTGGAGGTGGGGCTTTTGGGAGGTAATTAGGGTATGAAAGTGGAGCCCTCCACGAATCAGATTAGTGCCTCTAGAAGGGGCACCAGAAATATCCCTTACCCCTTTCTGACATGCGGGGACATAGACAGAAGACAGCCATCTATGAGTCAGGAAGCTAGTTCAGAAATCAATTTCTGCTGTTTGTACACCATCCAGTCTATGGTAGTTTGTTCCTGCAGCCCCAACAGACTAACACACTAACAAAGAAACTGGGGCTCTGAGAGGGGAAATAACTTGCTTCAAGTTCTTTTTTTCATTCTCTTCACAATTCTTTTTTTTTTTTTTTCATTCTCGGTCATAGACTTAAGAGGTCTACATCTCCTCAGATTGGACATATGAAATGATTTTTTTTAATACCAAAATGAAGACTTGGTGCCCCCTTCCCACTTGACTGAAGAAAGTGTTCTCACTTAATAGGCTCTCTTGCCTTGGTGGTTTTAACATCAAAGAAGTCTATGTGTTCCACAAATCCAACCCGATGGAATATGCTACCGAGTTAAGCTAATGGTCTTAGAATATTGCTTTTCTGTCCATAAGCAGGGTTATTCATTTTCCTGCCTGTCACATGCTGCAGTGTGGGGATTATCACCCATTCTTGAACACATGCTGCCATCACTCATCTGGCATGGGCAGTAAGAGAAGGAAATAAGCCCTTCCTTTAATTGAAAATGAACAGAAAGCAGAACAGAGAATCCAGTGTATGCCTGTTGCTGGGTGTAGCTGCTCAGAGTCTTTAGACCTAGCTTCAGACTCATCTGGTCAGGGTCCTAGAAGGATTCCGCATGGCTAGCTACTGTTCCACCACCATCTGGTCAATGCCATTTTATCTCTCATGAAAGAGAAGCCCTTGAGCATCTTGCTTGCCATGAAGTTGAAGTTCTACCTACCATGAAGCTTTTCAGGCCCATCACCCTAATCCTCATTTTCTATTCCAGAATCAACATCTTTCTGGCTGGCAGGAAGATTGGGAGTACAAATATATACCTAATTCAGGAGAAACCCCTTCTACTCTAGAGGTTGTAGTACAGAATGGCCTACAAAAGTTCAGTCTCAGTAGATCCAAAATATGTCAATA
The DNA here is from genome assembly GCF_003254725.2 of Canis lupus dingo. Taxonomy (NCBI): domain Eukaryota; kingdom Metazoa; phylum Chordata; class Mammalia; order Carnivora; family Canidae; genus Canis; species Canis lupus. The sequence goes on from NC_064263.1 coordinate 36,949,221, forward strand.
TCAGCACCGTTTCGTTATTCCTTCAAATTATCTGTAGACACTGACAGACTGGTCCAGCCCAGTCTAGTTCCTTCCTCTCTATTGTTTTCCCCATTTCCAGATAATATTTGGAACTTCACATTTTGGTACATTTTTCAGATTTCCAGATCTCTGGGAGGAAAAACTCTTATTTCCACAATAGCAAACAATAAACAATTCAATCAAAGAAAAGAATAATTTTCCCTAAATAAGTACAAATTCTGCAGAATAGCACTGCCAAAACACATCAAAATTACATAATCAAAAAGAAAACTGAGCTCCTTCATGCAAAACATTTGCTTTCATGTCATTTCTTTTTTCTCAAAAAGGAATAGATGGATATTTGGAATGTATGTATATTTCAAACACTTCAAGTGGTTTCCTTCAAATCAAATAAGGTCTTCCTTAAAGGCAAACAGGGCAAAACAAGTCTCCCATTTTTACAAAAAAAAAAAAAAGAGAGAGAGAGAGAGAGAGAACTGCTTAAAGCTTGAAAATTACACACACCTGACTTCTATCCAGCAGTTTTTAAAATGTCTTAGGGCTCAAAAAAAAAAAATTCTTGAGTAAATGAATAAATAGATGAATTAAACTAACTCAAATGTTTATTGAATTCCTGTTATACACAAGCACTTAATTAGATAACGAGTATACCACTGGAAAATAAAACTGTACCTTACCTTCCTGGAATTTCAGCCTAGTGGAGAAGACAGGCAATAAATAAATGAACACTTAAATGTAAATTGGGATAAGCATCAAGGATAAACTGGACTAGTTCTCTCTTGATAGAGAATAAAGGTGTATGGTGAGGGGTATGTCTTTCCTTAAGGTAGTCTCCATACCCAATGTGGGGCTTGCATTCATGACCCTAAGACTTAGACTCTCATGCTCCACTAACTGAGCTAGCCAGGTGCTCCAAGAATAGCCTCTTAATTTTTTTTAAAGATTTATTTGTTTATTTGTTTTGAGAGAGAGAGAGAGAGAGAACGAGTGGAGGGAGGGGCAGAGGGAGAAGAGACAGAGGAAACAATCTCAAGCAGATTCCCCACTGAGTGTGGAGCCTGACACAATGAGACCCATGAGATCATGACCTGAGCCAAAACCCAGAGTCAGACACTTAACCAACTGAACCACCCAGGTGCCCCAGGGATACCCTCTTTAGATAAAATGTCAGAGAGGACTTCTTTAAGGCCGAATCATCTAAGCCTAAATTGAAAATTGAGATGGAGTCAGATGTACTAAGTCAGATGGCTAAGAGCCATGTGTGAGAAGGCTCTCCCCCTGCAGTATCTGCAGAACTGAAGACAGGCCAACTATGGTGCAGTTTAAAGATGGGGAAAAGAAAGAGAAGGGTGTGTTAATTCATGTAGGTCTTAACAGAATGCTGTCAGGGGTCTGGATTTTATGCAATTGAGGGAGCCAGACAGGATTTTAAATAGGGCTGGGGTGGGGATTGGACAGAGATATGACTAAGTTCACAATTTCAAACAATAACTCAGCTTGCAGTGTAGTGAATGGATAGGAAGTATGCAATGAATAGGATCTGAGAGATCACTTAGGAGGCTCTTGCAGGTGAGAGATGAGGGTGACTCAGGGCTGGGATGGTGATATGGAGATTTGATCTATAGGTGCAATCCCCTACAGAGGTGGTCTAGCGGAAAAGAGGTAAAAATCAAGGATGCCTGACTACTTGCTGCTCTTGTGTGAGGTACTTAAATAGTCTTCCGTCTTTGAATTTATATGCTATTGGGCTGATCTTTAGTGATATTGAATATGACCAAGAGCACATTTAAAAACCTGCAATTTCCCTGGCAGCTATCCCAAAACCACACAAAATGAAATTTGCATCCCTCACCCTTACAGGTCATTACATTGATCCTATTTGGCAGCGGGCCTATGTTCTTAGCGTGCTGGCACCAAAGTTTGAATAAATGAATTCTCTGTATCTTTTGCATCACATCACTTAGCACTCTATTAACACACAGCTGCTGATTAACGAATTAAATGTTGAACTGAACTGAGAAAAATGAGATATCCTTGGAGTTAGCAGGTCTACCTTTCGAAAGCAGTTTCAGATTTTGTGAAGAGGCAAAAAGTCATTAGGAGCCAGATAAAAGAATAGCTCTACTTAATGGCAAGATGTGGCCATGAAATAGCGGGTGATTTTCTTGCATGGTTCCTAACTGAAAAGATAACTCCCAGAGAGCACCCTCAAACCCCTGAAACCACACACCAAGCCACACATTTACTCTCTCTTTGAGCACTTACAATACTTAAGGTAGCATCTGGGCGCTGGATATACAAAGTCACATAAAATATGGAACCCTGAGGAGGGTGAGGTGACCCCTTCTATATAAGGCTCCCACAGAAATCTATTCTTCTTCTACCAAAGCATGTGTCTCACCACATTAGTTTTTTTGTGTGTCTTGTGCTAAGCAAGGGTCATGTGCCGCATGAGCACAGAGGCATGGGTATTTTTTTCCTTCACCATTGTCTCTCTTGCCTGCCCCTAGCAGTTCCTGGTACCTGCTGGAGTGGGTGCTTGTGTTTGCCTACCCATCGTCTTCCCCCTTCTTAAATAAAGGAACCCTCTTTCCTATGAAGCATCCACTCCATATTTTTCACTTGACTCTGACCTCATGTGTATTGCAAAAGAGCTGCACACACCAGAGTTCTCCCTGAAGCTTTTCAGTTAAGAGATTTAAGGGGAAGATTCTCCTCTGGGGTTGGCCAAGCTGCAAATGAGTCTTGGCAGCCACCATGCCAGCCACATGGATGCTGCTGGTGCTTCACCCAGATCTCCTTCACCAGGGAGACTCAAACAATCCATCCTTATCCCACAACCCTTGACTGACTGGCAAGGGGGTGCAAAACCAGATCCCTTGCCTGAGGGTGGGGTATTAACTCTGGTGTGATTTAAGCTTCAGATTTCCCATGGGAAAAGGCTAAAACTAGTTTCCAGCTGAGACTCTGTTCTTGCTTAGCTTTATTCCCCTGGTTCCCTCACATACCTTTTCTTGAAAGCATTCCCTCAATAAATCACTTTCCTAAGAATCCTATCTCAGACTCTGTTTGTAGGGAACCCAAGCTAAACAGCCTGTATATAAGAAAGATGAAAACTAATAATCGTATTTGAATTCCTGGATCTTACCATGTTTTTCCTTGTAGTTTTTACTTAGGTGAGCTGATTTGTTTAAACTATTTGGATCTGAGAGTCTGTCAGTTGCATCTAAAAGAGTCCTGACATTTAGCAGCATTCTATAAATGTTTGTTGACTAAGTATATTGAATTATAAATTGGGTAAAATGGAAAATATATTTAATTTCCCTTAAGGATGGAATGGTGAGGGGTTATCTCTTTCTTTAAGGTAGGTGAGGATGAAAACATGGTGAGCTAGTTTATTTAAACTACTAGGATTGGGTTTCTGTCATTTCCATTTTAAAGAGTCCTGACATTCAGCATTCTATAAATATTTGTTGAATAAGTATATTGAATTAATAAGTAGCATGAAATGGAAATATAGATGATGATGCAATAAACTGCATTGAGTGTTTTGAGAAATGGTAATTTGCATTAATCACAGTCTATAAATATAAATAGTAAATCAGCAGGAAGGTGAGTAGTGGAGACATTCTAGGCCTAAGGAACTTTTGTAACAACAAAGATTTGGCAATGTGGAAGTAAAAGGTGTTTGGGAAAAGATTTGTCCTACATGGGTAGAGCACAAGAATGGAAAAAAAAAAAACCTACTTATTTTGTTGAAGCAGCAAGTCTATGAGTTGTATGGAGGGAAAGCAGATCATCACTGGTGTGTATTACCAAGCTTACGGGCTAATGCTGACAGGTGGGCTCCAAAAGAAGGTACAAGATGTACAAACAACATTCTGATATTTTGGGGATGTAACAGCAAAGGGATTGCAGCAAATGTAATCAAGCTGTGGCTGTTAGTCATGGTCACATGCAATCAGGGTAAAGATCTGCTGAGACCCATTGATTGTGACGTGTGTTCTTCACCCACATGGCAGGTCAGTATACACATGTCAGTCTCCTTGGTGTTATTTTGTTCTGATTTATTTCACCTGAGTGGTGCAAAAACTGGCCTGTACAGCAAAATAAATACATTTATTTTGATCATGCTAAGTCATCATCAAAGCTGCTGTTTTTTTTTTTCAGAAAGCAATAAGTACTGAAAGTAGAGTATTTCATATTGATTGCTCATCATAATGCCTACTTTCACTATGTCTAATATGAACTTCCATTTACATAGCCAGATGTTTTTATGTGAGTTATTCTATGTAATCTTCACAACTTTCCAACAAAGTACAAAGTTTAAACTTTGCCATAGTCACCAGACTTTAAACCATGCCTTCTCTCTTCAAGTTCACACCTCTTTCTAATACCTGAAAATAGCCTCAAGGTGATTCCTATGGATATTCAATAAATATTTGCTAATTTGAGTTGAAATAGCACAGTTAATTCCTGGGTTTTATTCCTCTGTGCTCCTCAGGATAATGGCCTCCTTTGTCTGCCACCTCCTCAGTGCCCAGAAGACCAGACTTCTGGTAGTAGGCCCTCTTCCTCAGCTGCTCTTGTTGCTGGAAGAGCCTGAGCCTTATCCCACATGGTTTTTGAACATCTCATAGGCATTTTCAAAGTAATATGTCTAAAAGTGAATTCCTTGTACACCAGAAACTGATATATAACACTGTATATTAATGATACTGGAATTGAAATGTAAAAACTTAATAAAGTTTTTTTAAAAAGGAATTCTTGATGATTTTTTGAAACCTACATAAACTCTAGTTGGCTCCCACTCTTCCCCATGTCAGCATCCCCCTCTATGCCACCCACCAGTGAATTATTAATGCCAGAAATTTGAGTGTCAACCTGTTAATTTCACTTTCAAATTACATCTAGAATCTCTTTACTTCTGTTTACCTCCAATAGTACAGTCCTAGTCTAAGGCATCCACTAGTACCTTCACTAGTACCATCACTAGTATGATTTGTCTCTACTAGTACCATCCTCTTCTAAGGCCGACTCCTTTCATTTTGATAGTTGCAATAGCCTCCTAACTGGACTTCCTTTTTGTAATCCTTACACCCAATCCACTCTGCACATGTCAGCCAGATTGAGCTTTTAAAAACGTAAATCAGATCACAACATTCTTTGGTTTAAAATTGTTTAAGACTTCCAACTGCACTTGGGATAAATCAGTGCTCAAGTAACCTACAATGCCCTGCATATATTGCCTGCTTATCTCCCCAGTATCACTGTCCTCTTTGCTCAGTGGTCATATTGGCTTTTCGTTAGTTCTTAGGGTACACTGAACTCTTTCCTGCCATAGGGACTTTGCTGTTACAATTTTTCTGCTTGGAATGCTCTTATTTTTATGGAGTTTTTAAAGAAGATTTTATTTATTTGAAATAAAGAAAGAGAGAGAGAGGAGGAGGGAGAGAGCACGAACGGGGAGAGGGGGAGGGGCAGAGGGAAAGGGAGAAGTGGATTTCCATGATGTGGGGCTCTATCCCAGGACCCCGGGATCATGACCTGAGCTGAAGGCAGATGTTTAACTGACTGAGCCTACCCAGGTGCTCCATGCTTGGAATGCTCTTGATGAGGCTAGTTCTCCCTATTCTTCATGACTTGACACACATTAACTCCTCAAGGAAGTTTTCCATAAAATCCCTAAAATAGTAGTTGTCTCTGATATTCTCAATTATGTCACATTATCCTTTTCTTTACAGCAATCTACAATTATTTGCTGTAATTATTTTATTATTTGTGAAATTCCTTCTTATATATATTCTGTGTAAGAAAGTAAACTTCATGAAAGCTGTGACATTGTTTAGTCTTGGGTATATCACTAATTCTTGGCACACTGTAGGTCCTGAATAAATATTCTTTTTTTTTTTTAAAGATTTTATTTATTTATTCATGAGAGAGACAGAGAGAGGCAGAGATACAGGCAGAGGGAGAAGCAGGATCCCCGCAAGGAGCCCTGTGTGGGACTCAATCCCAGACCCCAGGATCATGCCTTGAGCCAAAGGCAGACAGACACTCAACCACTGAGCAACCCAGATGTCCCTGAATAAGTATTCTTTAAATGAACAAAAGATTGAGTGATCTCCCATCTAATTGAGAAGGCTATAGGAGCCACTATTTATTCCTGCCTTCATGTCACTCAGGTGGCCACTCACCTAACCTAGGTCAGAGAAAAAGTATAGAAGTTTGAGAACTATACAAAAGGAATCAACCTATCAGCCTTGCTGTAGTGGAAACATTAGGGGATGTGGGGTCAAAAGAATTATATTCTAATTTGAGAAAGTTACCTAACCTTTTTGAGCCTCAGTTCTTCACGTATAAGAAGAGGGATCAGCTTGCATAGTGTATAGTCTTATTATCTTGTATCCACAATGCCCGACACATAACAAATGCTAAAAATATGAGTGTATGTAATAAAATCATCATACTACCTTACAGGACTTTTGTGAGGATTAAATGAGATATTGAACTATGGGGTTTATTATAAATGCTTCTTAAATGCTTATCTCAGAACACGCAGTTGAAAGAAAGTTAAAGTTGCTTTCTTATTCAAAGCAACTCTGAAAAAGAACAAAGTTGGAGAACTCACATTTCAGGATTTCAAAAGTTAGTGAAGTTTGAGAACTTCACTATAGTAATCAAGTCACCGCAGTACTGGTGTTAGTCTAGACATCAGATAAATGGAATAGGATTGAGAGTTCAGAAATAAACCATTACATTTTTGGTCAGTATCTTTTTTTAAATTTGAGATATTGAGATAAAATATCATAGCATAAACTTTACCATCTGAATCATTTTTAACTGTACATCCAGTGATGTTAAATGCATTCATAATGTTGCATAACCATCCCTACCATTCACTTTCATAACTTGTAAGCTGGTAAAACTAAAACCCTATACTTATTAAACAATAACTCCCCATTCCCTCTCCTCAGCTCCTGACAAACACAATTCTACTTTCTGTCTCTGTAACTTTGACTACTCTAAATATGTGTCTCATATAAATAGAAATATACAGTATTTGTCTTTTTGTGACTGACTCATTTCACTTAGCATAATGTCCTCAAGGTTTATCCATGATGTAGCATATGTCAGAATCTCCTTCTTTTTTAAGGCTGAATAATATATTCCATTGTATGTTTATACCACATTTTGCTATTCCATTCATGTGCTGATGGACACTTGGATTGCTTCCATGTTTTAACTACCATGAATAACATTGCTATGAACATGAGTGTAAAAATATGTTTGAGTCCCTGCTTCCAATTTTTTTTGGTATATATCCAGATGTGGAATGCTGGATCATTAGTAATTGCTTTTTTAATTTTTTGAGGAACTGCCATCTCTTTTCCATAGAAGCTGTGCCATTTTACATTCCTAATAACGTTGCACAAGGGTTTCAATTTTTCCACATCTTGACACTTGCTATTTTATGTTTTTTAGATGGTAGCCATCCTAACAGATGTGAGGTGGTATCTCATTATAATTTTGATTTGCATTTCCTTAATGATTAGTGATATTGAGCATCTTTTCATGTGCTTCTTGATGACTTGCACATCTTGAGAAATATCTAAATCTTTTGTCTAGTTTTTCATCAAGTTGTATTTGTTGTTGCTGAATTTTAGGAGTTCTCTATATATTATGGATATTAATCACTTTTCATTTATATGATTTGCAAATTTTTCTTCAGTTCTGTGAGTTGTTGCCTTTTTACTCTGCTGATAATGTCTTTTGATGCACAAAATAAAAAATTTTCCATGAAGTCTAATTTGTCTATTTTCTAGGTTGTTGCCCATGCTTTTGGTGTCATATCCAGGAAATCACTGCCAAATCCAATGCTGTGTAACATTTGTTGCATATTTTCTTATAAAAATTTTATACTTTTAGATCTTACATTTAAGTTTTCTTTCCATTTTGAGTTAATTTTTATATATGATGTTTGTTAAAGAGCCATTCATGCTTTTGCATGTGATTATCTAGCTTTTCCAACACCATTTGTTGAAAAGACTGTTTTTTCTCCATCAAATTGTGTTGATACCCTTGTCAAAATTGTTTGACCATACAAACAAGAGTTTATGTATGGGCTCTCTATTTTTTAAAAAATATTTTAAAAATTTATTCATGAGAGACACACAGAGAGAGAGGCAGAGGGAGAAGCAAGCTCCACGCAGGGACCCCAATGTGGGATTAAATCCTGGGACTCCAAGATCACACCCCGAGCTGAAGGCAAGTGCTCAACTGCTGAGCCACCCAGGCGTCCTCATGGGCTATTTCATTCAATTGGTCTACACTGTCTTTATGCCAGTACCACACTGTTTATGGTCAGTTGATTTTAGACAATCCAATGGAGAAAGAGTGATATTTTCCACAACTGATGTTGGGACAACTGGATATCCACATACAAAAGAATGCCGTTGGATTCCTGCCCACACCATATATAAAATTTAACTCAAAATGGATCAAAGATCTAAATGTAACAACTAAAACCACAACGCTCTTAGAAAACAACATAGGTATAAATCTCTGTGACCTTGTATCAGGCAATGGTTTCTTAAATATGATGCCAAAAGCACAAGCAACCAAAGAAAAAAAGATAAATTGGGCTTCACCAAAGCTAAAAACTTTTGTGCCAAAGGATACTGTCAAGAAAAGAAAATTCAAAGAATAGAAGAAAATATTTACAAGTTATATATTAGATAAGAGAGTTCTATTCAGAATATTTAAAGAAATCTTAAAATTCAACAACAAAAAACCCAAACAACCCAATTTTAAAATAGGCAAAGGATTTTATTAGACATTTCTCCAAGGAGATGTACAAATGGCTAAAAAGCACATGAAAGTATGCTCAACATCATTAGTCATCAGGGAAATGCAAATGAAAACCACAATTAGATATTACTTCTCATTAGAATGACTAAAAAAATACAGACATTAATAAGAGTTGGGGGAAAACTACAACGAATAACACAGAAAATTATTTAAGATATATGCAAAAATGAAAGAAAAATGTTAGCAAGGATGTGGAGAAACTAGATTCTCATACCTTGTTAGTAGTAAAGGGGGGGCAGCCACTTTGGAAAACAATTTTATATTTCCTCCATTTTTGGGGGGGGTACAGTATACTTTATTGATGGTACATGACAAGGTAGGGCTCCCCAAACCCTCCCCTTCTTCGGGTTCTAGGATGTAAATTGGAGGTCAGGAGATTCTCAGTGTGTTGGGGGATTAAGTTGGGGCAGGGACTCCCCAGCAGCTGAGGGCCTCTCTCTTCCTCTTGTTCTTGCTGGGGCTGGTGGTCCAGGAGGCTCTTACTCCTTGGAGGCCATGTGGACCATGAGGTCCACCACCTGGTTGCTGTAGCCGAATTCATTGTCATACCAGGAAATGAGTTTGACAAAGTGGTCATTGAGGGCAATGCCAGCCCCAGCGTCGAAGGTGGAAGAGTGGGTGTCACTGTTGAAGTCACAGGAGACAACCTGGTCCTCAGTGTAGCCCAGGATGCCCTTGAGGGGGCCCTCTGATGCCTGCTTCACTACCTTCTTGATGTCGTCATATTTGGCAGCTTTCTCCAGGCGGCAGGTCAGATCCACAACTGACACATTGTGGGTGGGGACACGGAAGGCCATGCCAGTGAGCTTCCCGTTCAGCTCAGGAATGACCTTGCCCACAGCCTTGGCGGCACCAGTGGAAGCAGGGATGATGTTCTGGGCAGCCCCTCGGCCGTCACGCCACAGCTTCCCAGAGGGGCCGTCCACGGTCTTCTGGGTGGCAGTGATGGCATGGACGGTGGTCATGAGGCCCTCCACAATGCTGAAGTGGTCATGGATGACTTTGGCTAGAGGAGCCAAGCAGTTGGTGGTGCAGGAGGCATTGCTGACAATCTTGAGGGAGTTGTCATACTTCTCATGGTTCACGCCCATCACAAACATGGGGGCATCAGCAGAAGGAGCAGAGATGATGACCCTCTTGGCCCCACCCTTCAAGTGAGCCCCAGCCTTCTCCATGGTGGTGAAGACCCCAGTGGACTCCACAACATACTCAGCACCAGCATCACCCCATTTGATGTTGGCGGGATCTCGCTCCTGGAAGATGGAGATGGACTTCCCGTTGATGACAAGTTTCCCGTTCTCAGCCTTGACTGTGCCGTGGAATTTGCCGTGGGTAGAATCATACTGGAACATGTACACCATGTAGTTGAGGTCAATGAAGGGGTCATTGATGGCGACAATATCCACTTTGCCAGAGTTAAAAGCAGCCCTGGTGACCAGGCGCCCAATACGGCCAAATCCATTCACTCCGACCTTCACCATCGTGTCTCGGGGACGTGGCTGGCACTGCACCAGAGGATGCAGCCGGGGAGGAGCAGAGAGCCTATTTCCTCCATTTTTAAATATAGAGTTACCATCTGACCCAGCAATTCCACTTCTAGGTATGTACCTACAAGATGTCCACAGAAAACCTGTACACAAATGTTCATAACAGTGTTATTCATAAAAACTAAAAACTGGAAATGACCTGCATATTCATCAACTGATGAATGAATAAAGAACATGTGGTATATTCACACAGTAGAATGTTATTCAGTAATTGAAAAGGAACAAAGTACAGTATAGTACTACAACATAATGATCCTTGAAAACATTATGCTCAGTGAAAAAAGCTAGAAATAAAACACCAAATAGTGCACGATTCCTTTTATATGAAATGTCCACAATAGGTAAATTCATTGAGACAGAATGTAGATTAATGGTTCCCAGGTGCTAGCAAAGGGGGAAATGACTGCTAGTGGGCATAGGGTTTCTTTATGGGGTAATGAAAATATTACACAGTGGTGATAGTTGCACAACTCTAAATATGCTAAAAAACACTGGATTGTATACTTTAAAAGGGTGAATTTTGTGTTATGTGAAATACACCTCAACCAAGCCATTTTATTTTATTTTATTTTTTAAAGATTTTATTTATTTATTCATGAGAGACACAGAGAGAGAAGCAGAGACATAGGCAGAGGGAGAAGCACCAGGATCATGCCCTGAGCCAAAAGCAGACATTCAACCACTGAGCCACTCAGGCATCTCTCAACCAAGCCATTTTAAAAAGAACAGGGGTCCCTGGGTGGCTCAGTGGTTTAGTGCCTGTCTTTGGCCCAGGGTGTGATCCTGGAGTCCTGGGATCGAGTCCCGCGTCGGGCTCCTGGCATGGGGTCTGCTTCTCCCTCTGCCTGTGTCTCTGCCTCTCTTTCTCTCTCTCTGTGTGTCTATCATGAACAAATAAATAAATAAATCTTTAAAATAAATAAATAGAAAAGAATATTTTCCTAAAGATCTCATTTTAAATGTGAAGAAATTGAGGTCTGAAGAATCTGAATGTTTATGGGACGCCTGGGTGGCTCAGAGGTTGAGCAACTGCCTCTGGCTCAGGGAGTGATCCCGGAGTCCTGGGATCGAGTCCCACATGGGGCTCCCTGCATGGAGTCTGCTTCTCCCTCTGCCTATGTGTCTGCCCCCCTCTTTCTCTGTGTCTCTCGTGAATAAATAAGTAAAAAATCTTAAAAATAAAAAGAATTTGAATGCTTACATATATCTCAGTGGTTTTCTCTTCAGTGGACACTGCTGTGAAATTACAAAGGCAAGCCACTGGCTGGGAGAAAATATTTGAAAAAATATATATGATAGGGACATTTCTCCAGAATATGCAAAGTACTCAGTAATAAGAGAAACAGCTCAATTTAAGAAATTAAAGATATCTTCTTGGACGGGGACACTTGGGTGGCTCAGGGGTTGAGCATCTGTTTTCAGCTCAGGGTGTGATCCCAGGATTGAATCCCACATTGGGTTCCCCGCAGGGAGCCTGCTTCTCCCTCTGCCTGTGTCTCCGCCTCTCTCTGTGTGTATCTCACGAATAAATAAATAAAATCTTAAAAAAAAAAAAAGATATCTTCGGGGCAGCCAGGGTGGCTCAGCGGTTTAAGCGCCTGCCTTCAGCCCAGGGCATGATCCTGGTGTCCCGGGATCGAGTCCCATGTCGGGCTCCCTACGTGGAGCCTGCTTCTCCCTCTGCCTGTGTCTCTGCCTCTCTCTCTCTCTCTCTCTCTATCATGAATAAATAAATAAAATATTTAAAAAAAGATATCTTCTTTGACCAAAAAAGATAGATGGAGGGCAAAAAAATAGAAGGAAAGATGCTCAAAATCATTTTGATTAGGGAAATGCAAATTCAAGCCACTATTGTGTACTTCGACATATCCACTAGAATGACTAAAATGAAAGACTGACAATACCGAGTATTGTAAAGTAAGTGGAACAACTGGAACTCTACTTTGCCAACTAGAGTATGAGAAATTAGATTGCCACTTCAGAGAAGTTTGCAGTACCTTATAGAATTAAATATGCACTTAGCATCTAATCTAGCAATCCCACTTATAAGTATTTACCCAGGAGAAATGAAAACATATGTTCACTCAAAGACTTGTAGATGAGTATTCACAGTGTCACTGATCCATCTATTACAACCACTAATTCAGGAAACCAATAGATAAGCAAGCCTTGGCACTGCCACGGCCAAGTGCTCCCTCCCAGGAAATCCCAAAGGGAGCTGGACAAGTTGAAAGCATAGCTCCTAACTGGGTTTGCTAACACTGTTGCCAAACAAACTCTGATAAACTCATTACAAGAGAAGCCAATAACTCACGAAAGGAGGGTTTGGAAAAGAAAAAAGAAGAAATTTATCTCAAATATCAGCAGCCGGGGGAGAGGTGATAGGCTCAAGCCTTAACAACTGACTTGTCTGTGGGCAAGATGGATATCTAGAGTTTTATAAGGTGAGGAAGGATGAGCAAGACAGAAGGCAGAGAGCATAGGATCATGGGTGAAGGTTGGTAGGTGTTCAGCCCATGATCATGGGCAGGGAAGGGGAAGTGTGGGATGTGGTCTTTTAGGCATTCCATGACTCTCAGGGCTTTTCTTTTAAAAAATTATTTATTTATTTATGATAGTCACAGAGAGAGAGAGAGAGAGAGAGAGAGAGGCAGAGACAAAGGCAGAAGCAGGCTTCATGCACCGGGAGCCCAATGTGGGATTCGATCCCGGGTCTCCAGGATCGTGCCCTGGGCCAAGGGCAGGCGCCAAACTGCTGCGCCACCCAGGGATCCCTCTCAGGGCTTTTCTGGTCTAGTCATTTGACTAGAATAGAATGTTCTGGTCATTTAAAAACATCTTCATCAATGACTCAAAAAAGTGCAATAAGAGATATAAGCATACTGTGTTTTATTTAGAGCATGCATTAAGCTGTGTGCCTAATTCTGGTATTAATTGCTGGGGTCTATAGCTGAGCCAGAGGGCTCACTGATAATAGTAGACTTATTGATAAAAATTTTAAAAATAAACCTCAGAACAATCTAAATATTCAACTGACAGAAGAAAATCGTCATATATTCATGCAATGGCATGCTATTTAGCAATAAATAAACAAATTACTGATACATGTTGATGAATTTCAAAAACATTATGTTAAATGAAAGAAGCCAAACATAAAGTTTTTGGAAAGACATAAATTTTTTGAAAATTGTAGTGAAAAAAATCCGATCTGTGTTTTTCAAGGGCCAGGAATAAAGGAAGGAGATTGCCTACAAAGGGGCAGGAAGGAACACTTGTGATGATGGAAATGAAGTGTTCTATATCATGATGATGGTGGTGGTTACAGTATATATTTTTCAGAACTCATCAAATTACACCTAAAAATGGTTAACTGTATATGCAAATAATATCTCATTAAAGCTGATTTTTAAAAAGACCATTATTCAAAAACTTCATTTAAAGATGAAAAAATTGAGCTCTAAAGGTAAGTGATCACAAAGGTAGTGGAAGTTAGAAATCCATCCAGCATTAGGAGTCTTTGACTCCTTATCTAAGGCCATTTGCATTATAACTTGTACCTTAGTTTTAGAAAGAAAAGCATCAAGTGTACTTTCATTTATTTAGGTTTCCCCTCTCTACTGCTTGCTAGATCTTCTTGGGAATGCAGTAAATGAATATATTTTGAGTTTTTTCTTCTATATAGCCCAACCTGGGATCAAACCTTTTGATAATAAATAATATTGGAGTCCTCAATTGAATGACAGGTTGTCTCAGTTTCTAAATACCATTAGTAAAAGGGGTCTAATAATTTCCTGTCAGCTTTTTAACAGACTAAGGAAAATTAAGAATGACGGACAGAAATAACGGTGTTATTCCCAGGTTTGCCGCTTGTTTTGTATTACTCTATTGCTTTGTTTCAAAAGAAAGCAAACTACTTGAGAACTCAAAGTATTCAGGTTGTTGATGGAGATTTTTGCAGACTTCTTTTGGAAAATGCAGGGGAGCCCCCTGGTGTAGTTTCTTGTTTACTGCACTTGAGTGGACACTGCCGTCAAGTGGAGAGATGAGAACTACCTGGTGGGGGTGGTGAAACAGGTTATGCGGATTAACAAGTGCCCTTGCGAGCACCGAGTGATGTATGGGAGTGTTGAATCACAATATTGTACACATGAAACTTACAGAACACTATGTTAACTCTACTGGAAATAAAATAGAATAGAATAAAAAATAAATAATTAAAAACAGGACTACTTTGACATCTTGTCCATTCAGGTGCTCCTGACCTTTTGTGATAAGTGATCCACAGTGACCACCCTGACTAAGGCAGAATGTGTTGGAATTGGTTGTAAATCAATGGGAATTAGTAAGAGTCTATTATTTTCCAAGTGTTAGATTGATGAAAAAGAATGACATTTGGAAAAGATCACTCCACTCAGTGTGGAGCCTAAGGCAGGGCTTGAAATCACAATGTTGAGACCAAGACCTGAGCCTAGACCAGGAGTCAGATGCTTAACTGACTGAGGCACCCAGGTGCTCCAAACACAGATCACTTTAGAATCAAAAGTTAAATGTTATAATACTATATGGCTTACAAAGGGCTTGTATGCAAATTATTTGGTTTCATTTACTAAGAGCTCTATGAGGTGGGTTTTTTTTTTTTTTAAGATTTTATTTATTCATGAAAGACACAGAGACAGAGAGACAGAGACACAGGCAGAGGGTGAAGCAGGTTTCATGCAAGGAGCCTCATGTGGGACTTGAACCCGGGACTCCAGGATCATGCCCTGAGCCAAAGGCAGACGCTCAACCACTGAGCAAGGCATCTTTGTCTCCACTCTTGCTCCCTCCAACATGACCTAACCTTTTTTACTTCTTCCTTCTCCTATACCATTGATTTTAAAACATATTTGACTATGCAATCATATATGTTCTCTTAACTTAAAAAATGATTTCTGAAAATTGCCTGTCTGATGGGTGCATCATAATAGAACTGCAACTTAAGTTACAAGAGGATCTGGAGATCTATCATTAGCAGTGTCTGATTAGTGATAATTTTTTAGTTTTGCCCTGTGATCTGTAGCAATGTATTAGCAAAAGTTACTAGATTTGCAATAATATAGGAGCAAAATTTCTGGAAATAATAAGTATTGCTAAGCAAACCAACAGATTTGGACAACAAAGAATATTTGATCATGCACGAGGCTATGCACTGTAGCACTTAAATACTTTGTAGATTTAAAAAATATTTTAATGAAAAAAAATATTTATTTATTCATGAGAGACAGAGAGAGAGAGAGAGGCAGAGACATAGGCAGAGGGAGAAGTAGGCTCCATGCAGGGAGCCTGATGTGGGATTCAATCCCAGGACCCCGAGATCACGACTTGAGCCAAAGGCAGATGCTCAACCACTGAGCCACCCAGTTGTCCCATATTTTGTAGATTTTTATCAGTGATGAAAATGTGGCAAGATCCTAAAATACATTTTTTGGCCCCACCAGAATATTCATCTTTTAGTAACTCACAATTTAACAATTTATTGAGCACATAATTTACTTTCATCTTTGGGTTACTAGTTTACTCCTCCTACCCCACTAAAAATTCTTTATACATATACATATGTATATGTATGTATACAGGGTAAAAACTGACCACCTAGGTTCGTGTCCTGACTCTGTCACTTCTACTGTGTGACTCAAGCAAGTTACTTGCCCTCTCTCTGCCTCAGGGTTTTCCACTGGTAAAATGAAGATACTAATAGTACCTACCTCATGAAGTTCCTGTAAGGATTACATGTACGCTGAAAGTGAGGTTTACAGGACCTGGGAGGTTTGGCTATTGTCAGGATAAGGTTGCTTTTATGGACTTTAAGGAAGGTACTTGCTGGGATGAGCACTGGGGGTTATATGTAAGTAAGGAATCACTAAATTCTACCCCTGAAACCAATACTACACTATACGTTAACTAACTTGAATTTAAAACAAGAAGGTTTTTTTTTTTTAAAGATTTTATTTACTTATTCACGAGACACACACACACACACACACACAGAGAGAGAGAGAGAGAGAGAGGCAGTGACACAGGCAGAGGGAGAAGCAGGTTCCACGCAGGGAGCCCGATGTGCGACTCAATCCCAGGTCTCCAGGATCACACCCTGGGCCGAAGGCGGCGCTAAACCACTGAACCACCTGTGCTGCTCAAGAACGTTGTTTTTAGTCTCTAATAAAACATCAACACTAAGGCAGCTATGAGCTCCCTGAGGAATGTCATGCTCTGCGTGTCTCGGGTATTTATCAGTGGGCTGCAAGTTATAAGGAGATTCAATTTAAGCTACATCTCCCTTGCCTTTATTCTCCTCATTATTCTCTGCACCCCCCCCCCACTTGCTGAACAATTATGACCCTTAAATCTTTTAAGGTTGTCGAGGGTGGAAGTGTAGAAATGTCCCTACCTGTGGGTCAACACTAGTCAGGGGGTGCATCGGGGAGTTACAAAAGGCAGAGGTAGCTGAGTCCAACTTGGACAGCAAAGAAGCATCTCTGGGTGGTAAGGACCATCTGTTGATGTGAAATTATTATAGTGATGGAGTCTTGGCACCGAGTGGAAAAACATTGAAAATAGCAACATGTTAGAATTAAACTGGCTATAAGAATGAGAAGTCCAACAAAGAGACCCTTAGTTGTTGACCATAGTCCTCTGAACCAGGAACTTAACCAATCGTTAAAACAGAGGGAAGGTAGAGCCTTAATTTGAGCATTCATATCTGTTAGTAGTCCTGTGACATTTTAATGATAATCTGGGATGTATACACAGTATTCTGTTCTAAGAGTGGTACATGAATCTCTTTGTGCTGCTGTTAGGATATCTAAAGCCATTCTATTTTGAAGAGCCACTTTGAGCATTTGGGTGACCTCAGTATTAAGTAAGGAGACAGTTTTGTGAATCACTGAGTGCCTTTATGGTGTATTTATTAAGGGCTTCCAAGTGCCAAATTATGCTTTCCAACCATATAGATGGTACAAAATGGATGTCAAATGATCATAACACAGAAAAACAGATCGTGTGCATCTTTGTTTTAAATTGGGAAGATTAGCCAGGGTAGTGATGCTTGCTTGTAATAATGTGCCCTTGAAGCCAGGCAACACCTATCCACCCTGAAGAAAGGCAGGGCCACAGGTTAGTTAGTTCCACAAAACCGCTGAGTTCTGTTTGGGGCTAGCCATCTGATTCAGGTTGCCTTATTCAATCAGTACCAAACCAGTCAGTTATCTAGAGTATAATGGTTTGAGAACATATTTCTAATGATAGCCATCTGAAATGTGGGTGTTATTGCCAAGTATCTTATGTATGATTTGTTTCCAGGATAAAACTGCCGTTTGACTGAGCTGTCCAGTGGTGGGCACGAGCCATAAATATGTATCCCAAATTTGGTATATACCATCTTTAGCATGATGATAACTAAAGTTTGTGATTTAGGCACTAATTGACAGGCATTGATTTGTGGGCTTGCAAAGTCAGTTAATATTTTACTTGTCTGAGGGCATGAAAAAGTCTGGTTATGTCCTGGTAAATCCTATGTCCTATTGATCGTCGGTAGATCTATCATGAAACGTGGTGTCATTAGGATTATATATTTTTTCTGAAATATAGGTATACAGAGAGTGCCAATCAGTGCCTTGTAAAGGGGAAACTTACCAGGGTAACCAGGATATAGTTCACATGGGCAAAATTCCAAATATCCAACAAGCTGTTTGATTTTGAAGTTCAGCATAAGTTGTGCCCATTGTAGAAAGGAACCGTGTACTAAAATTTGTGAACAGAGAACAAAGAAAATGTACAACTTTTATCATTGTCTGAAAGGGAGTTTGAGATCTCCTATAGGTTCACAAGAGTAAGAAGGCACGTTAGTTTGCTCATTGGTTTCCTGTGAAGCAAGTACAGGTTTTATTTTAGATATATGGGTCCAGGAAGAGTGCCCCTCTGACTTCACTATAGTAGGAGTATACTCCATTTTGGATTTAAGTCCCCTGCTGTATTTGACTTTCAATCTCTTATTTTATTTATTTTAAAGATTTGTCCATTAGAGAGAGAGAGAGAGAAAGAGAGAGAGAGAGAGAGAAAATGAGTAGGGGGAGGAAGGAACAGAGAGAGAAAGAGAAGCAGACTTCCCACTGATTAGGGAGCCCCAGGCGGGGCTTGATTCCAGGACCCTAAGATCGTGACCTGAGCCAAAGACAACCACTTAACCAACTAAGCCACCCAGGTGCCCCTGACTTCCAATCTTTTAAATAACCTATGTCTCTGGGGCTTGCATGAGGTGGATTTTTAATTATAGTTAAATCAGGTTTGGGGATCATATGATTAGTATATTTATAAAGTAACATGAATTAAACCAGCCTTGAGTGAGTAATTCAATAAAGTATTGTAATCTTCGTCCAATAACAAATCCACTGTAAGAAATGGTTTTCCATAGGATGACTCAAAAGTGCTCAGTCCTAAGTGTAGTGAGGTGCCTTTTTAAAGTATGGTCTGCTTTTTCTGCTTTTTCAGAGGATTGTGGATGCCAGGCTGAATGTAAAAAATATTACATTTTTTAAAGCTTGTTCTATTTGCTGTGTTATTTGTGCAGTAAAAGAAGGACCATTTTCACTTTGAAGGAATGATTTCTCACAACAAAGCTTTGGTTACTTCTCTGGCTCTTTCAGTCTTACATGGAAAGGCCTCAATCCAACCAGTGAAAGTATCAATAAACACTAGTAGGAACTTGTAGCTTTTGCAAGGAGGCATTTGTGTGAAATCAAGCTGCCAGTCCTCTCCTGGATAAGAACCACACCTTTGGACTGGTTTTAAAAGTAGGGATGGGGTGGAGTGTACAGACCGTGCCTTTTGGATTTACTTGTGCACAAACAATTTGGATAGGCAGACTTGTATTACTGTAGTTGTTAAATTTACTCCATCAAATATATTTTTATTTGAATGTTCTAAAGTACCTTTGCCTAAACGAGTAGCCTGGTGTAAATCCTGTGTTATCTTTCATTGGTTATTTTTCAGTATAGATTTTTTTCTCATTAGCAAGACATTCCTATGCATTTTTTGGAATATCCTCATTCCTGGGTTATGTGAATTTCTTGGTCTGAATAGACTGGAGTTATGGGCTCTATTGTAAAACTTAGTATCCTCAGAAGTCTTCTTGTACATGCAAAATATACTGAACTTGAAATGCAGTTGAGAGCTCTATCTTACCCTTTAGTTTTATCAACATTGCTTGAGTTTCTTTATTCTTAAAGTTCATAGTTTTGTGTTGGAGATTTGTAAGTCTATTTTTGTTTTTCTATTTTTTTGTATGTTTTTTATTGGAGTTCGATTTGCCAACATATAGCATAACACCTAGTGCTCATCCTGTCAAGTGCCCCCTCAGTGCCCGTCACCCAGTCACCCCATCCTCCTGCCCACCTCCCCTTCCACTACCCCTTGTTCATTTCCCAGAGTAGGAGTCTCTCATGCTCTGTCTCCCTCACTGATATTTCCCACTCATTTTCTCTCCTTTCCCCTTTAATCCCTTTCGCTATTTTTTATATTCCCTGAATGAATGAAACCATATAATGTTTGTTCTTCTCCGAATGACTTATTTCACTCAGCATAATACTCTCCAGTTCTATCCACGTCGAAGTACATGGCGGGTATTCGTCGTTTCTAATGGCTGAATAATATTCCATTGTATATATAGACCACATCTTGTTTATCATTCATTTCGATAAATGAGGCTCCTTCCACAGTTTAGCTATTGTGGACATTGCTGCTATAAACATTGGGGTGCAGGTGTCTCAGTTTTTCACTGCATCTTTATCTTTGTGGTAAATCCCCAGTAATGCAATTGCTGGGTCGTAGGGTAGCTCTATTTTTAACTCTGAGGAACCTCCACATAGTTTTCCAGAGTGGCTGTACCAGTTCACATTCCAACCAACAGTGCAAGAGGGTTCCCCTTTCTCCACATCCTCTCCAACATTTGTTGTTTTCTGTCTTGTTAATTTTCCCCATTCCCACTGGTGTGAGGTGGTATCTCATTGTGGTTTTGATTTGTATTTCCCTGATGGCCAGTGATGCGGAGCATTTTCTCATGCTTCTTGGCCATGTGTATGTCTTCTTTAGCGAAATTTCTGTTCATGTCTTTTGCCCAATTCATGATTGGATTGTTTGTTTCTTTGCTGCTGAGTTTATTAAGTTCTTTATAGATCTTGGATACTAGCCTTTTATCTGATATGTCATTTGCAAATATCTTCTCCCATTCTGTAGGTTGTCTTTTAGTTTTGTTGACTGTTTCTTTTGCTGTGTGGAAGCTTTTTATCTTGATTAATTCCCAGTAGTTCATTTTTGCTTTTGTTTCCCTTGCCTGTAGAGACGTGTCTTGCAAGAAGTTGCTGTGGCCAAGTTCAAAAAGGGTGTTGCCTGTGTTCTCCTCCAGGATTTTGGTGGATTCTTGTCTCACATATAGATCTTTCATCCATTTTGAGTTTACCTTTGTGTATGGTGTAAGAGAATGGTCTAGTTTCATTCTTTTGCACGTGGCTGTCCAATTTTCTCAGCACCATTTTTTGAGGAGACTCTCCTTTTTCCAGTGGATAATGTTTCCTGCTTCGTTGAATATTAGTTGACCATAGAGCTGAGTGCCGATTTCTGGATTCTCTATTCTGTTCCATTGATCTATGTGTCTGTTTTTGTGCCAGTACCACACTGTCTTGATGATCACAGCTTTGTAGTACAACTTGAAATTGTAAGGCCATTTTTGACGTTATTTTTGTGTGCCTGGGGAAACAGGTGGCAGGATTCTGAGCAAACCTCAATGCCTGACTTGTCAGATTGCAGGTACCTCTCTGCCCTCCTACACTCCTATGGCCTAATGGTATGTGGTAGGTAAGGGGTGTAAACATCATTGGAATAGATAAGGCGTCTCTGGAGGGCATGCCTCCTGAGCTAGGTCTCACTGTTGAAAGCTGTCATGAGCTGAGAGAACCCAGCACTACTTCAGGATCCTTCTTTTTTCTCTCTTTGTCTTTCTTCCCCATTTCCTGGCTTGCTATGTCAGTTCAGCCAACTGACTGAAGAGACAGTTTCTTTTCATGTTTCATGCCTCTACCTTATAGAGAAGTGGTACTTGAGAACCACATGGATCATTAGAGTATGAGAACTCTTGGGCCTGTAAGACAACATCCAATCAAGTCTTATTTGATGCCTAAGTGACATTGGGTTCCCAAGTGTCTAATGACTATACCACTACGTAGGAGGCATAGTAAGGACTTGAACCTACATCTGGATCTAGCTAGCACTCTATTTTCACTTAGTGAATTAATCTGGCAAGAGTTGCTAAGAAAATTGATATTTAAGAAATACTTAATAAATGCTACATACAAGTCAGAAGCTGGGCCAAGTGTATTTGTATAGTTTCATTTGATCTTTAAAACTAACCTGTGAGAGGATTGGGAGAGGTTTAGCAACTTGCCAAAGGTCACAATGGATTGAGAGTGGGGAAGCTGAGGTATGAAACTACATTGTCTGATTTAAATTCGGAGTTCCTAAGACAGAAAATATTTGTGCTCAGGCTACTTATGCTTCACCTTATACAAATACTTGCAGGGGCACCTGGATGGCTCAGTGGTTGAGCATCTGCTTTTGGCTTAGGTCGTGATCCTGGGGTCCTGAGATCCTGTCCTGCATCAGGCTCCCCACAGGGAGCCTGTTTCTCCTCTGCCTGTCTCTGCCTCTCTCTGTGTGTCTCTTATGAATAAATAAATAAAATATTTTTTAAAATGCTTGCAGGTGTAAGGTAAAAATTCAATGTAAACAAAGCACCTTCAGCCAGGGGAAACATTATTTATTCATGAACTTCAGGGTTTCAATTGTTTTCCCCTAGAGAACTAAAGCCTCTAGCCCCTACTTACTGAAAATGTGGTCTGTACACCAGAAGCTTTGGCATGTCCTGGGATCCTGTTAAAAATGCAGAATACCAGACTCCACTTCAGATCTCTTGAATCAGAATATGGAGCATAATAAGATTCTCAGGCGAATTGTGTGCCCCTTAAAGTTGGGAAGCTCTACTTTAGCTGAAACTGAAGGATTCCTGATCTCTGATGATCTCGTAATATTATTACTAAATATCTCCTTAACATGATAAAATTCCCAAATAATTTCCAAACCACTCTCTCAAGAATTTGCAAAAAGAGAATCAGAGAAAAACAAGATTAGTACTAGATGGTACATACCTTGCTAAGGGCGAAGAAACTTGAAATCAACTTGTAAGTCTTTTTGAAAAACTACAAAGGAATTTAAACAGAAATTTCTTCCACATTCCAAACCACTGAGTCCAATGAAGATAACAAGTATTTACTGGAAAAATGAAAAAATGAGAGGAAAAGGATACTTATCAAATGGCAACACCAGGCATTTTGCATAGTTTAATTTCTTGTTATAACATTGAATCCTCACTGTGTATATAAGGGACAGAGGCAAAATAGGTTAGGTAAATTATTCAAGGCCATATAGACTTGGGTCTGAATCCAGATTTGTCTGAATCCAAAGCTCTAATGCCACTCACTGTGCGTGACCCACATAAACTGCGAGGTGCTGCAGGAATCGGAAAGAAGCTCCTATTTTCTCAGTTCTAAGATATACTTGTTTCTCCACAGCTTGACACGTCTGAAGTTGGGATTCTTCTTAAAACCAGCATTGAAAGAAACTCACCAAGGTGCCAAAAAATTCAATGTAGAATGGAAAGTTTTCTTTTTAACAAATAGTGTCAGAATAACTGGATATCCAACTGAAAAGAATGAGCCTTGACCTATACCCCATACCACACACTAAAATTAATTTGAGATGTATCATAGACTTAAATGTAAAGGCCAAAATTTTAAGTGTGGAAGCATATATTTTCAACCTTGGAATATACAAATATTTCTTAAAGAAGACATAGAAAGCACTAAATAACCTCATACCCAGTAGGATGGCTGCTATAAAAAAAAAATAACAGAAAATAACCAGAGTTGGAGAGGATATGGGGAAATTGGAATCCACACAGTTGGTGGGATTATAAAATAGTTCACTATGGAAAACAATAGGGAGTTCCTCAAAAAATTTAAAATAGAACTACTATATGATCCAGCAATCCCACTTCTGGGTATATATCCATAAAAATTGAAAGCAGGGTTTCAAAGAGATATTTGCACACTCATGTTCATAGCAGTACTTTTCACAATAGAAAAGAGGTAGAATCTTTGCTGAAAAAAGAATTTAACTTAAAAGAAAAATCAATTTTACTTCATAAAATCATTTCTTAAGGCAGTGAAAAGAAAATGAAAAGGCAAATCACATACTGGGAGATAATCTTCACAATACATATATCCACAGTGGATGCTATGGTGCTCCCTCCAGACTTCCCTTCTACAGCTTCCAGAAATTTTGGCAGTGAGGTCAACAGATGAGTCTGCCTCTAGACATTCCCCTTGCCCAGAGGGAGTTGCCAGGAACAGAACGCCTCAGTTCCGAAGGGGTTTGGAAATAGGACTGTGGAGAACACAATTATCAACTGAGTCTGTAGTTCTGAGCGAAGTTCTTAGAGATATGGAAGAGGTTTACAAGGAAGTTTTGAGGAAATCCAATATATAACATTTGGGTAAAGGAGGGAAAAAAAGGGGAGGCAGAAGGAGAGGAGAGGTAAGGGCATTCAGAGAGATGGGAGGAAAACTAGGGCTGTATGGAGACATTAAAGTCAAAGGAAGAGGATGTGTTAGAAGGGAGGTAGTTTGGGTTTTTTTCTAACTTATTTATTCATGGGAGACACAGAGAGAGAGGCAGAGACATAGGCAGAGGGGAAGCCTGATGTGGGACTTGATCCCAGGACGCTGGTATCACGACCTGAGCCAAAAGCAGGGGCTCAACCACTGAGCCGCTCAGGCATCCCTGGAAGGGAAGTAGTTTGTCAAATGTTGGGAAGAGATTATGTAAGAGAAAGACTGAACAATGTTTATCATATTTAGCAATATGGAGGTCACTGGAGACAATAGGTAAGAGCAATTTGTTTTTATTATGGGGGCAGAAACTAGACTGATGAGTGAGAGTTAAGGAAATAAACACAGCAATGAAACAACTCTAAAAATTTTTGAATGAGAAAAGAGAACTAGGTTAGCTTAGGAACAGCTACCTAGATCAGATGGCAAAATATTTAAAATTTTAATTTAGTTATTTTTTGAATAAGTGCTACATTCATTTGGTTCAAAGATTTTTTAAAATTATACATTGAGAAATCTTATTTTCACATATGCCCATCTAATTCTTTATTTTTTTAAAAATTTTTATTTATTTATTTATGATAGTCACAGAGAGAGAGAGAGAGAGAGAGAGGCAGAGACACAGGCAGAGAGAGAAGCAGGCTCCATGCACCGGGAGCCCGATGTGGGACTCGATCCCGGGTCTCCAGGATCGTGCCCTGGGCCAAAGGCAGGCGCCAAACTGCTGCGCCACCCAGGGATCCCCCCATCTAATTCTTTATAACCACATCCCCTACCTTGTCCTCTATATGTAACCACTAACTATTAGGTTTTTGGAATCCTTCACTAATTCTTTTTTTTTTAAGTTTTTATATAAATTCCAGTTAGTTAGCATACAGTGTAATATTAGTTTCAGATTTAGAACTTAG
Organism: Canis lupus dingo; assembly: GCF_003254725.2. Classification (NCBI taxonomy): domain Eukaryota; kingdom Metazoa; phylum Chordata; class Mammalia; order Carnivora; family Canidae; genus Canis; species Canis lupus. The sequence goes on from NC_064263.1 coordinate 36,974,322, forward strand.
TGATGCAACACTTCCTTACAACACCTGGTGCTCATCACAATAAGCATACTCCTTAATCCCTATCACTTACTTAACCCATCCCCCTTGTGACCAACAGTTTACTCTCTATTCTTCAGAGTCTGTTTCTTGGGGCACCTGGGTGGCAGTGGGTTAAGCATTTACCTTCAGCTCAGGTCATGATCCCAGGGTCCTGGAATTGAGCCCCACATCCAGTTCCTTGCTCCTCAGGGAGCCTGCTTCTCCCTCCTTCTGCCTGCCTCTTCCCTTGCTTGTGTTCTCTCTCTCTCTCTCTCTGTTAAATAAATAAATGAATGAATAAAATCTTTTTTTTTTTTAAGTCTGTTTCGGGGATCCTTGCGTGGCTCAGCAGTTTAGTTTCTGCCTTTGGTCCAGGGCATGATCTTGGAGTCCGACATCAGGCTCCCTACATGGAGCCTCGTTCTCCTTCTGCCTATGTCTCTGCCTCTCTCTCTCTCTCTCTGTGTCTCTCATGAATAAATAAATAAATAAAATCTTTTAAAAAAAATAAAAAGTCTGTTTCTTGTTTCGCCTTTCGCTATACTTTTTCCCCATGTCTGTTTGTTTTGTTTTTTAAATTGTACATATGAGGGATCCCTTGGTGGCTCAGTTGGTTAAGCATCTGCCTTTGGCTCAGGTCATGGTCCTGGAGTTCCAGGACTGAGTCCCCCATCAGGCTCCCTGCTCTGTGATGAGTCTGCTTCTCCCTCTTCCTCTTCCCTGCTCACGTGCATGCAGGCATGCTCACTCTCACTCACTCTGTCTCACTCAAATAAATAAAATCTTCAAAAAAAATAAATCACAATATGAATCAAATCATATGGTTTTTGTCTTTCTCCAACTTACTTTGCTTAGCATAATACTCTCCATCCGTGTCACTGTAAATGACAGAATTTCATTCTTTTTGAAGGCTAAGTAATATTTCATCATAATGTAGTATTCCATTGTAATGTAATATTTCATTGTAAATATATAACATAATAATATTAGAGTTAATTATAAATAAATCGATAAATAAATATACATGTATTTACACACCACATCTTCTTTACCCATCATCAGCCAATGGACACTTGGGCTAATTCTGTAATTTGGCAGTTATAAATAATACTGCTATAAAAATAGGGGTGCATGTATCCTTTGGATTAATATTTTTTTGAGGGGGCAAATGTCTAGTAGTGCAATTGCTGAATAGGGTATTTCCATTTTTAACTTTTTGAGGAAACTTCACACTGTTTTCCAGAGTGGTCGCAACAGTTTGCATTCACACCAACAGCGCAAGAGAGTTCCCTATTCTCTGCATCCTCAGCAACACCTGTTGTTTCCTGTGTTGTTAGTTTTAGCCCTTGTGACTGGTCTGAGGTGACATCTCGTTTTAATTATCATTTGTATTTCCCTGATGCTGATATTGAGCATCTTTTCATGTGTCTGTTGGCCATTCGTATGCCTTCTTTGGGAAAGTGTCTATTCATGTCTTCTGCCAATTTTTAAACTGGATTATTTGTTTTTGGGTGTTGAGTTGTATAAGATCTTCATATATTTTGGATACATCTCTATTGAGTATGTCATTTGCAAATATCTTCTCCCATCCCATAGGCTGCCTTTCAGTTTTGCTGATTGTCTCCTTCTCTATGCCGAAGCTTTTTATTTTGATGATGTCCCAATAGTTTATTTTTGCTTTTGTTTCCCTTACCTCAGGAGACAGATCTAGAAAAATGTTGCTATAGCCTATGTCAGAGAAATTACTGCCCGTGCTCTCTTCTAGGACTGTAATAGTTTCCTGTCTCATACTTAGGTCTTTTATCCATTTTGAATTTATTTTTGTGTGTGGTGTAAGAAAGTGGTCATTTGTCTTTCTTTTGCATGTTGCTGTCCAGTATTCCCAGCACCATTTGTTGAAGAGACTACTTTTTTTCCCAGTGGGGAAATTCTTTCCTGCTTTGTTGAAGAGTAGTTGACCATATAGTTGTTGGTTTATTTCTGGGTTTTCTACTCTGTTCTGTTGATCTCTGTGTCTGTTTTTTTGTTTTTTGTTTTTTGTTTTTTTGCCAGTTACCATACTGTCTTGATGACTATAGCTTTGTAATATAACTTGAAGTCTGGAATTGTGATACCTCTAGATTTGTTTTGCTTTTTTCCAGGTTGCTTTGGCTATTCAGGGTTTTTTGTGGTTCTATGCAACTTTTAGGATTATTTGTTCTAGCTCTGTGGAAAATGCTGTTGGTATTTTGATAGGGATTGCATCAAATGTGTAGATTGCTTTGGGTAGCATAGACATTTTAATATCCCTTGTTATTTCAATCCAAGAGCATGAAATGTCTTTCCATTTCTTTGTATTGTCTTCTCTTTCATCAGTGTTTTTTTAATAGTTTTCAGAGTACAGTTTTTTTACATCTTTGGTTAGGTTTATTCCTAGGTATCTTATGATTTTTGGTGCAATTGTTCCTGCACTATTTCTTTAGGAGGATAAGAACAAATACTAAAGTAAATTAATGCTCCTTCCCTTTGTCTTACACAAAAACAGCATACTAGCTTGCATGTTTTTTCACTTAACAATAGATCTTGTACATCTTCCCAGATTAACAGCTATAGAGGGACACAGGTTGCTTCCTTTTGCTGCTACACAATACTGCATTGCATAACCTTATACAGATGAAAATCCATGTGTGTAGGTGTATTTTCAAACTGATATTCCACAAGTGGGATTTCTAGATTAAATGGACATTATCAAATTGGCTTCTATTGGGTTTCATCATAGGGTGAGAGTAGCTGTTTCCCCTAGTTCCAGTAACAAAAAATGCTATCACTCCTTTGAAATTTTGTAATCTGATGAGTGATCACTGATATTGTTACATACTTTTATCTTGTGTTTCTCTTATGATAAAAAGGCTTGAACATGTTTTCATGGGTTTTAAGACAATTTGTATTTCTTTTAAAGTAAATTCTTAGAGTCTTATTGTTTATATCTTCATCCATTTTTCCTTGGGGTCATTGGCCTTTTTCTTCTCAATTTCCAAAAGGTCTTTATATATTAGGGATATTAGTTTTTTGTTTATGATATAAGTTGCAGACATTTTTCCAGTTCTTTTGTTTCATGACTTTGTTTATGGTGTTCAGGTTTTGTTTTGCTTTTGCCATGTAGAACTTTTATTTTTTTTACTGCAATGTAGTTGAATGCATCAATCTTTCCTTACATGACTTATATGTTGAGTCATGGCTGGAAAGAGCTTTCATACTCCCAAGTTATAAAGAATTTTTCCAAATATTCTTCTATCAGTTTTCTATTTTCCTTTTTAAAGTTAAATATTTTACTTGGGGTATTTCTGGGTATTTACTATTGGAAGTATGGACACAGCTTTGTAATTTTCTAGGTTGCTACCAGATGTCTCAATATTGTTTATTTAAAAAATTACATGTTTGGCACATTGACTTGAGATGAAAGGAGAAGGATCTTTTCAATGTGGGAAACGAGAATATTTAAAGGCTGATGGGAATGCCCTAGGGGAGAGGGAGCTGTTGCTCATATAAGTGAAAGAGGAATAATAGAACAAGCTTACCAAGAAGAAATGGGGAATGAGATCAAAGGCAAAAATGCAAATATTAGCCTTAAGTAAAAGGAAGGATACCTGCTATATTTAACAAAAGGAACAAAGGGAACATTTGGGTCTACATGCAGATGGGTATGAGAATTATGTGGTAGAGAGCTGCAAATATACCAGTTTATTGTCTTCTACTTGCCAGTGTAATGAGAGGTAGTTTCACCTGCTGATACCTGATAAGAAGATGGGGTGGAAAGAAGGGAGGTTGGGAGTGGAGAATAAAGTTTGATATTATCACCATAAGGAGTAGAAAAGTAAGACTTGAGAGGTATAGCAAGAGCCTTGGAAAGATCTGGAAGGCTCAGCCAAACTTGGTGACCATAAATATACAGTGATAGCAACAGGCCTGGTTATATCATTTTTCACTGGATGTGCTCAGATCCCCATGGGCAGGCATAGTGATTACAGGTAGGAACTGAAGTTTTCACCCAGGAACTCATTTATCCAGGATCCAGGTATTCCCCTCAAAGGAGCCAAAAGGACAAAAGGGCATAGCAATATAGATCGCTGTTAAGAGAATGGCAGAAATGACAGGTTGTAAGTTGGATTGAAAAGAAATGAAAACATGAGGAGGCAAGTGGGTCCTAAGAAAGTATATGTTTCCATAGAACAGAAGTTAGTCTGAAAAACAAGTATTTGGGGAGTAGAAAAGCAAATAAACAGAAGTGATGGGAGATGGTGGCTGAAAATGGGTCTGATTTATTAATTTTACAGGAAGAATGGTTTTAGATAAAGATAAGGTCCAGGGTATAACATTGAAAGAGTAGGGCAGATGTGAGAAGGGTGGAGAAGGGCACTGAAAATAAAGAGCTAAACCAAAAGCCAGAGTATTGGAGAGTTAGTACTCTCTAGATACTAGAATCACCCACATTGACAGCAGAAATAAGGGTAGAGAGGAAAGTTTATAAGCTTAGTGCCTGAGTCTTCAACAAATAAGAGCTAGTGCCTAGAATATCAGGAGATGACAGACATAAGGGAGACTAGAATGTGATACAGCCAAATGGCATGAACTGTGCCATTTCTCATGAAAAAGCAGACTGTTACAAGCTGTTGGAAGTATAAGGGTGAAACAGCAGCATTAAGGAACAGAAAGAAGCTTCTGACCCCAGCGCTAGACCCTGATATGCAGAAGAACACAGGGTTGTGAAAGAATAAGCACCCTTCACTTGAGTGGGCTGTAGTGAAATCTGGTCCTCAGGGAATACCCTCTATGAATTTTGAGATTTTAATAGTGTGGAGCAGGATGCCTGGGTGGCTCAGCAGTTGAGCGTCTGCCTTTGGCTCAGGGTGTGATCCTGGAGTCCTGGGATCGAGTCCCACATCGGGCTCCCTACATGGAGCCTGCTTCTCCCTCTGCATATGTCTCTGACTCTCTGTGTCTCTCATGAATAAATAAATAAAATCTTTTAAAAAAAATAGTGTGGAGGGCAGCCCAGGTGGCTCAGCGGTTTAGCGCTGCCTTCGGCCCAGGGCCTGATCCTGGAGACCCGGGATCGAGTCCCGCGTTGGGCTCTCTGCATGGAGCCTGCTTCTCCCTCTGCCTGTGTCTCTGCCTCTCTCTCTCTCTCTCTCTCTCTCTCTCTCTCTGTCCTTCATGGATAAATAAGTAAAATCTTAAAAAAATAGTGTGGAGTCATCAGATTTACATCATCATTCATAAACATGAGGCCCTTCTCTCTTCAAGCCTGGAACAGCCAGCTTTGAAAGTGAATTGTAGGAGACATGGTCCAAATGTCAGCATCACATACAACTCTAAACTGTAGTTCCATCACTCCAGGTTAAGGCTTGTGATATTGCAAATGTCCCTCAGCTAGTATACTGGAGCACAAACATGGATGACTACTCCTTTCCAGGGAGTAGTTTGAATGAGACAGAGGAAGGAAGGAAAAGAGAACGGGTATTTGAGTGAAGGGCCCTCACTGAGTGAGGGAAAATGGCACATGAGAGCACGTAAGGAAATACTAATAGCTAACACTTAATTATCAAGTGTGCACCATCTGTCTGGCCCTGTTCTAAGCACATTACGTACAAAACCTCATTCTAACCTCATGAATAATCTGAATCAAGTTCTAATATAATCACAGTTATTTTTATTTTTTCAGATTTTTATTTAAATTCTAGTTTGTTAACATACTGTGTAATATTAGCTTCAGGTGTAGAATTTAGTGATTCGTCACTTCACTCTATCACCCATGCTTACCACAAGTGCCTTCCTTAATTCCTATCAGATGTTTAATCCAATTCCCCACCCACCTCTCCTCCAGTAATCCTCAGTTTGTTTTCTATAGTTAAAGTCTGTTTCCTGATCTGCCTCTCTTTTTCCTCCCATGTCCATCTGTTTTGTTTTTTCAATTCCACATATGAATGAAATCATATGGTATTTGTCTTTCTCTGACTTATTTCACTTAGCATTATACTGTCTGGCTTCATCCACACGATTGAAAATGGCAAGGTTTCATTCTTTTTTATTGCTGAGTAGTACTCCATTGTATATCTATTATTCGATGGACATATGTGGGCTTTATTCATAATTTGGCTATTATAAGTAATACTGCTATAAACATAGGGATGCATATATCCCTTTGAATCAGTATATTTGTAGCCTTTGGGTAAATACCTAGTAGTGCAATTGCTGAATAGGGTATTTCCATTTTTAACTTTTTGAGGAAACTTCACACTGTTTTCCAGAGTGGTCGCAACAGTTTGCATTCACACCAACAGCGCAAGAGAGTTCCCTATTCTCTGCATCCTCAGCAACACCTGTTGTTTCCTGTGTTGTTAGTTTTAGCCCTTGTGACTGGTCTGAGGTGACATCTCGTTTTAATTATCATTTGTATTTCCCTGATGCTGATATTGAGCATCTTTTCATGTGTCTGTTGGCCATTCGTATGCCTTCTTTGGGAAAGTGTCTATTCATGTCTTCTGCCAATTTTTAAACTGGATTATTTGTTTTTGGGTGTTGAGTTGTATAAGATCTTCATATATTTTGGATACATCTCTATTGAGTATGTCATTTGCAAATATCTTCTCCCATCCCATAGGCTGCCTTTCAGTTTTGCTGATTGTCTCCTTCTCTATGCCGAAGCTTTTTATTTTGATGATGTCCCAATAGTTTATTTTTGCTTTTGTTTCCCTTACCTCAGGAGACAGATCTAGAAAAATGTTGCTATAGCCTACGTCAGAGAAATTACTGCCCGTGCTCTCCTCTAGGACTGTAATAGTTTCCTGTCTCATACTTAGGTCTTTTATCCATTTTGAATTTATTTTTGTGTGTGGTGTAAGAAAGTGGTCATTTGTCTTTCTTTTGCATGTTGCTGTCCAGTATTCCCAGCACCATTTGTTGAAGAGACTACTTTTTTTCCCAGTGGGGAAATTCTTTCCTGCTTTGTTGAAGAGTAGTTGACCATATAGTTGTTGGTTTATTTCTGGGTTTTCTACGCTGTTCTGTTGATCTCTGTGTCTGTTTTTTTGTTTTTTGTTTTTTGTTTTTTTTTGCCAGTTACCATACTGTCTTGATGACTATAGCTTTGTTTTTTTAATTAAATTTATTTTTTTTATTGGAGTTCGATTTGCCAACATATAGCATAACACCCAGTGCTCATCCCGTCAAGTGCCCCCCTCAGTGCCCGTCACCCAGTTACCCCATTCTCCACCCACCTCCCTTCCAACAACCCTGTTTGTTTCCTAGAGTTAAGAGTCTCTGATGGTTTGTCTCCATCTATGATTTCACTGTTATTTTTCAAATGAGGAAACAGGTACAGGGAGGATAAGTAACATGTCTGGTTGTGTCACACAATTAGTAAACAGCAGAGCCAGAATGGAGGCTCAATAGTCTTGACCTGAGAGACCATGCCCTTAATTACCCTATTATACTACTTCCAGTGGATATACATGCAGAGCCAGCCCTGGGAATCCTTAAACATGATATGGTTTCCCTGCACAGCTCTCCTGGAGCTTTTCCATTATGCCTCAAAGAAAATCTGAAACACATTGATCCTGGGCTGTGCAAAGAAGAATTAAATTGGAATCATGCTGTTTAGTTCATTAAAACCAAAACAGGCTAAAGGAAGCTACTGTTCAATAAGGTAGGAAGAGTTTTATAGGTGAAACCTAAGAGTAGAATTGGCCTTTCTGATGGCTCCTGCCTTTTCAGTCATTCTCTTAACCTATGGTTTGGGACTTTGAGGGAGACATAATCATCCTAGAGTTGTGTTCTGAGCTTAATTTTATGACACAGCTCTTGAAATCTAGGAGGTGAAGGGAAATGTGAAGAGAGAAGAGAAGAGATGCCTCTTTTCCTCTTGCTTCAGTCTCAGAACTTCCCTGACAAACTCTAGACCTACCCAATTCTCTGGGGTCTTTTGAGGAACCCAACCCAAGTTGATCTATGATATATTTCAAACAGCTGTGAAGTCTTTGCTGTAACCACAGTAAGCTATTTTTGTTTATTTGTTTGTTTTTTAGCCAGTTGTTCAGGATAGCAAGTCATAAATAGTACATGCCTTTTGAGCTCACTTTCTCCCCACCCAACAAAAATGCTGTGTCTGTATATAAAAAACTTTAGATGGCATATATAACCCACAGTGATTAACTCCAAGGAACTGTTAAAGGTATTTGCATATTCTCATCTATAATTTCCTTTCTTTGGCAATGAAACTTATGAAATAAAGACATAAAATAGTTAATTATGGCCACATTAATAGCCATGAAAACAGCAAGATGAGGTCAAGAAAATAGAAAAGGTTTTCCTGGGGTGCCTGGGGGGCTCACTTGGGTAAGTGTCTGACTCTTGATTTAAGTTCAGGTTATGATCTTGGGGTTGTGAGTCTGAACCCCCAAATGGGTATAGAGATTACTTAAAAATAAAATCTGGGGATCCCTGGGTGGCTCAGCGGTTTAGTGCCTGCCTTCGGGCCAGGGCGTAATCCTGGGGTCCTGGGATCCAGTTCTGCATCAGGCTCCCTGAATGGAGCCTGCTTCTCCCTCTGCCTGTCTCTCTCTGTGTGTCTCCCATGAATAAATAAATAAAATCTTTAAAACAATAAAATCTTAAAAAAATTAATGCTCCTGAAGCTTACTTTAAAGAGGTTTGTCAATATCTCAGTTGTCTCTTAAGAGGGACCATTAGATGGTCCACCCTAATGATGTGTGGTCCAATGTAAATCTGTAGTTTTACTTTAACCTTCTCTGCTGGGGTTTAACCAGAGTAGCCAACCTAGCATTATCCATAAGCTAGATGTGTTTAACTTTTTCTTGTCCTTGACTTACCATGTGAACTGAGGGTATGGCCTGGATTCATGGTATCTTTCCTTAGGCATTCTATTACATAGGGGCCATTTCATTCTGCCAAAACATTTATCATATATGTGAGGGAATTTCCCTAGATTGTTTCACTAAGCTTCTCTTACCAAGCTTCTAAGGGCAACATAAGCAAATCTGCTCAGATAATTTGGTCATTACCTCTTAGTACCATTTTTCCCCTGCTAAGAAGGGCCAATCAGCCTCTGGACTAACCAGGAAACATTAGCATCGCACTTCAACCAAGACAGGTGTGCAACAGGATGAATTATTAAGAATTAAATGGGGCAAGATTGGATATAAACACTTAACAGTGTTATTTATTTTCTGTTGCTTAGAAGCTGAATGCTGCATATCCCTAAGGTACCTACTATTACTTTGCTAAAGATTGGGAGATAGACTAAGACTGGAACTAAATACCCAGAAAATATTCTTTTATGATGTTAAGGTTTGGTTCTCACTGCTTAAAATATCTAGAGCTTCTTAGTAAGCTGTTAAGCCATTTATTAAAGAAAGTAGTAGGAAAGGAAGTCTGGGTGTTTTTGAAGGATTGGAGATATGAAAAGCCTAGTAACAGAAGTGAGAGAAGACGAGGGGAGAAGTGGGAAAGTAGTGGATTTCTTTTAATGGTAGAAATCAGAACCACTCAAATGCAGTATACTGGGGAGATACAGGCGGCTGAGAAAGCCAGGGGATAACCCTGGGAGCCATGGTTTGGTGATCTGCAGCAAGGCCTCTTGTAGCTTAGTAGGCACAACTGAACCATCTACCTTCTGTCTGATGTGGTCTAATGAGTTATGGTCCTGTGGTAAAACTCATGGACTTAATGAACCTGGGCCTTGAGCAAATCTGTGATCACAACAGATGAAGGCCAGAGGTTTCTCCTCTATTTATCCTAGAACTGAGTAAGCTCTGCAATCCTGGTAAAACACACAGAAAGGGAAGGGAGCCATGAAGAATAACTGATATTGAACTTATCACTCACCTCAGATGAGATTTAATTTGACAGAGAAAACCAACAAAAAATGTCACATTACTGGCAACTGCTATGGTGATAGGAAGGCCTGGAAGAGTCCACTTCCTTGAATCAATCTGGATGAATCCTTATGCTAATGCCTTAAGGAAAGGTCAAACTTTTAACACAAGTCCTATTACCAGGGTTAAATTCTTACATTATATCACATATAACATGTGTGAAAGTTAATTTGGTTAACGGAGTATGTGAAGTTGTCTTCTGTCCCTTCTTAGTAGGAATGAGTGTGTGTGTGTGGGTGGAGGGTTCTTACATACTTCTAAACAACTATTTTAGTTTTAGTTTAAATTTCTCACAAATCAAAATCTGAAATAAAAACTTCAGTGTAGGAGGTAGTATCAGGAAGCAGGTGTGAGTGAATATAGAGACTGATACAGGTGAAGAGAAATTTCTGAGAAAGGATGTGCCATTAAGCTAGTTCTCCATGGGCAATTGGGGTTTAGTCCCTCTCAGGACCCTCTATAGAACCAGGCAAGATGGTCCTCAGAACTGTCCCTTTAAGGATGAGAGGATAGAGCATTTTCTCCCTGATTCCTATCCTGAACTGTGGCTTGCTCCTGGGAATGTTTCTGGACTGCTGATGTGGAGGGATGGCCTACCTCCCTCTCTCCTAGGTAGGGAGAACTTGTGCACGGGAACTGTCCACCAGAGATGCTACTATAGTTCAAGGTGGACTGAGAGGTTGTGGCTTAGGCAGCAAAAAATACATGCTACATAAACCTACATCAGGAAAGTGAATGGAAGATGCTTAACCTTTTAGAAAAGAACCTTTCCTCCAAACCCCCATCTCAGGTTGTTGGGGAGGAGGATGAGTATTACATGACTTGCTATGTTTAAACCTTGAATAAATTCCCTGTTCTTATAGGACTCAGACTCCAAAGCATTTCTGGGTTAGCCAGGCAGATCTGCCTCTTGGCTATACAGCAGCCCCCCTCCCCTGGAACTTATTCTGGGCTGCAAATTCCTTTGTTATTGTCACCTAGTAACACTTTATTGTTCACTTTCCATCTTACAGAATTTTGCTGTAATTTTCACCTTCCAACAGAGAAATGTCTATTCAGATCCTTTGCCCATATTTTAGATGGGTTGTCTTTTTATGTTTGAGTTGAAGGTATTCCTTATATATTCTGGATTTTAGTCTCTCTCTTTTTTAAATTTTTTATTTATTTATGATAGGCACACAGTGAGAGAGAGAGAGGCAGAGACATAGGCAGAGGGAGAAGCAGGCTCCATGCACCGGGAGCCCGACGTGGGATTTGATCCTGGGTCTCCAGGATCGCGCCCTGGGCCAAAGGCAGGCGCTAAACCGCTGCGCCACCCAAGGATCCCTGGATTTTAGTCTCTTATCCAACATATGATTTACAAATAGTATCTCGCATTAGGTGAATTGTCTTTTTACTTTCTCAGTGGTGTCCTTTGAAGCATATTTTTATTTTCAATAAAATCTAATTTATTTTTTTCTTTGGTTGCTTCTGCTTTTGGTTTCATGTTTCAGAAACAATTGCCTAATCCAAGGTTTACACCTATGTTTTCTTCTAAGAGTTTTATAGTTTTAGTGCTTACATGTAGGCCTTTGATTCATTTTTAGTTAATTTTTAAAAAGATTTTATTTATTTGAGAGAGAGAGAGAGAGAGAGAGAGAGAGAGCATGAGCCGGGGGAGGGGTAGAGGGACAAGCAGACTCCCCAACAAGCAGGGAACCCCACATGGTGCTCAATCCCAGGACCATGAGATCATGTCCTGAGCCAAAGTCAGATGCTTAACTGACTAAGCCACCCAGGCACCCCTAGTTTTTGTATATGATGTGAGATAGGGGTCCAAATTCATGCTTTTGCATATGGATATCCAGTTGTCTCAGCACTATTTGTTGAAAAACTATTCTTTCCAATTGAATTGTCTTGGCATCTTTGTTGAAAATAAACTGACCAAAAATGAGAGGGTTTATTTCTGGGTCTCAATTCTATTCAACTGGTATGTGTGTCTAACCTTGCCACATTACTACATTGTCTTTTTTTTTTTTTTTTAAATATTTTATTTATTTATTTAGGATAGTCACAGAGAGAGAGAGAGAGGCAGAGACACAGGCAGAGGGAGAAGCAGGCTTCATGCACCGGGAGCCTGACGTGGGATTCGATCCCGGGTCTCCAGGATCGCGCCCTGGGCCAAAGGCAGGCGCCAAACCGCTGCGCCACCCAGGGATCCCCCATTGTCTTGATTAATGCTACTTTGTAGTAAGTTTTGAAAATCAGAAGCTTGAATCCTCCAAATTTATTCTTCTTTTTCAAGATTGTTTTGAATTGTTTGGCTATTCTGAATCCCTAGAATTTCGCTATTAATTTTAGGGTCAGCTTGTAAATTTCTGCAAAGAAGTCAGCTGTGGGGGATACCTGGGTGGCTCAGAGGTTTGGCGCCTGCCTTCGGCCCAGGGCGTGATCCTGGAGACCTGGGATCGAGTCCCATGTTGGGTTCCCTGCATGGAGCCTACTTCTCTCTCTCTGCCTGTGTCTCTGCCTCTCTCTCTCTCTGTATCTCTCTTGAATAAATAAATAAAATCTTAACAAAAAAAGAAGTCAGCTGTGATTAAAAATTGGCACTTTAGGGACACCTGGGTAGCTCAGCGGTTGAGCGTCTGCCTTGGCTCAGGGCGTGATCCTGGAGTCCCGGGATTGAGTCCCACATCGGGTTCCCTGCATGGAGCCTGCTTCTCCCTCTGCCTGTGTCTCTGCCTCGCTCTGTGTCTTTCATGAATAACTGAATAAAATCTTAAAAAAAATGGCACTTTAACTTTTCTTAACAGATTACTTGTAATATGCCTCACCAATGTTTATAACACACCATCTTAACATATTGAGAATTATTCACATATTTATTGTTACTGTTCATTTGCTCAATAAAACTCCATGAAGTTGCCATCCAGAGGGTTATAGAATTTTGTGAAAGCCTACAAATTTTTTTGTATTATCCCCATCAAGTATAATAGCACACATACAACAGTAACACAACATAAGATTCTTTTTTATCCTTTTCATGTGATATTTTTGTTGTAGAGGATGTTAGCAACATGACTGACAGATTTCTTTTTTTTTTCTTAAGCACAGAGTTCTGAGTAAGAATGTCCAATAAAATATTCTCTAAAATAACTTCACTATATTTCTTAACTACTTTGACATTAATCTTGAGAGTTCAGAACTCTCATAGTAGACAGACTTTCTTTCCTAAAAAAGATTATCTGTGAATCACATCAAATCAAATCTAACACTTTTAAAGGAGAGAGATAATAGTGAGTAACATCTATGGGTTCAGCCCATCTCTTCCTTGTGAAACTTCTTCAGTGATCTATCCCAGTCACTTTTATTTGGCCTAGATAAAGTGGCCAATTGTTGAAATGTGGCTTCCTTACCTCACCAGTCATGCTATTCCTGCCAAGGACTCCTGTGTTTCCACATCCAATGACCAGTTTTTCTCTCATGTAACCTCTATACACACATTGCCCGCTCCTGCTTCATGAACTTTGTTCTCTGAATTCTGTCTAGTTTATACCATCCTGGTTCTCCCACTTCTGAACATCTGGTTTCTTTTTTCTCCAGTATTCTCTCCTGTCTTCCCACTACACCCAATGAACATGCTCTCAGCTACCCTAGTCTTTGCTCACTGATTTTACAATAATGCCTATCTTGATATCTTCTCATCTGGGTTCACCTATGGGGCATATCTAATAAGGTATCACATCATTTCAAATACAATAAGTCTATATATGGACTCAATTTATTCTCCAAATCAACTTCCTTTCAACTTCATTTCTTAGAGGTTACAACCATTTCCCAAGGTCAGTTCCCTGCCCTTTCATTCCTCATATCTAATCAGTTGCCATGAAGTCCCACAGGTATTTTGTGAAAACCAATGGGTTCATCTCCATTCCACTTCTCTTACCACTTGTTCACTTATTTATGAACTTCTTCATGAAGTCAAGAACAATCTAGTAAGACCTTTTAATCTGCAAGGCATGTACCCACCTAGAAAGCAAGTTAGGCCCTAAGGCCTGGGCCAGATAAAATGAGCCATTGGTCAAGATAGAGGACCATTTTTGGATGGTATCAAGGAAGGGCTGATATAACCATTACCTCAAGGTTGTATTGCTATAATTCCCTACCACGTCTCCTGATATCGTATGCTACTAACATATTTTGCTCACTCCCACTGTACTTTTATTGGTTTGGTTAGTCTGGGTTGATGGTACTAGCTTAGTATTACCTCACTTAAATATTGCTGATTTATGTCAGAAAGGCCTTAGTATCATGGTTAAAGCAATAATGTGATCAAAAACATACCTAAGTTGGTTTCCATGAAGACCAAAAGGTGAGAATGACACAAAGAAGTGTAATTCTTAACTCAAGACATTATTCACTAAGTCAGGAACTGGAATTGAAGTAGAGCTTTCCAGAACCAGGGGAAACACAAAACAACAGATAAATTCTGGGCAAAACTTTTTCTAAGCTTCTTGAATTTCCTGAACTTCTCTTCCTGAACTTCCTGAACCTGTAGAATAGAAGGAACTCAAACCTTCACAATGAGCCTTATCTGAGCAATCTTTGTCTTTGACTTCTATCAAGGCTGAATGTCTCTTGCTGAAGAGTAGCTAATACTTATATAACACTTTCCAAGGGCTAGTGTATTAATCATACTTTAAATATTTTATGGTGTTTTGACATGTTGTGGGGATTAGCCAGCTGAGGAGAGACTGCCTCTTCCAGGGCTGCTAATTCCCAGAAATAAACAATTTTCCTGAAATACTACTCAGTCATAAAAAAATAAAAGAAATGTTGCCATTTAAAAAAATATATTTTTATTTATTCATTTGAGAGAGAGAGGGAGGGCAAGAGCAGTGAGGAGAGGGAGAAGCCGACTCTCCACTGAGCAGGAAGCCTGACATGGGGCTTGATCCCAGGACCCTGGGGTCATGACTTGAGTTGAAGGCAGATGCTTAATGGCCGAGCCATGTAAGTGCCCCCAAATCTTGCCATTTGTGAAAACATGGATAGATGTAGAGGGTATTGTGCTAAGTGAAATATATCAGAGGAAAAAAACACTGTATGACTTCATTTACATGTGGAGGTTTTTTTTTTAACATGTGGAGTTTTTAAAAAAGATTTTATTTATTTATTCATGAGAGACACAGAGAAAGAGGCAGAGACATAGGCAGAAGGAAAAGACTTAATCACGAGACTTAATCACGATATAAGCCAAAGGGAGACACTCAACCACTGAGCCACCCAGGTGTCCCTCTTACATATGGAATTAAAAAAACAAAACAAATGAACAAAAAACCAAAACAGAAACAGATTCAAATAAAGAACAAACTGATGGTTGCTGGAGGGGAAAAGGGTGGAGGGATGGTCAAAATAGGTGAAGGGGATTAAGAAGTACAATCTTCCAGTTACAAAATAAATAAGACAGAGGGATGTAATGTACAACATAGGGAATGTAGTCAATAATATTGTAGCAACTTTGTATAGTGACAGATGGTGACTACTTATTGTGGTGACGATTTTGTAATGCACACAAATATCAAATCTATGTATATATTTCATAATGTATATAAATATCAACTAGGTTGTACACCTGAAACTAACACAATATTTTATGTCAATGATTCTTCAATAAAAAATTAAATTTAAAAAATACGCAACTTGCCTGAAAACATGCTTTTCATGAATAAATTAACCAATCCCAAGTCCATACCCCAGCTACCTTCTTTTTATCTAACTTCCCCACATCAAGCCAATATTCTTCCTACCTTGAATCACCCATGGCCTGGTACCAGGCAATTGGCGACCACCCCACAGCTCAGGGCCCACCAAAATTCTCCAAAATTCTCCAAAATTCTCCAATTTCCTTTCCCATGGCTCGGGGCCAGGCTTCCCCCTCACTCCATTCTGCTTCCTAATCAACACTGATGTTTCCCCATTTGGCCCTGTGTGATGTGTCATGCCTTCTCGTCTGGGGAATATCTATGTAATAAAAACCTTTCAATGGCATTAGCCTTTCCATGTCTTTACTTAGTCATCTCCATAAATTAAAATTCCATGAGTTTAACTGATATAGGAGCCATTCTAAATATTTTGTATAGGTAAGCTTGTTTAATCTTCATAAGGTTCTATACCTTCTATAAGGTATATAGTACTATTATCCCAATTCTAACAAGGAGAACATCAGTGTAAGTAACTTGCTTATAATTCTACGAGTGAGTGGCAAAGCTGAGACACCAACCCTGGCAGCCTACTGTGAGCATTACGTTGCCTCTTGAGGAAGCTGGGTGTTCAATGTACTCAAGACATAAATCCCTGGTATTCTCTTCACCACTGTAGGCTTCCTGCAAGGGCTGCCCTTCTTGTTTGACAACCCGCCTTAAACTAATTATTAGAATGAGGAACAGACAGACACATCTAGGGCCTGAAAAGCATCACTGTTCTGATTCTAAGTAGTTGGCTTGGGGTGAATAGAGAAAAAAACAACTAGTCAAAATAGTGTAAAACAGATGATACAAAAATGACAATCCATCCTTTTGTCTCTAGAATCTGTTTTTTTGGTAAGAATACAACACCAGTACTGAACACATAAGCACACAGTCCCTTCAGCAATTCTAAGAATGAACTAAAAGCTTATGCGCAGCAAATTACAAGACACCCAGTGTTTTCAGGGCATAAAGTACAAGATGGTACCAGTAGATGAGGCTAGAGTGGTCCATAGGAACCAGGCCAGGAATGGCTCATATGATTTGCAAAAATGCAAGTAGGTGATAGAAAACCAGTATTTCTTCTTCCCTCATGCTTGAGGAATGGGACCCTCTGACTGATTCCCAGAGGCTACTACATAAATGGTCACTTAGGTTGTGTGAAATGTAGAGTAAAACTTCTATTAATGACACTATTAAAACTTAACATTAACATTTGACAAACATTATGACTTTCTTTTTCAATTACTGCCTTGGACCAATTTTCTAAAGTAAAATTGAGCGGGGGGGGGTGGATGGAAACCCCATCATTCTCATTATTTTTACCTTTCAAACTCCAGATTGCTTTTACTAGCTTACATAGTCTCAAGCATTGTATATGTTATACAAAGACTTGCCAGGATTCACTTATATCCTGTGTATTTATGCTACATCACTGTCATCCTTCACTTTCCAGAAATCTTTCTTTCATTCTCTTCTCTTTTCTTTTTTTTTTCTCGTCTCTTTTCACATATCCAAAATCCTCTTCTCTTTCCTTACCTTCAGTCAATAATCTTGTTTCTTTAAAAAAACAGTCAGAGGGGACCTGAGTGGTGCAGTTGGTTAACCCTCCTGACTCTTGGTTTCGGCTCAGGTTGTGATCTCAGGGTCGTGAGATTGAGCCCTGAGTCTGGCTCCATGCTCACTGTGGGAATCTGCTTAAGATTCTCTTTCCCTCTCCCCTCCTCAAATAAATAAGTCTTAAGAAGAAAGAAAGAAAAGAAAAGAAAAAGAAAGAGAGAAAGAGAGAAAGAGAAAGAAAGAAAGAAAGAAAAAGAAAGAAAGAAAGAAAGAAAGGAAAGAAAAGAAAGAAAGAAAGAAAGAAAGAAAGAAAGAAAGAAAGAAAGAAAGAAAGAAAGAAAGAAAGAAAGAAAGAAAGAAAATTTAAATTGGCCTGGAGTGAACTCTTCAGTAGATAGCCCAGGAACACAAGCATCAGTTGCTCCTTTGAGGCTAGGTGCAGGAAGGAAATCAGGATGTCATTTAAGAGTTCAATTACTAACTTCCATTCTATATCCCTTCTTATCTCCACCTTAGAAGATGATTATCATGAATTGTTGAAAACTTCTGGGGTGTAGCATAGACTGAAGGATCCAAATACTATGGAAAGTCATCTTCTATCAGTGGTCTCTCAGACGTGGATACTGCTTTTTGAACCTCAAATTTCCATCTTTGTGAACACCTGAACCCGTCTGAGTCAGTTTGCTAAATGAGGGCTATGTGGGAGTGGGGCATAGGGTCATTTTATTGCCATAATCAGGACTGATAGTCTTGGAAGAATTGTTGCTTACATTTCATTTTTCTAAAGAGCACAGGGCTCTCCCTCTCCTAGTTGGATTGCTAACGAATAACTCCTACATAAATTCATATCTATAATGAACCAGAGTAAATGAATTTCTGGCTTTAAGTATACATGTTATCTTTAATTTCTTCATATGTTAACCAACATTTTGTAAGCACTTACTTCATGCTAGGTGTTGAGAAGATTATAATGAACAAGACCAACACAGGTTTTTTGTTTTGTTGTTTTTGGCCCAGAGAATATAGCCAAAATTCCAAGAGAATAGGCTCTGCCATGACCAATTCTGAAAATTCAGTGAACTTTTCCATGAATGTAAACAAACACAAATGGGAAACATGCTCAGTGGGTGAAGATCAGTTGCCTGGAATGAAGCCCATGACTAGTTCTATCTGGGGTTTCTAGTGGTATCTACCATCTTCAACACATTTAGTAGATGTCAAAATGTGAACATCTATATTTAGAAATAGCATGGGATTTCTGGGCCATAGGGTATGCATTATATTCAACTTTAGTAGATAATGTCAGCTTGTTTTCCAAGGTAGTTCTACTAATTTAAAATCTCATCAGCAATGGAGTGCTCTAGTTAAGTGACTTGGTACTTGCTGTGATTCTTGATTTTTATTTGATTTGGAAAAAACTCCACACTATTGAAAAGTAATTTAGATTTTTGGAAGGGAGTGGGGGTGTAGTAGTTAAGACTCTACTATTTAGTATCAGAGTGGGCTTGGACAAATTATTTAACCTCTCTTTCTCCATAGGATTGTTTTTATGATCACATAAAATCATACACATAAAGTACGAGAACCAGGCGTAGTACATAGTAGATGCTGTATATATTTGTGGTTAATAAATGTTACTATCATTATAGTCATTGTCCTCATTTTTATGGAAATACAGAGTTATAGCCTGGGAATGTGTGATCAGCACTGGGACTGTAGCTATGCTGATGAAATGGGTGTTCTGTTTAGGTTTCAACTTACTTTTAGTGAGGTTGAGGGGCAGAGGGAGTTCTAAGAATATGGAATATATGAATTCATTGAAACTGAAAAATCAGTCCTCTTGGGGTAGGAGAATGAGGAGTTTGAGTTTTCTCTTTTATTTAAGAGAGTGAAAGCCCATATGGTGTTTTCATCCAACTGGGATGTGGAATTTCTTTAGTCTAGATCCAGAAAGGACTCATTTAGGTTTCACGTGACTCAGGAAGATAAAGAGACTGATAAATTAGTAAAGAGCTATCATATATTGAGTGTTTAACATGTGCTAGCCAATATTCTAAGAAATTTACTTTTTTTTCATTTCATTGTATAATAATTCTACATATTGGGTATTTTTCATAGCCCATTTTAATGAGACATAGAGAAACTGAGTAATTTTTCCAAGCCTACATATTTCTTAAGGTGTGGAGCTCAGCTTTAAGCCAAGGCAATTTGACCCCAGACCCCTCATCTTAATTAATCCAATGCTGACTCACTTGAATACAGGATTCTCAAAAACACATAGGTTGAGTAGATAGGAGAGACTAACGCATATCTTAGTTAGGTCAATGAACCCATGAGATAGAAATGAGGGAAATTATTTAGCTGGTAATTGAAGAGTAGTTTTCCTTAAATGATCATTGGGAAACAGAGGCATAATTGAAGCAGATGTGTATTACTAGGCAGAGGATAAAGAATGAAGATGTATGTGGGAAAAATAAGTCTCTCTGGACAGTCTGTCCCAAGTCTTTTGGCAGCTCTTCATCTTCCTAAAGATTTCACATTATTGAATTGGTCTCTCAATCCTTCCTGGACTCTTTTGATCTTGTTAGTACTTTTCCTTCTACAATGCCATTCTCAGCAACCCAATGAGGTAAACAGGTAGGCATTCTTCCTCTCATTTTACAAATCAGTTACGTGGTTTGCCTATGATCACACTCGATAGTGGGCAGAAGCCAAATTAGCCAGTTATTATCTCCAATTCAGTGCTCTTTACATTCTGTCTCAATCAGCATTCTAAAATACCTCCTCCTCCTTTTTTTTTTCTTGCCACTTCTTTTTGCTTTTTCATTTGTCTTGTTCTTTCCCCCCCTAGTCTATTACACTGACACATGCAGCAACAACAAGCCTTTTTTAGTATCCATATTGGTTTTAGCAAGAGATCTTGATAACCTAATTCAAGCATTCTTGAGAGATTATTTGGAGATACGGTTCCTTATTGATGAATTCTCAGCTTATAGATGTTTGGAAAAGCTTTTCTTTGTATGACTAAACAATTGATTCAGGGCACTTAAAAAATATCATCTAAGATTCACCTGGCTCTCATTTTTGCAGAGCAAAATCAGAAATTAAGTCTAAAGGTCTTCTTATAGTCTCTCCTCTTACAGTTGCCTCTAATCTTAGGAAGACAAGGATACAAATCAAAGGTTCCTTTCAATCAAGTCAGACTGACAAGTTAAAAATATATTTATTCAGAGGTAAAATATACTTACTATTTAAATCTTGGACTTTGAGTCTACCTTTAAAAAATTTTGATTTATTCACGAGAGATAGAGAGAGAGTGAGAGACACAGGCAGAGGGAGAAGCAAGCTCCATGCAGGGAGCCCAACGTGGGACTCGATCCTGGGTCTCCATCACACCCTGGGCTGCAGGCGACGCTAAACTGCTGTGCCACCGCGGCTGCTCACTGCGCCACCGGGGCTGCCCGTATACTGATATTTCTTTGGGTAAATATGGAGAAGTAGAATTGCTGAGTCAGAGTGGGTATGTTTTAAAATTGTAATACTTTATTTCCAAATTGCCTTCCAAAATAATTGCAATTTAAACTACTATTAGCAGTGCATGAGATGATCTCTTTTTCTAACCCCTAGCCACCCTTGATATTTTCTAACTCTTCCAATTTTGCAAATCTATTGAATGAAAAAGCTAGCTCATTGTTATAATTTACATTTTTGTTTTGTTTTCTAGTGAAGTTCAGTGTCTTCTCATATCTTTATGGCTGCTTTTCTTTCTTTTGTAAGTTGTATGTTTATACCATTTGTGCTTTTTCTATATAGGTAGTCTTTTTCTCACCACTAGTGTTATTTTTGGTGAAAATAAGTTTTGCGTGTTGATGAAGTCAAATTGTGACTTTTGATTTTTTAAAAAGATTTTATTTATTTATTCATGATAAACACACACAGAGGCAGAGACATAGGAAGAGGGAGAAGCAGACCTGATGTAGGACTCAATCCCTGGACTCTGGGATCATGCCCTGAGCCAAAGGCAGACCCTCAACCACTGAACTACCCAGGCGCCCCTGATTTTTTTTTTTTTAGTTGAGATAAAATACATATAACAGAAAAGTCACCATTTTAAAGTATACAATTTAGTGATTTTAGTACACTCACAATGTTGTGCAATCATCACTACTCTCTAATTCTAGAACACTGTACCCTGTAGGCATTCACTCTACACCCACTTCCCTCACCAAGGGAATTCCGTCACCTGGCATTAATCAGCTTTACATTTCTATGGATTTGCCTGTTCTAAACATTTCATACAAATGGAATTGTATATGTGGCCTTTTGTATCTGGCTTCTTTCACTTAGCATAACGTTTTCATAGTCATTTGTGTTGCAGTATGTGTCAATACTTCATCTCTTTTTCTTGTCAAACAATATTTCATTATATGAATATATCACATTTTATTTATTCATTCATAAGTCATGGCCATTTTGGGTTGTTTTCATTTTTTTGGCTATTCTGAATAATGCTGCTATGAACATTCCTGTACAAGTTTTTGTCTTATTAACTGTTTTCAATTCTCTTGTGTACATAGGAGAAGTAACAGAGTCTTATGGTAAGTCTATCTTTAGCATTTCAAGGAACTGCTAAACTGTTTTCCAAAACAGTTGTACCATATTTCACTCCCACCAGCAACTTATGAGCATTCGAATTATTCCATACCCTTGTCAACACTCTTTATTTTCCTATTTTTAAATCATACCCACCCTAGTGGATGTGAAGTGGTCTCTCATTGTGGTTCTGAATTGCATTTCCCTAATGTTGAGTATCTTTTCATATGCTTATTGGCCATTTTTATATCTTCTTTGGGGAAATATCAATTCAAATCTTTTGCTATTTTAAAATTAGGGTGTTGGTCTTTTTGTTGTTGAGTTGTAAGAGGTTTTTTTTTTTTCTTTCTGTTTGTTTTATTCTGGAACCAGATCCTTATCAGATATATGAGTTGTAAATATATTCTCCCATTTTGTGAGTTCTTTTAACTTTCTTGATAGTGCCCTTCAATACACAAGAGTTCTTTATTTTAATGAAATCTAACATTTATTTTCTTTTCTATTTCTTACGTATTTTTTGTTGCATCTTGATATCATATCTAAGAATCCATTGTCAAATCTAAGAAATGGAATTTGCTTTTATGTTTTCCTCTAATAGTTATATATCTTTAGCTCTTATATTTGGGTACTTATTTTAATTTTTTTCGTATGATGTGAGGTAAGGATCCAGCTCTAGTCTTTTGCAAATGGATAAGTAGTTGTCCTCGTACTATTTGTTGAAAAGATCATTCTTGTCCTCTTAAGTGGTGTTGGCATCCTTGTTAAACATCAGTTAATCATAAATGTGAGGTTTCTTTCTGGACCCTCAAGTCTGTTCCATTGATCTATATGTCTATCCTTTTGTAAATTCCACACTATTTTGATTACTGTGGCTTTGTAGTAAGTTCTGAAATTTAGAATTATAAATCCTCCAACTTCTTTCTTTTTCAAGATTATGTTCTATTTTCTGGGTCCCTTGCTATTTCATATGAATTTTAGGATCAGCTTGTCCATTTCCACAAGGCAGGCAATTGAAATTTTGATAAGGATGGTAACAAATCTGCAAATTTGCAGAATATTGCCATCTTAATATTAAATCTTCCAATCCATGAGAACAGAATGCTTTCCATTTATTCAGGTTTTCTTTAGTTTCTTTCAGCAGTGTTTTATAGTTTTCAGTGTATGACTCTTGAACTTTCTCAGTTAAATTTATTCCTAAGTATTTTATCATTTTTAATATTATAAATGGAATTATCTTCTTAATTTCATATTTAGATTGTTCATTTCCAGAGTATAGAAATATAACTTATTTTTCTGTGTGATCTTGTGTCCTGCAACTTTGAATTCATTTATTAGCATTAATAGTTTTTAATAAATTCTTTAGTGTTTTCCGTACATAAAATCATGTCATCTGTGAGTAGAAATAGCTTTAATCCTTTCTTTTCAGTTTGGATAATTTTTATTTATTTTTTCTTGCCTAATTGCCCTGCCTAGAATGTCTCGTACAATGTTGAATTGAAAGCAGATATCCATGTCTTGTCCTAATTATAAGGGAAAACTTTAAGTACGATATCTAGTTGTGTTTTTTTTTTCCCATAGATCCCTTTACCAGGTTGAAGAAGTTTCCTTCTGGTTTATAGCATGGTTTATAAAAAATTTATATTTGTTTTTTAATTAAAGGGTATTAGAATTTGTCAAATGCTTTTTCTGCATCCATTGAGATAATTATGATTTTTTTCTGCTTTCATTCTCATAATATGGTATGTTACATTGACTGATTTTCATATATTGAAACACTCTTACATTGCTGAAATAAATCCCAGTTAGTAATGGTTTATAATCCTTTTAACGTATTGCTGGATTTGATCTGCCAATATTTTGTTGAGGAATTTTACATTTATATTCATAAGACATTGGTCTACATTTTTCTCTTACTGTGATTTCTTTGTCTGGTTTTGGTATCAAGGTAATACCAGCCTTGCACAATGAGTTAGAAAGCTTTATCTCCTCTTTCATTTTCAGGAGAGAGTTTGAGAAGGATTGGTGTTAATTCTTCTTTAAATACTTCATAAAATTCAGCCGTGAAACCATCTAGTTCTGGACTTACCTTTGTTGAAAGTTTTCAGATAACTGACTCAGTTTCTTTCCTTGCTATAGATTTATTCAAATTTTCTATTTATTCTTTAGTCAGTTTTAACAGTTTATCTATTTCTAGAAATTTATCCATTTCATCCAGATTATCTAATTTATTGGCATACAATGTAGTTACCTTTTAAGTCAAATAGACTAAAAAGAGAAGTTACAATAAAAATACATTAGGATAAGGAATCCCTGGATGGCTCAGCAGTTTAGCGCCTGCCTTTGGCCCAGGGTGTAATCCTGGAGTCCCGCGATCGAGTCTCATGTCGGGCTCCCTGCATGGAGCCTGCTTCTCCCTCTGCCTGTGTCTCTGCCTCTCTCTCTCTCTGTGTCTCTCATGAATGAATAAATAAAATCTTTTAAAAAATACATTAGGGGATCCCTGCTTCTCCCTCTACCTTTATCTCTCTCTGTGTGTGTGTCTCTCATGAATAATAAAATAAATTTAAAAAAATACATTAGGATAGACTTTAATAAATAAAAAATACATAAGGATGGATTTTTATATTTATTTTACTAAGTTTATTTTTTAAATATTTTATTTAAATTCAATTTGCCAACATATAGTGCTCATCTGTCAAGTGCCCTCCTTAGTGGACTTTTATATTTAGTTATGTAGTTACCTTTACCAGTGTTCTTTATTTTTGTATGGATTTGAGTTATTGTCTAATGTCCTTTTATTTCAGCATGAAGGACTCCTTTTAGCATTTCTTGTAGGGGGTGGTCTACTGGGAACAATCTCTCAGTTTTTATGTGGGAAAGTCTAGATTTTTCATTTTTGAGGAGTAGGTTTTTTGTGGTAAAAAAACACAAAACATAAATTGGCCTTCTTAATAATTATTAATTGCACATTATAGTATTGTTAACTATATGCACATTGTTGCACAACAGATCCCTAGAACTGTTTCATCTTGCATGACTAAAACTATACTCATTGAACACCAACTCCCCATTTTCTTCTCCCTGTGGCTCCTGGTAACTACTACTCTGTTTCATTGAATTTGATTAGATATCTTGTATAAGTAAAATCATGCAGTATTTGTCTTTTTGTGATTGGCTTATTGTCCTTAGCATGATGCCTTCATTGTTCATCCATGTGACAGTGTGTAACAGAATTTCTTTTTTAAAGACTGAGTAATACTCCATTGTATGTATATAATAAATTTATTTTATCCATTCATCTGTTAATGGATATTTAGATTGTTTCTCCATCTTGGCTATTATTAATTATCCCATAATAAACATCTCTCCTTCATTTATGAAGGATTATTTTGCCAGATGTATTATTCTTGGTTGTTAGGTTTTTTCTTTTAACATTTTTATTTTTATTTTTTATTTTTATTTTTTTTCTTTTAACATTTTTAATATGTCATCCTACTCCCTCTGGCTTCCGTAGTTTCCGATAAGAAATCAGCTGTTAATTTTATTGATGAGCTCTTGTTCTTGACAAGTCACTTCACTTGCTGTTTTCATGATTTTCTTTGTCTTTGATACTTGGCAATTTGATTATAATGTGTCTTGGTGTGTATCTTTTTGAGTTTATTCTACTTGGAGTCAATTGAGCTTCTTGGATCTGAAGACTCACATCTTCCATCAAATCTGGTAGGTATAGCCATTATTTCGTCCAATATTCTTTGTTTCTTTTTTCTTCTTCTAAGATTTCCATGAGGTGTATGTTGGTACACTCACAAGTCTCTGAGACTCCTCATTTTTCTTCCTTCCTTTTTCCTTGCACTCCTCAGAGTGGGTAACCTCAAACAACCTATCATTAAGTTCACAGCTTCTGTCTTTGGGCTGCTTAAATATACTCTTGAACCCCTTAAGTATGTATTTTTATTTTCAATCATTGCATTTTTCAAATCTAGGATTTCTATTTTATTCCTTTTTATACTTTGTGTCTCTTCATTGGCATTCTCTATTTGATGACATTTTGTTCTTCTGGTTTCCTTTACTCCTTTGTACAAAGAATATTTTGAACACCACAGTGCAGCAACTACAGAAATTATATTCTTCCCTCCCCAGGATTTATTGTAGTTGTTGTTTGTTTGAGTTTTTGCAACTAATTTTGTAAACTTTTATTGTTGTTGTTTGTAGTTGTTGTTTAGGGTCACTGAAGTCTCTTTTCCATTCGTTTAGTGGTCAGCTAATGATTTGGCAGGGATTTCCTTAAATGCCTGGACAAAGGTAACAGAAAACCTTCCCATTTGCCAGGGGTCTCTGTGTGCATGTTAGAATACATCTTCAATATTCAGTCAACAACTCTGCCTTGAACAAACTTGAAGGCCAGATAGAGGTGAAAGTTCAGGATCTTTTCAGGTCTTTTTTGAGCATACACTAAGCCCTGGACATGCACCAGCCTACTGGAGCCTCAAAATGTGTGGAAGCTTTTCAAAGGCTCTGTTCTTCAAAGCAACTCATTTTTCATCCTTTCTTCCTAAGCTTTCTATTTTTCTCTTGCTTGCCACAACTTATATCTTTCACCCCAGGCATCAGCAGCAAATACATTTGCCTTTCAATATGTTTGATAAACATCCTGCCCCTGATAGCTGCTTCAGACTTAGGAGAGATCTAAGTTAGGTGAAATAAAGCCAAGCCCTTTGGTCTGGTCTTTCAGGGAATCATCAGATAGTCAAAATAAACCACTACAATTCTTTGAGAATAAAATTTCTTCTGTTCCTACTTCTACTAGAAACCTATACCTAGAATGGAAGCTGTTGTCTCACAAGGTTCTATTAAACTAGGTAACAGGGGTTGAAGGATGGGGAGCAAGTAAGTTCAAATGCCACAAAGCTCTCTAAAATTTCACTGTTTTCTATTTTTTTGTTGTTGTTGTTGATTAAGCATTAAGCCTGGTTACTGTAAAATTTTAATTAGTTTTGGGAGTTCTGATAAAGTTGGTTTTGATAATTTTTACTAATTTACTTACTGCATTTGTGAGGGACAGAACTTTGGATTTCCATACTTTTCTATTTTCACTGATTCACTCTGGTTTTAGAAACTCATTTAAAGACTTTCTACTTCCAAAGTTATAAATATCTTCCTCTAAATTTTCTTTCATTCTTTGAAAGATAATGTGTTTTTTTAAACATATGGGATTGTAATCCATCAAAATTTATTTCTGTGAACAATGTGAGAAAAATATTGTAGTTGGCTAAATAGTGGTCCCCCAAGAACTAGTGAATGTTACCTTATATGGCAAAAGGAATTTAGCAAATGTGATTAAAGATTTTGAAAGGGGGAGATTAAGCGATGCCTGGGTGGCTCAGTGGTTGAGCATCTGCCTTTGGCTCAGGGTGTGATTCTGGGGTCCAGAATTGAGTCCCGCATCAGTCTCCTTGTGGGGAGCCTGCTTCTCCCTCTGACTGTGTCTCTGTCTCTCTCTCTCTCTCTCTCACTCATGAATAAATAAATAAAATCTTAAAAAAAAGAAAGGGGGAGATTACCTTGTATTAAATAGGTGGGTCTATATAATGATAAGACCCTTATGAGGAGGAGACAGGAGATCAGAGTGAGTAGTAGGAGAAAGTATGACAGTGGATGCAAGAGGTTACTGTGTTATGAGAAATGGACCATGAGGCAAGAAATGTATGCAGCTTCTAGAAGCTTACAAATTCAAAACTTCTTCCCTGAAATCTCCAGAAGGAACACAGCCTTGCTGATATCTTGATTTTATAATTCTTTGACTTTCAGAAGCATAAGAGAAGAAATTGTTGATTTAAGCCATTAAGGTTTTTTGTTTTGTTTTAATTTTTACTTATTTATTTGAGAGTGGGCACGAGCAGGGCAAGGGGCAGAGGGAGAAGCAGACTCCCTGCTGAGTGGGGACCCTTACACAGGGCTTGATCCCTTGGTGGACTCCAATAAATGGTAAGAAATCAACAATTGAGCCCTAACTCAATATGAGTTACCTTGGAAGACAGTCAGAAATTTTTGTAGTGAGATGTTTAAACAAAGGCATGGTAGTGCTGGAGTAATTGAGTTAAATCTGCCACTTAAATTTTGAACAAGTAAAAAATTGGCATAGTGGTATCATCCAAGAAAAAGTAATTTCTTAAGGAAAGACAAATATTTGTGAAATGACAGAATTACAAAGAAGTTTTAATAAAACTGGAGTTCTTCAAGTATCCAACAAAAGAGTATGAACATAGAGGCAAAAGCAATTTGTATAAGCAAAGTGTAACTGTTATCTAGTCATCCTCTGAAGTGATGCAAAAGAAAAATACATCTAAGAAAAAAATGGATCAGAATTTGAATTTTACCTCTGCCTCCTATCCAATGGGTGACTTAGGCAATAGGTTTTTCAACTCCTCTGAATTTCATTTTTTTCTTATCTTTTAGAAATAATGGCACTTACTACAATGAGCTGCTGTGTGGATTGAATGACAAGTATTACATATAGTGCCTAGAACACAGTAAATGGTAGATTTTCTCATTCCATGTTCCCATGGGAATCCAAGGCTTGAACATGGACAACTTGATAAAATTTGACTTGGGGATCTGTTTTTTTTTTTAAATATTTATTTATTTAATCATGAGAACAGAGAGAGAGAGAGACAGAGACAGAGACACAGGCAGAGGGAGAAGCATGGGGATCTGGTTTTGAACTTACATTTTGAGCAGAAGTATCAGACTTACCAAATTCTATATTAAGAAGTAAGGTGAGTTGGAAAGGAGATTCCCAGATTTAGTGAACTATAGTCTTCACAAGTCCTCACAATATCTATGGCAATATAAGGCACAAGCCCTCTCCTCTATATCCTTTTATATCTATATAAAGTAGAAAATTTGTAAAGGTCTTTTTAAAAAGTGAGAATTTTTCCCCAAAGCGCAGTTGGAGCCAGATAAGGAAGCCACTATTTTAGAGAAAGGAAAAAAAAAAAACAAAAACAAAAAAAACAAATCCCCAAACCAAAACAAACAAACAAAAAAACAAACAAAATAAAACAAACCAAACAAAAAACCCCCAAACCAAACCAAAACCTTCCTGAAGGTAAAGGTAAAAGGAAAGGACTGCAAAATCCAATCTCTGGCTCTTGTCTATTGTCATCTGTTCAACCTTAAAAACAAAACAAAGTAAAATAAAATGTCAAATAATGTCCTATTGAACATGTTTCTAAGCCAGAGGATCTATACAGTAATTTGTCCCTCTTTCTTCTTTTCTTGCACAAAGGAAACTCAAAAGGATCAATAAAGTGCTAGATTGCTAGTGCTAGAAAATCAGTCAACTCACTCTTACCAAATGACCAAACCTCTATAGGTCCCTCAGTATTTAATGAACTCCTTCTTTCACCTACTCTGTTCTGCTTTTTGGACACTCACTGTTCCTCCAGTGCAGCCTGCTGCAAACACACAGTGCCACTCTGTAGAAGTAGAAACCCCAATGAGGAACTTGGGTTGGTGCTTGCAACGGCTGTTCATGGAGGGACAGGGAGGGGTCCTACACCAACTCTTAGAATGCTGTCATTCTCTGTCTTCACCACCAAGTTCCTTATTGTGGTTGTGCCTTACTTGTAATGATGTTGAATACAAGAGACAGCATTTGAGATAGTTGTCATGTTCCCAGCCCTATCAATGGCTCATGCTGACCAAGTAACCTTGTTTTGTATCATGTGACCACTTCTCTCTATACTCTGTGGCCACAGCTAATTGAGGCCAGTTGGGCCCCTGAATGACAAACAACATAGTCTGGCCCATGTCCTGTGAAATGCCTTTTATTTTGTATATTGCAAGCACTTCCTGCCAAAAGCCAACAGCTGGCTTTTGGAAGCAGACCCTCTCTGTGTGCTAGGAGTATTATTTTTGCATAATTTTTTAGTTCTATGGATATAAGTCAAATATCTATCAACTTTTCTTGGGAAATTCAATGCAAATACTCACACAAGGAAGATGTATGTTGAGTGTGTTATTTAGAGCAGCAAATTGTTATATCTTGTAGGATAACCTTGTCCCTGCAAACAATATTAAAGACATTTCCCCCCTTATCTGGAATTAGAAAAGCCTAAAATTAAAAACACTGCTTTGAAGAAATAGATAGATGTATCTGTCCAAGTAACTAAAAATAGAAGATCAGAACTAAAGACAACCACAATTATCCAAATGAACTTTAATGTTTGGTCATAATCCTATATGTGAATATTATTAAAAACGGAATTGTTCATATTCTGGAAAATGTAATTCTCATTATTTTAGGAGGATCCTTCTGGTGAGAGCCTAACTAAGGAAAGGACATCCTAAAGGTGAGGGATAAAGACAATGTGTGCTCCTACCTTCAATCATCCTGGAAAAAAGTAAATTCTGGAACATAAAATGAGAACACTGTGGGAAACATAAAAGCAATGCTCCTCCCTGAACCTTGGGAATTTGAGGAATGGAATCTTAGGGAGGAAAAATTTAATCAATGGTACTTTAGCATGAATTAGTCTGCTTTTCCATGGGGGTAGGATAATGTACAGCTTCTAAACACTGTGCCAAGGCATTCCAGTGCCAGCACTAAGGTGAAGCAAACAAGGCAACCAGGAAACATCTCAGGAGGCGCGCGCTCTCTCTTAGGGTTGTGCAAGTGCATGGTTGGTATCACAGGGTTCAGTATCTTCTGAAATTTTATGCTCTTGGCACTTTGCTTGCTTCACCCTAGTCCTGGCTCGGTGTAGCACTCTGGATTACTGGGTAATGAATTATGGCAAACCAATTCACAGTTGCGGGAGCTTAACGGCAGAATATGGAAAGATCCAGCAAGTTAAAAATGAGAGCAGATGCTCAGAATTCTAATCTCTGAAAGGATCAGAACATGCCAACCCAAAATATGCCACTTTTGCATATTGATTATTTTGAGCTGAAGGCACCTGAAAAATGGAAGATTCAGGAAGGGCTCTCTCTACTACATTTCTCTCTCTACTACCCGTTGACTTCTTCACCCTTTCTACCTAAAAACAGACCATAAAGTTTCCCATTAGAAAGGTACTCTAGGGGATCCCTGAGTGGCTCAGTGGTTTAGTGCCTGCCTTCTGCCCAGGGTGTGATCCTGGAGTTCCAGGATCGAGTCTCACATCGGGCTCCCTACATGGAGCCTGCTTCTCCCTCTGCCTGTGTTTCTGCCTCTCTCTCTCTCACTGTGTGCCTATCATAAATAAATAAAAAAGAAAAAAATTAAAAATAAATAAATAAATAAAAAATCTTTAAAAAAAAAAAAAAAAGAAAGAAAGAAAAGAAAGGTACTCTACCAGGAAGAGGCATCTCATCATCAGAGGCAAGGGATCAATGCCAAAATGGATCTGTACAAATCTACTAAAATAACCCTTAGCTTCTTTTAGTTCCCTCATATATCCTATTCACTTCCTCACAACTTACCACTCCTAAAAACCTAAACTCTCCTTTGTCTTGTCACTTCACAAATTTATCATTTTTGTTTGTTTGCTTTTAAAAATGTATATAAGCTCTTGATCCTAACCTGCTTCTTCAGGACTTTGGTTTCCCTATAAAGGCTCCAAGTTCATGTTTAAAAAACTACATAATTAAAATTTTTTTTTCTCCTTTTAATCTATCTTATGTCAGTTTAATTCTCAGGTACAGCTACAGAACCTAAGAAGGTGGATGAAAGAATTTTCTTTCCCTATAGGGGCCATGAGTATGTTGAAGAGAACAATGAAAGTTTGAGTAAACAGAAAATGCAAGTTGGAAAAAAGAGAAAGGGTGAGGAAGTCAACGGGTAGTAGAGAGAGAAATATATACACAGAGTAGTCAGTCATGTCACATTAGACAGATAATTCTTTAATTTCAACTGCTGAGGACCCTAGAGCTGTTTTGGATTCTGCATGACCATCTAGCCCCATGGAACCCAGCCCTACTATGGCTTCTGCCATTCGTGAGCGAATCTTTCTGTGGCAAGCTGCAGAAAATGGCTCTAACTTAGGCAGGAGGAAATTTATTCAAAAGGCATTAGGGATATCATCAAATTGACAGGAGCGGGCAGAGTCATGCGTGAGAACTGGTGGGAACCCAGACAGCCCTGGAGACAACGTGGTCTCAGTGGCAGGAAAGATCTGGTCAGGATGTGTAATACAGACAGTCAAATTTGATTATTGATAGCTATAGTCTGCTATCTCTACAGTGCTACATTCAAATTCCAGGGTAGAGGGGAGTATGGGATGCCCTAGCTTAGCTGGGGTCAAAGGCCTGCCCTCCATCCTCCTAGCTTACATCACAAGCCAAGCCCCACATAATTGTTCTATCGAATTAGGTTGAAGAGGCAATGGGGGAAAAGGAAATTGGGGCACAAAGAAAGTGAAGAGATGAATTTTGCAACGCCAAAACAAGAACTGTCCACTGCCCAGCAGCATAGATTTTTATCTTTTCAGGGGCTCCCATAGACCTTCCCACGTGCCTGAGATTCAGGTCTTTTTATTCCTGTGAGTATCATTACCCCAGCTATCCCATAACTGTTACATGAGTGATTCTCAGTCCCTTGTAACCAAAACAGCTGAGGCAAATTGATGAAGAAGACTGTGCTGTTTTGCTTTTTGTCTGTCTCCTACAGAAATTATTAAAACCTCTCTTTAAAAAACTCTACACTTCCTTCTTCAGGAGGTTTTTGGTTCTGCTAGATACTTTAGTCTTTACTGTCAGCTTTCTCTTGGGATATTTTTCACATGGAAAGGTGTGATGAGAAAAACAACTTTTGTTTTTCTAAGTTGCTACCTAGACATTTTAGAGTATGATAACCTTACTCACACTGAGTCTGAACGTTTAGATAAAGATTTAAGTCTAGGATTCCCACCATAAATTCCCATATTCTTGTTCCAGGGCACCCTTTAAAATAACCACTTAGAAAAAAATCAGATCAAATAACCACTTAGAGTTACGGCTATGAAAAGTTAGTGACCTCTGTCCCAGCCACGCTCTGAGTAACTGTTACATGCTACCCTGCTCTCTATCTCCTGCTTGTCCATCTGTAATTCCAGAATATTATCATCAGTCATTTCCTGTTCTCCTCTCTTCTTAACCTTTGATGATTACTAATCTAACTATCTCTAGAATTTGCTTATTCTAGACATTTCGTATAAATGGGATCATAGGATATGTGTGACATTGTGTGTCTGGCTTCTTTCACTTAACATAATCTTTTTGAGGTTCATTCATGTAACTTGGATCAACATTTATTTATTTTTATGGGTAAACAATTTGCCATCATATGGATACATCACAATTTATCCACGCATAACGATAGATATTTGGGTTGTTTCCACTTTTTGGCTATTACGAATATTGCTGCTATAAAAATCATGTACAGGGACACCTGGCTGGCTCAGTCGGTAGAGCATGCCAATCTCAATATCATGGCTGTTAATTCAAACCCTACACTGGGTATGAAGCCTTTTTAAACAAATAAAATAATGTACAAATTTTTGCATCAGCATATTTTCTTTTTTTTAATTTATTAAATTTATTTTTTTTCATATTTTCAATCCTATTTGGTATCTATGGCATATAATTACTGGGTCAAACAGTAATTCTATGGATAACATTTTGAGAAACTGACACACTGTTTTCCGGAGTGCCTAGAGCATGAGGGTTCCATTTCACATCCTCAACAGCATTTGTCTATCATTTTTATATTAACCATTCTAGTGAGTGTGAAATGGTACCTCATTGTCGTTTAGTTTTGCATTTCCCTAATGGCTGATAATGTTGGGCATCTTTTCATGTGCTTATTGGCCATTTGTGTAACTTCTCTCGAGAAATGTCTTTTTTTTTTTTCTCGAGAAATGTCTATTCAAATCCTTTGCCCATATTTTAACTGGATAATATTTTTATTGTTTAGTCAAAAGTGTCCTTTATGTATTCTGGATACTGGTGTCTTATCTGTGATTTGCAAGTGTCCTTTATGTATTCTGGATACTGGTGTCTTTTTTTTTTTTAATTTTTATTTATTTATGATAGTCACAGAGAGAGAGAGGCAGAGACACAGGCAGAGGGAGAAGCAGGCTCCATGCACCGAGAGCCCGATGTGGGATTCGATCCCGGGTCTCCAGGATCGCACCCTGGGCCAAAGGCAGGCGCCAAACCGCTGCGCCACCAGGGATCCCTGGATACTGGTGTCTTATCTGTGATTTGCAAGTGTCCTTTATGTATTCTGGATACTGGTATCTTATCTGTGATTTGCAAATATTTTTTCCCATTTTGTTTCTGTTTGTTTGTTTTTAAAGATTTTATTTATTCCTGAGAGGCACAGAGAAAGAGAGAGAGAGAGGCGCAGAGACACAGGCAGAGAGAGAAGCAGGGAGCTCAATGTGGGACTGGATCCCGGGACTCCAGGATCACGCAGGGAGCTCAATGTGGGACTGGATCCCGGGACTCCAGGATCATGCCCTGGACCAAAGGAAGGCAGGCGCTAAACCGCTGAGCCACCTAGGGATCCTCCCACTTGGTTTGTTATTTCACTTCCTTCACATTGAAGCACAGATGTTCTTAATTTCTTTCTTTCTTCTTTCTTTTCTTTCTTTCTTTTCTTTCTTTCTTTCTTCTTTCTTTCTTTCTTTCTTTCTTTCTTTCTTTCTTTCTTCTTTCTTTCTTTCTTTCTTTCTTCCTTTCTTTCTTTCTTTTTCTTTCTCTTTCTTTCTTTTCTTTCTTTCTTTCTTTCTTTCTTTCTTTCTTTCTTTCTTTCTTTCTTTTTTTTAGATTTCATGTATTTATTTGACAGAGAGAGCACAAGCAGGGGGCGTGGCAGAGAGAGATGGAGAAGCAGGCTCCCTGTTGAGTAGGGAGCCCAAGGCGGGGCTTGATCCCAGGACCCTGGGATCATGACCAGAGCCAAAGGCAGATGCTTCACCAACTGAGCCACCCAGGTGCCCCACAGATGTTTTTTAATTTTGATGATGTTCAATATATTTTCTTACTTGGTTGCTTGTGCTTTGGGCGGCATACCTAAGAAATCATTGGCTAATCCAAGGTAACAAAACCTTACACTAATTTTTCTTCTAAAAGTTTAAGTTTCAGCCTTTACATTTATGTCTTTGATCCATTTTGAATTAACTTTTGTATGTGGTGTGAGGTGGAGATCTAAATTCACTCTTTTGTAGAAAGATATCTAGTCTGCAGCCATACCACCCTGAATGCACCCGATCTCATCTGTAGGAAGATATCTAGTTGTCCCAGCATCATTTGTAAAAAAGAGTATTTTCCCCCATTGCCTTGTCTTGGTAGCTTTGTTGAAAATCAAATAACTGAAAATATAAAGGTTTACCTCTAGACTCTCAATTCAATTTCATTAACCCATATTGCTATCTTTATATCAGTGTCACACTATCTTGATTACTGTAGCTTTGTAGTGTTTGTCCTCCAATTTTGACCTTTCTTAAAGTTGTTTTTGCTACTCTAGGTCCCTTGCTATTCCATGTGAATTGTAGGATTAACTTGTCAATTTCTGCAAAAGAAAAACTGCTGGGGATTTTGATAAGGATCATACTGAATCTATAGATCAATCTGAGTATTGCCATCTTAACAATATTAAATTTTCTAATCTGTGAACACATCTTTGCATTTATTAGGTTTTCTTTAAGTTCTTTCAAAAATCTAATAATTAAAAAATTATTTATAAGTATTTTTGATGCTACTATAAACAAAATTTTTTCTTAATTTTATTTCTCAACTGTACATTACTGATATATAGAGTACAATTAATATTTGTAAATTGAACTGTTATGAAACTTTGGTGAATTAATTAATTTCTTAGTTTTAATGGATTCCTTAGTATTTTCTTTTTTTTTTTTAAGATTTTATTTATTTATTCATGAGACAGAGAGAGAGAGAGAGGTAGAGACACAGGCAGAGGGAGAAGCAGGCTTCAAGCAGGGAGCCCATCATGGGACTCGATCCCGGGTCTCCAGGATCACACCCTGGGCCGAAGGCAGATGCTCAACCACTGAGCCACCCGGGCTGCCCCTCCTTAGGATTTTCTATATAGAAGAATGTGTTCTCTGAAAGTATAAGTTGTGCTCCTTCTTCCTTTCCAATATGGATGCCATTTATTTCTATTTTTTGCTTAACTGCCCCTACTAGACTCTTCAGCACAATGTTGAATAGAAGTGGAAACAGCAAACAGCTTTGTCTTATTCCTGATCTCAGGAGAAAGCTTTAAATCTTTTACCATTATGTACGATATTGGCTGTGGTCTTATCAAATTGAGGAGATTTCCTTCTATTTTTAGTTTGTTGAATATGTTATCAGAAATATTGAGATGATCATATTTTTTTTAAACATTATTCTATTAATGTGGGTATTACATTGAGTTTTGTATGTTAAACCAACCTTGCATTCTTGGGATAAGTCCCACTTGTTCATGGTATATTATCCTTTATATGCTATGCTACTGGATTTCCTTGCAAATGCACAAATATGTAGCTAGTATTTTACTGAGGATTTTTGTGACTATATCCATCAGGAATATTAGTCTGTTCTTTTGTTTTGTTTTGTTTTGTTTTCCTTGTGACGTCTTTGGTTTTGGTATTAGGGTAATACTAGCCTCACAGAATGATTTGGAAAGTGTTTCTTCCTCTTCTATTTCTTCAAAGAGTTTGGAAAAATCCTAATAATACAACTAAGGCCAAGAAAATGAAAGACTGTTTTATGCTAAATAATTCTACCCTTCTAGGTTATAATATAAAATATTACATACAAAGATGGACTTTAATGGACAAAGTAATAAATATTTAAAAGACAAAAATCAAGCCAACAAGTTTTGTATCAGATGAAGTTTACCCACACATAAATTTTCTAGAAATAATTTATTGAAGCTATATCACATTTATTTTTAGACTAATGATTATTGTGTTTGTAAAATGGAAATATAGTTATGTTCTCTGAAAAACATTCAAGCAACAGAGCAACATTAATAAAGTAAAATAATCCTTTCATCTAGAAATAATCATTGTAATATTTGGTGAATATCACTTTAGAGTATGCTTGATATCACAGCTATTCAATTCTATATTTAACTGTACTCATTGTTTACTTCGTCCCTTTATCTTACCTTCTCTGAAATTTCATGGATATATGGGTTTAATTGAAAGTAATTTTTTTTGTACTCCTGGGTACTGTGATTCCTAAGTTAGTTTATGCTTAGGAATATAAATATGCTTCCTTATATGCAAACAACTTGCCTGTGTAGTATTCTTGTCTTCTTTTTTTTTTTAAGATTTTATTTATTTATTCATGAGAAACACACACACACACACACACACACAGAGGCAGAGACACAGGCTGAGGGAGAAGCAGGCCCCACGCAGGGAGCCCAATGTGGGACTCAATCCCGGGACTCCAGTATCATGCCCTGGGCCAAAGGCAGGCACTAAACCACTGAGCCACCCAGGGATCCTGTATTCTTGTCTTCTATTTCAATTTTCTAAATAGTGCTCTATCTTCTGGCTTGCATATTGCTGTTGAAATCAGAGCACAATCCAATTTTCCCCTGTTACAGATGATCTTCTGTGTGGTTGCCTGAAGAACATTCTTTAATCCTTAATATTCAATTTAATTTGACAAGTTTCATTTCAGGCCAATCACTCATACCACTTTTCAGAAACAAGCTGGGCCCTTTAATTAGCAGATTCAGTTTCTTAAATATTTTTTTTCCCACTTGCTACATTTTTAGGCTTACTCTTTTAGGGTTATTAATTAGTCTTATGTGGACAATGTCTTCTAGAATGACTAACCTCTCTCTAACTGCTTTAACATTTGTTTTCTTCTCCTCTGTCATTGTATTGATTAATTAAGCTTTCTCTTGTGTTAGAATCTCATTTCAGTTGTGTCCATTCTGTTTCTTGCTATCTTACATTAATCTGTTAGATGAAAGTTGGTGTTATTTTGGCCCTTGAATTGCTTTCTTAACTCTGCGATTTCCTTTTCCATCTCCTATTGTCATTTTATCTGGTGTTCAAGCTCTTGCTTTATTAAGTTAATATCTTATTAAATTTTCTTTAGTTGTAGAATATCATGAACATTTTAATTCTGTTCCTTAGTATCGAATATGCATAGTAATTTAAATAGTCACAAATGTTGCTTCTTTTTTTTTTTGTTAAAGATTTTATTTACTTATTCATGAGAGAGAGAGAGAGAGGCAGAGACACAGGCAGAGAGAGAAGCAGGTCCCATGCAGGGAGCGACGACATGGGACTCGATCCTGGGACACCAAGACCACACCCGAAGCCGAAGGCAGGCGCCAAACCACTGAGCCACCCAGGGATCCCCCAGATGTTGGTTTTTATTTATTTATTTTTTTTAAATTTTTTTTTTATTTATTTATGATAGTCACACATTGAGAGAGGTGGAGACATAGGCAGAGGGAGAAGCAGGCTCCATGCACCAGGAGCCCGATGTGGGATTCGATCCCGGGTCTCCAGGATCGCGCCCTGGGCCAAAGGCAGGCGCTAAACCACTGCGCCACCCAGGGATCCCCAGATGTTGGTTTTTAAACATTCCTCCATCCCTCTAAACTTTTTGTTGGGACCAATGAAAGCAAGTGGCCTGTCAAAACCAGAAAAGGTAAGGAAACAGATTCTCCTCCAGAGCCTCCAGAAGTATCACGCCCTTCTGACATCCACCCAATTTAGACTCAACCTCCAGAAATGTGTGATAATAACTATGTGTTCATTTGTTATTAAAGCCACTAAGTTGGGGCACCTGGGTGTCTCAGTAATTGAGCATCTGCCTTTGACTCAGGGTGTGATCCTGGGATCCTGGGATCGAGTCCCTCATTGGGCTCCCTGTAGTGAGCCTGTTTCTCTCTCTGCCGATGTCTCTGCCTCTCTCTGTGTGTCTCTCATCAATCAACAAATCTTAAAAAATAAATAAAGCCACTAACTTTGTCATTATTTGTTACAGCAGCAATAGAACATCTAAGTGAAGATCGACATAGAGTAAGATCATTATGAGACATAGCAAAGAAAATCTACAGGCCTTGCCTAATGCAAAAACAAGAGGAATCAGAACTGGATCAAAACAAGCAATATGTAGATAAACACTGAGTAAGAGTTTTGCCATTTCTCATAATGAGAAGGGAACTGGACATTTCTACGGAAATTCACTATGTTTTTGTTATAGTTTGATGTATGTGTTAGTTAGGGTCCTCCAGAGAACAGAACCCATAGGAGTTTTGTCTATGTGTTGTGTGTTTTTAAGGAACTGTCTCATAAAATTGGGAGTGAGAGTGGACTGGCAAGTCTGAAGTCTGTAGGACAGGCTGGCAGACTGAAAATTCAGGTAAGAGTTGAGTTGCAATTTTGAGAACTCTTTAGGGCAGCAGGCTAGAAACTCAGGCAGCATTCCTATATTACAGGCTTCAGGAGAATTTCTTCTTCATTAGGCACCAGTTTTTGCTCTTAAGACCTTGAACAGATTAGATGAGACCCACTCATATTATGGAAGATAATCTGGTTTATCCAAAGTCTACTGAATTAAATGTTAATCACATCTAAAAAATACCCTTACATAACATTTAGACTGATGTTTTGACCAAACATCTATGCACCATAGCCTAGCCAAGCTGACACATAAAATTAATCATCACAATGTACGTAAGTATGTTTAACTGTCTAGTAGAATATGCTCATTCATTATCAACAAATTCTTTGTTGTGTTCATGAACTTGCTTTATTACTGTTCAGACCTAGTTTTTTAAGGAATCCACGGCCCCAAGAATCTCTTCCATCTTCAGTTTGGGTGAGAATGTTCATGAAAGTTTTTGAATTATGTACAGCATTTTGAGTGGATACATGTTCGTGCATTTTTTCTGGGGGAGCGATCCCGAGCTTTCACCATTTTCTCAGAAGTCTAAAAGGGTCTGATACTGGCCAAGAAAGGTATGAGCCCCTATAGACAGACATCTAAACTGAGTGAATCATTTTTGACATTTGAAGGTGGGTTTCTGACGTCTGAACGATCAGCGCCCTTACAGACTTCTCTCAGAGTTGCTTATTACATAAATACAAAGTCCTCACCAACTGCAAATAATAGAGTAAATATATCTTTGCTTTCCAACAAGGTTTGTCATCTCTTACTGTATTACAACTGAGATGGAATGGTCCTAAATGAGTGTCTCAGAAGCAAGTTTCTTGGTCATTACAGTTTTATGGATGAGTTATTTAGTTAACACATACTAAGGAGTGAACAGCAGTGAGGAGCCTTCCAAATTCTTAGAGAAAGAGGGGCACCTGGGTGGTTCAGTTGGTTGAGCATCCGACTTTTGATTTTGGCTCAGGTCATGATCTCAGGGTCATGAGATTGAGCCCTGTGTTGGCTTCTGCACTCAGCAGGGAGTCTCCTTGAGATTCTCTCCCTCTTTCTACCTCTGCTTCTCCCGATATCACCTTCACTCTTGCTTTCTCTCTCAAATAAATAAAATCTTTTAAAAACCCAAATTCTTAGAGAAAGAATTCCCACCCTCTGAACCCTAAACTTATCAACTCAGCACATATGAGAAGCCAGAAAAATGTCTCCAAGGCCCTAAGGGCAGTTGTGTCCCTTAAGTGAATGAATCAATGAATAGGGGAAACTAGTATTTAAAGGAGTTCTGACTACAAAGTGGCTGCACAAGGGAATTTCTAGGATAATGGAACTCTTCTGTATGATACTGTAGTTGTAGACCTATGATTTATGTATTTGTCAAAACTCACAAAATCATACATCACAAATAGTGAACATTTTTGCATGCAAATAAAAAAAATGAACCAAAATCAATCAGGACATCCAAGGATCTCAGGACAGAATGCAGACAGTGACAAATGAATCTGACTGTATTACAAATATATGACATAACCTCACTGAAGGAAGTGGGGGAAAACAGAAGGTGACTTAAGTAACTTTGGAAAACCATGTTTAGATTCGATACTTAAAAGCTAAAGAGAAAAAGAACATTATAAACACTATACTCTATTTGGTAAGGGTCAGTATATCTGAAGCTGATTTATTTGTATAGGGTAAGATAAATAAATTACAGACAATGGGAGTCAGATTTCTCACTTCAGAGAAAGAAGTTAATCAAGAAGAGGCTAGGATGAATCCTGTAGTATTAGAATTGGAAAAAAAAAAGAATTGGAGATATCTATATGAACTCATGTTTATCTTAATATATATTCAGATAGATACAGAAATATAAATGTGTATTTTTACAGATGTTAATATCTATGTGTATGTGCATGTGCACATATGAGTGCAAACACACATGCACACACACACTTATTTGCTAGCTCTGGTCCCTGAGTAGGCCTAGAAGCAGTGACACCTTAGTAGCAATGAGCACACCCAGCACCTGAATCTTAGTTCCTAAATAAAATTCTCCAATAACAGGATACAGTAAGTAACCTAAAAGAACTCTCAAAATGGGAAGAATTTGGCCAAAGTTGGAACAATTTGAACAACGTAATGATCGTACTCATTATAATCTAAAGAATAAATACCCACGAGTCCATATTGATGTAAATAAACAATTGAATAAATAAGTAGACAAGTGCCAGAGAAAAAGCAAATTTTCCTTATAGAAGAATTCAGAACAATATTTGTAGATCCCTCTCTGCCCCACTCCAGGAAGTAGATCTGAATTACCCTTTCCTGGGGTATGGGCTAGACTGAGTGACTTGCTTCCAAAGCACAGAATATAGGAAAGAAAAATAGGGAAAAGGCACTTCACCTTTGTGGTAATTTCTCCCCAAACTTAAAACTAGTGTAATCATAAGAAAAACTCAAACTGAAGGACATTCTACAAAGATCTGACCTGTATTCCTCAAAAACATCAACGTCATGAAGAACAGAGAAACTGAGAAACTGCCAAAGATTGGAGAGGATTAACAGGGTAACTAAATGTAACATGGAATCCTGGACTGGATCCTTGAATGGAAAAATGACATTAGTGGAAAAACTGGTAAAATCTGAATAAAGTACATGGTTATTGTTAATCTCT
Source organism: Canis lupus dingo (assembly GCF_003254725.2). Lineage (NCBI taxonomy): Eukaryota > Metazoa > Chordata > Mammalia > Carnivora > Canidae > Canis > Canis lupus. Next base: position 37,016,219 of record NC_064263.1, read on the forward strand.
TAGTTTTAACAACAGTACAGTATCATGATTATGTAAGATGTTAACATTAGGGGGAACTGGATGAAGGTAACCCTCAATACTAACCTTGTATATCTAAAATTATTCCAAAAAGTATAAGTAGGTTCAGCAAAATCTGGTAGAGTGTCTAATACAAGAAAAATGTTCTGTGGGTCAGGAATATTTCCCCAGGCCTGAGCTAGCTAAAATGTATCTCAGGTCCGGGTCCTTTGCCTGAAGATCCCTGCTTACCAACAACTTTTGGATTGCCAATTCTGCCTAGAGGGAGCTGTGGTTCTGGGTAAATGAAAGCATTGAAGAAGTCAAATGAGCATTCTGTCTTTAGAAAGATAAATCTCCTAATTATAAATTAATCAATTAACTGGCATCCAGGCCGATCACACCAACCTCAGAAAATTTAGTTAGGAATCTCTCACTGAGAACCTACTCGTCCCAAGGTCCAAATCTTAGATTCAGGACTAGCAAACCTTAAATTCAGACCCTATCATCTGGTAGGTTCCCTCTGCAATTCCTACCTACCTCCACCCCTTTATCCACATTGTTGTCTTAGCCCATTAGGCTTCCCAGCAGCCAGTAGTAACCTCCAAGAACACCACCCTTGCTTTATACAATAAAACCTATTTCTGATGCCTTAGCATCCCTTTTACTTTCTCAAATAATATGAGTCTCAGTTTTAAAAGTGAGATTCCTTTAGCACCCTTGATATTTTATTAAGTAAAAGTTGTGCATGTATTCCGCAAAAATTAGGGCACAATATCATTAAACAATGACTCTAACATCTAGCCTCTACCAGGTTTTTACGATGTTGAAAGAAAAGAACTTGATTCTCTCCCTCCTAATACAACTAATTTTTCTTTAATCTGTGTACTTCCTTGTGCTTTTCTTTGTCATTATTTTGTTTGAAGGCCTGTGTACCATGAATTGCCACTTCTTTCAAAGATGAAGATAGAAATATGTCATTTGTATTTCAGTTATGAGGTTCTTCCCTTTTTCTCACTTCCAAAACTTTACCTTGAACTTCAAGTTCTTCTGGTCAACATGACTCTAACCTGGTTGTCAATAATATTTAGTAACTATTATAATGGAGAGCATATCTTTACCACTCAAAACTCACCAAACCCTATACTGAAAACTATGTGTTAGTGAGTCAAGCCTAAGAATGAAGAGCATCTTATGTTAACCAGAATGAAAACTAAGTTTGTTGGATAATTGTTTCCTCTCTGTTGTTCATTTTATTACACATAATTTTTTGTGTGATTACTAGTCTTGGCTAGTACTAGATTACTAGAAATGAGAGAGAGAATGCAGGGGAGGGGGGCAGAAGGAGAAGGAGAGAGAGCCTTCAGCAGACTCCAAGCTTAGCACAGAGCCCATCTTGGGACTTGATCTCACAACTCCAACATCACAATCTCGGCAGACACCAAGAGTCAGCAATTAACCGACTGTGCCACCCAGGTGCCCTGGGAAGAGTAATTTTTGACTCACAGAGTTTTTTTCGTATTATTACAGACAAGTCTGGGTTTAAAAATGCTTCACTGTGTGTATTCTCTCCCAGGATTGGGTATAGAGTGGGATATTTCCTTGCCTTTACACTGTGGATGAGCAGTTAACCCCTCCTTGTTCTCCTCTCCTCTGGGAACTGTTCCTAGCCAGGGTCTCAATGCCTCAACTCAGTTTCTCCTTCAGTTCTGGTCCTCATTTCTGTGCTGTGCCCATAGTAATGAGAGAATATTTGCCTGAATTTTGTCATTTACAAAATTCATACTCTTTTTCCATCTTTTTAATATTATCATATATTTCCAACTAAAAATACTTAGTAGACAAAGTTCAGGGGAGAAGATAAGCCTGGATGTTTAAATTTGGGAGTTGTCAGCATCCATATGACATCTAATATACACACTAAATGAAGGCACCAGGGACGCCTAGGTGGCTCAGTGGTTGAGCATCTGCCTTTGGCTCAAGATCCCAGGGTCCTGGGATCGAGTCCCCCATTGTGCTCCCCTCAGGGAATCTGTTTCTCTCTCTGCCTAGGTCTCTGCCTCTCTCTCCGTATCTCTCATTAATAAATAAATAAAATCTTAAAAAAAAAAAAAACAGAAAAAAACGAAGCCACCAGCTTCTGTCCTTATACTAAATTTTAGTAAAGCTCAATTTCTTTTTCATTTCTGCATAAATACATTAAAAATACATGTAATTAGAAGCTCTCATATTTTCCTTCTGCACATGCTTAAGGTACTTGAGCTTTGCTTTACAAAACACTGTTCAGGGACACAGAAATCCAAACACTGAGTTTTATGAAATATACATTTTCAATTTTACAACAAACTGCCATTTTCTTTTAAAAAATGCAATGTACTAACTTATAAGAAGTTAATGAAAGAGTTCTTGTTTCTTCACATCCTTTCGTAAACTTTGTATTATCAGACTTAGTGCCTGTCACTCTGTGAGTTGACCTCTCCCCAAAGGGACCAGATTCCTGCTCTAACTGGCTAGATGAGAAACTCTTATTCTCACCTTAGCAACAGGACTTTAGAGAATAAAGTCCCTGAGAATAAGATATAGTTCCAGAGAAATGAAATTCATTAGTGGGCCAATAATTAGATATGAATTTAATAATTTATTCTCTTTTGATCTCTAGCAAATGTTTTAAACATAATCACATAAAGCTAAGACATTGTCACCAGGAGACCATTAAGCACTACTATCTATTATCTGGCATATAAGTACGGTTTCATTTAAGTATTTGTTGAATGAATAGAAGGAAATGTCATTATATAACCATGAACTAACACAACTAGGTGCCTCTCATGATTCCTGTTTCCTTTCCTTCCCTGACATGACTTACCAGGCCTCATAAGTTGAGACATTTTTTGGTCCTGTCATCTTCTAAATTCCTACTACCATTGCTCAAATTATCACCACCTAAATCTATTCTCATTTCCCATGCTCTCATCTCAAGTCTTTTTCCTTTCAGGCCAACTTCCTTTTTTTTTTTTTAAATAAATTTTTATTTATTTATGATAGTCACAGAGAGAGAGAGAGAGAGAGGCAGAGACATAGGCAGAGGGAGAAGCAGGCTCCATACACCGGGAGCCCGATGTGGGATTCGATCCCGGGTCTCCAGGATCACGCCCTGGGCCAAAGGCAGGCGCCAAACTGCTACGCCACCCAGGGATCCCCAGGCCAACTTCCATATAGCCACTAGAGTTATCTTTCCAAAGCTCAAATAAAATAGCATCAGTCCTTTTTATCAAAAATTCCAATAGTGCATGCCATGCAGGGCTTTTCATAATCTTTCTTTAATCTATTTTCCAACTTCATCTCCTACTACTTCGCATCGAGTACTCCCACCCTCTATCCCACACTTGAGAAAAGTTAAGCTGTTTATCATATTTCAACTTGATGGTTACTCTTTCATGTTATGTGACATTCTACATGCTCATCTTCTGCCTGGAAAATACTCAATTAACATTAATCCTTACCCTTTGGAATTCAAGCCAAATATCTCTTCTGTAAGGCCTTTCTTAAATCCCCAAGGCAGTTGCTGCTCTGTGCTTCCATAGAATATTCTATTGACTCTTCTCATAGCATTTATATTTTATTTTGTTCATCTTTTTTGCCGTCTTGACCAATACTCTTCAGTAGAAACCTAACACAAGCCCATGTAATTTTAACTTTTCTACTAGCCACATTAAAAAGAGTAAAAACAAACAGATAAAAAGAATTTTCATTATATTTTATTTAACCCAATATATCCCAAATATTATCATCTCAGTATGTAACTGATATAAAATCCATTAATGAGGTATTTTAGCTTATCTTTTTGGACTAATTCTTCAAAATCCTGTGTTCTTTGAACTTATAGCATATGGCAATCTGGACTGACCACATTTGATGTGCTCAACAGCCACATATATCTAGTGGCACCCAGGTGGGACAGCTAGTGTGAGCTTCAAAAAGGATCCTATCTTGTTCATTTTTTAATTCCCAGGTACTTGATTTGTAAGATGTGCCTAATAAATATTTGTTAAGTGAATGAATGAATAGATGATAAATATAGCTATCAATGATAAAATGATAGAAAATATTTCAATGTCTCATTCAATTATCAATGATAAAAATAGCTAATGTTGACTGCTTATCATGTGAAAAGGCACTGTGATAAGCAATGTACATCGCTCTCATCAGCAAATGCTTGGTTGGCATTCGGTTGCTCCTTAACAGTCATTAAATAATTATGTAGTCTTGGGTAAGCCACTTAACTTCTTACAATCTCAGTTATTCTATTTGTGAAAGGACAGAGGGTATGAGCAAAGCGACTCAGACCAGTTCTAAAATAGAGGATGGGTAAGAAATTTTAAGAAACAGAGCTGCACAATGGAAGAGCACATGCTTTGGAATTAGACACACTGTGTTAGAATTCCCAATTCCACTATTCACTTATATGCTCTTAGGCAATTTCATTAAATTCCCTAATTTTCCACTTCTTATCTGTAAAATGGAGACAGTAATACTCATCTTGTGAGGTTTGTAAATAACATCTTCAAAGTGTTTGGCTAGAAAATAGGCATTATTATTGGTTCTAGAAAGTCTTTCACTTTTTTCCCTTAAGAGTCAACAATTTTAAAGATTTTATTGATTTGAGAGAGAGAGAGAATGTGTATACGAGTGGTGGGGGGCAGAGGAGAAGGGAAAGGGAAGGGAAGAAAAACCCTCCAGTGGATCCCAAGCTGAGCGTGGAGCCTAACAACATGGGGTTCAATCCCATGACCCCAAGATCATGACCTGAGCTGAAACCAGGAGTCAGACACTTAACCACTGAGTCACCCAGGCATCCCAAGATTTAACAGTTTTAAAGGTGAGCACTTACATAAGGTTTACCATGTGTCAGAAACTGTGCTAAGGGCTTTAAAATATTAACTTATGCAGTTGCATAACACCCCTATGAGATGGGTGCTATTATTGTCATTTCCTCTTTACCCTTGGGAAACTGAAGCACAGAGAGGAAACAAGGTTGCTTAATAATGTGGTGCTAGGATTTTACACCCAGAAGTTCAGTTGCGGTGTCAGGACTCTTAATTACTATGCTTTCTTATTCTCAAGCCAACCATTGCCTAATTCATGAGAAAGAAATCCTACAGGGATCCCTGGGTGGCTTAGCAGTTTAGTGCCTGCCTTCGGCCCAGGGCCTGATCCTGGAGACCCAGGGTCAAGTCCCACATCGGGCTCCCTGCATGGAGCCTGCTTCTCCCTCTGCCTGTGTCTCTGCCTCTGTCTCTCATGAATATATAAGAAAATGAAAATCTTAAAAAAAAAAAAAAGAAACCCTACAAGTGGCTGCTCTAATAAATATTACATTAATTAACTGGTTTTTGTTGTGGAGAAACTAATCTGTGCACTCTGCCCTGGAGAATAAGATTAGAGACTATGTCAAATGTAAATCCTATTTCCTTAAAGAATCATACCTTTGTATTTACTGATAAATTTTTACACATAGGTGTGGTTTGCTGCCTGAAGTTCTTCCTGGTTTGGAACAGGCATCTCCCTAGAAGCTCAAAGATGTTATAGTACTGATCTTAGAGACTTATACAGTTCTCAAAAAGCACCACCCAAAAAACAGGAAACAGGTGAGTCAGAGTCCAGTGGCTTTCACCATGGATGTGCTGTGATGTTAGAATACAGACGATGACCTAGTGATCCCCATTCCTGGGCATCCGCAGCAGTCCTGCTCTGATGTACATACAAAGGGAGTCAATCTCCAAAAAATGAAGAAAAAGTTTAAAAAAAAAAAAAGGAGACAGGAAAACGAAAAGAATAGTTTCCAGGTCTCAGAGTTCTATCGATTTACCACCATCCAAAAATTAGGTCTAAACACTGACAATGCCACCCACAAAAAAGGACAAAACTGACCACCTAATCAGATGAGGAAAGAAACTGGCCAGCAAGATGATTTTTTTCGTAACGATGCTTGAAAAACAGACAACAGATGGTATTTAAAGAAATATTACAAATCCTATTCCTCTTCTTCCCAACACCTGCGAACCACCAGGATACTTTAATCAATAGAGGAGATAGTGAGACTGTAGCGGAGGCAAATTTTACTACTACTTTTTTAGGGTTTTTCAGCCAGGCCCGAGAATTAAACTGTTACAAGACAGGTTAAAAGGAGAAAAGTGTACAAACTTAGATGTTTTATATGACATGGGAGCTCTCATAAGAAAAGGAAGACCCAAAGAAATGGCAAACCCACCAGCTTTTACATTAGGTTGAACAAAAAGGCAATTGTAGAAAAGTAACAAAACTGTATGGGGAAGCTACAGGAAGATAAGTATTATTTTAACGTGTTCTATTATTTATACAGGATTCTCTTGGCTTTCATCCCCTATTGAGGAATGTTCCTGTTTTCCCAGTACAGGGATGGCATCTTTCATACAGGAATGTTTATCTCCTGTTTTTAGGAAGAACGGGGAGATTAGAATGCTCTTCTTTCCATCTGCTCTTTTTTAAGTGCCTTTAGTTCAAAATAGCCCTTGCGGCAAAGTAGCATATTCTGTCTCCTTTTATTCCTCCCCTTTGAAGATGCCCCCAAAAAGATTCATGGCCCACAGTCTGAGTTGGCAGATTATTCTATTTCTCGGTGATTTAGTCTCTCAGTCTTGAGAATAGGTATTTTTGTTTGTTTGTTCAGGAGGTGGTGATGCAGATGAGGGTAGTTGTTCATCTAAGTTAGGTCACCACATGATATGAGCAATCATTTACTGAAGACCATTTTTTTTTTTTTTACAGAAACCAAAGAAAAGCAAATATTAATAGTTGGAAACTTTATTTCTGAGTTCAGAGAACAGCCAGTTGAGAAGATTTCTAGATTTTCTTTAAAAAGATTTATTTATTTTGAGGAAGAAAGTGAGCACCAGAGCAGAGCGGAGGGCAGAGGGAGAGGGAGAGGGAGAGGGAGAGAAATCCTCATGCAGACTCCATGATGAGTGCAGAGCCTACTGGGGCATGATTCCAGGACCCTAAGATCACGACCTGAGTGGAAACTAAGAGTCTGAGACTTAACTGACTGAGCCACCCAGGCGCCCCAGAAAGATTTCTAGATTTAAGCAAGAAGTTTCTCTATATGGTACAATGAGGATGGCAGTTGTAATTTGAGAAATTTCCTGTTTGTAGTTTGAATGTCTCTTGTCGCACTGAGTGTACCAGCGAATTTTCTGAGTGGCCTGCACAGGTAGACATGAAGGTTGTTTTTATCTATGATCTGTTGTGGTGATAAACTTAAGAAATTAAATTTATATCAGCTTTCACTTACAGGACTTTGGGAAAAGGACAGTTTTCATTCTTTGTGATTTCAAGTCAGAAGGTTGGGAGAAAAATGGAATATTAGTTTGGAGAGTTGTGGCTATATACTGGAGGAAACTAGAAAAGTTCAGGATTCAGACCAGTTTATAGCTAGATAACACAACCTCAAAGACAATGAATAGGGTTAGAATCTTAATTATAAGGGTATTTTACAGTTTTTCACTGAAATGTAATTTTCTCTCACCATATTTATTGAATATAATTACAGTAAGACTATTTTGTTTGTAAAATAAGTTTAGTCTCATTAAACTTGGCCTAATTATTTATATAAGTGCACCAAGAATAGAATTTATCACATAAAGTCCATTTTGTTGGAACTTTTAATAGGGAATCTTAGATTAAACCTTAAAAGCCATTTGAGGCTAAAAAATCAAGCCAAGAATGCACCATCAGACTTTGTCTATAGCATCCATAGATTTGGGTGAATTCCTCTCTTTTCAAGGCACCCAATGGATCTTAAGTTTCTTGGGCCTACTGGAAAGTAAACTTCCCTACTCACTGTAGGGATAGGGATCCTGTAAGCAATGATTGGGCTGGTATTTCAAGAGGCTTTATAAGCATTGACTCCATAGTCAACCATAGTTCCTTAAATGCATCTGGTTACATTATTTTTAAGATTTTATTTATTTATTTATTTGAGAGAGAGTGAGACAACAGGGAGAGGAGTAGAAGAGGAAAGAATCTCAAGCAGATTCCACATTGAGTGTGAAGCCCAATTCAGGGCTCCATTCCATGACCCCAAGACCATGACCCAAGCCAAAAACAAGAGCTGGATGCCCAACCCATGGAGCTACCCAGGCATCCCTCCATCTGGTCACATTTAAGTCTATGTACCTTGTTGTCAAGCATGACATTATAATCAAAGCCTTGATAATATAACAAAGTTTCCAATTGTTGCAAAGAAAACAGATTGTTTTAAAAAAGATTTTATTTATTTATTTGAGAGAGAGAGGGAGGGAGAGAGTGGGAGAGCACAAGCATTGGAGAGGGAGAAGCAGGCTGCCCATCCAGCAGGGAGCCCGATGCAGGGCTCGATCCTGGGACCCTGGGATCATGACCTGGGTCAACAGCAGTTTCCAAATTCTTGAGGGATCAGATAGGCAGAAAAAGATAAATATTTTAATTTTTGTTTACCAAGGGATAGTCTATCAAATTGAGAGAAGTTATAGATAGCTTAAGAAAAAGAGAAAATAGGTTTTCTTTTTTTACTTTAAAAAGATTGTATTTATTTATTTATTTATTTAGAACATGTATGAGCAGGGGAGGGGCAGAGAGAGAGAGAGAGAGAGAGACAGAGAGAGAGACAGAGAGAATTCCAAGCAAACTCCATGCTGAGCATGGAGCCTGATGTGGGCTCAATTCCAGGAGCCTGAGATCATGACCTGAGCAGAAGGCAGTTGCTCAACCAAGTGATTGACCTAGGAACCACTCTTTTATGAGAGAGAGAGAGTGGTGTGTGAGCAAGGGAAGGGGCAGAGGAGGAAGGCGAAAGAAAATATTAAGCAGGCTCCAGGCTCAGCACAGAGCCCAACATGGGGCTTTAACTCATGACCCTGAGATCATGACCTGAGCTGAAATTGAGAGTCGGACACTCTACTGACTGATCCACCCAGGTGCTCCAGAATTCTAGAAATTCTTATCCAGTTTAGTGTTATGATCTTAGAGTTATCAGAAATCTGTGTTCTAGAGTACTTGTCAGGGTCCTTTCCATGGATCTCTTTAAAAATGAAGTATTTTTGCCTGCAGTTGATTGTAAATGTTCTCAGGGAACAATGAAGAGTAAGACAAAAATGATCTATGAATGACAAAAGACTTAAAAATAGCCGTGGTTACAGATCTGGTGAGAGTTCACTATTAAAAAAGTGATACAATTAACAAGAACATTTGGTTATTTCTGTAGACATGCAATGTTTTCAAATAATAATTGGAATTTCAGCTGATTATACAGGCAGTAAGGATACTGACAGATTTCTAGGAATTCTGTACAATTTTTGAAATATTGGTAACATTTACTCATACAAATATGACTTAAAGGAAGTTAATTATCATTTTTATTTGACAACGTTTCCCATATAATATCACATTTCAAATAAGCTATTAGTTTAATTTCTTTTTATTAGGATAGAGAACAAATCTTTGAGATCATTGAGGGACCCTCTGAGAAATTCCAAAATTAGTTCAATGTCAAAAGATTCATTTTGAATTTGATTTTGGGAAATTTATTAAAAATGTTTAAAGGTTTAGAGCTCCCCTTGACATGGTGTTGAGGTGGCAGCCAGCAGTCCAGCTTTGTGCCTGGCTGCCTGACTTCTTCCTGCTACTGCTTTTCAGGGATAAGACAATTAAGACCTAGGTCAAATCTCCTTTCCAAGACTGCCTTCCAAATTTATTTGTTTATTTTTAGAGAGAGAGTGCAAACAGGTGCGGGGTGAAGGACAGAAGGAGGAGGAGAAGAAAAGAATCTCAAGCAGGCTGCCTGCTGAATGTGCAGCCTGAGGTGGGATTCAATCTTGTGACCCTGAGATCATGACCTGGGCCAAAATCAAAAGTTAGATGCATAATCAACTGAGCCACCCAGGTGGCCCTGAAGGAAAGTCTTAGTTATCATTGTTATTTTCATAGACAATATTACAAAAATCATTGGCATATAATGAGGTGATCCAAAACCCTAAAATGTAGGAAAGATTGTAGAGTAGTACCAAGGAGTTAATGAAAATATTGTTATATGATTAGATTTTGTGATATTTGTGTGGCCATCTTTTAAAACTTAAAATTTTTTGTGATTTTTATTCTCCACTTGATCTTAGCCAAAAGGCTGAGAAGTGATGTGTGATTTTTGTTCTCATTTTTAATATTCACCTATTACCTAAAAAAAAAAAAAATCTAAGTTTAAAACATTTGATTAGGTAGTATCCCAATGACAAAATACTTAGCTATCTATCTAATTAAAGTGACAATTAAAAGATTTTAGAGGTACATACAGAAATTGGAAGAAAACAAACAAACAAAAAAACCCTCTCAGCTTCTTTAATATTGAAGACTCAGTTTTCCTAAGCAATCAAAAACCTGATAAAGACCATGTGAAGCACAGGGAATTATTTTGATAAGAATAGAATCTTTATTTCCTTGGCAGATAATACAAAAGGTAAAGAAAAATTTTTATAATCTCTTATTAAAAGCAGACCAATAGGGATCCCTGGGTGGCTCAGCGGTTTGGCACCTGCCTTTGGCCCAGGGCACAATCCTGGAGTCCCAGGATTGGGTCCCACGTTGGGCTCCCCACATGGAACCTGCTTGTCCCTCCTCCTGTGTCTCTGCCTCTCTCTCTCTCTATGTCTATCATAAATAAATAAAAATAAATCTTTAAAAAAAATAAAAGCAGACCAATAGTCTAAGAAACTGTCATTTTAATGGGGAGAAAATTAAACTTATTTTGTATAAGTATATTATTGAGCTAATTTTTAAAAACTCTTATAAATTACCCATTTAATTTGGGCCAGCTTTGACCTTGCAACATGAAATTTCTTTTCTACAAATCTGCAATTTCCTACACCCATTTAGATTTTGTCTTATTCCTTTTTCTTATTTTGGAACATTTAGTTATTTTGCTTTAGGACAAAATTACTTCCTACTTTTCTTAACAAAAACACATTCTGCCTTCATCATATACTCTTTATAAAAAAACACACCCCACTCTACTATACTTTGTACACACAGTTTTTTTTCCTTTGCTGTTTTTATTTTTAGTAGTTTTATTTTCATATATAGATTATAAACATTACAGATTACAAATTTTAACCATTTAGTAACCTTTATTTTCCAGTGAAAATTAGGGAGCAGGCAATTGTGAACTATTATATACTAGCATCCTCTAATAGCTTAGTAAATATATAATTACATAATACATACACGTAATTACAGATATTTATAATTGTTAAAGACTAATATGCTTTTTCACAGTATAGTTTTTTAAATGGGGTAAATGATATGTTTACAAACAGACCCAAATATCTTTTTGCTTTCTATAAAAATTAAGAAACCAAAACCAGATAAACTTATGTTTAGCATTTAATGTTTTGGTGTATTATCTTTTTTGGAAATGATCTAAATAATCAATGAATATCCATCATTTAATCTAACTTAGTATAACTTTAAGGTTTCAAGTTTCCAAAAGATTTTAAAAATTATTTTTAAGTAGACCAAATACTTTGTTTAATAAAGGTAGCATAATCTTAAATTAGTCTTTTTTACATAATCCCACCTATATAGAAAAAATCACAGAAGAGAACTTAAAAGTTAAGACATAAGGCTCTCTCCAACTTTTATTTTGTACTGCTGTGCTTTACATACATGAAACTATTTTTATTGAACAACTAATTTTTAAACAGAATTTATAATTTTACAATCTTAGGATCTAGTAGAGCTAAACTCATTTGATTAGTAAACCCAAGTAGAAAAAGTAGCATGTTTTCACTATGTTTAATGCTTACAATTCTGACGAGATTACTGTTTTTACTAATCTAACAAACTTTAACTTTAATTTGCCAAAGATTGTCCTATATCTTGTGAGCTTGAAAAATATTTAGGTTAGTTTCTATATTTCTGAGAGTTTTAGGACTACTTAATTCATAGAAGTGCTTATTTTTTAAAACCAATTAAATATAGCTCTTTTACAAAGTAATTTTGGCTATATCACATGAAAGTAGAAAAATAATGTTATATAACATGTTATACCTAGATAGACACATACAGACATGCAAAAAGAGATCTTAGAGTTTTCATCTTATTTTATTTTTAAAAATTTATTTATTTGACAGAGAGAGTAAGAGAGAGGGAGTGCATGTCCGCACAAGTAGGCAGAGTGGCAGGCTGAGGGAGAGGGAGAAACAGGTTCCCCACTGAGCAGAGAGACTGATGCAGGGCTCAGGGCTCAGGGCTTGATCTCAGGATCTTGGGATCATGACCTGAGAAGGCAGAAGCCTAACCAACAGAGCCACCCAGGTGCCCCTAGAGTATTCATTTTAAATCTCAGCTATGAGTTAGGTATAAATTCAGAAACACAAAATTTTCTAACTTATATAAGACTGATCTTTGCCTTATTAATTTTCTCATTTCAATTTGATTTTCTTATAGGTTACAACAGGATGTTTAAGATGAGAGCACTCTAAAGAATCCTTTTGAAGAGGGGCGCCTGGGTGATTCGGTTAGGTGTCCAACTCTTTGTTTCAGCTTAGGTCATCATTTCAGGATTCTGGGATCAAGCCCTGCACTAGCTCTGTGCTGGGCATGGAGCTTTCTTGGGATTCTGTCCGTCCTTCTCAGCATGTACAGGCGTGCTTGCTCTCTCTCAAAAAATCCTTTTAATTATAAGTCCAAATATTCAAAAGTATATCTTCTTTTAAAAATGAGGTATAATTGTAATATAAAGTTATATTAGCTTCAGGTGTATAGCATACTGATTCAACAAATCCATGCATTACTCAGTGCTCACCATGATAAGTGTAGTTACCATCTGTCACTATATAATGTTATTACAATATTCCCTATGCTATATTTTGCATCTCCATGACTTATATAACTGGAAATTTCTACCTCTTAATCTCTTTTATTTTGTCACCCTTCACCTCCCCTCTAGTAACCACCAGTTGGTTCTCTGTATTTGAAGAGTTTCTGTATTGAAGAGTTCACGTTTTGTTTTCTAGATGCCATATATAAGTGAAATCATATGGTATTATCTTTCTCTGTCTGACTTATTTCAGAAAATATACCTATTTGAATTGTGACTTAAAAACAAAATGTTCTCTTATGGTTTCAAATCAATATACCTTTTATGGCTCAACCATAGACACCAGAGGAGTCCCCAAAGAGAGTGCAAAGGATGCAGCCCTCCCAAAATCCAGTAAGTTCATTCCCAGAGTTAGCCTAAGAGTGCAAAGACTTTCACTCTCACAGGTGGTAACAATATCATTTGTCAAACTGGTGTCTGTTGTTACCTATGGGAAGATGAGATGCCTCCAGCTATAGACCAGCTTATCTGTGGTACGAGGTAGGTGATATCAGGATGAAGAGTTTTGTAACACTACGAAGGCAATGAGGGTGAGACAACAAAGGCCCTTCATGGACCAAGACCTCTCATTAAGAAAAACTTCCTAAAAAGCTAATGATGTTGGACAAAGAGAATGTTGCTTGTCATTTCGTGTCTTGGGTTTCTAGCCTGTTTGTCTGGTTCCCTGACACAAGCCAACACTTGTACCCTCCAGCTGATGGACACTTGAAGCCAAGATCTCAAGATATAAAACAAGATGAAAGGAACGTTCTCTGATTCCCCCCCTCCCCATGATAAATACCACAAAAGACATACAGGAAAACAAAGACTAGGAGGCTATACCAGTGGGTACTCAGAACCAAATTTATGAGTCACAATTCAAAGAATTAATTCTTACAAATATTTTTCTCCTGCCAATCTATATTTAGAAAGGAAAAAAAGGTAAGGGGAGCCTCTTATTGTTCTCATCAAGATGAGAGGGGGGCTGTAGGCAGAGATCTGAGATACTGATGTGGTAAGAATCTTACCTTCTGCTGGTTTTTTGGTCAGATGTCCCAAGATCTTTTAGTGTTCCAGTCACTGACATTCCATCATTGCCACCAGAAGTTGTAGGGGAGGCAATATTTTATCTCTATCTTCTTAGGGTTTTTTAGTTGATCCTGAGAATTAAAGCGATATATTATAAATTAACAGGAGAAAAGCACACAAATCTATGTTTTATGTGATGCAGGATCTCTTGTAAGAAAGGGAGATCCAAAGAAAGGGCAAAACTTACAAGCTTTTATATTAGGTTAAATAAAAGGCAATTGTGAAAAAGTATCTAAACTACATGGGGAGGCTACAGAAAGATATTATTTTAACATGGTCTATTTATGCAGGATTCTCTTGGCTTTGATTCCCCATTGAAGAATATTCCTTTTCTCCTGGTACAGGGAGGGCATCTTTCATATGGGAGTGTTTATCTCCTGTTTCCAGGAAGAACAGGGGAAATTAGAATGCTCGTCTTTGCATCTGCTGTTTTTTAAGTGTCCTTAGCTCAAAAATAGTCTTTATGCCAAAGTGGCATATTTGGGGCTGGCATATCCTGCCATCCATCAAGAACTGAAAAGTCAATAGTTGGGATATAAGGAATGATTTAGAAGGGCCAAGAACATACCACCTACATTTCTGAAGTTGCTAAATATCTGAGAGTCATATGATTCACTTCCATGTGAAAACCAAACTTATCTTACAGATCTCTGAAACACTCAGAACAAATGCATTAAGTTTTACCCTCCTTTTATAGCTAAGGAAGTGAAGGTACAAGGGCCTGCGTGTACTTGTTCAGACTGGCAATAGATGGACAGCGGAAATATCAGAAACTTGGCAAAATTGTTTTTCCCCCTTAATAACAGTGTTTAAAATATGTTTAAAGCAGATGGCTTTTGGATATTCTAATTGACTACAGGGAAAGGTAGAGATCACCAAATGACTTGCAGAGAATAAATGTCCCCACCAGAAATTTGACTCCCTTGTGAACAGTTGCCTGAAACTCTTTCCACATTATGAAAGTATCTCTGATGCATTCTAGATAGCTGTGATGGGTTCTCCACTGTAACTACAAAGGAAGTTGTGTTCAACTTTAGTGTTGTCAACATGAGTATTTTTTAAAAATATTTTATTTATTTATTCATGAGAGACAGAGAGAAAGAGAGAGAGAGAGTGAGAGAGAGGCAGAGACACGGGCAGAGGGAGAAGCAGGCTCCATGCAGGGAGCCTGATGTGGGACTTGATCCTGGGACTCCAGGATCATGCCCTGGGCTGAAGGCAGATGCTAAACCGCTGAGCTGCCCAGGGATCCCGACATGAATATTTTTAATGTGAAACAGTTACTCTGAGATAGTTCACATTCTCCCTTGTCATGAAATCTGTAAAGATAAAGCGTCATAAAAATAATTGCTAATTCTGTGAGGTCCATGAAAGACATATGTAAGATTCCATGTTATTCATTATGGGGAACACAAAGATGATAAGGACAAGGCAAAATGACTTGATCTTGTTTTGGAGATGGCAAATGTGGCTTGGTAGAAAGATTATGTGGTTTGCCATCAAACAGATTTAGATTTCAATCTCACTTTTGTCACCTAAAAGCTATGTGATGTTGGGCAAGTTCCTTGTCTCATTGAGCATCAGTTTTCCTGTCTATGAAATTCAGATGAGTAGATGAATACTTGCATAGGGTTGTTGGGAAGATAAAGAATCTCATCAGAATCACTTAATGAGATGTTGGCAAGAAGAAAAGTGTTTCCTCAGAGCAGGAAGATGCAGTATTTGCATAAAAAAAATTAGTGCTTGACCTTCCTTGTTTTTTGTTTTTAAAAAAGTTGTGAAATTCCAAGGGATTCAAAACAGCTATAACATCATATGTAGCACATGTGTTTTTGTGTTTATTCCTACAATTTTTTTTCAGTAATACATGATATTTCTCTTTAGGTTGTCAACTATTTGTGAATAGGTGTAAATTATTTTCGCTTGGTGGAATTTACCTTCATTTACAGAACTGTATTTCTTTTCTTTTCTTTTCTTTTTTTTTTCCCCAGAACTGTGTTTCTATAGTAAGGATCAAAAGCACATACAGGTATTTCATACTTGAATACAATTACAATGCAGTTGATTCCAATAAATGGCAGCGCAATTTTCAGGGCTCTTGTTGAAAGATGGGAAAAGCCTTTGAATGAATGATTACTTTCTTTGGTATTATACATTACTACTTATAAGTTAGACTCTGGGCAAAAGCGTTCCTTGCCTTTTGTGGAGGCACTTTTTTGTAGATACATAAATTCTTTGAATTCACTTTAGAATGATGGTGCACCAAAGGACACTGCCCTCCCCATGAGTTTGTACGATCTTGGAGACTGAACCACTGTTTTAAGTTCTCCTCCAGAAAGCCCATCTAGGGGGTGCTTGTGTGTGCTGGGTGTCTCTTCTGGAGGCATATGTTACATACACACTGACTTCAATCTAATGAGATGCCTTTATGCTCAACCCTAAAATCATTTTCGAAAATCATAATGTACTCATTAAGTAATTACTTAATTTTGTCATGTGGTTTCCTCAGAACTAATAGCTTATGTTTTCATATTTACATATAGTTATTTGAAAAAATCAAGACGTTTGCACAGAAATTTAAAAACTTACAATGAAAGTATTCTCCAGAAATAGTGTCTAGTTGCACATGCTGATAAATCTTAGCAGTGGTTTACTAGTTCTGCTCTTCTGAGAATATGCCCCTATGTTCCCTAGGCATTTAGATTGTTAGATAGCTGGCATTTATGTCATTAGGTCATTTTAAAATGTATTTCCTCATTATATTATAATGAACCCTTTATGTCTGTCTTCCTATTACACTCGATGGTCTTTGGGAAAATATTGTCTTACCTAATTATACGCCTACCTCAGGGACAAGTACTCTAAACAAAGGCATTTATCTGAACTGAACAATTTAATGACTAACCTAATAAATGAAAATCATGTAATCTTTAATTCTTCTGCTGCCGGTGCTCTTTCACAAGCTAGAATTTGACCCAGAGTCATGCTTGTTTTGGAAACGTTATCCCTGGCCCACTCAACAGCAAGTGCTTCTTTCACCTGGCCCTGGCGATTTCGGAATTCTGCTACAGGCCTGGGTTCCAGGCACACACATCTGGCCTAACCTAGTGGAACGCCTCATCCCTGAGGGTGAGCAGCTGTGCTAACTTCGTGTTCTGTGTCCTCCTGCAAGAATGACTGCACACGGTGCTGGACTGTGAGCATCTCCAGGGCAGAAGCCATGACATTTAAACGAAAGTTTCCTGGGTTCAGAACTTAGGTGGGCCACGAAGCACGCAGGTCAGCACACTTCTGTGGCTTCCAGCTGGGTGCAGCATCATGGGTGCTCTTATGCCACCAACTGGGGCCAGGGGGCTGAAACAAGCTCTCAATCCTTAAAGAAGAAAATCAGCCTGAACCATCCGAGCTCATTCTTAAGTGCGCCAAGAGCTCTCACTCACTTCACATTCTCACAATCCTTTTCTTTTTTTCTTTTTCTTCTTCCTCTGGTTTGTAGTTTTTGAATGATAGCTGAATCCTAGTGAGACTGTTTACACGGAGCCAAAGGCAACCGTAATGTCATTATTACAGAGTCGTTCTGACAATCCCTTAATTGTAAAAAGAGAGAGAGAGAGAGAGAGAGAGAGAACATCATATTATATATGAAGGTGGCTTGAATGCACTCATCTGAACTGTGCGGCTTGACCAGTCTGGATACCGGCCAGATCAAGAGACGGAAGGTTTCCAGCTCCGGATAGGGTCCCGTGTGCCCCTTCCATCCCCCGGGGGAACCATTATTCTAACTTTCTCTCACCATCGGTAAGTTCTGTGCCCAGGACCGTGGCCGGGTTGGGAGCGCGGGGCTGGCCCAGGCGCACGCTCGGCCTCCTCCCGGCGGAGCATCCCGCGGGGCTGCCAGGAGGCCCCGGGCGGCCGCGCCTCTCCGCCGCCGCGCGCCCGAGCCCACGCCACAATGGCTGCCCGCGCTCCCGCGCGCCGGGCCGGGCCTCGCGCGCCCTCCCACCTCGCCAGTGGGCACCCCTCCCGCGCCACCCGCAGCCGGGCGTGGCCCCGGGCGCGACCCGCGGGGACCCCGAGCGGCCGCGGGGGCGCTCCCGAGCCCGGGATGTGCGGCGCGCGCCCATTGGCTGGACCTCCGGCCGCAGAGCCCGCCTCCCCGCCCTCTCTCGACGCTCCCATTGGCAGTTCGCGCCCGCTCCCGCCCCCGGCCCGCCGTGATGGAAGCGGGTTGGGGCGGGGGGCGGTGGAGGGGCCGGAGCGCGGAGGGGGCCGGGGGGTGGGCTCTCCTCCCGGTAAGGGGGCGCGAGAGACCAGAGGGCCAATCAGGACGAGCCGTGGAGAAGAGGCGCCGCGCCAGCCAATCGCAGCGCGAGGTCCGGGTCGGGGAGGTTGACGCGAGTGTGGGCGGCAGCCAATGGGCGTGCCACTACCCGTCCGCTCTTCAGCAGCCGGCCGGGGGCGGTGGAGGAGCGAGTGAGGGGAGCGCGGCGGCGGCGGCGGCGGCGGCGGCGGCGGAGCCATCGCTGGACGGCCGGGGGGGAAGCGAGGCCCGAGCCTCTGCGTCGAGGTGAGGGGCGGCGGCGCCGGCGCCGGGCCGCTGCTCGGCCGGCCCGTCCAGGCGGAGGCTGCGGGAGCCGGGGCGACAGGCCGCCGGAGGCAGAGGCGACACCCGCCGCCCCGTCCCCGTCCCCGTCCCCGCCCCCACCCCCACCCTGGGCCGCCCGGAGCCGGGGGCGCTCGCCCCTGCCGGGAGGGTGTGGGCGCGGCTGCGGCCGGGGCGCCGCCCTCGGGAGGGCGACGCCGGGAGGGGCCCGGCTGCAGCCGCGGAGCCGCGGAGCCTCGGGGGCTCAGCCCGGCTGGGAGGCCGCGCAGAGGGGGCCGAGGTGGGGCGGGGTGCTCCGCGGGTAGCCGTCCCGGAGGAGGCCCGGGCGGGGGAGGATTTGTGGCCTGAGGAGGGGAAAAGTGATGGGGAGCGGGTGATGATGCTCGGGAAAGGGTGTCCGGGGAGAAGGTGCGGAGCCTGGGAACGGGGCTGGCCCCTGGGAGGCAGGCATTGCGGGGAGGGGGGGGGGATCCGCGGAGAGCCACGCGAGGGCAGGGTCTTTAAGGTTAAGATCCCTGGGCAGATGGGGGACACGTGGGTTCGAGAGACACCTCCTCTCACCGGAAGGGGACCGAGAGCAGAAGGTTTCAGGTGCGATGCGGGCGGAGGCCAGCGAGGGGAGAGCCTACGGGGAGCCGGCGAGGGGCTTTAGGTGGGGGCGCCGAGCGGTGTGGGTCGGTAGGGACCACGCAGGCAGGCGGGAGAGACTGCAGAGCCCAGGGCCTCAGGTCACGGTCGGTCATAGGTTAGGATCCTCGGTTCTTTCCCTGCTCGGGGAGGGCCAAGCCCTCCGACCTAACTCCCACCTGGGTGTGTGTGTGTGTGGGGGGGTGGGTGCTGATCTTGCAGCTCCCCTCCCTCCCCCTCTCCTCGGGACAGTTCCTCTAATTGTCCCGCCCCAGCAGCGCAGGCACTCGCCGTCTGAAAAAGTAAAGGCACAAATCTATGGCTTGCTTTTGATTGGATGGCGCTTGAGGAATCACTCACTTCTTTAGGTTTGAAAAACGTTAGGATGTGCTGGTTTAAAGGCGGCCTCTCAAGGTACTTGCAGGAAATCGGCCCCGTAGGGGGAGTTTCTCAACTATCTTGTTGGGCGTGTGCGTGCGTGTGTGTGTGTGTGTGTGTGTGTGTGTACTACAGCGTGAAGATGATGCAAGATCCCTTAGAGTAACACAGTGAAAGGTAACCTACAAATGCAATTCTGTTACTGTAGGATCACCCACTTTGATGCGGTCGAATTTGATTATGTATCAATACTTGTTGGGAAGTTTTTTTTTTTTTTTTTTTTTTTTTTAGTCTTGAGTAGAGTGTTGTAGCTAACTCAGTTCAATCTTGCTTAGGGGAAAAGAAAGATGTGGTATGTGTGCATCACTGCCACCACCTTTCTGTGCTCTGCTTTAGGAGTTTTTATTTGTGGGGTGTGGGTAGAGGTTGGGGGCTGAGAAGAGCAGCAGAAGAGAAAGTGGCCCACTACCACTTTTTTTTTCTCCCGTGGATTTCGATGGGAGGAGGCCATAGGCACCGAGGAATCATTTCTGCTTGAACATAGGACGAAAGGATCGCAAAGAGTTAGACACCACTTTTTTTTTTTTTAAAGATTTTATTTATTTATTCGTGAGAATACACATACACACACACACACAGAGAGAGAGAGAGAGAGAGAGGCAGAGACACAGGCAGAGGGAGAAGCAGGCTCCATGCAGGAGGCCTGATGTGGGACTCGATACCGGGTCTCCAGGATCATACTCTGGGCCGAAGATGGTGCCAAACCCCTGAGCCACCCGGGCTGCCCGAGTTAGACACTTCTTGACAAACATGAAGTGCCAAGGGCAGACACCAAAGAGGGCACGTGTTGTACAGGATATTTCTTTAGCCATATCACCGGAGCATCATAGCTAATGGCCCATCCTTGAGGAGGTAGAAATGATTCTGTGGGAGTAATTTCTTCGTTCTGTTATTCACGGATCCCATTTTACCCTTAGTATAACAGAATACCTAAGGGCTCAGGTGCGGAGGCAACTCAGAGCAGAGAAGTGATCTGAGTGGTGTGGAGTTAGTCGGGGAAGGTTTCCAGGAGGAGCTGGGTTTTAAGACCTCTTTAGAACTGGGGGGTTTAGATATGGGTTATTGGAAGACATAAGGATGACAGTCCAGTAGTTCGGAAATGCTATCAGCAGCTGTGGATAAGAGTGGCATTAATAATGGTTTTTAAGGGGCGTGGAAAATTTGAATGATTTAAGAGTGTGGAGATCAATTAAGTCTGTGACTGTAGCTTAGTTGATAAATAATGGTTCTGTCCGGTGGTTAGGAGAGAAGAATTAGAACAGTTGATAATGGGTTGGAGACAGGTAGTAAAGGAAGGAGCAGGAAGATATTATTTGATAGCTGTGATAAGAAAATATGTTAAAAATAAGTTGGGTTATTGAGAGGTAGATTGGGTGTTCAACAGTAAAAGAATCAGAAACATTATTGAGTCCTGTACTGGATTATGTTGATAATAGCAAAATTTATGGGGCGCCACTTTGTGCCAGCCACTGTTTTGAGCTTTTCAAGCATCATCGTTTTTTGAGCATCACTGTTTTATGGATGAAGGAACTGAGATTTAGAGAGATTTAATTTGCTCATGGTCACACAGCTAGTCAGTGGTAGGTCAGGATTGATAAAGTCAATAAACATCACTTGAGGATATGCTTCATGCCAGCCACTGTGTTGAATACTGGAGGTTCACAGTTGACAAGCAAATTCAAAGGTCAGGCCAGAGCCGTATTTTTTTAGAGATTGTCAGGAATTATAGAGGAGAGCCAGTGAAGGAAGAGGAAAAGATGAGTTGGGGAGACTTTTGTAGACACTGAGGAATATACTGTTTTGGGAAACTTAGGATAGAAATAGTTTTAAAAAAGAGGAAGTAGTCAACAGCAAAATATGTAGCTGAGAGACTCAGAAGAACAAAGATAGAGAAGAAACCATTAAGTCAGGAAAAAACTTGTGTGAATTTAGTCTCAAAAACCAGAATTAAGATATTAAGATATAGGCAGATAGGTACTCATGTTTAGTGGCAAGTGCTCTATACAGATTTAAAGTGATGATGGCAGTTACGGTCAAATTCATAGGAAAGATGTTGGTATGCCCCTTTCTAATACTTTAGTCTTCCACTAGTAAGATCATGGATGGTTTAAAAACGCTCATGCTCTTTATATTTTCCAAGTTAAAAAAAAATAAGCATTACTTTTATAATTAGTAAAGGAGAAAATCATTCTACTGAAAATAATGAGCTAATAGGGAATATGTGAATGGGCTTCTCTGAATTATGTTTGAGGAAGGGGAAAAGATGGTCTTATTTCAGTGTAAATTGCTGCATCTGAGATATTTTGGTAAGTACATTCCCGTCTTGGAAATGACTAGACACTTTCTGAAACTGTATATAATGAAAGATGGCATTTGCTTAATCTTGAGGGATCAGGTTACTAAATCACCTTGGAGCATGGGGATGTGGTCTTGGCTCTTCTGAACATTGGCCTTTTTTTTTTTTTTTTTTTAGAATATTAATAAATGAATCTAAGGTTAAACAAAAGTACAACACTCATTCGATCGAGTCATTTTAACTATGTCTTTTGGACTTTATGCTCTTTTTTTCCTTCCCACGCATTGGTTCTATAGTTCCTCCCTCAGTGGGTTTGTAATGGGTTTAGAGTTTCAGTTCAGTAAGACGATATGAAAGTGCTGAATTCACATACAGCTAATTTAACTTAAAATTTGTCATTGCTTTCCGTTCCCAATTTGAAGAAGGAAAGAGACCAATTTCAAGACAATGAAATAAGCTTTTCTTATCAAATAATAATTTGAAAGCAAACTAGTGGGATTTGCCCCAGGATCAGTACAGTTTTATTCCAGTCTCTAAAATGGAGATGGAGGAATCTTGTAAGTCAAGAATAGAATCTAGTTTTTAGTTTAATTTGGCCCATAGGGATGGTGGGAGGACGCTTAATATTTCATCTAGGTACCGTACTATGTTCCTTAAGTAAATTATTACATTTAGTTCTCATCCAGTTCTCTAAGGTGGATAACCTATTATGGATGAGAGAATGAGGCTCAGAGAAGTTAGTAACTTTGCAAAGGTTGGAGAGGTAGGAGCAGAGCTGAGATTCAAACAGAACGCCAAAACTCATACATATGAGATAAAAGGCAAGGAAGACTTGTTTATATTAATATCTAAAATTGAAAAAATGCCGCATAGCCTTAGGTGTTTGATAACTGTTGGTTACCTTAGAAGGTGGGACTGTTGCTCTGTGTGTTTGCATTGTGACACTGGCTCTTAAATGATGGTGGTTACTCCGTGTGTTTTAGGGGTGCATTATGTTACCTTTAGAGGTATGTGTTTTCACATTTTAATATTTTTTGAAATGAAAATGTAATTTATAGTGTCTGTTTTAAAATGTTTCTGAAATGAGTACTATGTCTTTTTTTAATTTTGAAGATCTAATTGTCTTTATTAAATGATTCATAAATTGGACCATACACCCTCTAGTAAGTAGGGAGGCACTCCCAATGGCTCCTATGTCTTAAAGTCAGAAGTGTGTCTCAGAATTGAGGAAGTGTAGTATATGCATATAGTTTGCATGTGCAATGTCTTACAAATTTATTATGTGCATTTTCTCCCCTGCTGCTGCCTTTAGCCTTTTACCTTCTTTTTTGTATGGTATAATATAGAACTGAAGTATATATCGCCAATAAAATAGTCATTCTCTTTAGTTGGTGAATATTAGAGTGTAGAAGAAAGTACTTTGATATGGAAAATTCACATTGTGCTGTGAATCAGCAGATTTGAGTTTTAATTTTGGTTTTGCTAATAACTTGGTGTGTAACTTGAGGCAAGTCACTTTCCATCTCTGAGCTTTAGTTTTTCTCATCTGTAACGTGGAGTGGGGAGGGGAACTTTTAGAACTTCCAGCTTGAACAAACTGTATGCCTTCATTTTAGATAAAAATGTGTATGCTAGGACGCCTGGGTGGCTCAGAGGTTGAGCCTCTGCCTTTGGCTCAGGGCATGATCCTCGTCCCAGGATCGAGTCCCACATCCGGCTTCCTGTGGGGAGCCTGCTTCTCCTTCTGCCTGTGTCTCTGCCTCTCTCTGTGTGTCTCTCATGAATAAATAAAATAAAAATCTTAAAAAAGAAAAACAAAAAAAGAATTAGTGGGAAGATTTAAAAAAAAAAAAACAACGTGGATGCCCTAGGTTCTTTTTAAAAACTATATGTATTAACTTTCTACTATTTTTTTCTTTGTCTGCATCTCTTTGCCTTCTCTCCTTGCCCTTTTTTCTAGGGATCTTTGAGAGTACTATCAGATCCAATATATTAGAGAGGATGTGTTATTTTTGATATTCTACATTTACTAAGACAGGATATTTGAGAAAGTAGGTACTTAGTAAGTAGTTAACAAATGAATATGTTTTATCTGAGTTTAATAAAAGGATCATTTAAATGAAATATCATACAGAAGCAGTGAAGGTTTCTTTGAAATACAGTTCTGCCTAAATAATGAATTGTGTTTAGTGAAGGACAGATATACAAAGGAAAAAAACTACTGGACCTGTCTTTGAGAAGTTCTCTCTGTGTTCTAGTAGGAGAAGGAATCTCCTTTAAACTTTGTATTATGGAAAGTTGCCAACATAAAATGCATATCACCAACTTTAGCATTTACAAACTTGTGGTTAATCTGGTTTAATTTTTACCTCCACCCACTTGCCCCCTTTTTATTTTGAAGCAAATTCCTAGACATTATTATCAGTTACTACCGTATAGCATGATGAGTGTGACAGTAGACATACTTGTCTAAGTGAAGTGGAAATCATTCATTGAAATATATTCCGAGACTTGTGTGTTATACTATGCTAGGCAAGAGAAATTAGGTATAATAATTTCCTGTAGGCAGAGGTAATATAATTGGATAGACTGTATATCCATCTATAAAACAATAAACAACATGAGATTATATGCCAAAATTGGTGATAGAAATTCTAAATGAAAGAGGACATTATTTCTGAATGAAAGTAGGATTCAGATAGGGAGAAAGAACATTAGAGTTGTTCACAGGGTGATAAGGTGATGACATGGAGAAAGCATATAGTTAGCAAAAGCTTAACTGTAGCTTCATAGAAAAAGTTATTTCTAAATCTGTATCTCTGTCTTTTAGATCTCTGCAGCATGTTATTGACATACTTTGATCTTAAATCAATGTTTGAAAAAAAGCCAATTTCTGTATTATAAATTAGGAAACTGCTTTATTACTATCACTGTGTGGTGAATTATTTGACACATTCCATTAAAAAACCTTCTCCATATCTTAGTACCACATGTATTGACAGGTCCACTTTGTCTAGAACGCTTGTGCCATCAGCTTTCACATATAAATTATTTAGAGATCTTAAATGGTGATGTGTATGTGTGTTTAAATGCTGTTAGGGATGCCTGGGTGGCTCAGTGGTTGAGGCCTGCCTTCGTCTCAGGTCATAATCCTGGAGTCCTGGGATTGAGTTCCTGCAGGGAGCCCACTTCTCTCTCTGCCTATGTCTCTGCCTCTCTCTCTGTGTCTCTTGTGAATAAATAAATAAAATCTTTAAAAAAATAAGAAAAAATAAATGCTAAGCATTAGGCAATCTTAAGATTACTTTGAAACATCTAGTTTATATCATTTTTTTGTCTTTTATGGAATTCGTGCCAGAAATGTTGTCATGACATGAGTTTTCTCGTGTGAGAATTCCTACTTGAATTTAAGGAATTCTTACTGTTATATATTATTATTTTGGAATGTTGACTTGAATATTTTGAAGTAATCTGTTCCATAATGCAGAAATTTTTAGTCAAAGGTCATGAACCTCTTGAGCATCTCCTCAAAGCTTTGTGCTATCTCCTTAGAAAAATAAACAGTAATCTCCACTTGTCTGTAGTTTTGCTTTACATGGTTTTAGTTACCCATGTTCAGCCTTGGTCCAGAAACAGGTAAACCTCCTTCTGATGTAGTAGAAGATCAGTAGTAGCCTAATACTAAGTTAGAATGCCTCTGTCATTTACCTTCCTTCATCTCATGGTGTAGGCATTTTATCATCTTACATCATTAGAAGAAGAGTGAGTACAGTACAATAAAATATTTTGGGAGGTAGGAAGACTATATTCACATAACTTTTGTTGCAGTATGTTGTTATAATGGTTCTATTCTATTGCTGTTAATCTCTTACTATGCTGAATTTATAAATTGAATTTACCATAGGTATGTGTGAATAGAAAAAACAGTATGTATAGGATTTGGTACTGTCTGGAGTTTCAGGCATCCACTGGGGTCTAGGAATGTATCACCTGCAGGTAAGGGGAGGGATTACTATTCTTGCACACTTTGTTTTTCATATAATTTCAGAGGCTTAATAAGACTCTCAGAACCCATTTGGGGGGGGGTCTATGAATCGTTATTTAATAAACAATTCTGTAATGTATAGTCAGAAATCATATTGCTAAAATTCAATTCAAATTTATTTCTGAATGTGCTGCTCACCTTTTTACAAACAAATGTCTTTCATTATTGAGTGATAAAAATTATAAAACTCATTATACATATGCCTAATTTTTAAAAATAGGCCAATTCTTTTTTGAAAGATTTTCTTATTTTTAAAAACAATTAATTTATTTTAGAGAGAGAAAGGGAGAGAGCACAATGGGTGAGGGACAGAGGGAAAGGGAGAGAGAGAGAGAATCCTCAAGTAGACTCCCTGCTGAGCAGGGAGTCCAACACAGGGCTTGATCCAGGACCCAGAGATTATGACCTGACTCAAAATCAAGAGTCAGCTGCCAACCGACTGAGCCACCCAGGTACCCCTTAAAGATTTTATTTTTAAGTAATCTCTACACTCAATGTGTGACTCAAACTCATGACCCGGATATCAAGAGTTGTACACTCTACCAACACTACCAACTGAGCCAGCCAGGTGCCCCAGACCAATTCTTAATTGGATTCTTGAGAAAAAATAAGCTATAGTCTGCTTAATATAGCCAGATTATGAATATGTTGAATGATTGCCAAAAATTTTGGACTAATTGCTTGGTACTTCATATAATGGCTGCTACCCATCCTAAATTAAGAGGAAGTACAATCTATGACTTTTAAGAATTAATATATAAGTATTTCTTCATAGGTAAAGGAAAACTACTTCAGCCTAACTTACCCTTCTATATAGTTGACATCTGTGGAGGAGAGGATTTGTTCAAGTATTTTGAGTTGTAGATTTGTGTTAAAATTACTTCCTACATGTGATATGGGGACTTAGAAATGTGTTTTGGACTGAAAGGATTGATTCTCTCTGGAGCCCTGAGATTGGGTTTATCTCTGTCTAGTTTGAAGGATGGTCCTAAATAAGTTTCTTAGAAATATGTGGTTTTGGGGCACCTGGGTGGCTCAGTCTGTTAAGCGTCTGCCTTTGGCTGGGGTCTTGATCCCAGAGTTCTGTGAACAAGCCCGTTTGGGGCTCCCTGCTCGGTGGGGAGCCAGCTTCTCCCTCTCCCTCTTTCTGCCACTCTGCCTACTGTGCTCTCTCTTCTCTGTCAAATAAGTAAAATCTTCAAAAAAAAAAAAAAAAAAAAGGAATATGTGTTTTTAAAAGGTTGTGGGCTGCACCTAAAATGTAATCATAATAATGGTTTTTAGCATAAGCAGAATCCTCAGGAGATAGGAACAATTGAATTAGCTGCTATTGAGACATTTGACTGTTTGAAGATCAGTGAATTTTAAGTGTATTGCTTTAAAGTGATAACCCTTGTGACCTGTTATAGTTAATAATTCTCTGAGTATCTAATGTACTACTAGGAAACAGCATAATAATAGATATGTAGACTTTGAGAACTAGAAGAAGGAGGATTTAACCATCAATGATTTTGCCTCCTTTTCAGTGAATTTTTTGAATGATCAGAGCAGTTAACTGGCCCAAGGTCAGGTGGTTAGTGGCAGTGCCAACAGTGTTACTCATTACTGATTTTTATAGGTCTGTTGTACTTGTGTATTTTGGCTGTCTTCATTCTAGATCTCAGTTTCTGAAGAAGGAAGTATCTTTATATGCTATGGTTTTTAGCATTGTGGCTTTGATTTTCAATTTATAATTGACTAAGGATTATCTGGATTTTTATACTCTTAATGTTTTTACTTGATGTATAGTTCTCAACCCATATTTAGCACAATAACCCATGGTTATAAGGCTTATTCAGGTAGGGTTCTTAAGAGTTGAAATCAGTTTCACAGGTAAAAAAGGATACTAGGAATTCACAAAGTCATCAAATACTCCCGTTTTCTGTACCTTTCTGAGTTGATCCCTACCTAAAAACATTTAGTTGCAAGCTGTATCTATGAACCTGGCAAAGTTTTAAAGATAAACTAGGAAACAGGTTTTTAAAAAATATTTTATTTATTTATTCATGAGAGACTCAGAGGCAGAGACACAGGCCCGAGGGAAAAGCAGGCTCCTGGCAGGGAACCTGAGGCGGGACTCGATCCCTGGACCCAAGATCACGTCCTGAGCTGAAGACAGACGCTGACCCATTGAGGTGTCCCCAGGAAATGATTTTTGAGAAGAGGGTTTTGTTATCGGATTTGGTCCTTTTATTTTTTATTTTTTTAAAGATTTATTTATGAGAGAGAGACAGAGACAGAGGCAGAAACGCAGGAGGAGGGAGAAGCAGGCTCCATGCCAGGAGCCTGACGTGGGACTCGATCCCAGGACTCCGGGATCGCGCCCTGGGCCAAAGGCAGGCACTAAACCGCTGAGCCACCCAGGGATCCCCGATTTGGTCCTTTTAAAGACAGTTCTAGATGGTTTCCAGAACAAGAGACTGGAGGGGTCGTTCACATCCAGCTTAAGTGAAGTTATAATTACTACTTTGAAGGGCCTGATTCCAAGTCCTTTTGTCACGTTTGGTTGATGTAGACCTGGTGGGCAGGGACAACACCTGCCCCTATGTCTGTCACTTGTGTTGGTGACCTTATAGCCAGGGCAGGGATCCTTCTTAAAACAGTGACTCTCAAGCTGTTTTAATCCCAGCCTTTTAGCTGCGTCATTCTTTAGCTCAATAATTCCCACTGTCTGGTGGAAAAATAGTAATAATTACCAAAGTACAAGCATTTTTTGGGGGGAAGGATTTTCTTCAGCAGTTAGAGATATGCATAGATCCTAATTGAATCACGGAAAATGTACTTGTCTTAAAGTCTAGACTAGTTAGAAAACTGTAGGTCTCAAATCCTAGTGATGCAGTCGTATAATACATTCTGCACATTTAAGAAAACAACTCAAATGATATGTACGAAGCTCAACTAATGCTAATTTTTAATTAAAAAGTAAAAAATAATGACTTGAAAACCATGGCCAGCTAAAGACAACACGACTTTGCTGACAGCAAGTACCTTTCTTGAAAATTACAGGATTCTAGCTTTTGAGTGTGCATATGTGGTAGGAGCTTTGTAACATTGGGAGTTGCAGCAGCCAGAGTTATTGATTTTATACAGATTGAATTCTTCAGTGCATTCTAATAACATGCTCATTTTTGCGACTCTTAATGACTGGCTTAATCGTTTATTTATAAGTAGTCTTACGCAACAAAGGAAGATCATGCTTTCTAAATCATTTGTAGTCCATTGAAAATTTGGTCCATTTTTATATAATGGTTACTTTAGAAGGTAATCTGAGCATTGTTTCCCTAGCTGTGTTAGGAAATTTGTAAAAGGCTGGGCTTAAGTGTAGCGCAGTGGGCTTCTTTACCTCAGGACATTTGGTAGTCTTTGATCTGCTAATATACTTTGTTGATCCCTGGTTGGGGGTAAAGTATACAGTTTCCCAGCCCCATTTACCGTGATTTGGAAAATGCTGCCTTGGAGGATGTATCTGTTTTTAGATTCAGCCTTGAGAACAGATTCAGAAGGTGTACAAGAAAGTGACACAAGAGAAACAGGAAATAAAGCATAAAGCAGGAACTTCAAAGCACTTCTCTGCTTTTGGCATTTGCAGTGATACTCAGACTGAGTCTGAAATGCTTCTAAACTGAATCTAAACTGCTTCTGTAAGCGGTGAAATACCTGATTTTACCAGCTTGTTCTAATCTTCATGAATAGACTTTGGTACTTTTAAATTACACCCTACAAAATACATAATTAGTCATCTGCCTGATTACTAATCAATTTTTGGGTAAACCTGTAGATAGTCTACATGTAATATTCATGGTAAGCATGATACATTTTCCTGTTAAGATCAGTTTTACTGAGTAGCTTGAAATATTTTTATATTAACCCTTACATATATTATGGAGTCAAATGTACAACTTCCATGAATTGCTAAGCCAAATGGAATATTTCCCTTTTTAAAAGTTGTGTTCAAGAAGCCTGATTTTTGGTAGTACACTTAAGGTATTAGTACAGCTATGTATATTGGCTATTTCACTTTTCTGAAAATATTAGGATGACAATTTCATGTCTTAACATGAAACATTTTTATTATGGTAAGTTGAGTCTGTAGAACAGTAGTTTATATAAGAAAAAAAATCATGTGACTCGTGGCAACTACTTTTTAAAAATTGTTTTCTCCCAGAATGCAATTGAACACATACTTCTCTACAAGCAACGGAACTATATATTACCAAACTGTGTTAATAGGAACTCAACCCTTCTTCTGTATGCTTTACAGTAGAAAAGTTACCCTACTGGTACAGGTTTTGAAGACAGAAAGTGGATATTATTGAAAAATTAAAGTTTTCTTGTCAGCAGATCATTTTAATCCTGTAAAGTTGACATTTACCTTCTGATGGAGGAAAGCTTGACTTTTTAAAGATGTCTTTGTGTTTTTTATATCACTCAAAGGAATTTGGAGTCTGATATTTGTTAATGTCTGATACTTCCCAGGATAATGAAGCCTTACCTTAGATGAGGCACTTATAGCTGGTCAAAGTGCCATGCTTATGGAGCCACCTCAGTGTATAATGTAGTTCTGTAGTGCCCGTAAGAGAACTAATGAACCTATTGGGATTCCTTACCACCAAGAAGTATCTTAGACATTGAGGGAGATAGGATTCAGAGAGTTAAGTATTCATAGGCCAGTGTCTGTGTAGGCAAAACAGAGTGCCCATTATATCTACTTCAATAGGTTCTTACAACAGAGTTGGACACTAGCATCTTTTATTGAAAAAAGAAATGTTAACCAAGATGCTACAGCTATTCTTTTGTTTGTGGAAAAATGCCTTATAAGCCTTAATTTTTGAAAAAGGAAAAAAGAACCCACTATTCTTACCAGCTTGAGTACAGTAAATAGTTTGTGCATTTTGAGTTTGCATTTTGGCCCTTTATTTGTGGCTTACAGCATACTTTTAGAGGCGGTTTTATGTTGAATCTTAAAATATGAAATAATGATTGCAGAGTTATTAAAATACAGTGGAAAAGACACAAGACCAATGGTTCCCAATATGCCTCTTGATGGAAGACTATCAAAAATCTTAAAATATGTACTTGCCTACAAGGTTAAACCTCTTCATAGTCAAACTAAAATGAGTTGGTTTGCTTTTGGCTAGAAATGTGTCAACTCCAAGTGGTAGCTTACTGATTATATGTTCACAAGTAAGTGAATAAGCGAAAGTGAAATTTTTATTCAGTAAATGAGGTTATTTGGTAGGCAAAATATTTCAAAGTATGAGGCCCATGGGGCTATATTTTTTTAAGGAGTTTGGATAGCTAAAAATATGTAACAAGGAACAACTCTGTTGTTTCCTAGGCAGGAGAAATAGGTCCAACATGGATTAAATAGTTGATAGTCTCAAAAGTTATAAGCAGTTATCTCACCATACTCTTGGTGGCAGATGGTATTTTCTAAAGATGGTTTTAACAATATCTCCCATCTCACATGTTCTTTCATGTGATCTGGACTCTTCTCTCATCCTGAAGGGTGGGGTTTATGTGTTCCCCTCCCCTTGAATTTGGGTGGTCTTGTGAATCACTTACAAGCAGTAGAATGCAGCGGAAGTTACACTGTGTGACTTCCAAGGCACAATCAGAAAAAGATGAGAGAGCTTATACATAACTCACTAGAATACTGATCTTGGAGACTTCAGCAGCTTTGTAAGCAATCTAGGTTGAGATTGCCATGCTGCAAAGCAGCCCAAACTACTTCTTGTGGAGTGGTAGGAAGAATCTAAGATCAGGAGCTAGAACTTTTCAGCTAGAACTGTTTACTTGAACTCTTTCCAAATTCCTAACTTATAGATATCATGAAAGAGATGAAAATGGTTATGTTTTAAAACACTAAGTTTTTGAGTGATTTTGTTATATAGCAATAGATAACCAGAGCACTGCTTTGCTGAATCTGCCTTTATATGCTGAGATTTGACAATGTGCAAAGGTACGGTAATGAATACACCTAAATTATTTGTTTTGGGATTTAAACATTACCCTTATTTTGGTCTTTTATTTTTTGGAATATAAAACTTTTTTTTTTTTTTTTTAACCACTGTATCCTGCCCCCATTTGCAAAGGCCAGTCTATCTTTGAGTATTAAATAGTCTATTTTGGTAACTGAAACTATATTTCATGTGTTGGGAAGTGTCCCTGATATGTTTATTATGACATGAGAGCATAAGCATCATCTTTTTTTTTTTTTTTTTTAAAGATTTTATTTATTCATTCATGAGAGACACAGAGAGAGAGGCAGAGACACAGGCAGAAAGAGAAGCAGGTTCCATGCAGGGAGCCCGATGTGGGACTCAATCCCAGGTCTCCAGGATCACGTCCTGGGCTGAAGGCGGCGCTAAACCGCTGAGCCACCTGGGCTGCCCCATAAGCATCATCTTTTCACTGTACCCTAATTTTAGTTGCTATTGATGCTGATATTTGGCTTTCTATTAGTTTCCTGGGGCTGCTGTATAACAAAATACCACAAACTGGATGGCTCAAACCAACAAATTTATTGTCTCATAGTTCTGGAGGCTAGAAGTCTGAAATCCGTGCTCCCTCTGAAACCTGCAAAGGAATCATTCCTTGCCTCTTCCCAGCTTTTTTGTTGGTAATTTTGGTGTTCTTTGGCCTGTAGCTGTGTAACTCCCATTTCTGATTTTGTCATCACATGGAGTTCTCCCTGTGTAGCTCTATGTCTTTACATGTCTCTTTCTTATAAGGATACCAGTGATAACTAGATTAGCAACCCACTCTGCTCCAGTGTGATATGATTTACCTTAACTAATCACATCTTCAACGATCCTGTTTCCAAATAAGGTCACATTCTGAGGTACTAGGAGTTAGGAATTTCACATCTCTTTTGGAGGAACACAGCTCAGTCCATAACAGGTCTCAAGGGAGATTGGTATAATTATGTTTTAACCATTTATATACATTTTTTACTCCAGAGTAGATGTGAATGGGATTTTTCATCATACCCATGAAGTCTGTTCTCTGCGTGTTAAGTCCCCCTTCCTTCTGGCCTGCACGCATAATACATATAAAATTTGATGGTAGTTTTTAACTGTTAGGCTAATTGACCTCTTTGAGAATCTGATAAAAGCAGTGGATTCTTTCCCTAGAAAAATGTGCAGATGTATGGGTAGGACTGTGTGTTTGCACACATATATAAACAGATGCACCAAAGCCTGTTCATGAACTTCTGGATTAGAGAGTTAACTAATTTCAGTTGGTTAGAGATACCTAAAATCTCCATTTCCCTTTTAGTGGAAAAACAAAAGGGAAAAGGAGGAGGAAACAGAGGCATATGTATAGGGTTTATAGGATCCCCTCACTGTCATTGTGGCTACCTACAGCTTTCTGGGGAATTTTCATGTTTATGTGATATTTATCCTTAGTCTTATCCTGTGCTTAGACTCTTTTCCCCTCCCTCCTGCTCCCAACCTCCTTATATAACCTCTACCTAAGTAAAATTGTAAATAATGTTCTACTTTTCTGTAGAGGAGAATAACTGAGGTTCTTTTAGGCGTGTACCAGTATACAGGTTTTTATCTCTTGCTATAGTGTTGGATTAGCTCATGACCTCTTTAAATTCCATTATTAAAAAAATTTTTTCTAAGGCTTATTTATTTGAGAGAGATTGAGTGTGCAAGTGCACAGTGGGTAGGGGTAGAGGACAAGAGAAACTCAAGCAGACTCTGCGCTGAGTATGGAGCCTGACGCTTGGCTCAGTCTCACAACCCTGAGATCACCCACTACCTGAGCAAGAACCAAGAGTTGGATGCCCAAGTGACTCAAGCGCCCCAGTTCTGTGTTATTTTTTGATTATCAAAATTATTTTTAAAGAGATAGTGGTCTAGGGTTTCTGAGTCTGCAACAGGCGTATATTCTGTGCTCTTCTTTACTTGCAGCCTTTTCTCCAAAATAATATTGCCCAAACCTCACCTCTGAACATCTTTTAATGGGCTTTCCTTTTTAAAAATACAGATTTTTTTAAATACACATTGAAATAGGCTATAGATTATGTCTTCATTTTGCATTTAGCCACTGGCATATTTATTTCTGAAGCCTGGCATTCATGTGTTGGTTTGTTTTTGAAGATATTATAGCAAATAGGTATTTAATGTTTTACAGTGATATTCATGATAAGTCTAGTTAGTGAAATCACAGGTGATGAATTTTCAGACTAGACTGGCTTCCCATCTATATGTTTCTCATTTGCGTTCATTTTCCTGAATATGAAATACTGGAAATCACTATTTAGAATAGGTGCTAGAAAACTATGGCTTTCACACTGCCTTCCTCTTTTTGGGAATGACGTTTTATTGGAACACGTCTATACCCATTCATTTACTTATTTATTTATGGCTGATTTTTTGCCCCAAATGGCAGAATTGAGTAGTTGATATAATGAGTGTATGGCCCACAGAATTGAAAATACTTACTACCTAAAAACCCTTCACAGAAGACCTTTGCTAACTGTTGGTTTAGAATGTTTTGTTATTCATTCCTTTTAGGGATATTTGAAACTTTTTTCTCACTTTTCAGTGATGGAATCTGAAGGTTATTAAAAGACCATCTACCTTAACTTTTTGTCTGGTGCTTGAATTTCCTTAGGTACTTCCACCAAGTGATCATCCAGCTTAGAGGTCTAGGACAGTGATACAAAAACAGCATTGAATGTGCTGTATTAAACACAGAAGAATGACTTTTGATTGGGAGTCAGTCAGTGACTCCCAATGAAAAGATAGATGAAATATCTTATTCCTTGTCCATTGGGTCTCCTTTCTGTTTCCATCGGTAGTTTTTGACTTTGGCTTTGTTTACATGATGAAGGCAGAAAGGAGCCAGATTTTAAGAGTAAGACAACTAAATGGACCCTACTTCAAGATACAGCTGTTAAATGATGGATTGAATAGTTAGGCATTAACTTGAGACGTTCATATTCAGTACTTAGTTGCTCTAAATAAATTTATAATTTCTAAAACATAGAACTTAGTCCTTATAAATACAGATTTGTTGGATTTTACAGTTTGTGTCAGAAAATGCTTGTGCAGTAAGAAACATACAGGTAGAACAAGTCAGGACTTCACTGCAGAACTGTATTTGGTAGTTCTGTGTATGTGACTACTTAGTGAATGTGGTGAACATAGGCAATCTCTCAGATGGAAGAGGGAGCATCTGATCCAAAGGTCAACATTATCTGAAGGGGGAATGAATTTCTCACATTTCATTCTTGAAATCCAACCTATTAGAGGCTTGAACAGTTTCATAGTTATCATCTGGTTTTTGACCTAATAGATTTTCCATCTAATAAAGAAATGGAATGAAAATATAAGTAATGAAGATTAGCAGAAGAAAGATAATACGCTTTTTTTCCCCTTAACAACACTACCCTTTTATTTTCACGTTTAAAAAGATTTGTAAGGTGCAACTCACTCTGTCTCTTTGTCTGCCTCCCTGTCTCTGTCTTTCTTCCTTGCTCTCTCATATACGCTGAGAGTGTTCTTTTTGCTTTAATAAACTTGCCTGCTTGTGTCACTCAACAACAACAAAAAGATTTGTCAACTTTTTTCTAACAGGTGTAAATGAATTTGTAAATAATTAGAAGACAAAATATAGTGGAGACTGGCTAATTGAGAGGAAAATTTGTGCTTTAAAATTTTTTTTTGGTATCCTCTGATATTTCTATTTTATAAAAATGTTTTAAAATACATATAATAGGGATCCCTGGGTGGCGCAGCGGTTTGGCGCCTGCCTTTGGCCCAGGGCGCGATCCTGGAGACCCGGGATCGAATCCCACATCAGGCTCCCGGTGCATGGAGCCTGCTTCTCCCTCTGCCTGTGTCTCTGTCTCTCTCTCTCTCTGTGACTATCATAAATAAATAAAAATTAAAAATATATTAAAAAAATAAATAAAATACATATAATAGATGCACATAGTACAGAATTTAAAATTGTACAAAAGGATATGTAGTGAAAAGTAAATGCTGCTCATGTCTATTACCTACTTGTCAAATTCTCCCTCCCAGAGGTAACCATCATTACCAATTTTTTGGCTTTTTTTTTTGCCAGCAGTAATCTATATATTTATAAGCATGTGCATACTTTTTTCCAATCCTTTTCTTTTTCATAAAAGATTATGTATCATACGGTATATTTCTTTTTGGCTTTTAAAATATATCATGTGAGTGCCTGGGTGGCTCAGTTGGTTAAGCATCTGCCTTCAGCTCAGGTCATGATCCTGGAGTCCTGGGATCAAGGTGAGCAGGGAACCTGCTTCCCCCTCACCCTTTGCTTGTAGCTGCTCTTGCTTGTGTTCTCTGTCAAATTAAAAAAAAAAAATCTTTAAGATTTATCATGTATGCTGTTGCATATCAGTTATACATATGTTTAACCACATCATTCTTTTTATAGGTGCAGATTATGCCATTATAGTAATGTACTGCTTTGTTTGCTCAATCACCTGTTGGTGGACATTTGGGTTTCCTGTCTTTTGCTATCAGTGTTGCTTTAAAATACACCATGTCGCATGCTTGCAAGAATAGCTGCAGGATAAACTTTTAGAAATAGAATCACAAGCACTTAAAATTTGGTAGATATTGCCAGAGTCTGACTCCATCCCCCCATAATATGTACTAATTTAAAGCCCAACCAGCAATTTAAGAGTCTGTTATATGTGTAAATTGATTATCAATCTTTGTAAGTCTCATAAGTGAAAAAAATAAGCCTTGTAGTTTTAAGTTGCATTTTCAGAATGAGTAAAATTGAGCATTAGTTACACGTGGAATATCACATTTTATGTTAAATACCATGAATATGTAACGTAAAGATGTATGTGTGTGCACTTGAAAGATTATTACAGATAATTAGTCTTGGCACTCTGGATCACTGGGTTTAGTACAGTCTTATCACTCAGAGTGTGTGGTTCCCAGCATCAGTTAGGAACTGTTAGCAATGAAGAATGAATCTCAGGCTCATTCCAGACCTATTTAATCAGAATCTGTGTGATAATAAAGTCTCCAGGTCATTTGTGTGCATATTAAAGTTAAGGAAGCACCAATATAGGGATTCACTTGGCCTAAACATAAGGGTATAGCCTCCCAAAGAGGGTATATAAATTAATCTTCAGGCTGCGGGGGGGGGGGGGGGGGTGGGGGGAGGGGGCGGCGTGTGGTGTGGGGGATGGTGGTGGCAGGCAATGGCTCATGAACTTGGTTCTAAATTGGACTGGTAAAAATATTTGAGGTGTGAATTTTTGGGCCTTGAGGAACTGGAGCAGGGGTCTTTGGAAATAGCTTTATTTCTCACTAGAATGTTTCATTTCCATAGGTTCCAGAGGGTCCAGAATTTATTAGGATTGAAATAGAATTTCCAAATAGAGGCTCTAGGTTTAGGGACAGATTCTGGGGAGAGGGAACTGGTAAGAGCTAGGCAGATTGTGAGGAGTTCAGCCAGGAAGAATAGGGTCCAAGTTAGCGTTATGGCCTTGGGGGAACACACCACGACCCAGGAACTGAAACAGAAACTGGGATCTTGGTGTAGGCCAGGGACCTACAAATTTTCTGTTATGGGCTAGACAGTAAATATTTTAGGCTTTGTGGGCCATAAAGTCTCTGTTGTGAGTACTCAGCTCACTGTTGAAGTATAAAAGCAGGTATGAGTGATTCATAAGGCTGGATATTGCTGTGTTCCAACAAAATTTTATTTACAAAAAACAGAATTAGGGGAGATTTGGCTTTGGGGCAAAGTTTGCCACCTTCTGGTCTAGACTCATATTATGAGAATAGGGAATTAACTGCAGCTTTTTGAGTAAGTGGATGCCTCAGAAACTTGTCTAACAAATAATAAGAGTCCAAATTTAAGGCAACTGACTATTCTATACATCCCACATTGCTGGTGAAACCATGTTTCTAAAAACTCTGCCAGGGTTTTTCTCTTAGTGCAGTGGTTTGGATGGGACCTTTAGGTTGAAGTTCTTCATCCCCCTGAGCTGGACAGAAACAAGGTTCTAAAGGTTAGGTTTAAAGATTTTTTTTTAATCCTTACTTGTTATTTCTTCCATTTTACCTTGAAAATGGCTAGGAAGTGTTTCTCAAAGTTGGAATTCTAGGCAGCCTGCCTTAAATCAACTGATTCCTGAATTTGGTGAGGGCTTTTGTGGAACTATTTAAAACTGATGGTGAGATTTGGGAAATACATTAAAAAACAAAGCAACTGGGATACCTGGGTGGCTCAGTAGTTGAGCGTCTGGCTCAGGTCATGATCCCGGGGTCATGGGATCGAGTCCCGCATCGGGCTCCCCACGGGGAGCCTGCTTCTCCCTCTGCCAATGTCTCTGCCTGTCTGTGTCTCTCATGAATAAATAAATAAAATCTTAAAAAACAAAAACAAAAAAATCCAAAAAAACAAAAACAAAAAAAACCCAAAGCATCTTTTAATGATGTAGGAAAGAGCATCTGAAAAATAAATTTTTTTGAAGTCCAATATAGAGAAATTCACAAGTACAGTTTAATCAGTGCATAATCATAAAATGAACTTACTTATGTAATCATACTCAGGGCAAGAAACAGAAAGTACTAGAGCCCCAGAAGACCCACTAGTGACCCTTCCCTCGTCCCCAGAGGTAACCACTACCTTCATGTCTGACACTTAGATTAATTTGCTTCTGTTTGAGTTTTGTATAAATGGAATGATGTTGGCTGTATTATTTTTGCATCTGGGTTCTTTGGCTAGTATTGAGAACTCAATGAGTTCTATATAGGATTTTTTTTGTTGGACTATGCCATTATTTATCCATTTTGTTAATGAATATTTGAGTTTTTCCCACTTTTAGGACATTGCAAATAATATTTCCTTAATCTTCTTGTTCTTCCCATCTTTTGATGTTCCCTAGTAAATATGGTCAGTTTTTCAAAATAATTGTACCTATTTCTGCTGTACTAGTAGTGTCAGGAGAGCTACACCACCATCTGCAAGTTTGATGCCACCGAGTGTAGAGAGATTACCTGGGTATATTGCTCCTAAAATAAGGCTGCCTTGAGCCTATAGCCTGACTTCCCACCTTAGGAAGCAATTAACAGCTTGTTAACCCCTATTTAGCCACTAAGTAGGTATATCTTGTCAGTTGTTTTGTCAGGCCCTCAGTGATTTGGCTTAAGATTGCCTCTGCTAAAAACCATTAATTTCTTTCCTCAAATTAAAAAAAATGGGCATATATTCATGTGAACATACCAATATATAGCTCCAAAATAAAATAGCTATTGGTCTTGCTTTGGTAATTAAACATTTGTTCCAAGTCTAAAAATTAAACTCATAATGAAATGATATTTTTTTTTCCCGGAAAAGACCATAAAACATTTTTAGACTAAAATATTGTAGTTTGTACTGACTGCCAAGAGATCATACTGAGAATCACTGTCAAAGAAGTTAAGGGGAAGATAAATAAGAAAATGTAACTGTGTGTCTAATCATCACACAAATGCTATGAAGTGAAGGGACTGGGTATACTTTCTGTATTTTAGAAGATGAGAAAACCAGAGAACCAAATAGGTAAGTTCAGCCCTAAGATAAATTAATGTAGCTAGATTCCATCCCAGTCCTGCTAGACTCAGAGCCCAAGAGTTCCTACTATATCATGATATCAGGTTATAGGTAAGGCTTGTTTCCACAAAGGATGACCTATGTTATTTAGCAGGAAAAAGCATATAGCAGGGTATGATTTCATACAGTACTGAAAATGGGATTTAGTTTCCTACTTATGTAGGGGAGGAAACACTTTTTTCCTACCCTTTTAGTTCTATGGCTGGTGCCTGCTAATTAAACTGACAAAAGACAGATTAACAGGAGGAAAGGGGTGTGTGCATGTGCTCTAGTTTGTTTTTATGTGTGTGTGTGCACTAGGCTTTACGTGTCACCGAAAGACATGAAAACCCAAAGAGCGGTGGTAAGACTTGGAAGCTTATGTATTGTATTAGCATAGGATGATAAATTATGAAGTGATGGATGGGAGGATGGGTGAAATAGGTGATGGGAATTAAAGCGTACACTTATGATGAGCACCAGCAATGTATAGAATTTTTGAATTACTGTATCGTACACCTGAAACTAATATACCACTGCATGTTAATCTACTGGAATTAAAATAAAAAACAATTTAAAAGATAAAGCTAATTAAAAATGCAAAAAAAATATGGCTAAGTGGCTAGACAAAGGCAAAGTCGTTTGTGCTTCTAGAAGCAGCAGTACATTGTAGGAAGATAAGTATATGGGGAAAGTAATAGAAGATAGAGATTATTTTAGTAAGGTTTGTTGTGCAGACTCATCTCAGTGCTATCTTTATTTACTTCTTCTTGGCCATGAAACTCCCCCAGAGTCCTCATTATGGCAGTGCTCATTTCTCCGAAGTTTCTGCTTTTAGTCAGGTTGGGGAAGCTCAGGGAGGACTTCTTTCTGCATCTGTTAAATCTCAACTGCTTTTATCTCAAAGTAATCCGTATGCCACAGTGACCTATTTTAAGGTGTATATTCTGATCCTCCCTGCTCCCTCACACAACACTTCTCATAGTTACGTACCATACGTGTTTTCAAAGTTCAGTGATCCTTAGGATTACTTTGGCATAGATATTTGTAGAAACATGTTTGAATGTGTTGTTTATCTTAAGACCCCAGAGCTTCTTGTCTTCTACTCTGTCTTATTCTCCTCTCTACTGACCTGGGTTTTTTATTTCTAACATTCCAATGAATGATTCTGCCTAGGTAGGCTCTTTCAGTGGGTTGGGTGGAGCAGAGTTGGAAATAAATCCACTTACTTTTGATAAGCACATATTTCTTAACCTGAGGATAAGATCTTTTTTTATTCAGGGCAGCCCGGGTGGCTCAGTGGTTTAGCGCCGCCTTCAGCTCAGGGCCTGATCCTGGAGACTGGGGATCGAGTCCCACGTCGGGCTCCCTGCATGGAGCCTGCATCTCCCTCTCCCTGTGTCTCTGCCTCTGTGTGTGTGTGTGTGTGTGTGTGTGTGTGTGTGTCTTGTGAATAAATAAATAAAATCTTTAAAAAAAAAAGATCTTTTTTATTCAGACTGAGAGTGACAATAATAAAGCCCAACTAGATGGTCTTTGAGTCAAGTTCTCTTTGACAGTGGACCTCTTCTGTTCCCTCTGTTGGCTGCCTCTGGAAATGGCCCCCAAGGAAGTCCTTGTAAGATCTAATTGCCTTTAAATTTTAATTTAAAATTAAATTTTAATTGTATAAGGGTCTACCCAAACCAGTTCTGTTCTTTCTGTGTTGTTAGTTAGGCCCATTAACTCTTACTGTAGAATAATGTGGATTTGCCAGCCAGAATTTGCCTTATTTCATATATTAAAATGTCTTTGAAGCAAATTTTTGTCTGTTACATGCCAAGAAGGCCCTGTAGTGAAGAATGCTGTTCTGTTTCCTCCTGTAGGAAATTGTACAAAATAAAATGAACCTTCCAGATCATTTTTTCCAACTTCACTTTCTCTGAACCTCTCTTCTAGTGTTGTGCACTCAAGTCCTTATCCATGAGTTGATGCTTTTACCTTTACCTTTACTTTTACCTCATAGGACAAGTAGAAACCTAATTCCCTGCCTGCACCCCATCCCTCCATGTGGGATTTAGTTTGAAGATATTGGTTCAAATTCAGCTCTGCCTGCAGATGTGCTGAGCGATCTAAGGCAAGACAATTATTATAATTTTTAAAAAAGATCTTATTTATTTATTCGTGAGAGACACAGAGAGAGGCAGAGAAGTAGGCAGAGGGAGAAGCAGACTTGCTTTGGGAAGCCTGATGTGGGACTCTATCCCAGGACCCTGGGATCACTCCCTAAGCCAAAGGCAGATGCTTAACCACTGAACCACCCAGGTTCCCCAGACAAGATGATTATTAAGGAAACTTATAGGAGATTGTTTCTGAAAGCATGGAGATATGAGGTTTTTTGTGCTTGATAGAGTTTCCTTTTCCTTTCTTCCCTTTGTTATGTATTTTTCTCATCACTGGTGAGCCTTTTATAAAACTTGGCTTCAAGCCCCTGGAATTGCCTCTCATTCCTTCTTACCATGCCCTACTCTCTGAATAATTGTTCTCTGCTTAGCAAGTGTCTGAAACAACTAGTTGAAAGAGTATTAAGAGTTTTAATTTGAGTTGTTTTTAGCTCTAATACAGGGAAAGGAATCTCCATTTCTTGGCACTGAAGAGCTGACTTTTTTTTTCTTTGCTAGATTTTTTTTTTTTTTTCTGGTGATTGTAATACCCTAGGCTCTTACTTTAATAGCTGTATCTATTGAAAGAACTCTTTTTAAAAAAGTTGAAATGAGAGAGAAGACCTGATCTTTACTCATTTATCTTAACTAAGTTTTTAAAACTAATTGAGACAACATGATTAGCCTTCCACTAATATTAGGACATTTATTATGAGAGCATAGTTGTGTTACAAAGGTGCAGTTTATGTTGACTGAGTGCTATTTTGGAACTTCTCTCTGGTTTCTCTATTTGAGGCTATTTCAGGCTCTTTTTGCCCATGACACCTCTATTGCATGTTCTTTTTTTTACTGATAAGGATACAAGTTCAGAGTAGTAATTTTATCTTAGGATCTCCTGGCTTCAAAGTGGCAGCATCTGGACTGTAATGTACGAAGTAAGTGACTGTATCTCCATTTAAGTACATTTGTAATATATTTTCTTAATGTAAATATAAAT
Organism: Canis lupus dingo; assembly: GCF_003254725.2. Classification (NCBI taxonomy): domain Eukaryota; kingdom Metazoa; phylum Chordata; class Mammalia; order Carnivora; family Canidae; genus Canis; species Canis lupus. The sequence goes on from NC_064263.1 coordinate 37,059,012, forward strand.
GCCTAATGTAAAACCACTGGGAAAACCCACTTTAGCAAGAAAACCTTGAAAGTAATAGTGATATTTACTAGTCTTTTAAATGATTTCTGCCTCCTTAACTTTGGAACAATAAGAGAAGGTATTTTTTTTTTTTTAAGATTTTGTTTATTCATGAGAGAGAGAGAGAGAGAGAGAGAGGCAGAGACACAGGCAGAGGGAAAAGCAGGCTCCATACACAGAACCCGATGTGAGACTTGATCCCAGGACTCCAGGATCATGTCCTGGGCTGAAGGCAAACACCCAACCACTGGGCCACCCAGACATCCCAGAAAAAGTTTTTTTTTTTTTTTTTTTAATTGAAGTATAGCTGGCACACAATGTTACATTAGCTTTGGTGTACAACATAGTGTTGCAACAAGTAGTTGTACCACCCACAAGTGTAGCCACAACCTGTTACCAAAAACCTCTATTACAATACCATTTACTAAATTCTTTATAATGTACCTTTCATCCCTGTGACTTACTAATTCCATGACTGGAAGCCTAAACCTCTCACTCTCCTTCACCCATTTTTGCTTATTCCCCTGACCCTTCTTTCTGGCAACCACTAGTGTTTTGTTTTGTTTTGTTTTCCTGTACTTATGGGTCCACTTCTACCTTTTGTTTATTCATTTGTATTCTTCACTCATTCATTTATATGAGTGAAGTCATATGGTATTTGTCTTTCCCTGTCAGACTTCTTTCACTTAGCATAATGCCCTCTTAGTCCATCTTTGTTGCCCCAAATGCTAAGATCTCACTCTTTTTTTTATGTTGAGTAATGTTCCATTGTGTGTGTGTGTGTGTGTGTGTAGAGATATCTATATCTCACATCTGTACCCATTCATCTATGGAGACTTAGGCTGCTTCCATATCTTGGCTATTGTAAATAATGCAGTGAACATAGGAGTACATATTTTTTTGAATTAGTGCTTTTGTTTTCTTTGGGTACCTAGTAGTGGAATTACTGAGTCAGAGGGTAATTGTATTTTTAATTTTTTGACGACCCTCCATACTTGTTTCCACAATGGTTGCACCAATTTACATTCCCCTGAATTGCACATGAGGGTTTCTTTTTTTCTACATCCTCACCAACAATGTGATTTTTTTTTTTTTTTTTTTTTTTGTCTTTGGTAACTAACCATTCTGACAGGTATGAGGTGATAACTCATTGTGGCTTTGATTTGCATTTCCCTGATAATTGGTGATGTTATACATCTTTTCATGTGCTTCTTGGTCATCTGTATGTCTTTTGAGAAATCTCTATTCAGGTCCTCTGCCCATTTTGAATTGGATTATTTGTAGGTTTTGGTGTTGAGTTGTATACTTCTTTATGTATTTTGGATACATCATTTACAAGTATCTTCTCCCATTCAGTAGGTTGCCTTTTCATTTTATTGATGGTTTCCTTTGCTGTGCAAAAGCTTTTTATTTTGGCATAGTCTCAGAAGTTTATTTTTGTTTTTATTTCCCTTGCCCGAGGAGACATGTAGAAAAATATTGCTAAGGCTGAAGTCAGATTACTGCCTGTGTTTTTTCTTCTCAGAGTTTTATGGTTTCAGGTTTCACATCACATTTAGGTCGTTAATCTGTTTTGAGTTTAGTTTTGTGTATGGTGTAAGAAAGTGGTCCAGTTTCATTCTTTTGCATGTAGATGTCCAGTTTCTCAACACCATTTCTTGGAGAGAGAGTCTTTGACTCATTGTATATTCTTGTTTTCTTTGTCATAGATTAATTGACCATATAAGTGTGGGTTTATTTCTGAGCTCTATTCCATTGTATTAATCTGTGTGTCTGTTTCTGTGCCAGTACCATACTGTTTTGGTTACTACAGCTTTGTAGTGTACCCTAAAATCTGTGATTGTGATACCTCCAACTTTGTTTCTTTTTCACAAGATTGCTTTGGCTATTTGGGGTCTTTTATGGTTCCATACAAATTTAGTATTTGTTGTAGTTCTGTGAGGATGAGATACTTTTTGAAAAAAAAAAAAAAAAAAAAACTCAGCTGTCACTGTTAAGTGATGTTTTCTAAAAGACAGCTCAAGAACAGTAAAAATAAATATGAATCACATTTCATAGCCCCTCCGCCCCAGCACACAGGAATGGCAGTGCTGCTGTTTTTCCTCAGTGTTGCAATGCTGCAGCTACTTACTTGTCAGCAGATGATAGGCGCTTAGATATCTTGCTATATAATAGAATCACGCAGTTGGAATTAAAACAGCATGCTCTAGAAGGATTGGCAGCATTTTCTTTCCTGGCTTTCAATTTTCTAGTAGCTTCTGGCTACACTGGCAGGACTGACTGTGTGGAAGATATGACAAGCCTGGACTTGCCTTGAAAGAATTCTTATTTGTGCTAGCTTTGCCAATAAATTAGTATGGTGAAATAAATGTATTGGTGGATGAAAGGAATCAAGAATACCTAGACATAGAGTTTTAAAATACTTAAGGCCTGTCAAGCTTTTGGTAGCAAAGAGATAAAAATGGGAAACTTGTAGAAAGTCTGTTCTTTCTTCTATGAAGAAAAACATGTAAGTCACATGTAAATAAATAGCTTTGTCTAGTTACCTGAAACTAGTAAAAATCAGGTTTGATAAAGATTTTCTGCTATTTTGTGTTAACAGATTTGCTATTTAGGGTTTAGAGGGAAGTTGTCTTTGTAGATGAGGAAAGAAAGTATGTAGTTTATTAGTTTAGGGTTGAGCCAATCATATATTCAGGCTGTAAATCCTCAGTTATTAAAGGGAAGCCTGCCTGATATATTTTTCTATTTTAAATGTGTATGTACACCCATGGAAAATTTTCTTGTGCCTGGTGTCTAGTAGGTGCTTAATAAATATTTATTGAATAAACTCTTACATATGAAGAAAATGAAGCTCAGAGAATCAGGTGATTGTTCTAGGCCATGTTCTTTTTTTTTTTTAATTTTATTTATTTATTCATGAGAGAGACAGACAGACAGAGGCACAGAGGCAGAGACACAGGCAGACGGAGAAGCAGGCTCCATGCAGGGAGCCTGACGTGGGACTCAACCCTGGGACTCCAGGATCACATCCTGGGCGGAAGGCAGATGCTAAACTGCTGAGCCACCCAGGGATCCCCATCTAGGCCATGTTCTAAGTACACTATGGTTAACATGTAATTACCATATAATTTTTATTAATACCTGCCTGATTTGTTAGGTATATTGGTACACAGTTTTCTTCATATCTCCCCTATGAGGTTATTAACATTTTATCTTTAACATGCTATTGTTTTAATTAGGCTTTTAGTCACTGAAATCTTGAAATAGTTTTATTTAGATCTAAAGTGGGTTATAACTAGAGTAACTATATAATTTATTGTATAAACTGAAATACTTAAGAGGGCTCCTTAAGCTGGGATAGCATGTATAAACCAAGTTTATTCCAGGGAAACCAAGACATATGGTCATACGATGTTTTTATTTTTTAAAGTAAACTTTTTATTGGTATATAGCATATGTTAAGAAAGTCCATAAATCTTGAATGTACAGCTTGTTGAATTTTTAAAAAATGAACCAATCTACATCAAGAAATAGATTATCAGTATCTCAGAAGCCTCCCTCACACCCCCTTCTGGTCACTACCTCTTCTTTGTAAGATAACTGTTGTTCTAACCTTTAACTGATGAGCTTTGCCTGTTTTTGAATTTTATGTAAATGACACTATATAGTATACACTTTGTATGTTTGACCTCTTTGACTCAGTGTTCTCTTTGTGAGACCCATCCATATTGTATATAGTGATTGTTCCTTCATTTCATTGTTTTAAAATATTCCATTGTATGAATATGCAATTAATGTATACAAGATACTGTCGACAGACATTTGAGTTGTTTTAATTTGGGGCCAATAGAAACAGTGCTCCTATAAACATACTTATCAGTTTTTTGGTGAGCATATGTACTCATTTCTCTTGGGTATATAACTAGGAGTTGAATTGCTAAGTCATATGATATGTAAGTGTTCAGCCCCAGTATGTAATACCACTTTTGCTAAGTGTTATACCAACCTATACTTCCTCCAGCAGTAGGTGAAAGTTGCAGTTTCTCTGGATCCTTACCAATACCACTTATTGTCTGTCTTTTTCATTTTAGCCATATTGGGGACAGTGTATTGGGATAACATTGTGATTTTAACTTGGTAACTAATGAAGGTGAGCCCCCTTTCATGTGCTAATTGGCTATTTGGATCTTCTTTGGTAATTCCATTTGGATACTCTCCTTTATGCTTCCCCCAAGCCATTCTCATTTTTCTATGGATATATCTCTTCTCATTGAGTTGTAGTTCTTTATATATTCTGGATAGTAATCATTTGTTATTACTACAAATATCTTTTACTTTAATTTGCCTTTTCTCTTTATTAATAGTACTATGGGATGAACTTAATTTTGGTGTCTTCCAGTTTATGAGTATTTTTGTTTTCTGGTTAGGACACACTTCTTGTGTCCTATTTAATAAATATTTGCCTACCCCAAGATCATGGAGCTGTTCTGTCCTCCTCTTGATACCTTTCATCTTTAGGTGTTTATCTAGAATTCATTTTTGTGTGTGGTATTAGGTAGAAGTCAGGATTCATTTTCTATAGGGATAGTGAATTGACTGCACTATTCTTTGTCCCAATACCACATTCCTGCAGCTTTATAATACAACTTGTTGTATGGTATTGAAGTTCTCCAGCTTTGTTATTCTTAGTGTATGTCTTAGCTATTCTTGTCCCTTTCTATTGCCACAACATTTTAGAATCTTAGTTTTCATCCACATGTAAAACAGCTTACAGGTTGATTGGGATTGTATTGAATCTAAGGATGGTGAGCTGACATTGTATAAAGATGTCTTCTAATCCAAGAATGTACATTGTGTATCTATTTATTTAGGTATTATTTAATTTCTCTCTGTCTTGTAGTTTTCAGAAGAGAGCTCTCAAATACCTTTCAGACTTACTTCTAACTTTTGGTAGTTTAAAAACAATTTATCGTGGTAAAATTTACACAATATATTAACCATTTAATTAATTAATTAATTAACTTAAAGATTTTATTTATTCATTCATGAGAGACACAGAGAAAGAGAGAGAGAGAGAGAGAGAGAGAGGCAGAGACAACAGGCAGAGGGAAAAGCAGGCTCCATGCAGTGAGCCCGACATGGGTCTCGATCCCAGGTCTCCAGGATCACACCCCGGGCCACAGGCAGCGCTAAACTGCTGAGCCACCCGGGCTGCCCTATATTAACCATTTTAAAGTGAAGAATTCAGTGGCATTTAGTACATTTATAACCACCAACTTTGTAATGTGCAACCATCAACTCCATCGAGGTCCAAAACATTTCCATCACTGCAGAGTAAAACTCCTTAAGCAGTTTCTCCCCACTGTCCACTCTCCTCACCACCCCTGCCAACCACCAATCTGCATTTTGTCTTTATGGATTGATTTATTCTGGATATTTCTATACATGGAATTATATACTATGTGATGTTTTGTATCTGGCTTATGTCACTTAGTATGTTTTTGAAGTTCACTCCCCTGTTGTAGTATGTGTCAGTCCATTCCTTTTTATGGCTGAATAGTATTCCATTGTGGATATGGACCATAATTTGTTTATCCATGCATCTGTTGATGGACATTTTGAGCTGTTTGTACTATTTGGCTGTGCGAACAATACTGCTATAAACATACATGTACATGTACTTGTTTGAATACCTGTTGGCAGTTTTGGGGGGTGGTATATATCTAGGAGTGGAATTAGAAGGACATATAATTCTGTATTTAACTTTTTAAGGCACCACCAGCCTTTCCTATAGCAGTTGAGCCACTTTACATTCCCACAAGCAATGTACATAGGTTCCAGTTTCTCTGTGTCCTCATCAGTACTGGCTATTTTCTATAGTATTTTGCTGTTTGGATGGTGTGATAAATGGTATATAGTGTTTTTGTTGTTAACTTCATTTTCTGTGTTGCTGATGTATAGAAATACATTTGCTTTTTTCCATATAAACCTTGTATTTAGTGACCTTTTTAAATTCATTTACATTTATTTTTTAAATTCATTTACATTTAATAGGTTATGTATTTATTGGATTTTTCTCTGTACATTTGAATTTCTGATTTTCACATGCTTTCTTATTCTGTTCCTTTTTCATAGTAGTTTATTTTATGGATACAATATTCTTGTAATGGCTTGGAGAATTTCTGTTAGAACTTAAATTTTCTTTAAGTTTTTCATTATCTTCGTTTCCTTTGTGATTGATTCTATTGTTTTTCATTTTGGTCCTTCTTAATTTTGTTAGATATTTCTTAAATATCTGGTGATCCTTGGTTATCTATTCATATTTACAAAGGACAAGGATGATTGGTTTTGGTGGCTGATACTGGCTTCTTCTCAGTTTTTTGAGCTCTGTTTTTCCAAAAGAGCTTTTCTCTAAGGGAGATTACTGATCAAGAGTTATGCATGAGATTGTTTTAAGGGCCAACAGCAGCCAGATAGGCTTAGGACCTAAAATTGATTCTGGGCCTCAAGTGCTGCGAGACGTTTTTTGGTTGCTTTGGTTTCCTCTGTCCTGATTCTCCACCTCCCCGACCAGGATTTGTGGCTGTTAGGAGAAATGTCAGGCTCAGCCCTACTTCTCTTTTGTCCCTAGCACCCATGCTGGATGTTCTCAGCAGATCTGGATACTAAGCCTTGGGAGCTCAAGTTTATACAGGAAGTAAGACTGTCATGAGTGGCTCAGCTGTTGTGTGAGCAATCCTCTAATTACCTTGATTTCCCTGTGCTTCAATTCAGCTTCTTGATCCTGAGCTTGGTGTTCTCTATTCAGGGAGTTGGGAGAGCTCTTGCCCCCATGTAAGTTCTCTCCTGTGCTTGCTTTGCCTGAGTTGCTATTTCTTTTGCTATGGCTTCTCTGTCAATTTAGTTGTGTCTGTTTCTTCTAGAAATACTTTCCTTCTTTCCTTCCCTCCTTTCTGCTTGTTAATGGGTCTACTTCTTATCTTCAGATTGTGATAAATTTATTATTTTTATCATTATGAAAAATTTGGACATAAAACACATATCTACTCCTGAGCTTAAAACAGAAATACAAGGGATGCCTGGGTGGCTCAGCGGTTGAGTGTCTCCCTTTAGCTCAAGAGTGTGATCCCGGGTCTGGGGATCAAGTCTCCCACATTGGGCTCCCTGCAAGGAGCCTGCTTCTCCCTTTGTTTCTGCCTCTCTGTGTCTCTCATGAATAAATACAATCTTAAAAACAAAACAACAACAAAAAACCCCCAAACCCCATAAATACAAGTGAAGTTCCTATTTTCTTCTCTGATTGTATTGCACTCCTCTCATGCATCTATTAATATTATTGTGTGTATGTGCATTTCTAAACAATAAAGAGCATTGTTTTGAATGTGTTGAGCTTTGAATAGTGACATACTGCATGAATCCTTCTGCATCTTGTTTTTTTCCATTCATCATGGTTCTTTTGTTTGTTCTCTTAGTACACTATCTTTTCTGCTGTTTTAGTAGAATTTGGACAGGGAGGATAAGTCAGCCTAAGTATTTCTTACTGTGACTTTTTTAAAAGGGAGATTTAAAGCACCTTTTGGATATATTGTCACTACAGACATGGAAGAGAAGGACTTGGTGTTTCCTTTTCTTGTTCCAACTGGTGATGATAGGTGAATTTGATACCTTGCCATGTTATACAAGCTAGCAATTGAGTCTTACTGCTGACCTGTATTTGGTGTTATAAATCCTTTTGGAGACAGAGAAATAGGATTCATTGGTCTGTAGGGTTTAACTGAGGTTCAAGTGAAGATTTGGGGTTCATATTGTTGGAAGGAACTTTTAGAAGTCATTTAATATAAACAGTACTAAAGAAACCCAGGTGCAGAAAAGGTGAGTTACTTGTCGGAGGTGATCCAGGGGGTAAACACTGAGATCAGAAACCAGTTGTGCAGTTTGTTGTTCTTCTCACCTTCCTACAATGACCCAGAGGATAAGGTCCCCATTTTTTAACATTGACTTTAATTTTTGTCTATCCTTTAAAATATTTATTTCAATGGCAAGAGATTTTTAGTAAGAAGAATTAACATAAATCTTTGAACTGATATTTATTTGCTATGTTTTCCTTAGGATCAGAATGGTTTCAATACCAGAATACTATGAAGGCAAGAATGTCCTCCTCACTGGAGCTACCGGTTTCCTAGGGAAGGTACTTCTGGAAAAGTTGCTGAGGTCTTGTCCTAAGGTGAATTCAGTGTATGTTTTGGTGAGACAGAAAGCTGGACAGACACCCCAAGAGCGAGTAGAAGAAGTAATTAGTGGCAAGGTAAGTGGGGGAAATGATTGAGAAGAGAGTATGTTTTTGTATATATAATTACTGTAATCCTCAACAGTTCAGTTTGCTTCTTCAGTGTCCTGAAAAAAGTTAGTGAAAAAAAAAATTCTACAGGATGGCAATAAACTGGGTATGTCTTGTGATGAGTAGGAGAAAATAACTTTCCTCTGTGATGGGCAAAATTGTGTAACAAGTTCTAAAATACCTATATGGTAGATATTTAATGTGTTTTTAGAATATTTGAGACCTGTTATTTATAATTAATAGATATCTTAGGTAGTATTCAGAATAATAAATAATTACAAGGTAGTTTCTAACTACCCAGTGTGCTGCCAAACATCCTTTGATACCACTTAAAAATTGGTAAGCACTGGTTGTTCCCCACAGCAGTGTTAGGAAGTAGCAAAGTAACATATTCCCGTTTGACAAATAAGAACATGATGACAGAGAGGTTGTTTAGAATACAAGAATAGGTCATGCATTTTGAACCTTTAGAAAAATATTGCTAAGAAAAAATTGAAATGATCTGGAGTAAAATTATTTCATAATTGTAAGCTTTGAATTCTCTCAGTGAATGAATTTATCTGACATTCATTGATAGTAAGTTTAGTATAGAAGCTATGTGATTTTTTAGTTAATTAGGTAGTATCTAGTACCTTTTAATCACTTGTAATTAGTATGTTTTAATCCCCCTCCCAACGATGTCCTTGCCTAGTAAGAGGTTATTTATTGTTACTCATTTTTTATATTTCAGAAAACATTTACTGTGCATACTCAGTATTGAGTACTTGATTTGATGTAAGGGGTTGAACTGAGGGATAAATAAAATAGAATCCTTGCCTTAATGGAGCCTTTGGGCCAGAGGGTTTTTAAGAGGAAAGAGGGAGTGTAGAAGTGTCACGAGAGACTGGATAGGAGCAGTTACTGAGGTTAAAGTCTTGGCTGGAATTGAGAGCCTGCGTAAAATGTCAAAGATTTGGGCATCTCCTCTGTGGTCTCCTCATTATGTGTAGCATTGCTAGTAAGTCAGTAAGATGAGTTCTTTTTATGTCAGGTATCAAAAAATGCACATTTGAATTTAGTAAGAAACTGATAGATAAAGCCTGCTATAATTTTGAAATAGGAGTAAAGAGCATAGGCAAAAAGCATATATCATAGTGGGACATTGTTTTATAGTAGTTTCTCAACTTAAGCATTATTGACATTTTGGACAGGATAATTCTTTATTATAGGGAGCTGTCCTGTGCATCGTAGGGTGATTAGTAGCGTTCTTGGCCTCTACCCACTAGATGCCAGAATCTCCTCCCCGCTGCACCCACCTCCCAGTTGTGACAATGAAAAATGTCTCAGACATCACCAGATGTTCCCTTGGGGGTAAAATTTCCCCAAGGTGAGAACCACTGATGAATGTCTCCAGGAAAAGAAACTCCATTAATTGAGGATTGACCACAAAATAAATTCTGGAAAGGTAATAAGGTATCTCAAAGAGGGTATTAGTGAACATAGTCAAGTAGGAACTGATTGGGGTGTGCCGGTGGATTAAAAGCACCAGAAGAGATAGTATTGAATAAAGAGATGGTGGCTAGAGCCAGGAAGAGTATCAGGTTTGACATGAACTTGGGAAGCAGCATGAGCTTATCTTGGTGGTTGGAGATATCTGATATGAGGAGGAGTTAAAGGTCATTGGCAGTGTGAGAGAATGAAAAGTATGAATTCAAGGTGTTAAAGGACTTTTCTGGGCATTCCTCAGGTTGCTTTTTTCCTGCTTGCCCCTTAAACAATATTCTTCAGAGTTCTGTCCTAGGCCTTGATCTTTTCTTACTAGATCCAATTAGGTGATTACTCAGCACTCTCTTAAGTGAGACAAATGGTTGTATTTTAAATTAGATTTGGGAAAAGCTTCATCTAGTCTGAACCACGGGTGCTCATCACCACTGCTACCTGGGTGATCTTTTCTTCCCAGGGCTCCCTGTATGTGGTTAGTAAAATCTGTATGGGTAGTCTGGCTCTTCTTTTGCCTGAGCTCCAGACCCGCAGAGCCATTTACCTCTACTAGACCTGTCTTACGGGTATCGCACAGACCCTTTATAGCCAGCATTCAGAACACTGAACTTGTGTCTCCATAAGTGTACTAGATTCTCTTCCCAGCATTGGGCTAACTAAGACCTGAGTGCTGAGCAAAACAGATGTGATCCCTTCCTTGTGGAGCTCACAAGTACTTATCCCTCATTCTTAGTCATTGGCCAAGTTGTATTGAATTATTTTTAATTCCCCAAACATTAATGCTCTCTTATTTCTAGGTGGTTATATGTGCTGCTTTCTTTGCCTGGAACACTATTCTTTAATTTCTGGTCCTTCTTCATTTGGGTTAGTTCTTTCTCCTGTACAGACTCCTAGCCCTGTAATGTTACCTTTAACGACGTATCTTAATTGTTTGTTTACTTGTTTGGTTTTTCCTGTCAGATTCTAAATAGCTTGAGGCAAAGATTGTTGTTTTGTTTTCTCAGTGTCTAGAAGGTGCCTGCTCATCTGAAATGCTTAGTAGATATTTAATAATTAATAAAGGAACACATTAATACTGAAGTCACTACCTAACAGTAGTGGAAGGGGCAACACTGTTATATCCACTTCGGAAGATAAGTGAGCATTCTATATACCATATAGACTTTCTTTCCAGATTCAGAATCTCTGCTTAAACCACAAGTATGGATTTTAAATGAAGTGGAGAGTCAAAATGTAAAAGAGCAGTGATCTGGAGATAGCATCAATGTTCCTTTAAAAAAATCTGGGATGAAAAATTAAATTTGACTCAAAATCGAATGTGCCTTTGCCACTAAAATCACCTTAGGATCTAACTGATTTTTTACTTAATTTATTTCTTCTAGTATCCTTAAGGATATTGAATTTTGGGGTTAGAATCCTGTATATATGGTATTTCTCAAGTTTGTCCAGATTCTAATTTGCATATTTCCTCACCAACTTTTTTTTTCCATCAGCATATTTACTTTTTTCTTCTTCTTCAAAAATATTGGCCTCACACTTGATATAGACAATAATGGTATTTTACTGTAATCTACTGCAACAGAATAAAAGCAAAATAAAATGAAGTCATAAATTAAGATTGGGGTTTTAGAAGTCTGAATTATCATTTTAAACATTGTCCTGATGTCTATACTGCTTAAGTCTATTTTGAGGAACAGTACAATATAGTTTAGTCAGCAAAAGCATGGGCACTTCAAATATAACTCTTAAAAGTACCTGTTCTGTGTCCTTGGCAAGTTACTTAACCACTCTGCATCTCAGATTCCTCATATGTAAAATGGGGATGATAATGTGGGTTTCATAGGCTGTTTTCTATACAGAATGATAGCAGTTAAGAATGGCAACTTTAGGATTAACATAGTTGAAGTTTTCAGAAGTGACCCTTGGTGGGGTGCCAAGGGTTTTAGAAAGTTGAAAAATATTGTTCTAAAATATTTTTTCCCCTTGGCTAGCTCTTTGACAGATTGAGAGATGAAAATCCAGATTTTAGAGAGAAAGTTATAGCGATCAACAGTGAACTCACCCAACCTAAACTGGCTCTTAGTGAAGAAGATAAAGAGATCATCATAGATTCTATCAATATTATATTCCACTGTGCAGCTACAGTAAGGTTTAATGAAAATTTAAGGTAAGTAAAGGTATTTATATGATATTTGAACTTCATCACAGTTTAAAAATTTGAATTCTTTTTAGTCAGATTGTTTTGAAAGTGATTTGAAACTGCCCTATGTTAATGGTAGCTTTCTATGTCTTAAAGAGTGTTAAGAGAATTTTCTTCTTATTATTAGTTTAGAAATATTGGACAGCTAGTGTCTGCGTATTAGAAGTTGCCTTGAATTTAACTGTAGGGTAGGGAAGTATGGAATAGAAGAAAGAGAAATTTACCTTCAGTAAGTGTATCAGTCTTAACAACTGTTTGTTTCTTCTTCCCTTCATTCTTTCAGAAGCCTGCACCTCAGCAGTTTTATTTTTCTATCCCACACATATTCACCTGAAAATTAGAAAAAAAAAAATTGAGCTCAGGTTCTGCACAGTAAGATAAAATGGCTAATAAATTTAAGCCATACCTTGTCTTTGTTTTAGAACTTGGTAGCATTGTTAGGGACAGGCAGCAGTGGACATATGTTTAATTAAAAAAATAATTTGAAAAAAAAAGATGAAAGAGGTGCCTTGGTGGCTCAGTCAGTGACGTATCTTCTTTCAGCTCAAGTCATGATCTCCAGGTCCTGGGAACAATAAGCCCAGCATTGGGCTTCCTGCTCATCAGGGAGTCTGCTTCTCTCTCTCTGTCCCTTTGCCCCTCCCCACTGCTCGTTCTTTCTTTTTCTCAAATAAATAAATAAAATCTTTAAAAAAAAATAAAATAATTTGGACTTCTGTCAAAATGCCTGTTTCAAGAAAAAAATAATGTTTTAAACGTTTACTAGTGTTTTTAAAATATGCATTATCAAATAATGGTGCTTAATTCAGAGGATTCTTTTTGATAGTGTGTTAAAAAATACAGTTTTATAATGTTAACCTAATTGTATGGTCTTATACCAGTTAAAATAGTGCAGACTATTTTAGGTTTTACAAATACTTGAAACCCTTCTTAAAGTGTTTTTAAGTTAAGTTTTGTTTATAAAGGGTTTTGAGATTATTTCCCATAAAGTCTTTGATATAAAAGTATAAGCCTTAATTGATATTATATAATGTGATAATTCAGCACCAAAGCATTACAGTAAGTTTTATCCATATTCCAGGTGAGGGCACTGTCATAGTCACTTACATTTCTTTAATTGTACTTTGTAGTTTTCAGGGTAAATTTTCTCTTTCATTATTTTTTTCTATGTTAATGTTACCACTGTAATATTGTGAGCAAGTGCATTTTATACTTGAGGAAGCTGAGGCAGCACTGTGTACTGGAAAGGACATGAGCTTTGGAATTACATACCTTATCTCTAACTTTGAGTTTATCCTTTATTATCTGGTGATAATAATTTATTTACTTTTTAGTTGTTTCTGTATAACCATCATGTGTTCATGATTCAAAAGTGACAAAAGAATCTTAGTAGAGCTATAGTTAGAATCTCACTTTCATAAAAGATGTGTGTACATATATGTGTATTTATATACAGCTTTTTATACTTGCCACTTATTATCTTTGGATATTGTGATAATAGGTAGGTTTTTAATATTAAATACTCTAACAGATATTTCCCCCCATAGTTCTAGCTTTCATTGTTTTTCATAACCAAAAGAAAGCGCACACAGTCTTTTGAAACTGTTTTCAATAAAAAAAAGATACATATTTACTGGATAATTGTGGAATAGTCCTTATTAGCTTAAAGGAAAAATTAGGTGCTTTTAAAGGGGAAATGGATTTGCAAACAGACAACATTAATTAGGGTGAAACTACTCAAAAGTAATCTTTATGAGAAGGACCTTCTTTCTCTCTTTCCGTTCCCCTTGGGGTAAGCAAGTCTGCCGTTAATGAAAGGGAAATCTATTCATTATTCTTTCTTCTCTTACTAGTGATCTCATAGTGCAAGGAGGATATATAGATGAATAATAAAATTTATTGCCTTAACTGACGTAACCTTAGTCATTTAACTGAAATTATTGTTTTTGGTAAAGCAGTTTTAATGGGTATTGTAAATGATGATATTGCAAGATTATATTTGGGCCAGGCATTCTAGAATACTGTAAGTTGGCATGTAGTAACTGCTTAAGAAATAGTTACTCTTTATAATCATTTTTTAAGTTTACTCAAAAATTTAAAAATGACACAGACTTTATTACCAGGGCAAAAAATAATCCAGATTTTACTCCCAACATTATACCCATTATTTTGGGAAAAACCAAGAAATTGCACACAGATCCTGTTTGCAAAGTCCAGATAGTCTAAAAGGGAGATAGATTTGCCTAAATAATCATAGTGTAGGGTAGAAAGTAAGAAATTACTGAAGAGCATACATTAAGTGCTATAAGAATTGAGAGGTGGTAGTATGCATTTATTTTGAGATATGATAATTTATAAATCTTGAGGTGGGAAAAAGTGGGTATTAAGATTAAGGGATTGTAAAGAAATACTGGCAAAAAATGAAGGGAGAATGATACTGAGGATAATAAAAGGAATTCCTTAAATTAAATAGTTGATCCTGGGGTCTGGTGTTCCTAAGGTAATAAAGAAAGTGAAGGTGGGATATAGGGCTAGTGGAGTTGAGAGTAAAACCATAGCAAGAAACTGGAGACCATGATGAGGACAGAAAACAGGCTTATGGGGGGAAGTGGAGGGGTGGTCTGGGGGAAATTCTTAGTATGAGATTTTAGAGATGCAGCAGTTTGAATAGGATAATATGTGAATATGAACATGGGATATGTTGAGTAGGTGCGAGTAGGCATTGAGAAAGGAGTAGAAGTAAAGATGGATGATGAGAAAAGATCAAGAAGTTGTTGAGTCTAAGGGCATCGACTCTCCCACTTCAGAATGCTTTATGAATCTTAAAAATTCCTGGAAAATGTGTTAAAAATGCAGAATTGGACTCTACTTGGAATATTTGGACCCTCTGGTTTTAGATAATAACCCCAGGAATCTTTATTTGTGGCGAGACTCTGTGTGTGATTTTAAGTTATAGATGTCTGGGTCTCCTACCTTAAGATTGACTAATTGGTCCCGAGATATCTGTGTCTATGTCTTTGTTGAATTAAAAAAAAAAAAAATCAGCAATAGTGATGAGATCTCATGTATGAAGTATTTTCTCAGAAGTGGGGAAAGGGGAAAGAGATATCAGAATGGCCTGGGGAACTTTTTAAAAATAGTTTTCCAGGGGCACCTGGCTGGCTCAATCAGTAGAGCATGCAGCTCTTGACTTGGGCTCGGGGTCCTAAGTTTGAGCCCCACATTGAGGCTAGAAGTTACATAAAAAATAAAATCTTAAAATATAAATATATGTATTATATATATAAATATATATTATAAACTACATATTACATATAGATTATAAATCATGTATATGTAACATATATATATAGTTTTCCAGGCATCAATTCAGATATTACAGAGTATCTGAGGATTAGCTCCAGCAATCTGACTCTCAGGTGTCTGTCATGCCAAGCATGAGATCTCTGGTTTAAAGTCTTAGAAGTATATCAACACAGAGTTTGAGCAGGATATGTTTTTAAGACAGGTAAACAAGATTTATTGCCAGTTCAAGTTGAGTTCTTTATTCTTTTTTTTCTGTGAAGTGGCTTCTGTGTCGACATTAATGGTGGACCATAAATTAACAAAGATTTGTTCATTTTGCTCCTCCTCCAAAAGCTAATGTTATTTAAGATGTCTTTATGACTCCATATAATTAAACCATGGGAATATTATTATTATTATTATTATTATTTTGGCTTTCTGATCTAACATCAGAGTCAGGATCTCAGTCTGAGGTTCAGTGGAGTAGAACTTGGATGGTGGTAAAATAGAGTGAGATTATTAGCCTTACAGTGATATTGAGAGTTACTTATGTGGGCATATAAAGTGCCATCACGTTTGGGCTCTCAGGCACAGGGGTAGTAGACAAGGTACAAGAGTGTTCTCTCTGAAGTTATTCGTTATTTTCAGTGACCCAGAAATTCTGTTACCATCCTCAGGAACCTGTAACAGAATATCCTTTGTGTACTGCTCCCAAAACATTACCCTCCCTAGCTTCATTGTTTCACAAATGCAAAAGAAAATAGCATATTGCCTTACAGTCTAGTGGACTGTATCCTCTCTGTGAAATGCCTTTTTTGCTGGATTTCCATTTGAGCAGATTTTTCCCTTCTCAGTTGAGATAAGGAAGAAAAAAGATATTCTCATGATTTTAAGACCACAAACCAATTACTTCATTTAAAAAAAATTACTTTTAGTATGTTTTCATGAACCCTTGGATACTGTTAAATTAAAGGAAAAAATAATGCACAGGAGTTTTCCTCTCGTGAATTATTTCTTGTTCTTGGTGACCCAGAACTTGTTGTCCTGTCCTCAGGAACCTGTAACAGAATATTTTCTGTATACCTCTTCCAAAACAGTACCCTCCGATCTCCATTGTTTTGCAAATGCGAACAGATACCAAAGCACTGCTTTAGAGTCAGGCGGATCAGATTCTATCAGTGACATATCCTGGCCTTTAAAAGAATAATTAGATTTTTTTTCTTCATTAATACTGAAAATGTAAGAATTTTGGAAAGTACTCAAAACTATTGTGATTTTAAAAACATCCTCATTGTGGTCTGTCTTCAAATATACATTGTTTTACATAAAATTTAAACATAGAACTGATTTTACTTGGGGAAACAATTTCCACACTTCTGATTTTTTCATGGTTAAAACTTTTATGATATGATTGTATTCCACCATGTTGATATGCCATAATTTATGTATAATGTTCACTAGGTATAACAAATTTAGGGGATTTTCATTTCTTTCTTTGAAAAATTAATGTTAGAACAAGTTTTTCTGGGCACCTCGTGGCTCACTGAGTGTCTGCCTTTGGCTCAGGGCGTGATCCTGGGGTCCTGGGATGAGTTCCGTGTTGGGCTCCCCGTGGGGAGCCTGCTTCTCCCTCTGCCTGTGTCTCTGCCCCTCTCTCTCTGTTTCTCATGAATAAATAAATAAAATCTTTTTAAAAAAGAACAAATTTTTCCTTTGAGTGAATTTCAGTAGGTTCACTAGAGGAGTAGTTACATCATTTCTGTACTTCCTGGTACTTTGTCTTTTTTTTTTTTTCTGGTACTTTGTCTTAATCTCTTTGAATCAGTTCTATCAGTGTAGTCACCAACAGTGTATTACTTTACCAGTTTTTTCACAGTATTACTGGTATTGAATATATCAACTTTTTTTCGTTCAAATAACAAGCAAAAACTATCCACCATCTCTTTACCTTTAGTAATATTTATTGAAAGCCTGTTTTAGTGCCTATTTAGGAATAATGCTAAATACTTGCAAGCTATTTATTTCTTTTAATTTTGTATAAATCCTAGTAGGTAGACTCTGTTATAGTTCCTATTTACAGGTGAACTATACAAGGTCACTGAGAGGTAGGCCAGGCCAGAATTTGAATTCAGGTACTCGAGAGTCTTGTTCTTAATCCTGCTTTACTTTGTAATGCCTGTGTTTTAAAAATCTTCATACAGATTTCCCATGTTTTTATAGTTATTATAATTATTTAAAATGACACTATTCTTTCATTGTGATAAAATACCTGCTTTGTTAAAGTTTATTCATTTCATTCATAGTGAATGAAAGGCTCTCTAGGCTTTTGCTATTACTAGATGCTTCACTGATTATTTTTCTGCATATATACTTTTGCATTTGTAAAATTATTTACTTTGGATAAATTTCAAAAAGAGGTTAATATATAGATCATTTTTGAGTCCTGTATGTGTCTCTTGTGACAGAATGTACCCGTTTTTATTATAGTACCCCTTTGAATTTTGTAAGCTAGTCTTTAAGAAGTGTTTGGATTAATTGCTACACAGGGAAATAAACATATTCTTAGTTGATTATATGTTAATGTAATTTAATGTTTCGGAGTTTTCTTTGACTGTTTTACCCTTATTAGTGACTCTGCCTTAGCATTTTAAAATTACTTAACCATTCTGATTACTTCTTTGTAATTCCATATATTGAAACAATATGCTTTTAAAAATCAAGGTGCAAAAGCAGTCTAGCATGACTTCAAAATGTACATATAAAAGCCAAAGACTGAAGTTATCTGTGTTTCTTTCTGGGTAATTTAAAATTTTAATTTGTACTTTTATTTTTTAAGTTCTAGTGTGAGGCTTCTTTTATAATCTGAAAATCTTTCTTTTTAAATACAACTGATGGAATGTACTTTATATTGAAATAAAATCTACAAAATTAGACATAAGGGGTCAATTGTGAAGAAACAAAAATCTCCTGTCTCCTTGTCTCTCTAATGAAGATAAAATTGTTTAAGCAGGTAAAATAAATGACTTTCTAATTTTTCACTGGGAAAGCTTCCCAATTTTTCATTGTCACTTTTTCTTTTATAGAGATGCTGTGCAGTTGAATGTGATTGCTACACGCCAGCTAATCCTGCTTGCACAACAAATGAAGAATCTGGAAGTATTCATGCATGTATCAACAGCATATGCCTACTGTAATCGGAAGCATATTGATGAAGTAGTCTATCCACCTCCTGTGGATCCCAAGAAGCTGATTGATTCTTTAGAGTGCGTTTATTTTAAATTTATGCACATTTGCTTTGATCCCCAAAACTTTGGACTTAAGTATCTATTGATATGTATCTTTTGGTCTGTATCAGTTTCTCTCTCCCTCTGCCTCCCCCACCCCTGACCTATTTATTCCGTATTCAACCAATTACTACATATCTACTAAGTTCTTCTAATTGTGTAGATTTATATCTGAATGACTGTTGGTGAAGTCTGGTTGAAGCTTTCACATTTGAAGAAGTGTGATGGTTGGAGGAAGGTCTCTGAACAACTCATCCATAACATTAGGTTCTCTATTTTCCAGGGAGTTAATCTAGCAAATGTAAGAAGTGCCTGATACCCATGGAGACTAATGACTTGCTTGTTGAATAGCAATGTTCTAATTGATTAAAAAATTACCCCCCTTTTTTTCCCTCCAATGGAGTAAATCTGTACAAAGGCCTTAAATTATTAGAGGATCAGTCTCATTCCTTTAAATGATACTCCTGGTGTTATTGTTTATCACCTTTCTGAGGACTAGGATCCTATCAGCAATTACTATTTGTGAGTATTTGATGGATATGGTGTAAGTGAATTTGGCAGGGTCAAGATTCATTTGCTTCAGGCTGTACTTTCTCATCAAATAAAACAAACAGGATCACAGCAAAAATAAAAAGAAGGATCTTCTTTAATGGACTAGAATTATAGAAAATTCTCATGTCCATTATATCCAAACATATCATTAATCCTCCTATAATAGCCCTGTAGGCTTTTTCCTCCTTTATTCTTCTTCGTTTCCCTTAGGCTTCCTTTTTTCTCAGAGATCCTATCCCTTTTCAGCTCTGTTTACTGTCCCTTACTTAAATCCTTTTTTCCTCAGGGCTCTAGAGGGTGTTCATTGCTCCTCCATGTTTTCTCCCAGAGTAAGCACATATAAGTCTTTCTCTTTAAGGCATTCCTGCTACTCAGTATGAAGAAGCAGACAGATTATAAGAAAATAAATAAGAATGGGAATTTACCAAGACATTCCATTAATTCTCTGGTCTCTGTTTTCTGACTCTATTTCTTAGATGGTCCCAAATATTTACCTCATTGTCCCCATGAGTCAGTAGTTGGAAGTGCTTAATATGTCTGGGAAAAGTTGAAAGTAGAAGCTAATGAAGCTTTTTACTTTTTCTCTTTTTAGCAGTTGGCATATCCAAACATCTAAGTTGCTGAGAAAATGCTTTTAACCTTCTCATTCTGTATCTCTTTTCTTTGCTTACAAAGAAATCTAGCTAACAGATCATTTTAGGGTAACTCATAGATTGGCTCTGTAAACTCACTCCCTGTGATAAGGCTAATAATGTCTCCTTGGCTTAGCCAGCGTTCGCAGTTGTTGTTTTAAAGTAGGAACTGTTCCGTTTTTCAAAATTCATCTCTGCTGTGGAACTTCTCCTAAGTTGAGTAACAATCTCCAGTTTTGTTAGATTCTTTTTCTTCCACATGCAGAAGAAAACTTACTTTGATAATCTTATCAGTTAGTATGGGTATCTTGAGAGTGTGACATTACACCGAATATATATGTCTGTATAACATCACAGTTACACAGGTACGGACTTGTCGTTGTTGTTTAATGAAAGTAAGATTAACTTCCGCTTATGTATTTTTTTTTCTTTTTAGTAAAAACCATAAAAGCATTTGAAATCGGAGCAACAGATATGTTTGAATATGCAAAGCTAAGTGGTTCTGATTTTATAGTAAAACATCTGAAAATATTTTTGCATGCAATTTCTTTGCTGACCAGGTGGATGGATGATGGCCTAGTAAATGATATCACACCAAAATTGATAGGAGACAGACCTAACACATACATATACACGAAAGCATTGGCAGAGTATGTTGTACAGCAAGAAGGAGCAAAGCTAAATGTGGCAATTGTAAGGCCATCGATTGTTGGTGCCAGTTGGAAAGAACCTTTTCCAGTAAGTTGTGAGAAATTTTTGTAATAATGGAATTGAGAATTTTAAGTCTTGTCTTTGTATAAAAAGAGTTGGCAGTTTGATGTAAGAGCAGGTGTTATTTACTGTACATGGCTTACTATGGCAAAATTGTTCTCATTCATAGAGTACTTTTTTGGTACTTTTTTGTAACATGATGCTGCATATATAGAAATGCAGATAAGCCTTTAAAAAATCCTCACTGAAAATTAAATCAAAGGCTGCGGTGTTGTCTGGAGTCAAAGCAGACCTTGCCTTATACATTGTCCTTGTGACTGACAAAGATGTTGGCCTCTGACACATCAGCATTTGTTGGTTTTTAAAATTATTTACTGATTAGATTCTTTTGTTGAGGTGAAGGAAATAGAGATGAGAATATTCAGGATCTTATTTTATTTCATTTGCTTTTTAGTTCAAGAATAAGGCAGCCTTCCAGGAGGTAGACTCTTTCCTGTATAGATCACAAGCTAAGAAGGCATAAGAGATTTCTATGATAATTTGCTTGTAGAAAAGCAGGTCATTATGGAATTTGTGAATCCCTGAAATAAGAGAAAATAGATATAAACTAACAGATGAATTGATTTACAAAAAACCTAGGTCTCTATAATGATAGTAAGTAATAGCATCGCTTCTGTTGCTTTCTCTTTTCTTCTGTTTTATTCAGTAGTTTTGAGGAGGATTTCCCATTTCCCCCAAATCTCATGATGCTGCCTCAGATAAATAGCACAAAATCAAACTTGAGCAAGTGTAATTTAGCTAAAATATTTGACAGATATAAGCTCCTTTTTTTTTGTAAGCTTTTTTATTGAATTCTCTTTGTGGAGACTTAATGGAAGAGTAGGTAACCTTTTGAGAATGACTTAACTTCATATTTGCAATCTCAGGCAAAGACTGTTTCTGTTACTGTTTCTGTTACAGGAGAGAAATATTCTGGCCTGAATCTTGTCTGTTTTTTAGTTTTTAGAAAAAAACTACTAAGTATATATATGGAGTTGTAGATGTCAGATAAATAAATCTCTAGGTTTACAATATTTCTAAGCTCCCCCTATTTTTAATTTTTGTATTAGGGATGGATTGATAACTTTAATGGACCAAGTGGTCTCTTTATTGCGGTAAGTAAACCTTTTGATTTCTTTACATTCTACATACATTTTTCTGTTTTCTGTATATCTTTATATGTGTGTGTGTGTGTGTGTGTGCATGCACTTTGGCTTACATATCTTAAGGTGCTGTTTTTAATTTCAACAAAGGCAGGGAAAGGAATTCTTCGAACAATGCGTGCCTCCAACAATGCCCTTGCAGATCTTGTTCCTGTAGATGTAGTTGTCAACACGAGTCTTGCGGCAGCCTGGTATTCCGGAGTTAATAGGTATATGAGGTGACAATGTCGCTTGTTAAATATATAGTAACTATGAAGGGAAAACAGAACTAATGGCTAATGTTAATTAATCCCTCAGTACTGATAATTTCCATATCAATATGTACAGGTATTATCACTTCCAATTGCAGGAATTGGTTTAATCACAAGTAATAATAGAGCAAGTAGTTCCATCAGCTGTAATTAAAAATTAACATTAGTTGTCATATACTATCTATAGGATAAAGTTCATTTGGGATTAAGAATGAGAAAAACCCAAAACCCTTCCACCCCCTGATGCTTTTTTAGTTTTCCAAACTAAAACTTGATATAAACTCAACATATAAAAAGCTGAAATTCTCAGAGAATGGCTTTCATATATTAAACATGGCACACTAAAGCAGCTTTAATCAACTCAGGCTTCTTTTTGAAAGGGAGTAGTAGCATTTATAGGTAACTCTTAAATTTTAAACTTTTCAATAACATTTTTTTCCCTAGTTAATAAACTGCTCTTATTTTTTAAGTCAGTATTTTATATCCTAAAAAAGGAGGGATATGATTATATGAATACACTGTTTCTGGTAAAAGGGAACTCAGTCCATAATTTTTTAAACTAAAGCTTCTGGAAATGAGAAGGAGATAGGAAGAGCTGAGGTTGTTTGTCATTGTTGGTTTCCTTACATTTAATAACAGATATTCCTGCTATTATAAGGAAGAAAAATACGAAAAGAGAAAAATACTGTATTTTTTAATAATTTTTTTGGTAGTGGAGGGATAAAGAGTAGGTGTAAATAGTCCTTCAGACACAAAGATTAATAGTTTAAGGATAATTTTTGAAATAATCAATGTAGAAAAGATACCCATAATCATTATTTTTTCCTACTTGAATATCGTGTAAGATTTAAATTGGATAAGTTTGGCCTCTTTTTATGTTTCATTGCTTTGATCTTTGTCTTTGCAGACCAAGAAACATCATGGTGTATAATTGCACAACAGGCAGCACTAATCCTTTCCACTGGGGTGAAGTTGGTATGATTTTACCTGTGTTTTTGAATGTTAGAATAAATCTTAAAATATTCTCTGAGGTTTTATGTTAGAATATACCCACGAGGCAATATAAAGCCATTGAGTTACCAAGTTATTCTTATTTTGATTACCATTTTAGAATATCTATCCTATACTGCCTTCTGGTCTTTAGCAGTATTTCACAAATTTAAAAATATCCAAAAAAAATTTAAAAATATCCTTAGTAAATTCCCTTCCTGGCCCACCCTTTTGTGACCATTACTACTTTTTTGCTGCTGTCTGCAGCATCCCTCACAGATAAATGCCCATGGTGAGGAAACAGTGATTTTTCTTTTTCCTCCCTCGTGGGTGCTCTCAGTCCTGATGTTGTCTATCCATAGGCAATATCACTTCCAACTACAACAGTTGTTGTATTACAGGAGCTAGCTAGCTGTTCCAAGAATAAGAAATTAAGGAGTTAGGAAGCAGAGTATTTTTTGCCAGAGTATTTTCTATTATACTTATTAATCTCTTGAAATTCACAAATCACAGGAATAGATATATGCTTTGTTGCTTGTTCTAAATTAGAGTTAATAGAACTTAAAGCCTACTGAAATTGAATAATTTTTAAGTTTATGTATTCAAATTTAAAGTAAAATATATCAATTGCATTATTTAGTAAGAGGTCTTATTTTACTTCTCATTGAACAATTTTTATCCTTGGAGAAGAGTTTTGATTTTAAAGTGGATTTTTATGTCATTTGTCCTGAGGTTTTTTTCTGTGCCATTTTTATTTCAATTTAAAGATTGACCATTATAACATATAAGAAAACTAATCTAGGGTGATTTTAATTTTATGATAATTATTTAAATAGTATTCTAAGAACTTTAGAACACTGAAATGAGTTAGTTTTTATTTTTGTAATCTCTCATTGTGTTGTAAAGTTTAGTAAAAATCAAGTTGAGCATTATTTTTGAATGCATTTCTCAATATACATTTCCATTAAAGTATTAACATAGATAATAGATTTGATTTTGTCGGTATTGTATTACCTAAATAAATTACAGCAGAAGTTAATTTCGGGTTGTTTTAAGCTGTTGATATATGTTAATTTGAGCAACTTAATTATTTATAAGCAAAGGATGATGATTTTCCTTTTCATTTTTAAGTAAGTACAGTAATAAGAATCTGGAAAGAAAAAAAAAAGAATCTGGAAAGAGGAACAGAAAGAAAGAAGCTATCGTGAGAGGTGAAATATAGAAAGTGACACTGTAAACTGACATAGGTAAAACAAAAGGATTTTTAAAAGTGAATTGTAGCAAAAATTCATTCGTCTAATTACCATTCATAAATAGTGGTAGTTCTAAAACCACTTGGGTTCAGCAGTCTAATACCCATATTCTCTTAGCTACTATTGAGAGTAGAAAAGTTTGTTTTTTAATTGAGCGAACTCTGACATCTTTGGTGAAATATTTGGTTTGTAAAAACATGATTTTTTTTCAAAACTTCATTACATGGTTATTATCAAAGCTGTTACACAACTTTTCTTCCTCAGAATACCATGTAATTTCCACTTTCAAGAGGAATCCTCTCGAACAGGCCTTCAGACGGCCCAATGTAAATCTAACCTCCAATCACCTTTTATATCATTACTGGATTGCTGTAAGCCATAAGGCCCCAGCATTCCTGTATGATATCTACCTCAGGATGACTGGAAGAAGCCCAAGGTAATGGTGACTAGCTCTGTCTTATCTGTTCCTCTGACTGTTAAACAACCCATGCTTACGCTAAAATGCATATTCATTAACTCTGTATTTGTTTATGCTTATGATAAGGCTTAATGGCCTTTTGTGAATGAGAAGACTCGAATTTAAGACTTTGTCAGAAAAGCAAAGGTAGTATTGTCACTCACTGTAATTTGTTCTAAAGTTTGGATGATAAAATATTGTCATGTGCTGAATTCTAGGTCTAACGTTAGGTATTTTTTTCTGAATAACAAATAACATTCAAAATGCTCTGATGCTTATTTTTCCTACAGGATATTATCTAAATCATTCCTTCAAGATGAATCCTTTAAACCAAGTGTTCAGGCGCCCCAATATTAAGTTGTATTCCAACAACTTATTGCTTCATTATTGGAAGGGTGTCAGACACACAGTACCTGCATTATTGCTCGATCTTGCACTCAGGTTGACAGGTCAGAAACCGTGGTAAGAAGAATAGCAGTAAATACACCTATATATTGGTAAGGTGGTGGAAGCTTGCTGGAGAGACAAAAAGTCCGCTAGCATGAGCTTTACCTATAGAATTACTAACCTGATTAATCACAATCACAATCAGGATGCTAGGACATTTTTTAGAAATTAAGGATATTTGGGGAGTCTAATTGTGGATCTCATTCTTATTGGGCCATTGATCCTTCAGAATCCCATAGTAGAGGAAATGTCCAGCATCAAGGTTGTCATTGTTATTATAAGCTGAAATTGAGCCCGTCTCTCTCCCTTAAAAACTTAGAGGTGAGTCTATAGGGGATTAAGGGCAAAATGTTTTGCCCTGTGAGTGGATTGTGCAGTTTTATATGAAAAAACATAGATTGCTTCTAAAAAATTAATGGCTTGAAATATCTCAGCTGCCCATTCAGCTTATAATATGGTAATTACAGTTTTTGACTAATTTTCCAGGTTGAGAATGTCATAGTTTAAAACAAGAGTTAACAAATGGGAAGCTTTCTATTTTCTCATGGTTTTTATATAGCCTTTCTTTCTTCTTTTCTTATTGAAACCCCACAAACTTAAAGTCTTCCTCCTGTCTTTATCAGAATTATAGTGAAATGTACCATAAATATATTTATTTTTTTAACTACATTGGCGTTACAGTGGAACCTTTGATTGGAGAGTTCAGGATTTGAGTATTAATGTTAAAGAAGATGCTGATTCCAGAACTTCCATCAACTGTTCAAAAAATAAAAGTGAGGTATCTGCCAGTTATAGTGTATCAGGATCTGAGTTTCCTGTAGGGATTTTCTGTGGATTCATTTGTCCATTATGTTCCTAACCCAATGTGTTAAATATTGAAATATGTGAGAGGCGTTGACTTGAACAACTTAAGGATAGGTTAAAAAAATACTTAATGGAAAAGAGATCCAAAATATATCAAAATTATTTTCAAGTATTTTTAGAGTGATGTGCAAAATGCAGTATTTGTGATTGAGAGCATTCTTTCATGGCTAAAAAGCAAATGTTAATTCATGAGTGATGGCATTGTGTTGCTTTCCTGGTATTAATAAGGCTTTTGCATATTAGAGCAGAAAAGTCAAAACTAGATCAAAAAAGTAAAACAGGGTAAACATCACAAAGCTTTTTATAAAAAAGGGGGCTTAATAAACTAAAGCAATGAATGAATAGCCAAAATTCATGAAATTTGTAGTAAATGTTGCTACATAACAAATCATCTCAAACTTAGATGGCTCTTAGAAAAGCAGAAGTTATTTTATTATTTCTTTTTTTTTTTTTAAAGATTTTATTTATTTATTCATAGAGACACAGCTAGAGAGAGAGGCAGAGACAGAGGCAGAGGGAGAAGCAGGCACCATGCAGGGAGCCCGACGCGGGACTCGATCCCAGGCCTCCAGGATCATGCCCTGGGCTGCAGGCGGCGCTAAACCGCTGTACCACCAGGGCTTCCCTATTTTATTATTTCTTATGGTTTATTGTTTCTCTCAGGATCAGGAATTCAGGAGGGAATCAGCTGGGCAGTTTTGGCTTAGGGGTCTTTGACGTGATTATCAGCTGGAGTTGAAAGGGGGGCATGCGGTAGAAACACCTTGTGTCACTGTCTTCAGAAAGTGTCAAGATCTCTTCCTTTATCTTTTTTCAAGGACTAGTGGTAGCCTTAGGGGAAATGGACTGCTTACACAGTGTCTAAGGGGAACTCTTTCAGCAGGCTAGTGGAAGCTATGTGCATTTTCTGACCACCCACAGAAATCATGCGGGCCCTATTACCACCTCATTCGTTTAGTCACACTCCAGTCATAAGTCCTCCAAGATTCAAGGAAAGGGCTGTAGAGAATGTTCAAGACCGTGTAAAATTTGAGCAAGTTAGTTGAAAGGTATTGTTGAAGACATTTGGAAAGTGCAACTGGCTATGGTTAGCCTTCTGGCCGCAACAGTACATATTCCTCCATTGTGGGAAATACGCTTACTTCCCACTACTAAGACCTTTCTGGCATCAGCTTGAAGCCACTGTTGGGTCAACTGAATCTGCCACAATTGCAGATGAGGCTCTTGAAGAGTGGTTTTGCAGGTGTAGTTCCTCAGGTATTGGTCTGAAAACCTGTGAATGAAAGTGACAAGTTACCTGCTGCTTGCACACACAACATGTAAGGATGAGACAGGCATAGGAAAATGACTGGACAGTTTTGTGCAGTCACTGGTCTGTAACAGTTTTGAATTCCAACCAGGTATGTTTGATGGTTTCTTAATTAGGGTTCAGTCCTACTCTTTGGATGTATTTTGAAGCTCTTGGTTCTGCCCTCTGAGTCATCTTTTTCATAAGAGAAAAAAATGGCCTGTGTTTGCAATTGAATGGCCTTCTTATCCCACAACCTGCCCATAAAATGAGAATGCTTAGGGCTGGGATTAGCAAACTTTTATCTGTAAAGGGCCATGTGGTTTCTTTGTGGTTACTCAACTCTGCTGTTAAATGTACCTTCTACCTTGCAACTACTCAACTGTGCAGCCATAAGCTATATGTAAGTGAATAAGCATGACTACATTCCAATAAAACTTTATTTACAGGTGCTTTGGCCCCTAGGCTCTGGTTTGCTGACCCTTGATCTAGAGACCTCTTTTCATTTTGTACTGTCTCTGTCTCTTTACATGTAAACTGATGTGATTCCTTTTAAAACTGTGCAGGTTTTCCGCATATTTCGTTTAAAACAATCGACTCCATTAGACCAAAGCTATACCCACAAATCTCTTTGAGGCATGCCTTTTTCTATCTTGGCTTCTTTATGGGGTTGCTATGGAACAACACCCTTAGATCTTCGATCACTGCCTCTTAAATCCTTAGACTCTTAGGTTCTGCCTTTTCGACAGTAGTTTCTATGAGACATGTCTTTAAGATTGGAGTGAGCCTTTTGTTTTTCTGAAAGGTTCTATGAGGTATTATTTTAGATCTTTCTGAGGTCTTAACAAAGAATCTTACATCTGTATTCTGGACTTGATCTGTGCTCAGAGGCTGTCTCTTAAAGAATCCCTGGCTGACATTTTACATTCCTTCCAAATTCTACTCAGATGGTTCATTTTTTAAAAGATCATCTTTATCCTCTTTGAGGAAATCTTGGCTAGATCATCAAATTTATTAGGTACAGTTTTTATTTCTCATTTTACCAGAAGTAACAATTTAGTTCTAACTTCCAACAATATTTTTCCCAGTTTCCTTCAAGCACTCACCATCATCTTCCTTAAAGCTCTTTAAAGTTTCCACTAACATTCTTTTCTTGGTCCTTCCAGGTTTCACCAGTGGTGTCCTCAGGGGCCTTCCAGATTCTGTATACCTAATCCTAAAGCCAATACTACATGTTTTGGTTGTTTATTATAGCAGCCCCTCATTCCAAGTACTGATAAATATGTCCCATGACCTGTGCTACATGACAGATCACCTCAAACTTAGGATCTTTTTTTTTTTCTAGTTGTATAATTGACATCAATCTTAGTATCTTACAACAGTCATTTTAATTATCTCTCATGATTTCTGTGGGTCAGAAATTCTAGAAGGCTTTACCTGAGTGATTCTAGCTCAGGGTCTTTCAAATGGACGCAGTCAGATAGGGAGTGGAGCAGATACACCGTGGGAGTAGGAAAGAGAAGGAAGGATACGGAGCAGCAGGAGTGGCTGGGCATCTTTCTCATGTCATGTAGTCTCAGAGCCTTTCTACACCATCTCTCCACATGCACTGATTTGGCCTTCCTTCAACAAAGCAGCCTTAGGGGGAGTTGGACAGCAAATATGGCGACTGAAGTCTTCAAGCGTGAGTATTCCAGTGAGCAAGGCAGAACGGTGTATCGCTTTTTCTTACCCACCCTTGCAGGTTACCCAGTGTCATTTCTACCTCATTTTATTGGTTGTAAGTTACCTTCACCTCTTGATGGGAAGACAGGGTGTTACTGTAGGTGAGCATGTGAGAAGGGAGATGACATTGTAATCACCTTTGGAATTTAAAGTCTGCTTCAAATAGGAAACAGCAAGTAGAGTATCTTCTTAACTGAGGTTTGTCCTGTGCAAGACTAAGTATCAAAGCAGGAATGATCCCTGATCACTGAGAGCTTATAGTCTAAAAGCAATAAGAGCCAGTGAGGTGTTTTTATTTAGGTAGTTTTGTAAATGTTAAATACAAAATCTTATCATTTATATTATTTAATTTGTTCAGATATTTACTGAACAAGGCACTGGGCTTTGTATCTTATATTGGGGCCCTAATATAATGCCTCCTCCTGCACTAAAGTTATGTTAATCATGTCATTCATGGTGTCCACTTTATTTATTTACATTATTCTGTGTGTCAGCTAGATAAAATCTAACTTACTGTGTATCTTGACATAATGATAAAAAGTACCACTCAAACATGCATCATAAGGAATCCTGGTTGACAGTCACTGGGGACTAGGATGCATGGTATTATCACAAGTGGAGGCAGTATAAATTATTCACTCTGGCTCTTGAAATGCAGTAGATACTTTAGCACTCTTAAAAGTGACATTAGAAAAATGGTTCCATTGTCCAATTTTTTTGTTATTTCATCTAACTCTCTCTAGCTTAACCTCTGTGAAGCTGATATTTTTTTTATCTTTCTGGTTGTTAATGGAGGGCAGTTTTGGCATACATCAAGAAACATTTGAAAATATTTGGGCACATTTTTAGTTACTACAGCTGAGAGATGTTATGCTACTGGCATCTAATGGGTAGAGGCCAGGAATGCTGAACATCTGACAATGCACAGGACAGCCCCCCCTCCCCCCCCCACCCCGCAAAGAATTATTTGGACCAAAATGTCTGTAGGGCTGAGGTTGACAAATCCTGGACTAGATGACCATTAAGATCTTGCCCTACTCTAAAGGATTCTGATGATTTTTTTGCAGGTTGCCATTATAAAAAATAAATACATACTCAGAACATACATGACAATGTAGTCTCAGGCATCTATCTGCTCATAGGGCATTTGAACCAAAGAGTGACTATGTCAAGTTTAAATTTTCTTTTTGTCCTCATATTATTCAATCCAGTACTTTACACTTGATATTCTGTGAACTTCATATGTATGTGGTCTTTCAAATTTCCTTCTCCCTTTCCAATTTTTTTATCCTATTTTTGAATGGCTGAATCAGTGATTGGTTGCCTGGTAATTCTGTCTCTTGAGTGAATCTGAAGATGAGACTAGGGGAGAACTATCAGTGACAAAAAAAATTAGGAAGAAGAACTTGTTAATATGTCTGTTGGAAAATGATGTTAAGCAAATATGTGTATGTGTGTAATTCAAGTGTACTGTACTGGTTGTGATAGTAGATACTGATTTAATTACAGATCTGTTACATCTTTCTGGTTTTCTTTTCTTTCTTTTCTTTTTTTTTTTTTTTTTTTAGAGAGAAAAAAAGGTCTAATCTCTTTTCTACAAGGAGCATGTCTTGTTTCCCTCCCGCCCCCCGTGTGCTTTCTATCTGTCTGAACTATTCTTGTCCAAATACAGCCTTCGATGCTCAGTAATTCTTTTCGTGTTTGATGGAAGTTTTATTTTGGAATTACTTTCTTGCATGAACCACAGTTTTTCTTTGCATAGTCCATGCTGCCTCCTTTTCTCTTAGAATTCTGGATTCAGGGTTTCTTTCTAAACATATTGAATGTGTCCTCAGAATTGCTTAGCTAATGTTACTGTTTTGACTTTTCCCCCACTTCTAATGTCCTAATTTTCTCTCATTTTTCCCATTTCTAAAACCCCTGATTTTAGGACTTTCTAAACTATATAAATGCTAATCCTTATTGTGGGAATAAATAATAGAATTCTTTTAAAATATTTTTCCACGAATTATTTTTCTGTTTATCAGAGGCCAGGAATTTTTGGTGTGTGTTTTATTTCAGAAAGTTCTTTCTTCCCTTTTCCTACTTATCATAGGTAATTATTATTGGTAGATGTTACTACTATGGTTAGTGTTATGATATCAATGACTTACAGTGAGCCATGAAATATAAAATGACAGATTTAAAGATTAAGGCCTCTCATCCTTTGAAAAAGTAACAAACAAAAAATATTGAACTTCTTATTTCTATAAGGATGGATAATAGGGGATTTGGGGAATTAATTGAATATCTTGAATATCTATTTCAGAAAGTTTTCAGCATGAGTCATTGATTTCACAGCACATTCAGACAATCAAGAGTGGTACCTGTCTGGGTTAAAGAAAAAGTTACTTTAAAAATCTATGTAGAGAGTTGATTAAATGGCAAACGAATATTTCTGTATACTTTGTCTCCGTGATGCTGAAGAGTTGAGATTATAATGTAATACCGTATGTTATGAATTCACAGGAAATCTTAGTAATTGTAGCTGAACTAAAATGTGATTGAAGGAACAGAAAGCAAGGGAATACTAATTGAATTCATTTATTTGCTTAGGATTACAGTAGAAAATCTGACCTTAAATTATTGTATTTCCTTTGAAAATTAATTTCATATATCAACAGAACTCTGTTTAGGCAGCATTAACTTCATTTGCTGCTGCTTAAATTTTTTTTTATTTTGGATTTATAAAATGTTCTTCCAAGATGCAGAAATATTCTTATTCTCTGGTGATATGGTATACTTACTGAATTATGTATTAAAATTTTACTGTTACGATCTCCATATAGAAACTGGTACCCTGAGTGGTAATGAGATTTTTCACAATCTATGCAAATTTTGAATCTGTCCATTTTTCTTACAATACAGGATGATGAAAACAATAACTCGCCTTCACAAAGCTATGGTGTTTCTTGAATATTTCACAAGTAATTCTTGGGTTTGGAATACTGACAATGTCAATATGTTGATGAATCAACTAAACCCTGAAGATAAAAAGGCAAGTATTTTCTGTTTTATATTAGGAAATATGTAGCACACTCATTGGAGAACCATTAGCAACCTGAGAAATAATTGGATATTTTCCACAATCAGTATGCAACAAGAAAGACATTTGACCTGTTTATAGTGTCTCATTAAAGTTTCAGTCGTAATTGTTGGTAAAATAAAATTGCTTTATCTTAGAATTTATGATGTATTTGAGAGTGGTAGAGGTGCTTTTAAAGTATAACTTGAAATGTTGATTCTTTTTTCCCTTTAGTCAAATTCAAAAAAACTTGGACTTCTTTATTCATTTTTCCTCCACTTTGTTTTCTTTGAATTTTGAGAAGAAAAACCTCTCCGAAATTGTTTTACTCATATGTTCATGTCTTATCATTCCATATTTTTCCCTGTTAGTTTGAAGCGTAAGCTCTGTACATGTATTCTTTTTGAGATTACCTGAAGTATTTCAACATGCATACCTAACAAAGTCTAAATTAAGCAATTTCTATAGCTTCTTCTTTAATGATATTTAGGACCTTAAAGTGTTTGAGCTGTAATTACCACCCCACTAATATACATGTTTATACATTACTTTAGTTCTCTATTTAAATCTTATAAGTAGATATGAGTTTGTTTAGTTTTATTTAGATATAAACAATACTTACCAGTGTCTTTGCTATTAGATCTTATTGTTAGGGTCATTTTCTTTCAGCTTGAAATCTCCCCAGAATATGAGGAGTAGGGGGTCTGTTAGTGAACTCTCAGTGTTTGATTGTCTGACATGTCTTTATTTTAATCTTGTTTCTGTAACAGGATTTTGGCACATTAAAGATAACTTTTTTTTATATTCCTTTAATATTTGGCTTTGTTATTGCTGTTGGAAAAATCCATCTTATTTGCTGTTGCATTGTGGGTGACCTCTTATTGTTGTCTCTTT
Organism: Canis lupus dingo; assembly: GCF_003254725.2. Classification (NCBI taxonomy): domain Eukaryota; kingdom Metazoa; phylum Chordata; class Mammalia; order Carnivora; family Canidae; genus Canis; species Canis lupus. The sequence continues at coordinate 37,091,970 of NC_064263.1, forward strand.
TTGAGAGTTTTTCTTTGCTATTCTGCAGTTTCACTATAAATATGTCTGGGTATAATTTTTTAAAAATATATTCTGTTTCACGGTGGGCTTCCTGGATCTGAAGTTTGATGTCTGTTAGCAGTTCAGGAAATACTTAACCATTGTTTCTTCACATACGGCCTCTTCACCATTCTCTTGTCTTCTTGTGAAATTTTAATGTATTTTAGATCATTCTCTCCTCCAGGTCTTTTTTTTTTTCCCCAAAGACTTTATTCATGAAAGAGAGAGGGGCAGACACATAGGCAGAGGGAGAAGCAGGCTCCCTGTGGGTAGCCCGATGAGGGACTTGATCCCAGGACCCCAGGATTATGACCCGAGCCGAAGGCAGACCCTTAACCACTACCCTTCTCCTCCATATCTTTTAACTTTTATTTCATATTTTGTATCTCTCTTTCTGGCCTAAGAACTAATAATTAATCAAAGTTCTACGGCAGTCTTTCAGCTATGTCTAAACTTCGTTTAAATTTTGGGTTTCAGATATTTTCATTTTTAGAAGTTAGGTGTATTTTTCAAATCTTATAGACATTTCTTAAATCTTTAGAATATTTTTTCTTGATACATAGTAGGCATAATTGTTTTAAATTCTGTTTTTGATAATCCAGATTTCTAAAGGCTGTGCAACATAGCCTCTGACCATCTGTCCTTTAAGCTAGGTCTCACTCATGGCACCTTGTTTCTTATTTCTTACTGTTTGACTGTAAATTCAAATTCCTTAAAGATTTCTGTGGGAATTTTTTTGAAGCCTGTGTTGAAATTGCAGTTTTCCAATATGGATTTGCCCTTGCTTCTTCTGCTAGTAGCCTGGTGACTGTTAGCATTAACTAGCCAGGTGACATTAACAGGCCAGGACCACTTTGAAATATCTGATGAAGTTTTTAGCTTACAGTTTCTCAAAAGAGGTTTTTTTTTTTTTTTTTTTTTCATCTTCCCAGTCTCATCTTCCTTTCTCCACTTCTTTCCTTAAAAATATTAATGTTTTGTTTAATATGTCCAAAATAATATGATAAAATTTAAACAAAAATTTAAAAATTACTTAAAATTTAAAGAACCGTTTAAAGGATATACTTTCAATTTTTTTTATACTGACCCTTTGAAACCCAGTGTACATTTTATACTCCCCAGCACATCTCAGTTCAGACTGGTCCCTTTCAACTTCCCAGTGATTCATGTGGCTTATGGCTACCCTATTAAATAGTGGAGGTTTAGTTCATTCTACTGGTTCTACATGACAAAGGCATCAAGTATACAATTTTTCTGCCCACTTATGTGTGTGGTGGGTTTACTTTTTTCCCACTCTTGCTCTGAGGATACAGCTTTTGGCATTTTTACCTTTTTGCAGAAGTATTCTGTAAGACTCCTTAATTTATGGGGCCATAGGTTTTATAGCCAGTCTTCCTCCTTGCCTGCAGCCTTCAAAGCAGAAGGTCTAAGGGACAAGCGTCCTGCAGGTAATCTCAGGTTAAAAGATTTGTGGCTTCTGCTGATTCCTTACTTTCTTCCTTCCCATCTTCCCTCCACCCATCCCAGTGCACAACACATGCTGCCCAGTGGATTATTAGTGATCACCCTCACTTTCTAAGAAATAGAACTTTCTCCTATTCACTATTTCACTTTCTATGGTGAAGAAATAGAACATAATCATCCCCAGAAGATCCCTTCATGCCCCATCCCAATCACTACGTACCAAAGTAACAACTATCTTGAATTCTAACACTTACTGGTAACTAGAGCCATTTATGACTTTATATAAATGGTATCATACAGTGTTTTTTTTCTTTTTCTGTTGATAGATATTTGAGTTATTTCCAGTTTTCGGCTATTGGGAATAATTTGTATACATTTGTATAGGATCTATATCTACAATAGAATGGTAGCTGAGTCAAACGGTATTTGACTCAAAGGGTATTTGTATGTTCAGTGTAGTTGATAATGCTAAACAGTTTTCCAAAGTAGTTGCACCAATTTATGGCAGTGTATTAGAGTTCCTCTTAATCTACATCCTCCCAAGAGTTGGCCTTTTCATTTTAATTTTTGATTTTAGCCACTTTGGTGAGCGTATAGTGTTATCTCAATGTAATGTTAATATACATTTCATATTACATAAAAGTTTGTGTAGAAATGGCAAAAATTGTCAATAATCCTACTGAAAATGCACTGAAGATGAACAGTTTACAGAAGAATAAATGCAAGTGATTCTTAACCATTTGAAAAGATACTCATCCTCACTCATCCAAATGGAAGTGCAAATTGAAACTACACTGAGATATTTACTACTTAACAGTTTGCAAAAATACAAACCTTGCCAATATACCCTTCTGGTAAAGCCCTGGCCAGTGGGAGTTCTCATAGATTGTTGGTAAGAAGGTATATCTTTCTCTGACCTTGTATTTTCAACTTTTCTGTATCCTTACCTTTCAGATATTTCTCTTCTAAGCAGCGTATAGTGGGTTTTTTTTTTTTTTTCCAGTCAGACAGTTTTGGACTGTTATTTGGAAGACCTAATCCATAATGTAATTTCTGATGATATTTTATTTAAATATAACTTTTGGTGCTTTCTATTTGTCTTACTTGTTTTAACTTCTTTTTTTTTTTGTTCTCTTTGAGTTATGTTTTACAATTTTATATTTTCCCATCTGTATCAGTTACACAGAAATATATTCTTTTTCAGTTGTATTAGTAGGTTACTCTAGAGATTACAGCATCCTTCCTTACTTTATCAAAGACTAGTATAATACTGATACTTCTGCCTTTTGTTTTGGATAACACAAGGACCAATACATATTTTAATTCTGCATGTGGGGATCCCTGGGTGGCGCAGCGGTTTGGCGCCTGCCTTTGGCCCAGGGCGCGATCCTGGAGACCCGGGATCGAATCCCATGTCGGGCTCCCGGTGCATGGAGCCTGCTTCTCCCTCTGCCTGTGTCTCTGCCTCTCTCTCTCACTGTGTGCCTATCATAAATAAATAATAAAAAAAAAAAAAAACATTAAAAAAAAAAATAATAATTCTGCATGTGTGTTTATATGTCTCACAATCATTATTCTTATTACAATCTGTGCTGTAAGTATTCACATAGATTTACCAGCATCGATTGTCCTCTCATTGCTCTTCATTTCATCTTCCACCTCCAGACTTCAATCTGGAATCATGTTCATTCTACTTCAAGAATACCCTTTAGTGTACTTCATCTAGTGTGAGTCATCTGCTAATGTCTCATTGTTTCAGTTTTTATTCTTCTGGTAACATCTTTATTTGTCAAAGATATTTTCACTGGTATGGAATTGTATGTTAACAGTTTTCTTCAAGCACTGGAAGACATTGGCTTCCATTGCTTCTTTTGAGTTTAATACTTGTCCCTTTGGAGGTAATCTATAACACCTTTTCCTGCTGTCTTTAAAATTTTCATCTTTGATTTTCAACAGTTTTACTTTGATGTGCTCAGATACATATATATATGTGGTGTATGTGTGTTTTGAATCTGTGGCTTATGTGTCATCATTTTGGGGTAATTTCCAGCTGTTGTTTTCTCAGATAGTGCTTCTCTTCTACTCTTTTCCACTTTTCTTGTGGGAATCCAATTATACATATGTAATGACTTCTCATAAAATCTCCTATCTGAAGTCAAGTCTCCATTTTAGTGCAGTGTTACTTTAATGTCTTATTTATGGTAGTTTTTTTTTGGTCTACAACTTGGTATTTTCAAATAAGTGATAGTAGGGCAGCCCGGGTGGCTCAGTGGTTTAGCGCAGCCTTCAGCCCAGGGCCTAATCCTGGGGACCCGGGATCGAGTCCCACGTCAGGCTCCCTGCATGGAGCCTGCTTCTCCCTCTGCCTGTGTTTCTGCCTCTCTCTCTCTGTCTCATGAATAAATAAATAAAATCTTTAAAAAAAAAATTAGGTGATAGTAAACTGAATGATCTGTTTATTACTCTAAAAAAATTATCTGATTGTGTATGGAGAAGCACTGAGCAGTGCATACCCCTCTTTATTTTGTCACGAAGTAACATTTTTGTAGAGCTTTCTTTTCTAGATTTGTCCATCCTTGTCATCAAATGGCCTCCTTAGTTACCTAACCTTCTAAGCCAACTTTCATAACATATTCTTTCTCTTGATGTCATCACTGTTCTATAGGAAAAGTATTCTGTATGTTATGCACGGTGTTTAAAAAGTAATACTGTAGGTAGAAATAAACTGGAAATAAATGTATTAGTACATGTATAAAGTGGTGAGGGGTACATAGATTATTTGGACAATGGAATTTTATCTTTTTTTTAATGGTACAAGTTTCTTTCTCCTTATACTTCTTATACTTCTTTTTAAATGCTGACATGAGTTTTCAGATTATCTTCTGAAATGTTTCTGTGTTTAGTGGAAAGTATAAAATAGAGATAAGAATTTCTTTGTGAATGGCAGTAAGATTTTAAAAGTTAATATCATAAACATTTTGTAATCTTGCCATATGGAACTAGCCTTTAAGAAAGTGTGAATTTTGGGGGCTCCTGGGTGGCTCAATCAGTTAAGCTTCTGACTATTGATTTCACCTCAGGTCATGGTCTCCTGGGTCCTGAGATCAAGATCTGTGTTGGGCTCCGTGTTCAGCAGGGAGTCCACTTGGGTTTTCTTTCTTGCCCCTTCCCCTCCTCTCTTTCTCTCTCTCTCTCTCAAATAAATAAATCTTGAAAAAATTTTAGATAGGGTGAATTTTTAACTAGTTGTGAAAAAATTATTCAAGGAGGTAACCAGTAGGTTTTTTGTTTCTTTCTTTCTTTTTATAGACCTTTAATATTGATGTACGGCAGTTACATTGGGCAGAATATATAGAGAACTACTGCATGGGAACTAAGAAATATGTATTGAATGAAGAAATGTCTGGCCTTCCTGCAGCTAGAAAACATCTGAACAAGTAAGTTGCTTACATCGGCTTGATTTCATCTTGTCTTCCTTATGAAACATTACACAATTTTTTTGGTAAGCTGGTATATTGAATGAAAGATATTACTAACATAATATATTGCATTTAGGAAAAGTGCTTACCTTTAGACTGAAACTATGATAGTATTAACTTAGCCTAAGATTGTTGAAATGTTATTTTATCAATTTATATTGTTCCTTAGCACTAATTTCAGGTGGAATTTAGTTTTGAAAATCACTGTTATCTTTTCTTCTATGCTGAAGAAATAAATATATTAGGGGAAAATAAAAGTGTATTTTAAACTAAAGGTAATTTATTTGAAGGAGTTTTTGTTTTGTTGTTGTCCCAGTCAAATGCATCTTTGGAAGAGGAAAAGATAAAATAATACATCATTCAGGCATAGAATTTTTTCATTGTTTTTAAAACCAGCGTTATAATCATTCCCTTAGAAAAGTCATATATACTGATTTTTTTTAAAAAGCTCAGAAAATACAGGAAAAATCATTGTTATCCCATAATTCAGAGATGCAATTAATTTCAGTAGTAACCTCTTCGATTTGATGTTTTTATAATAACAATTTTTATAACAATTCTCAAGACCTATGATTCTTCATGTGTCCCTAACTTGTATGAGGCTTTGCAGGGCAGCTAGTTGTGTAGTTGAGGAAAGTGAAGCTTATGGAAGTTGTGTTTGCCTAAGCCATATGTATTCAGTAGCAAAGGAAACTAGAATACTTATCTTTAACTCCTAATTCAAGACTTTTTTGTTTTTTTATATTGTTTGTATGTTATAGTCCTATCTTGGACTGCCTATTGAAGTTCATGGAATTTATGTAACATTGTTACATATCTGAACATTTGTATTCTTTTCTAAAACCATTAAAATTATAAAAAACGTTTTGAAACATGAACATGATAACATTAATATTACTCTTTGAGAATGGGAGAGTCCTCCTAAATAGACTAGTGCCATGTTTCATTCATGGTGAGGATTTGTCCTCATTTGACCTTTGATCATGTGACAGTATAACTAAAGAAGTTCACATGTCTGACCACTTGGCAGTACCCACAGATGTTAAAAAAATGTTTATTTTTGTCTAGAAAATGATGTATATCATGAACAAACCTTTTTAGCTTAGATAGGAAGTTCCAGAAGTACAAGGGGCATGACTGTTTACCTACAATATATTTAGACTGGTCACACAGGAAGATGCTCAGTAATCCTTGTTGAATGAATAAATTTGCATCCCAAATATACTGTCATAGAAAAGCTTTGTGTTATTCATTGTTAATAAAGGTAATGTGGCATTTGATGGACTGCATGGTCATGTTTGCTTGACTTTTGCTCACTTTCTAACTTCTTAAGGGTTTCCAGTTCGTTTTCAAATAAATTTCAAATTAATACTGGATTTGAAAACAGCACTGATTATCTGCCATCCAATAATATTTTATTCTAGAAACATTGTCTGATATGTCTCTTGATTTGCTTTCCAGGTTGAGGAACATACGGTATGGTTTTAATACTATCCTTGTGATCCTGATTTGGCGCATTTTTATTGCAAGATCGCAAATGGCAAGAAACATCTGGTACTTTGTGGTTAGTCTGTGTTACAAGTTTCTGTCATACTTTCGAGCATCCAGCACTATGAGATACTGAAGACAAGAATTTAGCATTAGAACATCTATGCATATGGTGGTCTAAATGCACAAAATGTAAAATGTACTTAAGTCATCTCACCTTTTGTCAAGACATTAAACCATCTTACATCTTAGATCAGAGTGTGGAGTAAAGTATGGTACATTTTATGTAACATTTTAATGTTTATGCTTATAAAAATCTATTGAACACACTGTGGTTATGCCAGCTCAAATCTACGATAGCCACCAAAACCAAGATTTAACATTTTGATCCCTGGGGACAAGGGGTAGGGTGAGGGTAGGAGTGGGGAAATAGGAACACTGACCAGTATAACTGTGCAATTCTGGAACATATTAATTAAAATATGCCTTAACATATAGTGAATTTCTAACTCTAATATATAGTGCAGTGGAAAGCATTTATTTGGACAGGAATACTTAGCTAAGTTGGTAGATATTTAATTCTTCAGTGTTTGATATTTTTCATCAGTTGAAGTGGGTTTTAGTTTTGTTAAAACTATAGCCAAACTATTTTCACATCATTCTGTACGTTATTGAGAGGTCTCCAACATGAATGAAAGACATGTTCTCATTTTCCTTTCTCTGATTAGCAGTCTGATGCACATTATTTTGAATAAACAGTTACTTCCATAATCAGAAGGCCATATATTATTCTAATGGTCTTACTGGATCTACATGGGTTTGAGAATCCATATCAACATATGCTCTGTATTTTTTGAAGGAAAATGAGAATGATATCAATAAGGCTGTTAGTATCAAAAACAATAGGCATACACTTTTCTTGTCCACATTATGACCAAATAAAAATCAGTCCTGTGAAATTTTATGTTTTAAAGTTGGAGAATTTCTTGAGACTTTGGCAAAGGGGGTGCAGGTGGGGAGGGATTCACCATATTTGTGCGCTCTCCCCTTTATACATTTTATTAATAGGACTTCTAAAAGACTTATACCGTCTTTCCAGTGAAAATGAAAGTGCTTTATTATGGAAGAATGTATTTGCAGGTAGTCATAACATTAAGAAAATGTTCTCACATGTGTGTAAACACATACTAAACTTTTGACCTTGAGAGCTGAATTCCTTCAAGAAAAATAAAATAGTGCATAAAATAACGTGTATAAAATTAAATAAAGACTTTATTTACATACCACATAAGGTCGCAAACTATTGAATGAGTTTCAAGATATCATTTATTTTTTTCTGCATGTAGTTTTAGCTTTAGAAAGAAATGCATTATAGAAACAAGTAATAGCAAGAAAATTAATGTATATTTTAATGATACATTATTATTCCCTTTAAATCTTAATAGTAGTTAACTGTCCTTACTGCTTAACATACATTTGGTTTAACATTGATCAGCATAACATGTTCTAATTTAGCTGATCAAGTTGTACTATATTTAAATCATCAACAGTTATCTTGAATGTGTCTAATGAGGTCAGTTCACAATACAAAAAGTTACATAAACTTTACATCTTAATTTTCTGTCAATTTAAATGCAATGTGTAAGAAGCTTATTTTGTTATTGTGAAAAAACTAAATGTAAATGAAACCACCTTCTTCCATGCAGGTGCGTAATCTTGAAAAGGAAAAATGCTTCCATGTTGAAGCCAGATTTTCTGTAGTAAAACTTTTAAACGTTATTTTAAAAGAAATATGTATATAAATAAATATATATTCTTTGAAATGATACTAAGTCTCTGGTCTAGGACCATACCTTGTGTAAGGTGTGAGAGACCATGACAGTGTCTGAAAATGGAATAAATGATGATGCCTTTAATTTAAAGTGGCCCACTAATTAACTCTAGATGCTCTATACATTGAGTACTCCATCTCCAAATACATTTCCATAATGTGTTGAAAACATGCTAACATTTGTATGTTTATTCTTCTGCCGAATATACTTAGAATCAGATGAATTGTTTTTGTATTTTACAGAAGAATCAGGTACAACTTTGACAGGCATGTGAAGTACAGAGGGGGGTATGTTTTCTGACTGTGTCATTGTAATCCAATGTAAAGAAATGCTAGCTGGAATGGGTGCTGAGGCCACTGCATTAATGTTGTGTGTGTGTTTAGCATTCTGTTGTCAGAAGAAGCTAATGAATAAATTAGTATGTCATTTTAGAACTTAGTTCTAAAATTAGTATGAAGAGCATATAGGTTATTAATCTCCACCAACTAGACTAAGCTTAACTCAAAGACTTTGGAAATCATTTTTGTTTGTATCATTTGCTAGACATGGTTTTTAGTTCTGTTTGATTATATTTTCTACACAAACTCGGTTTCTAACATGATAGCCTAATAAATTATATTTAATACTTTGTTCAATTCATTTGATAAAGCTATATTGTAAAACATTTGGTTTTTTTCCCCGCTCTTCACTCTTGATTCTGTGCATTTGTCAATTGTGACATGATTTGTGGCTATATTGAAATTTGACTTGGCAACATTAACATGTTTTAAAACTCAACAAAGAAGCACGGCAATACGTTCTTTGACTTAAGAATGGTATAAACATGGTATAAAAATGGTAATAAAGCTTGGAAGCAGGGAGGAAAAAAAATCTAATTTTCTCCCCTTTTTTTGTGTGTGTCTGTAGGAACTGGTTCAGGGTTTTTTGCTTTTTGTTTTAAATGTAAATTGATAATCTTTTATAAGAAGTAAATAGAAGCATTATTGGGTGCCTTTGTTTGTAAACCAAAAAGTAATAAATGAATCCCTATATTTCCAGTATAGTATTTATTGTATTTTTACAGTAATTATCCTGAAAAGTTTACTGAAAATTACCCATAAGGTAATGTGGTTAGAATTACAAGAAGCAGGCCTCATGTATACTACTTACCTTTTTTTAGATGCACTTATTACCTCTTGTATCCTAATGTTATTTAATTGAGTTTCTTACAAGCATTTTAGGGGAAGCATAGAATGAATACCTTTCATTAAAGTATTATTTTTACATATTATCTGGAATGAGATAGTTTTTTCCAAAAATAATACCAGGAGACTGCCAGGGTCCCATTTAGGCTCCAGCTACTCTCCTCCACGTTGAATATCCTTTTAATTTATAGGTACATTTGTAGTAATTTATCTGTTGAGTAAGGATGGGGAATCCCTCATTAGTAATAGAGATTAACTATAAGAAAGAAGGCATTGGGCTGGGTTCAGGTGAGTGTAAATGGCCTTCCACAAATGCTTTCCAGGCTGCCTCCAAGCCCTCACTTGAAACCATTAACACTGATTTGCTCTACTTTGAGAAAAACTCTCTAACCTTTTGCATGAGAAACTAGAGACAGGAAGGTATGCTGCATAGTTTGATATAGGAATGAGTTAATTAAACTTATAGTCTTTGTGATAAAAGAAATACAAACTATTTTCTTATTGAATTAATGTTTTTATCTTAAAGCATTTTCTAGTCATAGAATGAATTTATCTTTTTTTCCTATGGTGGTATGCTCTTCTATTTGTTACTCTTAAGATTCCTAAGCTAATCATCTTTGTCATTTGAGCATAGTTGTGCATAATTGTTAAATAATTCCTTTGATTTTTTTTTATTAAAGAAAAATTTGAGTAACATTAAGTTTGACGTGCTCCTTTTGCAAGTTGATGGCTCTAAAATACATTTATATAGAAAAACATAAGATGATGAGTTTGAATTTAATATCTTTACTGTGGGCCTGAACTCAGAGGAATAAGGCTATAAATGTCTTTCTTATCTTTCTTTCTTTCTTTCTTTTTTTTTTTTTTTTTTGATCACAGACCACAGACACTACCTATGATTTTATACAAGAAGAGAGGCAATGGAGATTTTTCTGAATTCATTAAAATATACAAATATTCATAGTTACTCTCTTTGAAATATTTGCCTTACGATTTTCTGCTAGATGTTTAACTTCTCCATGCTGCAGCTTCATGGGGTTGAATTAGGTGCCCTCCAAAGATGGTTTGGAGGCAGAATTATATTATTTTCTGCTAGTTGTACAGAAAACCTAACACATTCTTGCTCTCCGTCTCTTGTGCATATATCTGTAGAGAACCTCCCTTGAGATTTTGTGGCCAAGGAATAACTAGAAAGTGTTGGACTGAACCATATAAAAATGCTAATATTTGATTGTCTTAGACCTAATAAGATCTAAGACTTTCATATGACTCATTCTAATATTAGAGCTGCTTTTTGGTTTTATTTTAACAAACATCTGAACCTAAACATACAGATAAATGTGGTTATATTTACAATAGTCATCCTGGGAGATTGTATATTTCATCAGTACCTAATTTTTGGACATTTAACACCTAATTTTCTGCTTTGTGTTGTATCTTTCACAGGTTCTTGTCATTTCTCCCAACTTGGTTCTTGGTTTCTTGAAAGGAAAACCAGCCTTGCGCCTTTCATGTTGTAGAAATAATACTAGTGAACATTTGTTGAGCACTTGTTATGTGTCAGGCAGTACCCTAAACATTTTACATATATTAACTCTAAACATTTATGTTTATTAATACTTTGAGGAGGGTACCTCTATCACCCTTGTTTTATAGGTATGGTAACTAAAGCATACGAAAGGAACAATTTACCCACGTTATGCTGGTAGTGTCAGAGCCAAGGTTTGAACTCAGGTGGGTCTAGCTCCAAAGCCCCACTGCTCAGTGCCCACCACAAGACACTGTTTTTCACTGTAGGAACACAAACGTTTCTGGACTCTTCAGAGAAGTTGTCTGACATGCTGTTGTTGTAAATGTCTTTATTGGCTTCCTCAGTTTGAAACCCAGCATTCATCAAAATATTCAGAACTTATCATGGGTTTGGTGCTGTGATTTATATTGCAATTATCTGTTAACCTATTTGTATCACCCACCATACTATAAGCTTCTCAGTGGTACACACCTGGACTATAACACACTACCTACACTTTAGGATTTTGTGACTTAGGTAAGTAAACATAATTTTAATATAACGTATAAAGAAAGAAATGGATGAAATGTTAAAAGCACTGCTTAGTGTTTCAGGAAAGAACTCATATAAACGTGAAATTATGATTGATTGGCTTTTTGTCCCTATTCTCTCATGTTTTCTAAGTTTTCTGCAATGAGCCTGAGTTTTGTTTGTTTTTTTTAAACCAACCAGTTTTTGTTTTAAATTAACTTTACAGATGAGGGCACATGGAATCTGGAAAAATAACAAAAATGTAAAAAAATATATGTCTTTTTCTGCAGTAAGAGTCAAGATCCATTCATTCTGGATTTTTAACTCCAGATCTTGGATGGAATTCTGTCTCAAAATTAAGGAATGACAACTTAGTAGGCAGCCATAGCCCTTGAAACTGTCCAGGTCTTTTTTTCATTTTTAGCGCTTGGTAGGTAGGTTTATTTTCTTGTGCTTCTTAGTTTCCTGCTTGGTCTTTCTCTGATGGCCTTGCCGTCCACGAATATGTCCTCTGAGCAGCCACGTCATCCTATTCCTAAATGTTCATATTATGTATCGGTCAGTTGTGAGTTTACACAGTCAGCTCCCACTGAGGCCATTCAGCTCTTGGTAGACAGAGAAGGTATTTCTGTTCTTAAAGCTGAGTTCTAGCTTTGGGAACCTCTCTTAACTACCATAACTTGGTACAGACAGTTTTAAAGTATTGCTGATTTTAAAATATCTTATTTGAGGAAATCTGAAGTGATCAGGGTTCTGTTGGGTTAAGCTACATGAAAACATGACCTGCCCTCATTAGATTGAAAATACCACTTCACTTTGTTTTCTGCATTTGATTGTGAGCTCTCCCAGAGAGCAGGGCCTATTTTCTATGTTACCTGGCATTGAGAAATCACTCAGTAAACTTTTCAACTTCTTGATAATGTGAAGTCATACTACTGTTCAGCTTCCTGCTCATGTACAAGATTTTGCAAGGTGGCTGCTGAAAGGATGTGAAAATTGTTTCCAGCAATAACTTTAGTTTATATAAAGCATAGAGATGCTAACAAAACAGTGCAAATGCCCCAAGTTAGAAACTCCACAACTGACAAATTTTACTGTCTTTTATTCAGTTAGACTTTTTATTCAGTACTGTAAAATCGTGCTTAAATACTATCTTCTAAATTCTTAGCAGGTCATAATCAAAGTAATAACGCTGAGGACTATATTATCTCCAGAGTCTTTCTTTACCAAGATACTTATTCGAAGAAACTGGGCAGCCCGGGTGGCTCAGCAGTTTAGTGCCACCTTCGGCCTAGAGTGTGATCTTGGAGACCTGAGATCGAGTCCTGCATCGGGCTCCCTGCATGGGGCCTGCTTCTCCCTCTGCCTGTGTCTCTGCCTCTCTCTCTCTGTGTGTCTCATAAATAAATAAATGAAAAATCTTTAAAAAAAAAAAAAAAAAGAAACCTAGTTGTCTAGATTGAAGGGCAAGTTGATTCCTGGTACATGATGATTCCTGATGGTGTGTGCTTTCGATTAAAAAAACTCTGGGTAAGCTTTACAAACACTTTGATCAGTGGTGCTAAAGCCATTGGGAGGGTGGGCCGAGTGTACCATCAGCACTGCAGAAATGGCTTAATGGAACATTTTGACCTGCCTATATCATCTGCCTTCTTCCCCACTACGCAAGCATTTTATAGTCTTGGGCCAATTTTTGAATTGTTTTACTCTGACATAAGAGGTATGCTCAGTACACTGTAAGAACTGCCCATCCTGCCCTGATGTCTTCAGCCCTGCAGCTCCCTCACTGTATAATTTCAATTTTGTCCTAACTCATGATGTTAAGAACACCCTCTTACCTCTCCTGTATTGTCAGATGCGCTTTACCTGCAAGCACACTCCATACTCTGTTAGCTTAACAAACCATCAAATTCTAGGTCATTACAGAGCAAATGAACTATTTCTTGAAATGTCATTACTCAGGTCCTAGATAGGATTTAGCATGATTTTATGCAGAGATCCTCCTTGGCACTAGGGCAGACATATTAGCATCATCTCAAAAAGGCACACACAAAACATCCCCTTGGAGGAAAATAAGAGAAAAGCAGATAACAGAAACATGCAAAATTGTGATTCTTTTGCATCTTTCAGCAGATTCCACTCCCATTTCTCTACAAATACTCTGTTTTGTAAATGAGTACTCCCATGTCAGCATCTCTGACATACTATTCCATGGTAATTGCAGAGCACAAGTACACAGTCACTTCTGAAATGCAGAAAATACTGGTAAAACTTTTTCGTAAAGACAGAGAAGCAAAATATATTTTTCTATATATAGAAAAACATTAATTTTGCTGCGAGACTAGGTATAATGACTGCCACCTCCCAGCAGTATGGCCATGAATGAGTCATTTAGCCTCTCAGCCCCACCTTCCACATCTGTAAAATACCTGCCTGGGAGTGTAACAGTATAATTAATATAAAGTGTATGATACATAAGAAGTGTTCATTAACTACTTCCTCAAAATCACCATAAACGTCAAAGGAATAAAATGAATAATTATAGAGTGAATTCTACTAATGCAACTCAACTTACATCCTGATTCTACACTGATTTTCCCATTTCTAATATTTCTGTCACATTTGTTTTAACATACAGATACTGAATATTTTTTTAATAAAAATATAAGAAATCAGTTCCTTTTCCCCTGCAATATTAATATCACTTTCATTGAGCACCCCCTCCACTATGGGTTTTCTGCCACCAATAACTTGCTCACTGGGTTGGAAGGAGGATCCTTCAAAGCTTCCTCATCCAAGGACATAATTCCCACCTAGTCATTTCACCGAGGGCAGAATTCTTTAAAGATGACCAGTTCCCAAATGATCCATTCCCACAGAATTTTCGTTAATACGCCTTGAGACAACTCACCCTCTTTCTCTACCCCAGTGATCTGTAGTCTGCCGGTTGTCAAGTGGTTTGTCTTCCTCCTGGGTGAGAGATTTAGAGCATGTGACCTGGGCCTAAATTGTGTTCCAGGAACATTTTGGGGCTTCCCCTCCTCCTCGTATTTAAGAGAGAAGATCTGAAATACAAAACTGTCTTTTCTAATTCTATAGCATGGTTTCTAGAGTATTTCATATTCAATTAACTCTGTGGTCCTCACACTGAAAAATGAAAAGACACAGGAAGACTGGTGGCCTGTAATTAGAAAAAAACTTTAACTGTCGTCAAACAAACCCTGGAAATCATCCCATCCTCACATATATGCATGTATCATCTTCCTATTTGAGCCTTCTTCCTCAGAATCAAAAATAATTCGGAAGAGTCTCACAACTAGAAATTGCAGGGTACGTCTGTTCAGAAATTGTTAAATCACAGGTTCTTAGCTCTAGATTTGAGGCTTTGCTTCACCAGGCATTCCATACAGCTTTCTCACCCTTTTCATTTTCGAAAGAGAATGTGCAATGTTTCCACATTTAGTCGTCAGGAATTTTGTTTTGGTCTTTTGGGGGTGGGGGATTTGGCTTAATTTTTTTTCTATTGCAATGTAAGCCAGTACATACACTAAATAAACTTCGTTACCTTTTACCTTTTTACCCCCTTGGCTAGAGCTTTCCATTCTATTTATTATTCTATTTATAGTTATTCTATTCAGGTTGAGTTTCTAATTCTGATTCAAGTTCTCACTTTGGAGTCTCCCCACCCCTGCCTTTGCCCCCAAGGCAAAGTTCCTATGTGAGGTGTTTTTACTCCTGCAGACCCACTCTCCTGTGTTCTGCAGCTGCTCTTTGCAACTGATTTCATGCCTCCAGTCTGATTCCTTTCCAAAGCACGCTCTTACAGCAGCTGAATGAACTTCCTAAATCACAAATCTGTTTATCTTCACCCCTCTACCTAAAACCTTAAATGACTTCCCTTCTGTACAGTGCCTCCAGGATTAAGTCCATACGTCATAACACAATTCCGACAGCTTATTATGATCCAGACAACTTCATGTCTCTCACATTCTTCCTATTCTTCATGCTTAAACCACTTGCCATTCTGTCAAAATTCTAATCTTTCTCTTGGCTTGATCCTGATATATCCATCTACCTCCAAAGTTTTGTCTGTTCTTCCCACCTTTCACATTTCAGTTTTAGGCATCAAGTCTGGAGCAGGAATGCTTTCAACTGCAAATATCCAAAAGCCCAGATTGCAGCTAATTTTTCTAGTTTTTTTTTTTTCTAACATTGATTTATTGTCACCATAATCATTGCTGGTATTATAATAGTAAGATCAGTCTTACATTGTCCTTAAGTGATCCAGTAGTTCTGATGAAACTTCATTCCATATTCTCATTCCACTGGCCCAAAACAGGGATCACAAAACAGGTTTTATCTTAGCTTATACTGCCAATCAGTTAATAACTGATACCTGTGTTGAAAAAATTTTGAGACTCGAAACACTCAGTAGAAGAGAATGCCCTGCATGATCATTTGGTGATGTCTGTCATGGGTGCAGAAAGGAAGCATGGCATGTGTGCAGTGAAATCTGCTGTCTTTGGCCAAACTTCTGCATCTTTAAGTGGCTTGGTGTTAGCTTGTCAGGATGGAAAAGCACAATTCTAGAATAGGAAAAGCATTAAGACTATTTTTCCACTTTAATTTGCACAAACTTAAGTGCAATTATTCCACTTTATTTTTTTTATTCCACTTTAAATGATAAAATACCTCACTTTTCTAGGATTAAACCCAAGTTAGTTGTCTATTATCTTTTGTTTGTATACACTACTGAATTCAGCTTGCTAGTATTTCTACTTATCAGTCTACTTTGATTTATTGTTTCACCACTTAACAGGTTAGAAACTTAACAACAGTATTTCCATTTACCTCCCTCCCATTCTTCCTGCCATTGTCAAACTTTTTTTCTTTTTTTTTTAACTTTTCCAAATGTTACAGACTGCAGTACATTGTTAATATTTTTTGCTTCAAATAGTCAACTGTGTTTCTTGTAAGTGATCTTAAGGAAACAAAATGTATTTAACATTTCTGGAAAAAAAAAACATTTCTGGAGTTCTTTCTTCCTTCACGTGTATCCATATTTTGAATTTACCATTTCCCTTTGGCCTGAAAACATGAACATTTCTGGTAATGTAGATCTGCTGGTGGTGAATTCTTCAGCTTTTATTTATCTGGAAGTGTCTTTAGTTCATCTTTGTTTTAAAGGATGTTTTCTCTGGAAAAAGAATTCTAGGTTGACAATTTTTTTTCTTTAGCACTTTAAATATATAATTTTAAATATATCATCTTTTGATCTCCATTGCTTTTCATAAAGTCAGTGATTATTCTTATGTTGTTCCCCTTTCGGTAACATGCATTTTTTTTTCCTGTGCCAGTCTTACTATCTTTTCCTCTAAGACTCCACATATACATATATCCGACTGCTTGATATTATCTCATAGGCCACTGAGGCTGTATTTAATTTTTCAGTCCTTTTTTGATCTGTATTTCAGTTTGGAGAGTTTCTGCTATCCCGTTTGCAAGTATACTGATTTTTTTTTTTTTTTGTAATTTCCAGTTTGCTATTAAACCCATCTAGTAAAATTTCAACTCAGATATTACAACTTTTAGTTTTAGAATTTCCATTTTAGTTCCTTTTTTTATAGTTTTCATTTCTCTACTACGAGTTCTTACATCCATCTTTTCCCTTATATCTTCCATATGTTTATAATAGCTCTTTTAAAGTCCTTGGCTGTTAATTCCAATGTCTATGTCCTCTCAGAATTTGATGGCTTTTTTGCAGGGGGCGGGGTTGGAGATAGCATTGTGTTGTTGCTGCTATTCATGGTTGTAGGTCACATTTTCCTGCCCCTTCTCATGTCTAATAATTTTTATTGCTTGCTGAACCATGTGGATATGACATTATTGAGAGTCTGGATTTTATTTTCTTCCTATAAAGAACATTGGTTTTTGTTCTTTTAGGCACTTAATATATTGGTAGATCAACTTAATCCATTTGGGCTTGCTGTAACCCTTGTTCTGAGGCTAGAGCAGACCTACTCCTATGCACGGCCCTCTGAGCACTTCACTCAGTGCCTGGATGTCACTTTATTCTGGTTAGAACACAACCATATACACAATACTGCAGATTGTGCCACCTTCAGAATCTCCATTTAGCTTACACAGACCCTGATGGATAACTCTTTTCTGACAGACTTGTGGTGTCTTGCTCTGTGCATCTACAGATTAGTACTTAGCCAAAAACCCAAGAGTCCATATGCAAATTCAGCAGGAGCTACTGCCCTGAGGAGCTTTCTCCTTTCTGGTATCCTGAATTTCAGTTTTCAGGCACCTCAGCAGCTCCAGACTGTGATCTTTGCTTCTTTCATCTAGCAAAACTACCCTCAATCCTAGAATCTCCCTAAGGCTCTGGAAGTCCCTCCTGAGAGACAGCCAGGTGATCTTGGTACTGTTTCTGGCTGTGTGACTAGGGAGGTGCCTGATAATAAGAAATCTACAGCTCTCTTTGTCCCAGTAGACACAGCTGGGGCACCCAGCTCCCTGTCCCTGACATAGCCCTTGCTAAGTCCATCTGCAGCCTCGTGCCTTCCAAACTAGAGAGCTCCACCAGAGGTCAGTGTCGGTGGAAAGGGTGGGACTGGAGGGGCCTTAGTTCTTCCATCATCTCTACTAACTCCGTAGCCATTACTTGGTGTTTTTGATAAGGATTAATTTTTCAATGCATGAAAAACTTGAATATAACAATGTTTAAAAATACTGCTATCTATATCTGTAAATTAAAAAAATTAATGTGGCTACTTGGGTTCTTGGGAGCAGACTCTGGGTCCAGGGTTTCAGGATCAGGCTGTTTACCTAGGGATCAAGACCTGTGAAAAGGAGGTAGTGGCAGCGGGATTGGCAGAGGGGGAAATTAAAGTCTGTTGGAAGCCTGATATGGCTTCTACCCTCTAGTAGGGAGCTTGGGAGTCACTACTGCCTCTTAAATGTCTTGGATCAAGCCAACATGACCGAGCCTTGACACACCACCCCCTTACTCAGTCATGTGATATGTGCTGCCTCAGTTAGGGTGGAACTTTGGGTGTGCCAACTCTTGAGCCAGGGCAGACCCTGCAGGAACTGGCCTCAGAAGTTGTCTCCTGACTACACTGCGTTTGAGCAGCACCTCCTCCCTTGAAGGGGAATGTGGTGGTACATCTCCCATGTCTACCACACACACACACACTAAAAGGTGCTTGCTGTAGAAATGCAAATATCTTCACTGATCTTCCTAACCTGATTGTCATTCCTAAGCTCTATTTAGAAATTCTGGAGCCAGCTAGACTCATCTTTTGAAATACCAGGAAATAGTGAGGACTAGACTATCATGAGGCCTCACTGGGGTAAAGTTGGAGTAGGGGCCACTTGGCAGTTTCCTATATATATTGATCCATACAGCCAGCCATCTGACCATCTCTCCATGTGTCTAACCACAAATATTCCCTGTGCCAGGCTCTTGGTCAGGTGTTGGGAAGGAACCTGTAGCTACAACTCCTCCTCTGTCCTCAAGGAACTCAGAGACAGTGGGGATGATATCACAGGGAACACAGCAGCCTTCACTGTGACCCAGACAGATGATTGGACCTACAACAAGAGAGCCTCAGCTTCTGGGCCCAGAAACCAGTGTCAAGCAAGTGGGAGGCATTGAGAGGTCAACCCATGGGAAGAAGCACCAGCATAAGCCACGGGCAGAGCTGAGCTGAGAATAGCTTCCAAAGGAAGAGTCAGGGCTGGGCCTGGGATGCATGGGGTAGGCACAGGACATGGGCTGTAGGGGAGACCTAAAGGCATGTGGGTGTAGGATGCAGCTGAGCTTTGAGGGACCAGTGAATCCAGGAATGAAGGAGTAACAGGCTGAGCAGATTTAGGAGTAGAGTAGGGTGAGACATCAGTGATGTCTATGACCAGCAGGAGGGGCACAGATTCAAGTGCAGAGAGAAGGTCCACTTCCTTTGGGGTGAGAGGGTACTGTTGCTCCATATTCTTTCTCAGATGTGCTTACTTGGTGATTCCTTACTCTCTCCCTTGTGTTCTGTTGCCTTCCCCACCCCCCCAACCCCCCCACCCCCCTACCCAGGGCTGACCTAGGAGGCTGGGTTAAGGGGTTGACTGAGGAGCCTGCCCATTAGCATCTTCAAAGAGAGAAAGTCAGTGAATGGAAAGGAAGAAAGGAAGATCAGCCCTGAAGGCAACAGAGGGGAGGCAGACTCAGAACAATGACTGGCCCTCTCAGTGCAGGAAGATGCCCCAGATCCATCTTAGGCTGCAGCCATTTCTTATTTCCCCTTACTCCTCCTCCTCCGTCTGTACCTCTGCTCAACTCTGGTCTTCATCACCTCTTACCCAATGGCTTCAACACTCCCATCCCCTAGTAGATCCACTTCCTCCTCTCTGGCACTTCTCACATTCATTCTAGGTAACCAGAACAATCTTTCTAAAGCACACAACTGATCATTTCACTCCTCTGCTAGACATTTTGATGTCTTCCCACTGCCTTAAAGGAAAGTATGATATCTTCAATGTAGTCTTAAAACCCATCCTTATTCTGGCTCCTGTTGGCTCCTCTGGCTTCTCTCTTTCCCTGCCTTGCATTTTATATTCTGGCAACAGACGCTGAAGCCTCTGCTGCTTTGCTCATGCTGTTCCTTCTGTCTGGAATGTCATCCTTAACTTTAACTTTCCCTACTCATTGTTTAGGCTCCATCCAGGTGTTCTTTCTCAAAGACTCACTTGTCTGAACTATCTTCTCTATAACTTTCAGCATAACTGCTTTGTAGTTACTTATGCAAAAAGAATGTTCTAGTTGAGCCTAGAATGGGGGTCAGAATTGGTGGACTGGGCACCTTCTTGATTCTCTTCACATGAGCTGATAAGCATGAGGGTGGTTTGTGGGAAAGGACTGAGTGTGGGATTGGAAAACGGAGAAAGGTGGGAGATAGGAACACATTGGGGCTGTTCATGGGAGGTGTTTATTTTCTGCCAAGTCCCTTGAAATGTGTTGGTGAATCTTGGTGGAGAGGTGAGCCTCACACTCTGGCCTCAGACAATGCAAATTCAGGGTCCCCTGGTGAAAAAATCCAATGCAAATGTGAGGAGAGTCCATTCTCTCCTCCTTGGCATGGAACCTAGTATCACTCTGGCACCCAGAGGTTTGGGGGCATCCTTGGCACCCAGTCCTACCATGCACAGGTTGTGACTTGCACATGGGCACCCAGACAAAGGGTTGGGAGTGGTGCTTAAGTCCACCAAAGCAAGGAAGAGCTGCTTCTACTTTTACTTTATTTATTTATTCATGAGAGACACAGAGAAAGGCAGAGACATAAGCAGGCTCCCTATGGGGAGCCTGATGTGGGATTCGATCCCAGGACTCTGGAATCACGACCTGAACCCAAGGCAGATGCTCAACCACTGAACCACCTAGGCATCCTGAGCTTCCTTTACTTTGCATAGAAGGTTTTATGGTCTTGTGGTAACCATATTGGAATAGCTATGGCTTTTCCAGAAAGGGCACTGTCATTTATTGGTATGTGGAAGCCGCTTTTTGCAGCTGTAAGGGTAGAGGACATTGACAAGGAAGAACCTGGGCAAGGTAGGGTGAAGGTTAGGTGTTGGTTAAACTGATGAGTTGGTTCATGATTATACGTCAGACACTCTTTGGGAACTTCAAGAAATATTTGAGGGGCACCTCAGTGGCTCAGTCAGTTAAGCGTCTGCCTTCAGCTCAGGTCATGATCCCAGGATCCTGGGATTGAGCCCCCCATTAGACTCCCTGCTTCACCCTCTCCCCCTGCTCATTCCCTCTCTCTCTCTTTCAAATAAATAAAAATCTTAAAAAAATAAAGAATAAAAAAGAAGTACTTGAGGGATACTTTGCAGGGAATTAGAGTCTCTGAATTATTTGAATTATGGGTCCCCATTTGTACTCACAAGCTACTGAGGACCTAGAGGCATTGAGTTAATATTTTCAGTTTCCCCACACTGGACCCCAAAATCTGAGGATTGGACTATTGTTCCTTTCTTTGCTCCCTGCCCAAGCTCTGCTCCCCCTTCCTGCTTCCATTCCATAGCTCTCCTGGGCCCTGTTCGGAATTGAGTGAGGGCCAAGAGAGCCGTTTGGGTTTAGAAACCTCACACCATCCCTGCAGCCCTCTGCAGACCATACCCTGCCAGGTTGCAGTGTCTTCATTGCCTGCGAATTGCCGGGCCTTGGGTCCCTTTTCCTCCTTTTCATTTTCTCATGACAGAGGAACAGGGGTATGTTGGGGAAAGAACCAAGGGCTTTAGAGTCAGACGGATCTAGGTTCAAGGCCTGGCTCTGTCACTTGAGCACCTTAGGCAACTCATTTACCTGAGCATGTTTTCTCACCTATAAAATGAGTCACTGTGAAGATGAAATGTAATCAGGTATATAATGTACCCAGGACAATGCCTGACTCAAAGTTAGCTCTCTTAATAAGCGCTAGCTCTTAACAACCATTAACAGGCAGGCCTGGCAGCGCGAGCCCTTTGGCCTGCTCCTGGGATGAAGATTCTGACAACCCAGTGGTACCACCTTGACTCAACCTAAATATACACGAGCAACATGGAATGCAGGTTTTCTTTCACTGAGCTGGTTGGTATACCAGGTCTGGGAAGTGAATTCAATTTGACAAATGGTTTTAAGTGCCTGTTTGTGTCCACACGTAGTCTGGCGTTTCAAAGGGAGGATGGCCTCATTCTGGATCTGGGACAGATCCACTGGGAATCTCCTGGGTGGAGGCCTCAGGAGCACAGCAGGGCACGGTGTGAGCACACCCACCACAGCTTCTCCTTCTAGAGCCCTGCAGGGATGCCTGCCTGCTTGAGTTTAGAATGGGGAGACACATCCCTGTGGACAAGAGGGTATTCAGCGGCTCTATGTTACCTGCAAGAGGGCCTAAACCCATAGTGTAGCCATGAGGCCCTTCTCAGCTTAGCCCTACTTTACCTTTCCACCTACTCTCTCACTCAACTTTTCCCAACCCCAACGACCGATTATCAGTTTCTAAATGGAGCCCCTACTGCGATTTCAGGCAGCACGACCATCCTGCACATTTGTGGATATTTGACCTCACTGGCCTCCACTCACTGCAGGCCTATAGCATGCACCCCCTACCACCCATTTCCAAATGCCTTTCCCCTTTCTCATGTGCACCAGGCATTCTTTGTTATCTGCCTGGAATGTCCCTCTTCGCCCCCACCTCTCCACCGAGTCCTTCAGGAACACCAGCTCAGATGTCTCCTCTCTTGAAGCTCCTCCTAATTCCCCGAGGCCCAGTCTCAGCTGTGGTCTCTCCCTGTTACCCGGCAGAGATCACCACCCCTGGATGGCTGTTTTGCAGTCGATTTCCTTCCTTATGCTGCAGCTCCCAAAGGGCCAGACCACATCTTAGAAGCTTTTGTGTACTTCTCACGGTTTCTATCATCAAGCCTGAGGTGCAAAAGGTGCTTCATGGCAGGGGTCCTCAGGAGAAAATCTATTTCTTCCTCCACAGGGCAGGGCAGGCAGGACGGAGCTTGGCTTCCCCTGTCACCTGGCGGTGGATCCAATGGAAAGAGTGACTGGGCCAGCGGCCAGAGCCCTGGGCTCCTGAGGCCCACTTACGGCAGCACTCCTGGCATGAGCCCGGGCCTACAGCAGCCATCGTGATGATTATCACTGTGACAACCACTGTTTATGTAGCTATTTACAGTTTAAGGAGCTTTCAGTTTACATGTACTCTTTCACCCCAACCACTCGGCAACCTTGTGAAGTCGGCAGAGCAGGAATTCTTAGTCTCATTTTTCAGATGAGTAAAGGGAGGTGAATGATATCAATAACAACAGTAGCTGCTACTAGAAAAATAACATCTCTTTTTCTCTCACCTCCTGTCTTTTCCCTAGCTTCAGGATTGAGTGTTTCCGAGGTGCCAGGCAGCGGCCTGAGGGATTTACCAACATCATGGAACAGACTCCAGAATGGGCTTTTCCTGTCCCAGAGTGTGGTCAAGGCCCCAAAGCCATGTGCCTATGCATTTCAAAGCAGCACTGTTCCATAGAAATATGATGGGAGTCACATACTAATTTAAATTTCCCAGTAACCTTATTTATTTATTATTTATTAATTTATTTATTTAAGATTGTATTTATTTATTCATGAGAGACACAGAGAGAGAGACAGAGACATAGGCAGAGGGAGAAGCAGGCTCCCTGCAGGGAGCCTAATGCAGGATTTGATCCCAGGACCCTGGGATCACATCCTGAGCCAAATGCAGATGCTCAACCACTGAGCTGCCCAGGTAGCCACATTAAAAAAAAAAAAAAAAAGGAAAGAGGTGAAATCAATTTTAATGAGATTTTTAATTCACCTAATATATCAAAAATATTGGGATGCCTGGGTGGCTGAGTGGTTGAGTGTCTGCCTTTGGCTCAGGTCATGATCCCGGGGTCCTGAGATGGAGTCTTGCATTAAGCTCCCTGTAGGGAGCCTGCTTCTCCCTCTGCCTGTGTCTCTGCCTCTCTCTCTCTGTGTCTTTCATGAATAAATAAATAAAATCTTTTAAAAATATATTATTCCAATGTCTAATCAACATAAAAATATTAATGAGATATTTGATATTCCTTTATTCATACTGAGTCTTTGAAAGCTGGTGTGTTGGTTGTATTTCCAGTTTGGACCAGTCATACTCCAAGTACTCAGTACCTGTATGTGGCCTCAGAGCCTCATGCCCTGCTTTCTGACAAGGCTTTCACGTATTCCAGTAACAATCATTCATCCCATGAATATTTACTGAGCAGTCAATAATAGTAGTTGCTATTATCACTATGCTAGCCTTTACTATTTGGATTAACAATTATTCTAATAAATAACTGGTGATAGCACTATCAGCTATGATTAACTATGAAGTTAATGTTGAAGGCTCTATAGCACAGGTAATCAGAGATCTCTGTATATGCAAAATAAATCCAGCTCAAAGCAGCAAAAATGAAAAAAAGTAGTGGAGTGGAACATGTAAGTTAGAAATTTCGAAGTTATTAACCTCACAAACTGTTTCATCCAGAGACTCAGACAATAATTTTTCATCTTTTAGATTTTTTCCTCTTTTTTTTTTTTTTTTTTTTTTTTTTGCGTGAGAATCACAAACTCTTTTACTAGAAATAGCTACTTTTGCCAAGCTAGGGAAGATGGCTGTCCAGTGATCCAAACTTGTGTCTTTCCAGCAGTGTAACCTAAGGCAGGAGAGCATTGTTCTCACTAGTTTGGGCAGTAATGTTCCTAGTAAGAACAGGAACATCTGGTCTGACTGACTCAGCTGCCCACTCTTTAGAGTTGGGGATTAGGTCAAGATAAGGTGTGGCAATTGACTACATCCAAAACACAAGGATTGAAGGCAGGTTCCTTTGAGAATGTTGGCAGAAAGGAGATGAAGAAGCATGCCAAGAAGATGAAACCACAGTTACCACGGTCCACCCTGGAGCATATGTGCAAAGTGCTATGGAGCACAGAAGAGGGTGTGAGCAGTTCTTCTTCCTTAAGGAATTCCTAACAACCTTTGTCAAATACCTCACTCAAGTCCAGATATGTTATGTATATTTAATTTTCCTAATAATCTTAGCTGGTTATCTCTTATTTGCCCCTCCAGATCTGCTCTCCAGACTTTTCCTCCTCCACCCTGCCCTCTAGCAGCTTTGTGCCCCAGGAGGCTGACTTATCTGGACTATATCAACAGTTCCTTTGCCCTCTGGTTGGATTTTCAAATGAGGTTGGCCAACAGAGACAGGAAATTGGAGGGAAAGAGAAAGATGAGTTGGGATATTTATTTTCCAAGCTCCCTTAATGCAACATTACTTCAGGCTGACCAGGTCTCTCCACCAAAGAAGATGTGGCTCTGCATACAGTAGCTCTGTCTTCAGGTTTCCATTCACCTTTGGGCTCATCGGTGGTAACATCCCCATTGTTCTAGCCTGAGGTACTATGCTATTCTTTTGGTCTTCCTACATCCTGCTCATCTTTGTATTTAGTTCTTTTATAAAATTTTCTTTTGAAGCCATTCTAATATGAGTACAACACTATCTGTTGTTTTTGACATAAAACCTTGCTACAAGGTAAATGACATTGGTTAGTTGTGATTGTCTTTAAGCCACATTGACTCCTTATGGTCTCTGCTTTCTTTTCTAAGCATTCACAGACCATTCTCTTGACCTATGCCTTGTAGACTCTAGTAGAGAGTCAATGTCGAGTTTGGCAGCCTGTAGTTTTGAGAACACTCTTGAAAAAATTTAGCCTCATTTGCTGGTGTCATTTTTAAAATACCCTCCTCTATGATCTAACATGTTCTAGAGATTTGGCTGCTTCATCCTTTTAGTTTTTCAAGTCAGAAAACCCCAGGTCATGGGGTACCTGGGTGGCTCAGTCAGTTAAGCATCTGACTCTTGATTTCAGCTCACATCTTGATCTCAGGGTCATGGGATCAAGCCCACATCAGGCCCACATTAGGAGTGGAGCCTGTTTAATATTTTCTCTCCCCTTCTCTCTCTCCCTCCACCCCTAACCCAGCTCACACTCTGGTGGTCTCTCTCTAAAAGCAAGTAAGCAAACAAACAAACCTGGGTCATGCTGTTGTTGTAACAACCTCCAACGCTGAATGGCTTAAGATTAAAAACAGATTGATTTCTCGTTCCTGCTAAGTGTCCATCATGGGTTGGCAGAGGGCTCTGCTCATAGTGAACACTCAGAGACCCGAAATGACACCAACAGATGGTGTTGGTCATTGTGCCAGAGGGAAAGAGAGTTCTGGAGCATCTTGCATGGACAATTAAATGTTTGGCTTGAAACTGATACCAAACTTGTCACAAGGCTCCATACCTCCACATGCCTCCAAAGGGGCCAGGAAGGCAGTCCTACTGATTGCCTGGGAGGTGCCTAATTTCAGGTATATCTCTTGCCTATTCAACTGGGGTATAAAAACCCCTTGGGACAGAGTTGTTTTTGCACTTCTTCTTTCTAGCATGTATCTGGGCCAAGATTATGCTCAGTAATACCCACTTGAGAGGCTGCTTGTCCAACCATGATTGTAAGACTAAATGACATTTGAAAACAGAAAGGTGTGCTGGATGTTATGATATTTAGCCAGTAGTTGCTAAGGTGTGTGTGTGTGTGTGTGTGTATGTATATGTGTCTGTGTGTATTTTAATGTGGTAAATACTAGTTCTTCCATTATTAAAATCTCATATGAAAAGTAAAAAACCATACAGAAGGGAAAATATATCTTCTAGATGTGCTGGTTCTGGCATTAGGCTTATTTCAAAGTAAGTATACAATTTGGTTTGGAACCAACACAGTGCCTGGCACGTATTAGGCTAATTTTTGTGGAGTGAGTGAATGAGTATCATCATCTCTGCATATTCACCTAGCCTCTTAGAACAGCTTTTTCTCATGTTGCCAGGCAACAGAGAACATATGTTCACGTTAAGCATAGTGTAGCATGGTGGACCTATGCCCAATAAGGTAAATACTGTGGGTTCTTACTCTAGCAATAAAAGTCGAATCTGGGCTAGATGGCCTTTTATTGTAAGAGGACAAAAGTGTGGGTAGATATAGGCCATATCCACTATTTGCTGGCTGCTGCTGCCCTCACCTGTGTAGCCTCAAATCTCCCTGGCTTCGCCAACTGAGAATATCAGATATAGTTGAATTAACATTGAATCTCACATCTTGTTTGCTGTGAGTCCCATCTGCTTGCAGAAGAACTCCAGGTGGTCTCAAAGTCGCCTCTAGGTATTTCTGCTTACCTGGACTCAGGCTGAGTCCATTCATGCTTTTCCACTCCTTGATGCAGACTGGTGCCTGCAAACCATTCTGTCTCTGCTAATGGTGCCCTTGGTTTATTTATTACACGGCTCTGTCAGGCACAGCTGTCCTCTCTTGGTGGTGCCCTAAGCCCTCAGTGGGGAGTCAGGTGTGGTGTGACAACCACACCGCCACTGCCAACTCTGAGTCACACTGGGTCATATGGCTCCTGAAACAGCACACAGGTCCTTCAAGAACAGAGTGTTTGTCCTCAGTTTCTGACCCTGTCTTCCCTCTCCACCCTCATCCTACTCCTTACCCTAAGCCGACTGACTCTATTGCCCCCTTCCCCATCCCTACCATTTCCTGCCCTCCATCCTTAACTCCTGGTAAAGGATGGCTCAAAACTCATCCCTCAAACTGGCCTGGGGATCTTTCAGCATTTCCTTCCCCTCACCTTGGTCTTCATCATAAGTAGTGGGCAGTAGAGCCAGGTTTTAAATCCTTACCCACTTTTCCACTCATTTTCCCCTAAAAGCATACACTGAGACCCTAAGATAAAAATGAGATACAGAAATTATCTGTTTCATGTCAAAAGTCTTTAGTTCCCCTTTCCCCAAATTTGTCCCTTTCCACACATTCCTTGTTTTAATAAATGGCATCACACCCATCCAGCCCGCCCAGAAGTCCTATCAGCGCTACTTACAACATGGAGCTCAGCTCTATCCAGTCACTGCATTGCCACTGTCCGCATCCTGGTGCAAACCTTACCTGGTCCCATCGCTTCCAGGCTTAGCTCACTTAATTCTCCATAATTCAATTTCACTCAATTTTCCGTAAGACAGATCCCTCATTATTGGATCTCCTATAATATGCTAGCCTCCCTCGTGTTTGTCGATCACATTCAAAATAATCATGTCTGTTTCTCCCCACTCCACCCTGCACTCACTGACTTCCTTGACTTCCCCTGAACAGGCAGATAGGAGTCGTGTACCGTGGAAATGAGGACAAAACCCTGCAGTTATTTAACCATAAGCAAAGAAGAAAATGTTGCTTTTCTAGGAAAGACTGAATATTCCAGTGCATACTCACAGGATGAGAGTTTATCTTCCTGGGGAGATGATGCGGGGCAGGAGTAGATTTAAAAACCTAGTCATTCCCTATGGGCGTGCCCCCTTTCTATGGCTCTGCACCATCAATACTGCTTAGAATGTAAGGTGGCGGGGGGGTCTTGGTGACTTGGGGCATGCAGGAGGCAAGGACAGAACCCTGTCCCTGTCCACAGGAGACTGGATGGAACCAATGTGTAATTGCCACTGAACTGGGGCAGCAGTGAGATTATTTGATTAATATTTGTCTCCCCAGTGAGACTGCAAGCTCTGTGAGGACAGACAGGGGCTAGTGTTTGCTCTTTGACTCAGCAGTGCCAGACACATGGTAGGTGCTCAATACATACCTATTGAATGAATAAATGGATAAATTATAGAGATGTGCTATTGAATATTTACAAACATACATGCAACATGTATATGTATGTGCATGAGTAGGCATATTGATATGTACAATGTTGAGGCTTCAGATGTCCAGTGTCCACATTTGTTATTTAAGGGTAACATTAGCCAGTAGAATTTTACTGAGGTACAGAAAGGGCTTAAAAAGGTGTTAAAACCCATAAAACCACTGTGTGCTATGATGTGAAGTCCTTACTTCTTTTACCCTGCCTGGGAGATGCTTCAAAGCAGTGCTTTTTCCAGGGTCAGGGGAAGCGTATGCCCCTCAACCCGCTGACTGAGAACCTTTTTGGGAAATGTGTGTGATCCAGAAGTATCATTACTTTGATTTAATTTTTCATCAAAATATTTGGTTTATCATTTCAAAGTATCCTAGAATAAGAAGGTATGAGATTTTTTGCATTTAGCAAAAGAGGACAGAGGTTAGAAATGGTAGAAAATTCTGTTTTAAGATGAGGAAACCAGCACATGCCACAGTGAAGGACTTGTCATATGTATTTTTCTTGTCCTTCTACAATATTTTGACTGGAGATAGTGTTGGTTAGGGGGCTAGTTCTTACTAACATAAATGAAGACACTTTTTGAAGGTCTGTAACTATCTCCTTGGTGCACATTAGGATTAGACTGGTCAACCAGGGCTGTGTGCTACACAGCTATAATGCCAGCTGTGGTCAGTGAGATATGGCGCTTGGTGATGAAGGGGCCCTGGACAAGGTTGACTTAGAACAGACAAAAGAGGCAAGCGGAGAGTGGAGTGGAATACAGTTGTGTTCACTCAGAAACTGTAGGAAAGAGACAGTAGATCAGAGACAAAAAGTTTTATGATAAAAATGAATCTATTGTGGTTATTTGTGTGTTACTCCAAAACAAACAAGTTTGGCTTAGTCCTTTATCTGCCAAAATTAATAGGAGAGGCAAAGTCTATCATTGCATGTGCCTCTGTGTGTGTGTGCATGATCATCAAGACAGTATGGTAGTGGCACAAAGACACAGAGATCAATGGAACTGAACAGAAAAATCAGAAATGGACCCTCAACTCTATGGTCAACTAATCTTCAACAAAGCAGAAAGAATATCCAATGGAAAAAAGACAGTCTCTTCAATAAATGGTGCTGGGAAAACTGCATGTGCTTGTGCCTGCATGCACGCTTTCCCTGCCTACTAATTCTTCAAGAGCTCTGGGGGCTAATGGGTAACCCCCAATGCAGGCTCTTTGCAGGTGGGTGCAGCCCTTGTTCTCCTTGTCCATGTCCTATGGATCCAATCAGAGGCAGTGACCCCCCCCCCACCCCCTGCTTGTTATAACAAGCTGGAAAACAGAGATCTTTGCTCAGATTCCCAAGCCCTGGTGCCTGGTGGCCAGTGTCCTTAGCCATTTCTCTCTGGAGTCTCTAGCAGTTTTTGCTATTCAGCCTCCATCCTCCACTTCCTCTCAGTATGGTACCGAGTTTTCTAAGTTTCAGGAAGGAAGCATGTGACCTACTAGTTAGAGTATTACGTCTCATGGATTTAGTGATTGGCTCAGTAATTGGCATATATTCTATTGAAAAGCCAATACGATTGTTTTTGGAGACAGCTGCTGCAGGACATATGTATCTTTGGGGTAAATACCAGTAGTGCAATTGCTGAATCATAGGGTAGCTCTATTTTTAACTTCTTGAGGAACCTCCATACTGTTTTCCAGAGTGGCTGCACCAGCTGCATTCCCACCAACAGTTTAAGAGGGTCCACCTTTCTCCACATTTTTGCCAACATTTGTTGTTTCCTGTCTTACTAATTTTAGCCATTCTCACTGGTGTAAAGTGGTATCTTAATGTGTTTTGATTTGTATTTCCCTGATGACAAGTAACGTGAAGCATTTTTCATACATCTGTTAGCCTTGTCTAGGTCTTTTTTTTAATAATAAATTTATTTTTTATTGGTGTTCAATTTGCCAACATACAGAATAACACCCAGTGCTCATCCCGTCAAGTGCCCCCCTCAGTGCCCGTCACCCATTCACCCCCACCCCCCACCCTCCTCCCCTTCCATCACCCCTAGTTCGTTTCCCAGAGTTAGGAGTCTTTATGTTCTGTCTCCCTTTCTGATATTTCCCACACATTTCTTCTCCCTTCCCTTATATTCCCTTTCACTATTATTTATATTCCCCAAATGAATGAGAACATATAATATTTGTCCTTCTCTGATTGACTTACTTCACTCAGCATAATACCTTCCAGTTCCATCCACGTTGAAGCAAATGGTGGGTATTTGTCATTTCTAATGGCTGAGGAATATTCCATTGTATACATAAACCACATCTTCTGTATCCATTCATTTGTCGATGGACACCGAGGCTCCTTCCACAGTTTGGCTATTGTGGACATTGCTGCTAGAAACATCGGGGTGCAGGTGTCCCGGCGTTTCATTGCATCTGAATCTTTGAGGTAAATCCCCAACAGTGCAAATGCTGGGTCGTAGGGCAGGTCTATTTTTAACTCTTTGAGGAACCTCCACACAGTTTTCCAGAGTGGCTGCACCAGTTCACATTCCCACCAACAGTGTAAGAGGGTTCCCTTTTCTCCACATCCTCTCCAACATTTGTGGTTTCCTGTCTTGTTAATGTTCCCCATTCTCACTGGTGTGAGGTGGTATCTCATTGTGGTTTTGATTTGTATTTCCCTGATGGCCAGTGATGCAGAGCATTTTCTCATGTGCATGTTGGCCATGTCTATGTCTTCCTCTGTGAGATTTCTCTTCATGTCTTTTGCCCATTTCATGATTGGATTGTTTGTTTCTTTGGTGTTGAGTTGAATAAGTTCTTTATAGATCTTGGAAACTAGCCCTTTGTCTGATATGTCATTTGCAAATATCTTCTCCCATTCTGTAGGTTGTCTTTTAGTTTTGTTGACTGTATCCTTTGCTGTGCAAAAGCTTCTTATCTTGATGAAGTCCCAATAGTTCATTTTTGCTTTTGTTTCTTTTGCCTTCGTGGATGTATCTTGCAAGAAGTTACTGTGGCCGAGTTCAAAAAGGGTGTTGCCTGTGTTCTCCTCTAGGATTTTGATGGAATCTTGTCTCACATTTAGACCTTTCATCCATTCTGAGTTTATCTTTGTGTATGGTGCAAGAGAATGGTCTAGTTTCATTCCTCTGCATGTGATGTCCAATTTTCCCAGCACCATTTATTGAAGAGACCGTCTTTCTTCCAGTGGATAGTCTTTCCTCCTTTATTGAATATTAGTTGACCATGAAGTTGAGGGACCACTTCTGGGTTCTTATTCTGTTCCATTGATCTATGTGTCTGTGTTTGTGCCAGTACCACACTGTCTTGATGACCACAGCTTTGTAGTACAACCCAAAATCTGGCATTGTGATGCCCCCAGCTATGGTTTTCTTTTTTAAAATTCCCCTGGCTATTCGGGGTCTTTTCTGATTCCACACAAATCTTAAAATAATTTGTTCTAACTCTCTGAAGGAAGTCCATGGTATTTTGATAGGGATTGCATTAAACGTGTAAATTGCCCTGGGTAACATTGACATTTTCACAATATTAATTCTGCCAATCCATGAGCATGGAATATTTTTCCATCTCTTTGTGTCTTCCTCAATTTCTTTCAGAAGTGTTCTATAGTTTTTAGGGTATAGGTCCTTTATCTCTTTGGTTAGGTTTATTCCTAGGTATCTTATGCTTTTGGGTGCAATTGTAAATGGGATTGACTCCTTAATTTCTCTTTCTTCAGTCTCATTGTTAGTGTATAGAAATGCCATTGATTTCTGGGCATTGATTTTGTATCCTGCCACGCTGCCAAATTGCTATATGAGTTCTAGCAATCTTGGGGTGGAGGCTTTCGGGTTTTCTATGTAGAGTATCATGTCATCGGCGAAGAGGGAGAGTTTGACTTCTTCTTTGCCAATTCGAATGCCTCTAATGTCTTTTTGTTGTCTGATTGCTGAGGCTAGGACTTCCAGTACTATGTTGAATAGCAGTGGTGAGAGTGGACATCCCTGTCTTGTTCCTGATCTTAGGGGAAAGGCTCCCAGTGCTTCCCCATTGAGAATATTTGCTGTGGGCTTTTCGTAGATGGCTTTTAAGATGTCGAGGAATGTTGCCTCTATCCCTATGCTCTGAAGAGTTTTGATCAGGAATGGATGCTGTATTTTGTCAAATGCTTTCTCTGCATCTAATGAGAGGATCATATGGTTCTTGGTTTTTCTCTTGCTGATATGATGAATCACATTGATTGTTTTATGAGTGTTGAACCAGCCTTGTGTCCCGGGGATAAATCCTACTTGGTCATGGTGAATAATTTTCTTAATGTATTGTTGGATCTGATTGGCTAGTATCTTGTTGAGAATTTTTGCATCCATGTTCATCAGGGATATTGGTCTGTAATTCTCCTTTTTGGTGGGGTCTTTGTCTGGTTTTGGAATTAAGGTTATGCTGGCCTCATAGAACGAATTTGGAAGTACTCCATCTCTTTCTATCTTTCCAAACAGCTTTAGTAGAATAGGTATGGCTTCTTCTTTAAACGTTTGATAGAATTCCCCTGGGAAGCCATCTGGCCCTGGACTTTTGTGTCTTGGAAGGTTTTTGATGACTGCTTCAATTTCCTCCAGGGTTATTGGCCTGTTCAGGTTTTCTATTTCTTCCTGTTCCAGTTTTGGTAGTTTGTGGCTTTCCAGGAATGCGTCCATTTCTTCTAGATTGCCTAATTTATTGGCGTATAGCTGTTCATAATATGTTTTTAAAATTGTTTGTATTTCCTTGGTGTTGGTAGTGATCTCTCCTTTCTCATTCATGATTTTATTAATTTGAGTCTTCTCTCTCTTCTTTTTAATAAGGCTGGCTAATGGTTTATCTATCTTATTAATTCTTTTTTTTTTTAAAGCAAAGGGCTTTCTTTTTTTTTAATTTTTTTATTTATTTACTTATGATAGTCACAGAGAGAGAGAGAGAGAGGCAGAGACACAGGCAGAGGGAGAAGCAGGCTCCATGCATCGGGAGCCTGATATGGGATTCGATCCCGGGTCTCCAGGATCGCGCCCTGGGCCAAAGGCAGGCGCCAAACCGCTGCGCCACCCAGGGATCCCTATCTTATTAATTCTTTCAAAGAACCAACTCCTGGTTTTGTTGATCTGTTCCACAGTTCTTCTGGTCTTGATTTCGTTGAGTTCTGCTCGAATTTTAATTAACTCTCTTCTTCTGCTGGGTGTAGGATCTATCTGCTGTTTTTTCTCTAGCTCCTTTATGTGTAAGGTTAGCTTTTGTATTTGAGTTCTTTCCAGTTTTTGAATGGATGCTTGTATTGCGATGTATTTCCCCCTTAAGCCTGCTTTTGCGGCGTCCCAAAGATTTGGAATGGTTGTATCTTCATTCTCATTAGTTTCCATGAATCTTCTTAATTCTACCTTAATTTCCTGGTTGACCCTTTCATCTTTTAGCAGGATGGTCCTTAACCTCCATGTGTTTGAGGTCCTGCCAAACTTCTTGTTGTGATTTAGTTCTAATTTCAAGGCATTATGGTCTGAGAATATGCAGGGGACGATCCCAATCTTTTGGTATCGGTTCAGACCTGATTTGTGACCCAGTATGTGGTCTATTCTGGAGAAAGTTCCATGTGCACTTGAGAAGAATGTGTATTCAGTTGAGTTTGGATGTAAAGTTCTGTAGATATCTGTGAAATCCATCTGGTCCCGTGTATCATTTAAAGCTCTCGTTTCTTTGGAGATGTTGTGCTTAGAAGACCTATCGAGGGATCCCTGGGTGGCGCAGTGGTTTGGCGCCTGCCTTTGGCCCAGGGCGCGATCCTGGAGACCCGGGATCGAATCCCACATCGGGCTCCCGGTGCATGGAGCCTGCTTCTCCCTCTGCCTATGTCTCTGCCTCTCTCTCTCTCTGTGTGACTATCATAAATAAATAAAAATTAAAAAAAAAGAAGACCTATCGAGTATAGAAAGAGCTACATTGAAGTCACCAAGTATAAGTGTATTATTATATAAGTATTTCTTCATTTTGGTTATTAATTGATTTAAATATTTGGGAGTGGGATCCCTGGGTGTCGCAGCGGTTTGTCGCCTGCCTTTGGCCCAGGGCGTGATCCTGGAGACCCGGGATCGAATCCCACGTCAGGCTCCCGGTGCATGGAGCCTGCTTCTCCCTCTGCCTGTGTCTCTGCCTCTCTCTCTCTCTCTCTCTGTGTGACTATCATAAAAATAAATAAATAAATAAAATAAAAAATAAATAAATAAGTATTTGGGAGCTCCCACACTTGGGGCATATATATTGAGGATTGTTAAGTCCTCTTGTTGGATAGATCCTTTAAGTATGATATAGTGTCCCTCTTCATCTCTCACTACAGTCTTAGGGGTAAATTTTAGTTTATCTGATATAAGGATGGCTACCCCTGCTTTCTTTTGAGGACCATTTGAATGGTAAATGGTTCTCCAACCTTTTATTTTCAGGCTGTAGGTGTCCTTCTGTCTAAAATGAGTCTCTTGTAGACAGCAAATAGATGGGTCCTGCTTTTTTATCCAGTCTGAAACCCTGTGCCTTTTGATGGGGTCATTAAGCCCGTTCATGTTCAGAGTTACTATTGAAAGATATGAGTTTAGTGTCATCATGATATTTATTCAGTCCTTGTTTTTGTGGATTGTTCCACTGAACTTCTTCTTAAAGGGGAATTTTAAGAGTCCCCCTTCAAATTTCTTGCAGAGCTGGTTTGGAGGTCACATATTCTTTCAGTTCCTGCCTGTCTTGGAAGCTCTTTATCTCTCCTTCCATTTTGAATGAGAGCCTTGCTGGATAAAGTATTCTTGGTTGCATGTTCTTCTCATTTAGGACCCTGAATATATCCTGCCAGCCCTTTCTGGCCTGCCAGGTCTCTGTGGAGAGGTCTGCTGTTACCCTAATACTCCTCCCCATAAAAGTCAGGGATTTCTTGTCTCTTGCTGCTTTAAGGATCTTCTCTTTATCTTTGGAATTTTCAAGCTTCACTATTAGATGTCGAGGTGTTGAACAGTTTTTATTGATTTTAGGGGGGGGGGGATCTCTCTATTTCCTGGATCTGAATGCCGGTTTCCCTTCCCAGATTAGTAAAGTTTTCAGCTAGGATTTGTTCAAATACATATTCTGGCCCTCTGGCCCTTTCGGCGCCCTCGGGAACCCCAATTAAACGTAGGATTTTCTTCCTCAGGCTGTCGTTTATTTCCCTTAATCTATCCTCATGGTCTTTTAATTGTTTGTCTCTTTTTTCCTCAGTTTCCCTCTTTGCCATCAACTTGTCTTCTATGTCACTCACTCGTTCTTCCACCTCGTTAACCCTCGTCGTTAGGACTTCTAGTTTGGATTGCATCTCATTTAATTGATTTTTAATTTCTGCCTGATTGGATCTAAATTCTGCAGTCATGAAGTCTCTTGAGTCCTTTATGCTTTTTTCTAGAGCCACCAGTAGCTGTATAATAGTGTTTCTGAATTGGCTTTCTGACATTGAATTGTAATCCAGATTTTGTAACTCTGTGGGAGAGAGGACTGTTTCTGATTCTTTCTTTTGAGGTGAGGTTTTCCTTCTAGTCATTTTGCTCAGTGCAGAGTGGCCAAAGACAAGTTGTATTGGGAAAAGGAGAAAAAGAGAGAGAAAGAAGGAAAGAAAAGAGAAAAAGAAAAAAGAAAAAAGGAAGAAAAAAAGAAAAAAAGAGAAGAAAAAGAGAAAGAAAAAGAAAGAAAGGAAAAAAAAGGTGGGGGAAGCAAACAGAAATCAAAAAGAAGAAGAAGAAAAACAAAACAAAACAAAACAAAACCACGGGGGAGTATCTTCTGATTCTGTGTACTTTAAGTCCCTTGACTTCCCCTGGAACTTGTCCGTCTAGCTGGTCTTCTGGGGGAGGGTCCTGTCGTGCTGATTTTCAGGTGTTAGCATTTGGGGGAGCTGCTCTGCCCCCTGCCTGGTGCAGGGCTCAGTGGGGGTTGTTTACCCCGTGAGGCTGCAGGAGGAACAACCACAGTCGTGGCAGCCAGCTCTGGAGCCCTGGAGTCAGCTCCCGCAGTAACTCCGCCTTCAGGGCCTGGAGGCTCCGGGCGGGGCCGCTGATCTGCTCAGCTCGGGGCAGGAGCGTCCTTGCTGTCCTGGGCCCTCCGGGCCTCTGCCTGTCCCCGGGGGAGGCCGGATCCTGGGCTGTGTCCCGGCGCCCTAGTGCTCCCGGTCTGCGCTGTTGGATTCGCACTCCCGCCCCGCAGCCCCCTCCCCGGAGCCGCCCCCGAGCCTCCCCCGCCCCCAGCCTCCGGCCCGCAGCCCCCTCCGCGGAGCCGCCGCCCGAGCCCCTCTGAGCTGCTCCGGGTCCCGCCGTGGGCGCTGCAGCCCTTAGGGAGCTCGGCGCTCTCCCCGGGCGCAGGTGTCTGTTAGTGTCCCCGGGAGCCCGAGGGCATCCCCGCCCTCCTGGGTCCTGCTCCACCTCCCTGTGAGCCCCTTTCTGCCGGGAAGGTTGGTGCAGCTCCTGCTCCTCCGGGACGGGGCTCTCCTGTCCTGGGGACACTCGCCCCGCCTCAGCCCTGCTCCTCACGGGGCCCCTCCCCCTTGGAGGCCTTTTGTTCCTTTATTTCTTTTTCCCCGTCTTCCTACCTTGATAGAAGCGTGAACTCTTCTCACTGTAGCGTTCCTGCTGGTCTCTCTTTAAATCTCAGGCCGAATTAGTAGATTTTCAGGATGATTTGAAGGTTATCTAGGTAATTTGGTGGGGACAGGTGACTTGGGGACCCTACTCTTCTGCCATCTTGCCCCTCCCCCCCTTGTCTAGGTCTTTAGAGAAATGTTTGTTCATGTCTTCTGCCCATTTCTTGACCGGAGTATTTACTTTTTGGGTGTTGACTTTGGTAAGTTCCTTTTTTTTTAATTTTTATTTATTTATGATAGTCACACAGAGAGAGAGAGAGGCAGAGACACAGGCAGAGGGAGAAGCAGACTCCATGCACTGGGAGCCCGACGTGGGATTCAATCTCGGGTCTCCAGGATCGCGCCCTGGGCCAAAGGCAGGCGCTAAACCACTGTACCACCCAGGGATCCCTGGTAAGTTCTTTTTTTTTTTTTTTTTTAATTTTTATTTATTTATGATAGTCTCACAGAGAGAGAGAGAGAGAGAGAGAGAGAGAGGCAGAGACACAGGCAGAGGGAGAAGCAGGCTCCATGCACCGGGAGCCTGACGTGGGATTCGATCCCGGGTCTCCAGGATCACGCCCTGGGCCAAAGGCAGGCGCCAAACCGCTGCACCACCCAGGGATCCCTGGTAAGTTCTTTATAGATCTTGGATACTAGCCCTTTATCTGATATGTCATTTGCAAATATCTTCTCCCATTCTATAGGTTGTCTTTTAGTTTTGTTGACTATTTCCTTTGCTGTGCAGAAGCTTTTTATCTTGGTTAAGTCCCAGTAGTTCATTTTTGCCTTTGTTTCCCTTGTCTGTAGAGACCTGTCTTGCAAGAAGTGGCTGCGGCCAAGGTCAAAAAGGTTGCTGCTTGTGTTCTCCTCTAGGATTTTGATGGATTCCCTGTCTCACGTTTATATCTTTCATCTATTTTAATTTTTTTAAAAAAGATTTTGTATTTATTCATGAGAGACACAGAAAGAGAGAGAGAGAGAGAGAGAGAAAGAGGAGAGAGAGAGAGGCAGAGACACAGGCAGAGGGAGAAGCAGGCTCCATGCAGGGAGCCTGATGTGGGACTCGATCCCAGGACTCCAGGATCAGGCCCTGGTCCGAAGGCAGGCGCTAAACTGCTGAGCCACCCAGGGATCCCCCTTTCATCAATTTTTAGTATATCTTTGTGTATGGTGTGAGAGAATGGTCCAGTTTCATTCTTCTGCATGTGGCTGTCCAGTTTTTCCAGCACCATCTATTGAAGAGACTGTCTTTTTTTCATTGGATATTCTTTCTGCTTTGTTGAAGATTAGTTGACCATAGAGTTGAGAGTCCATTTCTGATTTTTCTGTTCGGTTCCATTGATCTCTGTGTCTGTTTTTGTGCCACTACCATACTGTCTTGATGATCACGGCTTTGAAATATAGCTTGAAGTCAGGCATTGTGATGCCCCCAGCATTGGTTTTCTTTTTTAGCATTCCTCTGGCTATTTGGGGTCTTTTCTGTTTCCATACAAATGTTAGGATTATTTGTTCCAACTCTGTGAAAAAGGTCCATGGTATTTGATAGGGATTGAATTGAATGTGTAAATGGCTCTGGGTAGCATAAACATTTGCACAATTTTTATTCTTCCAATCCATGAGTATGGAATGTTTTTCCATCTCTTTGTGTTTTCCTCAATTTCTTTCCCATGTGTTCTGTAGTTTTTAGAGTATAGATCCTTTACCTCTTTGGTTAGGGTTATTCCTAGGTATCTTATGGTTTTTAGTGCAATTGTCAATGGGATGAATTCCTTAATTTCTCTTTCTTCAGTCTCACTGTTAGTGTATAGAAATGTAACTGCCTTTGGTGCATTGATTTTATATCCTGCCACATTGTTGAATTGCTCTATGAGTTCTAGTAATTTTGGGGTGGAGTCTTTTGGGTTCTCCATACACAGTATCATGTCATCTACAAAGAATGAGAGTTTAATTTCTTTTT
Source organism: Canis lupus dingo (assembly GCF_003254725.2). NCBI lineage: Eukaryota > Metazoa > Chordata > Mammalia > Carnivora > Canidae > Canis > Canis lupus. The sequence continues at coordinate 37,131,400 of NC_064263.1, forward strand.
CTGCCAATTTGAATGCATTTTATTTCTTTTCGTTGTCTGATTGCTGAGGCTAGGACTTCTAGTACTATGTTGAACAACAATGGTGACAGTGGGCATTTCTGTCATTCCTGACCTTAATGGAAAAGCTCTGTTTTTCCCCATTGAGAATGATATTTGCTGTGGGCTTTTCATAGTTGGCTTTTATGATATTGAGGTATGTTCCCTCTATCCCTACACTTTGAAGAGGTTTTTTTTAAAGATTTTATTTATTCATGAGAGACACACACACACAGAGGCAGAGACATAGGCAGAGGGAGAAGCAGGATTCTTGCAGGAAGCCTGATGTAGGGCTCGATCCTGGGACCTGGGATCATGCCCTGAGTTGAGGGCAGATGCTCAACTGCTGAGCCACCCAGGCGTCCCACTTTGAAGAGTTTTAATCAAGAAAGGATACTGTATTTTGTCCAGTGCTTTTTCTGCATCAATGGAGGTCATATAGTTCTTGTCTTTTCTTTTATTAATGTGATCTGTCACATTGATTGATTCATGAATATTGAACCATCCTTCTATTCCAGAAATAAATCCCACTTGGTCATGGTGAATAATCCTTTTAATGCACTGTTGGATCCTATTGGCTAGTGTTTCAGTAAGTATTTTGACATCCATGTTCCTCAGGGATATTGATCTGTAATTTTCCTTTTTGTGATGGTATCTTTGTCTGGTTTTGGGATCAAGGTAATGCTGGCCTCATAAAACAAGTTTAGAAGTTTTCTTTCCATTTCTATCTTTTGAAACAGCTTCAGTAGAATAGGTATTTCTTTAAATGTTTGGTAGAATTCCTCTGGGAAGCCATCTGGCCCTGGACTCTTGTTTCTTGGGAGATTTTTTGGTGACTGCTTCAGTTTCCTTGCTGGTTCTTGGCCTGTTCAGGCTTTTATCTCTTCCTGTTTCACTTTTGGTAATTTATAAGTTTCCAGGAATGCATCCATTTCTTCCTATTGCCTGATTTGTTGGCATATATTTATTTGCTCATCATACGTTCATAAAGTCGTTTATATTTCCTTGGTGTTGGTTGTGATCTTTCCTCTTTCATTCATGATTTTACTTATTTGGATCCTTTCCCTTTTCTTTTTGATAAGTCTGGCTAGGAGTTTATCTATCTCACTAATTCAAAGAAACAGCTCCTAGTTTCATTGATATGTTCTACTGTTCTTCTGGTCTCCATTTCCTTGAGTTCTGCTCTAATCTTTCTTACTTCTTTTCTCCTGTCTGGTTTAGGCCTTATATGTTGTTCTTCCTTCAACCCTTTTAGGTCTAAGGTTAGCTTGTGTGTTTTTAGATCTTTCTAATTTTTTAAGAAAAGCTTGTATTGAAATGTACTTCCCTCTTAGGACCGCCTTTGCTATATCGCAAAGATTTTGAACAGTTGTGCTTTCATTTTCATCAGTTTGCATGAATCTTTGTAATTCTTCTATAATTTCCTGGTTGGCTCATTCATATTTTAGTAGGATGCTCTTTAACCTCTAAGCATTTGAGTTCCTTCCAAATTTCTTCTTGTGATTGAGTTCTAGTTTCAAAGCACTGTGGTCTGAAAATATGCAGGGAACAATCCCAATCTTTTGGTATCAGTTGAGACCTGATCTGTGACCCAGTATGTGGTCTATACTGGAGAAAGTTCCATCTGCATTTGAGAAGAATGTGTATTCTTTTGCATTAGAATGGAATGTTCTGTGTATATTTGTGAAGTCCATCTGGCCTAGTGTGCCATTCAAAGCCTTTGTTTCTTTGTTGATCTTCTGCTTACAAGATCTGTCTCTTGCTGAGAGTGGAGTGTTGAATTCTACTACTATTAATGTATTATTATCTATGTATTTCTTTACTTTGATTATTAATTGGTTGATAAAATTGGCTGTTTCCACATTAGGAGCATAAATATTTATAATTGTTAGATCTTCTTGTTGGGTAGACCCTTTAAATATGATATAGTGTCCTTCTCTTACTACAGTCTTTGATTTATTTATTTATTTATTTATTATTTATTTAAATATTTTATTTATTTATTCATGAGAGACACAGAGAGAGAAAGGCAGAGACACAGGCAGAGGGAGAAGCAGGCTCCATGCAGGGAGCCCAATGCAGGACTTGATCCCAGGACCCCAGGATCATGCCTTGAGCCAAAGGCAGATGCTCAACCACTGAGCCACCCAGAAATCCCTTATTTCTCTTTTTCTATTTGTTTTTCTTTACTTTTCTTTTTTCTTTTTTACTTTACTTTTATTTGTTTGTTTGTTTGCCTGTTTTCTTGTATTTTCTGGATTCTGTAATGTGTATTTTGCTTGGGTCACGGTTATTTTTTACTCTGCTTATTCATACAGCCATTCTGCACAGGACAAAATGACTAGAAAGAGGAATTCACCACAAAAGAAAGAAGCAGAGGTGATACTCTCTGCCACAGATTTAATGGATATAGACTTAACTAAAATATTGGAGATGGAGTTCAGCATTACAATGATAAAGTTACTAGTTGGGCTTGAAAAAAGGATACAAGACTCAAGAATCTCTTAGTGCAGAAATAAGATCTAATCAGGCTAAAATTACAAATACTCTAACTGAGGTATAGTCTAAACTGGATGCTCTAACAGCTAGAATAAATGAGGCAGAAGAGAGAATAAGTGACATGGAAGACAAGTTGATGGAAAGGAAGGAAGCCGAGGAAAAGAGAATAAAAACTAAGAGCCCACAGGAGAGGCTCTGAGAAATAAGTAATAGTTTGAAAAAAAGAAAGTAACATCCATATTATTGGAATTATTGGAAGGTCTCTGCCTTTCTCTCATGAGTAAATAAATAAAATCTTAAAAAAAATAGGTGGGGGGGGAATGAGGCTGGGGAGAGACAATATAATCTCACAGGGTGGACAAAATGGGGTGGCCCACCGGTTCTGAGTGTATTTTGGTTTGTGTGTTATAAGATATTAAATTCCAAAATTATAAAAAAAGGGGGGGCACCCGAGTGGCTCAGTGGTTGAGGAACTACCTTTGGCTCAGGGCATGATCAATTCCTGCATCAGACTCCCCACAGGGAGCCTGCTTCTCCCTCTGCCTGTGTCTCTGCCTCTCTCTGTGTCTTTCATTAATAAAATCTTTTTCAAAAATCATAAAAAAGTAAAACATATATGTACAAAAATAAAATTGAATACAGTGAAAGGAAGCCAAAAATGAAGAATATATCTATAACACAAAATTGTAAAATATGAAAGTTGGAAAAGACTTAAAAATGAGTTGATAAAATAAGAAACTAGTTGAGATGAGAAAAAGAGAAAAAATAATGGAAAATTTTAACCGGAAAGATAAACGAACCATAAGAAAAAAAAACTCAAGTTCTATATACTATTTTTCCTCAGCCCTGGAACTTTCCAGGGCTGTTTGGTCAGTAAACTTGCTGTTGCCCTGTTCTTCCAGTTGGCCTTCTGGGGGAGGGGCCTGCTGTGCTGATTCTCAGGTGTCTGTGCCTGGGTGGAGTTGCACTACTCTTGCCTCTGGGCCAGGCTCACTGTAAGCTGTTTGCTGTGTGAGGCTTTAGTTCCTTGAAGGCTTTCCAGGCCTCTTTTGATGATGAAATGAGAAAAAAAAAAAAAAAAAGGCTGTGCCCGGATCTCCAGCCCTGGCCTGGAGCTGAGTGATCTGGGTGTGTGCCAAACTCTGCAGACTTCTATGGTGCTCACCCACTCGGATCTTCCCCAGGGGCAGGCAGGGGGACACTAATTTGTGCAATTTGTAGGGTTTCAACAGGGACAGCCTTTGCCTGCTCCTGTGTGCACCTACTCCATAGTTCCTGGAGGAGGTGGAGGGTCACCCAGTTTCTGTCCATTGCCAGGCCTTGGTATGGAGAGCATTCACCCGATCAAGTGTGCACCTGCTGCACTTCTCCCTGAGGAAGGTGGAGGGTTGCTGTGTTTTAGTCCTTTGCAGGGACCTGACATGGAGAGCGATCACCTGATCCGTCCATGGTTCACGGTTATGGCACAGCACATAACCGTCTCCCAGGCTCACTGACTTAAACCGGTTTCCCCACTCCAATGCTTGGGAGCTCTGCTGGCTCAGGCATCCCTGTTCTTTCTGTGCTTCCTGGAATATCGAGACCGCACTGTCGCACCTGCGGTTCTGCCCCACTTCACCACTGAGCACCTTTCAGGCAGGGAAGGCTCTCACAGGAGCAGATTTCTAAAGGTCCCAACTTTGAGCCCCAGGGTTGTATCACTTTCCTGCAGCTGGCTTACAAAGACTCCCCCTCCCACTGTTTATCTTCCCATATATCCCTTCTGTTTCTCTTCTCCACACTCCTACCTAGCAAAAAGTGGTCACTTTTCTATTTGTAGAGTTCCAGCTGTTCTTTGTTTACATCTCAGGTTGAATTCATAGGTGTTCAGGATGGTTTGATTGTTATCTAGCTAAATTTAGGGGATCGGATGAAATGAGGACCCCTCCTCTTCCACCATCTTGCCTAGTTAGCTCTAAAGGTGTAACGCTAAGGCAGCAAAGTCCTAGTAATAGACCACCTGACCACTGACACGCTTTCATGTATGTTTGAAATACCAGGACAAGACTGAAGAGCAGGACACCCTGACTCAGTGCTTCTTGACTCGAGAACTCCTGCCAACTGCCACTGGAGAGGCTAGGTGGCCAGAGCTACATTCACTGGCTGATTGCAAATTCACACGCCTCCATGGGCCGGGTGGGTAACAAAACTAGTGACCTGGGGGAGGGTGGAGGAGCATAGGCAGCAGCAGGGACTCAGCTCGGCCTATTGTCACCATGTGGGGAAATAGGCACGATGTGGCTCCAGTTTAAGAGAAGCAAGCCCTACATTTTGCGAGTTCTAAATGTTTGCAGTGAATTAAATTTTAACAGCAAACAGCGCTGTCCAGCCAAACAAAATATATAAGCTGGCAAGATGCATCTTTTTCCATTCCTTTATTTAAATGCAAGATAAATAGTGTTGCTCAGATAGCATGAGCAGATAAAAAGTGTGGCTCAGAAACCAGATTCTCCAAATGTCATAAGCTATTAGATGGGTGGCTGGTTTGGAATGCCACAGGTGATGGGTGTCTGGGTTGACCTGTACCCTCTTTCCAGGTACTGGACTCATCTCTCCTTCAGGGACTTCTCTCCCTTGATGTACACGTGGTTTGGGTGAGGCTGACTCTCAGCCTCTGAATGTGAGTGTCAGCCCACAAACCCGGCCCAACCAGGGACCTCATCCTATTACCAAGTGAGCTGGGGCAATAAGGCAACACCTGGATTTCTTTATTTCAAAACTGTTGGGAAAGAGAAACTCTTGTTTCCTCCGACATTGCTAGCTGGCTACAGAACCACGGATCTAGAGGGTTCACGTGTCCTCAGTGGGAGAGGCCTGGAAAAGACCTGCACTCTCATCAGGGACAGTAGCATGTGGGGAGAAAGAGAGATAGACAGGGACCAAATGTGACCACCTGGCTCCAGCTGTACCTGAATGCATACTACAGTTGGACTTTGAATAAGTCAGCAAAATGTTTTCCTTTTCTTAAAGTGGTTTTAGTTTGAATTCTCTCACTTGTCACCAAAAGAGGTTTGTCAAATATATAGTATGTTACTGACTACCTAGTAGCACCTCAAATATAACTGATGTCCAGGAAGCCTGGGAAGCCTGGGAGCCTCGACAGGGGCCCTGTGACTGGGAGGTGGGGACATCTGTGAATCCAACCCCGAGGCTGTAGGGAGAAGGCCAGAAGCAGAAGCGGGGCTGACAGATCCACTCTTTCTGCAGGGGCTAGCGTCAATGTGTGCTGGGGAAGCGGCCCACGTTCAGTCTGTTTTGTTATAACACTTGTGTGCTGTGAGTGATCTTAACATAAATTAGCTCAAATGTGGTTGGTAAATGGGGGGATGATGTCAGGGGAACGTGGAAGTTGCACTGGTTTCCCATGTGATGGTCCCAGCCTGTTGGAAGCTGGAGCCCAAGTGCAGGAACACAGCTCTCTACAGCAAGGTCCTCCCTTGCCTCCTGTCACCTTCGCTGAGCTACAATCTCCGTCTTAGGAACGCTTCGGGCTCAGTGCTCCCTGCCCCTGGGCATCGCCTCCTTATCTCCATGACTCGGAAGACTACAGATTCCTTTACATTGCCCGCATCAAATGACCTTTTCCTCCTTTTTCTCCATTTCAAGTCAAAGTCCTTTGTTTTCTGCAGATTTTTTTTTAATGTATTAGGAGCTGAGCATTCCTTTTTAGACTCTGCTGGTATTTTTTTTTTTTATTAAGATTGTTATTGCTTTGGTTAGTGCTCTGGTCGGAAATTTGTGTCTGTGTTGAATTGTCTGCCTCATTTTCATTTTCCCGTAAGTCTTATTATTTTTAGTGTGCAATTTCACCGAAAGTATTTTCTCCCTCCCTCAGGAACACACAGACCTTGTTATTGCAGAAACACCTGCACTTTTTAAAAAAGAGCAGAATGATAAATAGCCATGGATGTGCTGACCGTGGACCATGTTGCTTCAGTTCTCCTTCATTTGCTTGCTTCTATATGGTATTAGCAAAGTTCAACCTGTCTTTTCATCATGTTGTTTGTTTGGTTAGTGTTGAACCATAAAGACACTTAAGCCTGAATGCCAGGTCCTAATTGGGTGAACCTGGAAGGTTTTTCTGGATTCCCTCAATTCAATCTTCAATGCTGGGAGACCTCCCTGTGCCCCTCGGCATCCAGGAGGGGTCCTTAAGCAAAACCATGTGCACCCGCAGCGCAGCATAAGCAGATGCTACACGCTGTAAAGGACGCGAGATGCAGGCAGCTGGAAAATTGTGCTACAAAAATAAACACCCACTTTCTGCAAATTGGGCAACTCTCATTAGCCCTGGGAAGCTTATTTTCATGGTTAAGTAGTTAAGCTGCTGATTAAAGACACAGACCATTTAGGCACCTGCTTCTTCTTTCATTTTCCTTCTGTTCTGAGCTTTGGCCAGGAGATGGCGCTCTTGAATGTACTTTGGCAGAAGATCCGGGGTGTTGGTGCTACAAGAGCAGCTCAGCACCTGCAAAGACTTCCTTCTTAAACTGAGAGAATGACTTGGATTTTCTGATGGGGAGAGGAATGCAATTTTCAATCCAGCTAGAAGCCTGAGTGGCTAGAACATAATCACACCACCTGTCATGTTTTCAGTTGGATTTAAAATTCAATTAATGTTGATTAGTGGTGGTGGCGGGTGGGTGGGGGTTTGCAGGTGTATTTCCAGTGCTGTGGTGTTAAGCCAGGAAGTGATATTACTTTGAAGAAAAACTAAGGCACTCGAGGAAGAACTAATATTTGATCTTACCCCATTATAAAGACAGCTTGGTACACTGGAGTGTGGTAGGCCTGGCTTTATATCTTCCAGACCTACCTCTGTATGTTACCAGAGGCCTTCAACGCCATTATTCTTGGGGCTGAGTGAACCAGGTTTTGGAGCCCAAGAATTTATGTATCTTCAAACATTGCTTTTTAGGCAACTTCTACCTATATATGTATTTGTCAAGATTTTCCTTATTTAAGAGAGAAAGAGAGAGCATGAGCAGCAGGAAGAGACAGAGGAAGAAGGAGAGAATCTCAAGCAGACTCCACGTCAAGAATGGAGCCCGATGTGGGGCTCGATCTCATGATCCCTGAGATCGTGACCTGAGCCAACACCAAGAGTCAGCTGCTTAACTGACTGAGGCACCAGGGCGCCCCAGCTTCCATCTATATTCGAAGGGCAAGTTCTAGAATGTGGCAGCTGGAGGTCTGACTGAACCCTACATTGAGATGTAGGTCCAAGAGAGTGGTGTCCTAAATGAGAATCATAATGTGGCTTGCCAGGTGCCTGTGTGAGGTGCTCTGAATGCAGTCATCTCTTTTAATCCTTACAACATCAAGAGATGGTTACTCTTCTTCGCTTACAGACGAGGAAACCGCGGCTTACATAAGCTAAATAACTTGCCCAAGGTTAAACAGGTAGCAAGTATTACAACTCGGAAATTATTCAGCTGCTTCCAGAATCCGCACTCGTTACTGTGCCGTTAACCTCCCTCCAGAACCGCTAGAGTTTCTCTCCTACTTCAGACTCTCAGAGGGCATTCACGGCCCACAGGACGGAAGCCGAATCCCCTAGCCTGGCACTCATGGTCTTTTATGAATCACTTTCAAGCAAGAGCAGGTTAGAGAGATGGCAATGATGTTTTCTAAGGCCCTGTCTAGAGCAGTGGCCACTGCTTTGAAGCACACGCTCACACTACATGAATATTTATTCATAAACTACTTACAGATTTCCTTGTCAATCCATGCATTAAATAGTATTTGACCTTTATTTCTAACTAAAGAAATTCTGGGATGCCTGGGTGGCTCAGTGGTTGAGCATCTGCCTTCAGCTTGGGGTGTGATCCCCGGGGTCCTGGGATCGAGTCCCGTATCAGACTCCCCGCAGGGAGACTGCTTCTCCCTCTGCCCGTGTCTCTGTCTTTCTCTTTGTGTCTCTCATGAATAAATAAATAAAATCTTAAAAAAAAAAGAAATTCTAAGTAATGTCTCATGGTTCCTTCCCATACTCCCATAGAAAGTCTTGTTCATTGTTCATCCCTTATCACACACACACCCCTGTGCACTTTGGAAACCGTCAGCTTAAAGTGAGGCCAGCCAGGACTGGCTCTCTGCTCTGAGACAGCTTCTCTTCTGTTCGTGTTCAGGAGAGCTCAGGCCTTCAGGGGTGGTAGGGCTGGCATACAGGTGCTGAGCGGTCAGCCTGTTCTCTCCCTGGATGAGGGAGGCAGTGAGCATCAAAATGATCTCTAACTTGGTGAGGCTGGAAACAGAACCGAGGGAAGTGTAGGGACTGACCTTGCTCATCATGGCTTGGGGTCCAGGATGTGCAAAGCCCATTTACCATGTCATTGTCGCCCAGAAGGAGTACCTGGATGATATATCCATTTGCCAGGGCTGCCATAACAAAGGTCCATAGATTGGGCTGCTTAGCCGTTAGAAATGTACTCTCTCACAGGTCTGGAGGCTAGAAGTCTATTCAAGGTGTTGGCGGCCTTGGTTCTTTCTGAGGGTGTGAGAATCTTGTTCCACGCCTCTTCTCTACCTTCCAGTAGTTTGCTGCCCATCTTTGGATGGCTTCACTGAGAGCTGCCTTCATCTTCACGTGGCAGTGGTTTTTTTCTGTGCATGCCTCTTCCATTGGTGTTCGCTTTATAGGGAAGCCTGCCATGTTGGCCTGGGGCCCATCCTACTCCACTATGACTTCACCTGAACTAAGTACATCGGCAACCACTCAGTTTCCAAATGACATCATATTCTGAGGTATTGGGGGTTAGGATTTCAATCTATCTTCTTGGGGGAACACAATTTGACTATCACAGATGGTCTCTGCTGAAGCTGGCTTCTAGAATTCCCCTTTCCTAAGCTTATCTATGGTTGACCATTCCCCTGCTGATCAATGTTTACTTGCTTCACGCCAGGGTTTCTGAACTTCTTGGCACTATTGACATTTTGGGCCAGATAATTCTTTGTTATTTGGAGACTGTCTTGTGCACTGTCACTAGATGCCAGTAGCACTCCACCCCCCTGAGTTGTTATAGTCGGACATGTCTCTGGACATTGTCCTCTGGGTGGAGGGAGGGGAGCACAAATTCATCCCCTAGAGAACTACTGCTTTAGATCTGGCAGCATGTTGTAGTGAGCTCCAGCTGTGCCTTGGGGTCAGGGACCCACTCTGCTCCTGGAGACTTTGCATCTCTCTGCTCTCCTCCATGGTGTGTCTACTTCCACTTTCTGTCCCAGAAGGTGGTAACTTCTCAGGCAAGGTAGGCCCCTCCCAGGAGCTCCCAAGACCATTTTTTTTCTTTTGTTACTTGTGTTTTTGATGTCATCAGTGTATCTGGAACAGCATACCACATTAGCTCTTAGCAGAGAGTATTGAAATATCATTGCCTGATTCGTCCTGATGGGACTCTGCGCTCCCTGGTGGGGGCAGGCGGGAATGGGGAGCAATCATACTGTATTAAATTTGTATTCTTTTTTTTTTAAAGATTTTATTTATTTATCCATGAGAGACAGAGAGAGAGTGAGAGAGAGACAGAGAGAGAGAGAGAGAGAAAGGCAGAGACACAGGCAGAAGGAGAAGCAGGCTCCATGCCAGGAGCCCGACATGAGACTTGATCTTGGGTCTCCAGGATCATGCCCTGGGCTGAAGGTGGCACTAAACTGCTAAGCCACCCGGGCTGCCCTGAATTTGTATTCTTAATAATCCCTAGTGGTTGTCCCCATTTTAGCAAAGTGCTTAAGGACATGGGCTCTCCAGTCAGGTACCTGGATTAAAATCCCTTCTCTGCCACTATCCCTGTGACCTTGAGCAAATTAGTTAGACTCCCCAGGCTTCAGAGACCTCATCTGTAAGGTGGGGACTATGGTAACCAACTAGCGTCATCCTGAGAATTAATGGAGTGGTGTATGTAAGCAGTTGGCACAGGCCCTTGCACTTAATAACCATGTTAGCTGGGTCATTATTATGACCTCAGTGCCTGGCACAGAGCAAATGCCCAATACGTGCTTCTTGACTCCGTGACTGACAAAGTTTCATTAAAGACAGCAACCCAGTCTCTGTGTAGAGTCACAGTCGTGGAGGGCCTGCTGGGGGTGTTGTCCCCTTTCACATAAGCTCTAGGGACTGTCCTTAACCCCTCATTTCTCCCATCTTGGAAGATCTTGTCACACCACTTACCCTGTGAGGGTCCTGCAGACATCATCTTCTGTTGCTCTTGCTTAATCGTCTCCTAAAAATCCCAAATCAGCAAATAATTGTTCCAGGAGGAAATACTGCCAGGCTTTGATACTTACTGCTGGTAATAAAACAGTGCCAGCATTTCTCACCAAGTCCCCAAACACACGCTCCATGTCCCAGGCCACTATTTTGTGACGTTTGTTAAGAAATATGTGTTCTTTACCACAGTTGCGAGCTTCTTCAAGTGCATTTCTCCTGATTTGCTTCCGTCTGTTTTGGTGGGATTCAAGCTGAGTCTACTGGACATGGAGCTTATGTCAATTTTTAATTTTTAATAATTCTCCCAAAGGTGTAGGCACATTCTGGTAGTGTGGATGCTGCCCATGGGATGGGACAAGGCATTTGAAAATCCAAGTTGAGTTAAAGAATTATCACTTTGAACACAGAACAAATATAAATAAACTTATTTTATCTCAAAATGTAGATTAAGGTTACTTACTTTCAATTCAGTTTTTCTTATTCTTTTGGGAAGTTCCAAAGTTCTTGTCCATCATTTTCCAAATGAGAAAAACTCAATGGCTGGTTTCTGGGAACTGCACTTACTGGGCCCTCGTTTTGTATAATAGATCTCAGCAACACGTCCTCCCATCTGTGTCCATGACAACCCGAAGGTGCTGAGCTGTTAGCCTCCACAGAAATCTGGGATGGGTTCTGGGGGCTCATCTGCGTGAGGTGGGCGAGGCATTCCAAGGGTGGGAAAGACCCAGAAGTTTGGAGAGCAGAGTCCTTGAAATCGAAGGGGATGGGTCAAAGCAGCAAATAGGAACCTATGCCTCTGGAGAGACGCTGCCCCAAAGCCCAGCAGGGGTGGGGAGGAGGCACAGAGAAATAGCAGTAGAAAAGGGAACAATGTCTAATTAGGAAAAAAAAAAAAAAAAGAAGAAGAAGAAGTAACATCAGAAAACAGTATGGTGGTTCCTGAAAAAAAAAAATTAGACATACAATTATCACTCGATCCAGCAATTCTACTTCTGGGCATACACCCCCAAAGGATGGAAAGCAGGGGTCTTCACAGGTATTTGCACCCCGGTGCTCACAGCAGTGTTACTCCCAAGAGCCAAAAGGAGGAAGCAAACCAAGTGGCCACTGATGGGCGACCAGATAAACAAAATGTGGCCTGGACATAGGATAGAGACCCAGTCACCTCACACAGGACGGAAATCCACGTGCACTACAACATGGGTGAGCCTGGCTGACACTGCTAGTGACAAACGCGGTCACAAAGGGACACACACTGTACGATTCCGCTGAGACCAGGTACTTAGCATAGTCGACCCTTAGAGACGGAGGTAGAGGGGGGCTGCCAGCCGCTGGGACCACTGGGGAAGATCACGTTCCACGGGGCCACTTTCAATTTGACAAGATGCAAAGGGTCCTGGGGGTGGAGGGTGGTGAGGGCAGCACAGCGGTGTAACGTCCCTAGTGCCGCTGGGCTGCACCCGACAAATGGCTAACGGGGTCAATGTTTATGTCTATTTTTCTGCAATTGAAAGAGAAGCCAGCTCTGCCCAGCCCAGGGTGGATGCCTGGCTGGGGTCGTGGGTCACAGGCTGGGGTCGGGGGATCTCCCCGCGCTGCGGGCCTGGCTCTGGGCCCGGGGCCGCGTGCTCCCGCCCCTGCCTCGAGGGCAGGCAGCTTCCCCGGTGGCCCTTGTCCCGGGTGGCTCCGCTGCCGTCCTTCCTCCCCGGTTCTCCCCGAGTCTGGTGTTGATCCCGCAGGACCAAGTGGGGGACTTGGGGGAGCAGAGGAGAAACCAGCTGCTCGGGGAGCTTAGCCGGGGCCTGGGAGGCCGTGACGTCCAGGGCTGGCTGGGAAGGTCACACAGGGCAGGGGGGCCCGAGGCCTTCTTCGGCTACAGGTGCAGGTCAGTGGGCAAGTCCAGACGGTGCTCGCCGTGTCCCCGTGCTGGTTTCCACGTTATTCCACAGCCCTTGCTGTGTGCCATGCTCAGTGCTATGCCACTGCACATATAGAATCTCATGCCACCCTCAGAATAACTACAAGCAGCGGCTGCAGTTAAGATCCTCGTTCTGGAGAGGAGAAACCTGGCTCAGGGAGGTAAAGTAACCTGCCCAAGGTCACACAGCTGGGGAGGAGTGGAGTCAGGATCTGGGCCTCAGCCAGTCTATTCTCCATCCCAGGTCTTCTCAGAAGCCCACCTGCAGCCTGTAGAGAAAGTGGAAGTTCCCAGAGGCATGTGGTGTGAGCCAGGCTGCTTTGAAGGGGACCCCTGTGTGGGGACAGTTACCCTGCCCAGGTTGATTAAATACATTACGAGAGACAAGGCAAGATCTTTGATCTACTTCAGGGAGCCAACTGTTTCCAAGCAGCCTCTCGTTCTCAGGACCGGCCTGACATGCAAGAGTTCCTTGTTTGTCACAGACCTGATCTCTTCGTTGAGCAGGTCCCTTCTGACCTGTGCTAGGAAGTGGGTTCAGCTTAAATCTAGTTGGTGGACTGATGTTTGCTCAAAAGTATACTCTTTTCTTAATTTTACCTGAACTGTGTATGTATGTGTGCTCGTGTGTATCTATGTGAGCAAGTGTGTGTGTGTGTGTGTGTGTGTGTGTGTGTGTAGCACTGGAATTGGGAAGGATGAGCAGACAGGTGAGCAGAGGTTGCAGGAGGTCTCAAGGCCCCTCACCTGTGGACAGGGTGGCAACCCTCCAGGTGTGTAGAAAGGAACTTGTTGCAGCAATCCTGTGAGCACAACGCATCTCCATCCTCCCCTCACAGGCCTTCCTCCCACCATCACCCATTCCTCAACTCTCAAGTTGGCTTCAGTGTCAGAGACAGACAACGTGATACAACAAAAGCAAGGGACTAGGAGTCAGAAGGCATGGATGTGGATCCCAGTTCGGAGGCGGAGTGACCTTGGAGAAGTGGCTTAATCTCTCTGAGCCGCAGTACTCTGAACTAGGTTCTGAAAGGGCAGCGTCTGGCATACAGTAGGGACTTAATAAGTGTTTGAGATATCAGATACAGTGTTTACAACCAGTTTATCGTAAGACACTAACATTCACACAATATCCTGCAGCACCTGCCCATCATCCTGGGCTGAAAGAAGAGAAACCTGCTGGCTTGGGCTCGAGGACCTCTAGTGAGTAGAAAATCCAGGGATTGAGGCTTTATAAAGCTTCAGAGAGAAGCCAAGGGTGGGCTCTGAAAGGCGGGACCACCTGCATTTCGATATTGCTCTAGAAATATAATTAATAGGCCACGTACCCACGCATCATTTCTTGGTCCAGACTCGGTGTTAGGCCTCCCGAGATATGGAAGTGAGGTCAGCTTTCTCTGTCAAAGGGCTCACAGTCCAGTGGGAGAGGGGAGGAAGAGAGGGCATTAACCTACAGTGTGATCAGAGCTCTAAGCAGAGAGCTTCCCTGATTCTTCTGGAATCGCCTTCTCAGACATGACCTGGGAGTTGGATGGCTCTGCATTTTCCAGACAGATAAGTGTCATTAAAAAACACTCCAGACAGGAAAGCTGTACAGAGGTACAGGAGCATACATACCTGAGAAATTTCCCTCAATTTCATGTGCCTGCAATACTGGGTGGAATGATCATGGTCGAGGGCTGAAAACAGCTAACGTTTATCGAGCGCTTACCTTGTGCTGGGTTGTGCAAAGGGCCCTTTGCATGCACCGTCTAATTGGATCTCCCTGGTGCTGTCATCACCCCATTTTACAGAGGCGAAAGTGGGAAGCTTAGAAAGGGGAGTGATGTGCCTGCAACCACACAGCTAGATGATGGAAGAGACCGAACTCAAACCTGGGTCAAATGAACTTCAACGTGTGAGCTCAAAAACGCAGGCTCAGCCTCCCTCCTGAAGAGCCTCGAATGTGGCGCTCTTGGGATGCCAGGACAGACGATACCAACGTCCATCGTCATGTGGGTGTGATCCGTGGCTCCCGGGCCACAGGGCTCAGGTAGTTGAGACTGGCCTGAGGACAGCAGTTCCAAGGCACATTTGCCTCCGTGCAGCAGTGCTGGGAGGCCCCCTACTGGTTGCACAGGCGCAGTGCCTTGGAGCCTTGCTTCTGCGAGCCCTGGGAACAACGGCAGGAAGGCATGCAGAAAATTTGAGCTTGTTGTTGCCCTTGTAGCACCTTCACCTTAGGATTCAGGATGAGTCTGCTGGGACGAGGGCTCATCCATGGAACAGACCCCATGCTGGGCTTAGATGTCCCCTCTCCCCCTCGTTCAATGTCTTTGACTCGATCTTGTGCTCTTTCCCTGTAGGGTGAATTCCATCTCAGAAGATTCCTGGGCTTCTCCTGAAAATAGTTTCTCAGTAGACATACCTCCTCATACCTAGCTCCTAGGTTTGACTCCTTGAGCTCCGAGAATGGCCACAGCGTGGTCTCAAGCCAGGCCCTTCCAGCTCTGTTTGTCTTTGTGTCGGGTATGCCTTCTGAGAAATGGGTTCATTTCTCACATTGAGTGCATTTGCCATCAGCTTCATTCTGAAGACTGATTCGATTTACTGTATGAATCATCTTGATTTATTTATTGTGTGAATCATCTTAAGGCCCTGCATTCTCAACAGGGACGTATCAGGTGAAAGTTGGTTCTTCGTCATATAGAAAGCACAGACATACACATAAAGAGATACACAGTATAACCGTGGCAATAAAATTTCACTGGAGGGTCAAAATGATTATTTTTTCCCCCTCACTGGAGGGGAAAAAATGCCTGCAAGGCTACCTGGAGGCAATAAGGGAAAAAGTTAGAGAAACACTCTTAAGATAGGGGGTCTAAAGATAAAAGGAATATTTATATCTATTACAAATACACTTTCTATGTGATTATCTATCTGTCCATGCTTTTAAATACATTTCCATGTAACAAACACTAATAAAACAAAACCAATGTTGAAGACTCTGGTAAAGACTGTTTCAGGATGTGCCTATAGATGTCAAACACATCGAGGAAGCTTCTTATGTAGGCTATGCTATATTTGGGGTAATTCCTATATTTGGAACTCCATCTCCTTTTTTTAATGAAAACAGAAATTCCCCAAATGGTTTTATTGGCACTGGTTACCATCATGGAATTAGGGCTGAAAGCCCTTTCGACATCTGCGATCAATTAGCTTTTGATTATTGGCTAATTAAATGCATTTAAAATATATCCAAGAGACAGATATAACAGTTAAGTATAATAATTAAACTAATATTATGATTGAACATATTTTAATCTCTCATCAGTCCAGGGAGCTCATAGAAGGAATATTTATTATTTATTTTATATGTACAATTTTTTATAAAGAGTTTTCATGTGAGCTCCATTTGCTGGTTGTGTACCTCATCTGACACTCCCAAGAGCCCTGTGAAGTAGGGATTATTATTATTTTACCACTTTATTTTAGAGACTAGGAAAACGAGGCTCGGTCTGTTTAAATAATTTCTTTAAGAGAATTAGCTGCCGATGGTGTGTATGAGCCAACTCAGGCTGCCATAATAAAATACCATAGACTGGGTGGTGTAGGGAGAAAGAATTCTTTTTCCTACTGCCCTCTTAAGTTCTTTGACTGGGACCTTGTAAATTGGGCTGACAAAAGGCAGATCCACAAGAGAAAAACAGATTTATTAGCATGTGCCTCACCCTTACACATGGAAACACTCAGACATGAGTAACTCAAAGGGCTCATTAGAATTGGGGCTTATATAGCATCTTAACAGAAGAACATTATTAGAATGTGTCAAGACCAAGGAAGAGGACCTTGAGTCTCTAGGAGCAGCAAACTAGTGGTAGATGAAGCCGGGTTAGTAAAGTTTGTCATATAGATTCCTCTCCATTGCCAGACGGTTAAAGTTGTCTCCAGTGATTGACTTTTGTTTTTACTGGTAGAGAGGAGAGGAGATTTATATCCTATTTTTAGGCAGAGAAAGCTTTTCTTGTATCTACTTCTCAATTGCCTTCAGCTCTAAACAATCCCATGGCTAAGTGGCATATTTGGGGGTGGCATATGCTGTTCCCCTTCAATGGTTTGAACAACAGGAATTTCTTTTCTCAGTTCTGGAGGCTAGAATTTCAAGAGCAAGGTGCCAAGAGGGCTGGTGTCTGGTGAGGCCTCTCATCCTGGTTTACAGATGGCCACCTTCTTGATGTGTCCTCATACGGACTTTCTTTTATGCGTGTGAAGGAAGAGAAAAGCATTTCTGGCATCTCTTCCTCTCTTTATAAGCTCAACAGCCTCTCAGTTAGGGTCCCACCATTAAGACCTCATTTAAGCTTAATTACCTTATGAAATTCCTTTCTCCAAATAGAGTCACATTGGGCGTTAGGTGTCAACACAGAATTTGGTGGGGTGGATCACAATTTGATCAAAAATGTGCTGGCATTGGGGTTGGATTCCTCTTCTCTGACTCCCACACGTGTGTCTCTTGGCCCCAACACGCGATCTTTCTAAGAGCCAGAATCTGTGCCCTGAGCCAGCTCCAGACCATGGCAGCAAGCCTTGAGCAAGGAAGCAACTGCTGACCAGGCTGAGCACTAGAGGTGGGAGGAAGGCCTGCATCCTTGGCATCAGGGAGAGAAAGTGCAGGCAGAGACACACGCTTCCCCTCACTGTGGTCATTGCCCGTCATTCAGGTATTTGTGGTCCCTTGCCTTGACTATTGGAAGAGTTCCCTGCTTACCTCTCAGCCTCCAGCCTTGGCTCACTCTATTCCACCCCATCACAGATAAGAGTCCTTTTCCTAAAATGCACTTCCTTACTGTGCTTAAAACTGCTCAGTGTTGGGGTGCCTGGCTGGCTCAGATGGCAGAGCATGCAACTCTCCATCTTGGGGTTGTGCGTTTGAGCCCCACATTAGGTACAGAGATTACTTAAAATCTTTTTTTAAAAAGTGCAGTGTTTCTCCATATCTAGACAAAGTCTGATTCCCTAGCTCTGCATTTCAGAGCCATCATGACCTTGGCCAGAACCGTGTCTCTGACATCATCTCCTGCCACAGCTCTCCTCATATTGAATATTCCAGCTACACGGAACTTCCTTCTGTTCTCTCCAATACACTGTTTGAGAAAATGCCTATTCTTACTTCAAAATTCAGCTCAGAGAGCATCTCTTCTAGGAATCTTCCCCAGAAATCTTTCCTAAAGAAACCTGGCCATGCTTTTCTCCCTGAAGTGTGATACTTTGGTTATAAACAGCAATTACCTTCTATGGGAATTATCTCCATTTTTACCCCCCTTAATGGAATGTGGGCCTCACATAGAACAGGGTCCAGTGAGTACTTGCAGAGCAAACAAGTGTTTCTGGTGGTAGGCCCCTCACCCCAGTGGATCTCTTCCAACCTTCTTCCTTCCCCAGCAACCAAGAAAGTCAGCCTGTTCTCATGTGGGCCTGCAGCCCTGGATATTCTCTGATGGACAATCTCAAGGAACAAACTGACCTTTACGGATTTTCTGCAGTTATAGAAAATCTCACCAGGAAAATGAGATTTCTCTTTACTCTTAGTAACCAGCACTTCATCCCCCGCTCTATTTGGAAAAATTTCTATTATGCCCAATATGGCAGCCCAACTCCATGTCACTACTGGAAGGAACTCTGCGGGTCTCTGAGGCTCATAAGAAGTCAGTTCTTTAAGCTTTCCTACAGCAAGCCAAGGCCCCTAGAAGGTCAAACACCAAGCCCTGGCAAAATCCCTTCAGTCAGAGTCCAGACTTGGCTCTTACCTTACCACCTGCAGCCAACTGTCTCTTGAACTAATTGGTTGGCCAACTGTTAGGCCTTTTTTTCACTGACCAGCTGTTTAACTCGGTGGTCGATCGCTTCCTTTTCTGCTTGAGATATACGGAATCTTCCACAGAAGACTTTTCTGTCTGACTCAGGTTCTACCCTTCATTCTCTTCTTCTTCTGGAGCGCAACCACCTTCGGTATCAAGCCAAGGAGAGAAAGAACTCGAGTAACCTCAAAACTCTACTGCTTATTATAAAAGGGAAGAAATGTCGTCTGTAGCAAAATTGTCTTATCTTTAGTCAAACACACATATAATCCTGAAGACGATTAGGATGGCTCTTCATTTTATGATTAAGATCTATTCCAGCCTATATAGAGTCCACAGGGGGTGAAGGTTCATGCATGGCTTCTCAATCCTGTCTAACTCTCTCCAATCATTTTTTCATTAGCACGATGCCTTTATAAGACTCTCAGAATGCTCCATATGCTCATCCCTGTAGTAATAAAGAAAAACATTGTTGAACTTCTTTTCTTGTTCTCTTTTCTATACTCACCTCCACATTTTATATCCTGATTTTATTCACTTACTATCACACCACCTTTCTCACGTTTTTTTACATGATCATCACAATTGTCTTAACAATATTTCACCAAGTGCATATAAATACATTTTAAACTCTTCTCATTTTGTTTACTAGTTATATAATGTTATTTTCCACTTTTAGGTGTAGCAGTTTGATGGATATCTTCACAAATACACATTTTATTTTTTTTAAAGATTTTATTTGTTTATTCATGAGAGACATACAGAGAGAGGCAGGCAGAGACACAGGCAGAGGGAGAAGCAGGCCCCACTCAGGGAGCCCGACGCGGGACTTGATCCCGGGTCTCCAGGATCACACTCTGAGCTGAAGGCGGCGCTAAACTGCTGAGCCACCCAGGCTGCCCATAAATACACATTTAAAAAAATTCTTTCAACTTACTTCCTTGAGATTAATTTTCAGTAATGGAATGGCTGGGTTAAACTGGATGAATATCACTATGACTCTTTTAAGCTGTTATTCTTTTGCTTTATGTACATTGTGACATCTTGGTCAAGTTATTTTAGAGCAAGATCACCTACACTGAGGGCTGTGATTTTTCAATTTATCTTTCCTAATTAAATAAATATAAAATATTATTTTCAGTTCCATATCAATTTCTATTTAAGTCACGGCCAGCGCCTTTAAAGTACAACTTCTTAGTAAGGCATGGATGGTCAACTCAGACTTTTTAAGCACCACTAACTAAATTACTATTTCCAGGTCCTTAAAATCCTGTTCATTTCAACTTTGGTGCAAGACTTCATTGACATCTGGAAATGTGACTTCCTGCACCTGCTTCATGGGTGCCCTTCCCTGGCTCCCCTCACCTTCTTCCCATCCTTGCCTACACTGTCTACACAGGTCAGCGTCTCTCTAAATTGTGCATGTGTTCTGCTGTGTGAGTTAAGTCTAACGGCATTTCTTTCTCTAGAAACATGTTTTGACTCTTTGTTCCAAATGCTCAGGACTACTGTTCTATTCCAACAGTGCTGTCAGAGCCCAAAATAGTTTGGAAAGTTTTCTTTGGAAATTGTTCTCAAAGCCATTGGCATGTTCTTTTGAATATCTTTATTAGTGGCAGAACTTGGTATTTTAAAGGTAGATTTTTAAATTTGTTTTGGAAGGAAATTAGTATCTTTTACATAACTTTCCATATCAGCCGGATCCTGTCAGAAGCCAGAACCACGCCATTATTTCAGCAGAGAGATATAAGGAAACTATTTCCCAGATAGAGGAGAGATGGGCAGGCAAAAAGGGGGACACTGAGGTATCAAAAAGACAGTAACTGCAGGAAGCAGCTGTCTCCCTTAGAGATGAGAGAACAGAGGGAAAATGGGATTACTGAAACTTAGAAATTTCCAGAAGGAGTCTGCAGAGCTGGGACTCAGCCCTCTATGGAGGGGGCACACTCCAACGGAACTCATGCTTGGAGCTTGGAGTCTGGAGACGAGGCTCTTTGGAGCTGGGATTCCAACCCCGCAGGAATAGGTGCCAGTGGCTGGGGCTCTATTTCAGAGAGGGCTCAGGGTGCTTGGTTGTGGGTGCGGAACAACCACAAACTAGAGCCACCTGCACTGCTGGAACCAGAAGTGTGGCTGGGGCAACGCCCATAGGAACAGGAAGCAAACAGAGGAGAAAGTCTCTGTCTTCTTCCAACCCTCACACTCCCCGAGGAGCCAGCCCATGGTTTGCAGAGGCTTCGCCCCAGCTTCAGAAGTAGACTGGGGGAGGGGAAGAATGGGGCCGAGAACAGTGGCTCAAAGACCAGCGACCCACCAGGTACTAGTATCGTAAGTATTGTCAGATGTGGGACCTCCTTTAGTTCTTGTGGCACTCTTGTTTTCGAGGAATTCCTGCCCATGTGTGGATGAGGACATGGAGGCTAGCATGAGAACACACACTTCTCATTTTGTATTCACTGCTGGGTCCACTACATCTCTTTTTTTAAAGATTTTATTTATTTTTTAGAGAGAGAAAGAGAGAATGTGCGTGTGCATGCATACGCACAAGCATGAGTGGAGAGGGAGGGCCAGGGAGAGGCAGACTCCCCGCTGAGCAGGGAGCCTGATGCGGGGCTCCATCCTAGGACCCCAGGATCATGACCTGAGACGAAGGCAGATGTTCAACCAACTGAGCCACCCGGGCATCCTGTCCCACTCCCTCTGCCGAAGGTAAGCTTTCTTTGGGATGAAAAAGGGGCTATGATGGGGGAGATTGGAGGACAGAAGGGAAGGAGCGAGGGGAATGGCTTAAGGCTGTGTCACATGTCATATGATTCTTCCCTGTGATCCATGTTCTACATCTTTAGAAATTTCTGCCCAACTCATGAAACATTTTGGAGTAAGTGGGTTTTGCATGGAAACTGTGGACAGTATGAACTTCGCACTGTGAGAGACTCCCCGAGGAACAAGGACAGCATCTTCAGATACAGCACAGGACTTAGCAGATATCCTCCTGGCAGCAGAAAGCCCGGGAAGGTTTTATAACTTCACTAGGCTGTGTAATTAGTCTGTATCTTAAGACTTGGGAGTCTCTAACTGACATTTCCATTATACCCATTTTATTTATTTATTTTTAAATTGTATTTATTTATTCATGAGAGACACACAGAGAGAGAAAGAAAGAGAAAGAGAGAGAAAGAGAAAGAGGCTGAGACACAAGCAGAGGGAGAAGCAGGATCTGTGCAGGGAGCCCGATGTGGGACTCGATCCCGGGTCTCCAGGATCACGCCCTGGGCTGAAGGCGGCACTAAACCGCTGAGCCACCTGGGCTGCCCCATTATACCCATTTTAAAGGCAGAGAATTTGAGGCTGAGAAAGGTTAGGTAACATGACCAAGATCACATAGCTATTAAATTGTAAAATCTGGATTTGAACTCGGTTCTGATTCCCAAGATACTTCCTCTCTGAAATGGAGTGGGCAAAAGAAGCCACATGGGACTATTATCTGCCATTTCTTCAACATAGAGTACATACCTGATAATATGCAAAGTGCTTATTTTGTTAAATCCTCATAATTTCATGAGGTAGATACTCTTATGCTGATTTTACAGATACAGAAACAGAGGCTGAACAGGCTCAATAATATGCTCTATTCGCAGCCAGCAGTAAGTGGAGTTGGAACCCTCAAGTCCACTGGACTCCAAAGTTTGGGCTCCCAACCAGTGCTCATTAGACTCTAAAGTGCCTGAGAACCATCTGGGGGTCATGTTAAATGCAGATTCCTATTCAGTAGCTCTGGGGAGGGGCCCAAAACGATGCATTTCTAATAAGCTTCCTAGCGATGTGGATGCTATTGGTTCATGAACTTCACCTTGATAAGCGAGGCTCCCAGCAATGACATCATACTGCTTTCCCATCCTGCCAAAACCACCTTACCGTTTTCACTGGTTGGCCCACCAAGACCCCAGGAGGCCTCTTGCTCCAACTCAGTTGTGATATGACACACGCAGCTCGTCCTTCTTTCCTTTTCCTTCCTCTGAAATTTCTCATAGTAAAGTAAGTAACCAAACAAATCCATCATCTGGCAGGTCATTAAGGAAAACATGATTTTTGCCCCCATGTGATTCCATTCAATTAATGAAGCTGTCATTAAAGTCCATGAATGTGTCAAGAAAATTAGTTTCAGGTGTTAGATTGTTTTGGTTCTAGAATAATTTCTATAGTTTTAATGAGGAATATTTGAAATATCATCACCCTTTTCCCCAACAGGGGTTTATAGCTCAGGAAACCTAAGAAGTCTGCCATATTGGGGGTCAGCGGGATGTTTACAGGAAGCAATTCGCAACAGCTCATTGTTGTCTCCTTCTATTACCCTGAGATTTGCTCATTGAGAATGTTTTCAGAACCTTAGCATTTCTTTGGGGATAGAGAAGCAAATGTAGCTTATGAAAAGCGCTGACAACTTTGTAAAGGGACCCAGAGGAGGCTAGCCAAGGATCTCCCACTGATGTTGTCTGCCCAGAAAATGGAAAGCCTTCAGAAAGATTCATTTCCCCTCTCTAATATAGAATATTTATAATGTAAACTCTGTTTTTAAAAAAAAAACAATAGTTTATTCCAAGAGGTACGTGAGGTGGGTTGACATTTAAAAATAATGGACATGTTTTCCCCTTGCAATCCCACATTTTCTAACATATTTGAAATTAAACCTCAACATTTTCAGCAATTAGCGTTGGGTTGTAGCAAAAAGAATGATAATGAAAAGTGTATATGTATATACACACACATATGATCATATGATGTTTTTGGCTTTGGAGCTTTAAAGCTGAGTCTGGACTTCAGCAAAAATAAGGTAAATTTGCTTCCCCCTCAGCCCAGGGAGCTAAGTTAGGAGTCGGTGGGCTGGAGTATAAAAGATGCAATCAGGAAGGAGACAGTTAATTGCTGGTGGGGGTGTCTGAGAAGAGGACTTGTCTTGTTCCCAGATCCACGGATCCACGGGCTGACATCCTAGGATAGCACAGGGAAATAGGAGAAACTAAGATAATGGTCCTGCTGGCATTCAGTGTATTCCTTCCTCTGAGAGGCTTCTGGGCACTTCTATATCACATTCTATTTTCCATATTTTGGTGTCAGTAGTTCAGTTTTTTTTTTTTAAGATTTTATTTATTTATTCATGAGAGACACAGAGATAGAGGCAGAGACACAGGCAGAGGGGGAAGCAGGCTCCCTGCCTCCTCAGCAGGCTCAACTGCTGAGCCACCCAGGCAAATCTCTGTAGTTCAGTTTTTAAAGTCATTTTTAGGGGATCCCTGGGTGGCTCAGCGGTTTGGTGCCTGCCTTTGGCCCAGGGCGCGATCCTGGAGTCCCGGGATGGAGTCCCGCGTTGGGCTCCCTGCATGGAGCCTGCTTCTCCCACCTCCTGTGTCTCTGCCTCTCTTTCTCTATGTCTATCATAAATAAATAAATATTTTTAAAAATAATAATAATGTCATTTTTAGTGTTGAATAACCCATCATGGTATGAATATGCCATAATATGTTTGTCCATTCACTTGTTGATGGACCTTTGGGTTATTTCCACTTTTTTGCTAATATGCATAAAACTGATATGAATATTTGTATACAGCTCTTTTTAAAGTACCTTTTCCATTTTAGAATAGTTTTAGATTTATAGAAAAGTTGCACCAGTAATACAAGAGTTCCTATATTTCGACATTCTGTTTCTCCTATTATTAACTACTTGTATTACAATCACACACTTGTCACATTTAATGAATCAATATTGTCATATCATTATCAACCAAAGTTCAACCTTTATTTAGATTTCCTTCATTTTTGCCTAGAGTCCTTTTACTGTTCAGCATCCCATTCGGGATACCATGTCCGTTAAGTCATCATGTCTCCTCAGGCTCCTCCTCACTGTGACAGTTTCTGAGACTTAACCTGGTTCTTTATGAATAACAGTTTTGAGGAGCACTGGTCAGACATTTTGTGAAATGTATCTCCATTAGGATGTGTCTGATATTTGTCTCCTGATTAGACTAGGGTTAGGGGTTTGGGAAAGGAATTTCCTAGAGATAAAGTGCTGTTCTCAAAACATATCTAATATACATACTACCAACATGTGTTAGATTTTTCAATATGTTTCCTGCATCTTTCAAGATTATCATAATTTTCCACATATATTTTGTTAATGTGGCAGCTTACATTAATTGAAGTTCAAATGTTGAATCAATCTTGAATTCCTGGGACAAACTCCACTTAGTCATGATGTATTGTTCTTTTTCTGTGTTCCTGGATACAATTTACTAATATTTAGTTGAAGATTTTGTGTCTGTGTTTATGAGTTATATGGTCTTGTTTTTTCTTACAGTATCTTTGTTGGTTTTGTATCAGAGCAATGCTGTCCACAGAAAATAAGTTGAAAAGGGTTTTCTTCTATTTTCTGGAAGAATTTGTGTGAAGTTGATATCACATCTTCCTGAACATTTGGTAGGATTCACTAGTGAAGGTTCCAAGCTTAGATTTTTCCATGTTAGAAGCCTTTTAAATACAGATTCTACTTCATTAATATATATATATTATATGATATATTATATATATATTATATATATGATCATTCGGTTCTTTTTCTTCATGAGTCAGTTTTTAGTATGCTGTGTTTTATAAGTAGTTTGTCCAATTCATCTAAACTACCAAGTTTATTGGCATAAATGTGTTCATAATATTTCCTTATTATATTTTGAATGTCAGTAAGCTCTCTACCAATATCCCCACCTCCAACATTTTGTGTTGGCAATTTGAATTCTTTCTCTTTCTCTTTCTTTCTTGCCAGAGGTTGATCAGTGTTGACAATTTTTTAAAGAATCAGCTTTTGGCTTTGTTAATTTTTCCTAAGGTTTTTTTCTCTATTTCATTTATTTCTGCTTTCATTTTTTATTATTTCTTCCCTTTTTCCTTTGGGTTTATTTTTTTCCCCTCACTTCTAAGCACTGTTTTTGCTGCATCCTACACATATCAATATTTGTGTTTCCATTATTATTCATTTGAAACAAGTTCCCAATTTCTCTTATGATTTCTTCTTTGACCAATTGATTATTTACAAATTCACAAATTTGTTGTTTAATTTCTAAATATTTAGGGGGATTTTCTAGATATTTTACTGTTGATGATTTCTACTTGATTTGTTTTCTGTTGTGGCCAGAGCCCATATGCTGTAAGATTACAATCTCTTAAAGTTATTGCAAATTATCTAATGTTTTTGACATGTGACTTTGCCATTTCTCCTGCAAAAGGAGTAGAATATATTATTCCACCCTTTGGCTTTCAAGTTGACTATGTGACTTGCTTTAGACAATGTAACAAGGTGGAAGTAATGGCATGCTAGTTCCAAGCCTAGGCACAAGAGGCCATGTGTATTTCCCATTGTCTATGGGAGGTTTTGCTGTCTCTATGTAAGGAACATGGCAGGGGGGCACCTGGGTGGCTCAGTGGTTGAGCATCTGCCTTTGGCTCAGGTCGTGATCCTGGGGTCCTGGAATCTAGTCCAGCATCAGGCTCACCACAGGGAACCTGCTTCTCCCTCTGCCTATGTCTCTGCCTCTCTCTCTCTCTCTCTCTCTCTTAGTGTCTCTCATGAATAAATAAATAAAATCTTGGAAAAAAAAAAAAAAAAGAGAACATGCTAGGGCTCACCGGCTGGCTCAGGAGGAGAATGAGAGACACAGGGAATAGAGAGAGCCTGGTCTTAATCAGCCTAAGAAGTCAACCTCCAGATCTATAATCTAAAATAAATAATTGTCATTTTAAGCCACTGAGAGTTTTGAATGATTTGTTATATAAAAAGAGCGAACTGATGTAGCCATTCTCCATGACAGGTGATTAAATGGATGCTCAAGGCCTAGCCAGCTGGTCTGTATCCATTCCCATAGGCTTCCCTACTCATTTGGGCTAAAGCACTAACAGGCCTATGTTCCCTTCCCTCTAGCTGCAGCCATTACTAATCTTCCCTTGGAACAATGACAGTGCACATCAATTAGGGCATCACCCTGATGAGCTTGCTCATGGGGTTGTTCTGACACAATCCCTATTGCAAAAATTCAGGCATCCTAGGTGCCCATCTGGCCAGAAGGGCAGCATGAATGGGGTGGTGGCGCAGAACCTGACCAATCTCAATTTTCTCCAGCAGCCAGGGGAATGTGAAATAGAAGGCACAGTGAAAAACATCTACTGGTCTGCAGCACCTTTATATTGGCTCCCAACATTCAGCCATGCTTTTGAACTCTGCCAACTTCAGGATGTCATTCTCTCCCTATGTTAAAACTTGACTGCCTTCAATCTGGTGAGGATTTTGGGACTGGCCCTGCATTTGGTCCGTTTCCCTATACTTATTCTGCATCTCCAGTTTGGTAGAGAGAAAGGGGGCCAGCAGCACCTGGTAGTTTTCCACCTTGCCTAGAATTGGAAGCTCCAATTTTTCCTGTGTTTCTGCTAGTGTGCATGCATTTATGTGTGCTATGTACAAATGTTTGCATGTCTATGTAGACACAGGTCTCTTGATAGATGGATATATACATATACATACATAACTGCATGAATGTATACAATAGGTATGTATACATATATGTGTCACATATATATATTCCACTAATATTTATTCATGCTATATTTACTAGTCTGCTATTGTTTTTCACCTGTGTTAAATCCGGAAGAGGTGGGCTGGCTCACTCTTTGTGGGGCCTGAGGCAAGAGTAAAAATGAAGGCTTACTTACCAGTGTCTGAATATTTAAAAGCTATAAAACAAGCTGACAAATTGTTAAACAGAATATGTTCTATCTTCCTACCTTGACAATTATATCTTCACAATAACCCAGGAGAGCTATGTTCAAATTTAGAACTCCGAGTTCTGTATCAGAAGTAGTTGTATGGAAAAAGCTATTCCCTGACCCATAGCCTGCTCCCCTTATCTTTCCACCCCAGGCTAGGATACAGACAGGGTCACGCACTCAGGCATCATTTACCCCCTTGTAAAGAGCCACCCCTTGGCTGCACTTGAGGTATAGGCATGGGCTTTTTCTGTTTTTTAAGATTTTATTTATTTATTTATTCATGAGAGACACACAGAGAGAGGCAGAGACTTAGGCAGAGGGAGTAGCAGGCTCCATGCACGGAGCCTGATGTGGGACCCAATCCCGGGACTCCAGGATCACACCCTGGTCTGAAGGCAGATGCTAAACCACTGAGCCACCCAGGGATCCCCAGGCATGGGCATTCTAACAGCACAGACCACCCTTGGGAAAATGGACAGGGGAAGAAGCCTGTGTAGGCCCGTTAAGTGGCTTTAGGGACATTTCGTCCCAGGGTCTGAGACACCCAGATGGTCATCCATAAGAAGTAAGGACAAGACTCCAAGAAGGTACATCTTATTGGCCCTACAAACATTGCAACTGGTGGGGAAAAACATAGCTGGCAGAGGACAATAAATATACATCATAACAATACTATAATGCTAACAGTGCTTCACTGAGGTATAAATCCTCCTTGAACATGTATTATTATTTTAATATACGAGCTGCAAATATTTTCTTTAGAATTTTTGCTTATTTATTTTTAATCAAGATCGACTTTCTTTGGTATGTTATTTATTAAGTTTTGGTATTAAGCTTATGCTAGACTTATAAAGTGATTTGGGAAACTTTCCACTTATATATTCTAAAACAGTTTCAGTATTTTAGGTTGGATGATATGTTCCTTGATGGTTAGGTTAGTTAGATCTTGCCTGTAAAACAAGCAGGGTCTAATGTTCTTATTTATTTTTACTTTTTAAAATGGTGGATTTATGAGGAAACTTGCTAGTGTATTGCGTGGTTGTTAATGTGTTCAGATAGTCTACTTTTTCTTGAATCAATTTTTGGTAATTTCTGTTGTGCTGGAAAAATCAGCCACTTCATCTCGATTTGAAAATTTATTGGCAATATTTTGTATAATATTTTATAATGATTTTTACTATTTTTTGCAACTATGGTTTTATCTTCTTTCTCATTCCTGATGTATTTATTTGTCTTGCACTTTTTCTTAGTCAAACTTCTTAGAGTATTGGGCTTATCTATCATTTCTGCTGGCATTTCTTTTGTGATTCATTATTTTCAGCATTTTATCTTTATTAATTCCCTCATATTTCTTTTACTTTGTTTTGTTCTAATCTTCTAAATTGAATGCTTAGCTCATTTCTGTTCAAATTTTCAAATGCAAATCCCAAGGAAAGAGCAGGTGCAGAATTGTGAATAGGTAATGAAGTCAAGGGTCAGAAGGAGGACAGGACATGAGATGGAGGGGGGAGAGCCCCATGAGGAGAAGTTAATGACAAATAGCATAGAATGTGTGAGGCTTGGTTGTCAGGGTGACGTGTTATAAAACACTGCCATCAGGACACCCTGCCTCCGCAGGCTCTGCATCCAACTCCTGTCTCCATTTTGGCCATGAGCACATCATGAAGAGCTTGCCAAATCCAGAGCCACAATGTCTACTGCATTTTTGATCCAAGACTTTTTAGTTTCCGAGCTCAATAAGTGAAAAAGAAATGCCAATAGGGACAAACAGGGGTACCAAATTTTATTTTGTCATGGAAGCATATTAAATATACATATACAACCACTTGTTATTAGTACAGTGATTGCAACCAGATTGAGGATATTTTGACATAAGTACTTAGCTCAAAATCACAGAATAGCATTTTTATTCAATTTGCAATGTGGTTCTTCACAGAATTCCAGCCCTAGCATCTCAATGCAGAGTATAAAAGAATGGGTTTGAAGCTGAGTAGTAATAGCTTAATAACCAGCTCATTTGTTGGGCATTGGAGAAACTTGGTGAGCTCTACTTGCTTTAGGTGTAGGTCCTTAAATTTTGGAGCCTAAGAGTAAGTATGAAATGGAATTTGAGGACCTAT
This sequence comes from Canis lupus dingo, assembly GCF_003254725.2. Classification (NCBI taxonomy): domain Eukaryota; kingdom Metazoa; phylum Chordata; class Mammalia; order Carnivora; family Canidae; genus Canis; species Canis lupus. Next base: position 37,160,865 of record NC_064263.1, read on the forward strand.
CACAGGGATTATAACTTAGCTTTGCTTTATCCCAATCCTTAACAATTAAGATGAACCCACAGTGCCAAACACCAGGCAGTGGCAAATGTCAATCCTATCAGAAAGAAGATATGATCAGGTCAGTCACAGATTATTCCTGCACACAATTTTATAAAGACAGCATCCTGGGCTGAATAAAAACTAACCAGAAACACAAGGAGACAAACCAAAGGAATGAAAAACCATCAGAGGCAGAACCAATAGGGCTTACTATTTTAGAATGATCAGAAACAGTCTTTAAAGTAGTGGGAATTACAGTATTCAAGGGGATAAAATACAATGTCTAGAATTTAAGGAAAGAGCAGAAAGCTATTTTTTTAAAAAGAATCAAATGAATATCCTAGATCTCAAAACCAAAATTGAGGATGCAATCAATGGGTTTAAGAGTTAATGAGAAAATTAACACATTAGAAGATAGATTTAAAGAGATCACCGAGACTGAAACACAGAGAAGCAGAGGTAGGAAAACAGAGTAGAAGATAAGAGACAAAAAGATCTAGGAATATCCCAGATCAATTTAATTTTTGTATTATTAATATCCCAGTAAGCAGAGGACAGGAAGGGGGGGACAGAGAGAGAGAGAGATAGAGAGAAGGGAGAGAGGGAGAAAGGGTGGGAGGGAGAAATAGCACAAGGGAGAGAGGGACAGAGAGAGAGAGAAGGAATGGGGAAGAAGTCATACCTGAGGAGATAGTGGCTGCAAATTTTCAAAATTGATGAGCAATGTGAATCTAGTCTTTTAAGACTCCCTACAAATGTCTTCCATGACAAATAAAAAGAATCTCACAATCTTTACTATGATGTGTTTAGATCAGAAATCAAAGACATGGAAATAATCTTAAAATCAGCAACATAACAAAGTCATATAATCTTCAAAGTCACAATAATAAGATCAACAACTAACACATCAATAGAAAGAATGGAAGCCACTGGACAGTGGAGTAAGAACTTTTAAGTGCTAAAAGAAAACTGTCAACCTTAGAATTTTATATCCATCAGAAACATCCTCAAGAATAAATAAGAAACAAAGACACTTTCAGCTGAATGTAAAGTAAATGGAGAAAAATTCATAACCAGTAGACTGAACTACAGGGAGTCCTAAAGGGCAGAAAGAAATAATACCAGTTGGTTGTGTAGGAAGGAATAAAGTGCAATAAAAGGAAGTAAATAGAAATAATATTTACTGTGTAAAACCATTTAAATTATTTACCATTTAACAGTGTTTAAATTAAATTTATAAATTATAAGATGAAGAGCACATAAGTGAGAGTTGAAATGTTCTAAGAGTTTTACATTGTCCAAGATGAAGGTAAAAGCACCAATTAATTTGGGTTGGATAAATTCATAAACCATAATGTAATCTCTAAGGCAGCCACTAAAAGAATGACAAAACAGCATTTGGCTTCCTAGCTAATAGAAGAGAAAAATTGAGCAAGTAAAAATATTGCAAGAGAAAGTAGGAAAGGAGAACAAAGAGAGCTAGAATATGTGGGATGAAGAGAAAATAAATAATAAAATGGTAAATTAAAACACCCCCACATCAATAATAAGGAAACAAATGGACTAAACCCTCTGATTGAAAATCAAAGATTATTAGAGTTGATAAAAAAAACTAAATTCATGCTTAGAGTTAATAAAAAACTGAATTCATGCTTTAGATTAGATATTCATGAAATATAAAGGGACAGAAAATGAGAAAGGATTGAAGTTGCATTCACAGGTACCAGGGATTAGGGTTTCAACACGTCTTTATGGGGGACATAGTTCAACCCACAACAATACCCATCAGAAATACATGCACATTGTGTATCTTGAGATGTGTAAGAATATAGATAAGAATATAGTGCTATGTTATCAATAAATCATAGTGGTATAGTAATATAATAAAATACTATATGATAACTTTTTATTTTTTTATTTTTTATTTTATTTTATTTTTTTCTATATGATAACTTTTTAAAAAGATTTTACTTATTAGAGAACGCACAAGTGGGAGAGGTTGAGGGAGAAGCAGACCCCTGCTGAGCAGGGAGCCTGACTGAGGTGCTGATCACAGGACTCTGGGGTCATGATCTGAGCTGAAGGCAATCGCTTAACTGACTGAGACACCCAGGTGCCTTTTAATGCTATATGATAATTAAAATGGATAAGTTATAGCTGTATACAATAATGTGTATCTCACAAATATTAAGTTAGAAGCTAGATGTAGAGCATACACACAGTATGGAATCCATTCACTGAAAGTTATTTGGGGGATATATGTGAGATGGTCAAACCAAAAGGGAATTCAAGAATATGATTAGCATAAAAGTCAGGATAGTGGTCACCTTTGGAGGTAGGGAAGGGGTTGCCATGGGGAACCTGGGTGGGCATGGGGAGGGCTCCTGGGTGTTGGCAGGGTTGTATTTCTTGACCAGGATGCTGGTTACAAAGCATTGACTTTGTGATAAATCATTTGGTCATATACTTTTATTTCACCTACTTTTCTGTATGCGTGTTTTATTTCTCATGTGTACACACACACAATATTTACAAAGAGGAAGGAAGAAAGGAAAGAAGGGAGGAAGAACGGAAGAAAGGAAGAAAGGAAAGAGTGAATCCAGAAGTTTAGTGAATTTGAGGCCATCTGGGTTACATTGACAACCAAATGAGCCAAACCAAAGAAGTATGATTAAGTTTATTAGAAACAACATAGTGTCCTCAATTCTGCTTGCTAACCTGGATGGGTGTGGCCCCACCTGTAATATCTCCTGAATACAGTTTTGGAAATGTTAATTTATGCAATAATATTTTTTTTGAGAACCCACAGTGTGCTGGACACTGATACACTTTTCCTCTGACTTGAATTTCATCGAGTTCAGAGGAAATATGGACAATTTTGGTTTGAATAGCTGCTAGTCTCACATTTCTTCACAGTGAGAATCTCTTCCCTCACACCACCCCCACCTTGCCTACGCTCTAGTTGCAATGACTAAAACTTGTGAAATACTATGTATTAAAGCAGACAGGATGCACATATTCAAAAAATATCATGGCCATCTGAGATCAGGGTGAGAAAGTCTGTTCCAAATCTGTGGCAGCCTGAGTTGGGGAGTTGATGTGCATGTTCTCTGAATATTTAAGTTAGATAAAGAGTCTAAATCTCATTGCTTGAAGGCGATCCAAAACCCAAAGTGCCAGCCCCACTGGCTCCTCCTTTAGGAATACAGATGTCATCAAATCTCAATAATGACAGCTATTAACACAGCATGTGAGACTAAAAAGAAATTTAAGAAGACATTTATTGTTTCTTTAACTTTAAGTATCTTCCATCCATGGCTGGCTTGAAATTCATTGCATATGATGCTGCTGTCTTGGTTAATCGTGTGTTTAAGACTAATGGACCTGTAGAATATGCCAAAAGTGAATTTCCAGGAGCCTGGCTTGCCCAGTCATAAGTAAAACATGTTCAAGTAGTGATGTGCCAAGACTCCAATCAGCTTGTTTTCATAGCATTTCTCTCTTTCCAGAAGCTTTGAGCTTCAGGAGAGCAGGGACCATGTTTCCTTCCCTTACCAGTTTGTGCTCAATACCTAGTGCAGAATTAGGCATGCAGCAAACACCAAATACTTATCGACTTGCTGATTGAGAAAACAAACGAGCAAGTACTTGACAAAACACTTGTTCCCCTAAAATGAGCAATGATATTCCAGAAAGGTTCTATTCACGTTGTATTTAACCCCCCACCCCCACCCCCAGCCCACCAAGAAAGGCCTTGACTTTTGGCCTTTCATGCATTCAATCAACTAATTTTTATTGAATGCTCATATAAACCTTAGGGGTGCAGAGTACTTTTGATGATAAGAGGTAGGGGAAATTTTTTTAAGTGGTAAAAGGTATTGGGGGCTGATTTTAAATAGAGTGATCAAGAAAGGTCTCACTGTGTTGATGTTTGAGAAGATCTGAAGGAAGTGAGGGAGTGAGTGGTGAAGCAAAAGGAGAGAAGGGAAGGAAGTGAGACCTATGGGTACATCTCACAGAACGGCATTTTAGGCAAAGAGAATAGCATGTACAATGGCCCTGAGGCAGAGAGTCCTGGGAGAATTCAAGGGAAAGCAAGAAGCTGTGTAGCTTGAGCAAAGTGAAAGAGGGAGAACAATGGGAGTGAGGTCAGAGAGGTTCCTGGTCCTGACTATGTAGGGTTGTATAGCTATTGGTTTTTACTAACAGTGAGATAGCATCCACTGGATGATCTTGAGCAGGGTATTGGTGTCGCCTGACTTGCTTTTTAACAGGATCACTTTGGCTTTGTTGAAAACAGACATAAAGATCAAAAGCAGAAACATGGAGTCAGAGCTAGTCTATGGAAAATTCTAACCTTTGGATAGATACAATTGTAAGTGTTGGATTTGGTTTTCACCAAGACCAAGTCAAAACAATTCTTTCCTTTCAGGAATACATTGGATGATAGAGTGGATACTATCATTACAAAATAGATGTTTTCTTCTTTTTTTGTTGAAAATATGTATTTAGTAATGCATGAATATACTACTCTTTTTTATCTTTTTAAAGATTTTTACTTTTTTATTTATTCATGAGAGACACAGAGAGAGAGGCAGGGACATAGGCAGAGGGAGAAGCAGGCTCCCTGCGGGAGGGAGCCCCATGTGGGACTCGATCCTAGAACCCCAGGATCATCATCTGAGCCAAAGGCAGATGCTCAACTGCTGAGCCACCCAGGCGTCCCTGAATATGTTACTCTCACTGCAGTTTAGAAAAGGGTTTCGGAATGTTTAAGCTAAATGAGTGAGAAATTGTAGACTACTGTTTTGAATGTTTTTAAAGGGTACCATTTGACATCTTTAAACGCCAGTTTTTTAAAGAACTGACAGGAGATTTAGATTAAAATTAATGGAATACAAAGCAAAAACAATAAAGATGAACAGTGAAATCAACAGAAGTTATTGTGATACTGAGAAGTGAATTGTAACAAAATTTTCAGATTATACTGAAAGCAGCAATTCATTGAGAGAGAGATAAATTTAAATAAGTTAAGGGCTCAGTGAGTTGAGCATTCAGCTCTTGGATTCAGCTCAGGTCATGATCTCAGGGTTGTGGGATTGAGCCCACATGGGGCTTTGTGATCAGCAGGGAGTCTGTTTGGGATTCTTTCCCTCCTCTTTATTCCTCCTCTGCTCACACTCTCTCTCTTTCAAAAAAATAAATAAAATCTTAAAAAAAAATAAAATATGTTATAAACTTGATCATCCCATAAATTTGCTGATCTAATTATAAGAAGTGATTAAACAGGCACATTGCTAATTTGGCAAAAACAAAAACAAAAACCAATGACATTAATGAAGATAACAGAGAAGTCAAGACCGCCAACACAATATGATACCAACAATAACTGATTAAAGAGTATTGTCAATTCAAAAAAGTATTGGAAAGAAAAGCTTGAAATATTCTGAAATCTTACAACTCATCTGTGAAGGAAACTGGGTGGAGATTTCCCCAAATATGAAAACAACCCTAAAAACATACATGACATTACAAATAGCAGTTTGTAAAGCTGAAGGAAACTTTCTAAAATATTAGTATTAAAAATCTACTTTCATCAACCATGTTATTGGAAAGACCTAGCTGTCTTTTTATTTTTGGTGTAGAAAATGAAGAGTTTAGCAAAGAGTATGCACCCCCAATGGTAGGAGAAGTATGATAGGTGTGTCAGGTAGATAATTAATCAAAATATTGCTTCTGGGTATTGTGGTATTCACAGGATTTGTTGACTTTTTAAAATTTGGATCTAGTTGTGATTTTTTTTCTCTCACTCTTGTTAAATTAATTAAACAAGGAAGCCATTAGACTGAAGTAGCTCTTGTGAGGTGGGAGCCTACATAACAACCCAAAATCTAAGCCTGTGTGTATAAAATGCCTCAAGGTTATGAAATTGAAACTTAAGGACAATCAATCAAAAACGACCAGTTAAGCTTTAAGCTATAGCCAATCAAATAATTTCCTTTCTTTGCTACCACCTCTTCTTACATCTTTCTCCAGCTTCTGTCAGTGGGGTGCCTTTAACCACTTCTGGTTTGGCACTAACCTAACTGGTTGATTTGTGCTCAAATGAACTCTTAAATTTATTAATATGTCTCAGTTACCTTTTAACATTTTTTTTAAAAGATTTTATTTATTTATTTATTCATGAGAGACACAGAGAGAGGCAGAGGGAGAAGCAGGCTCCCTGCGTGGAGCCAGATGTGGGACTTGATCCCAGGGCCCTGGGATTGCCACCTGAGCCAAAGGCTCAACCACTGAGCCAATCAGGTGCCCCACCTTTTAACATTTTAAGTAAATATTTACTTATTTTAAGTAAACATTTACTTTATGCCAAAAATTTTAATACATTTTTTAAAAGAGGGACCCTCAGATGATACAAGCTTCAGACTCTCAAAATCTGGATTCATTCTGATCAGTAGGTTGATTTGTGTATTTTAAGATTGCAAGAAAAATTAGATATTAGACTGACAGACAAACAAATTTGGAATTCAGGGTAGAGGTTTAAGTTGGAGAAGTATATTTGTGAGTGGAATGTTGTCCATATTCCAGTCTGTGGCTCTTACTACACCACTAAATAATTAACTTGATTCTCTGCAGATGCTCACTGAGTGTCCCACAAGTTTAACTCAACTGTGACACTACCTGGAATTAGTGTCAGACTCCACAGGTTAATGGCTCAGCCCCATAAGACTGCCCCCTTCTCACTTCAAATGCCAATCTCAGATCCAAGTGGTTTCTTGTGTTTCTGAACACCTTGCTATAAATCAGAGGGTCCCACAACCACCATCTTGGGTTCCATTGATTTGCTAGAATGGCCCACAGAAGTCAGAAAACTAGTTTACTGGTTTATCGCAAAGTATATCAAAGGATACAAATGAACAGCCAGATGAAGAGATCCATAGGGAGAGGTCCCAAACACAGGAGCTTCTGGCCAATGGCGTTTCGCGCCTGGAATATGGATGGATTTTTGTTCACCAACATGAAAGCTCTCTAAACACAGTTTTTGTGGAGACTTCCTGACTTAGACATGATTGATCAAGTCATTGGCCAATGGCCATTGATTCCACCTCTAGTCCCCTCCCCGCCCTGGAGTCCCACCCCTCTAATAATCTGGTTGGTTCTTTTGGCAACCAGCCTCTTTGATGTAACAGAGATACCTCTATAGCTCTCCTTACTTAGGAAATTCCAAGGATTGTGCCAGAAAGAGAACAAAGGCTAAACATAGGCATACCTCATTTTATCGCACGTGGCTTTATTGTGATTCACAGATGTTGCTTTCTTTTTTTTTTTTTTTTTACAAATTAAAGGCTTGAGGCAACCCTGCTTCAAGCAAGTCAATCAGCACCATTTTTCCGACAGCATTTGCTCACTTCATGTCTGTGTCACATTTGCGTAATTCTCATACAATTTCAAACTTTTTCATTACTAATGTATTTGTTGTGGTGATCTGTGATCAGTGATTGCAACTCGATAAAAGCTCAGATGATGGTTGGCATTTTTAAATTAAGTTATGCACATTTTTTAGGCGTAATGCTATCACACACTTAATAGACTACAGCATAGTGTAAACATAACTTGTATACGCAGTGGAAACCAAAAAATTTATTTGACTTGCTTTATTGTGATATTTGCTTTATAGCACTGGTGTGGAACCCAACCAGAAATATCTCTAAGGTTGGTCTGTACATATTTCTTAGTATATAGTCACGATATCACACATACCTAATTGGTATTTAGAACCTGAAGGCTCAGGGCCACGTTATGACTTTTGTGGGCTCTAGACAATTTTGCCTTTGTAAGCCTCTTCCTCCATTAAAAAAAAATATATATATAATCATATAAAATTACATAATAATTAATAATATAATATGCTAATTAACACAACAAAATGATAAATAATTACATTATTGCATATTTATATATGATTGTTGTTGAAAACTGACCTCCGTGCTTTGGAGCCAAACTATAACACAAAGACAGAGTTTGGGATAAAAAGAACAATAGCTGGGGATCCCTGGGTGGCTCAGCGGTTTAGCTCCTACCTTAGGCCCAGGGTGTGATCTTGGAGTCCTGGGATGGAGTCCCACGTTAGGCTCCCTGCTTCTCCCTCTGCCTCTGTTTTTGCCTCTCTCTCTCTCAATCTCTGTGTCTCTCATAAATAAATAAATAAAATCTTAAAAAAAAAAAAAAAAAAAAGAACAATAGCTTTACTGTTTTGCCAAAGGAGGGTGCAGTGGGTTGCAGCCTTCAAAAAACTGCAAGCCAGCCTGGAGGAAGGGGCTGAGGGGTTTTATAGGGAAATACAGGATCTAGCTGGTTTGACAGGAATTGTGTACTTGCTGCCAGCCTCCTTTGTCCTGTCTTTAGGGTGGTCCAGGGTTCCTGAAGCAAAAAGCTAAGAAGGGAGGAGAGGAGGTTTGCAGAAGAGAGGTAAAAATATTAGTTTAAAATTGAACTTCGCTGGAGCACTAGTGCAGCTATTTTGATTTTTGTTCAGCTCCATGCTTTTAAGAGGTTTCATTATGATTATATGTTGTCTATATAAATATATAGTAGTAGCATATATTTAGATGACTAATATCTAGGCTAAATATATTTACTTTTTCTTCTAATTATAAATTAAAATATTTTCATGGGCTCCAAAAATATTGCATAATTGTTAAAGTAACCAGATTAGGCCCAAGATGGAGTCATCATGTTAAACCCCATATCCGCAAACCAAAACGTTACTAAGTTTCTGTGCTGGTTCTCCCAGAAATGGGAAGCCCAGGTCAACCAATCAGCAGACGCCTGCTCAGCACAAGTCTTACTTGGCTCCAGATAAGGAAAGCAAATGCCACCCTATCTTCCTTGTTCCTGCTCACTTTGGTCTATAAAAATCTCTTGCCTTGTACAGCTTTTTGGAGATCCTTTCTATCTGCTGGATCAATGCTGCCTGATTCACGAATGACTGAAGAAAAGCCTGTTAGAACAGTAAATTGTCTGCGGGAAATTTTCTTTTATAGTGAGTTCCAGCTTGGGTTCATTTCCATGAGAACAAGACCATTGGAGGAGAGGAGGTCAACACACTGGAGATCAGGATAGTAGAAGGATCAAATATGTATATGTTAAAGTCATCCAGCATTATGATAGGAAGAGGGTTGGAGGGACAGATATTGATGGACATGGGTCATGTGAAGAGGACCCCAAATATTGAAGAAACTGTGGGACTCACACAGGGTGGACAGATGATGGGAAGAGTGAGAGATGGTGGGTGATGAAGTCTGATGACATGGGAGTCAGAGCTATGACTCTTACACTAGTAAGAGGAGATAATGGCAGGGAAGCGACAATGAGGAATTGGAAGGACTTCTCCCCATCAGCTCCAGTGAAAGGAGGGGTGTTGGAGCCACTGCAGTGGGAGCAGTGCCCTCAGGGAAGAGCCAGGTTTCAGTTAGAGTCAGAAGATGAAGGGCAACCCCGGGTGGCTCAGCAGTTTAGCGCCGCCTTCAGCCTGGGGCGTAATCCCCAGATCCTGGGATAGAGTCCCATGTCAGGCTCCCTGCATGGAGCCTGCTTCTCCCTCTGCCTGTCTCTCTCTCTCTGTCTCTCATGAATAAATGAATAAAATCTTAAAAAAAAAAAAAAAGATGAAGGCAGCTTATAGAGAAGGCTTGTTTGGGGAACCTTGCTTATTATGACCATGAATTCCAGATAGTTGACCATTTTAGAAGTTGGAGAGGGTTATGAGATGGGTCAGAACATGCAGAACATATTTTGGAGATCTTGGGGATGAGGAATGAACTGGGGGATGTGAGCTTCCTGCAGTGACTAACAAAATGAAGACCAAGGACATACAGATGGATGGTGAAGTTGTGAGTGTTGAGAGGGAAGGGACGGGTAGGGTCTTGTCAAGGAGGACTCTTAGCTCTGGTGCTTCTTCCAGACTCGTCTGGTGCTTCTTCCATCCACATCCTGGGGATGTGGAGGCCTGTGGAAGATCAGTTGGCCACTGAGCATGTGGAGCTCTGTTTAGACCCCAAGAATGGAGGTGTGGAGGGTGTGAGAGGGAGTCTCACAAGTGGGAAGGTTTTCTCATGTTGGCATAAATAAGGCCCTGTAAAGATTGCTTAGTTGCCTCAAAAGTCCTGCCAAGCCCTCAATTTGAGCCGGATACACAGGCACTGAAATATTTGTTGAATAAATGAATGAGTGAATTTCCTTTAGTAGCTAGAATATTTAATATCCACAGCCTAAAGCATCTGCATTAGAATCACTTCTTGGGTAGATACCTACCAGATTTCTACACAATTAAACGAAAAATAAAGCAAAGAGTAGAGTCTGTCTGCCCTAAGAGCAAATTCTAGCCCTGAATGAAGAAAATTCTGTACCTTCTAAAATTATGGTTTTCTAGATCTAATCATTTAAATATCCAGATGGCATAGGACAAAGAATGGGTGATTACAGAATACGGGTAAGGAAAAGAGGAGGTAAACTTTATTGGTGGTGTTGGGGGTGGTCAAAGAAAGGATATAATGAGTTTTGAACAACAATCTGAAGAGCCAGCACTGGGGGTAGGGGCAAGTATAATAGGTATTTCCTCTAAGTCATATGAGCCTGGGGTGAAGTCAGGGTTACTGGCACCCAAATACTAAAAATGTTTTTAAATTTTAGTTATTTCACTTTTCTTCATTAGCCACCCAGCATTTCCAAGGTCTCTCCTTGCAATAGAATCAAGATCCATTTCCTGGTACATGGGTGACTGCCCTGGGGAAGCCATCAGAGTACCCCTTGGCATTTGGTTCTAGGCTTGCTCCAGGTGCATTCTCTGTAGCACTTCTAGAATAATTCACATTTGGCTTCCCAGTTATAGACCCCCTCAAGGCCACTCATAAAGTAACAGATTAAAGGGACCTTAAGATGTTCTTAGTCTAATTCTCTACGTGATTGCAGAGGCCCTTCAGAAAATGGCATTCAACTTCTGAATGACACAGCATTTACCACCCCAGAGGCAGCCCATTCCATTTTGGTCCTTTTCAATAAATAGAATGTTCAGGCTCATTGAACTGAAATCCCCATAGCTTCTTTAGCAGTATTCCTGCCAAGATTTCGTAGTAATCAGCTTAATAAGATCAGTGGCCATAGGATTATATGCCAAAGGATGTCTTTCTGGTGACCAGAATTCAGTCTCTTCTATGGAAGCAGCTGATTCAACCCTGGTGCAGTCTTACTAATCAATTCCCTTTTTTGTATGCATTATTTATAAATGTTCTTCTAATGTAATTCTCTGATTACATTATTAATGAATTCCTTTATGCAATCTAACAAGCATTAAATTAATTACAGAATGCCTACTGTGTGTCAGGTGCACAGAGGTTACAGCCACGTTGGTGAGTCAGATAAGCTTTCACTCTCCGAGACTTTATTGCCTATAGGGATATAGAGCCAAGGAAACAGGCTTTAATTCAAAAGTGAGTTAAGTGCTACTGTTATGAGGGTTATTAGAATATGTTGGAGTTCACCCTGGGCCACCTAATCTAATTTGAATTATAACACCAGAAATCAAGTGGTTGGTTTTCTAAAGTATATGCTAGCCCTGAATGTAAACTCCATTCACCTTGGATAAATTTGTGTATGCCCCATGTTTCATCAAGCATTCAGAGGCAGACCATCCCCAGTGGTGAAGCCAAGGGATAGGGCAAAGCCAGGGTTGTACAGCCATGGATGGCATAAGTGGCTGGCAGGGGTGGAAGAGTAGGAAGGTGGGTCTTGACCCTGGTGGCTCTCAAATTCCAGACTCACCATGTCTTTCCCTAGTGGGCAAGTGTACTTCTCAGAATAACACAAGTTCCTGGGCCTCTGATGATACAACAGGAGCACATTTTGTCCATTGATTATTCAGTGGAGTGAGGTCAGAAGCATTAAATATTTCAAAAAAATATATACATATACAGAGATTCATCGGTTTTGTAATTGTGTGGGTGCATCTGCGCACACGCACAGATCAATATGCCTAGGTGAAGATGGAAACAGTTGGGAGGAAGACATTTTTTAGGACACTGTTACATATTTGAAGACAAAAGTGATCACTAAATATATTTCCCAGATGTCAAATCATGTAAGTTAAGAGCCTCATTTCACTGATAGCATTCCTAGCCTCAGGCTATCTTCATATTTTTTACATTTTCTTCAACTTAATGAAATCTGCTCTGATTAAAAAATAAGATCTCCATAATTATGCTCCAAATTATGGCAGAAGGGAGGAGATGGGTCTAATTACAGAGATTTCTGGTGGGGAGGAATGTGGGCCAGACTTTAATCCCAGTTGTTCTTGTCTTGTGAGCTCCAGCAACTTCCGGAACCACTCCACAAATGTACATGAAAAGAGTCCCCATGTCATGGGATTGGTGTGAGCCAGCCATTCACTCACTTGACACATATTTACTAAACACCTGCTCTGAGGTTCTGAATCCTCAGAACTGGGATACAGCCATGAAAAAGATGTATAAAGAGCCCTGGTTCTTGTGGGATCTATGAAGTACAAGGGATGCTGGTAGTCAATGAGTATAATTCACAAATGAATTATATAGATGATAAGTTCTAGAAAAAAAATGAAAGTATGATAGGACAAGGCAGGCTTGGGAGGGCAGAATAGGGATACATAGGTCCCATGGTTAAATAGAGGGGTGCAGGTGGGCATTGCTGAGAAGGTAAAGGAATTACCTGAGTGGGTGGCCAGGAGAAGACCCTCACAGGCAGAAGGAACAGCTGGTGCAAAGGCCCCAAGGTAAGAAGTTTCCTGGCATGGTTGAGGGTGAAGAAGGCAAGTGTATCTAAAACAGAGTTAAAAATAACAAAAAACAAAAACCGAATGGGGAGAACTGGGGGCCTAGGATGTCATGGGATCATATAACACCTTGTTAAGGTTGTTTTAAGGGTTTAGAGTTTTACTCTGAACAAAATGGAAAACACTACAATATTTCGAACATTTGTTTTGAGCATACGAGGGTTTCCCAGCTACTGTGTTGAAAATAGATGTGTAGGAAGCAAGGGAAGTTGGCTAGGAGGCAGTAATAGAGGTGAGAGACGATCATGACCCAGGGGTAATAGAAAGTAGTGAGAAGTCATGCAATTGGAGATGAATTCTGGAGGAGGGCCAGCATGATTTCCAATGGATTGAATGTGGATCATGAGCATGTTTGTGGAGGTGAATCGGGATCTCAGTTTGGATATGTTTAATTTGAGGTGTCTATTAGGACGACAACATAGACATATCAGGAGGCAGTTGGATATGATTCTGGAGTTTGAGAAGGGCTTCTGGGCTAGGGATATAGATTTGGGAGTGTTCAGAAAGGCAGTCCTGTGTTTCTCCCTTACTCTCACAGAGCTGCTATACTCAGAACACTAGAGGTGGGTGGTTCTCTCACAACAAGCAATTCTCTGCAACTCCAGCTGGGTTTCCTACAATTGAACTCAATTCTGCTACCGTGTACCTGGACATAGCATCAGATGTTCAGTCCTATAAGACCACCCCCAAGCAGTTCAGGTGCTAATCGCAAGCCCAGTTGTCACCTCTATGTCTGATCGATCAGCTCTAAACTGGAGGTTCCCATGACCTCCTCTTCAGGTTCCATTAATATGCTAGAGTGGTTCACAGAACTCAGGAAAACAGTTTATTTTTTATTATAAAAGGATATGATAAAGGATACAGGTAAACAAACATCCAGAGGGAAGAGATGAGTAGGACAAGGTATATGGAAAGGGGCAAGGAGCTTCCACGCCCTCTGCAGTCATTCTTCTCTCCCTGTACCTCCATGTGTTTGCCCACCTGGAAGCTCTCCAAACTCCATACTTTTAGGATTTGTATGGAGGCTTCACCATGTAGGTGTGATGCATCATTGCCTCCATTTCCAGCCTCTTTCCTTTCTTTGGAGAGTGAGCTATGGGATTAAAGCTTTCAAGCTCTTAATCATGGCTTGGTCTTTTTGGTGACCAGAGCCTATCCAGGAACCCAGAGTTGTTTCATTATAAGAAAAGACACTGCTATCACCTGGGAAATACCAAAGGATTTAAGAACTCTGTGTCAGGAACTAGGATCAAAGACCAAGTTTTAGAACAAAAGATGTTCTTCGCACTCTAGTCACTCAGGCAATTACAAGAGTTTTAGGACTTTCATGCCAGGAACTGGGTGCAGAGACCAATATATATATTTTCTGTTATCTTACAGGGAGCCATCAGAGACCCACTAAAATATGGGGTAAGTTAATTTATGGAGATTGTAATTTGTATTTTGCTGTCATCATATTTTCGCCTCCACATCCCCGCTCCTGTGACAAAAAAGGAAGCCAAGTTTTTATTTCCTTTTGTCTCCAGGGAACATTGGCAATAGAAATGTCCATTGCATGAAGGCAACTCTTTGTTGTTGCTTTTGTTTTCAAAAGCTTAGGGTTTCTGGAAGGGGCCTCCCAGGGAGGCATGTGTAGCAGACAGGAGGTTTAGGTAAGTTCTTTCCACTTGTCATAGTTCAGGTAACCCAGGGCTTTCTTGGTCAGCCTATGTTATTTCCCTAATTCAGGGATTGGTCCAGGGGTGGCCCAGTCTGTCAGAAGCTTAAGACAATTGCTCAGGATTCTAAGATATCCACACAGACTCTCCTTTTGGATAGTGAGGTGTTTGTTTGTCAGACCCGGAACTAATACAGCCATTTTACCCTCATGAGGGAGGTGAGCTTAGTAAGAAGTAAGCTGCCATGTGGAAAAAGGCATAACAGGGGAAAATAGCAGCAATAGGCACCATCATTATCTATCGCTGGGTAACCAACTATCCTAAAATTAAATGCCTTAAAAATCACAAAGTTATTTTCTCATACAGTCTCTTTGGACAAGGGGTTTGGGGGTGGCCTGTCTGGGTGGTTCTGGTTCTCAGCGTCTTTTATGAGATGGCAATCAAGACATCGGGTGGGGCTGCACTCATCTGAAGGCTCGTCTGAAGCCGGACAAGCTGGTTCGAAGATGGCCCTTTCTCAGAGTTGGCAGGTTCGTGACTGCTGTGGGTAGGACCCTCTCTGTAGGCTTAGGTGTTCTTGCAACATGATAACTGACTTCCTCCACAGTAAGGAAACTTTAACGCCTTTTATGTCATAGTCTCAAAAGTCACACACCGTGACTTGTGCAAAGTCTATTCCTTAGAAGCAAGCTGCCAAGTCCAGCACATACTGAATGCAAGGGGAATGGGGCGTCTTCACTTTTTGAAAAGAGAAGCATCAAAAAATTCATGGTCCTACTTTCAAACCACACACGTGGCACTAGAGATCCTGTAACCACACCTGAAGGCTTTCCTACCAGTAAGTGAGCCAAAACGTCCCTTTATTTATTAAAGCCAAGTTGAATTGAGGTTTTCTTTTTTCTTTATGACTTGCAGCCACAAGTATCGTAATTAACGCAGACGGTGTCAGTTGATGTAGCTGATTTAAGAGAAGATAACAGTTCCCAAAACTGAGAGGAGAGAGAGTCTCTTGGGACGTAATAGGCTCTCCAAAAGGTAAGGGAAATGGCAGCTCCCAGGGAGACTGGATCTTCCACCCTGGGGCTCCCATTCTGCACAAAAGTCCCAGATATGCAGTCATCCTGGCACTACATTAGCCATGTCTTTTGTTTTCTGTATTCTGATGCTTTGACATCTGGGGCCCTGCTCACTCTGGAGGGCCTGCCCCTCCGCCAGTTAGCTAATTCCCATCCAGAGCCCACACCCCAATTACCTCCTTTATATGACTCCCACCCCCTAAACCACTATCCACCTGCACTCATCACCCCAGAGTCAGGTCCTAGACAACCAGGGACAATCCCTATGCTCTAGACCCCACCAAAATAACGCAAACTAGCCAAGCCCAAACCTGCTTACCACACCTTATCTGTTCCTTCCTGAAGAAAATGCAATACTCTTGCACGTGGTCTTGCCCCCTCCCTAGTGCCTCCTAACCAACGCTGGTGCTTCTCTGTGTGGCCCCTGCATGGCATGGCATGACCTCCCCTTTTGGGAACTGTCAGTTATAAACTATCTAGTCAATGACAATCATCGCTTGATCTGTTGGCCTTACTAAACCTCAAATTTTCTACGAATACACTATATTTTAAATCAGGCACACGATACATAAAACTTTCTACCTTCAAAAGACTATATGGATATAAACAAAGGGTATATGAGCTATGACCAATACTGTTTCTTCCTGAATATTCTGGACTGTGTAAGACTCTAGGGGAAAATGGGGAAGAGGGGTTGGCCAGTCAGAGGTTGGGGTAGAGTCAGATTTAATATAATTTTAAGAAAATAGATAACATAATGCTTCTTAACCTGAGCATGGTGATTACAAATTAAGACCCGCTATATTTGGGGCACTTGTGTGGCTAAGGGATTGAGTATCTGCCTTTGGCTCAGGTCATGATCTCGGGGTCCTGGGATCAAGTCCCACATCGAGCTCCCTGCATGGAGCCTGCTTCTCCCTCTGCCTGTGTCTCTGCCTCTCTCTCTGTGGCTGTCCTGAATAAATAAACAAAACCTTTAAAAAACAAAAAGTTTTTAAGTTTTGGTTTTTGAAGAATCTGTGATAATCCTCATAAGCAGCTATTACTATTCATATGTTGATTTTAATTTTCAAAGTAACTTATAAAGATTTATTTTTAAAAATCTCTAGCCCCTATCATCTCCTCCTTTTGACCTCACGACACATTTAAACATTGGGATGTGTGAAAGCATTTGGTAATAATTTTTGTTACACAGATGGTGCATGCCCACCTCATCTACGGAAGTTGCCGAGTACGTGGAGTCTTATTACTTGAAAAAAATGTACAATTATTTTCATAAATTTAATCATGAGTTTACTTCATGACCATTTCAATTTAGCCTTTCTGGAGACCTAGGAATTTCCCTAGAATTCAAATCTCAACCATCTCTAGTAGGGAAAGTCTTTCATTTAAAAAATTTGTATGTTTTTATTTCTTTCTGGATAGAAAGGTGATCCTCTTTCTAAGAAGCTTCTGTCAACAGCCTGTGTCTCAGACTGACATTCTCAGTAATGTTTTCTCCTTTATAGTCATTCTAATGCCTTTTTTTTTGCCTTATCTTTTCCAGTTCTTTCTCTGAGTTCCTATCTCAAATCTGTCCCATCATTGTCCTCAATAAATGATGACATGCCCTTCATCACTGGTGAGATAGAAGCTGTAAAGGGAAAACTCTGTTTTTCCCTTTCTCTGTGTAGGGAAAAACCCAGTTCTTCCCTACTAGGTATTTCTTCCCTGTGTGTCTCCTTTACTTTCACAGAGAATACTTCACTTTTGACACTTCCGATTACCAAACGTGTGGAGATTTATCCCCATACCAAGTAATTCTTCAGACACCAGCAGGGTGTTCTGCGGTTTAACTCAATTCTAAAACTATCTGCCTGGAGATAGTGTCAGATCCCAAAGGTTAAGAACTCAGCCCCACAAGACTGTTTCCACTCCACTTTAGATGCCCATCACAACTAATAGATCTCCTGGATACTCACAACTTCTGTCTGACTTGGCTACAAATAGGAAGTTCCCATACCCTCTTCTCAGGTTCAATTAATTTGCTAGAGTGACTCACAAAACTCAAACGTTTTCTTACATTTACCAGTTTATTAAAGGATATGATAAATTCTACAGAGGAATAGCCAGATGAAGAAATACATAGGGTGAGGTCTGGGAGGGCCCCGAGTTATAGGAGCTTCTGTCCTTGTGGAGTTGGGGTGTGTCACCCTCCTGGTAAGGATGTGTTTGCCAGCCTGGAAGCTCCTTGAACCTCATGCTATTGGAATTTTATGGAGGCTTCTTCACATAGTCATGATCAATCATTAACTCCATTTTAGTCCCTCTCCCCTCTCTAGAGAATGGGAGGGGTGGAGCTGAAAATCCCAAGCTTCTAATCATGGCTTGCTCTTTCTGGTGACCAGCCCCCATCCAGGAGCCTGCCCAGAACTGCCTCAATAGAATAAAAGGTGCTCCTACTGCTCTTATCACTTAGGAATTTAGAAGGGTTTTAGGAGTCCTGTGTCAGGGAATGGGTCAAAGACAAATATTAGGACAAAAGATGCTCCTAGTGCTCTTATCACCTAGGAAGTCCCAAGGATTTCAGGAGCTCTGTGAAAAGAACTGGGGACAGAGACCAATATATATTTTCTATTACCTCATAGGAGCTGACTGATAATGAAGGAGT
The DNA here is from genome assembly GCF_003254725.2 of Canis lupus dingo. NCBI lineage: Eukaryota > Metazoa > Chordata > Mammalia > Carnivora > Canidae > Canis > Canis lupus. The sequence continues at coordinate 37,179,153 of NC_064263.1, forward strand.
TCCCTCATTTATCCTCAGGTTCTAAATTCTCTGTATTTCTGTGTTAAATTCTCTCATTTTCCTTCAAATGTCAGAGGAAAGGGTTGTGTGGAAAGCACCCTTCTCTTAAGCTAAATTACTCTTTTTTGGCTCATAGAGGGAAAAGGGCCCCTGTATTTATCACCTCTCAGGCATCCATCCAGTCTAGCCAGTCATCCACCGAAAAATTAATTCTTGAGCACCTACTATTTTGGGGAATCGGAGGTGCTTAAGACATTGTCCTTGTCTTTAAAGACTCTGAAAGAAGACTAACCAATTAGAAATCCAACAATTATAGAAGTGTGCACAAAAATACCTAGATAGCACAGAGGTGATGATGACCTACTATGGCGTAGAGTCGCTTTTTTAGATTTTTATTACTGTGTAACAAGACATACCAAAATTCTGTGGCTTAAAACAACAATTTATGATTTCTCATGATTCTAGAACCTCAGCTTGGCTTGGCTGGGAAACTGGCTTTATGTGTTGTCTGCTGGTACAGAAAGTCCATGATGGCTCCTTTACTTTCATGTCTTTTATTCATCTTAGAGGACTGGAACAGCTGGCTGCTGGCCAGCCATCTCTCACCTTCCAAGTGGCATTTCCACTTAGCTTGTTTTGACTTCCTCATAGCAGGGTAGTTAGCCTTCTTTTGGCAGATAGCTTCTAAGAGGGGGGACATAGAAGCTGATAGTTTTCTTCAGGCCTGAGTTTGGAAGTCCCAGAATGTCATTTTCACTATATTGTATTATCAAAACGGGTCACAAGTCCAGACCAGATTCAAGGGGAAGAGACATAGATTTCACTTCCTGAACAGTGGAACACGGTGCATGAACACAGTGGGAAGATATTTGTGGTAGCCATCTCTGGAAATCACTAAGGAAAAAAGGTCAGGGAAGGCATCATAAAAAGTGATTAAATTGGCCAAGGAAAACTTGTCTAAGCATAAACTCCTTATTCTTTTGGTTTCTGTCATTAAAAACTTCTTGTCCCCATCTCACTTTTATCACTTTTACCAACTTCCTATCCCATTCTCAGAGAACCTAGCATTGCTCATGTCTGGCATAAAAATAATACAGGGAGAGTAGTTATTTGAGATGTGACAGTCTACTGTCCATACTAGGACCTTCTTTTGATTGCCCTGACCCTTGATTTGTCTGTCCACATTCCTGGCATTTCTTTTTATACCTTGTGACATACCCCAGTCAATACCAAGCTATCAATAACCTGAGGAAATGGTGTCCCTCAGACAGGAGCATGGAAACATGGATTCTAGAAACCTGGCTACTTCTGTTCTTATGGGACTAGAAGCTCACTTCTAGAGCCTCAAAAACACTGGAAATCATGTTGTTTCTATGCAATTGTGCATTCTGGAAGTTATTTTCTTTTTCATTCTGGAAATTATTTATTTACGGTTCTCTCTCTCTGGATTTAGTGAACTTTTTTGGAATTTTCATCTTTCTCAGCTGTGCTAAGGGGACCTAAATGTAGAGTTAAGCCCACACTCAGGTCAGAACCATAAAGCAGAAGCTGTTATTCCCCTCTCCACCTGACTTTCAGGGTCTGTATGGTGGTAGTGGCAGAAAAGCAGGGGGAGTGCCCCAAGTAGGAGATGAGGGAGTTTGGTGAGGGTTCTCAGGCTAGCCACTTCTAGCCACCCATCTTTGCCAAAGTTACCTCCTCTTCTTCTCAAACTGGGAGGCTCTGCATTTCACTTTCATTTTTTTACAGGAGACTGTTGCTAAAATCCAAGTGGAGATGGAGAGGCTGAACTAAGGCATTGCATTGGTGAGGAATGGTCAGGAATCTCTTTCCATGTCCACCCTTTACTTCACAGGCACACCCACTTGGACCCCATAGTTCTGGGCCAGTGCAGCTCAGAGTCTCTGCTTTGTTTGCACAATTGCTTGTTTCCCCATTCTTCTCAATCCCTGCCCTTCTTCAGGGCACTGACAGCTCTTCCTAGGAGTAATCCTTTGCTTGGGAGCTGCCTTCTTTCATCATCACCATCTGAAACAGTTCCTCCGACTTGGATTGGGCTGTGTCAGAATACACTGCAACTTCAGAATCCAGTTGTCACTGCAACCAGGCTAAAGACAAATGGGATGGCATGGTTTGTTGTCCTTAATGAAAGGGGTTCACTTGGAAATGAATACCATGAACAATGAGCCTCCCTGACAGGGATCCAAGCTGGGCAGGATGTCACTGACAGGAACAAGCCAATTTTCCATATCTACAGGGTTCGAATGATATTTATTTTTGTTTTTCTCCCAAATGCATTTGAGGACTAAACATTTCTGAGATATTTTGATATTGAGGCCAGGAGAAAAATGGAAAAAGAATCATGATAACTGTAAGAGGTGAAAATTACTCTCGTGCACATTTTACAAAGGCACGGGGAGATGAAGACACTGGTCTGTGTTTACACTGCCAGCAGTGGCAGAGATTTGAATCCAGGACTCTTTGGCCTAGGATGGCCTCCCCTCCCTGATTAGGAGCCCACCAGCCATGGGTGAGCCAGCAGGAGCTCTAGTCAGGGCCTCCCTGCTCCTCTGTTCAGGGTGCTTCCTCAGACCTGCCCAGCAACCTGTTCTCTCCTTTTTCTTTTCCTGACACAAACCTCAGTGACTTGGTCTGCTTTTCTTCCCTCTAGGGTTTCCATCACTCTCTCCCTGGGTTTTCTGCCCGCAATTTCAGATGCATAGTGGCCTGTGGTTTACCCAATTTCCCGCTTCCTCCTTGCTCTCTCTTAAGACAAGCACTTATTTCTTTTGTGCTTTAAGGGTTTCTCTGGAAATCTCTACAGGGACACAGAGAGGGGGTGACAGAAATAAGAGCCCTGCAAACTCTTTACAGTTCTGGTCTCAGGTAGAGAGTACATGAGCTTCTAGTGAGATAGATCAGGAAAGCCCTGGTGACCATCAAACACCTGTTTGTACTTCACAAAGTGGAGCCCACTAGCTCACCTCTCTTCCCACTGTCCCCCAGCTTAGGAATAAAAATACTTCTGTCCCTTAGGAAGCTTCTCTCCAGCCAAAAGACTCCAGCCCAGCCGGCCACTAGAGATTTTCTGGGCGGTTTGCCTCTCTGGAATCTTCCAGCTATTTCCTGGCTCTGCCATTCCCAACTTGTCCTCTGGGGGCACTGTCTTGGTGAGTTGGCCCCTGGGGCCTTTGAGGCCATGAGAACTCTGAGTGAATGGTCAGTGGCCCCTGGTAGATTAAGACACTTGTGTCAGAAGGCAGCACAGGACACCAAAAGTTGAAGAAGTTGGTCCCATCAGCCAGGTCACCAAGAAACTGCCTATTTTCTCAAAATTTGAAACATTCAATTTCTTACTGCCTAAGAAAAATCTTATAAGGGAGTCTGAGTCATGAACAAAGACAGGGACTGCTGAGGATTTAGTTTCCTTTATCTTCCTTTTTTTTTTGGTGGAGAGATGATACAATTAGGTTGGAATAGAATAGGTGATTGTCTCACCAGGTGATTCTTAGGGGAAAGCGGAGATGGTGTTGCTTGAAAATAGTCTAGTATCAGCCAGAGCTGTGGAGTGGGAGGGAACGTCAGCATTCTCAGCGGGCAATGAAAGTCAGTTATTCATTACCACCAACACTTGACAGTACAGTGAACACACGACATTATATTTATGCTACATAAAATAACGTGATACAATTTTTACGACCCAATTTAATGCAGTAGAGGGTATCGGTTTAATAAAGACAAGGACAATAGAATTAAAATTATCTATAGATCTACATAACAAAGGCTAGTAAAAAGTGAGAATTGCGCTAACTTGACAGGAAATAGATAGCAGTGTCATAAAATTTGTAAAATGGAGAGAAAGTGCCTCGCTCTGAATTTGTGCGAGTGAAGTTGACAGGTGCTGATCTGGAAGAGGAAAAAAAAAGCAAGAACCACACAGCCGTCTCTTCTGAATTCCCAGGCCGAGCACACGCTCCCTTCATTTATTCCTTCCTCTGACAGCAAACCAGAGTATCTGCTGTGAAAAACTTTAATGTTTTAACGACTATCTCTCTGACAAACAAGCAAACTTTCCTATGGTTGTGTAAGATTTTTCAAAGTTGAATTTCACTTTTGTACCTTGCTTACCTTCTAGATATCCGTGACAACTGGCTGGAAATGGTTAATATAAATATAGAAATATCAGCACCAGTTGCTCCCTGAACCCATGGAGAGCTGTGGGCTCAGAGATGAGGGTGATTCCTAAGGGCAAAAAAAAATTCACATAGTATGTGGGTGGATTTCAGTTTTAGCCACCCACCACATGTTTTTGGAGCTTCCTCTGGTCCCTGCCCTCAAAGAGCCTCATAGTCTGTAGGGATGCAAGGTACTCTGGTATGTGAGCTTTCTTTTAAGGGCTCAAGGTTGAGAGTAAATCCTAATGCTCTTTGTTCATTCTGCCTAAAGGTTTTTCTTTACCATGTTCCTAGGACCAAGTTCATTCATGGTGATGTTGGCTCCTCAAGGCTCTTTTTCCTTTGTCCATCAGTCAACTCCCTTGAACCAGCCCCCTTCCGTTGAAGGGAAGGAGCAAACCAACCACAGGCCCCCATTACTCCTCAGGGCTACAGGAATGGATTTGGGGGCATCAAATATCTAACCCTGTCAGGCATTGTCGAATCCTGAGCTCTTTTCTCTGTAGAGTGCCACTCAGTCTCTGCCCTTCAGAATCCAAGGGTCCCTGAGGTTTCTTGGAGAGTGCTGCAGTGAGGAGGTTTTTTGGAGAGTGCTGCAGGGAGGAGGGGGCAGGAGGGGAGGCTGAGGAGCTGGGCCGGCCCCCTCTCCTGCCACAACAGCAGCTACAATATGTAAACTTTACATAAACACTGTCAAATCCATATAAAGCTCAGGGAGGTTGGAGGCTGAGAAGTGATGAAGGTTTGACCACAAGGGCATCTCTGTGTAATGGTTAGTTTGATGTGTCAGCTTGACTGGGTCACAGGGTGCCCAGATATTCAGTTTAATATTATTCTGGATGTGGCTGTGAGGGTGTTTCTGGATAAGATAAGCACTTGAATTGGTAGAGAAGGCAAAGCACGTTGCCCTTCCCAACAAGGGTGGGCCTCACCCAATATACTGTAGGTCGGAATAGAGCAAAAAGCAGGAGAAAGGAAGAGTTTGGTTTCTGCCTGGTTATTAGGCCAGGTCATCAGTCTTCTCCCATCTTCTTGCTAGGACCTTCACCATTGTCTCTCCCTCCCCTCCTCTCTCAGTTTCCCGACTCATCCACAATCTCCTGGTTTCCACAGCTCTGTCTCCACCTGTGGATGGAGTCAGGTAGATCAGGGTTTAAAACCATGACTGTACCATGTACTGGCTGTTTGACTTTGGGCAGGTCATACCATCTATGCAAGCCTCGGTATTGACATCTGTGAAATGGGAACAACATTTTTACTGTAGGGTTATTTGTGAAGGTTAAATGAAATGGTATATATAAAGTACCTAATGAAGTACCTAACTTAGACCACAAGACATGGTCAAGAAAAACATAGTTTAAGTGACTCAGTACAGGCTAAAGGTTTTATTTGGCTGACGTGCATCAGGGAGTAGCGACAACCGGATGACTTTCCAAGTCAAAGCAGGTTTTACGGGGTGAAGAAGAGAGAGGAGTGTGTTTCCTTGTGGGTTGGCCCAGGTAGTCCCTTTCATCACTCAGCGCTTAGAAACCTATGTTTGGAACTGTGCCTCTAGTTCAGGGTCATTGGTATAACCCTGGGATAGGTCTTCCAAGCAGTTTTTTAAGACTTTGTACCTTGTCTGCTAGTCAGGGTTCAGGTGAGGAGGAGGTAGCAAGAAGGAAAAAAAAAAAAAAAAAAAAAAAGAAGAGGAAAGGAGTTAACACTGAAGCCAGGAAACCTGCCCCCCACCCCCGTCAGGCTTGTGTTCATTCTTCTATAATATTAAGCAAATGTGCTGAAGGAATGAGAAGTAAATGTTATGTATGGCCTAAGAGTTATCTTAGTGCCTTTAACTGGGATATGCAGTTATCCAAATGAAAATTCTTCTCACCATTCTTGTCTTAAAAACTATACAAGACTATGTAGATATACATCTTCAGGTTTCCCCAGATTCTCTGCCCCACAGAATCACCCTTTGGATATCAGTCCAAAATTGGTCAAGATTCCCTCCTTGGTGATTGCAGGAATTCAGGTCTTCTCTGGAGTTTTTTCCCAAGACAAGCCTACCCCCCCCTCCGCCGCCCCCAGGAATATTTTTGAGTTTTCCCCAAGAATGTGTGTGTGAGCCAGAACTGTGTCCTAACCATTGTCACCTCTGGCCTCCGGGTCACCCTTTGCCACCTCACAACCTTTCTCCAGATTCACCCTCCTCCTTCTCTAGGACACAGTTAAGCTCAAGTCATACGTTTCAACAAAACTTAAAAGTTTGATGGAAACAACATCAACATCCAGAAAACAAATCTCAAATGGGGTTCTGGGCGTCTCAGCACCCAAGCCACCAAAAGACATGGCTCCCTCTCAAACAGAGGTCAGACCTCTCCCTGGCTTCCTACTGCCACCTGTTGCAAGCCTCACTGGTGGTCATCCCATGTAAACAGAGATGCCCACGGTCATCCCCTGTGTTCAGATTCAGGCCTCCTACATCCTTTGGGGCCCACCAGGAAGGTGAATGAGAAAGCCTGTGCCTGCCCTACCGTCATTGTCTTCCTCATCCTCTTTGATGGCTCCTCCCTCCACACACACAGCTATAACTAAACAATATACATTGATTATCTTAAAGTTCTCGAGAACTTACAGAAGTTTGACAGGAGTCTCACTGGCCTAAAATGAAGGTGTCAGCAGGCCTGCAGTCCTTTTAGAGGCTTTAGGACAGAACCCAATTTCTAGCCTTTTCCAGTTTCTAGAGGCTGGAAAAGGCATTCATTCCTTGGCTTGATACCTCCTTCCATCTTCAAAGCCAGCAATGGCCAGTTGAGTCTTCCCCATCTGTGACACTGACTTTCTTTTCTGACACGTCTCTTTTTTCCTTGCAAGATCTCTGTGATTCCACAGGCCCACCCAGGCTATCTTGGGAAGATCTCCCATCTCAAGATTTATTTTTTTTTAAGATTTTATTTATTTATTCATGAGACACACACACACAGAGCAAGAGAGAGAGAGAGAGAGAGAGAGAGACAGAGACACAGGTAGAGGAAGAAGCAGACTCCATGCAGAAGCCCGACACAAGACTCGATCCTGGGACTCCAGGATCACGCTCTGGGCCAAAGGCAGGCACTACACTGCTGAGCCACCCAGGGATCCCCATCAAGATTTTTTTAGCATGTTTGCAGAGCTGCTCTTAGCATGTGAGGTCACATATGCACAGGTTCTGGGGGATTAGCCTGTGGACCTCTTTGCTGGGGCCAGAGGATGGTGGAGCATTACTCTGCTGGTCACAGCTGAGTTCTCTTTTACTACTTGAGAAACAGGGAATATTTTTTGGTAACTTTAAAATAATGGTTTGTTCTCAGTGCATACATGAATAACTTGTAATAACATGGAGAAATTTTTGTTGCTAGAATTCTTCATGGGAAGAGAGTTATATTTGTTTGGAAGAAATAAGGCAATAAGGAGGGTGGAGGCCTGATGGTGTGGGGAGCAATGGAGACAGATGGGGGTCGGGTAGAGAAGCAAGACTTGTAGGACATGTAAAGTAGCAAAAGAGAGAGTCACTATAGTGTGTTCTAAGGGGGTGGAGCCTAAGAACCTGAGGACCCTTTGCCTCCCGGAGAGGGTAATGGAGTAAACTGGAGAGTAGGAATAGGGAACAGCTTAGTAGAAGAGCAGACAACTGAGACCCTCCAAGAGAAACCGAAGATGGAGGACCCAGGAGTCAAGTAGTGGTGGGAAAGGGAACAAGAAGGAAAGAAAACAAGCAACTAAAGTAAACAAAAGAAACACAAGACAAAACTGCTGGCCAGAATGGACAATGAACATATGGATGTGAGAGCCACCTCCTTCTTTTTGGGGATCTCCATTCAAGTCCACGTTGCTCACTGATGCCACAGGAGAGCATGAGGTGGGAGGAGACAAGGAAAGATGCTGATTCTACACCAGGGATGATTGATTCACGGTAAAGGCAGGATTTCAGGACAAGAGAACACAAGGGACCTTGTGTTCTAGGATCGGGGACAAGGGGGCAGCTACATTTGGTTGCCAGTGATAGAGACGTTCTCTGCACTGCCAACTGTTAGAGTTTGTACCAAACCCCCTATCCAGTGTCTGTGAGTGACTCACTTCATATCTCACTGCTGCCACCTCTCCAACCCTTGAGCACTCTCTCCCCTCATTAAAATTTGGACACTAGCTTCTCTAAATTCCTTAAAGATCTGAGATAGTCCTAATTTTATTTGTTTATTTACTTTTACACCCAAATCTTCAACTTATCTGTGAAGTCAACAAAGGCATGTATCCTTTTTTTTTTTTTTTTAATCACTCCATAGCCAGGACTTACCCTTGAACATGGTAATCAGAAAAGTCCATAGTGTTTGTTGCATGAGTGACTGGGCAAACTTTGGCCTATTCGCCTTCATTTCACTTTTCATCCTATCTCTAAGTCCCAGTAGGTTCTTCCTTTGTTCATTTCTGACACTCACCTCCTCCCTTCCATACCCGCTGCTTCTGTGTTGAGGGGCTACAGAAGATAATGAAATGGGCCAGACCATGGTGAGTAGACAGGCTACCAGAGTGAGCAACTCCTGGAGAAAACGCCACTTCAAGCAAAACAAAGCATGAGGCACCAAGTGGGAAGACGGAATTTAGAGCCTGAAACTCACACTCCAGGCAGGAAATGTGGCCATGTGCTGCTGTACACCTGTACAGGAGGAAACAGGTGGGTATGCAGGCAGGTGTGGGACCAGTGAGATATTGCAGGGGTGGCAAGTGTCTGGAGGACCTAAGGCTTGGGGCCAAAACTAGAGCATGTGTGTCTTTGTGTGTGTTCGAATATATGTGTGCTCACACTTACCTCCAAGGGGAAAAAGAATAGAATCAGATGGAAAGAGGGTGATGGCCACACAAAGAGAACAGCAGCCTTGTTACAAGAAGTGGTTCCCTAAGGCATTGACTCTTGTAAGAACATTTTTTTTTTCCGTGACTCCACATTTATTAGGAAAAGTGCTGCAATTAAAAATCTGTAAGTTGCAGACAGGCACCATGCGGTTTCAACTGTGGAATAGATAGATGTGTGTGATGCCAAGGAGAAAGCCAAGTAGATTCATCCTACATGGAACTTTGATACCTCCTCAACTCTGGACTAGTAGGACCATTTGAACTTCTTCCCACTCTCATCCCACCTGTACGATTTATCTAGGTCCACTTGCTAAAGCACTGATAGAATCATGGCATTTTTGCTAAACTTCCCATGGCTCCCTATTGCCAGCAAGAGTAGAAACGTCTTACCCTGGCATTCTAAGCCCAGTCAATCTCTACTCTCTTTCTAGTTTAACCAGATCACTCTGTTTCTATAATATACGTTGTCCTTCGCTGCCTTCATGCCTTTGATTTGGCTGTTTCCTTACTCCAGAAGACCTTCCCCATTTTTACTCCTGGAAAAGTCAGCTCGGTCCTGCAGGAAAAGACACATTTGGGCTTTAACTTTGGTTCTATCCTCTAATAGCTGTGGTTTTGGAGATGCTGCCCAACTCTCCAGAGCCCCACTTTACTCAACAGTGGAATGGAGATGGCAATACCTGTTTGGTAGGGCTGTTGGGAGGATGAAGTGTGATGTCTCATGCTCATTCCAGGCACATCATTGATGCTCAAAACTGTTGCCATCCAACTCCTTCAAACTGTTTCAGTGCTATCTTCTTCCAGTGCCCCTTGATCACCTGTGGCCTTGTTTCCCCTCAACTCCCACAGACACGATTGTTACCTCTCTATGACATTTGCGTTTTCTGCACTTTATTAGGGTTGTCTTTGCACTTGTTCCATCTCCATCTCCGTGTTTAGATGTACACTCTGAAGGACAAAGCCTAAAACCCCTTTTCTCAGTAGCTTCTGCAGAAGTGCTACAAAACTGGTGCAGTGACTGGCAGCCACGCTCAAAGTATTTGATAAACATTTATTGAATTTAATTGAAATGTCTGAAACCACCTGATCCCATTGTTATTCCAACAAATATCAGTCTTAAGAGCACCACCATCCCAGGCTATCATGCATTATTCATGCAAAAGTTGCCTTAAGCGCTCTTGTTTCTTGGTCCTGCATCAGAGGAGGAGGCTGGACACATTTACATTTCAGAAAACCTATCTCTCTCCCCATCAGCCTGTCCTGGCCCCAGCGAGTTTGGCTCAGCATTGCCAATCACCCAACCAAAGTTCTTGTGGTTCTCTCTCACAGAAGCTCCAGCAGGAATGCCTTTCGATGCAACTCCATTTCAAAATATATTCTTTTTTTTTTTTTCACATTCTTACCATTTCTGAAAAGGAAAACTCTAGCACTAAGTGCAGACCCAGAGGAGAGAAATTGTTTCATAAAAGAAGACATACATTTGGCTTGGGAAAAAAAATGTCTGGGGAAAGGAAGTATAGAAAATCTGGATGTGGAAGTAGCTGGACTTTCTGTGAGAAGACATGTAGAGAGCCTTCCTTTATTTTTATTTCTTAACTTGATAAAAAGTTTGAGGTTTATGCTGTCACAGGGTGGGTAGGCCTGTGATATTTATGTAGCTGATTTCGTGTACTTTGACAGGTGCACTATAATTCTGTCAGTTAAAAACCCATCCTCTGCCTCTTCTTACACTAAATGTTGATGTTATACTGGTGTGTTCTGGGAACATCCTGAAGCTATACCCTCAGAGAACTAAAGATTTTCAGAGTCTTTTTAGAATATAAAGCACTCTTTGAGTTGATTTACTTAAAATGACATATTTCTGGTAGGACTGAACAGTCAACTAGAGATCATTTAAAGTTGAGTTGCAGGAAAACCCACAGTCTTGTTCCTCATACATATTATTCCTGCCAAATTCCTTTCAGGTCCTTACTAGTCAAGCCATCATATCTTTGCAGATACTATTCCCTCTGCTTAGAATGCTTCCATCCATGTACTTATGGGGATAAGGTCATCTTTGGCCAAGGTCAAATGTCATCTTTCAAATTCCCCTTTTTTTGTTCCCATAATTTGACACATCTCTTTCTGGCGCTGCTTTTTATATTGCTACAATTATTTGTTTTTCTGCCTGTCTCTTTTTCTATATTGTGAATCCTTAAGTGATGACAGAGATGATTTTCTTTCCTGAGACCATTTTCCTGCTTCTCTTTGTATTTCATGACCTGCATGGAAATTATAACAAAACAGAATCCACAGGACAATCTCAAGGAATTGGCAGTTATGAATACAAACAGAACATCTTAAAATTCTGCTCTACAATGATTAGAATCATAGAAAACTCTAAAAGAATAAAAAGTAAAATGGATACTATAGAAGATTATAATGGTGAATCACAAGGTGGATACAATCCAAACATACATAGTATCTGAAAACAAAGTGCCCAACAGATGTCAAGAATGCTTTCTGCCTCCCCCAACATCGTCTGATGGACTTTATATAAATAAAAGTTAAACACCAATAGTGTTCAGTCACACCCTCCCACTCCTCTATTACTTACTCTTGGTTCTCTTAGAAACTACTTCCACTTGTGTTATTTCTACCTATATTCAAAATAGGTGGTTGAGATAATAGTTATAGTTTATATGCAATAATTGGTTTTGCTGCTCATTATTTATGTATTTTTATAGCCAAAATTTCTCATTTTAAGGCTCATTTTTCTAGTTAAGTCTCTCCAATGACTTCAATGGAATAACTATTTGAGTTACATAGTTCCTAAACATTTTCAAGTCTTAGAATATCTTCCACGAGAAAATAATAGGTTGAATGGACATAGCCATCTGGTATCACTCCCTTTTTCTTTAGAAATTCTGAAAATTCAATCCATTGTCTTTTGACACTACTATAAGTTGTAGTAGAGGCATATGAAACTCTCCTAATTGGGGCCCCTTGGAATCTTTCCTATAGGTGGCACCTCTTGAACAGATAAAGGCATAGCCAAGCGATGGTAGATCGATATCGTAAAATAACTATGTCCCTCACAATCCTATGTCCCAACCACCCGATCCCCATTCCCACAAGAAGTGACTATTAAACTATCTAGCTCATAGACATAACACCAGAAAAAATTTCTTACATACCAACAAGGAAACACAAATATATATATTCTTATTTCCTCTTTTTATGAACAGGTAGAAGGAAATGGAGTGAAGATAATGATTTTAATTTGCTTGGAATGAAAGCAGGTTACAGAAGACACAGAAGGAGGTATATTAGCTCTCAGATTAAATTAATGATCAATGAGAAAGCATGAAGGAAGTAAGAAAATTCACAAATGATCTAATTCCTTATCTGCCATAAAAGAAAGTCTCAAGTTATGTTGGAATAGATACATATAAATTGATGGTGATAGTACATGGAATATTTATGGAGGGTCTGAAGTTAATGATAAATAATGCAAAATCAGTGTTTACCTTCTAAATCACACTAGAATAAAAAAACTAATATTGCTCATACGTAAAAATTCATAATATAAAAGGCATCTCAAGGAAAAATAGTGTTTAAAAGCATAAATTAGGATGATAGACCTGGTATCGTGATGGTTTTCGTGCTATCTGCTTTGAAATAGTGGTTTGATAAATTCGTTTATTGGTCCCTTAGAAGGTGGTGAAGATAAAGGTAATGATCTTTGTAAGATAATTTGTAAGATCTTTGTAAGATCAAGGGGTGATGAGAAAAAGCATTTAAGATGTGAAGTTAAGTGAAAAGCTGATAAATGCATTGGGGGTGCAACTATGAAATAAATCTGGACAGGTGGAGGATCATGTGGCGGGGGGCAGTGTTGAAATTATAGGATTATTTTCATTATTATTTTTCTTAATGAAGACTCATCTTAGTTTTTGTTTTTGTATTACCTTTCCATACATTAAATGAAAAATTATAGCATCAATGGCTGTAATCTATGAGACCATCCTAAGATACATTTTTAGAAGATTAAGAATCTCTTCCCACTGCCTTCCATTCTAATCCTCCTGAGATGATCAACATCAACAAGCTATTATGTATTTTTCCACAATTTCCTTTATGCTCAAACAGAAACACATATTTAGTACTTTTTTGGTTGGAGTTGGTGTTTGTTTTCATAGACATGGAATTGTACTATAAATGTAACTCTGTAAATTGCTTTTCGTACTTAACAATACACCATGGGCAATTAGAGATAGATTGATTTCAATCTTTTAAAGAGCTGCATAACAATTTATGCTATTGAGTATGTTACAATGGAGTCAAGAACATTTCTTATTCCTGGGCATTTAGGTTCTTCCTGGGTATTTGCCTCTATAAACCATGATATGATAAATATCTTGGTAGATGTATCTTTATATATCGGGGCTTTTATTTTTGTTAGGTAGATTTTCCAAAGTGGAATTTCTAGACAGTTGGTTCTATTGTCTATTTTAAAAGAAAGAACTTGGAGAAAAAGGTGTGTTTTTTTTTTTTGTAAATTCATGCATATTTACTTTTGCCCTAGTTTTCTGAGGTGATCATTCTTTGTAGGACTAGAGATAAAAATTTGACTTTGCCTTCTTCAAGGTCCCATCCTGGATGAAATCTTAGTTCAGAACATGGGGACACATGCATTTTAAGGGAGAAAAGAAGGGTAATAGGTGGAGTCAGAAAGCAGGTGATCAGGGCCAAAGGAGAAGAGAATTTAAAGAAAGACAGGTGGTCAACAGAGTTAAATGCTGCTGAGACACAGAGGAGAAGCATATTTTTTTTTAAAAAAAGGATTTTATTTGTTCATTTGAGACAGAGAGATACTGAGAGAGTGAACATGAACAAGGTAGAGGCAGAGGGAGAGGGAAAAGCAGAATCCCCACTGAACAGGGAGCCAGACATGGGGCTCAATCCCAGGACGCTGAGACCATGACCTGAGCCAAAGCACATGCCCAACCATCTGAGCCACCCAGGTGCCCAGAGAAGCATCTTTTTTACTGATGGAGAAGAAGGCTGTTCATGAAACTTCATGTGTATCTTTCCTGGGCACAAGGTAAGATGGCACTTCTTTCATTCTTTTGATGTTAGCCATGGTCATGTGACTTGTTCTAGTGAGTAAAATAAGAGCAGAAGTGACATGTGACACTATGAGTTAGAAGACTTTCGGGGTCGATGCTCAATTTTCCCTCTCTTTCTCCCCATCGCAGTGACTGGTGCCATTCTGGATATGGAGAATCTATAAATCAGAGTTCTTGAGTGAGGACAACATATGGCACAGCACCCTTACCTCCCAACCAATGTGAGACAGACACATGTGGCATAGGTGAGATATAAACCTGATTGTTTTAAGCCAGTAAGGTTTTAGGGTTGTTTGTTACTACAGCATACTTAACCTATCCTGACTGATACCTGGATAAAAGGTTCATTTGAGAAATACTGAAGTCTGATCTCAAGGGGGTAAAGAGTAATCAAATTGTAGCTCAGGGGGTTAAAGTCTGGGTGTGTAGTAAGGAAGTGTAAGTAGCAAGTGTTGGATTACTCTCAAGGTTGCTTAGGGGCTATCAGAACCCAGTTCTGCCGGTTAGTTAAATAAATGCTCTTTGGGGAAACCTATGAATAATTCTAGAACACTTTTAAAATAAACCTAGAAACATTAACTGCATAAATAATGACAAAAGCCAAGACATACACTATAGAATTCTTTATATATAGATTAAGATTCCAGCAGCTTTTATGCATCTCAAAGCTTACTGAAGATATAAGAATATCACACTATAAATTCCTCTGTTTATTTCTAGGAAAAAATATTTGTTTTTCCAGATGAAATACATTTCCTTTTATTAGTTAATGAGAATTATGTCAACATCCCTACAAAGCCCTTGTTCTTGCTCTCTTCTTATCTTTCCTTCCAAGGGGTTGAAAGATTATGCTTTATCTGGATGGTAAAGCATATTGCTCTTTGCTCTTGGGGGCTAACTTGTGGAGCAGAGGAGCATCAGGCATGGGGTCATGTTGGAAGATCTGGAGGACCTAGACCACGCAGGGTGGTGAATGCAGTGAAGGCTCTGTTATTTTTTTTTTATTTATTTTTTATTGGTGAAGGCTCTGTTATTGACTGTGGCCAAGACAACTCATAACTGGAAAAGACCCATCAGAAATTCTATGGAGCAACAGAATAGAGGATGGGACTGTGTATGTGCACATGGGCGTGCATGAGCATGCATGTGTACCTATTTTACTGAGGATGGCCCTTACACCAGTGGTCACCTGACTAGTAAAATCTAGCAATATCCTGAGAATCATTCAGCTGTAGTGAAACCCTCCAAAAGTAGAAAACAATGTTGATGAGACCCTGATTCCCAGCGGATAAGACCAGAGCTGTCTACTGCACAAGATGAGAGTTTTTGAAACCGCAAGTCACATGATTTTAGGGGATTGTGAAATTGATTTAGAGCATCCTGACCCAAGTTTTTAAAAAAGTAAGATAAAATGGAATAGAAAAATCAGCATGCATCCCATGTTGTAAAGGTAAGGTTTTATTTTTGTTTTTAAATGAAACTTTTGGGGTCTGTGTGTGTGTGTGTCCCTGATTGTGATCAACAATGTATTTCTTACTGTGGGTTCTGGGTCAAAACAATTAGAAACCTCTGGTCCAGAACCTACAGAGCCTACATTTATTCTCTGGGGACAGGGGCAGCATGACACTGAAAAACCCAAAGTGGGTAATAGCAAAAAATGGGTGAGAACTGGACATTGTTGAGAAGAGAGCTCCTTCGAAAGCTAACGTCAGTGGTGGGATCACTGACTTATTGAGTGAACCAGGGCCTCCCAAGTGTGCAGACAAGAGGTTTCAATGAGTGCGCACTGGCATGGCTGAGCAGAGTTTGTTAGTCAATAAATGCTTAAATTGGTACACCCTGTCAGTAGCAATTTGTATTAAATCCCTCTCCTTGATCTTGGATCAATTTCTTCCTGCATAATAAACCAGAGGGATAATCTGAGAGACAAACTGAAGGTCAAACCAAGGGAGAGCCACCGAGCAGAAGGGCCTGACGTGAGGTGAGGTGAACGTGGTGTGCACAGGCCCGACGGTGAGGTGGGAAGCCCGACAACTGGTCAGGTGCACGGATTCCCCACGAGGACCTGATGGTGTGGAAGATGATTTTTAGGTGATCCTGATGCTCAGTGTGAGGGCAAATCTGAGACATGAAAGTACCCAGGGATCAAACATCGTTTCCTTTGCTACAGGACTTTTGGGCTGTGTTATTTTATTTTAGGATCACATTACTTTCGAATCTTTCATTAAAAATCACTTCGAAAAAAAAAAAAAAAACCACTTCGAGTTCTTTTCCTGAACCAGTGGTATGCGAGTGACAAATAAGTAAATGGAGATTGCTAAGACTGTAGCTTGTTTTATTTTCTTTTAGGTCTCATCCTCTTGTTTATACTACTCTGTGGCAAGTTTATACACTGTAGCTTTTTTTTTTTTTTTTTTTCCTATCCATAGAAGTTTTAGAGAGCATCCACCAAGCCCGGTGAGGAGTGCACTTAGGATCCACAGATACTTATTTATTTATTTTTTTCCCCCACAGATAGTTTAAACTGTCATAACACTTTTTATTAAATCATTACCTTCTATCTTTTTAATTTTACTGCAGTCATGATTTTTTTTTTTTTTTACCTCTGAAGATGATTGCAGCCATAGAACCAGAATCATCACAATATTGAGTAGTTTTTTTTTCCCTTCTATTTTCAACACATTAGCTGTGCCTGGCATGCTGCAAATATCATCTTGTCATCCAGACTGAAAGTGTCATTCTGGGTATGTACGATGTCCCCACCATTAAATTGCTGATATAAAAGGATTCTTTTTAGGCTATGTCAGTGATAGAGGGCCAAACATGCACTGATTTGAACATTTATCTTTTTCTCCTTTGTTCACAGGATGATTATAAGGACGAAAGATCTTCATTAGGAGAATAGCATATTTTATTTAGCCTAACTCTGTTTAATAAATAGGACCACATTTAAGGCAAGTTATAACATAGAACAAGGTTTGGGATTTTTTTTTTTAATGTAAACATAAATCCTTCCTAAAAAATTACCAACCTTTGTCAAGATGTTAATTCCCTTCGGTCACTAGTTACGCTCTTTCATTTATTTCATTGTTTATTTCTCTGTTCATTTATTTAGGACTTGCCAAGACAAACCAGTTGGTAAAGATTTTCCCTTTGGCCCATTGCAGCCTCTAACAAACGGGGGCTGTCACTGCATGTGCCAGTTTTTTTGCATCGAGGTCACTTGTCCTTGTGCATGTTTAGCTCAGGTGGCCTCGGAGACTCATATTTTCCCCCTTCTATACCACACTGCTCATTTTTTAAAGGATCCCTGCTCATCTTGCTTGATGAACACTTAAAACCTATAGGAAAAACATAAAAGCAAATTTCCTTTTATTTCCTTTATAAAAAAAATCCAGATTTTTTTTCATAATCCTAAGTGCTATTTTTCCATTTTGTAAACATTCAAATATATATTTCCATAAAAGATAGAAACTATCTAAGGAAAAAAAAAAAAGCTGTATACCTGTCCTATCTCTTCATGAACCTGCCTCCTTTCCCCAAAGGGGCCAACAGAAATTTTCTCAAAGGGTGGTTTGGTTTGCATTTGGAGACAGCAGAAGCGAACTTTAAAGATAACACGGTTTACATGTGTGCTGGGATTCCTAATCACCTCTTCCTTGGCTGGCTTGAAAAATTAAACACGCCGTGTCCTCTGTACAACCAGATGTGCATGGCTCCTCATTGCTTTGAACAGTTCCAGAACCTTAGTAATTTGAGTTTATCTCAAAAATTACTGAACGGCACGGCAAGAAATTAAACTAAAAATTACGTTCATCCATCACCTTTTATGAGCCATGGAAAACTACATGGGGAATAAATCTTTGCAAGCAAGACAGTCTCTGTTATAAGTGGTTCTTCTCACTTCAAATGCATTAATATTCAAAACCATAACCTGTCGCGTGCTCAGCTTTGTGTGAGAAGGGGAACAAATCAATCCCCTCCTTCTGTTTACTGTGTTGATTAGCACTGTTCTCTGGGTGCCTGGGGTTCGGGAAGCAGCTGGCTGTCTCCCTTAAAGGGGTAGGCACCCGGGAAGCCCGGGCCGGAGGGCCAGCCGCCCACTGCGGCCACGGCCCAGGATCCTAAGGCTTCCAAGAGGGTTCCCCAGCCTCCCTGCCTGGCCGAGGGCACCAGGGCTCAGAGAGCCCCTGAAACTCTGGCAGGCTGACAGCACGGCTAGTGGGTGCCAGGGGCTCTGGATCCAGCCCAGTCTGACTCAGGACACTTCTGGATTCCTCCAAGGTGCTCCTCAAAAAGCAATCAAAGGCCACAAGGAGCTGATGCCTCCAGCAGCTGGAGCCTTCCAGGTGTCTCCAGAGTGGAGAACAGAGAGCCCTGCCTGTTGCCAGGGGCTAGAGACGCCCCCTCACCCCACTTACTTCCAGGGGTCCTGGAAGTCCCAGCAAACTGTTCACGCCCTGTGTCACAGCCTGGCCTGGGAGCTGGAGGGGCCTCGAGTACCTTGGGCCCTGGGTCCCTGCTCTGCCCTCAGGGGAAGTGCTCATCGCTCCTTTTTTTTTTTTTTTTTAAAGATTTATTTATTTATTTATTTATTTATTTATTTATTTATTTATTATTATTTATTTATTTATTTATTTATGATAGACAGAGAGAGAGAGAGAGGCAGAGACACAGGAGGAGGGAGAAGCAGGCTCCATGCCTGGAGCCCGACGTGGGACTCAATCCTGGGACTCCAGGATTGTGCCCTGGGCCAAAGGCAGGCGCTAAACTGCTGAGCCACCCAGGGATCCCCCCTCCCTTTTTTTAAAGATTTATTTATTTATTTATTTATTCATGATAGAGAGAGAGAGAGAGAGAGAGAGAGAGGCAGAGACACAGGAGGAGGGAGAAGCAGGCCCCTGCAGGGAGCCCAAGGCGGGACTCGATCCTGGGACCCCAAGGTCACGCCCTGGGCCAAAGGTAGGCGCTCAACCCACTGAGCCCCCCAGGGATCCCCGGAAACGCTCATTTCAACTTGACCTGGAGCAGTGCGTGCCTGCCTAGGTGGCATCGTTTCTGCCTCGGTGCCTGGCATTGGTCCCCCCTCCCCAACCTCTAGGTGGTTGTCAAAGTCAGAATAAACGCCTTCGTAGCGGAAAGCCCGCTCTCTCCACCTCTCTCCACCGTTTGCAGAGTCACCTCGCAGTGTCCCCAGTTGGTGATTGTCTGCGTGGCCAAAGGTGCTGATTAGTGCGCATGGGGAGAAACCAGAAGGCAGCCCTCCTTGGCGGCTGTCCCCTGTCCCGAGTTCAAGTCTGTTTCCACGGCAGCCGCAGATGGTGTCGCAGAGAACAGTCTCAAACCTTCCCCGCGATCAAGCAATCAGGGGGCTCTTTTTTTTTTTTTTTTTTTAAGAGGCCCTCTTTGTAAACAACCTAAAGGGTAGCTGGGATCCTGGCCCCTTAGGGAGAGCCTCGGATGCCTGGTCACCCACTGCCCCCCACAGGACAGCGGGGCCCCCATCATGCGATGCCTTGGGACAGCTCCTGTAGGAAGTGTCCTCTTGGGAATGACAGTCCTCTGTCTGTCCACGGCCGGCATCCCCACTGGGCTCGCAGTGCCCACTCTCCAGACTCCCTCACGTCCCCTAGCTCCTCAGCCCCGGTGCATCCAGTGCACCCTGCCTTGCCAATCAGTCTCCCTGCCTCTGCCCACCAGCAGCTCAGCCTTCCCAGAGAAAAAGCACACAATCACACCCCTTGGTGCCAGAGATGGGGCATCTCGAGCTACATTCCCCATCACAGTCCCACCCCTCCCGGACCGGCCTGCAGCTCTTCCACTGGCCCTGGGGTCAGTGATCATTCCTCTCCTCCCTCCCTAACTCCAGTTCTTGCAGGAGGCTTCCAAATGAATGATTCGGAGGTCCTGAAGGTAGGGGCCAGGATTTGTTTACATTTGTGGGACTAATATGTCGAATACATGACATAAATAAGCAAACGGGATAAAACTGTTGAACCTGGGGGAGCCTGGCACAGTCGGTTAAGTGGCTGACTCTTGGTTTCAGCTCAGGTCACGGTCTCAAGGTCCTCAGATCGATCCCCGTGTCGGGCTCCACACTCAGCAAAGAGTCTGCTTGGGACCCTCTCTCTCCCTCTGCTCCTCCCAGTCATGCTTTTTCTCTCTCTCCCCCACATCAATCAATCAATCCATCCTTTAAAAAACTACTTAACCTGGGTCCCCACAAACCAAGTCCTCTGTCCTGAGAATCGTAATCATGGAGAAGGGAGGGAGACAAAGTTAAATTGGACGCTAACCGATTTTTTGAAGCCCCATGATCAGCACAGCCACATGTATTCTCTCATGTAATGCTCGCCCAAGTCTGCAAAGTAAATAACATGATTTCCACTTTTCAGGTACAGAAAATTAAGTGGTCCAGGTTCACCTAATTCTGCAGCTTGAGTGCTTTTCTGTGCATTGGCTCCCTGGCTTCCCATCTGCCCTTCTACCTCGCACCTTTATCTCTTTCAAATTCTCTAACAACCTGGGGAGCTTAGGAAACCAGTGGCGTCAGTGGAAGCTCCTTGGGAGAAGGCACCATTCGAGCTGGTCTCTGCAGATGGCGAGATGAAGAGATGCCCCAGACTTTCACACTCTCTGATGACACTTTGCAGAGAAGGCAAGAGGGGGCTGAGCCGCGCATTAGTTTGGATGTATCTGATTTTGATTGCAAGTGACAGATACCCAACTTCAAACAGAGAAAGGAAATTGCATGTCAAGTACCTAGGGAACCTGAGGCACATTTGTGGGATGTTTGGATATGGAGCTCCGACAATGTCATTAGCAGGTGGCCCTTCTCTGTCTAGGTTTTCCTCCCCTCCCCATCCATATTGGCTTTATCATCAGGCAAGTTATCTCTACCTGGTGGCCACGTCTACAGCTCTAGGCTACACTGTCCTCTGGATTCTTGCTGCGTTGCACCCCCATCCCCCAACCTCTGGTCTCTGAGCTGCTTCAGATCACAGTCCATACCTTCATCTATATTCCCAGGGCCGGGCCCAATGATCAATCACTAAATAGATGGATGAATACCATCCGCTGGTCCTCTTCAAGTCCGGACTGGTCAAGTTCACTGCTGGGGGTAAGGGGAGGCAGTAAGGACAGATCCGAGAGGAAGTTTCTCTTTGTGTACCTTTCCGCTTAGTTTTTAATTCTCGCACTGTTTGCTTTTGTTCTCCAGTGATTTTTGACAGAGCTCTTCTTTAACCTCCAATCAAGAGTTGACAGGAGTGGGGCTGGGGTTAGGTAGGGATGGGCCGATGGAGAGGCACTGCTAATGTTGCAGCAGTTTTTAGAGGAGAAGCAAATGTTCTAAAATTAGATTGCGGTGATGATTGCACAACTCTGTGGATCGACTAAAGAGCAGTGAATTGTATGCTTCAAATGGGCAAATTGTAGGGTATGTGAATTATGTCTCAATACTGTGGTTTCAAGAAAATGATTTTGAGGGATAAAAAATCCAGAAAAGGGTAATATTACAACATAGAATAAACAGAAAGGCCCCTGAGTATTACCTTCCCCCACATTTACTCTCACTATAGGTACTATGTTATCAATAAGACTACCTATGGTTAGCAGACAGAGCTATAATTATGTAAAGGAAAGAGAAGGCAAGGACTTGTGTCTCTTTTCTACATGGTGATCTCAGTGCCTAGAACAGTACCTGGTATATAGCAGGTGTGCCAAGTTGCAGAACATGGGCACAAATTCTTTGTAGCTCTGCTCATCAAAAGGTGGAGTCTACTTCTCCTCCCCTGAGTTTGGCCACATGGCTTGAGTTGGTCAAGGGGACGTTAGTGTACGTGATGTAAGTACACCTTTAAAAGTACTAGAGCAGGGGCACCTGGCTGGCTCAGTGGGTTAAGAGGCTGTCTTCAGCTCGGGTCATGATCCTGGGGTCCTGGGATGGAGCCTCATGTTTGGCTCCGCTTCTCCCTCTCCCTCACAACCCCCCTCCCCACCCCCACTCCCCGCCATGCTCTCTCTCTTAAATAAATAAATGAAATCTTTAAAGGAAAAAGTACTAGAGCAATAAGGGTGCCCCAAGACACAGCCTGGAGATGTGGGGTGATGTGGTGCTAAGACCATCTGGACGGTATACACATCTGAACCCACTTAAAGCCTCCTTTAAACTTTTTAAGATTTGGTGGCAGGTGTGGAATCCACACTCTTGCTGCCACTCAAGACAAGCCTCGTATGTAAGTTCTCCCACCTGTTTAACCTGCTGATCACCAGTCTGGAGTGGCCCATCTCTTTCTTTGGTCTCTTTGGGTCCTCTGTGTCTGGAAGGTGGCAGTGCAGGGGGGAGGGTGTCAGCTTATACTTGGGAAGCTCCCCAAGAGCTTAGAAGCACCGAGTGGAGGACTCTGAATCTGACATGGGCGGCCTGACAACGTTCTCCATTCCATTAGAAAGATGAGAATGAGGTTGTTCAACACATGCTCCCAGGCGACAGGAATTAAGCTGCTGGACTTGCCATTGCTTTTCCTAAGAATTGAGAGTTGAGATTTTTGAGAGTTGACATTAAGCGGTAGGACTTGGGATGGCACCAGATTGTTCTAGAACACATTGCACTACAAGCATTTCTGGAGAAGCCTCGGGGAAGAGGACAGGAGAAGAGCAGATACATGTACTTCATACGTGGCCATTTAAATGCGCTGACACACCATGTACCATGCTATAGCTGGCGAGTCAAGGCCACTTTTTCTAATTGTCCCAGACCACAATGAAGTGTTCAAACCTGACGTTCTCACATTCATTTTCCTGACCCCTGTGCCACAGCTTTTTGGTTGCTTCTTGTCTCTTAAATGAACCATTTGGACTCCCTCTGGGTCGTAGGACTCAGCTTTCCACTAAGAACTTGAAACTATTCTTTCTTTGGATTTTGGTGTCCCCCTCCAAAAAAAAAACCTCATAAATAGGAGGAGGATGACCAACTCATTCCAATTTTCTCAGTTTTAAAATGAGAAGTCTTGATTCCCAGAAAACCCTTCAGTGCTGGGCAGACCGTCCTAGTTGGTCCTCCTACGTGGGCAATCTCCAGAAAACCCAGATGGCTCAGCTAATCGCCCATGCCCACATGTAGCTGGGGAAGCCTACAGTGATGCCCATCTCATCTGTAAGATGAGAGATAACAATAGCGTATGTCACGTCTGGTGGCTGGGAGAAGCAAGATGGAACATGCAGAGTGCTTACTGCTATATAGTAAGTTGCCAGTAAATATTTATCATCGTCATTGTTGTTATTCTTAATATTATTATTTAGCAATCTACTTGAGAAAAGCTAAATTAGCATAATCCTGCAGGAGAATTTAGGAAGTGAAAACTAAAGCTACACAAATAAAATGAATAAGCTACACAAATAAAATGAATAAGATGAGAACTTTGGGGCCATGGGGGTGCCTCACCTTTACAGCAATAACCAAATTAATAGTATCTGACCTGAATGAAATTATTCACATAGCTTTTGGAAAAAG
Organism: Canis lupus dingo; assembly: GCF_003254725.2. Classification (NCBI taxonomy): domain Eukaryota; kingdom Metazoa; phylum Chordata; class Mammalia; order Carnivora; family Canidae; genus Canis; species Canis lupus. The sequence continues at coordinate 37,202,825 of NC_064263.1, forward strand.
TGCCTGTCTCATATTTAAGATCTTCTGGGGAGTGCTCAAGAAAGAGGGTTGATGACACCCCAAGACAATTGCATGCAGTAAACTACCAGAGGAAATTTAGGAAAAATGTACCACATATATTTTGCCTTTGGCAGCTAGCAACTATTGAGCACCAACTGATTCAGAATCCCTGAGAGCAGATCCCAGAGGGCCACATTTTCAACACATTGCCCAAGTGATTCTTATGCACCCTGAAGCCTGAGAAGCCCACACTAGGACTTCGGCTCCTAGCAGGTGGGAACTTGTACCTTATTCACGCCTTTATCTCCACCCCCAGCCCCTATACACGACCTGTGCTCCCAAATCTGTCCCTATTTATCAATCTGCCTTTTTGTTTTTGATGTCAAGGATTTGGTTTGCCCAGAGAGTGTTTCTCCAGAATGAGACACCAACACATGTTCTAGTCACTGAAACGTTTATTTAAGCTAGTTTTTCACCCTGGTGGTAATGATCAGGGCTGAAAATGCTCTGAAAATCAACACATTTCATGAGGAGAGGAACCAATGAAGTCTGTGCAGGCAAGAGGCTTCGACTAGACCGAAAGAGCACTTTAAAAATAATTGCCTGGCCTGCCATGGAAGGTACACTCTCCTTTCCAATTAATGCCATCTGGTTATCCACTGCGAGACAAAGCCCCTCCTCAGGAATGCCGGGCGCTGGAAGGAGGACAAGTCATCTAATTCTCCACGACATTTCCATCTCCATTTTAATATGGAAAATCTCGATGAAATGGATTCTACAAGAACAGATTTTCATTATTGAAAAGCCGTCAGAATAAATTAGCATGAAGAGGAAGCAGGAAAACACTAGATTGGATTATTCAGAGCAATTTGATTATCCGCCCATTGTCAAAGTTGTTTCATATGCATTTAGTAGGTGTTTAGAGACCCTAAGTATTGCTCTTTCTGCTAGTGAAAAAGTTAAGTTACCAGTCTTGTCTGGGTGGTTTATTTGAATGCTTTGCCTGCTATATCCAGGTCATTCGGTTATTTTGCCTCTTGGGTGGGTACTGATAGAGCAGTGGTTAGAAGAGGGATTTACCCTTTGAAAGTCCTGCACAGCCTCAGAGTGATCATACGTGAGCACACACGTGGCAGGACTCCACCTGGAGAATTTTGTCAAAGGAGAGAAGAGAGCAAAATGGATACAGGTAGGCAGATTTGGGGGTTGTAGGCAAGACCCGAGCTGCTCCTTTTGTGGGTGAGCCGTGGGGATGGCCTCAGAGACTGCTGGGGTCCTGGGAAGACAGCCAGGGGAAGGGGAGATTGCTCGCAGGCTAATGTCAGTGTGGCCAGGGCTCACAGATAAGCACGGGGCTCCCAGGCCTGTCCCCAAAGGCCACACAGGCAAGGTTTCCCTTCCCTTTCTCCCCTTCTGCACTAACTTCCATGCCTCCCTCAAGCTGCCTGTGTCAGATTCAGTCATCCACTTGGTGTTTCTAAGTTCCTGGGAGCTTCCCAAGTGTAATCTGAGGTGCCCCCGGCCCTCCCCTTCCAGCTGCTTAAGCAGAGGACCCAGTGACACCAAGGAAACAGGCGGGCCACTCCAGGCCGGTGGGCAGCAGGTTAAACAGGCAGGGAACCTACATGCAGGACTTGTGTTGAATGGCAGCAAGGCGTGTGGATTCCACACCTGCCACTAGTTTAAAGGAGGCTGTAAGTGGGTTCAGATGTGTATGCCATCCAGCTGGTGTCAGCTATCTCAGGGTTGTGTCCCTGGGGCAGCCTCTGGGAGTGGGGCACGTCTTCTCAATGAGATTCTCCTAACACCAGTATTTCTCGAATACCAGCTACATCCCGGGCTGGGCATTAGTCCCCCACAGAGTCATTATCTACGTGTAAGTGGGTATTAGAGAATATACGCGTGGATGGGAAAAGCAGCCAAGCCTTTCCTCTTCGGTTTATGACTGTTTCTGTGTCTAGATTCCTGGCTCAAGCTCAGGGACCATGTCCTGTCATCCAGCAACTACCTCGGTGCTTGGTACTTGGCGGACACATAGTAAACAGGCAGCAAGTGAGTGAGCAAGTGGACAGTGGCCCCATGGCATTGGGTTACTGCTCCCATTTTACAGCTGAGGAAACGGAAACTCAGAGGTTAAAGGATGTGCTTGTGGTTCGCAGAGCTAAGGTGGGGACTACAGGGCCTCGCCCTACCTTTGTCTTTGGGCTGAATCCCATGATGGGTGGGACTGAGGGCCAAGCCTCCAAGCCCGGTTCTAGAGCACAAGCCTGTGAGCCCCATCCCCCTCCAGCAGGGGCACTGCTGGGAAATACCCGCTTGCTTACTTTCCCTTACCAAGGAGACTCGATTTAACCCCATCCCTAACTGGTGGCTTTTATCAAATGGCAGTCGAAGTGGTGCCTCTTCATTGTCCACTGGTAGCGCCTCTCTCCTGAGGTTCTTCTGGTCTGAAGGCTTCGCTGGCGCCAGGCTGAACATGTCTCACCCCTGCTGCTGCTGCTTCCCCCTGTGGGACCCACAGCTCCAGGCACCTGGGCCCAGCCCCTACTGTGTGGCCCTGGGGGCCTCTGCTCTGGTCTCTGAAGGGCTGGAGCTCCCACGGTCTCTGGCATGGGTTTTCTGGCTGCCTGAGACTGTGTTCAGAGCCCCATGATGGGTGTCTAAAGTGAGGGATGGGGGTGGGGTGGGACACTATGCTAGAGAAGCTCCGAGGCCCATAGCATGAAGAATTTTACGTATCCTGTTAAGTTTCTCTACTGTTTCCCAAGGCAATGAACTCACTGGATATCAGCCCCAAATTTTCTAACTCACTGTTTACCGGACGGAGGTAAAGTTTCTTCTCCAAACTGGGTCATGCTATATGACTACTCATCAATCACAATACCTTTTCCTCCCTGGAGCCCAGACACAGACTTGAATTTCTCCTCAATACAGTCTTCTAGGCGGTTACCACCAATGCACCGGACAAAATCTATTTGCTACTCTGATTCTAGATTCCCCCGCCATTTCCATAAGGGGAGAAAGTTTCCATCATCCAGGAAAGCACAATCCACCCTCCCTGCTCCCCTCCGTTCCTTGCTCCAGGGTCATGCATCCCACCCCACTCTCACTCCCCCAGTCTCACCCCAAGGGACAGGCCCACACCCATTCTAAGAACAACAGGTCTGTGGCTCTGTCAGCAGCCCCGGGCAGTGGCAAGGCTCTGGGTGGGACACAGGCTTTCCTGCTAAGCTCTCCCAGACTTTCACTAATCAGGGGTCTAATTTTGCTTCCTCCACCGCTATCGAATGGGATTTCCAAAGTTGTCCATAGGCAGCACGAAGTCAGTGGGCACTACCCAGCCCTGAACCAGGGAACAGCTCTTCATCAAATGAAAGCTGGGGGGATCCCTGGGTGGCTCAGCGGTTGAGCACCTGCCTTTGGCCCAGGGTGTGATCCTGGAGACCTGGGATCAAGTCCCGCATCGGGATCCCTGCATGGAGCCTGCTTCTCTCTCTCTCTCTAAAGAATACATAACTAAAATCCTTAAAAAAAAGAAAAAAAAGAAAGCTGGCTCCTGGTAGTTCCTGTTTCCTTTGTTAGCAGAGAGAGAGAGAGGGGGAGAGAGAGAGAGAGAGGGAGAGAGAGAGAGAGGGGAGCCGTGGGCTGGGAGCCTCTTGCTGAGCAGCAGGTGACTGGCAGCTGGGAAAGGCCGTGCGGGGGGCCCCATCGCTGCCTCTTTCTCGGGGCTCCGGGGCTGCGGGACCAGGATTCTGTCCCAAATCAGAGCAAATGCAGACTGTTGTCACCCATGAGCCAGGGCCGATGTGCGAGGAATTTCAAAGTGGAGTTTATTCAGTCCCAATTAAATCCCATTTTACAAATTCCATCCGAGTCCTCAGCAGGAGGAAGCCCATTAAACCTCTTCCCACTAAGCCAGCCTAGGTGGCAGTGCCGGGCCGCGCTGGGAAGGCTGTCAGAGCAGGAGTTCTGTGGTTTTCTTAGAAATGGCAGAAGGATTTATGGGGTATAACTAAGCACCAGAAAGACAAGGTTATTTCTAAGCAGGTATCAGAAAATAAAACGACAGGCATGAAATGGGAAAAATAATCTTTGAAGAGAAGCATTCGAGGAACCCAGGGGCTCACAAATCAAAAGAGAAAAGGTGGTTTTTTTTTTTTTTTTTTTGTCTTTGGTTCTTTAAAGAAGGCCAATTTGCTCCAGTCAGGGATACCCAGTGAACATTATGGGCTTTCTAATGGCTTGTGATTAAAACAATCTTAAAAAGAACATTGCAGATAAAGCTTCCTGGGGTGTCTTTTAGCTGTTGCATGGGCCACCAGAGAATTAGTCCGTTCTTCACTCAACATGCAGCCTAGAACTGGAAGTCAGTAGGATATCCTAATGTTAGCATATCCTCCCTCTAGTCACCTTTTTAACCCACCCAGGTGTCCTGGAAGCCCAGCATCGGGGCACTGGACCAAATTCTTCCTCTTTATTCTGGATATGAAGTCAGCCCTAAATGCACCCCACATTGCTACCCTGCCTTTCTGCCCTTTTAAAGTGGGCTCCCTACTGCATGGCCTCCTTCATCTCCACTGAGGTCTCAGGCAGCGTTAAATCCAAGAAACCAGTTCCTGCCCCACCTCCTCGGGCCTTGCTGGACCTCCTGTGCACCAGACATCTTCAGACTCCAGTCTAGCCACTGGGAACACATCATAAGGGGTGAAGAATGGGGTGGGGTGGGGAAGACCATTACCATCTCACTCCAGCACCTGACCTTTGTCTATGACACCCCTCTGGGGGTGGGGGCAGGTCACAGAGGCTGAGTAGGGCACAGGGGTGGGGGGCAGAGGGGGGAGTGTTGACCCTCTACCCTCTCCCTCCCTCCCATCCTCCCCTCCTTTTTGCTTTCCTTCTTTGTACTTACTTTTAAAAGTCTAATTAGGTGAGAGTAAAATAAATGAATTTCGAGGCTTTCCCTGACTTTGCAATTAAAGTTTGCAAATTAAATATTTCAAAGACTGTTCCGTTGCTCTTCCTCCTCCTCCTCTTCTGCCTTCAGAACTTTTCCAGCAAGTTAGACCTCTGACCCCTGGCTGGTGATGGGATCCTTGGACTTGAACCGCAAGGCAGATGCTTTATCTCATCCTTTGATTGCCAACATAACTTTCCGTTGATTTTATAGAAACAGAAGTTTTATTGGAACAGGGAACAAGTTATGGCTTCCCACCGCACTTCAGAAACAACCTCGCTTTGATTAGTCATTCAGCTCCCATAGATTTACTATTGGCAAAAGGACACTTTAATTATAAAGAAAGAAAATAGAAAAACTGTCTTTTCTGCAACGTTTCTTTCTGGAACCAGTGAAACCCCAGGTAGAACTCTGGGAGTTAAATGAGAACAGCACAGCAGTCTTTCATCCTTTTGCAGATTTAAAAGACAAGGGAATTAAAAGTGCACTTATTAGAGGAAAGCTGAACACCTGTTTTCTCCTTTTTTTTTTTTTTTTTTTTTTGTGCTCAAACAGGAGATCTGGGGTTCCCTCTGCTGGCAGACTTCCCGGAGACCTTCCAGCCCAGGTATGCGGATACAGAAATTCTCAACAGGACTGAGCCAGCAAGATTGAGTCTGAGGGCAAAGCCTAGGATGGTTGGAAGCCAGGAGCTGGCCCAGGTTGAGAAAGGCAGGCCTGCCAAGACGAACAGCAGAAATCAACTACCCAAGGAAAGAATGGAAGTCAAGGAGCTGTCAGAAACCGGGGAAGCGGTAGGCATCAGTAGGCCTATAGGATAAGACTATGCAGTTAAATGCCTGTAAGGGTCCAACTGGTAAGTGAAATGAGGTCAGAGAGTAGGGTGTAAGACAGTAGGGAGTGGTGTCAAACAGGAAGCTAAGTGCCTCTGTCTGAAGAATCCTCAGATCCATTGACTTGTGGCCATGAAAGGAGGCAGGTCCAGTATTACCAGATCTTCTCATTTTTAAAGAAAATTGTACAGTCTTTACTTTTTACTTGAAACATCCCAGTTTAAAACATTGGACAAGTCAACGAACTATGGGGGGGCGGGTATATGACAAAGTCTATGGCCTGTACAAAATCAAATGTCAAGGTAAGATCTAGATGGAGAAATGAGAGAAGGAGGCACAAAGTGGGCACAGATGGGAGTAGCTAGGGACCTGGGAAGAGGTGAGGCCCCCAGAAAGGGCCAGCTTCATGAGAGGCACATAGAACATGGCCTCAGCCTTTCTGCACTGCCACGGGGGCTTCATGCTGCCCGTCTCTCTCTTGGCACCAGTGTGAAGGCTAGGCCGCTACAACAGCCTCAAATCCCTTATGGAATCTGGACCCCTAGACTCTCTGGCACCATCTCCTCCCACTCTCTCCTTCTTTCTCCTATTCCAGCCACAAGGGCCTCTGTGTTCCTTGGATGCCCCAGGGACATCCCTCCCTGTAAGGCCTCTACATGCTCTTCCTTCTGCTTAGAACACTCTTCCCCCAATCTCCACATGGCTGATTCCCCACCTCCTTCCTGTCTTTGCTCAATGTCATCTTCTGACCTCTCTGTGCAAAAGTTCAGCCCATAATTGCACCCGGTTGGCTTCTCAGTTCTTATTTTCTTTTTCCAAATCAATTACCACCTTCCAAATACCACACAATTTACTTATTATTTATTGCGTGTCTCATGCAACTAGAATGTAAGTTCCTCCAAGGTGAAGATTTCTGTTTGTTTTGTTCATTGATGTATTGCTGGAACATAGTTTTTCACATTAGGAGGCACCCAATAAATATTTACGGAAAGCAAGTATGAGTTCATATTTCTTCCTACTGTCACGTAGCTCTGGAGATGTGATTTTGAGGACCTTCTCTTCCCTTTCATATTTCATCCCTCCTCTGTCTTCCCCAGAATTCAATTCAAGTCAGTAAATGTTGGTTGAGCAACCATGCTGCACCAAGCCTCAGACTGAGTTCTAAGAGCACTGGGACAAGAAACAGTGTCTACCCTCGAGGAGCTTATCATCTAAGAGGAGATGCACAGTTAGGAATTTTTTTAAAAATATTTTATTTATTTGAGAGAGAGTGCATGAGAGAGAGACCACATGAGAGAGAGAGAAAGAGAGAGAGAGAGAGAGAGCACAAATGCTGGGTGGGGAGAGGAAGGGGCAGACGGAGAGGGAGAAGCAGACTCACCACTGAGCAGGGAGCCAGAGGAGAGGTTCCACCCCAGGACCCAGGTCCATGACCTGAGCCGAAGGCAGACGCTTAATGGACTGAGCCACCCAGGTGCCCCTGGTAAGTACTATTACAGGGGATGTCCAAGGTGCTGTGGAGAAACAGAGGAGGGCCACCTGCACTGGTAATTACAGATGCGCAGGGTTTAGTGGAAGAAGAGGAATCAAAGGCATCAAGTGGGGTGGAGTGAGGGAAGGGGTAAGAGCAAGTCAATAGGAAGGATGCTGTGAACTTAATTGCATGGGATATTTAAAATGAAGTTACTTATAGGACATTGGCTGATGCCTCTGTGGAAATATGTTTACATATATTTTGGTGCTTCCTATGACTTTGCAATTAAAGTTTATTAGTTAAATATTTCAAAGACTGTTCTTTGCTCTTCCTTCTCCTCCTCTGCCTCGAGAACTTTGCCTGCCAGTTAGACCTCTGACTCCTGGCTGGTGATAGGATCCTTGGACTTGAACTGTAAGGCATGTGTTTTATCTCATACTTTGACTCCCAACCTGATTTTCCATTTATTTTATAGAAACAGAAGTTTTATTGAAACAGGGAAACAACTGATGTGAACAAAGCATTACTTCTATGTTACTTATACTGTGACAGCTTTTTAAAGACAAAATGAACTTTTACATATATACTAAGTATGTTCTCCTTGTACCACAGTTATCAAGGATTCTGACTTCACTGTATCAAAACCCTAAAGGCCTTTTTTTTTCTTCTTGAAGTTGACTTCACTATACAGCAGGTGTTCTCATTCCTTCTCAATGGAATGTGTGAGTTTGCCTTTCTACGGTTTCATGGGTGGTTTTGCCTATATGGCAGGAATGAAAAATTAGACTATCACGTGGAGTGGGGATGCTTCCGGAAGTGGGAGGATCCCTCTGATGTCCAATCTCCCAAACTCCCTGTATAAATGGAAGTGATTATCCCCTTGGCTCCTGGAGCAGAGTGAAGCATGCTCCCTTGCAAGAGGTATTTCAAATGTTCTAAATGTGACTTGAACCAGTGTAAGAATAGTACTTCTCAGGAACAACTTGAACTCCTAAGTTGGCATCTTTAAAAAGCCTCCTGTTACCAATTCAGACTTATGCTGAGTACAGCCTTTTAACCCAAAACCTTAAATACAGATCTGGAAATGAATTCATGTTTTTCACCCATAATAAGCAAATATTTACCAGGATTCTCATTATACAGGCATGCATCCTACCAGGTGCTAGATATACAGAATGAATGAGATAAAGCCCTTCATTTATAAATCAAGTAGCTACAGATTCACATATAATGTATATTTCTATATACACGGTATATACATATGTACTATATCTAAAATCAAAACAGTTGCATTATAAATACAAAGAAAATCATGCAGATGTAGATGAATGTACAAAGCTTAAAAACAAGCTTTTACATTATTTTCTAAATAAAACAGGAAATTCATTATGTATACACAGAACTTCTGAGAAAATATCTGAGGCGAACCATATTTTTGTAAATATGGGGTACATATTTACACGTTCTACAGAAGACATATGAAAGCAGGACATAGAAAGTAAATATAAGCAAAAAAGGGCTTCAAAGTAATGGGGGAAAACTCACTCTAGTTATAATTAACACAGAAATTATTATTTTTCCTCCTCAATCCAATACTGATCCAGCAAGCAGTGGATTGACTGTGTGGTACCAGGGTGTGGCTGGCGTCCTTGAAAGTGAGTAGAATCAGCATGGGGTCACTGAACAGGACAGAGGCAGGAGTGACAAAGAAGGGGGTTCTGGACCCACACCAGAAAATATCAGGTTTCTCAGATTCTACGACCCCTTCAATTATAAAATACCATCAATTTACAAACAGCTCAGGGAAAGCAGACACCACATTAAGAAACACAAATGTTTACATTTCTACTCCTCTTTATCTGTATAATTATGTACTACTTCCCTTTTCTCGTAACATAATCAGATCTTGAGTATAAGCTATTTTCAAACATCGAGTTCACATTTTTTTCTGTTTTTTTTTTTTTGGGGGGGGGGTGGTCAATAGCAGCGATGCTTTCCATCACGTGATATATCAATTTTTCACGAATTGTGCTTTTGACTTCTCCGTCACCTTTTGTACCTTCAGGATCGGCGATATGATTTTAAGTCATATATAAAAAAAGAAAACTCCATCTGCATTTCCTCTTTGGCTGCCGTAGTCTTTTCTTTTTTTCCTACTGAAGTACCAAAAATTAAACTGGTATTGTTGAGTAGAGAGACTTAAACCACGTGCACCAAAGGACTTTTTCGGGTACCCAAGATGTACAGCTTAAATAAGCTCCCTCATGACTAAGCAGTAACTGAAAAACTCCTGGGTGTGCATATGGGATACCCACCAAAAGTTGCTTAAATGCGCTTTATTTGTTATTCAGGACAAAGTACATCTTGACATCTGACTTCCATAAGCCACTCTACTGTGCTCTTCCTTCTAAAGCAGAAGGAAACTGTTTCGCACCTACTGTGTGCCAGGCCTTGGGCTGATCAGCTCTAACCACCAACTTCATTTCTTCTTTGCACTGCTGCTTAAAGGTATCCTTATACTCTCTCTGCAGCTGGAGAAATGCAGCATTGAGCAGTTATATAATTTCTTTGAAGTCACATAGACGGTAAGAGTTTAAACACAGAGATTTCACTGATTCTGAAGTCCGTGAGGACAAAGAAGTCTTCAGCTGCAGTTTATTCCCTCTGCAAAGAGGGAATCAAATGAAGAATCAGTCCTAGGAACTCTCCAAGTACCTGCCATGCCATTGGCCACCATTCCATACCCTGCTGCCTGATTTACCCTAAAGTGTCTTGGTCGGTTCACCCTGCCTGGTGCCCTGACACAGGAACCATCTGACCCAATGCCTTGGGTCATTGTCTCTGGCCTCAGGGGTGGATTTTCCATTCATGAAGGCCCTTGAAGTCTTTCCTGACTGCCCCCTCTCCCAATCATTCATTACATTTTCCTTCTTTATAACCAAATACATTTTTGATCCACTCTTACGGCATTTTATATTCTAGCTTGCATTAGAGAAGCCTCTTATTTTCTGCCCATAGTGTGGCCATGAGAGAGCCGTGCACATGGCTTTGTAGACCCTTCAGAGAGGGTCTGTCCGAAGTATCAGCAGCGGAAGGAAGTCAAGTCTTTCTTCCTAGACACAACATTCAAGTCACATGAGCGACTGGATGTCTAGTCCGCTCATAACTCCTCCTTCCAGAACTTCGGTGGCTTGTTCGTGGGTGTACTTCCGGCCTACCGCTACCAGTTAATACCCAAAAGAACTATGGGCCATTCAAAAGAATTTTGAGGAAATCCTTCTGTGTAACAAAAAACATTACAAGATAGCTTCCACGGATGTACTGTAATTTATATGTGTAACTTATACTTGTAATTTATATTTTGTAACACCAAGCTGGTGCTTTACCCTGCCTCTCTGAACTTCTTGGTTCTAGAATTACATGAAGGCAAAGGAAAATGATCTTTTCTAGCTAAATTTGCACTAATCAAAAGAGAAGCAGTGTTAAGCCTCAAACCAAAATAGAAAGCAAAAAATGACTCCAGACCTTAGATAAGGAAATGCTTGTGTTAGAGATGGCTTCTAGCCAAATGAATTAAAGGGAGCAGAGGCCGGCTTGAAAGCTTCTGTCAGGTGGGTTGGCTTAGCTAGCATGAAATCTTCTTAAAATCCCAGCCCTTCCCACATTTCTACTCAAGCATTTAAGCCTGTGCCCTTCAAGGTGACAAAACATCAAAGCTATGTCTTTGCTGTTTACTATCCTTTTTCTGTGTATAGTGACCCATGTTTTATCACTTCCATAAACCACTATTCAGTCCTGATGCTCCAATATGTCAAAGCCAAGTTTATCATCAAAAAAATCATACAACTACCATCGATACCAAGACCCATGTTAGTAGCTATTTCTTGGGAAGTGTTCAGGTCAAAAGAATGGATACGATAGGTCACCTCAAAGCCTAGGAACATGTCCGAATGCATGGAAGTCAACAGTAAAGAAGAAGCCTGTTTAAATTAAATACCTACGTGAGCAGATTTATTTTGACACAATACTACCCTGCCCCGTACCCACCTAGCTTTTGTTGTTCTGTTCTAGTTAAGGGAATTAGCCTTTTCTGGAAAGCACTTAGAAAATGTGAATGCCCCCTTCTGGTTCATGGCCCTAGCCCTTCTCACATTCTCAATTTTCTGGCAAGTCTTACTCAGGAGATCTCACTGCACTATCCTCCCCTAAACAAGTTTTATTTTAGGAAATACAGTTTTACAACAAAAATATAGTCAGGATATGGACTCTGACAGTCTCTGCCAAGCATAGTCATCTCATTAAGCCTCAACAGTGCTGGAGAATGTGGCACTCTGAAATTTCCATTTAAAATTAAAATTCCAAAAATATTTCAGGTAAGAGTAGGTGGCTTTTTGTTTTGTGCAATAGCTCCTTATGAAAAACTATTTATGGGTGGACCATTTTGCCATGGGCCAAACATGGGCCTGTTGGCCATATTTTACTTAAGTAGATTTTGTTTCTTTCTCTCATCAGCAAACTTTGCTCTTCTGGAATGCTATATGATATTCAGAATAATTTACATCAGAGAAATATGTCTTGTTTGAAGAACCTTGAGTAACTTCTCATTTCAAAATATGTCAATGTGTCTCTTCCTAAAAACTCAAAGGAATCTGGCCCCAGTTCTATGCAGAGCCTACAGAGGAGGTTGCAGCTTTAAATATTCATTTATTCAGTCAGTTATTTAGTCAGTAAATATTTATGGAGCACCTACTTTGTGCCAGATTCTGTTCACGATGCTCCAGGTAACAGGTGCACAAAGATAAGAAAAGGTCTATGACCTCTTGGATCTTACACTTTGGTGGAAAGGAAGAGAAATTAAATAAAGGAAAGCATCTCAGAGAATCATAAATTCTCTGAAAGAAACAAAGCCGGTAAGCAGAAAGAGGGTGACTTGTGGAGGCAGGAGGAGAGAGGTCTCTCTGAGGAGGTGATACTAGAACTGAAGCCTGAATGAACTGAACAAACAAGATTTGAGGAAGGGGAGAGGGTTGTAGACAGAAGGAACAGCAGGTGCAAAAACCCTGAGATGGGAACAAGCGTGGGACTTTCCAGGCACAGAAAGAGCCTGCGTGCTTGTAGATGGAACAGGGTGGGGGAGTACCTAGGTAGGAAGTTAGAGAGGTGGTCGGACCAGGTGGGGTCCTGAAGGCTAGGGTGAGATCTTGCATTATATTCCAAGGACAATGGGATGCCGTTGGATGGCTGCTTCAGAGGAGTGATATTATCTCATTTATATACCACCAGGCTACACCAGCACTTGAAGCAACTTTTTGCAGCATTTTATTTAGAGCCTTGAGATCACCTATCCCGACCACATCCAGATCCCTATCAACCTTGGTTGTGCTCCTAAATTCAAACCCCTGCAGTCTCCAATCCTCCTCTGGGGCTTTTTCTTCCAATACCCCATCCTGTTCCCTCAAAATGTATCTACCCTGTCTCCTAGAAGCCCCCTTGCCCCGTCCCAGAATAAACATTCCATCCTCATTATTTATTCCCTTCACCTTTTTATCTTAACTGTAAGACAGGACAGTCCTTGAAGGTGCTGCTTTGCTGTGCTCCTCCAGAGCATTACTAGCCTGTTCTCCTGAGGTGTGAGGTGGAAAGTGGGCCTCCTTTTCCCCCACACAGCTGCTTCCACCCACTGCTGCCTCATTCTTGTCCTCCTTGATGATGCTCTATTCTGGTTTACAACATAGCTCTCTGGTAATTTCTTCCAAGTCATCTTTGTTAAGTTCATTTTCTTCTCCCTGCCCCTTAAGTTTTGGGGTGCTTGGGACTCTTCTTTACACACTTTTCCTGGCTTGTCTAACTTTCCCTCCGTGGAGTCAGTCCTCATCTATAACCTGACTCTCCAATCCATGTTTCTGGCTCAGAGTTCTTTCCCGAGTTCTGGACCCTTATATTTAAGTGTGTCCTGGAACCCTCCACTTGAGAGTATCACAGGCACTTTAAACTCATGATGCCAAAGCTGAACTTACTAATCTCTACTACCATCCAAACTGCTCCTCTTCCAAGAGTTTCTATCTCTGTTGAATGACGTTACTTAGTTGTCTAAGCGAGAAACCTGGGATTCACCTTGACTCCTCACTTCCCCTTGACTCGCAGCCATCCTTCAAATTCTATTGCTTTTGCCTAAGTACGTCTCATATTTCCATTGCCTTGTTCAGCTCCTCCTCGAGTCTTCTCTGATGGTACTGACACCCTTGCCTCTAGACTTCCTGCCAAATTTTCTACACAGTCACCAAGAGTGATCCTCCTTAAAACTAGAGCACACATTTGTTGTTCTTACCTGCTCAACATCCATTCATCCTTACTGTGGTGACAATATACTTATGTGGGGGAACCCCCTTCCCTCATCCCTTCTAGGGGCCCTGGTTTGGCTTCAAGGGGGTGAAACATGAGAGCAGCCTGGCCAGTCAGGGCACTGAGCTCCTGCCACAGTGATTGGTTCAGAGAGGGCATGTGACCAAACCGGTCTAAGTGGAAAGAGTTCATGGGTCTTGCTTGAGTGAGAACTGCCCAGAAGGAAAGCTCTGGTTCTACTAGATTTAACTGTGGATAAACATATGCTCAGAACTGCTGCCTCAAAGAGCTAGAGAATGAAACACTTAAGAAAGCAGAACCAAAAGATGGAGTAGGAAGCCCATGTCAGGTTTTGATGGAAGCCACATTTACTCTTACACTTTTTAGTTATGTGATCAATAAATTTGTGTTTTTGCTTAAGCTTGTTTGAATCAGGGTTTCTTTACCTCATCATTTGCTAATGATCCAGAGAAACCATGTCATTCATTACTCAACTCCATGGTTTCCTAGTAGTCTTAAGGATGAAGTTCAAAGTTCTAGCCTGTCATAAAAATCTTTATGATCCAGCACCTGCTTGCGTTCCAGGTTCATTTTCTGTCACTGCCCATCTCTCCCCTTAAGCTCCCATCACACGGAACTTCTTGCAGGTCTCAGAATGTGCCATCCTTTCATTCATCATCAGACACTGCACTCATGATTTCCTCTCTCTAGAACAATCTCCAGTCTGCCTCTCCACTTCCTCTTACTCTTTCTTCAACATTGAAATCAGACATATTGTCTTGCTAGAAATTTTCTCTAATTCCCTTTCCTTAGTCTAGATTAAGAAACTTCCTCATAGCCCTCCTGACATTATGGGTAAACCTCAGTATTAGCATTTTTCCATTTGGGTTATAATTTTCTATGCTGCTATTTGTGTCTCCCCCATACACTAAACTCCTTGAAAGCAAGATTCATGAGTCTTCATATCCTTAAAGGCCTAGCATTATGCTTGACACACATTAAGATCATCAATAACACTTGAATCAATACATGCCTTTCAATGTTACTTACATTTATAGGCAGTAAATTACAAGCTCCTCGACGGAGGGACAATATTTCACTCTTATTTGTATCACTCATAGCATGAATTAGGCTTCATATATAGTAGGCACTTAGTAAATATTTGTTTAAAGAAACAGAAGGAGAGGGACACCTGGGTGGCTCAGTGGTTGAGCATCTGCCTTCAGCTCAGGGTGTGATCCCGGGGTGCTGGGATCAAGTTCCACATCAGACGCCCTGCATGGAGCCTGCTTCTCCTTCTGCCTGTGTCTCTGCCTTTCTCTGTGTGTCTCTCATGAATAAATAATCAATAAAATCTTAAACAAAAAAAAATAAAACAAAAACAGATGGAGAGAGCATATGTCATTGGACTATGCCACTGCTCTCTCTCCTTCCTGTTGTCATCCACCAACTTCTCTGTCTCCCCAGCATTCACTGTGGGCTTCAGCTCTGCATATCATTCCTGCCATTAACAGTCATTTTGTTAATGGCAGCACCTATGGAGAAGACACAGTCAACAGCTGGCCTCAGACACTGAGGAGGTGAGGACAGCTCCTCACTTGTCATGAATTTCTCCAACCCACCTTAAGTATCAACTCCTGTGTGAAACCCTAGTCTAAGTCTTGTCATCACCAGTAGCTACACCTCCTCTTAAAATCCCAATTCCATTCTTCCTACAACCACTGGTCAACCTTCTAGAACTTACACTGTAAGATTCTCCATCCTCATTTAGACCTCCAGTCCAGAGACTCTACCATTTTTCACTCTTTATTAACTCTCTCGTGTCCTCATCTTCTTCCCTATTCACCGTATAGCCCATCATTATCAGCCCCTGTGAGTTTAGATTATGTCCCAGGCAAGTGCTAGGTGCTGAGGATAAAGCAAAAGAAAAAACATAATCTGGTTCTGTACTCCTAGGATTTATAGTCTAGTAGGGAAATAGATATTAAATACATGAGGAAACATACAGATGTGTGATTAAAAATTATGAGAAGTGCTTGAAAGGGAAAGTACAGGAGGCAATGAGTTTGCATAATAGAACATCTAATCTAGTCTCTAGGGACAGGGAAGGCCTCTCTGAAAAATGCTAAAAGAATTTCCTCTTTTAAAAAGGGAGAAAGTTATTTCTGCAGTTTAAATGTTAATTTTTAATTATAAAAAATATCCACTCAACTTTTATCTAGAAAAAGCACTGACAGTTGCATTCCAATAAATACCAATACTTCCAATATTTCCCCACACCATTCCAGGTAGATCACCCTTGGTAAGCATCTTTCCTATTGTCTGTATTTTCTCCCTCTCCCACGACCTTAGGATGCTTCTGGAGATGCCAGCAAAACGATAAAAACAGATGTCTGTCGGAAACCCTGGAATAGTTGTTACCTTTCCTGCCATGTGCAACACACAGGCATAATGTCTCATACTTACTAATTAAAATAAAAACCAACATCTTAGATTTTGTGATTAAAAGCAGTACCTTGGCTTCCTGGCTCTCTCCCTTCAGGGCTCTCCGGAGGCTGTCTTATTTCTCCTTCACCAGTAGGTGGCTCAAGCCTTCCCCAGAATCTGGGAACCTGGCCCTATGCAAGGGTTATCTTCATTTGACCTGTCCAGTCATACTGTGATGGTTTAATATCTGAGTCACTAAGCTTTCCTTCCTCCAGGGCAAGGGCATCTGCTGGGTTTATTACATAATTCTGTGTTCCTCTTCCGTGATTATGAAGCCCATCATACCGCTCCAGGGAATAAATCATCTCCCTGTAGTTGGCTGAAACCAATTACAACTGCCCCCCCCTAGTCAGGGCAGACCCTCTGCTGAGAGCTGGCTCTCTAAGAATTGCCTGAGCCCTATGAGCTGCCGTGTCTTGCTTCCCACTCATTGGCCAGTAGTCATCCATATTTTGCCTCAAACTTTCCTCTGGGCACCTAACTTCTCTGGAGACAGGAGCAAAACACCCTGAATAGACAAGGAAGCAACTGAAAGAACAGGAGAAAATTCTTAGTTTTCCTAGACTTCAGAGGTTGAAGAATGAAGATCTTTGAACTGGTTAATGCACATACTTGAGTAAGGATGCTTTGGAAGGCATTCAGGTGGTCAGTTAACAAGGCAACTGGGGAGTGGGGAGAGTGGGAGAGGGGAAAGAGAGAGAGAGAGAGAGAGAGAGAGAACAGTGCAGGGAGCGAGAGAACTCGGAGCTAGCTCAGATTTTAGGCACTGGGAGTGCAAGGAATTACAATTGGCCTGCAACAATCTCAGACAGCTCTTCCACCATTTGAAGAGCTTCCCCTCTCTGGGTTGAAGTCTTGTCACCTGTAATTCTTGACGTGAGCTTTTCCTCAGGATCACTCCTATGGTGGATGTGATGGGTGGACGATGTACTGGATGGGAAGCTATCCAAGTCCGACACACCTGTTGGAAGGGCTCTGCACTCCCTGAGGTGAGGGATGAGCTAAGACAAAGGCACGTGATGGGGGAGGGGGTGATTCAAAAGAACTTGAGAAAGTAGAACTGCCCATATTAGGAGGGAAATGGAAAGGAGAAGCTCATGATCAGATCCAGGTTTCTGACTTGAACAGAATATATTTTCACTGGTGGGGACAGAGGTGGACAAAGGTGGACAGTTGGGGTGGGTGCAGTCTGGGGAAGAGAGAGACTCTGACAGCCATGCATGGAATTGGGGCCAGGGATGGCAAAGAGGGGCGTACCTTCTGACAGCTCCAACCCTTCACCACTGGAACTTATGGCAGGTATTATTAAGCAATGTGCCACTCTTTCCCACTGAGCTTGAACCCAGCTCAGAATACTTTGCAATATAATGGCCCCTGGAAGTCATTTTCAGTTAATTAAATTTAGTTCTGAAGATGAGAGCTGTTTGCTTCCTCTTACAGACCTAGAGGTTTAGGAGCGCAGTTGACTGGTGAGAGCGCCATGGTCCTCACTGAGTGCCAGCCTAGCAAAATCATTCCCACCTCGAGACTCCAAGACTCCGTCTTTTCTCTACACCTCTGAGGGCTCCGGGCCACAAGCCTCAGCACCCCCGATCTAAAGGTGAGCACTGCACCTCCTGACCTGGGCTTTCCCCCATCCACGGTCACCAAGCAGCACCAAGCTTCCCCTAACCAAAGCAAAGTGTGTGTCCCTTAGCCCACCCTCTCCCACTCCTTACAAAACTGTGTGGCCAGCAGCCCTGCCCCCTGAAACCCAGAGCCTGAATCTTGGGAGCCTGAGTGACAAGCACTGCCCACGAAGGGAGACAATAGCAGTATTGACCCGCTGGCGGGAGGCAGGCCTGTCCTCATGTTCCGAGGACAGCTTGCAGACAGGCTTTTCCTCTCACACAATTGCTGCCTGTTTCCCATGTTTCACAAGACGAGGGGTGCACATTCCAGACAAGGGGACTATTTATTTTCCCACCGAAGGTGACACGTGGCATCCAAAGGTCAAGCCCAGGCTGGGGCCATGTTTGCTGGACTAAGCCCTGCCTTTTCCCAGGGGTCCTGATTGTTCTGGGAGCCTCCCCAGCTGTGTGCTCTGGGCTGGGAATGTTTCCTCAATGGCTCTATACAAACACCCATACTGGCTACTCAGTCTCCCAGGTTTGTTTATCAACCAAAGTCAAGGAATGAGCACCCGCTCCAGAGGGTGGTGGGCTCTTGGTGGCCCTGCCACCAACAGGTACTGGGGGTGTGTGACAAAGATGGGTTGCCCAGGCTTCTCTTTCTCCACAAATCTGCAAGAAGAACAGAAATTAGCCTATACAGAGGTCTCCAAACCTTGAATTGAAATAGTTGAATTCCTTTGAAAGAAATTCTGTATGGCTGTGCCTCCTTCACTTGTCCAATGGTATGAAAAATTTTCAGTAACCTCCCAGATAGTTGGAATTCTTTTAGAGACAATACTGCTACTACTAATAATAATGACTTTTATTTGAAAAACACCTAACATCTTATAAGACATTTGTGAAATACTGTTTCATGAAACTTTCAGTACAACCTGGAGAGATCAATATGAACACCACCACGGTGCAAAACATGCCCTGGGTCAGGCACTGTGCTAGCTAAGAGAGTCAGGGAGGTCTAATGATGGACAAGACTCTCTGATCTGCAGGAATCCACTGTTCCATGTGTGTATCAGGCTGGGGAAGATAGTGGGGCCTTTAGAGTCTCTCCTAGCTCAAGGGCCTCTCAAATTTTGGCTGCCCTTTAGGGAAAAATTTGTGCAGGGGAGTAGGGGACACATTTGCACAAATATTGATCCTATCCAAAACCCAGGCCCAGGGAGTAACCAAACCCGACTATGTTGCCTCAAAATCTGCCTACGCCTCTTTTGAAGCATGTGTTCACAGCCTCATACAATGACAGCAACTTAGTGCATCTTGAGTGACCTTTTTTTTTTTTTGAGAGAGAGAGAGAGGGTGAGCACATGCTTGAGCGGGGGGTGGGGAGGCAGTAGGAGGGGCAGAAGGAGAGGAAGAGAGAACCTTAAGTAGGTTCCACCTCAGGCTCAGTGCAGAGCCTGAAGCGGGGCTTGATGTTATGACCCTGAGATCATGACCTGAGCTGAAATCAAGAGTCAAACACTTAACTGACTGAGCCCCCTTGGGTACCCTTTGAGTGACTGTTCTGATGGGAATCTTGGCTCTGCTACTTTACTGGTGCTGCACCCTTGGTCAAGGTATTCAAGCAAGTGGACAAGTGGGCATGTCAGCTTCTTCATCTTTAAAATGAGGCTGCTATTAGTGCTTCCTTTATATGTTGGCAGTGAGGGTTAAATGAATTAATGCATCTGAAGTGCTTTGAATTGTATTCGTCATGTTTGTAACACATGATTAATACCTGCTGGTTGTTGTTGTTATTGCAGTGACCATAGGGATGATGAACTGGATGAAAATAAGGTCAGAAGCAGCAATACCAGTTCAAGCATGAGTGAAAAAGCCCAGAGAGGAGTTAGGAGAGGCTAACTGAGGCTCTTCTTCCTTGTTTTTCTCCCTTTTTCCTCCTTGCATCCCACCTATTCTTATACCTTCCTTCTTTCTCTTTCTTGGTAGGAGAAATATAGATCGGAAATGGGAAGAGTTAGGGCATTCTGTGGCCTTTGGTTGGAGCCAGGGCAGGGTCAGACCCCAGGCTCTGGGAAGAACCGAAAGGACCCAAGCCCAAGACCATGCAGGGGCATCCACAAGTCAAACACCAGAAATAAAACACAAAATCCATGTGGGTGAGGCAAGATTGGAATCAGAAGACTGGATGCAGACATCAGAGATTATGACTGGGGAATGCAGTCAGGGTAGAGCAGGGTGGGAATAATCAGAAGGCCCAAAGGGCCCAGCAGGCCTGGGAGGTTTGGGTAGCTGTGTTGGATGGTCTTAAAGGGTCAGAGACAGGAAGGATCACTTACCACTACCAACATCACCACCACCACTACTAATGGCCAACATCTATTTAGCACTCACTCTACTATGACAGTATGCTGATCCCTTTATGTGCATTTCTCATGTAATATTGAGTGCGTACTATTATTCTCATCATTTTGAAAGCTAGAGCTCAGAAGGGTGAGCTTCTTTGTCAAGGGCACAGAGCTGGACATGATGAAGTAGAATCAGACTTAGAACCATGTGACCATGGATCCCATACTCTATACTCTGCTGTCAACATTGACTCAGAAACACCAACTGAATGTCCCTAGTGTCCCAGGCTCTGAATAAGGCATTGCGAAGGTTACACAGATGAATCAGACTAGGTCCCTGTTCTCCCAGCTAATACTGTAGCAGTGGAGGCAGATACAGAATCAAAGAGCAGTTTGTTAAGGACCATCAGATGCTTAAATTATTTTAAATTTAAATAATAAGAGCAGGAGCTTTGCAACCAAAGAGGAGTACTGCTCTCTCGGGTCCTTGAACAACTCTTACATAAAATGGGGGCACTGGTACCCATCTCAGAGGGTAGCGGTGAGGACAACTGAGGTAAGTTACTCACAGAACCTACTACAGTGCCTGACATCATAACAAATACCAACAAAGGATGAATTGATGGTGGGGGAGGGGATAGAAGGGCAGGAAGAGAGGAAGATGATGGAGAAGAGAAGACAAAAAGGGACATGGCTCCTCAG
Source organism: Canis lupus dingo (assembly GCF_003254725.2). Classification (NCBI taxonomy): domain Eukaryota; kingdom Metazoa; phylum Chordata; class Mammalia; order Carnivora; family Canidae; genus Canis; species Canis lupus. Next base: position 37,223,575 of record NC_064263.1, read on the forward strand.
CAGCTCCTGGAAGGGACAAGTTACAGATTTAAAGGTAGCTATGCCACCCACTGTGGTAGAGTAGGATGGCTTTCTGGTTCCTCAATCCATGCAAAGCTTTGGAGTAAGCTAATAGCACTTGTGAGATCTCCCCAACATATTGTAGATCTTTCAGTTCTCCCATGTTGGTACATTTTACTTGTACACTCAAACATAGGTGTGGAATTGGAGGGCACATGCTTCTGGAAGGAAAAAGAATTACCTTAGGAATTAGGAAATACTTGTGTGTGTTTGTGTGTGTGTGCGTGTGCAGTGAGGGGTGTGGAGTACAAGGGTTTGGCTCTTGATGGGAAACTATTCACTTAAGAAGCATTGATGGTGCACCTGTTGGCTTGTGCCCAAGCCTGGAAGGGAAGACGGAGATCTAACCCAAGGAAGGGATGTTGTATCAAGCCCTGTGACATCAGGCTGAGGAGGAGTAAGCAAATGAAGGAGCATTAGGAGGGAAAAAGGGGTCATGAACTATTCAGGAAGTAAAATTTACAGAATTTTGGAGCTAACTGAAGGGAGGGAGTGAGGGGCATTGTTACCTGGGCTTCCACCATCAGCAATTGCCAGGAATGTGGCTCTGCTGAAGGGCCTGGGGCTGGGGGGAGGGTCCCAGGGCTACTGAGCACAGCCAGGTGTTTACTCCATCAGCTGGATGGGAGCAAAGTGAAATGCAAGCTGGCTTAGCCCCAAGACCAGATGCAGAGAAGCTGGTTGTACATTCCCACCACGTCTCTCCCCACCCCTCCCACCTTGGGCACCCCAGTTCATCCTGGATGAACCCTCTTGGTCCCACCTTTTTGGCCGAGACACAGAGCTGTCTTCCTCACTTAATCTCCAGTGCAAATCTATAACCTCACAGGGTTGGTTCAGTTCACTGACTGAGCCTGCTTTCTTCCCTATTTTGCAGGCCAGTGAGTGCCAGTGACAGCTCCTGACCTGGTCCCTCCTCTAGCCACAGATGCCTAATTAAAAAAAAATAGGGATCCCTGGGTGGCGCAGCGGTTTGGCGCCTGCCTTTGGCCCAGGGCGCGATTCTGGAGACCCGGGATCGAATCCCACATCGGGCTCCCAGTGCATGGAGCCTGCTTCTCCCTCTGCCTGTGTCTCTGCCTCTCTCTCTCTCTCTGTGACTATCATAAATACATTAAAAAAAAAATCCACCAACCTACATTCCCGTTAGTTCTTCCTGCTTCAAACCTTCCTATTCTGGTCAGTAATCTAATGTAGATGTCAGCCACCTGGGCATCCCCAGGGCCCAGGGCATCTGCTGGGCCATTTCCATCTTTCAAAGGGTACAAATGAGTCCCATCCTGCCCCATCGGTGGGGAGGAGGAGCACAGCATCCACTATCATCTCCACTTTCCACCTTCCCTGGATTCTTGATCCCCACTCTGTAACTTACCTCCTCGGTCCTGTCCTCGCTCCATTTCATGCATCACCTGGTAGCCTTCATGGCTCCCTGGGTTACTATGAATACTTACAGGAGCTACTAAGGCCTCTTAGAGAGTAGATGTTCTGGAGGTTTGGGGGTAGCAGGGAGATTTGATCTCCCACACTGGAGATCATAACCTATGATGAGGTTTTTTTTTTTTTTAATTTAATTTTATTTTATTTATGATAAGCACACAGTGAGAGAGAGAGAGAGGCAGAGACATAGGTAGAGGGAGAAGCAGGCTCCCTGCACCGGGAGCCCGACGTGGGATTCGATCCCGGGTCTCCAGGATCGCGCCCTGGGCCAAAGGCAGGCGCCAAACCGCTGCGCCACCCAGGGATCCCTGATGAGGTCTTCCTTGTTGACACCTAGAGAACTAAGGAGTTGCATGCCCTGGGAAGCGTCTTGCTGGCGGAGTTCATCTCTGCTCCCAGCCTGGAGAACTTTCTCATCCCGTCCTGTGCTGCCAGGTCCCCACCCAAACCACCAAATTCCCACTAATTTCATGCCCGGGACACTTGAGCCTCCACCCTCTGCTCACAAACCCTGGACTCCTTGCATATCTAAAGCTCATGAAGAAGCTCTGCTGAGCTTTGCCATCTTTCACCAATTTCATCCAAAGGCTCTCAAAGAAGCTCTGCAATAACACTTTCCCCTTTAACACACAAAAATTCATTCCTTTGTCAGAGGGACTTCTTTCCCCACCCCTCAGGGGTGCTAGGTTTTGTTCGTTTGTTTTTCCTCCTCCATCTGCTTTCCCAGCTTCCTCCTCCTTACCTTCTGGAGGATTTCTCTACATAGCTCAACCCCTGGGTTGACCATTAGGCTGTCTGGATTTGCTTTCATTGTCTTGCCTCCCTGCCCTTAACCACACAAGCCCAGAGCCCAGGCCAGAAACCACAGTAGGCCTGGGCCCTGTGTCACACTTGCTCTCTAGAGGGGGCTGGTAGTGGTTCTTTGGAAGGTTCCAGGCAGCGAGGCCGTTTGTTCCGTGAGGGGTCCCATGCCACCCGTGCAGCTGGGCTGGCGGCAGGGAACCTGGGATCATCCTCTAATATTAGAATGTCAATGTCAAGGGGAGGCTGGAGGACCAGGAAATCCATAGGGGGGGGGGCGGAGTCTAGGTGACTTTAGGCTTAGGGGGGTGCTGGCTGCCCAGAGGTGACCTTGATGAAACAAGCAAAGCAGGTTTGGGGTGGAAAGGTCTCTTTCAGGCACCTTTAAGGCTGAGAAGCCTGTGGAACAAGCAAGGGTGAAAGTCCTTAAGGTAGGCAGCTGGGAAAACAGGGCTGCGGCCCCTGGAGACAAAAAACGGGAACAAATGAGGGGGGGGGGGAAGGTAGTGGAGGGCAAGAAAGTAGTGCTATGGCCAGAAAAGCTGCCCACCGGATGGCTGTGCTGTGACGGAGCTCCCGGGGCGGCGAAGGCTGCAGATCTGGGATGTGCCTCCCCCCAACCCGAGGGTCCCCGGCGACCCCGCCCCGCAGTCCCCGCAGTGAAGGCTGCAGGTCCGGGATGTGCCCCCCCCCCCGGGGCCCCCGGCCTGGCCCTGAAGTTCCCGCAGCGAAAGCTGCAGATCTGGGATGTGCCCCCCACCCGAGGGCCTCCGGCGCCCCTGCCCTGCAGTCCCCGCAGCGAAGCCTGCAGATGTGGGATGTCCCCCCTCGCCCCCCAGGGCCCGGCCCGGTCCCACAGGCCCCGCAGCGAAGCCTGCAGATCTGGGATGTGCCCCCCCAGGGCCCCTGGCCCGGCCCCGCAGTCCCCGCAGTGAAGGCTGCAGATCCGGGATGTACCCCCCACCCGAGGGCTTCCGGGGCCCCTGCCCTGCAGTCCCCGCAGCGAAGCCTGCAGATGTGGGATGTCCCCCCTCGCCCCCCCAGGGCCCGGCCCGGTCCCACAGGCCCCGCAGCGAAGCCTGCAGATCTGGGATGTGCCCCCCCAGGGCCCCCGGCCCGGCCCCGCCCCGCAGCCCCCGCAGCCCCCGCTCCCCCGCTCCCCCGCTCCCCGGCGCGGGCGGCCAGACAACGCGCTGCCGGCGTTCAAGGGCAATCAGACTCAGCAAAGCGTGAAATCAGTTTTTTCCAACTAACTCACTCTGGGCAGAAGGCACACTTTCTATCTTCAGAGTCAGAGGAGTAACCTGTCATTCCCCGAAGCCATTTACCTGTTCCAGCGGAAGCGGACGTTCTTTTAAAGATCAGGGGCACCTGCGCCCACCCCGGGGCTGCGGGGGTGGGGGGGGGGGTGGGGGGGGGTCGGGGCGCGGGAGCCGCTGACTGCTGCCTGGCTTGGGTGGTGGCCGCGTTAGATAGGCAGGTGCTCCCCATCAGCAGCCTGGGCCGCCGGGAGCCGAGAACTGGGCTTCATTCATTTGTTCCCTCGGTCTACGTTAAGCACTTGCTATGCATCAGGCCCTGGGTCCCCCAGTTTTCCAGAAGAGACAGAAAAATACAGCAGGGTGACCGTCGGGGGTGTAGACTCTGGAGTCAGGCTGCTGGGGTTCAAGTCCTGGCTCCACTGCTTATAAGCTGTTGACTTTGAAAAACTTGCCTGCTTTCTTTGTACCTGGGCTTCCTAATTTGTAAAATGGGAATATTTGTAAATGATGTCTACTTCAGGAGAGCGCTGTCAAGACTGTTAGGATGCATGCAGAAGGTCTTAGAATCATTCCTGGAACAGCGCAAATGCTCCGTAAATTTTAGTGCATACTCTCTCTGAACTTGGGCCTCCTTAAAATTCCTGTGTTGAAAGCCTAAGGCCCAAGGTGGGAGGTGGGGCCTTGGGGAAGTAACTAGGTCCTAAGGGAGGAGCCGGCCCTTGAATGGAATTAGTGCCCTTGTAAAAGAGGCTCAAGAAGACTCCCTGGCTCCTTCTGCCCTGTGAGGTTATAACAGAAAGACAGCCATCCGTGAGGAAGCTGGTCCTCATCAGACGTGGAAACTGCCAGTGCCACCACCTTGGACTTCCCAGACTCCAGAACTGTGAGAAATCAGTGTTTGTTGCTGTGAGTCATCCGCTCTGTGGTATTTTGTTACAGCAGCCTAAATGGACTGAGACAGTGTAGAAAAGCAACATCATTTCATGAACGTGGTACGTGCAATGTTGAGGGGATGATGTACTGGATTCCATGGCAGCATTGAACGAGCGTCTGGAGGAGCACATGGGTATGGTGGGGGCTGCCCCGAGTCTTGAAGAATGCTCAAGAAAACGTATGTGTTCAGAGAACTGGAAATGGCTCAACAGCGCCAGAGCCAAGGTTCATGCCTGGAAAGAGGCAGGTAGTGAGGGAGGAAAGGTTGGCAGGAGCCCACGGCAGGGGGCCTTGAATGCCATGCCAAGACACATTTGTTTTTAGGCAATGTGTTGTAAAGATGATTCTGGAATTGTTTCTGGGAACTCAAATGCCATGCCGTTATTCATTTGCCTTGGAAATGTACTTTTTGTCAGGAAGGTAGAATTATAGTTTGTTTATTTTTAACAAAATTGATTTTTTTCCCTCCCATCTCGTTGCCAATAAACTGTTGTGCTATGGACACTGTTCAGAAGCCTGCGCCAGTGGAAGCTGGAGTGTAATCATTGTTTTTCCTCAGGACCGACTGAAGCATTGGTGTGTGAGGCAGGAGTTCAGGTGCAGATTAAATGGCATTTGTCCTTATTAGGGCCACTTGTTCTGAATATTTACAAAGCTGGGGAAAAACCAAGCGGCCGGTGGGCCCGTGGACCAGTGGCTAATCCCTGATGGTCTTAGGTTGGGGGAGAAACCCTCCTGGTAGAGAAAAGCTTGAGTCTGAATATGCTGCCCTTGCAGGAGGCTTCCCAGACATACAGGTGTCTTGAAGGGGGTACTTCTAAGTGTCCTTATGAGGAGCCTTTCCATTTTCACCTGGCATTTCCTCCTTGCTCAGGAGGCGTGTTCCAAGACAACGTAATTTGGAGAGTCACATGCAGTGCATTAGGAAATACTTATGCTTCTAATTGCAAAAAGCCTGGGCTCAATCCCAGCGCTGAACCCTTGTCTCTTCATTCATAAAATGGGCATCACTGTGCTGCTCATCCCTCAGAGGCGGCTGAGAGATTGAGGGAGTCACGTGCGAAGGCTCTGCGAGCTAGCCGTGGCACAGAGCAGGCAATTATTACCAATATTCCCTCTGCCCCCTCCCTCCCACACCTGTCACACCTTCCAAGGGCCCATGACCCACAGGGTCAGTCTCACCGAATTCGTGTTGGCACAAAACAGAAGCACAGCATCAGGGGCACAGGGTTCATTAGAAATGCAGGTAGCGGCTCAGATTTGGGTCTGAACCTGACCTTGGGCAGTGGGGAGAGGATGGTTGACTCCTCCAAGTTTTTGTGAAAATGAAGCAACGTGATTCCTCTAAAGTGTTTTTCTTGGATCTCAGCAAAGAGTGAACACCCAATAAATGGTGGGAACTGGCCCAGCAGGAAGGGCATTGGAGAGGGGAGCACCGTGGTGCTGAGAGCTAAGAAAGATGTGGAAGGGTTGAGCAGAGAGGGAAGCCTTGGTGTGTTGCCTTATGAGCTAGCAACTCCCTCTACCTCCATCCACCCCGGATAACAGGGGCTGATGTGTCCCGGATGCCGTATCATTCATCATCCAACCTGGGTCACTTTTGAGAATGGAAAGGGGAGCTCCTTTTTTTCAAAAATCGTTATTTTTTTTTTAAGATTTTATTTATTCATTCATGAGAGACACAGAGAGAGGGAGAGACCCAGGCAGAGGGAGAAGCAGGCTCCATGCAGGGAGCCCGATGTGGGACTTGATCCTGGGACTCCAGGACCACACCCTGGGCCAAAGGCAGGCGCTAAACCACTGAGCCACCCAGGGATCCCCCAGGAAAGGGGAGCTCTTACATATTATTGGGTTACCCCAGGACGGGCTGCTTTGTGTGGTCCCCACATGCAGTGATTTCTAAAATACATCATTGCTATCCTTAGGATTCATTAATGGGAATCACATAGTTAGAAAAGGCATTTTTTGTTTTTGCTTCTGAAAACAGGTGGGTTTTTTTAGATCCAAATGCCTGATACTTATAGACAGAAGGTGTGGATGGACAAGAAGGGAATGGTCAGGATGTGCGGTTGCCAGATGAAATGTAGGAAGTTCAATGAAGGGTGAATTTTAGATAAGCAACAAATAATTTTTAGTGTACATATACAGTGGACATACGACTGTGCAAATTATTTGTTGTTCTTGAAATTCAAACTTAGCTGGGCTGCCTATGTTGTTATTTGCTACATCTGGCGTTCCTACCAAGATGGACAATGCGATCCTATGATTTTATTACTAAATTAAACAAAAAAACTATTTGGCGAAAACTTTCTGTCTGCCAGGCTAAGTGCTGGATGTCAGGAGTGGCATCTCAAGTGAACAAGAGGCAGTTTCTGCCACCAATTCATAGGCCAGGGAGGGAGGAACTAGGAGGTCATATATGAAGGCTCTGAGAGCCAGTCACAGCACAGGTGTACAAAGGGATAAAGCTGACATTTACTGAGCGCCTATTAGGATCTGGACCCATTCGCCAATGTTTCATGCGCCATCTCAATAAATCCTCACCATCGGGGTTATTCCCATTTTGTAGATAAGAGAATTAAGTCCCAGAAAGAAGTCATGTGCCCAAGGTTGCAGAGGTTATAAGTGATGAGTCAAGGTTAAAATCCAGGTCAGCCTGAGTCCAGAGTCAGCTCTTTCCAATGAAAACACATTTTTCGTAAATGAGTATACAAATTGCAATTTCAATAGCACAAAAGAGAGAACTCTGTTTTGAGTAATCAGGGAACTATCATCAACTTCTTGTAGTTACAAATCAAATTCCTTTTAAAAGGAGGGGGTGGTTACTATAAGGAGAACCCATGGGCTGAGATTAAGTCTCTTGGCATGTCCCTTTTTCTCTCATGTCTGATTCGTTCTCCCCCTCACTCCTGGCTGCCTCCTTCTGCTCAGTCATGGATTCTGCTCATCAGAACTGTGGCTTTGGCATGGTCAGCACAGCTTCTCAGGGTCCAGATCGACCTCAGGCTTTTAACGTCCATTCTCATTAGCAGAAGCCTCAGTATTTCAAAATTCTTGGTTTAATTTTTTTTTTTTTAAGTATAGTTGGCACATTAATGTTGCATTAGTTTCAGGTGTTTGGTTTGTTTTTTTAAAAAATAGTTTTATTGAGATATAATTTACATGCCATAAAATTCACCCATTTTCTAATTAAAATTTTGCAAAAGTTTAGAGGCTAGCTTATAAACGAGTCACCCTTGGTAGAGTGTTCCTTCTGATGTCACGTATCCACCTATCACCCGAGAACTATGACTAGAGCTGGTGCTGAGGGTTGAGAAGTTTTACTTAGGACTGTGGACTTCCAGCACTGGGATTAACAGGTCTAAAAGTAAAAGGTTCTAAGAGGAGCTTGACATTGGGAATGGGTCTTAAATGAGCAGGTTAGTATTCACCAGAAGGGAAAAAAATGGGAAGGAAGAGATTCCAGGCAAAAGCTAACATGTACAAATGCCAAGGTGCACAAAACAGGAATGAGCAGAGGATAGTGAGAGATTTGGAGATCCCAGAGTACAAGGTCCTAGCTTGGCTACCTGGGTGAAGACATATTGGAAGTACAGTGATGGGTGGATCCACAGCTTAGAACCTACAGCAGTCTTCACCATGAATTTATTAGAAAGTTTACCCAACATCTAGCCGTTGGAAGACCTTGATACTGAAGTGTAAGGCAATACAGCAGGAAGATGAAGCCATTCCTCCAGAGACACTTGCTCAAATTAATCCTGAAGGTGGATCACACCAAATTCTACATGGTTGATTCAGCCCAAATCCACCCATCTGTGTGCTTTATGAGAAAGTAGAGAACAGCAGAAACATAGCATGCTTTATGTGAAATCTCTGCTTAGCCAGCATGTTTAGATATTAAATGTTGAGAAGAAAAATATGACCTGCCATAAATTCTCATTAAACACATTATTGCCTTAATAGTGTGAGTAAAGATAAACCCCTAAAGAATTTTCAGATTTGTCATCAATATTTGGTTTTTGCTTTTGATTTATTAATTTGTTCTTTTTCCAAGTGTGCTCATGGTAAACACTGTAAAAAAAAAGGATAATTTTTTAAAAAGGAAAAAAAAAAAAAGAAAAATTACCATACATCCCAACACCCAAAGATCAACCACCATAAACACTTTTGAATATACGTCTCAAACTTTTTCTTTTTTAAAATTAAGTTTTATATCTATTAACACACACAGAAAGTTGTACATTAAATGGTCCAGAAAAGTTTATGATAAATAGCAACTAGGCTCTATCTCAACCTCCTCATATTGTCCCCCTTCCCAGAGAGAATATATTTTGGTGGATTCCACTTCCCATAGTGGTTGCCCTCAAAGCTTATAATCAAGTGTTCTTTCGTACACTTGCCACTGGTCACATGGAGCTCTTTAAATGAAAACTAATTAAAATTGAGTGCAAATGAAGATTCATCTTCTCAGTCTCACTGGCTACATTCAAGTGCTTAATAGCCACATGTATCTAGAAGCTACCACAGTGGATAGAACAGAGATAGAACATTTCTATCATACAGAAACTTGTATTAACCAGTGCTGCTCTAGACAAAAGTATGCTTTTACATTTATCTCTTGGTTTATCAATTTTAGACAGTATCAATTGTCTTAATTCTGTTTCTATTCAGATACATTTTTATAAGCTCCTGGAAAAATTAAAATATACAGACATACAAGAAAAGCGTATCTGTTACAAACATAAATCTTAACAACTTATCATGAACTGAATAATTCATATAAAGGCCCTGCAGAGCAATAAGCAGAATATTATGAGGGGCTCAAATTCCCTCTATTGCTTGCCTCCAACTACCAATCCCTCTCTCAGTGCCTCAACTTACATCGCCATGAGTTGGTTTTGCCTGTTGGCAATCTTTATAGTATCTGGCTTCTTTCATGCAAATTATGAATGTGGGGCTCATCCAAATCATGTGAAGGAGAATTCATTCATGGGAACAGTATTGCTGTATAGTCTGTATCATATAAATATACTACAGTTTGTTGATCTGTTCTATTTGGAGCCCTTTGAGCTGTCCCAGTTTGAGGCTGTTTTGAATAATGTAGCTGGGAGCATTTTTGTACATGTCTTTTGATATGCATGTGTGCATTTCTGATGGGTATAAACTGAGGAGCGGAATTGCTGGCTCACAGATGTAGATGTGCTCAACATTAGTAGATCTCTGTAAAGGGGTTGTGCCAATGTACATATACCCAACAGTGTTTGGGAATATCAGTGGTTGCTCCACATCCTCATTAGCTCTTGATATTCTAAGAATTATATCCTTATGTTTTAGATTTGCACTTCCCTGATAACTAATGAAGTTTAACATCTTCCTGATATCTATTGACTATTTGGATATTCTCTATTTCTTAGGTGTCTGAGACTCTTACTTAGTTTAGTACTGAATTTTCTCTTTTTTAAAAAACTGATTTGTAGTCATTTTTAATGTTCTTGGATATGCACCCCCTTTCACTAACATGTTTGCTAATACCTTCTTTTGGACTATAAGTTGCCAACATCATTTGATAAAGGAGTTCAGATTTTTAATATAGCCCGACGTACCAATCTTTTCCTTCACAGTGAATAGTACATTTTGTGTCTTACCTAAGAAATCTTTCTCTACCGTAAGGTCATGAATATATGTATCTCCTATATTACTTTCTAGAAGTTATATTGTTTGAATTTTCACATTTATGTCTATAATTGAGCTGGAATTGATTGATTGATTGATTGATTTTATTTATTCATGAGAGACCCAGAGAGAAAGGCAGAGACATAGGCAGAAGGAGAAGCAGGCTCCATGCAGGGAGGCAGATGTGGGACTCGATCCTGGGACTCCAGGATCACACCCTGAGCCAAAGGCAGATGCTCGACTGCTGAGCTACCCAGGCATCCCTGGAGTTTATTTTTATGTAGGATGTGAGGTAGGAATCAAATCTCATTTTTTAAAATATAAGAGCCAATTGGATTGTATCCTTTATTTTAAGACGAATCCTTTCTCATTCTGTTTAAGTACCACCTTTGCCACAGCTTTCTCCCCTTCTCTGTATCTCTCTCTCTCTCTCTCTCTCATACATGTTTGCACATGTATGCACACACACACACACACACACACACACACACACACACACAGCACAGCTCTCTTTCTTAATTCTCTATCCCAGGGAGGAGCAAACTAAGGCCAGCCACCTGCTTTTACAAATGAAGTTGTCTTGGCACAGCCATGCCCATTCATTTGAATATTATCTATGGCTCTGTTCAAAGTTAAGTTGTCATGACAGACCAGGTGACTTAGAAAGCTTGAACTATTTACTATCTTGCTCTTTTCAGATTTTTGGTAAGGTACACCATCCAATTTTATTCTCCTCTGAAATTGTCTTGACTATTCTTGGGCCTTTGTTTTTTTTTTTTAAGATTTTATTTATTTATTCATGAGAGATACACAGAGAGAGAAAGAGAGAGGCAGAGACACAGGCAGAGGGAGAAGCAGGCTCCATGCAGGGAGCCCGACCTGGGACTCCATTTCAGGTCTCCAGGATCACACCCTGGGCCGAAGGCGGCACTAAACCACTGAGCCACCCGGGCTGCCCATGTCTTTGTATTTCCACATAAATTCTATTCAGATATATTTTGATTATAAACATGTTTTCAAACAAATTACATAGAAAGTTTTGTAACTTGTTAAGTTACTTAATATCTAGTGGAAATCATTCCATGATATTAAATATTATTCTACAATGTAATTTTTAATAGCTTCATATTATTCAATTATACAGATAAACTATCATTTATTTAACCAACTACATTGTTTGGCTATATGTCTTTCTTATTTTCCTATCATTAAATCATAAATTGCTTCTTCAGCTTGTTCATACTCTTTCACTAAGTAATTTCATTTATGGGAATTAAACCAAAGTAAATTATGTTAAATGAAAAAATATGCAAGAAGATGTTTATCACAGCACTATTTATAATCATGAAAAATTATAAATGACCACTTCACTGACACTGGTAATGGCTAATTACAGCACTTACATTTATTAGAATATTATGCAAATGTTTAAAACAGTGGTCAGGGAGACTGGAAAATTATTATGGAATATTTTATGCAATAAAGGATGTGTACTCCTTAATTATAAGCATTAAAATATGGCTTTTAGGAAAAAATCTAGAAATGCATACACCAAATAAAGTTAGTTAATACTAGGGAGTGGAATTTGTAAGGGGAGGGGAAGCACTCTATTTACTTTGTCTTGCTTGAACTTTTTCTAGAACTTATCTTATAGTGAAAACATTTGAAAATCATTTTCTAAAATAGACTGCATGATGCATGAAATGATAAAATGGCAATACCCTATAGAAAGATAAGCCTGCTGTACAAAAGCAGTACTAAAGACTTAGTTTTAAGTTTTTAGCAAGTGCATAAACAGAGCCTACAATTTAAAGGGAGATTGTAACATCCTCCTAGCAGGCACAAGAGCAGGGAACCTGCATTTGATGAACTTCAGGTAGACCAAAATTATTCCCTTAGTCACACTGAATACCTAAATACGAGTTCCTCAGTGAACACAGACTGGAGGCTGTGTAGAATCAGACCTCTGACCTCAGAGGGCTCATATGTGATTGCCAGCATCACTGTAAAAAATACTGATGCCTGGACCTCACTCCAATCCAGCTCCATCAGAATGTCCAGGGAGCAGCTTGGGCATCTGATCATTTCAAAACTCCCCAGGGGATTATAATACTCAGCCCAGTTTGAGAACCACTGCTCTGGGAGCAACACTTCCCACACACCCCTGGGTGGTGAAATCTCATAATTGCATCCAATTTGGATTGCGCTGCCCTGCAGAGCAATGGCAGGTAAGAGTTTCATTCATCAACAATAAGCCACGGAGTCCTACAAAAAGGACTCCATTAGCCCTGGTAAGTTGCCAGCTTTTCTCTCCTCTCTTTGCCAGAAAATTAATGAGACCATTTATTGGAAGGTAGAAAACTAACCATTGTATTTTGTAGTGTTGTGGGTCAAATGGTACACATTCTGCTACACTTATGCTTCCATCAGGAAGGAATAAAGGAGAAGGACCATGGTTATGTGCCAGGCATTCTTTCTTTCCATAAGCTAGGTCTCTTAATCTTCAAAAAACACCCTTGAGAATATGTATTACTATTATTTCCCTTTTACAGATAAGGAAACTGAGACATAAAATGGTTAGGAAATTTGACCAAAATTAAATAGGTAGTATAAGTGGCAGAGTGGGGATCTGAGCCAGTTTTATGTAACTCCAAAATCTATCTCCTGTCTTTATCTTTATTATAACACCCTCTTTATTGTTGCACCTGAAATCGTGTCTGGCAAATAAGGGCTCTATAAATATTAGCAGTTCCCCCTGGGATTTTACTGTGAGGATGGGGGTGGGTACCAAATTCTGAGCCTTAATTGCAGTTATTCAGCTTTGTTGGAGAAAAATATAGAAGCCTAGAAGTTGTTCCTGAGTGAAGAGAATTTCTCAATCTATGGTTGAAATCTTATTCTGAGAATGTAGTGTCCCATTATATCCATCTGTACAAAATAAAAGATTAAGACTCAATTTTGCAAAAACAGAGTGCATGTGGTAGGTTAAGTGCTTTAAAAAATGCAGAGCAGATTCTAGAACTTTTTGAACTATTTCCTTAATTAAGAAAATCCTTTACCATCGAAGGACAGAAGGTCCATGAGTTTCAGGTGATCTCAGTGATTTCCACTGCTGGTGGCTCAGGGAGCAAGAGGACCACTTCCTGGCAGCCATGTGGATTTGTCTGGGGTTCTGGAAAGGAAGGGAACAGTGGTTGAAAGCAAGCCTGCAATATGGTGGGGAATGACAGCTCTATGTTAAGAACCAATTCAGGACTGATCCTACATTAAAGGGAAGCATAGCTTCCTCCAGAGTAGGGCAAGTGAGGGTCTCTGTTGAATGAGTTCCTCTCTCATCACTCCTAAATTCTCTCTCCTTTAGAGGGGTTCCCTCTTGGCTCCAGCTGTCACCACTCTCTAGGCTCCTAGCGATGCCACTCACCATCTTTGAAAACTATTTTTGCAGAAATGGAAATATCTTTTAAGACAGTCTAACTTCCTAAAGAAACTTTACTAAATAATGAGAACAGAAAAAGGAAAAATGATAGAAAGTACAAGTAGCATGAAGTTCAAATGTCAAAATGATATTTTACATTTATTTCTTTAATTCTATTGCAACTGGCTTGTTTCCAAAGGTTTGTTTCATTTCCCACGTCCTGCATGTCTCCTGTCCTTTGCACATGACAGACTCTCTCCACCATACCCAAACCTGTCCCCTGTGTGTCCATGACCCTTCAAGAAAAATGACCTCCTCCCCTGCAGTGCTCCCTTTAGTGGAGGGGCATGGCTTCACTCTCTCCCCAGCTGATGAGCAGGCCTCTGGTGATTAATACACACAAACACATGAAAGAAATTTATTCCTTAGATGACAATCCTGTTTCCTACTCACAAAGGTAGGCTTAGCCCATTTAGCTTGCTATGGAATAATATCTCAAACACTAAACAACAATCCGTTCATTAGACACGGTGTCACAGAAATACCATTTTCTAAATAGAAGCATCATGAGCATAGCAAAGTTTTTTTCCTGACTCAGTAGTTGGTGGTATGACTATGTCATACTCTAATTTCCTATAAAGTACTTCCTAATAATAAGGTCCCATCGGTGGGCCTTATTACAACATCAGAGTGTCAACATTGAGCTAGGTAGCTGGGGGGTTGTCCTTTATTTGTGATTTATAGCTTACTCAGAAGATATAAGTTTTCTGGGGTTTTGATCAAGAATTCCTAACTCTCAGGAATGCAATCTCTACAAGCAACTATCACAGGGAGCTCCAGAGACAGTATGAGTTCTATGTTTGCTCACACTATGAGTGTATTCTCATGTACTCCATAAGCTCAGAACAAAGGACCAGTCGTCAAGAGTAATGGGAAAGCACACATGCTTATATCTTACAGAGTCACCTTAGATGAATGTCTGTGAGAACAGAAGCAGCCATGGCTTCTGTGAAACAATAGGATCAAGTGACAGTGGAAGATAGTCTGTGATTAAAATATAGCCAGGGTGGTGTGCCTGGGTGGCTCAGTCGGTTAAGCGTCTGCCTTCAGCTCAGGTCATGATCTCAGGGTCCTGGAATCCAGCCCCTAACTGGGTTCCCTGCTTAGTGGGGAGCCTGCTTCTCCCTCTTCCTCTGCCTCTCCCTCTGCCCCTCCCCCTGCTCATACTCTCTCTCTCTCAAATAAGTAAATTTTTAAAATCTTAAAAAATATATAGCTGGGGCCCATGTTAAAACAAGGACTGAGATAAGAATGAATCACAAAGAAATGAAAAGTACAGTAGCGGAATATCTACTGTGGAGGACATACAGGCAGGAGCAGCATTGAAGAAAGTCAAGTCTGCGAGGTGGAAGATGAAGAGCAGAAGGTTTCCCAGAATTTAGAGAAGAACAGAGAACAGAAACAAAATTAGAGAAAGAAAATCTAAAAATTACAGATATTTCTTATAAAAAGCAATTAGAGGGGATCCCTGGGTGGCTCAGCAGTTTGGCTCCTGCCTTTGGCCCAGGGCGCCATCCTGGAGTCCCGAGATTGAGTCCTTTGTCGGGCTACCGGCATGGAGCCTGCTTCTCCCTCTGCCTGTGTCTCTGCCTCTCTCTCTCTCTCTCTCTGTGTCTATCATAAATAAATAAATAAATAAATCTTAAAAAAAAAAAAAAGCAATTAGATTGGAAACAATAATCAAAGGCACAGTGAAGAAAAACTTTCCTGAGTTAAAGAACAGATAGACCAGTATACTTTTAAACTGATTTTTCTTCTACACAGAAATATTTTCCTAAGTATCTCTAACAGATAAGGAATTTTTAAAATGGCACCCACAATGCCCTTACCTCACCTAATTAGACCTTCTTTAGTATGTTCTAAGGCCCAATCTGAAACAAATAGACCTTTCTATTTTTAAAATAGCCTTTTTATTTTGAATAATTTTAGCTTTATAGAAAAGTTGCAAACACAGCATTCCTATGTGCCCTTTACCTAGCTTCTTCTAATGTCAACACCTTCTGTAAACATGGTATATCTGTCAAAACTAAGAAATTAGCATTGGTACAATGACCATTAACTAAACTGCAGACTTTATGCGAATTTCAGCAGGTTTTTCATGAATGTCCTTTTACTGTTCTAGGATCCAATCTGGGGCACCATATTGCATTACCTTTATATTAAAAAAAAAAAAAAAAAAAAAAGGAACTGCAGTGGGAGTCCATAACACTGAGCTAGACATGTGAGCTGCCCAAAAGTCACTCCTTGGACCTCACCCTGTCTCATTCCCAACTTCCCTGGCCTCTGAGTTTTTAATTCCTCCTGGTTTTTCTCCTTGCCCCTAAGATCTGATACACACTATGACCTTGAACTTGTAGCAATAATGATCTTTGTTCTCCATATGCACTGCACTGCCCCCGGGGCCTTGGTAACATCCCTCTCAGTTACCCTGCTCTGTTCCCAGCTCCGCTCACCCCACGCTGTCTCCTTGGGGCACCACGACTCCAGCCTCCCCTGATACGTGGTTAGAAACAAATCATCACAAATTGCTCTACTGCTGTGTATTCTGGTTGAAAGACAACACAGGTCTAGAGAAGTCAAAGGAAAAGTGAAAAATCAAAACCACTTCTGTTTACACACAACTCAATATGCCTCCCTCTTCCCTTGATAGAGGTTACACCTTTTGAAAATGTTATAATTTCAGTTTCACAAAAGAGAAAAGACTTTTCATGGCTGGGTCTGTGGGCTTCCTCTGTTAGGTGTGGCCCTGCGGGTTCACCAAAGCCTGGGATCAGCCCCTCAGACTTGCAGGATTAAGAGACCATACTTATCAGCTTTCCAGAGGTGATCACACTTCAGAATGCTTACCCATGTGAACAAAATCTCTAAGAAGTGGAAATAAAATCAGAACACCAACTCATTAATTTATAATGAGCAATACACCTGACAAGCGAATCCATCATCATGTGGGCCTGACCAGCCAGATCATCAGACAGGTGCTCGGTGAGTGTGGAAGCACAACAAGGGAGTTATAAAATCTAAAAATTTAATGGCAACTGGCCCTGAAAACCTGAGGCTCCCATTTCCCCAGTAACGACGGGCCTGTCTGGTGGTTTGGCATTTCCCTGGCCTGGCGGGGCACTCTCTCCCCTGGGCACACTTCGGACAGCACTTCTTTCTGCACTTCCACATCTGATCAGTCCTTTGGCTCATGTACAGGTTCAATGCCTGTCTGGGCCTGGGGATCCTACTAGCTCTTTAAGGTGATGATGGTTCTGATCAGTTGTATGGGAATCTGTATTTTTTTTAAATATATTTATTTATTCATGAGATACAGAGAGAGAGAGAGAGAGAGGCAGAGACACAGGCAGAGGGAGAAGCAGGCTCCACGCAGGGAGCCCGACATGGGACTCGATCCCAGGTCTCTAGGATCATGCCCTGGGTAAAAGGCAGGCGCTAAACCACTGAGCCACCCAGGCTGCCCGGGAATCTGTATTTTAACCCCCAAAGACTCACTCACCTCCAAGGCCCTAGTGTATATGTGTGTTTGTGTCCACATCTATGTGTGTGTGTGGTACTGTCGTGTATGCTGTCTATGTGGTTTTCCCTGACCCCAGTGAAGTGAGGAGAAGCAGAAAATCTGGGAAAGCAGACTGCGAGGGAGAGATCTGCGTGCAGGAAGCACACCAGAGCTTACTCTTGGCAGTAAGACCAATGGGGGAGGAAAGAAGCAGAGCTGGGCAGATCCAGAAGGTGAAGTATAATGCAATCACAACAAAAAATATCAGCCAATTCTTGGAAAGCTCTGCATTCTAGATGGTGCTTCCAAGTTGTCTTGAATTGGAGCAAGACGCCGGGTGTTTGGACTCCCACATGGACAGGTCACTAGATGGCATGACACTCCCCTCAGCTGGGGAAATGAGCGTTTCAGTCCCTGATGTTCCAGATCTGGGCAGCACATCAGAGAATCACCACAGGGAGGAATATACTTCCCGGTAAAGCGCTTACACCCTGGATTCAGACTTTCTTGAGTCTGAAGTCTGATCCAGCCATCTCTTGCTTGGATGATTTTTTTGATGGGTTCCATAATTTCCTCATCTACAACATAGATAAGTCAATCGGAGAAGGACAAACATTATATGGTCTCATTTCATTTGGGGAATATAAAAAATGGTGAAAGGGAATAAAGGGGAAAGGAGAAAAAATGAGTGGGAAATATCAGAAAGGGAGACAGAACAGGAGAGACTCCACTCTGGGAAACAAAATAGGGGTGGTGGAAAGGGAGGTGGGGGGGGGGTGGTGACTGGGTGATGGGCACTGAGAGGGGCACTTGATGGGATGAGCACTGGGTGTTATTCTATATGTTGGCAAATTGAATAGCAATAAAAAATAAATGTATTAAAAAATAATATGACTTACCTCATAAGTTTGTTTCTTGTTTTGTTTTGTTCTTGCAAGGATTCATCAAATAATCCATGGAAAGAGTTTAGGAGCAGACATAAGGTAAGTGCTCAGTAAATGTTAGCTGTTCACATTATGCTAATTCCTATATTTTTTGGCCCAAACTTCAAATTCATTACTTATATGCTTTAATTGTAAAAAAATGTTCTCAGTTTCTTCTAGGCCTCTGAGCAGTAAAGGGGTTGATTCTAGGTCCAAGATCTGGTCTGCAGTAAAAATGACCTACAGCTCAGGTACTCAGCCCAGGTAACCCTACTAACTACCGCTTTTGAGGCTCATCAGATGGGGGTTGATGACTTACCACCTGCCTCACAACCAGGCAATGCTGGACTGTGGGGTGGGGCAGAAACAGGCAGGTTAACAGGTACTATTTGACAAGTGATAATAATATACTTACAAACCTTGCTTCCAAAGTACGTCTTCTGAGCAAGGCCAAGGATATGATATTATCTATCATAAGGAGATTTTCCATTCCCCGTGTAGAACCCTGCCAGGCAGTTAAATGACATCGAGAACACGCTGACAGCTTGCTGTGTTCTTGACCCCATTATGCAGCCAGTGTACCAAATATGCCTCCTCTGAAAATAAACAGTTATTCATCAAATTGTCTCTCACTAGCCTGGTGTAATTATCTTCCCAAAGTTATGAATGAAATGATAGGTTCCCAACAAAAAAATCATGATGTAAAGATGGGTTTCAGCAGCATCAGTTTGTTTCTGGGCCTGATTTTCCCTGGGCTGCCTTTGCCACTGAACACACGGGTCTCAAACTGGCCAACTTCATGATGTGCATCAGAGAAGGAGGGTCCCTTTTGGGGGACAATCAGAGCTCTCTGGTACCTCACAGGGTTTCATGGTCACATGGTGGGTGTCTATGGTTTGGGAAGGAACTATGACAGACCCTGATTTTCTGACTAAATACTAAATAATAACACCCCCAATCCCAGTACTATTTTTTTTAAGGATGTATTTATTTATTTTAGGGAGACAGCATGAGTGAGGGTGGGGCAGTCACAGAGACAGAGGGAGAAGCACTCTCCAGAGTGCAGAGCCCAACTTGGGGCTCAATCCCACAACCCTGAGACCATGACCTAAGGTGAAATCAAGAGCTGGATAGTTAACTGACTGAGCCACCCAGGCACCCCTCCCAGTACTATTTCTGACAAATACCATCACCAGCCTTCCAGTAGCCAAGCTAGAAAGTGCAAATCATCTGGAACTGTTTCCTGAGCTGTTATCCCCATACCTAACCAATTTCAAATGGCTATAGGCACTATTGCTATTTTGTGTCTTGATGTCGATCCCCTCCTGTCTTCCACTCTTGATGCCTACTTGTAACATACATTCAAATGGGCATGGAATGATTTTTAAAATTGCAACGGAGAAGGGAGGGAGCTCCATGGTGATTATATGGTACTAGAATTAACCAGAGATTTACATTTGTGTAGAGCAATGGCAAACAAAAAGTAATTATGGAGGAAAACAAAATGGTGGCTACGAGCAGACACACGCCCTTCAAAAAGCACCATAAGGTAACAGAGGTGCTTCCTTGTTTGGAATTCCTAATGTTCTAGGGATGTAATGAATTAATGATACCAGCACCTGCGAGAACCAAGTGGCAACTCTGCAGAGGGCAGTGGAGAGTCTCCCAGGATCTGAAAAGTGCTTTTCTCTTTCCTTTTCTTTTCTCAAACATTGGATTTATGAATATACTCACCCTACCCTGCCCCAATTAGGGTAGACTTGTTAGTCTGGATTAGAAGATTTAATATCTAGGATATATTTTCTATATTAATTAACTTTCCCTCCATGACCTTGTGTTGAAAGTACTTGCAAAGAGCAGGGAAGACACAACTCTATTTCATACAAGTATTCCCAAATCTGTTGGTTTTGGAAGTGCCACTCTGGACAAGTTTTCCATGAGGACGTTGCCTCAAAGACTTGGGGCAGGGGGAGCCTCACCTGTGCCTTCTGCCATCCTGTCGCCTGTCCTCATCTTCACTCTGCCCACCCCCTTATCCATCCTCTGCAGAGTCATCTATTTAAAGGACACACCTGGGCAAGCCAGTCACTGGGAGATTTCCCCCACTGCCTACAAATCAAACTCCTAAATAAGGTGTTTAAGTTTCTTCCTTTGAGCCAGCTCCCACAAGCTTGCCAGCCCGATCTCTGACTCTGCCTTTTCTGGCTTCCCAGGCACTGAACCTCCGTGAGCCAGACTGTTCAAATGACTTCTCCACACCAAACAAACCATATGCTCTTTTGTATTTGTGCTATTACTTAGCTCCCTTTATTCGAAATGTTCTTGTCTCTAGTCTCTGCCTGTTAAAATCTGAGTTAGCTTTCAAGGTCAAATCCTACCTTCTCCATGAGAATTTCCCACATTCTCTCAGTCGGTATCCCACAGCACATCACCACTGTTTATTAGATAATAGTTCATTCCAACCACTTTTATGTTCGTTTGATCATACGTTTGCTCATCCCATAAATACTTCCAAATGACCTTCTATGTATCAGGCTTTGCATTAGGCACAGGAGATAAAACAGAGCAAGACTGAAACCTAGACATTCTTCCCAACAGCATCGCATGATGAGGACCATCGCTCCTAGACCCTAATTAGCAGACATTGTGGGATGAGCTGAGGTGTTCCCGGGCGTGTGACTCAGAGAAGAATAGTAGGGGTCAGACTGGTTATCTCGCCTTGGTTTTACTGAAAGAGGTGTGAGACTTGGTGGGAAAACCGAATTGCTTGGGACAATAAAGGGAATATTTGGTGCCTTGACAAAAAGAGGGCAGAAGAAAGAAAATCCTCAGAAAGCAGTTCTTTCTCTGGGCACCTTAGTGACTCAGTCTGTTAAGCATCTGCCTCCGGCTCAGGTCATAATCCCTGGGATTGAACTCAGTGTGGGGCTCCCTACTCAGGGGGTCGTCTGCTTCTCTCTCTCCCCTGCTCCTGTGTGTGCTCTCTCAAATAAATAAATAAAATCTTTTTAAAACGTTCTTTCTCTAAAGTGAGGAGGCTATACAGAAAAAATAAAATACCCAAGAGAAAATTGGCTTAAAGTTGCTGTAGGTGTAGAATGAAATTAGATCATCTATGGAAAGTATTCAACACTAAAAAATCCTAGGAATCAATAAAATTTAGTTGTTATTATTGCTATTGTTACTCCACGCCTTCCTCTGAACCTCTTCCTCTGAAATCTTCCTTCCCATCAAGATCATTTGTCAATCCTCTGGAGCTGGACGTTTTGGGGGAAGGGAGGATTTCAGGAGAATGAGGCAAACTACTAAGTCTGCCCAAGGACAACCAGTCACGTACGTATACATACCATTTACTGAATGCCTACCTCTACCAGGAACTGGGTTAAGAGCTTGACGTCCGTTATTTCGTCTCATCCTCCAAACACCCTATGACGTAGGTACTATTATCATGTCCCATTTTAAAGACGAGGAAACCAAGGCACCAAGAATGTGAATGATTTGCTCCAAGTCATACAGTTAATAAGTGCATGGAGCTGGTATTTAAATCCCAAATCTCCCAAGCTCACCCACTCTACGACTTTGCCCTACCGTCCCTCCACTAACCATGAGCCCCTTGAGGGCAGGAAAAGATAGTGTTGGGAGGAGGCGTGGCCTCAGACATTATCCTCATTTTATAAATGCAAGAGTTAAGACTCTGAAAGTCAAGCAACATGACCTGTGCGGTTTGAAATTAGTTTAGCACTACAACCTTTATCTTCTGACTCCTACTCAAGTGCTCTTTCCATTACAGGAGGCTGACATTTCTGTGCGAACAATTCGCATGTCATGCACTATTGCTGTTTCCCCTCCTGGGCTGATAGGATCACCAAGCCCCGGCCAGGATTAGAGTCTTCTTCGATTTATGGCCTATTCTTTTCCGGTCTGGGTTATTCAAAGGTCAGTTGGACTAATGGATGAAGGCTGCTTTGCAGCCTATGTTCAATTTAAAATGCGTGATGTCTGTCAGACTTATTATTTTTAAAAGAGAGCTCTCATTGGAGCAGGGATGCTATTTTAGAGATGATTCTGTGATTGGCTTTAGAGAGTAGATCAGATATGATTCAGAAAGATAGTGTTGAAATTCATGACATGTGAAAAAATGGGACCTAAATTCTCAAATGAACTCCTGATAAGAACAAAAAGATTCTCTGAAATATTTCACAGTCTTTTGAGGCTATTAAGAAAGTGCCCAGCCAGGGCTGAAAAGTGCATTAATGGTTATTTCTTTATGGCAATTGAATTATAGCATCAATCTCCACCTCGCTTGAATCACATTGAAGGAGGTGCTTTTAAAAATTAGATACAAGTGTTCTGGTTTAAAAGGTGGCTGGCTAGTAACCCTTGACCCAACCTCCCAATAAAAGTCTATGAAGAAAGAGAAAATGTCAAAAATGCATTTAAAAACCTGCAGAGTAGTGCTAACAAACTGCTAGAATCTGGTTCTAATTAGCACCAACTTGAACGCCAGTGGCATCGGCTGGAGAATGTAGCTTCTGTCCTACCCTTGCTCTGATGTTAAAAACAGAGTGAGTCGGCTAGATGGAAAACAATAATAGTAATAATAGTATCGATGCTGTTAAAAGGTGAACAGGCATGTTAAATTTATTAAAAGTATATTTAAGCTGAAATCTGTTTGAATCAGGAAGTGCCAAACTGGAACTGGTTAGGAGCACTCCATGGTCAGGAGCTCTGGGCAGGATTTCTGCAGAGAAGATGCAGCAGGGAAACAAATTATTTGATTGGCTGTAGCTTAAGCAGTTGCATTATTTGGGAAAGCCTTATTGGCTGTTTGTGATCAGCTGTTCTTCTTACCTTGAGGCATTTACAACAATTGGCTCTAGCGTAGGTTTTTTTTTTTTTAAGATTTATTATTTATTTATTCATTCGTTCATGATAGACAGAGAGAGAGAGAGAGAGGCAGAGGGAGAAGCAGGCTCCATGCGGGGAGCCAGATGTGGGACTCGATCCCAGGTCTCCAGGATCACGCCCTGAGCCGAAGGCAGACGCTTAACCGCTGAGCCACCCAGGCGTAGGTTTTGGATTGCTTACTAGGCTACCCACCGCCTTAGAGCCACCTCAATCCAATGGCCTCCTTGTTTGATTCCTTTAACAGCACTTACTGAGCGCTATGTGTGAAGTACTGCTCTAAGCATTTTGCATGAGTTACATCATCCAACCCTCTCAAAAACCCTATGAAGTAAGGACTGTGAATTCTCCCATTTTATAAATGAGGAAACTAACGCACCACAAGGCTAAGTGTCTTGTTTGGAGCCACAAAGTAATTGAGCCAAGATTAAAACCCATGTGCTGTATCTAGTCCCTCTTTCATCATGTGTCCAGTTCAGAAAGACAAGGTCTTTCTATCAGAAGTCCAGGCAGCCATAACTCCACAATGTCCAGTGATAACAAAGAGTATTATTGTGAAATGTAAGTGCCAAATTGCAAAGCATCAAACCAGATAAAGAAAAAAAAGATTTTTTTTTTTCACAAACAAAACACAAGAAGAAACTGATAGTTTTACAATCATCTGGGTGATTTCTGTAGATAAATTAGGAGCAAAAAATAAAACACCACAAAACTGGGTTTATAGAGAATCTGAACAATATACCCATATTATGTAATATTTTTTCATATTATATAATATTATAAGCTAAATTATCCTTTTATTAAAATGCTTGTGAAAAAAAAAATAAAATAAAATAAAATGCTTGTGAAGTATTTACTAAAACAGACCTTATACTAGACCACAAAGGAAAGTTCAATACATATCAAAGAGTAGAATATGTTCTCTGCTTAAAGTAAATCTAGAAATTGAAAAAGTTCAAGGGTAAGGCCCTCAATATCATGGAAATGAAAGATGCTCTCCAAAAAGACCTGTCATTAAGAGAGGAAATCAGTGGCACAACTGAAGATTATTTAGAAAATTACAGTAAGAAAACAGCATATCAAAACTCATGGGATGTTGTCAAAGCTATCCTCATAGGAAAATTCATAGCATAAAGTGAATCCTTATTTAATGACAAAATACAACAGACCCTTTCTCCTTCAACTCAATAACTTAGAAAATAAACAGCAAGGTAAATAAACATGAGGCAGAACCAACACTGTGCAATTGATAGATGTAGGGACTGTAGAATTGATATTCTTCATGTTCCAGTCCTAGCCTCATTTTCCATCATCATCTTCTATAGAAGCCAGAAAATAAAATCACTAACTTCCTGAGGCCCCTTGTAGTTAGAAGTGGCCATATGAAAAAGGTCTTATCACTGAGATTCCAGTGGAGGATGATTGATGGGGCTACTAGGACCCCATCTTGGTTTAATAGTCAAAAGGAGTACAGACAGAGATGATTTAGTGCTTTCCTCCTTCCCCAACCACATTTGCTATCTTAAAAGTACTTATAATATCTGAGTTCATAATAACCATCTCGTGACCATGAGGAGAAAAGCTAAAGGGTTGGGGATGGTGAATCTGAAGAATAGAATGAGATGAAATCCTGGATGTCACTGGTGAGTAGCTGAGCAAAGCCAGCCACACCCACCTCTGAATTCATGATTATGTTAGAAAAGTAAACGCTTATTTGAAGCCACTGTTAGTTTTATTTTGTGATGCAAGCAGCCAAATACACTTCTAATTTATATGGTATACAAATCAAAGAGCTGATTCTGAAAATAAAAACAAAACTTCTGGCAAATCTAATTTTTAAAAAGAGTGACAAGAAAATAAATAAAATTAAGACTTATACCAATGTATCATAATTAGAGAATTTAAAAATTTTAAGAGAACATCAGGCTAATGAAATCAGCAATCTCAAAATAGATCTTTGGTTACAGAAAAGGTAAATGAAAAATAATCCTTATATATTCAGGAGTTTTTTTTTTTTTCCCTTCAGATTATTATATTAGTCCAGAGTTGGTTGGGGAAAGGGAAGCACTCTGGTATTTTGAGAAGAACGTGATTTAGGACAGGAAACCATATGCTCAAAAAACTATTGGAAAAACAAGCACACACACACACACAAAACCACAGGAAGAGGCAGAGAAACAAAAAGCCTAGGGAAGACAGCTGATAGCGCTCAGGTTCTTGCTGGCTTTCAGAGAATCAAGACGTTGGTGCTGTCTCCCCATTCTGCAGAAAATCAGCCTCTGCCAATGGTCACAGTTGCCTTCCCCACCAAGTGGGTATCTCTGGCAAGAAAGGCCCTGAGGCCACTCTGCTCAGGAGGAGATATAACAGCATATGTTTCCTTCTGCCTTTTAAATCTCATAGTGAGCACCTCTCATTAGTAGACTGTGCCTCAGATCCCTGCCTGCTAAGGATTTGGGGAAATGTAGTTCTCAGGTTTCTATCTCCTGTATTGCAGAGAGCACAGAGAGAAGAGGAGGAGGATGGTACGGAGTATCAGCAGCCATCCTGGCACATTTATTTATTTTATTATTAAATATGTTATTTAAGAAAACATTTAAAAGCTCATATTCATCTCTCTGTATAGTTATTAAATGTTTTAAATATATATGTATAGGTATAGTAATTATTTTATATACTTATATAATTATAGAGCATATAGAATAATTATACATAATATATCATATATATATACCTATGAAATTTCCAAATTATGTAACTGTGCACATCCTCCCCCAAAATATATTGTATCAAAATCCTAGAAGCAGGGATGCCTGGGTAACTCAGTGGTTTAGCGTCTGCCTTTGGCTCAGGGCATGATCCCGGAGTCCCGGGGTCGAGTCCCAGTGGGGCTCCCTGCATGGAGCCTGCTTCTCCCTCTGCCTGTGTCTCTGCCTCTCTCTCTGTGTGTCTCTCATGAATAAATAAAATCTTTAAAAATAAATAAGATAAAATCCTAGAAGCAGAATTATGTTTAAATAGGTTTATCTACAGATAATTTAATGAAGAGATTGTTTATGGAAGTACGATCAAGGATTAGGAAGTTCAGATGTAGAGAGGTACTCCGTACCAGCAGTGATGGGGAGACATTACCATCCCAGTCCTGAAAGGGACAAAGGGAGTGAGGAGGTTTTAAGTACATCCACACATTTTTTTTGCTACTTCTCCCTTGAAGACATAGCACTTAATTCCCCTCCACTTGAGTGTGGGCTGGACTTAGTGACTCCTTTCAAATGGACAGAATGCGGCAGAAGTGAAGGTGTATGACTTCTAAGATTAAAAGGCATGTGGCGGGACGCCCAGGTGGCTCAGCGACTGAGCGAGCGGCTGCCTTTGGCCAAGGCGTGATCCTGGAGGCCTGGGGTCGAGTCCCATGTCAAGCTCCCTGCATGGAGCTGCTTCTCCTTCTGCCTGTGTCTCTGCCTCTCTCTCTCTCTCTCTGTGTCTCTCATGAATAAATAAATAAAATCTTTAAATAAATGAAATAAGTAAAATAAAAAAATAAAAAGTGTATGGATTCCTCCTTGTTCTCTCTCTGGATTGCTCAGTCTGGGGGACACCAGCTGCCATTTCATAAGACATTCAAGCAACCCTTTGGGGAAGTCCACACAGTGAGGCCCTGAGGCCTCCTGCCAACAACCACGTGTGAGAGCTTGGAATCAGATGGTCCACCCCAGTTAAGCCTTCGGATGAGTGCAGCCCAGCCAGCATCTTGGCTGCAGCCTCAAGTAAGATTCTGAGCCAGAACCACCAAGCCGAGCTGCTCCTAGACCCCCGACCATCAGACACTGTGTAAGATAGTAGTGTTTGTTGTGAAGTTTGGGGGCAACTTTTGCTACACGGCAATACAGAATTATAAATGGAGAAAAATAATATCCCTAGAGAAGATTTGAATTGTGGCAGAGGGGCTCCTGAGCAGTAACTGTCGCCATAGAGGATATGGCCGTTGTCACAGCCACCGGGCCCAGGCTCAGCGGAGAGGCAGAGGCAAGCCCTCTGTTCTCTCTCCTTCTGTCCTTCAAACTTCTGCCAGTACAAACGCTAACCAAGCCCAAGAGAAGCCAGAGGGCAAGCGAGCCCCAATCTGTAAAGATTAGCCACAGGGCCCAGAGCAGGGCTGAGCTGGTCAGAGGATGAATCTTATGGTGTCAACAAAGAATGATCAGAACAGGCTTAGACCAAGCTTACTTATGAACAGTATTTTGATCAGGTCAGAGAAGGACCACCACTAGGAAATACAGGACATAAGGGATGTAGCCTATGGATTGGACCTTATACCATCGTGGGAGCTGGTTAAACAATTCCTCTGTGGCTGTTGCATTTGTGTCCCAGGCCGGAGCCTGAAGTCCAGCAAAGCAGGCAGTGGGGAAAGAGAGATGTATGTTAAGTGGGTGTGGCGAGAACTGAAGCCTGCAAAGATTGACTGGAACCTACATCTCACTGCCCTCGAGTCTCCAATTTTAGTGATCATGGTGGTGGGGTGGGGGGGGATCTACGGGAGAAACTGGTCCCCTTCCCCTGGAGCCAAAATGTATCCAGTCCTGGGGTCAGTGAAACGGGTGTTAGCCCATCAGGAGCTGGAGTCGCTGTGCGCCAGGCTGCTGTCCCATCCCAATCAGGTGAGCCAGCAGAGCAGTGACAACGCTATGAGTGCCATCGATGCCCCGTGCCCTGCACTGACCTGTGAGTGTGATGAGAGTATGGCTCCTGCTTCACCTCTGCCTTCCCAATCTCACACTGTTGTCTCTTGTGGCCCTGCTAACCCAGAACGATGCAGGGAAGGGAATTCTGGAAACAGTACCAGCTACACTAAGTTGATACAATACAAATCCACCTTTGCAAAAGGGCAAAATGATAGTAACAGCAAAATGAAGTACTAAGAGAACTCTCTACCCCAGGTAAATCAGGGGTACTCCAGGGAAGCAAGGGTAGCTTCAGGTTAGAAAAATCTATTAATATATTAACAGCAGTTCAACAGTCTCAATGAGAAAAACCATATAAAAATTTCAATAGGTGATAAAAAGATAGTCATGCCCATAGAAATCTAGAAAAAAGAAGAAACTCCCTTTAACATACAACATCGTATATTGACAGCCTGTCCCATTCCTAACATTGACCAGAAACGTTCCCGCTAAAACCAGGAAGAGGCAGAGATGCTGCATGTCCGTAGTGTTATATAGCACTGTTCTAGAAATTCTTCTGATGCAATGAGACATCAGACAGAAATAAAAGGTAAAATTATTGGAAAGGAAGAGTGAAAATTACTGTTATTTGCAGACAATATGATGATATATCATCAAAAAAACTGCAAGAGGATCAGCAGGAAGCTCTTAACATTAATTCAGAGTAAGTCAAATGGTGACATACAAGAAAAATGTGCAAAATCCAGTAGCTTCCTTCTGTGCCAGCAATACCACTCAGATAATATAATGAGGAACACAATTCAATCATAATAGAAACTAGAAAACATTAAATGCCCCATGACACCGGCATTTTTGAAAAATACAGATCATTGATTTTGTTGAATGTCTCTTAATTTGGGCTTGTCTGATGTTTCCCCATAATTAGATTCAGGTTATGCATTTTTGGCAGGGATATCTCAGAAGTGATGTTGCATCCTTCTCTGTGCATCCTGTTATGAGGAACATGATGTCAGCTTGTCCCATTATTGATGATACTAACTTTGATCTCTGTTAACGTGGTGTCTGCAAGGTTTCTCTTCTGTGAAGTTATTATTTTTCCCTTTGTAGTTATTAAGCACCTTGTGGGAATTGATTTTGAGGCCACATAAATATCCTTTTTCTCATTAAACTTTCACTCATTGTCAACTGCTCTCTATGACAATGCTGGCAAGGATGTGGTGAGGTGTATATTTATACACAGTGCTGGTGTGAGGATAAATAGGTCACATTCTCTGAAAAGCACTTGAGTATCCTTAGGAGGAACATTAAAAGTTGTCATAGTCTTTGAGTTCATAATCCAACTTCTAGGAATCTACTTTGGGAAGGATAAATATCTGAAATATTTGGAAAGGCCAAAGAAGGATGGTTTTCATCTCAGAAATATAATATTGAAAATGTGGTGGCATGATAAATGGACAACAGGTAAGTAGATAGAGAAACTATGATAGTTCTATATAAGGAAATAATATACAATCAATTACAGCATTCTTAAAGATTAATGGAAAAAAATAGTCACCGAACACCATTGTTTGAAGAGAGGGGTTTTGATCTGCACATACAGGATGTGCTTATAGGACAGTAGTCTTTTGTAAATATCTTTTTTTGAAAACGCCGACATTTTAATAGTATCTGTTTTTCGAAACGCAGGTAATTTTCAGTTTCTTTTCTATTTTGCCGTATTTCCCCAGTTTTAAATACAACAGTTTCATAGTTGAAAAGAAATCTGAATAAAAAGCACCAGGTGCAAATGAACTTTCCTGCACATTTTCCTGGTATAATTTGTCATCGGTATGTTACCTCCTCTGGAGTCAGCAACCGAGAGAGTCAATGGAACAGCTGACAAAGCAGGTAAAATCACTTTGCTGTGTTTGGTTGCCGTTAAACTACGACATGTCCTCCTGTATGAGTATATCCACCTGGTCAGACCATTTTATTTATTAATCTCACAGGTTTAACCAGCAATGCACCCAATCATTAGGCAATAGTCTATAATGCACCATGTGCTTCTGTACGCATTATCTCGTTTATTAAATGCTGAGCTTATTTAGGTCATTTTAATCCAACTGAGAAGAAAACCTTAAAAGTATCATTGAAGACTCAAGTCACTTTGTCTCTTGGAACTCTCATCCATTGCTCAGAGCACCAGCGGTAGGGAGGGCACAGGCTGGAGACTCCACAGACCTGGGTGTGAGTTGTCTCTCTGTCCCTTACCAGCAGTATGACCCTCGTCCAGTCACTCCATCTCTCTGTGCTTCATTTTTCTGGTCTTCAGAGGGTTCCTCAGGTTTCATTTTTGCTGTGTTAGTCTGTGATTCTTATAGGATGTGTCAGTCCCTTCCACGTCCAATTGGCTTGGTTCCTGTGGGTCACTGCAATGTCAGCAAACATCAGTGTGGCTGCAAAATTGTCCGACAAATGCGGCTTAATGAGTTCACACCGGAAGAGGACTGTGTCTTATTCTGGCCTGACAATCGGAAGCACCAGGCAAAACAGCATTTTCACTTCATTTCCCCAGAAGCTTTGGACCTCTCTGTAGCATAGCCCAGTTTTTTGGTGCCAACTCCCTTCCTATCTAAGCCCCTCAGAAGATTGGGGGCCACACTGCAGCAAAAGGAACTTTATAAATAATTGCACAGCTATTAGGCATTAAGCAGGAGGGCAAAGCACAGTCCTCCAAGCTCAATAAACAATGGCTCAAATAAACACTTCCCAGTGAGTTGGGAGAAATAGTTGGCAAGGGGAGTTCACGCCCCCAATTCTTCTCAAGGAGACCATGCCTTGAGCAACTGTTTACAAGAATATGCTTTTCAATTGACCCTCTCACTAAACCCTGTTCCACCCAAGAAGACCTATCGCACTTTTAATAAAATGAGCTCCTTCTAGAACACAGTTTGATTAATTCCTGAGTTGCCTCATCTGAGGTCTGCTTTGGATAAGGCTTGCTAACCTTGCCAAGTTTTTAAGGCTTCCAGTAGTCTTTGTCAGGATTTGGGAATAGAATATATGTATTTAGGACCAAACACAGTATGGTTAAAGTCAATTATATCAATTAGCCTGCAACAATCTTGTGAGCTCTATCTTCATTTTACCAACTGAGAAAAATGTCTCGATTAAATGAGTTCCCCTGGGTCACACAACTACACAGATCTGCCCAACAGAATCTATGATCTTTCTGCTGCACCATGGCTGTCCAGATCTGAGGAATTCTGGGTAAGTCTCAATCTGCCTTCGTCCTATTGCTATAGAGCCATTTATTCATTCAACAAACATCTATGAAGTGTCCCCTATATGTCAATATCTTCGTCTGTTCTCACTGCTATAATAAAATACCACACACTTAATGGCTTCTACACAACGGAAATTTGTTTCGCACAGCTATTGAGGCTAGAAGTTCGAGATCTGGGTGTGGGCACAATCGGGTTCTGGTGAGACCACTCTTCCAGGTTGCAGACTGCCACCTTCTCAAGGTAGCCTCACCTGACAAAGAACAGAAGCCAGCGCCCTTGTGGCCCTTACACAGGCACTGATCCCATCATGGGGACTCTACCCTCATGACCTCATCTAATTCTCACCTCCTAATAACATCACAGTGGTGGGGGGTGAGGGAGGTAGAGCTTCAGCGTGGGAATTTGAGGGGGACACAGACATTCAGTCCATCACAGTTGGGAACCATACTAGGCCCTGGGGTTTCATTATTGAACAAAATAGAAAAAGTTGCTCCTTTAGAATTTCCCTTTCATGAGGAAGACACATGATGAATAGAATGAACAAGTAAAATGCCTAGTGTGTGTGAGGTGATGCGTGTTAAGGAGAACTGTGGCATCACTGGACAGAGAAGATTGGTTGGGACATGGTTGATTCTGAGATTTCTGCTAAACAGCCAAGTGGAGGATGAACCGGAAGACATTTGGAAATATGGTCCAGAGTTCAAGGGAAAGGTAAATGAAAACACTTCACTGTGAAAAAGAGTCAGAGGAGAAATTCTAAGATTTTTTTCTTAGCTTAATAACTCCTAGTCAGCAAAGTTTGAGTGTCCACAAAGGCCTGGAGGCAAGAGAAACACTGAGCTTTAGAAGAAGCAAAAGGCACCTGGTACCACTGGAGAGTGAAATAGTAGGGAAATAGGAAGAGGTGGAGAGGTGACCAGAGAAAGGATTCAAAGGATCATGAAGAGCTTGGCTTTGCTCCGAGGAGAAGATGATGGTGAAAGAAAGAAAGAAGGGAAGGTGAGGATGCTGGCTGCAGTAAAGCCTGAGTGAGGTGCAAGACTGGAGGCAGGGGCCACCCAGAACCTGCCGCGGGAGGCTGGGTGAGGGAGGTTGGCAGCCTTAGCCCCAAGGCACAGGTGCAGGATGGAGACGAGTGAGATGTCCACTTAGGCTTGGCCACAGAATGACAAGGTTTGGTGATGGATTGGAAATGAAGGTTGCCCAAGAGTGAGAATAGGGTGGGTAGCAGTGCACTCACCAATACGGAGGTTCAGGAAGGGAAGCCAATTTGGAAAGACCAAAGGTAAGTTCAGTGTTACACATACTGTGTCAGAGGTGACTGGACAATCCAGGTGAACAATTGAGTGTGTAGATTGGAAATTCATGGGCAAAATCTGAAGTACACATATTTCGGGGACACACACACACATCCCAGAATGGATGGGGGTCACCCAGGGCTAGCATGCGAGAGGGAAGAGGACAGAACCCCACTGAACCCTGCATGATCCAGATGCGCTCATAATTTATCCTCATAACAACCCAACGAGTTCAGTTTTTTCTTTGTTCAATCCACTTACAGGTGAATTCTACATCGATTACATGAGGGGCACCCACTGCATGGAAGCATGTAGAGAAAGTTTGAGTACCATCGTAAAGAGTTTCTTTAAGACTAGAATTATGTAATGTCCTAGACAGGTCAAAATGAGAAACTCCCCCCCCCCCCTTTTTTTCTTCAATTTTTGAGCCAAGGATAGTGGAGCTGCTACTATGGTTTAAATTGAGATCCAGAAAAAAATAAATAAATAAAAAATAAATAAATTGAGATCCAGGAAATTTATCGGTATGGTAAAAGTCACGTTAGAGAACCCCAGAGATCACATAGGACATGGAGGTTTTGATACACGAATAGGATCTTTTGGTTAATTAAGGCAAAAAGAGTAAGAATATTTCCTCATGTTCCTTTAGGAACAGTAATCAGTCAGGAGGTGGTTAGACAAAGAACCATCCCACAAGGGGAAATATCACAAAACACAAAGTATTTTGTTATTATTTCTAAGTTCTTTTTTTGTAGGAGTTCATGGCAGGAAAGGGAAAATATTTCTATAGAATCTCAAGAAAACCTTTTATGTGGGCCGATCCCAAATACAGAAGACAGAATGGAAGCTTTTGAAAAGAACTTTTGAAAATAATGGGTAAATGTGGGTTTTTTTTCCCTCTCGAAAAATTGTTACATCGTGTGATTTTAAAACATCTTAGATCCCCAAACAGAAGTCCACTAAAATGCAATAATTTCTTTGTAGGATGCACTGAAAATAATATTTAACCCAGTGATTGCTCATCAAAGTGAGAAAGACTATAGGCTGGAATGGTACCTGGAGCGTGATCCGTGGTCTGCACAGCTGGCTGCCTCGAGGGCGAGCTCTGTGCCTTCGGTGCCATTGTGCAAGTCTTCACGTTCAGCTTAGCCATGAGATACGGCTCCTACATTTTCCAAGTTTGTTTCCACAGCAACAATATTCCATATTGTCTTCTTCTGTATCTAAATACAATTAAGCTTCAACTACAAGGGAGTGGGATAAAATCCTTGCAAAATAACCAGTTGAGACCGCCTGTGAGTGTGAAATCTCCAGTGGTCCTATTCATGCAAGAAGCAGGGATTACAAGGCTACCCTAGAAACCATGCGAGGCCCTGGAGACATAGGGATAGAGCAGACCCGAGACCCACCGTCTGGATCGTCAGAGACTGGTGAGCTAGAGACCTGGGAAGAAGTGTGGGTATAATGCACACATAATATCACATGTGCTGTAATGGCACAGTTGGAATATTAGGAAGGAACCATTGACAGCCCAAGAAATTCATGGTATTTTACCTAGATCTTGAATAACAGATGAACTTTTACTGGAAGAGTGAGAGAAAGAGAACAGTTAAGGCAAAGAGAAGTGTATGGGCAAAACCACACAGAGGTATGAGGGTGAAGTCACAGAGAAAGGCAGTTTGGGATGGTGGGAAGGGAAGCAGAGTAGAGAAGATGGGGAGCAGGATACAAGGCTGGGAAAGCAGTGAGGGGCTGAGAAGGACCCCAGGTGCCTTACTAAAGTGTGGTGTAGATGATGAGGACCCACAGAACCTGCTAAAGCAGAGGCGTGATCAGATCTCCGCCAGGAGAATAGTCACATGAGCTGCAGGGTAATCACTGGGCATGATTAGAAGAGCTGGGAGAGGGGGATGGAGGTAGAGAGACGCAGCTAAGATCTCCTAATTTATCTGAAGATTTGGGAATTTACCAAGATGTAAAGACATGTGTGTAGGCTTTGGCTCCTAATAGATCCCTCAGCAAATGTTAGTCTGCTTTCTTTCACCTCTTTTCCTTTCCCCTTCCCATCCTGTTTAACCCCAGGCTGGGCAGAGGAGCTGGAGTTAACCCTTTGCTGGGGTTTTGCAGATGAGGAATTTAGGCATGACAAGAAAGATCATAGCTCAAGGTTTTATCACCAGGGAGTGGCACGACTGGAATTTGGAGCCAGCCCCCCAGACTCCAGAGGTTGGGTGTGTAATTACCACACTATGCCACCTCTAACTGTGTGGGAAGCTTGTTGTCAGAATTAAATGAGAGCATTAAATTAAATGTCTCTGGCTGAGATGATGATAGGTTAACCCTTGGATTCCTTACTCCTCTCCCAATATCTGTCCTCCTGGTCTGTGACCTCAACCTGGTCACTTTCCGTTTTTCAGAGTCTCACATTGGCCCTCCTGTTCTGTACTTACCCTCACTTCAAGGCTAGAATTGCTCCCTAAGGTCTTTGGATTTTCTAATCCTGAACTAAACCCACACTCTCCCAGGCCTTTTCATGACATACACCTCCCACTGGCCCTTTGTGAAATATCTGAACCTCTTTATACAGCCGCTGGTACTCTCTCCCCACCAAATAAGTACCAACAGGAGGAAGCCACAAAGCTCCTTTTGACCAGAGATCTTGCTTGTTATAGAGACATCAGGTCACTGTTGATAAGATGCCACTCTTCCTAAAACCACCTCAACTTCTGAGCCACTTGACCTAGGAAGGTCCAGTTGAGTGGCCGGCCAGTGACCAACTCAATTCTCCTCTCTCTCGTTTGAACTGAAATGAGCTGGATCACTCCGGGAACAGTCTCTGCTGAGAGACTAAGCAGTCCTTACCTGGAGATCCTGCCTTTCATTTATATTGGCCCTCTGGGGGGCCACTCTCTGCCCTTGGGACCCAAGAGATAGCCCTTGTCTGCTTCCAGTACGCTCTCCTCTGGGTTTGTGTCATTTTGAATGGGTTTTTATTTCTTACCATCAGATATTCCCCGACTCAGCTGTACAACCATGGACAGTGTGCTCAATTGTAAAGCCCATCAGTCAGATTTTTCAAAAAAAATGTTAGAGGGGAGTGATCAAATCCAGACTGAGACTCAGTGCGGAAAGTATATTTCTTTGTTCATAATTTGTAATGGTGTAAAACAGGCTGTTTCTGTTGCTCCTGGCATTTTTGTTTTTGTTTTAAACTTTCAGATAGTTCATAACAAAGATCTCTAAAGAACATTTCTCTATCTCTAGTGGTCTTAAAATATTTGACCAGCCTCGGTCTAACCATATTGCCAAGTATGAGAAGTCATTGTAATGACTAATTTTATAAGTGCTAAGAATAATGGTACTGGAGAACATACATGTAGGGTAGGGGCCACCAACGAATTTTAGAACTCAGATACTCCATCTGTTTACAATTGTCCCCTCCCCCACGTACACACATGCATAGGATTTTACAGCACAAAAGGTAGTACCTGACTTTTGAAAATATGTCCTTTTTGATTTTGACACTGAGCTATGCCAGGTGGTCAATTTGAATGACCATTAATCAGTGCAATGGGGTGTCAAAGGAGTCAGGAATCATTAGGAAAGTATTGTCTCTGAAAGGTTTGGCAATTTTCTAAATTTATTTTTATCTAAAGAGACTCATGAGGCTCCAGAGCGGCATATGTGTCCTATTTACGCCATCAGAGCCAGGGTGGTCTAGCACAGATGCACCAATGAGGGATGATGAGCTAAATCAGGCCGGAGGCAGCTGCATTCTCAGGGGTCAGGGCAGATTGCAGCAAGGGGTTGGTGCAAAGACATCATCTCATCCAAGAAGGGGTGTGTGTATGTGTGTGTGTGTGTGTGTGAGGTAGGGGTACCTGAGCAAGGTGGAGTCCCTGAAAATTGCCAGGTCTTTGGGGATTGGCACTACCTGGGGACAATTCTATCTGGGGCAAGCTGGCCGGGTGCTACAAAGGTGCAAGGCTTGGCAGTGAATTGGGTCTGTATCCTCCACAAGGAACAGCTCTCTATCAAAGAAAAATACCCAATTTTAAAGGGACATAGCTTAGCTAGTCACCCTCAGATATGTGAACATTGCTATTAAACTGTAAAACTGTCATAAAAGGAAGCATGAAGATTAATAGATAATATTCTTTAGCACTTTAATTTTGTAGAATTCAAAATATAAGAAAATGAATTTCCTGGCCTCTTGCCAGAGCACATATAAATAAGTAGCTATCGAGGTTCTAATTTCCTGAGAATTTTAATAAAGAGAAATATTTATGGTTTGAAATTACCTCCAAAATTATGCAGCAAAGAATAGATAGTTTATGACTTCGGAGAACAAAAAGAAACTTGCAAATACTTGATGTTGGCAGATCAATTAAGTAGTAATACATGCTACATTATAATTTTAATCACCATGAAATTAAAATATGGTAATGAGTGTTAACATGACTTTATCCTTTCAAACTATGATTTAATTTATGGAACTTTTCTTGACTACTTCCTTATTTCCATGGTTATTTTTCTTACTCTGTGTGCTACTTTAGATTATACACTTTCCAATGCACATTATTCAGGACAGCCACCAATTAAATGAGTTCTTCGTCCCTTATCAGTTAAGGATCTTGTAGGCTATTCTTGCTCATTTTAATCTAGTTCTTTCCGCCTCCCTGCATAAAATATATGGAAAATGAAAGTAACCCCTTTTTTTTTTCCAGGTCTCTTTCTGGTGTTCAACTTGTTTCTTTTTTTCCAGTGATACAAAGACAACCCAAGCGTCAGCTTGTCCTCTTCAAGGGCAGCCTCTCTCTGACATATTTGGGGACCAGGGAACAGTTTGTTCTTGGCATCTATGTGGCAGCTATTGGGGTCTGGCACACACCTCCTGCCTCTCTCGTCTCCGCTGGAGCTCTGGGTGCCCTTCCTCCTCTCTTAGGGTGCCTCCAGCCCAGACTGGCCGCAGTGGATGGATCATGTTGCAAAGACGGTGTTTCCCTTTACTGCTCAAATCTCTAATTCCCAACACCTCACTTTCAAAGCTCTGTGCTGGGATGTCCAAAAGTCATCTCAATAAAGGAGAAGACAATGTGGATTAGTACACCCAAAGTGACTAAGATGGTCTATGGGAAAAGAACAACTAAAATGGTAAACTCTTCCCAGAGGATGCCATGATGTCTCCCAAAGGTACCAGTTTATTCCTTTTGTCCTGAGGTCAGCACTCCTCTCTTTCCCTCCATCTGGACCTCAGCTCCCTACCTGTCAAAGTACATCCCTCCCCTATATGGTGGGAGACCTCCGTCTCCACCCATAGTTGTTGATCTAACTGTAGAATCCATTGGTTCCTCCCAGTCAGGCAATCCCAGGGTCACTAATCATACCATTTCCCAAATGCATATATTTTTTTAAAATATGATTTGTTCACCTAACATGTCATGCAGGGATGGGGGTGGCTCGGGCGTGGGGTGCCAAAGCAAGACAGTCTTAGGTAAGATGCTTGTGCTAAAACCAACACAGTTTCCTGTCCCCTCGTTAAACACCTCTGGGACCAGTTACTCTTTTCTGTGCCCGTGATAAGCCAGGCTCAGATCAAGCAAGTAGAACTTAGCTGCTCACCCAAGGAAACACCGACTCTTGAGAGGTGAGGCTGTGAATCAGCTAAATGGTTATCCAAACTAAGGGCGTGCTCATCGAAACTCACTTCAAACCCCCAACCTCGTGGTACTAACCAGTCTAAAGCTATCATGCTGTAACTCTACCCAAGCCTAACTCTTCCCTTGTCTTACAGGATTTGCCTTAAATCACTGTCTAGGTTTCAATGGCTCCCCATCAGCATCCCGATTTACCTGTCCAGCCTCATCTCCATCACTCCCAACACTGCCCTTTGTTCCAGAACCCCAAAGAAGTTGTCACCAACCCCAATGCACACATACAAACCAAGATGTTTCACATCTCCATGCCTTCAGTCACTGTCCTCTTGTGCCCCTATTGCCTTGGATAAATTCTCCTCACCTTTTACATGTCTGAGGCCTCTCTTTGGGAAGCCTTCCCCGCACCCCATGCCACACGAGGTACCCATCATTTCCATTGGTCAGAGCCCCTTGAACCCTTGCAACATCACCTTGGAAGGGTCCATCTATATATCCTGCCCTCTCAGCAGAACCCTGTGAGAACAGAAACTGTCTTACTGGACTCTGGATGTCCCAGGCCCCCCAGTTCTAGTTCCTAGGGAATGCACGGCTGAGGGGTGCTGAAGTGAACTGGCCTCCACTGGGCTTTGCCATCAAAGCAGTGGGGAATATTTTTCTCCATTTATTGTTTGTCTTTCATTTAGGTTGTATGAGTTTTGACATAGAGTAGTTTTTAATTTTTATGGAGTTCCATCTATTGATCTCCATGTGATTTCTTCTATTGATTTTGAGCTTAAAAAGTGACAAACTGATTTTTAAGAGACTCTTTCTGACTCAGCTGAGAAATTCTGCAGCATCCTCCTCCTCACGGGGACTAGGAAACAATATGAGGCAGAGAGAGAAAAAAAAAAAGACATCTTCCCCATTTATTCTCAGAAATTCAGGGATCTTTTCTTTTCTCAGTGAGGGACAGCACATGGATTAGAAGCACAAGTTATATTTTGTATCTTGGCTTTTATAATTTCGATCAGTACATGAAGACAGCTGTCTTCAGGCTAAGAAATTCCATTTGTCTTGAGGCCCCAAAAGGCAGCCTATTCCTAAATGCTTTCAAGTGACAGAAAAACAACATTTGCTGTTTTACTCTTTTCTCACCTTATTTTCTAAATAAGTATTAATACACCACAGCAATTTACTCAGCAGGCTGTGCTCGCCTAGCTTCATGCTTGGCTCTTGGGTGTTCTCCATCTGGATGTTGGCTCATCCTCCCAGGATCAGCTCAAATGTTATAGTTTTGATAAGCCCCTTTTCTGAAGAGCTCCTTCTCCTTCTAAACTCATTTTCCCCTTGTAGATACATGTTTGTATAATAATACTACTGAAATGTAAGCAACACAGGGCACAACTGATGTCTCGCGCATCCTTTTATACATTTCCTATTTAAACATTAGCAAAATGTAGCAGATTCTCTGCTAAGCACAGGAGACAGTAGTGAACAAGACAGGCCCAGCTCTGTCCTCATAGAACTTGCATTCTAGAGGGAGAGCCAGCCAGCCATTTCACAACTAGTTCCATATTTGATTACAAGCTTAGAAGGTGCTACAAAGGCAAAGCATAAGAGGGTGGATGAACAGAGGAAGGAGCAAAGGGAAGGTTAAGGAAAGCTTGTTTGGCAAGTGACACATTTAGTAGTTTCAGGAGTAGAATTTAGTGGTTCGTCACTTACCTATAACACCCAGGGCTCATTGTAGCAAGTGCCTTCCTTAATGCCCATCACCTATTTAACTCATCCCCCCTCCCACGCAGCTCCCCTCCAACAACGTTCAAGTTTGTTCTGTATAGTGAAGAATCTCTCTTATGGTTTACCAATCTCTCCCCCTCTCTTTTTCCCCTATGTTCATCTGTTTCCACATATGAGTAAATTCCACATATGAGTAAAAATCACATGGTATTTATCTTTCTCTGACTGACTTATTTCACTTAGCATAGTACACTCTAGCTCCATCCACATCGTTGCAAATGGCAAGATTTCATTCTTTTTTGATGGCTGTGTAATATTCTTTTATATATACCACCTCTCCTTTATCCATTCATCAGTTGATGGACCTTTGGGCTTTTTCCACAATTTGGTTATTATTGATAATGCTGCTATAAATTCTGGAAAACAGTATAGAGATTCCTCAAAAAGTTAAAAATACGACGACCCTACCACCTAGCAATTGTACTACTGGATATTTACCCAAAGGAAGCAACAATACTGATTCAATGGAAGTGATATTTTAAGTTGACATCTGGAGATTGGTAGACGTCAGCTAGGTGATGTAGAGGAGAGGGAGGGCAGAGAATGCCAGCGAAGGGAATAGCATATGCAAAGTTTCTGAAACATATGTCACCACACGGTGGGCTAAAGTCAGCACTTGCAGACCGAAGGCACTCCATACACATGAAGTATGTAAAGAAAATGGCAATATGAGGTACGTGAGATGATCTTGTGTACAGTAATTCTTTCCAACATTCTAACATGCTCAACTCTTCAAAGTGGAAGCATCAAGAGGGAAATTAAGAATTGTCGATTTACTGGAGAGACAGAATAGGATAGTGATTAAGAACATGGCTCTGGAGTCAGATGGGATTAAATCTCGGTTCTATTATTTATAGTAGCTGCGCAGCCTGGAGCAAGCTACCTAACTTCTCTGTTCCTCGCTTTCTCCATCTGTGAGACAGGATGAGGATGATGATGATGATGGTGATGATGGTGATGATAATTAAAGGTACCTACCTCATAGGGTAGATACAGGAATTAAATGAGATAAAACATGAGAGGATCTGCGAACAGGCAATAAAGATCAGCACTCATCATTTAGTGAAACCAACACATCCTTTGAAAGCCTCAAAATCACCACCTAAATAAATATTTGTTTGAGTTTGAATTAATAATACTAACAGTTATCAGGAAAAGGGAAAGTGTGATCTTTCTTCTTTTCTTTCTTTCTTTCTTTCTTTCTTTCTTTCTTTCTTTCTTTCTTTCTTCTTTCTTTCTTTCTTTCTTTCTTTCTTTCTTTCTTTCTTTCTTTCTTTCTTTCTTTCTTTCTTTCTTTCTTCTTTCTCTTTCTTCTTTCTTTCTTTCATTTCTTTCTTTCATTTCTTTTCTTTCTTGCCTCTGCCTAAGGAATTTCCCTGGTGAGTATGTCTATATATAGCATCAATTGGTGCAAAGTAGAGCAAAGAACAAAATCTCCAAGTGATAAGATTATATTTCGGTCTCAGTCATAATTACACACCTTCGTAGCTACTCTCGTGAATTGCAAGCCTCATTTCTCCTCTGTTTTTACTCTTAAATACCTGCAGGTCTTGGAATCCTGTTGGCAATCTTCTGCAACTTTTCAAACTGGGGCAGCTTAATTAGAATCCTAACTCTGCTCTTCTCCATCAGCAATTTGCTTAAGTTTTGAAAAACATCATTAAAACAAAGGATGCAGTGAGTATGTCAGAACATCGAGCTTTTATTTGTTTCTGAGACAAGATCGTGAGGAGGGAAGTGACTTGCAAATGATTAATAGACTTGGTATTTAGACTTTCCAGCCTTGATTTCCAGCCTTGGAGCTTACATTTAATTTTGAGAAAGACCAGCCTGTTGCTACAGCTTCATTTCACACCTTGCATTTCTGTGTTGGATTGACCAGCCTGTTAGCCTTTCATCTTGCCCAGCAGAGCTAGACAGGAGGCAACACGAAAAAGAGGCATTTGAAGGGCAACTGGACTAGAATGGAAGAATAATCACTAATTAATTTTTCCCACCTCATCTTGAATAATGGCAGGCTGTTGGTCTTTCGTGCCTCCTCGGTCAGCCTTGGCCAGGATGTGTGCTGTGCAGGTGGCCAAGGCTGCCTGAGTCAGGGTGGGGGCAGAACAGGAAGTCTGGTAAGATCGAGAACTCACTGGTGTTGAGCTTCTGATTTGGAGACACGTCACTTTATTGTCTTTTTTTTTTTTTTTGTAACAGCTTTTTTTATGGAGAGAATTCGCATACTCTGTATTTTACTCATTTGAAGTATACAGTTCAATGGTTTTGTCTATTCACAGAGTTGTGCAGCCATCACCACAATGAATTTTAGAACCTTTTTATTAATCCCAAAAGAAACTGCAGAACCTTATAGCTATCACTCTCCCCAGTACCCTCAACCTTCTATGCTTATTCTCTGTCTCTAGAGATTTGCCTTTTCTAGACATTTCATTTAAATGGAATTTTATAGTGCATGGTCTTTCATGACTCGTTCTTTCAACTAGCATGATGCTTTCAAGGTTTACTCACTTGTCAGCACTTCATTCTTTTTCATGGCTGAATAATAGTCCATCATGTGCCTGCCATTGATATGGACATTTGGGTGGTTTCCCCAAGGTGGTTTCCACCTTTCAGCTATTATGAATAATGCTTCCACAAATAATTATGCACAAGTTTTTGTGTGGACATAGGTTTTCATTTCTCTTGAGTATGTACCTAGGAGTCAAATGGCTAGGTCAAATTTTCTTGCTATTTTAGCTCAAACACAAACCTTACACCAGATTAAACTAAATGACAACATTCTGTAAATAATAAAGCACATATACATTTTAATTATAAATATTGTCTAGAATATTTCATTCCCTAATTTATCCCAATGCTGTTGAGTCTGTTTCAAGTATGCTCTTTGCACTGTGCTATGTATTGGCGATAAAGATTCAAAGGGGACTAAGATGAGGCTCCTAACTTAGAAGGATTTATTGTTTATAAAAATAACTAATGTGTGTTGACTCCTTACTTTGTGCTAAGCATGATCCTAAATGTTTTATCTGTAAAAACCCTTGACTACCACTGCCACCATATGAGGTAGGTACTATTACCCTCATTTTATAGAGAACTTAAGTAACCTGCCCAAGGTCATGCAGGAGCTAAGTAGCAAGGCCAGGTAGTCTCCATCAACTTGTTACTCTCCTGGGCTGCCTCCCTAGCAACAATATCATGCAAGAGTTAAGTCTGAGTCATCTGAAGTTAGACGTCCTGGGTTTGAATGCCACCTCCCCCCCACTTAAGACATGACTTTGGACAAAAGAATCACACTTTTTAAACCTCAAATGCCTACTCTGTAAAGAGAAGCTAATCCAATGACCTACTTCATAGAGTTGCTGTAAGCGTTAAAGGAAATAAACATACCAGGTGCTTGACATGTAATTATTGTTCAATAAATATTAGCTGTTCTTATTCATAATAAACGCTATAAGCGAAACATTGCAAGGGCGTGTGATATATAAGGGCTGCCAAATGTTGCGATTTGTCTCTGCAAGAAAGGAAAAAAGTCAGGCTAAGCTGCAGAGAAGCTAAGCCTGTTTGCTTCCTTTTACCCCAATTCCATCCCTTGATAATAACAAGTGAAGTCTCAAAAGCGGGCTTCCACTTATCTCTTCTCCTTCCATCTCGGTGCTGCTGGGGAGCCTGATGCAGGGTAGCTATTTGTATTCTGTAAGTGTCCCTTGTCTCATCAAGAAAGGGGCCCATCCAGTCTTGTTTTCGGGTGGGTTTGGAACCTGACACCCAGGAGATGGGGGTAGCAGCAAAGGAATCAATCCGGGCATCCGTAGAGGTGTCAACCAGGCAAGATCCATTCCTCTGCAGGCTCCTGCCAAGAGGGGAAAAGCCATAGTATTATGCAAAGGAAGATCTCATAGAAATGTGTGATGCATTTAAACAGAAATGCATTCTGTAACTTGGGGAAGTTGCTGTTGTACTGGGATCCGGCTGACATGGGGTTGGGGAGGCTTGGGGTGTGGTGTGACTTGTCACACTAAGTACACTTGTCTCCCACGGCAACAGGTTACTGGGCAGCAGGAGACGGGAGGGCTGGGAAAAGCATTCAGGGGAATGGTCAACAGGGAGCCCTTCTTTGCATATTTATCCAGCCCCAGATTTGGCTGATGGCTTCAGAATGTGTTAAGTGGTCATCAGCATTCCCCACCGTTCTTGAGGACAAGGTTGCTCCCGAGCAAAGAAGAATCAAGATTGGCTTCCTGGTACTCCTTACAGGAAAGTCAGACATCCAGGGAATCTGGCCATGGAGATGGCAAAGTCCAAAATGTTTATGAATTTCTGGATACACACATCTAAATACACACTCCACTGACTCTCCTGAGGTTCCCTCACACTCACATAGTTGATGCTTAGTAAATATTTACTCCCTCTCTTCACTGTTTCTAAATAACCTCTCTTAGAGGTCTACATGTATCATCACTACTTGCTTCCCTCTGTCTCTGCCCAGCAGATTGTGTGTTTTGTGAGGAACAGAGACT
This sequence comes from Canis lupus dingo, assembly GCF_003254725.2. Lineage (NCBI taxonomy): Eukaryota > Metazoa > Chordata > Mammalia > Carnivora > Canidae > Canis > Canis lupus. The sequence continues at coordinate 37,267,745 of NC_064263.1, forward strand.
GTGTGTTTTTCTCTTAATATTCCCAAGATCTAGCAAGCAATCTGGACCATGGTATGTAAAAAGAAAAAAAATAAGTAAAAAGAAAAAAATGAATGAATCCATGAAAGAAAGAAAGAAGGAAAGAAATAGAAAGGAAAGAAAAAATTCTAACTAGGATTAGGATTATATATAACCTTTTGGCTGGAATTCTATTTAATTAAATTATGACATCAAGCCTGTGTGGACGGTTTTATTGTTCCTATTTTACCAGACGAGGAAACTGATGTTGAGAAAGGTTAAGCAACCTGCCCAAGGTCATATGGTTGGTGGAGCTGGAATTGAATTCCAAGTTGAGCATCTGATGGGTGATTAAGACTCACATAAAAATCAATCAACCTATTATCACATTAAGACACTAACTAGGATGACTGAAAGAAAATGCCCGAAAGCTTCCAGGAAATTCAATATCATCAAAGAACTTACATTAATTGCCTTTAGACCCATGGCACTGAGCTGAGAGCTATAAGAGATAATCCACACAGGTGGCATGGCTCTCTCCAGTGAATTTTTTAAAATAAAAACCTATACATAGAATATAATTATGTATAAGAGAAGGATGAGCACCACCATGACTTGAAACAATCTGAATATGCACCAGATGGACCAGGGCTTCCTGAGAACAATGACTGGTTCTTTAGTCATTGTCACCCAAGTGCCCCGCACAAGTTGGGCACAAAGCTGGTACCCATTAAATGCTACTGGGATGAATTCCATTATTTTTAAAGATTTTATTTATTTATTTATTCATGAGTGACATGGAGAGAGAGGTAGAGACATAGTCAGAGGGAGGAGCAGACTTCCTGAGGGAAGCCTGATGTGGGACTTGATCCCAAGACCCCGGGATCACGACCTAAATGAAAAGTAGACTCTCAATCACGAAACCACCCAGGTGTCCTGAGATGGATTCCATTTTAAGTATGAAGATTATATAACCATTAGGTCTGAAATACAAAATGTCCATTAGCAGGATAGGACTTGAAATGAATGCACCCCTCCTTGCTGGCCTCCCCACTTCTGCATGAGGTCTTCTTGTCTGCCAGACTTGAGGGTATTCACTTCTCTGGGCTTGAAATGAAGCCATGAAAATGTCATCTTAACTGCTATGTTTTCAAGGTTAACATTGCAGCTCTGACCATAGGCAGAGGAGCGAAAGAGTAGTTCCTCACAGCACTAAGACCATGACTTCCCCTCCACCCTGGAAGCAGACTATGGGTGCAGAGAAATCACCAGAGAGGTGAGCAGAAGATAGGTTTGGAGGCTCTGTTAGACCCTGGGGGGGGCACCTTTGAGTCGTCCGAGGAGGTTGATGACGAGCCCCCAAATGTGGAGCTGCCCCTGGGCCAAGCACCTCTGCACATAGGATTGGTTGTGGGCATAAAGCAGGAACAGAGCATGCGGGATGGGATCCAGGGTCCCAGGCTGCGCAGAGGAGGACTGGTGTAGAGGTGGGGAGGTGGGCTAGAAGGCATGCACATCCTACCAGGTGGACCATGTGCTTGCAGGTGGGCCTGGGGAGGGGGAAAGGCGAGCCAGGGAATGTGGGAGGGTACTATGGGAATAGAGGCAAGAGTAAGTTCCAGGCTTTCATAGTATGGAGAGGAAGCCAACAGTAATTTTAGGTGACAAGTGGGAAAAATAAAGATGGAATGTACTATTACAATAATTTTTAAAAGGGCAGATGAAGAAGGTTACAGAAAACCAGTGTGTGCCAATAGTTGAAGAGATTCGGATTCAAATTCAACCTCTGTCACTTACAAGGTTCATGACCTGGGCTAAGTCACATGAGCCCTATCTAAGCTTCTACAAAATGGTACAACACCTCATGTTGTCTCATCTGTAAAATGGGTAGAACCCCTACCTCACAAGGTGTTGTAGGGATTAAAATGGGATCCACGTAAAGTGCTTAGCACACGGCCTGGCATAGTAACACTCACTGAGTATTAGGTCCTGTTACAGCTAGTGCTGCTTCAACTCCTACTTGCCAAGAACTGTGCCAAGGACTCTGGTCAATTCTCTTTAACTTTTTAAAAAGATTGATTGATTGATTGACGAGAGAAAGAGGGAGAGTGTGTGTGCAATGGGGGGAGGGGCGAGAGAGGATCCCCAGCAGACCCTGCGCTGAGCAGAGGGCCCGAGGACCTCTCATCACCCTGAGATCATGACCTGAGCTGAAACCAACAGTCGGACACCCAACCGACGGAAACCACCCAGGCGCCCCCATGCTATTTAATTTTTAGATACTTTCTGTCAACCAGTTATTTTTATTCTGACTTAAGAAATGAGAAGATCAAATCTCAAAGTACTTAACTAACATCGGTAGTATATAGTAGATGTAGGACTCATCCCCAAAACTGGCATGTCCAGTTTTAGACACTCTACTCCGTTCACTATCCTGCTGCTTTATTATGATAAATCTATTAATACATACCTATGGAAACTGCCTAGGATGGTCTTGGATAATAATAATTACAATAATAAGAATTATAAATACACTATTATTTCATATATTGTTAAATATTTATAATTCTATTCAAAGCAATCATGTATTTTTAATTATTATATTTATAGCAATTATGTATTTATAATAATTATTATTGTAATGGTTAGTCCCTAAAGTAGGTACTTTTCATACATTAGCTCACTTAATCTTTATAATAATCCCATGAATCAGGAACTATTAATATCTCCAGATGACATAAAATGGCTTGCCCAAGATTATCTATTAAGTGGTAGAGTTGTGTTATGAATGGGGAAGGGGAGACATGGGCACAGGGGATGGGGCTTGACTCCAGATTCGGCTTATTTCATACTCATAGGACTTGCTTCACATCAGTGCAGAAATTTTTCTATCTCTTTCTCTGATTTTCCTTTTTTCCTATTTCTCACCCTTCTTTTTCTTTCTTCTCACTGGTGCCTTTAGAGCATTTGTCCCCCGCTTCCATAATCAGGTTATGAAGTCACCGAAACCTCCAAAAGGGAGCCCAAGTCTGAAAAACTAGCACTTAGCCTTACTAATAAGCAAAGAAGAGCAAATTAAAAATGAAAATGGCATTAAGGCAGTCAAAAAATTTTAAACGAGGAAACCCAAATCCACAGGGAAGCAGGTCCCATTTCCTATGACAATGTTAGTTGGTGCAGCCCTTTTGGTAGGAATTTGCATTAGATAGTAAAAGCCACAAAAGGGCAATTTCATTTAACAGTCATTTACTCATTTAACATAGAGCAATACAGCGGCTTGGGAATTTATTATAACACCATGAAGGAAATTACTTTCTTCTCATGGGAATTCCACTTAAGAAAGGGTTGAATGTTCCTTTTTACTTTCCCCCCAAACATCTGTCATTTGGGGGACTCCTCTGGGACCAGCTTCAGGGTGAGGTTCATTACCCCAGCCCCCAGGATACTGTGTCTACACAGGGGACCCAGGTGGAGCCAGGGGCTCATTTCTCTACTACAGATGCTACTTAAGTGAAAGGTAGTCCCTTCCTGATATGGGCAGACAGCATAGGGCAACTTCAGCTCCCTTATTTTTTTTTAATTGAGCTATAATTGTAAAAATAAATTATTTTTTCCAACTCTATTGAGATACAATTGACATATAACATTGTGTGAGTTTGAGGTGTGCAATACGCTGATTTGATACACTGAGATATCGCAAAATGATTGCCACTGGCTCGCTTGGTAAAGGACTTGAGAGCTGTCCCAGGTAGCGGAGGCTGACTTGGTCACAATGAGTCACATCCCACCATTGCTTCTGCGGACCTGCCACCCCGCCACTCCTGCTTCGGGAGTACTGGTTTCTCCTTAACGACCTTCCGGCATCCTGAGCCTTGCTACTGGAGGGAGGGACCACCGCACCCTCCAACCATTTAGATCCAAAGATTCTCCTGTCACCCCAGCTGGATCCTACCTCTTCCCAGCAACCTGGAGGTCCTGAGCAAATGAATCTGTGGTCATGACCCTCCCCTGTAGCCTCCCTGGATCTGCTCAGCTCCACTCTGATGCCCTTCAAGTCCTGGGCAGTATACTTTGAAATCTGGGTAGTGTTAGCTGTGACAGGGGCCAGGGCAAGGGCCCCTGAAGGGGGTGGAGGGCTCCAAGGTGTCAGGGAACGCAGGCGCTAAGCATTCTCCTGCATCCTCTATTGCTTGCTATTGATTTTTTCTCACCCTCGCTCTTCTACTGCCCCATAAAGGAGCCAAAGTAGTAAAGCTGTCAGGACATTTTCTGAAAGAAAGATGTGCTAAGTGGAAATGTTGTTAGTGTGTCTTAAACAAAGAGGGACAGAGTGGCTCAGCGGGAGCCTCTGGCACTGCCTTGGGCTGCGGGTGGAGGTGGGTCTGGGGAGAGAGCTACGCTGGTAGGGCTGTGCCTGCTGATGTTCCTAGACTTGAGGGGAGCATCACAGGCTAATCCTCTCCCCTGGGGAAGAAGCACAGCTCGCCTGGGAGATGCTGTGATGCTTCAGTTTCCCAAGATGAGGCTGAGCATTTAAACAGCAGGGAGCCCCATAAATCAATGTAACCCAAAGTCTCTGTCCCTCCTTGGATTGCATCCCCAGTCCAGAACAGAGAGAAGGCTCAGAAAACTGGAGGTATTTATAACTTACAGAATCTGTGCATCATCAGAAACGCCTTTGTCCACCTGCATCGGCTGCAGGTTGTTTGCTCTGATGGTGGCAGATCAAGGTTCACCTCTGCCGTTTGTGGGCTCTGTGATCTCAGCCAAGGTACCTGAGTGTCTGAGCCTCAGTTTCCTCACCTTTCAAAATGCAGATGCTGATACCTACTTGCAGGGCTACTGGAAACATGAAAGTTGAATCTTATAAAAAAAAAAAAATCTAGTCTAGGGGCACCTGGGTGGCTCAGTTGGTTAAGCGTCTGACTCTTGGTTTTTGCTCAGGTCATGATCTCAGGGTCATGGGATAAAGCCCCGTGTCGGGCTCCAAGTTCAGCGGGAAGTCTGCTTGGGGATTCTTTCTCTCTCTCTCTCTTTCTCTCCTTTTGTTCCCCCTCAAATAAATAAACAGATCTTTAAAAAATCTAGTCTAATGTCTTGCACATATATGCTCAATAAATACTTTCTTTGACTCTTTTTCAATCATTGCCTAGAACCCTTAACCCAGTCTCTTCATGGACTTTATGTTTTGACATGGTGTGATGGCTCTGTTCTAGGACTTGGTGTCTTCCTGGTTTAAGAATCCCCTCTAATGGCTAAAAAAAAGTATTCTTGTACCAGAGTGAAAGGCCAAATACCACATTGATTAAAGCTGGACACTGACACTTTGTTTTCTAAGTATTTATTTATTCATGAGAGACACAGAGAGAGAGAGAGGCAGAGACACAGGCAGAGGGAGAAGCAGGCTCCATGCAGGGAGCCCGACGTGGGACTTGATCCCGGGTCTCCAGGACCACACCCGGGGCTGAAGGCAGGCGCTAAACCACTGAGTCACCCGGGCTGCTCAGGACACTGACATTGTTAACAATGATCTCAGACAAGTGATATCATTTAATTGCTCGTTCTCACAACCAATATTTTATAAATGCAGTATTTATAAAAGTGCTTAGCATGGTGCCTGGCCCAAGCATCCATAAGTGTGTGCTAGGCAGGATTCTAGGACAGCCCCCAAGATTCCCTGGTATGCATGTCCCATATAATTACCTCCCCTGGAGTGTTGGGGTGGGGGCTTGTGGATATGATGGATTTCACTCTAGTAAGTTATATGGCAAAAGTAAAGGCATTTTACAGACATAATTAAAGTCCCAAATTCATAGATTTTAAAGTTAATCACAAGGGACATTATCCTGGATGGGTCTGCCTCAAGTAAATGAAAGCTTCTCCTGCTGGCTTTGAAGAAGCAAGACACTATGAGTCCGACAGCTGCTGGAAAATTAGTTCTGCCGACAACCACGTGAACTTGGACAAGAACCTTTCGTCTCAGATAAGACCAAAGCCCTTGATCACAGCCTATGAGATCCTGGGCAGAGGACCCAGCTAAGCTGTGCTCAGGCTCCTAACCCATGGAAACGGAGATAAGCAACACTGTGAACAGTAATATTTGTGGCAATGTGTTATGCAGCAATAGAAAAACTAATATAAGATAGTAGACATTTAAAAAAATTACCAGTAATAGTGAAAAAAAAATAGGACAGAATCATTCAGATGGGACTCAGTCACCGTGGTCCAGGAGAAGGACCATATAGACCAAGATATTAGATTTTCTGGCAAGTGACTGCTCCCCGACAAAATCAAACTCCATTCCTCCAATTCCAATACCTTCTTCTGAGTAAATACCTGCACGCCACCCAACAAAGTACATCCTAGAAGTGAGCATTTCAAAGGAGTACTACTAGGTGGAGGAAGTGCAGGCTTGATTCTGGACCCTTGTAGTTGATGTCGACCTAAATAAGGAGGCAAAATGAGGCACGCTCAAATTACCAGAGATTGGGCTTATCCAGAAACAGCAGAGGAACTGCAATTTGGGAAATGCATGCTGTAGTAAGCTGCAGGCAAGCCCATCGAGGGTTTGGGGCAGGGTGTATTTATGGTCCAGGCGTGCAAAGAAGAGGAAGTCCACTCAGAGTTCAAGCAGTAAGTTCATTGTCTTGAGGATGGAGAAGGATTCTTGGCAGGTGCTCATTGGTCAGGAGATAAATCTGTCTTCTATAAATCAGGCATTTAATGAAAATAAGTCTCTCAGTTCCTAAGTTCCATTCCTCTGAGGGGCCACTCCTGCGATTCTCCATTTCTTATCTTCCACTTCCATTTTAGATTGAAATCCTTTCACATTGGAAACAGGAAGCAAATGTACTAGGATAATATTTTGAAATATGAACACTCCATCCCCAAGAGTGGACGTTCCCCTGCTCAAATTAAAACTTTCTGCGTTCCTTGTCTCAGGAGTGGAATGAGCCCCAGAAAGGGAGAGAATCAGAACCTTTTCTGCTTTCAGTTTTCAGAAAGCCAGTCCTTGGGGGCAACAGGAGAACTCTGAGCTTGAACAGTAGATTAGAAAACAACCAAGTGAGTAAGAGCCAGGCAATACTTACCTTCAACTAGAAAGAGTCCCGGGGGGGTGGGAGGGTGGGAGGTGCGGGGAAGCCATCAGGGAAGGGATAAATGCAGAGATATTGTGGGTCTCTGAAGAAGGGGCTTGTTTATCTTGAGTTCAGTGAGATTTATTATAGGTGAGATAACTTTCAGGCCAAAAGAGTTGTGTTAAAGCCCTTGGTTTTTCACAGAGTCCAATCTGTGTTCTAATAATGTGCCTGGAATCTTACAACACTGTAGCACGTACCATGAGGGTAGAACCATGCGCCTGGATGGGACCCAGCATGCATAATAGGTAAGGCCTGTTCCCTTTCTTCTTCTTTTGAAGACCCAGTCCCCAAACCTGCAACCTACCTACCACAGGCCTTTTCTCCCCTACGCCAGACAAACAGAAGAGTTAGAGGAAAGAAAGAGGGAGGGAGAGAGCCCCGGGTGAGAGCTGAAAATCACCATGGAGCTCGGTGGTCTCATATGAGACAAAGGCATTCAGTTCTTTATTTGGACAGCTGAGACGGGCCCCCTTCTCACCCCAGCATGCGTGCCAGGAGACCCAGGCTGAATCCTAATGCCTGACAGCAAGAGGGGGCTTCTCAGGGAAGATTTTCAACAGCAAATGGGTGAAGACTGTCCAGTGACCCAATGGAGTCTTACAAGAATACTTCAGAAAACTTCCAGCTCTCCTTTCTCTCACTCCTCTGACTTTTTCCTCCATCAGACTCAGATCCCTGAGTGTTATAAAAGCTGAGTATGTGCTGGGGAGGGGAGGGAAGGAAAAGTCTCTGAAGAAATCATTTAATTCACAGAATTTTAGATTGGGAGATTCTCCTGAGCCTTGTAAGCCATAAAAAAGAAGCAGATTTCTGTCTAGAGGCCCTTTCTCCAGGCAGCTCTGACCCAGCCAGTTTGCCCTTGGAAGATGCCGTAGCCTCTAAGGCACCTGAACACCATGAGTCAGCACATGGTATCTTCTGAAGCTATGCTCCTTCTAGAAATGCTGCATCTTCTGCTTTATCCTAAACTAGGAGAAGAGATTTCATATATAGAATGTGGTGGAGAATCCTAGCTTTCTGACTCACAGAGGATCACTTTGGGCCTGAGCTTCTTTATCTGTAAAACACAGATAATAATGCATACCTTGTGCCTGTAGTGGTGAGGATGACATTGAGTGGTATGTGTAAGTGCCTGGCTTGGGTTCTGCACATCTCATCTTGGCTTCTGCTGGCACTGGAACTCACTGTAAGCAATCAGTGAATATCAATTGCCCCTAATATTTCCACATGTCTATTTATTAGAGTGGTGAATGACCAGCAGGATATAATTTTTATTTTGGTCAAAAAGGGAGGAACTCTTTATTACATTTACAGAAGATAAGAAATCTTTGTTCTACATTTCTTAGAAAAAAATATTTTGCCAAAGGCTCCTTGGGTCTTCTGCTAAATTGGAAAATCCTATCAACCGCTCTGGTGTCCACTCAGTTGATTGCCTCCCCAGCATCCATTCCCCCCCTCACTGCTACCCCCTTTTTATTTTCTCCTGCCTTTTAGAACCCTGATTTCATGCAGATATTCATGCTTCTCCCTAGCCATGTGCTTCAAGGAAAGTAGCCTCTGCCCCAGCTCCAAGGGAAGATTTGGATTGGTCTAAGTCAAGTTTTTTCAATCTCAGCACTACCGATATTTTGAATAAGATAATTCTTTCTTGTGGTAGAGGCTGTCCTATGCATCTTAAGATGGTTTTGCAGTATTGTTGGCTTCTGCCAACAGGAGTGCCATTAGCAATCCCTTTCCCAATCATGACGATCAAATATGTCTCAAGACATTGCTTGATGGGTGGGGGATAGGGATGTCATAGAGGCCCAATGACAAAATCACACCAGTGGGGAATCAGAGTTTAAGCTGATTATAGTGGCCCCACTCTCCCTGCCATTGATTAATATAAACATTGGTATGTGATGTAATTTCTGGCCAACAGAACTGAGAGGAAGTTTGCTAATGCTTTTGAAAAAGGTCTTCTCACTTTTTAAAAGAGACTCAAGCTGTAGATAACTGCTTTTCCTTCCATTGGACATTTTGTGGGCCTGTTCATAATGATTAGAATTGTAGCAGCCATCTTGCAACTATGAAAAACTAGCCTGAAGTCAAAGCCCAAAAGAAAGACTGAAACTAAATCGTTGATATGCCAATGAGCCAGAGTTAACCAAGCCTGGAACTCACTCACGCTTATGCAAGATCATGCATTTCTTCATTCAACACACATTTACTGGATGCCTACTGCGCACAAGTTACTTTTGTAGAAATTGGAGCCGGATCAGTGAACAAGTTGGGAAGATTCCTGCATTTATGGCACCTGTATTCTAGTGAACTTAGTGCTTAGACTACTTTGAAAAGATTTTCTATTACTTGTTGTCACAGGCAACCAAACTAATCACCTGCCAAATGCTAAAACTCTAAGCATCACTTGGGTCTTCAATAATAAATAAGATATTCCTTTGGTTCTTCTATCTGATTCCTATGTCTCTACATTGACCATTCTAAACCTTCTACACTTTCCTCAAACCCTTGACTATGACCAATGCCCTTCTACAATGTGGTCCTTGTTTTTGAGTTACTAACTTCTTATAGTTCCCTGTAGCAACTTGTGCATACCAATTTCATCACATTCATCCCATCATATTGAATTATCTATTGATTTATTTTTGTAAGTTCTAAGTAGGAACAAGTAGCTGGCTGGACTTACAGAGTGAGTTGAAATGCTGAATAATACAGAGAAGTCACGTGGAAGACTATGTCTGGCATGGAATAGACTGAGGTCCAGAAAGCTTTCTATTTTCCTTTTCCAGTTTCTATAAGTTCTTACTATAGCTTTATAAAGAGGATCCTTCTTTTGAACCAGCCCTAAAGATATCTCTGTTCCAGAGATCAACAAATTATGATCTATGGATCAAATCCAGCCTCTGTCTTAGACATTAAGAATAGCTTTTGCATTTCTAAATGGTTGAAAAAATCAGAAGAAGAAGAATACTTCATAAACCATAAAATTATATAAAATTCACATTTCAGTGTCCATCGATAAAGTTATTTATTGGAACACAACCACACTCATTTGTTAATGTCCTGTCTATGGCTGCTTTTACACTACAATGACAGAGTTGACTGGTTGCTACAGAAATCATATGACTTGTAAAGCCTAAAATATTTATTATCTAGAAAAGTTTGCCAATTCTTTCTGTTTCACACAACAAAGAACCCTGCTTAATACAAGTACTTTCTGGAATTAGAGATTATGAGGATCTTTGAAATAGAGAATGCTTACTAGATCATTTAGCATTTCTGATTGGGTTTGATGGAATCATCCTCTGCTTCTAAACAATCTAGTTAGAAGGCAAAAGCAGAGAAGGAACATGGATTTAGCCTAGTAGAGAGATGGCTGGCCCCAAAAGTAATGAATTCAGGCACTTCCTTCCTTTGTCAATTGTTTTCCAAGTATGTTCTGCTAAGGCTCCCGGTGTTTTTGAATAGTGAATGTTGCTACACAAATATAGTCAAGTAGCACAATTGGTCCACACTGTCTGTGCAGCAGAAACAAAAACTCAAGCCATGCCTGTTCTCTCAGAGCAACTGAGCATTCCCTGTTGTGTTTCCCATAGTTGATTGAATTCATTAGATTTTTCATATCTTGGCTATATTCTTTCAATCTGCAAACATATATTGGGAATTGTGTAAGGAAGGTTAGAGACCAACTGAGCAGACATGCAAGAAATGTCAAGATCAACAAAATAGACTTTTTTCTTCTGTCAGGAAGAATAATAAGTGCAGAGCCCAGCATCTGTGGCTGAAGGAGGAGCTGTAAAAGTAGAAGATGATAGAAAACAGAGCAGCTCTTCTACTTGGCTTCCATCTTTGTCAATGAGAGTACTTGTTGGGCTGGAGAGGGTTAAACCCATACTGGCACGAGAGACCTGAAGTCCAAGAAAAATTATTTGGCCCCCAAATGAGGCCAAGTCTCCCGGTCTAAACAAATTTCCCACCTCATCATAAAGATAAGTTGCTGACAAGACCACTGGCATGTAGAGAGAGGAACTGTGGGAAATTCAGAAATGCTGGAAACCAGAAATTAGTCAAACATCATCTTTATTCTATATCACAGAAGAAGATGGAGCCTTCAAACTATTGACCAGTGGTGTTGATCCTGTTCAAGATTCTAGGACAGATGTTTCACTTTAGAATCGCATGTGTATGTTAGTAGTTGAAATCCCTAAAGAGTAGCTTAACCAATCTAGAGACTTACTTTTCTCATTTTGTGAACAGCCCTAAGGAACGCATTGGTTTAGCAATTCAAGCATATCAGGTTTCAGTTCTCTGAGATTCTCGTGGCCTTTCCCTCCCTGCTACCCCAGGGTACCAAGTAGACTTCCCTATGACCAGCATAAGTTTCTGTGTGCTAGGCAGAGGAAAGGGGAAGGACAAGAATAAGTTGACTCTGCCTTTCTTTCTCCATTCTGCTCTTTAAGGAGCTTTCCCCCAGAGCTCTACCCAGCAATTTCTACCTGTATCTCCTTGGTCAGAATGTATCAGATGGTCCATGACTTCTGAAAGAAGTGAGAATATAGTTGTTTTTATCTGGGCACATTTTTCCCCTTCCCCAGCAACACCAGGGACTTGTTAGTAAAAAAGTTGACAGTTGGTGCTGGTTACGTACCTAGCAGTCTTTCCAACAACAGATTTTCTGAGAAACAGGTTTATGTATATTAAAAGAGAAGAAAGAAAGAAAGAAAGAAAGAAAGAAAGAAAGAAAGAAAGAAAGAAAGAAAGAAGAAAAGAGAAAGAAAGAAAGAAAGAAAGAAAGAAAGAAAGAAAGAAAGAAAGAAAGAAAGAAAGAAAAGAGAAAGAAAGAAAGAAAGAGAGAGAAAGAAAGAGTTGATCACTAGGAACTGCCATGAGTTTGCAAAGGAATTGCAAAGCAAATTAACTGACTTTTCTTCAATGCAAATGTTCCTAGGCTGGTAGGAAAGGAAATATGGCACATGTAGTAAGTACATTCATCATCAGCAAGGCATTTAACAAAGCCACTTGTAATGTCCTTATAGATAGGATGGAGAAATACAGACGATGTGACAATAGAGTAAGGTAAATTTATAACTGGTTAAAAGACTCAAAGGACTGCTGCTGAATAGTTAATGTCAGCTCTCTAAGCAATAACTATTAGTGCCACACTATATTATTTTAATTAATATCAGACTTAATAACAATAACAATATATATAACTGACAGAGATTCAGGACTTGTCCCAGTCACGTTCTATGTCAATTTCTAGCATGAATATCTAGCAGAACTTATAGACTTGAAGATGATGTAAATCTGGAATGACAGATTCACAATCCAAAATTAACAAGATGGGCAGGAATGGTGGACCAAATAATATTAGCTATCATTCACTAAACACCTCCTACATGCCAGACACGATGCTAAATGCTTTTTATGCGTAATCTCTTGTCCTCTAAATAATCCTGAAGTGTAGGTTTTTCTATCACCCTCATTTTATGGATAAAAAAGAAAAAAAGACAAGACTCCAAGAGTTTGAGTCGCTTGCTCAATATCTCATAGTTGGACATAAAAGAACTTGATTCCTTCCTAAGTCTATCCACCTTCAAAATCTATTATATTTTCCCTGTGTCATCCTGCTTTTCTCTGCTAGTAAATGTAAACAAGTCCTGTATTTCAGGACCAAGCAGAGGATGGAGAATAAATAGGTAAGGGAGGAAGCAAGTAAGTAAAGGATTTGGAGATTTGGGTTGGCTGAAAGGTCAATGTGGATGTCTTCAACCTATTTGAAAAGGATCAAGCAAATAAGGACAAAATAAATGACAGAGGGATGGATAGATGGATTTGTGATAAGGCATGTTCGTTATGGAATCTAGGTAGTGGATATATGGGTGTTAATTATACGGTTTTTTTTCAACTTTTACATATGTTGGAAAATTTTCACCATTAAATGAAGCACAAAGTCAATGTCAATTGATAGCATGGTGTGACCATGTTTAGATGGGGAAGATATAGCTTCTCTCTTCTGGAAAAACACAGCCATATCTTAAATTCTACATTTAGTTCTTGGTGCCAGGGTCAGTGACAAGGTGCAACATGCCCTCAGAAGAGAGAAGAGGAGGATGAGGAACTCAGAAAACCATATCTAATCTGGAAAAGAGAAGAAAATAGTGCAGCATGTTAATTTTCAGCAAACACTTAAGGAATTACGTATTAGTTATCTGTTGCTGTGTAACAAATTACACCACAATCCAATTGCTTAAAATAATATTTACTATTTTATCATTCCTGTGGTCAGAAATTCAGAAGTGGCTTATTTTGGTGGGTCTAGCTTGGGGTCCCTCACAAGGTTGCAGGCAGAATGTCCATAGGGGCTGCAGTCATCCGAAAGCTTGACTGGGTCTGGAGGATCCAATTCCAGGATGGCTTATACACAGGGCAGGAGGCTTCAGTTCCTGTCACATGGGTCTCTCCATAGGGTAGTATGAATGTCCTCACAACAAGGCAGATAATATCCCCCAGAGTGAGCTATCTAAGAGAGCAAGGAAGAAGTCAGAGTGCCTTTCATGACTTTGTCTCTGAAACCATACACCGTAACTCCTGTATTATTCTTGTCATTAGAAGTGAGTCACTGAGGGACGCCTGGGTGGCTCAGTGGTTGAGCATCTGCCTTCAGCTCAGGGCGTGATCCCGGGGTTTGGGATCGAGTCCCACATCGGGCTCCCTGCAGGGAGCCTGCTTCTCCCTCTGCCTATGTCTCTGCCTCTCTCTGTGTGTCTCTCATGTATAATAAAAAGAAAAAATAAGAAATGAGTCACTGAGTCCAGTTCACACTCAGGGGGAGGAAGACCAAAGTCTAGTTTTGAAGGAAGGAGTCTCAAAGAATTTGGGGACCTATTTTTCAAAAACCACATTCTGTGTCATGCCAGAGAGTTAGGCATATTCTGTAAGGATCCTAGCAATGTAGTTTTTATTTGAATACAGAGAATGTGTGCCTAATAATTACAGTCATCTAAAGGAAAGTCACCCCAGTCAGAATTTGTCCCTCCCTTCTCTGTGCTCTCATTAATAGTATATATTATTCTTTGTTTTACAAATATCTGCTTTGTCTGTCTTTGCAGCTTCTTGAAGATAGGAATTGTGCTTTATGTTTATACTACCCACCTCCCTTCACTTGAGAAACCCAAAAGGAATCTAAATAACTATTTAACTAGAGGTGTGATAGTCTTCGTTTTATTCAACAACTATCTGTAGAGCATTTACTATATGCCATGAGCTATGCACGGAGATGTAGAAGCTACGGTGACCAAGACAGGTGTGGTACCTGCACTCATATGGAGCTTGCACTGTCCTAAGAGAGGGAAATCAAATAATTAGAGGTCATGATGAGTATATGGAGGCAATAAAAAAACAGGCTGCTATAAGCGCAAGTAAGTTCTAGGGAGCTACTTTGGTTTTATAGTTTATAAAAGAGATAAAGGTTTGAGCCAGATAATCTTCTAGATTCCTTCTAATATAATGATGCTGACTCATTTATTCCTTCATCTACTCGTTCATTCATTCAGCAGACACTTATTGAGCATCTACTACGTGCCAGGCACTGTGCAAGGCACTAGGGATAGCAAGGCAACAATTCCACCTGTTAAGGACCCTGGGGTCTGATGAGAGATAACAAGATGTATACATGGATGGCGATCCCAGGTGATACGTACTACAGGGGTCATACACAAGGAGCCTGGTTGCAAGAGTGACCACTCTGCCCAAGGCATCAGTGAAGGCTTCATGGAAGTGCCATTTGAATTGTGTTTTCAAGGATAAGAAAGGGGGCTGACGATTTGCATAAGAAGCTTTCTAAAAGGTCAGCATCCGAGATGCCAGGACTTGTTGAGGAGAAGGAAGGAACAGAGACAAAAGTGAAATCTAAGTTTAAAGAATTAATGAAGCCTGATGAAAGCATGGTCTCTGGATTCTGGCTCCTGTATCACAGCATTAAAATGCACTGGGCTGAGAACTAAAGTTCATTTCACATTTAAGTCTTCTCAAGAGGAACTCCCAATACTGCAGGCTCATCACAACTCTATCACTGTCGTGACAGCTTCCCCTGTGGCTCCCTGCCGCCAGCCTTCTGCTCCAGACCAAGAGGTCCTCCACCACTAGCCCATGCCCCTACAGACAGTGCCACTCAGGTTACCTTTCCCCCTCATCTCTCCAAATCCTACTCCTCCATCAGGCACCACTGCTGCCATGAAACCTTTGGACCACTCCATCCTATAGGGATTTCTCCCTTTGGAGACTCCACAAGAAGCACAGAGACCATCTGTCTTGGTCTTTAACTGGCACTGAAATGTCTCTTATAGATTTGCATGAGCTCTCAAATTAGACTGTGACCTTGGGCAAGCCAGTCACCTAACTCCCTATGCCTCACTTTGCTCATCTGCCAAATGGGGATAATAAAAATAGCCAGGTTGATGTGAGGATTAGATGAGTCTATTTACGGGGAGGCACTTAGGCCACTACTGCCTGGCTCAGAGTAGCAGGCTCAGGACCACCTGCTCTGATTAGAGCAGGCCCTCTGTGCACAGGAGGCATGCCCTCCCATCCTTCTGAAACACCATAAAGGCCCTGCATTGTCAATGTTATCACTATTTAATGAATGAATAAAAAGTGTTTTATTCTTACTCTCTCTTAACACTCAGGCCAATAAATTTGGTTTCAGTTTTCTAAGAGAAATGAGTTTTGGGGCTGAACTGTGTTCTGAGGACTTTTTTTTTTTTTCAGGTCCAAGCTCTTTGGGTATGTATTTGAAGTAACAGTTGGATGAAGCTTATTTAAGCCACAATCCAATAAATAAAACTGACGCTTTAGCAATTATATTTTCCAGATTGGGAGAGGTGCAAAACTTGGACCACAGTTAATTGGAAGGCAAAGACAGCTTTTTTTGTTGTTGTTTGTAGCACATGGACACTTCATTATGGTAATAGGAAGAGAAAAGCATCTTTTCCTCTGCCCTTTCTTTGTTTCTCCTATGTATTTCTTTTCGTACTAAATACATTTTCTGGTCATTTCTATGTTCTCCCTTGACCTCCTCTTCTTTTTACTGTGAGTCCTTCCCCCCTGTTTCTTCATGGCATTAAGCTGAGAGGATGTGGGTCCATTTTCTTCTCTCTTTTCCGCTCTCAGTGCTTCCTTCTGGTCTTGTTCTAGTCCTGGGTGTGAGTGGAAGAGCTATCAGCCAACAAGCCCTGGAAGCTCCCCAAGACCAAGACCACAGATACCTTCCAGGTTACACAGTCTAGCATCCTACTTCTTTGGTTCACTCTGTGACACCACTGTGACAGCCACATATGACACCTGGTGAGCCAGGTAAGGGACACAGAAGATTCTTTTTTTTCCACTAGCATTCTAGCAGTGCCACATTTATCAAATTGGTCCTTTGGCTTGGAAATCAGAGTACAAAGCAGAGAGGAAGCAACAGAGGACGGCTAAGCTTTGAGAGTGTCTTACAGGGAGGGTTGGGGCACAAGATCTTACCAACCTCTAGGTCTCTGCCCCCAGCTCCCACCTGGCTTCTTCGCTGAAGATCTATTGCCTTGGACAGTCCACTGTCAGAGACAGACCTTTGAAAGACCCCCTAAGTGTACATAACCGCAAGTAAATATATTTATAATCTCATACTATCCCCCTATTCACACGCATGCTATGGCTTCTCTTCTTAAATTCATTATCTCAGGTAATTATACCACCATGACACTCCCCACCCAGTGGCTCAGGTGAAAACTCTCAGAGCTACTGGGCTCCCTTCTCCCCTCCCACACATCACCATGTACTATGTATGTCCTCTTTACCCTAAACAACCCTTCGTGTCATCCTTTCTCTAGCCTTAGCCCAAGGCCCTCCTATAGACTACTGTTGAAGCCTTTTAGCATATGTCCTTGCCCCATACTCTCACTGACAACCCCTCTCCATACAGTGCCACTGAAAAGGTCGCTCTATTATCCCAAGGACACATCCTGCCTTTTCGAACATCTCTGTCTTTGCCCTAACTGTTCCCTCTGCCTCGAATACCTGGTCTTTTTTCCAATCAGCAACTTTTCACCAGTCTTGCAAGAAGGTATTGAGTGCATTTTCAAATGTCCCCTTTTCCTGGGCAGTCACCCCAATCAGAATCAGTCCCTCCCTTCTCTGTACTCTCTTTAACAGTATAGATGATGCTTTGTTTTACAAATATCTGCTTTGTCTGTCTCCGTAGCTTCTTGAAGGCAGGAATTAGGTTCTATGTTTGTACTACCTTCCTCCCAGTTAATCAATAAATGTTTGTTGAGTGAAAGGATTAAATTTCACAAAAATTCTCCGAATATCTACTTCATGCAGACACATTATTCTAAACACAGTGGAAAATCCAATGGCTCTATTATCAAAGAACAAACAATCTACTCTAAAATAAGCCCATGGAGGTGACCTTATGAGTGCCTTGAGAGTTCCTTACTTAATATCGCTGCATGTTCTGTTCCCTATCACCAGGTGGCAATAGTGTGCCATAGTCATGTGGCCTAAGGGATGAAGTTCCAAAGCTTCAAAGAAGTGGCTTTGCTTGGTCTCGGTTGCTGGATTAATAGCAAGAAAACCACAGAGGGTACGCGGGCTGAGTCTGGGTTCCGTGCACAGCTGGACTTCCAAGGGCTTGTTCTTGGGTGCTGCCCACAGCTGCACCTTGTATTCAGACATGATGCTCTCTCTTATCCGTAAATCCAAAGTGGGAAGACTGAGGAGTCTCCAGGTGGGACCAGGTCTACCCGTAGGCCTATGCCTTCGACCTATACATGGGTGTAATTCCCTTTCACTTCTTTTAGTGGTGAGTTCCCATCCAGCTATGCAATGACAGGGCTCTCACTGATGACTTGTGTCTGGTTTAACTCAGACAAGGGCTATGGCAGGTAGGAGGTCTTAGGTGACCTCTGTTGGAGCAGTCAATAAAGAGATGTGAGCTGATCTCAAACTGCCTCGCATGTGAAAATGAATAAAAACTGAGGGAGCAGCAGTATAGCAAGGTGGGAGTGGGGGTGGGGGCAATTCTTTCAACGAAACTGGTTCTGAAGTGCACAATAAAAGAACAGCTGGCGGGGGAGAGAAGATGGGTGAGATGTCCAATGAGGCTTAGTACCACCTCCCTCCTCACTCCTGATCCCATCCCAGGATGGGGGCGCAGGCTCACCCACTCACCCGTGCCTGCAGGCTGTGGATGTGAACAGGAAAGGAAACTGAGGTCCAAGAGGCAAAGAGGTTCACAGCCAGATTAGTGGTCAGCAGAAGGCAGGAGAGAATTGAAGGCAAAAACACAGGTAGGGAATCAGCCTGGGAAGAATCAGAGTCAAATCCTTCTGCTTGCCTCAAGGCAAGAAATGAACTTGGGTCTTGCTGATTTGGTGTGATGATAGAGGACACAGAGCTGAGGAGGTTATGTTTTCTATTTGGGGGGTGAAATAAGAGATGAGGTTACCCCCCACACACCCCTTAAAGAGGGAGAATATCAAGAGTGATTGAGCAGACTTGAGAAGGTGGTAAGGAGTAGAAGAGAGAGATAAGTTACTGTGAAAATTGGGAGAGGAAACTGATTAGGAATGAGTTTTAAAACTGTGGTTAAGAATTCATAGGGCAGGGGGACATCTAGGTGGCTCAGTGGTTGAGCATCTGCCTTTGGTTCAAGGCATGATCCTGGAGACCCAGGATCGAGTACCACATCGGGCTCCCTACATGGAACCCCTCTCTCTGCCTATGTCTGTGCCTCTCTCTCTCTCTGTGTGTCTTTCATGAATGAAGAAATACAATCTTTAAAAACAAACAAACAAAAAGAATTCATAGGACAGTTGGTGAGGTTACCAGGTTTAATGCAGCAGAACTCAGAAGTCTGAGATAGCTCCATCGTTCTGCTTAGTTGATCTAGGGTGGGGGTTAGTTGGGGAAGTTAGGTGGAGAAGCAGAAGAGATGACATCATGAAGAGCCTTGGTGAGGATGTGGTTAAAATGGTTAAGGGTGGTATCCAGACAGGGTGGGAAAGGAGTTGACAACAAATGGGCTGGCAAAGTCAGAAGTGAGTAGGCAATAGTCGGTCTCAATGACACAGAGGGGTCAAGGGGGTGAGGACATGGGGAAGCTAAAAGTGGAATGATGGAGGGCTGGTGGGAATCAAGATCTCCAAAGCGAGGTTTCTATCAGTGCTGGCTGCTGACATGAAGGGAGCCAAGCTCATCAGAGCAGAAGACATTAGAAGATGGCTGAATAACACTCAGACTTTCTGGTCTCCAGTGACTATCCCAGGCCGTAGGCTGGGCAGGTAGCCAGTAGCCAGTGGCAGGATTTTCTGCAGCTGCAGGGGAATGACCTGGAGGCTATAGCTGATGGAGGGAGGATTAGGGAGGATGAAGAAGCATAAACTGGATGCTTTCAAGAAAGAGGGACTTTTAAAGGACCTTTTAAAGTCCTGATCTGGACACGGCAGTGGGAAATAGGTAGAGAAATGCTCCAGGGAGCAGAAGGAAGGGCACAACTGAATGGAGGGCAAAGGAGGAGAGAGACCAGGTGAACAGAGCTCATACCAAGGTAGAGTTGTGGGATGGACCCACTGAGCTTCAGAATTCCAAAGGTAGGGTAGTTACATAGGATATGACCCATGCCTGGAACACAGCAGGTGCTGGATAAATAGCAATTCAATTAATTGATTTTTTAAAAAGATTTTATTTATTCGTGAAAGACACAGAGAGAGAGGCAGAGACACAGGCAGAGGGAGAAGCAGGCTCCATGCAGGAAGCCAAATGTAGGGCATGATCCTAGAGTCCCGGGATCGCATGTGGGACTCGATCCTGGGACTCTAGGATCACGCCCTGGGCCAAAGGCAGATGCTCAACCACTGAGCGTCCCTAACTGATTTCTTTTTTTTTAAAAGTAAGCTCTATAACCCAATGTGGGGCTTGAACTGACAACCCTGAGATCATGAGTCCCATGCTCTATTGATTGAGTTGACCAGGTGCCCCATTTGAATTTTCTGCTTTTTAGAATTTTTCAAAATTCTACTTTTTTCTTTTTTGAAAGATTTATTTATTGTAGAGAAAGAATGAGAGCAAGAAAGCACACATGTAGAGGAAGGGGCAGAGGGAGGTGGGGGTGGGGGGAGAGAGAGAGAGAGAGAGCAGACTCCCCACTGAGCAGAGAGCCAAATTCAGGTTTCTATCTCAGGACCCCAAGATCATGACCTGAGCTGAAATCAAGAGTCAGCTGCCTAGCTGACTGAGCCACCCAGGCACCCCTAAAATTTTTACTTCTTGTATTCCTCTTCCATGATTTAGTCTCAAAACCTACTGGCTCCCCGGTAAACAGCTTTTCCTCAGGAAAGATTATGAATAGATTTTTCAGAGTGATTCAGCTTCCATTATTATCTATCTATTTTCTTTTACTAGAAACCCCTTTCCATCAAAGCCTCTGAGTATAACTAGGAGTTAGAGAATCAAAGATATTTTTTGATTCTTGTTCTAAATTAATTTAGATTTTAATTTTTGTATAAATCATTCTGAGGTTTACGAATGATTACCACAATTACCCATTTATTTCTCAAAAGCCCAGGATGAAGAGAAAATGAGTATCACTATTTTCAATTGAAAATAGTTTAAGCTGGTCCTGTGATGCCAAGACCACTCCGCTTCACACAGCCAAAACGTGGGAAAACCAGACTAGAACCCTTACATTTCAAGCCTAAGGCAGTGGTTTCCTAAACTTTGGCTTGAATTTGTTCAACGTGCAGATTCAATAGGTCTGGGGTGGGATTTGGGAATCTGCTTTTGAGGCAAACATCCAATGCTTGTGTTTCAATGGCCATACTCTGAAAGACACGACTCTAGAAACTCCTTTTTCCCTCCTCTCTTAAGTGGGGTTGGGGGGGTAGGAGTGGGGGGGTGTGTGGAAGCTGATCTCACCTCTTACCAATCAAAGGAATTTTTTTTTTTTCCTCTTGGATAAGTAGAGCCCCCAGCTCTTCTTTTCTGCGACTTACCCACACATACTGATAAAGTTAATTATCTGCCCTGGCTAAATGACTTTCCCTAGCAACACCGTAGCAACTAACATCAGCTCTGCCTTAGGCTACAAAACTGGAAAGAGATTTCTTGAAGTCCAGTGTATTTTACAACAGAACAAAACATCTGAACAGGAAATTAAATAGAAAGTAAACTGGATTCACTGCTCAGAGATGAGACCCAGACACACAAAACAGTTGATGACAATCCACCAGAATGCAGTGGTCGAAAGACGAAACTTTCTCCTTCTAAGTTCTACTGAAGGCCAGAGGAGAGAATGTGGGCTCTCATTCTGTGGAGGGAAGGAGAACTCGCAGGAGGGGAAGGCACTCTGGGTGATGGGAGAGCTACTGGCAAAGGTGTCAAGGCAGGACTGAAGTGGGGGACCCAGGGAGCCCAGCTGGACAGCACTGAGAGCTCAGCCGGGGATCTATAACCAGATCACAGAGGGCCTTGAATGTCAAGGGAAGAGCTTGGGCTGTTAAAGACGTTTTATTCATAGAACGTGATGTGCATGGAGAAGAGGGTACTGAGCCACAGGGGCAGCCCCTGCCCTTACAGAGCTTGCAGTCTAGTGATGGAGACGACGACATGGAATGAATACGAAATGTAAAAATCAAACATAAAAAGTGAATATGGAGTTATAAATCTTGACAATATTAAGAGAAAATATACCAGGTTCCAGAAGAGCATGTAAAGACGAGTGTGCAAATAGGCAATCAGGAAAGACTCCTCTGAGGAAGCAGTTTGGCACTGAGATCTAAGAGAGGCTTAGGAGTTGGCAGGGTGGGGGTGGGGTGGGGGGTTGGGGTGGCAGGTGGGAGCGCCTCTAAAGCGTTGGAAGCCACCCCGAGAGAACAGCCCCGGCACAGAGCCCAGGCACATGCTCACATCACTGAAAAGCCCTGGTGGCTGGAGCCCATGACAAAAGGGGTGCATGGCCTGGGAGGATTTGGGAGGGCCCGGAGGCCCCGTTGAAGATTGATTTCTTTACTCTGAGAGTCCCCAAAAGCCACTGATGCAGATTTTAACCTTGGGATTGACATTCAAACCTCCAGTTTGAAAAGGATCATTTGGGCTTCGGGGCAGAAGGCAGATTGGAGGGGAACACGAGTGGACGCGGGCAGCCCAATTAGGAGGCTGAGAGATGGTGACACCTGACTGGTGTGGTGGCAGAGGAGATAGAGAGAAGTGGACAGGTTCAAGAGGTAGTTAGAAGGTGAAACCCGGTGATGGATTGGATGTGTGGAGAGAGAACAGAGGGCTGATGTGACAGCAGAGCTGGGTTGGGGAGATCTAGTGTGGGTAGTGGTGTTGGAGCTAGATGGGCTCCTGAGAGCCTGCTGCCATAGCCCAGACGATGAGGTTAACACTGGGTGGTGGGAAGAACCCCACTTTGGTGTGGGTGAGGCCTGTTTTGAATCTTGCATCTTTTTCCCTTATTAGCTGTGGCACCTACACAGGAGATTTTATAGGTTCCTAATTTGGGAAATGAGGCAGAAGGAGAAATGGGCCTCATACTTGACATGGTATTCTTGTCAATGTTTAATAAAAAAAAATTAACTCTTACATCCCTACCCATTCCACACCCGCCCATATCCATGTTTGATTTGAATATGTTGATTTAGATGGAAAGATATTCAAGAGCACATATTTGGGTTATTGGACACACCATAAGATCTGTAAAGACAGGAGCCGCACTTTATTCATCTCTGTGTATTCATTCCCGTCCTCTGAGATAAAATCTCACAAAACACTTTAGTCTGTAGCATATATCACAAGTATAATTTGAAAAGATCCTGTAACTATGTATTTAATGTTTGCTTTTGCCACTGGATGGGAAGATCCACAAAGCCAAGTAATAAGTCTGTCTTGTGTCCAGCGCTGAGTGCATGGAGGGCCTCCAACATAATGAATGAATGAATGAATGAATGAATGAATGAATTTTTGTTCCCTGTGGTGCTCACTGCTCAGCACAGACTTGGCCCCAAATCCACACTCAACAAAAGCATGCTGGATGATTGGGCCTATGCACCACGGAATCTAGCATGAGCTCCGAGCCAGGGACACGGGAGATAATTCACTCAGGACCCAGACGTGAACCCGGGTGTCACCTCTTGAAAGGAGCACTGGTCAGCTAGACCAGGTGGGCCAGGAGGGTCAAGAAAGGTCAGGACCGAGAAATGACAATTGGCTTCAGTTAGTGGGCACTCGAGCATGGGTGACTTCTGAGAGAAGGGGCCCAGGTAATGGTGTTAGCGGGAGTCCCAGGACCAGGATGAAGAGTGGGCGGGTGTGGAGGAAGGGAGCTCTCCAGTGCAGAAGCTCTTCTGGGCTGTGTGTGAGTGGCCTCAATGAGAAAAACCTGGAAAGCACAGGAGACTGCTTTTTACATGTAGGCACTTATGAAGATGATGAAAGTGGGGGTAACCAAAACTTCTGAAAACACCTGGGGAGGGATGCTTGCGCCCACAGAGGGGAAGCGGGTCCTTAAGGCATCTCCCAGGTGGGCTTGGTGAGTCCCAGGTCTAGCCCAGACCCATCCGGAGGAGGGGTTCAGAGGGGTGGGGAGGCCTGACGGCTGGGCCAGGTGGTTCATCTGGGGCATTTCGCTGGACTCTGGCACCCCCTAGAGGAAGGGTGTGTTAGCCTGCAGGCACACGCACACTCCCTCCAGCGCCGGAGACCGAGGACTGGAGAGCCCAAATCGCGCACTGGGCCAGCGGCAGGACCAAGGTTTGCTTCTAGTCTGTCCCCAGGGTAACACTGGGAGTAATTCCTCCACCTGGGCCTTTTCCTGTCTGGCCTTGGGGTTGGTGCCTCAGGCTCGGTTCCTCTCCAAACATCGGTTACTGGAGACTGAGAACCGGGGCTAAAATCTAAGCCAAGAAAACACAGACTTTTCTTTGAACCTTTGGAAACTCCTTCCTAGGGCTAGATGAGGACTTCCCTGGGCCTTAGGCGCTTTTGTCTTTGGGGTCTCCTTCCCTCATGAAAGAAGAGCAAACATCCTATTTTAGGACCGTGTAGGTATAAGCAGAAACCCGTTAATATCATATAGTATAACATCGTATTAGACCTAAATGCTTTCTCCCTTCTGATTTTAAAGGAAATATTTTCAGGAGCCTCCAAAAATATTACAGGCTGTAGGCGCTGTGCCTACTGGGCGCAGTTGGATGAGTCATTCGGCTCCCTTCTCATCCTCCAGTCTGACCTGCTCCAAAAGAGCAGTGGAGTCAAGCAGCCGTGGCACCCTGCCCCCGCCCGGCCCGTGCGGCTACGGGCCTCAGTTTGCTCATCTGTGAAATGAGTGAAAGGAAGGTCACGCTTGTTGAGCGCAGGGAGAGGGGAGCTACCCTCCGCCAGCCCCTCCCCGGCTCGTGGCGGGGCGCAAAGGAGATGCGCGACCAAAGTTAGTTTTCAGGCTTTCGCTCCGCGGAGGGCTCTGCCCCGCGGGGTGCAAGGGTGCGGCCGGGGTTGGGGCGGCAGGGTCCCCGCGCCCTGGGATTTCCTCGCCAGACCCTGGGAATCCCGCGTCGCGAAATAAACCCGGCCGCGCCGCCGATCGCCGGCTCGGAAACAAAACGGCGCTGCGCTCGGGGATCCGGGCGCAGCCAGCCCGCCCTCCTCCCCCTACGCCGCCGCCCGCCCTCCCCTCCCTCCCCTCCCTCCCCTCCTCCCCCCTCCCCTCCCCTCCCCTCCCCGCGCGGCTCCGCGAGCTCAGCTCGCTCAGCCTCGCTCCGCGCAGCCCGCCGGCCGCCACGCCGAGCCCCGCACGGCCCCCGGGTCGCCAGCGCCCGCTCCCCGCGCGGGCTCCGCGAGGTCTCGCTCCCCCGGGGACCCCTCGGGCCGGCGTCGCGTGGCGGCGGCACGAAGTTGAGCGCCCGCGACGATGAGGCTGTCCCCAGCGCCCCCGGGGCTGAGCCCGAGTCCAGCGTTGCTGGCCCTGGCGCTGCCCCTGGCCGCGGCGCTGGCCTTCTCCGACGAGACCCTGGACAAGGTGCCCAAGTCGGAGGGCTACTGCAGCCGCATCCTGCGCGCCCAGGGCACGCGGCGCGAGGGCTACACCGAGTTCAGCCTCCGCGTGGAGGGCGACCCCGACTTCTACAAGCCGGGCAACCAGCTACCGTGGTAAGCGGCGCCGGGGCGCGCGGACCGCGGCCCCCGGAAGGTGCCGGAGGAGGGCGCACGGCCCCGGGCGCACGGTGCCCGCACAGCCCGGCCGCCCCGGCCCCCCTGGCCGCCAGCCCCGCGCGCCTCCCGGGCCAGCGTCCGGGGCCGTCGCGGGGGCCGCGGCGGGCGGGGCAGCCCCATCCCGGACGCGCGGTTCCCGGGCGTGGGCTGCAGCCGAGCGCCGCGCCACGCCGGCCTGGCGGGGAGGGACCCTGGCTTCTCCCGCCCCACACCCCCCGGCCGCTCCGGGAGAGCCGGGGAGACGCGTCCTCCTGCAGATCCGGTCTGGAGTGGAGGGAACCCCCGTTTCCCCCAGTCGCGCTCTCCCCGCTCCCATCCCTGCAGGGGAGGATGCATCCCTGCCGGCTTCTCTCCCGCCCCCCCCCCCCCCCCCCCGCGGGATGGCACCCCAGCCTCCCCGGACAGATGCCTTCGGGAAGAGGGGCTTGGGCTTCTCCCTTGACTGGTCCCGGGGCGCGGGGAGGAAGAGCCTGAAGCTTTCGGAGGGCTCCCCGGAAAGAACTCCGAGTTATTCTCCGAGGGTCCCAGGCGAGGGAAGAGAGTCTGGATCTCCGGGACGGGCTCCCCAGCGGAGCGGGCCTGCGGGGAGCTCTGCGTGGGTCAGGAAGGAAGGGGAGACCCGGTGAGAACGGAAAGAGAAGCCCAGATTGCCGCGGCCTGCTCCCCGGAGGCCGGGGGACCCCGGCTCCAGCGCCCCCCACCCCAGGCTCCGCGCCCCGGGGGGATGTCGCGCCTCGGCTCCTCGGCGGAGCGCGGGCTTCGGGGAGCGCGGGGACGGGGTGCCCGGGCGGGGGAGCGCCTCCGGGGCAGGGCAGCCGCTCGCCCCGCGCAGACCTGGAGACCCCCACGCCGCCCCATCGCCCGCCTCTCCGCAGCCCGACATCTCCCCGGACCCCCCCCCCCCCCCGGGGGCGCAGCAGCCGCGGTCTCCAGTCGGGAGGCAGGACCCGGGCAGGGAGGGAAGCCTGCCCGTCTCACCTGGGGCTGCGCGTCCCCCACCGCCTGGTCCGGAGTCCGCCCTGGCGCCTCGCGGGGAAGAGCGGGTCTTGGGGGCGGGGGGGCGGGGGCGCAGCCGCCGCCCCTGCATCCCCGCCTTCCGGGTTCCCAGAAAGTTAGGGCCCCGGGCAGCGGGCGCCGAGGCCACCGGGGGCAGGCGCCACCCTTCTCAGAACGCTTCTCCCGGTTTCCCGGGATCGTGCCCCAGACCCCGTCCCCTTGGACCTTCGCAGAGCGGCCCCCGGGCGCCCCCGCACCTGGCGGCGCCCCCGCACCTGGCGAGCCCCTCCGACCCCGGCGCCCCGGTGCTCCCCGCGGCTGGAGGGAGGCGGCCGTGCCCTCCTCCGCCCCTCGGGGCCTCCGCAAACCCGAGGACCTGGGTTCCCCGGGGAACCCGCCCAAGCTCCACGTGGCAGGCAGAGGCGTGACCTTGTGCAAGTCCTTTAATTCCTCTGAACTTACTTCCCCAGCAGAGAGAGTAGCTATTATCCAGCCGCTCTGGTGGTTGTAGGCAGTGAAGGAGTTGACGGAGGTGAGCGTGCCCGAGGTCCCCAGGACACGTTCGTTCCAGGCGCACAGGAGGCCCTCGTTGGTTCAAGAACGGAGGAGGGAACGTGTCTAGTCAGATCTGTGTCTGATGTGTGTGTATGTGATTAAAAGTAGGTGTCCTCGGTGCTCCTTAGGCCAGTCTCCAGCCAACGGTGGCCATCTGGGCCCTCCTGAATTAATGGAGTGAATGAATGAATGATTTCTCCATACTAGGAGCCTAGCCTTCGATTGTTCTTAATATAAGCCCAAGAGGATATTTTTAGTTGATTTAGGCAAGTCTGGGGCCCCTGCCAGTGTCCTACCAGCCATTTCTTCCCACACAAATCCTCCCTGTGGGGCTGAGCATTGGCGGCACCAGGTATCCACAGGAATGGAGGGTCCCACCACTGCCAGTGCTCATGACAGCTAGGCCAGAACCAGACTCAGGGAGAGGGGGAGAGGGGATCACTAGACATTCCCCTACACTTTTGTTCCAGCCTAAACATTAGCCTTTTGGACTGTGATGCTCCCACTCGTGCTGTTGGCCAAGCAGCCACCTTTTCTCTCTTCTGGTGGCTAAGAGATCTCGAAAGGAAGATGTTGCAGGAACCATTTCTGAGTAAATACTCTGAGATTAGCAAACCTGATTCCACCACTCAAAGTTCAGAGGAAATGGGCGCTGGCCTAGTTGGTGACATTTTCTGTTGGCTTATACTTTCTTAGGATAATTATGTTCAAAGTAAGTCTAATGCATTCTGTTCAGGTTATTGACTTAGGGCTCTGGAAGTTAACATTCCCCTGATGTTCTAGGCTCTTTTTTATTCTTCCGTGGGTTAGAGCCCCTCACAAGCCTTCGAAACCATGGCTTGTTTTCCTGCCTAGAATCTTTGTCCCCAGAATTCCAGTTCATCCCTGAATAGCTTCTGTTCTCCATGCCACCCCCCACCCAGTATCTCCTGTAGGTCTTGTACACTGGATCAAATGGTCACAGTTAAAAAATATATATAAATATAAGTATATATATATGTGTGTGTATATATATAGAGAGAGAGAGAGACAGACAGACAGACATGGGGTTTCTTCTCAACAACCAAGATCCAATGGAGATTATTATTCAGGCTTTTCTAAGTTGTTAGTACTACATTGACTTCCTTCTCTCCCACCACTTCTCTCCCTCCCTCTTCCCCCTATCCCCCCTCCCTTGGCAATAATTGTGCTTTAGAAAGCTCTGAAAGGCCTGCTCTGTTTCCTACCGTGGCCTCCTTTGACAAGGAGATTACAGTGATTAAAAATAACAAGTTGAGGATCCTCAAGGGGCTTCCCTTATAGGAGGACAATTTGCCGGACCAGCCATTCCCAGATCACAATTTCAAGCCAAATAGAAGAAAATCAGCTGAAATGTTCAAGAATTGATTGAAAATAAAAGAGGCTTTTTTTGTCTGACTAAAGGTCTGTTTATTAGGAAAATAAAGCCAGACCCTGGCTAATGAGAGTGGCTTTTCCTAGATGCTCTTTAAAGGGGAAATTTCAAGGAACTTGATGGGAAAAGAATGTCCAGTTGAGATTTCAAAAGCTTGTCCAACTTTGAGCATAATTGGGGGATTTATTCTAAACCGGGAGGTTTGGAGACCTCCAAAGCTGCTTGGCTTTCTCTTTCTTTGTCCCACCATGGGGCACACCATCCCAGAGGAGTGGGTATCCTTGAGAGCCCCACCTCAGTCTGGGAGAAAGAGCAGAGGCTTTGATATTGACTGGGTCTGTTTCAACTTCTGTTCAGTCATACATTCACTGTGTGACCTCAGGCCGGCCACTTCCCCTCTCTGAGCCACAATTTCTCTGGCTGTAAAATAAGAGCACTCCCCCACCCATTACAGTGTTGCTGTGAGAGTCAGAAATAATCCTTGTTTAAAAAAAAAAAGCTGTCATAGAGTAAGTGCTCAAAAATATCTATATAATAAGATGATTATTTTGGAAATAAAAATACTTGGCAGCGACACTGGATGAGACATTTTGTTAAGTACTTCCTACTCATCTCACTTATTCTTTACAGTTCTTTGAGGCAATTTATTGTTACTCTTATTTTACAGATGAGAAGACGAATTCTCAGAGAGGTTCAGGAACTTCCCCATGATCACACAGCTAATAATCAGTGATGTCAGTATATAAATGATGGGATGTCTGACTCCTAAATCTCTGTTCTTAACCAGTCTTCTATATTGATGCACGAAAATGAAAGGGGAATAAAATGAATTCACTCTAGCTACCCTGGGCCTTCTGGACGGTGAGTCTTCAATGAAGGAAAAGAGCAACAGCATTTCAAGATAACAACTGACATATCTTGGGACACAAAGTATAAAGCTATGGCTCCTTATTTACATTTGCTTTTTTTTTCTTTTTATAGCCTTCAGGATCATATTTCCTCATAAACCAGAAAATTAATTTAGAAACATGAACAACCTTGTCAATCTTTAGCCAATCTCTTTTGTTTGTAGGGAAACAGAAGCAAATTGGTTAGGGGAAAAAAAAAAAAAGCCCTAATTTGATTGTTTTATTTTTACATGCAGATTTATACTACCATGCCTACAAAATTATGTTTTTGTGAAGTGCATATGGGGGATTGAGGAATTTAAGCTGGATAAGGTCTTTTATTTTATTTTTATTTTTTAAAGATTTATTTATTTATGATAGACATAGAGAGAGAGAGAGGCAGAGACACAGGAGGAGGGAGAAGCAGGCTCCATGCAGGGAGCCCGACGTGGGACTCGATCCTGGGACTCCAGGATCGCACCCTGGGCCAAAGGCAGGCGCTAAACTGCTGAGCCACCCAGGGATCCCCTGGATAAGGTCTTTTAAATAAACTATTTCTTATCTAGTGGGGTTTTAAAAAATTAAAATTGCTGATGATATTGTAATTAACTGTAAGTCACCCGTTATACCTCCCCTCTTATACCTTTCCCCTTTTTTCTTTCTTTTTATTTTTTTTTAAGATTTTATCTATTGATTCATGAGAGACACAGAGAGAGAGAGGCAGAGACACAGGCAGAAGGAGAAGCAGGCTCCCTGTGGGGAACCTGATGAGAGACTCGATCCCAGGGTCCTAGGAGCTCATCCTGAGCCTAAGGCAGATGTTCAACTGAGCCACCCAGGTGTCCCCCTCTTTTTCTTATGTAACTTTATTTATTTTTTAAAGATTTTATTTATTTATCCATGAGAGACACAGAGAGAGAAAGAGGCAGAGACACAGGCAGAGGGAGAAGCAGGCTCCATGCCCGGAGCCTGATGCAGGACTTGATCCCGGGACTCCAGGATCACACCCTGGGCCGAAGGCAGGTGCTAAACCACTGAGCCACCCAGGGATTCCTGTAACTTTATTTTTAAACTTTGCCCCCTTTTAATAGGTATTTAGTTCAAGTCGATAATAAAGATTAAAAGAGATTGATTACTGCTTTGAATTTCCTGAAACAGACAAAAAACACAAAACATACAAAAAAACGAAAGCATATCAAGTAGGCATTTTTCAAGGTTAGAACTTGGGTACTCCCCCATACACCGTTAAGTTGTCATTCCATTGCTGCTGACTGACTCAACTGGAACAATAGGATATAATTGCTGATATTTCAGAAACATGGGCTGATATAGCAAGAACTTTTCACTATTACTCTCCATTTGCTAGTTATACAGAATGTCAGATGCAGGTCGGTATTAATTTCTGTGGGGGAGTAAAACCTCTTACTATGTTAAATTAGTTAAGATACGGGTTAAGCTCATGTTTTAAAGAGACCCCAGAATACAGTGTTTTAAATGAGAGGTAGATGAGAGGTCCGAGATAATGACAGCTTTGCTCCACAGGGTCAATCGGGAGCCCAGGTTCCTTCTGGTTGTGTTGCTCCGCCAATCGCGTAGCCACGAGTTACAGCACCTGGAATGTAGCTAGTCCAAATCGGGATGTGCTATGAGTGTAAAATACACACCAGTTGTTGAGAAATTAGGATGAAAGAAAAACTTCTCAGTAATTTTTTATACTGATTACACCTTCAAGTGATAATTGTGTATATTAGGTTAAATAAAATACGTTGTTAAAATTAATCTTACTTGCCTTACACTTAGCCCTACCGGATGCTTGTTAACAAATACAGTGGATTTCACCTGCCTTGAACTTATTTCTACTGGACAGCACTGCTGTAGGGTGTTTCCCTCAAAATGGTCACAGCCATGTCGCTACCAGCACATCTAGGTTCCACTCAGCTTGCAGAGGAGAAAAGGAAGGAGAGGGCAGGCAGCTTTCTTTTTCATGATGTAACCCAGAATTGTGCCCAGGACTTCCAAACACACTCCACCGGTAAGAATTTAGTGACTTGACCACACCTAGCTCCAAGGGAGCCTGGGAAATATGACATTTAGCTAGGCAGCCACATGCCCCTCTACACTTGGGGAAAGGATTTGGTTATTGGGTTTTTTTTCCCCAAAAGGATGAAGGTGAAAATAGATTTAAGGGAACATTTAACTATCTCTGCCACATGTTTTAATGCACATTCGTATAAAAACACAGTATTTCAAAGTCCTGTCACTCAGTGAAAGGTATCTTGAGGATCTTCTCAACAGCATGTGAAGTTGATATACTTAGGGGAAGGAGTGTCACGGTGTGTGTGTGGTGTTGATAGGTTTCATACTGAGGAGAAAAAAGGGGCCAATATGTCATAGTGGCCTGTTCTGTCTTGCCCCCTCCCTCATCAATAGAGGAGGAAGCTATAAGGAAAGAAAGGAATGAGGGTGGAGGTAGGTCACACAAGAAAATGGGAGAGAAGAGGAGGAAGAAAAGAAGGAAGAAGAAGAAAGGGAGGGGCAGGAAGAGGAGGAGGAGAAGGGAAAATAGAAAAAACAAAAGCTCACTGGGATGCATATTCAGAATGAAAATGAAAGATAATTTGTGGAGACTGGAGTCCCATCTTACTTGAGGGTTAGGTTCAAGGGGCACTGGGGAAAGCAAAGATCCCATAAGTCAAAATTATGCCTTAAAAATCCTTTCAAATTGTACGTAAACAACATGGGTACTAGATTCAACGTAGCCTTATTTGTGTCGCCTTCTGGACCATTCTGTTAGGAATAGAAGCGACCTGACCATTCTCAAGAAGTCCAGCACTTCTAGTTGTCCCTCCAGCACTGGAAGGGACCCATGTTTCCTCAACTGAGTAACAGGTAAAACAAGCTTGTAAGTTTGCTTGTCCTTGACCACTGACATGACAGGCACAAAATACTCACTATGATGGAGTGAGGGAATGAGAGTCTCCTCTCACACACACCCAAGCACATGCATGCATTGAATGGGGGCGGGGGGGAAGTGACCCAAATTATCAATGGTGTTATTTCCTACCTTTTTCTTCTGGCCGTGTACAGTTGTATGTGATGATGTCAAGGCACCTACAGTATCAGGGAGCTCACCACATTACATAAAGCTTTCCGTGTGGCTGGCCAGCTCTTGCTGGTATACATTTCCTGCTTTTACAGGGTGTCTTGGCTGGGCTGGAGTTAAGGGCGAGGAGTTAGGTGACATCACCAGACATCTTTGTGAGCTCTACATAGACAAGGCTTCTAACTTTCCCAGAATATTCAAAACTTCCATGAAAAGTTCCAGGAAACTGAAACACATCTACAGATTAGCTGAGGCCCAGAAGACCCGTGGGAAAGAACTTGAACCCTATCTAATGTCGTGGCTCAGATATTTGTAAGTGTGCCTCATGGACTTCGTGAGACATCAGAAAGCCAGGGAAGGGCCAAGCACAAGCCACTGTGTTGGGAGGGGTAGGAGCGTTGGAAGATGGGCAGACTCAGAGCAAGCAGGTCATAAAAATTGTAGATAGTGATTCTCGGTGCTGTAGGAAGCTCTTATGATCCTCCTCCTTGTCCTCCCCTCTTCATTTTCTTTCTTTTTCCCTTCATCTTTCTTCTTTTTCCTTTTCTTTTTCCTCACAGCTGCAACACTAACCTTTGAATTTTCCACACCAAGCTCATTGCCCCTTCCCCCCTCCCAGGGGGCCTTTGTACACGCTCACCTCCTTGACTAGAATGCTTGCCTCACATCATTGTGTGCCTCACCTCTTGTCTTTTAAGTTTAAGCTCAGATTTTATCCCTTTAAAGAGGCTTCTTTGACCACCAATTTATGTTTCCCATTACTTTTGCCTTATTTTATTGTCATGATAGCCCTTAATCACTCTCTGAAATTATCTTGTGTATCATCTGCCTCCTCAAGCTAGAATATGAGCTGTATGAGAGCAAGGACTGCATCTTTCTTATCTGCCATTTAGTTCTAGCACCCAGAACAGTTTGTGGACATAACAGGCATTAAATCATTTTTCTTTGGGAAAAAAAAAAAAAAAAAAAGAATCCTGGTGTGAGATCTTCCTCTCAGAGAGCTAGATGGAGAAAGAAAGCATTTCTCTCTTAGCCAGAGAAGTGAGACTAGAGATAGGGACCAACAGTAAGGAGATCCAGGTGGTGGCAGCAGAGAGGAAGGATGCCCTGTGCCCTGGGGCATTGACTTGGGGCAGCCTTGAGGGCAAGTAGATGGCTGGGTCCCTGGTGAAGACTTTTGGGAGGAAGAAGGTGGGCATACTAAAGCTGGGTCATTGATGGTTCAGGGGTGAGGAGCAGGACAGCAGGCCAAAGAGCAAAGGGAAGGGGCTCCCAGCTTCAGACACTGGTTCTGATTGAATGAAGAAGACAGCAGAGAGGATTGTTGATCCATCAAACCTGGACAACAATGATTAAGTGACTTTCCCTAAAATCAGCAGTTACTGGGGTCATTTGTATGGTTTCCAAACCTAGCTATGCATAGAATCACATGGAAAGTTAAACCAACCATAGCTTCACTGGACCCACCCCCCAAAAAGGACTGGATTCTAGAAATCTATAATCTGTCTTTTCTTTTTCTTTCCTTTGAGAGGGAGAGAGAAGAAGAATCAGAGGGAGAGAGAGAATCCTAAGCAGGGAGCCTGATATGGTGCCTGATGAGGAGCTCGATCTCATGACCCCAGGATCATAACCTGAGCCAAAATCAAGAGTCGGATGATTACCCGACTGAGCCACCCCGCATGCCTCACTTTTTATCCCTTTTAAAACAAGAATGGGAGGCACAAAGAGAGGATGGCCAAAAGGTTGTCATGTTTCTATGAGCATGCTTCCCCATCGCAGCCTCTCCCAGCTCCACACCCCCACCTCCCGTGCTCCACATACGTTAGCACTGGTCATATCACTGCCCTATCCTGTTGCAGTAAGACACAAGTCCAGTGGCCGGTAGAACGTCCTCAAAGCTGGCATGACAGCAGCCTTCCCCTGCCTTGGCAGTGGAGTGGTGGAGAGAGAAGAATCATGAGCTTCCTTTAGGGGACAGTATTCACAAGATGGCAGAGCCTGAGCCACAGCTGACCTGGTTGTGGGGGGTGTGGATGTAACAGGCACTAAATCTTACCAACACTTCCCTTCCATGTATCTTCCAGTCATTGGTCCAGGTTCTGTTCTTTGGAGTCGAGAGAATAAGGTCTCCCCTTGGCCATATGTCAGCCCTTGAGGTGTTTGTGGAGAAATACCAACCATGACATCTCTTCTGACTAACACGCCCCCTTTCTTCAGCTATTCTTCCTGGGATCCTGTTTCTTGTCCCTTTACACTTTGTACTCCAGATGTGCTCTGATAGGGATGGAACATGGGGAATGATTATCTCCTTGTCCTGAACACTGTGTTTGTGTTAAGCTTGCCAGGTCTTGTGTTTGCTATTTTGGCAGCTGTGCTGTACTCTGGGATCATGCTGAGCTTGTAGCCAGAAAAATTCCTGTGAACTGCTGGGAAGGCTTGCTTCCCTTGTCTCCCTGTACTGGTGCGACTGGTCCGTGAATGTAAGATTTGACATGATTCCTCATGACTTAGTCTTCCTCAGAATGGTTCCAGCATGTTTGGGTCCATCCCTATAGCTGTCAACCACTTATGGATCTGGATTGTCACTGAGTGGCATAGCCACATAATCTAATTTTGGGTGATCTACAGCTTATAAGCAGTCTTAGAAATCTTTATCAAAGCTGATAAGAATAGTTGGGCAGAGCAGGGCTCCTTTGACATCCCTTGACTCTTTCCCTAAAGTTGACATCTAGTTAATGGTTTTGAAGTCAACAGATTTGCTGTCATCTCAGTGACATTTAAGTGCCAACTGCCACCTTCCTGGTCAGCCACCTCAGTTTAGCCACAAATACTGTTTTCCTAGCTTGCTAATGAATCATATAGTCTGGGCAGAATTTTTTCTTTGTTTCAATATTAGTGAAGGCTCTTTCTATGCAACATGACAGGAGCAAAGTCAACCTAACTAAAGCAAAAAAGAGAATTATTGAGTTCCATATTTAGAAAGTCTAAGGGTGGGTCTGGCTTCAGGTATAAATGGATCTAGGGACCCTGAAGAGTTTTCTCCTCCCTCCATCCTTTCCACCTGTTTCTTCCACCTTGTTTGTCTCACTCCTCCCATCCTTTATCTTTTGGCTGTGTTTCTATGTGTTGTCCTCATTTTTCTTACTATAGATAAACTTTCCCCAAATTAACAAGGAGGACAGCTGCCAAGAACCTTGAATGAAAATCCTTTCAGGAAAGACAAGCCCTGTACCTTTAACTCCAAATTGGAAAATCTCAGGGAAGGATTCCGATTGGTCTATGTTGGGTCAGAGACCCGGAGGACTGGGGTGTGGAGAGAGACTAAATTTGGGTCACAGTCACTTCTATGGCATTATGTTTCAGGAGGGAGAGGGGGTACTGTTATTGCCAGCCCCAAAGATCCCATCATCTGAGGAGGGGAAGAAGCAGGGCGCCTGGACAGTGTGTCCCTTGGTACTCCCTGCCCTCACCCATATTCTCAGTTAAATTCTCTTGGCTAACACATCTCCAATTCCCCAGGAACTTCCTTCCCACCCATCCCTCTTCCCGTCCACATAACGGTCAGCTCAGGACTCATTCATTTGGCTCCCAGCTATCCCATGAAGAGGTAGCACTTAGGGGGAAGAATTATAGATAGAGCTTCTATTGAGCTGTAGACATGTGCTTCATATACATTCTCTCCTTTAATCCTTATAACAAACCCATGAGATGGCAGTGATGATCCCTATTTTGTAGAAGAGAATGATTTATTTTTAATATAAGTTATTAACATTTATATATACTTACTATTACAGATATTAATTCCTTGTCATAACAACAATGTGAGATAAACACTATTACTGCCATTTTTACAGGAGATTTAGAAACTAAGACCATGAGAGGTTAAGCAACTTGCCAAAGGTTACACATAATAAACAAAGGGGATTTGAATCCAGATTTGTTAGCTACGTCCATTATAGAAAAACAGTTTTCTTTCTTCTTTCTTTCTTTCTTTCTTTCTTTCTTTCTTTCTTTCTTTCTTTCTTTCTTTCTTTCTTTCTTTTCCTTCTTTCTTCTATCTATCTATCTATCTATCTATCTATCTATCTATCTATCTAATTTTATTTATTCATGAGAGACACAGAAAGAGAGGCAGAGACACAGGCAGAGGGAGAAGCAGGCTCCTTGGAGGGAGCCCAATGTGGGACTCGATCCCTGGACCAGGATCACACCCTGAGCCAAAGGCAGACGCTCAACTGCTGAGCCCCCACAGGTTTCCCCAGTTTTCAATTTTTAGATATCTGTAGGATATTTAATTTGGAATAGGAGATGTTTCATCTCTGACTGGGAATGCTGGAGCACAGGCTAAGGAAGACCGTCCAGCAGAACAGAGTAAGCCAACCCCAATATACACACTTGCTCATCTTTAGACTTTAAGCCCTGTCTTCCTATCAATCCATCACCAGCATCTCCTGCCTGATGCTGGCGGGTGGGCTCTATTGTTTCTGAGTGAAGCATGCATGTTGCAGCTTCCTGGTGCTCTGAACATCATGCAGGGCAGGGAGGGACCACTGTAGCTTGTGTACTACTCCAGCAGTCCTTGTAACCCCCTGTTGCAAGTTGAGGCAGAAGTTTAAGTTCCCCATAGTTGATGTGTGAAATGTGAAGACTGGGACATCTCAGTAACATTTTGTAGGTGGATGGCAGGCGCTGGGCTTGTGGTAGAGCTGGGGTCTGGTTCAGGATCTCTTCACTGAGGCTGGAGCCGGGGAAAGCTCCCTGAAGGCAGAGTGAGGAGCATGATGGTACTAGATGAGCTCCAGCAAGGGTGAAAAGCACAACAGATGCATTGGGTAACAGCTCATCAGAGTTTGTGTTAGAGGGTAGACACACCAACATTTGAAGGACACAGGAAGCTATTTGTGAATTTGGGATCTGCATATGGCCAGTGTACCCAATGACGGGGAGAACTCAACCTTGGATAGAGATTTAAGCTGAGGCTCCAGTGTGAAACATCAGTCCTCATACAAGCAAGGCAGGCCAGAGAGGCCCTTGCCACTGGTTTTTAGGGAAGGGCTATTATTCAGTAATCATACAACTTCCAGCCCAATCTTCTTAAATCTGAATATGACATTCCCTAACTCAACCCCCCAGGACTCCTCCTTCACCTCCAGACTGGTATCCAAGGCTTTGAAGGCTTTTAAATTTCTATCCCCTGTTCGCCTTCTTTCCCTGACCTCTTAGCACACTCTCAGCTTGCATTTTATGAAATACAGAATTACTTCTAGTTTCCAAGGCCAAGACTGGCTCATCATGCCTTTCCCTCTACCTAGAGTGCTGTTAGTCCTCTTGTCCACTGGACAAACTCCTATTCTTCAACTTGGAGCTCAAATGCCACCTCCTCCTCGAATCCTCCTCTGACTCCCACATTAGACCCAGATGCTCTGGGATCCCAGAGCACATTGTTCATACCTTCATAACACCCATCATATGTTATTAAAAAAATCTGCTGATACGTCTTTTCTTCCCAGCTCTTAGCCTGTATGCTCCTAGAGGGAAAGGCCATGTCTTTTCTCTGTGTCCCCAGGGGCATAGCACTGGGCTGCACAGACAAAACCTCAGTAACAAAAGGATGAGGGACATACTACACATGGTAACTCATGGGAACTTTTAAGTGGGGGCCAGAGCAGGAGCAAGCAAACTGCATTGAAGACAAATACCTATTCATTCATTCACTCACTCATTCATTCATTCAGTGAGTATTGAGCATTTACTGTGTGTTAAAAAGCACACTGAATACTAAAAATACAGTGCAGCTTAAGACAGACTTGGTCTCTGCTCTCATAGAGCTTACACTTTATTGGAGGAGACTAGCACTTAACATATAATTCACAAATAAGTATGATTAAAATTGGGTGAGAGGTATTCTGAAAAAAGGAAGGAATGTTGAAAGGGTGTATAGCGTGTGGGGCTGAGGGGACCTCACAGGACACCCTATATTGGGTGTGATGAGCTGCAGGGAGACTGTTCAGTTAGAAGTGCTTACCCAGATATCCCCATAACCTGGCCCTGTGAAGATCATCCCCAAGTCCTGTGAGGATTATCCCCACTGTAGTCCTCCCAGTGGTCCT
The DNA here is from genome assembly GCF_003254725.2 of Canis lupus dingo. NCBI lineage: Eukaryota > Metazoa > Chordata > Mammalia > Carnivora > Canidae > Canis > Canis lupus. Next base: position 37,306,177 of record NC_064263.1, read on the forward strand.
TCATTGGCACCTCCTAGAGTTTCCTTTTTGTGGTTCCATGCTTGTCCTTGAGGACCAGCTTTTTGAAATCCATTGTCAGTCAGCCTGCTGAGCATCATGATTTTTATCATCCTAATCATCACCTTCATCATCATCATCATCTTCTTCAGCTCCAACGTCACCAGCACCAGTACCAGCACCACCGCCAGCATCTGTTATACTTCCTGAATCCTTTTATGCCAGGCTCTGTGATAAATGTTTATTTAATCCTCTCTACTTTCCTACAAGGAAGGCAATATCATTAACTTCTTTTTAAAGATGAGGGAACAGGGAGGTGAAATAACTTGCCAGAGGTCACATAATTAATAAATGATAGCTCTAGGATTCTCATCTGAAATCTTTGCCCTTAACCAGTTCCCTGTAAGTGCTCACAGGATGGCTCTAAATGGACCTTTTTTGGTTTTTTAAAAAAATTCTTCATAAGCATTTTCCTTGAATTTCTGGGGTCTCTTAATGGCCTCTCTTGGGAGGCACTTGGGAGGAGTCATTAGAGAGAAGATTCTATTATTTATTGCCAAGTTATCATGTTCAGTCATTGCTGGGACTCAGAACATACTGCACGTTTGTTTCTTTCAGAAAAGAGTCACATAATAGGGTTCTCTGGAGGCATAGGATCCCCTGTCTGCCTTCGGATTATCCTGTGTACTGCCGTCCTCACCAGTGATAATTACGGATTGAAACCCCACACTGACTTCAGCCTCCAGAACTTCCATCTTGTGTATTGTGTTCTGTGAGGTAGAGTATGCCCTTAGTGTATTTGAACCCATGGGGATGCAGCCTTCTGGGAAGCAGAGTTTATGTCTGACCCTTTAAGGACACTACCCAGATATACAAAAAGGTGAATACTTATCATTTAGAAACATTATTTAATAATATTTTTATCAAGGTATAACTTACCTATGGGAAAGGTCACAAATCACCCAGGTTAGTGAATGATCACATGTCCAAAACACTCATGCAGCCGACCTCTGGACGGAGCAACAGAACATGGCCAGCACTCCAGAGACATCGCTTGAGCCCCTCCAAATCACTTGTTCCACTTTGCTGCATGTGTAACTGCTGTCCTGGTCTCTGGCATCATAGATGACTTTGTCTGTTTTTGAACTTGATATAAATCTTGAGTGAAAGAAGACACACAACTTTTGTATTATTTTGTGTGTCTCTTTTTTTTTTTAAGATTTTATTCATTTATTCATGAGAGACAGAGAGAGAGGCAGAGACATAGGCAGAGGGAGAAACAGGTTCCTTGGTGGGGAGTCCGATGTGGGACTCTACCTAGGAACGCCAGGGACCCCAGGATCACGACCAGAACCAAAGGCAGACACTCAGCCACTGAGCCACCCAGGTGCCCTTTTGTGTGTCTTCTTTCACTCAATTGTGTTTAAAAGATCCATCCCTCTTGTATGTAGCAGGAATTCCCTCATTTTCATTACTACAGTGCATTCAATTATACGAATGTGCCACAGCTTCCATGTCCATCCTACTGATGATGGACATGGAGTGTTTCCGTTTGGGTGCTAATACAATGTTACCATGAATCTTGTGATAGGTGTTGTGTGGCCCACATCTGTACACATTCGTGTTGATTCAGGACTGGCATTACTGGATCATGGGGTATGTATATGTTCAGCTTCAGTAAATCCTGCCAAAGACTTTTCCAGTGAAAACTGCTTATTTTCGGTTCAGTAGGGTGTGAAAGTTCCAGTTAACATTTGATATCAGTTAATCCTTTTACATTTAGCCAATCTGGTAGAAATGCAGTAATTTCTATCTCCCTGTTCACTAACGAGGTCGAGTGTCTTTTCTGACACTTTTTGGCCATTTGAGCACCTTCTTTGTGAAGTATTAGTTCATGTCTTTTCTTTTTTTTTAAGATTTGATTTATTTATTCATGAGAGACACAGAGAGAGAGAGAGAGGTACACACACAAGCAGAGGGAGAACCAGGCTCCACACAGGGAGCCCGACATGGGACTCGATCCCAGGTCTCCAGGATCACACCCTGGGCTGAAGGCAGCCCTAAACCGCTGAGCCACCTGGACTGCCCTAGTTCATGTGTCTTGCCTATTTTTTCTCTGTTGGGTTGGCTATCTTTTTCTTATTGATCTGAAATAGTTTTTATATGTTCTGGATTAAAGTTGATTATGGTTATGTGCATTGCAAATGCCTTCTGCACTCTGCCGTACTTGTTCCGAATGGTGTCTTTTGTTGAGCAAAATTTTTGTATCATCCCCTTTATATGTCTTCTCCTTTATTGTCAGCGTTTTTTTTAATGTCCTGTTTTTTTTTTTCTTTTTTTTAATGTCCTGTTTTTAAAAAAAATTTTTTCTGAAAAAAAAAAAATCTTTCTGACTCCAAGGTCATTCATATTCCATCCTTGGCCAACTTCTCAAAGCTTGGCTGTTTTGCTCTTCATGTTTAGCTCCACCATCTCTGTGAAGTTTATTTTGTGTGTGATGTGTAGAGACCAAGATTCACCTGTTTCTACAAGTTGTCCAGTTGCCCTAGCACCTTTTTTAAAGATAATCGTCTTTCCCCCCCAACTGCTCTGCAGTACATCCTTAATCATACATCAAGTTTCCATGTACTTGTGAAACTTTTTCTAGACCCCAGACTCTACAGTTGGCCTCTTCTCTAATACACTGGCTGAACTTCTATAGCTGCGTAAGTCTTGATATGTGGTAGTACAAGCCCTCCAACTTTTTACTTCTTTCTCAGGACTACCTTGGATATTCTCGACCCTTTGCATTTTCTTTTTTTTTTTTTATGTCCCTTTGCATTTTTCATAGACATTTTAGAATCAACCTATCATTTCACAGAAAAACCATGATGGCAATTTAATTTCGATTGCGCTAAATCTATAAATCAATTTAAGAAGAACTGACATCTTTATAATACTAAGTTTACTAGTCCATGAACACGATTCAGTGAACTTAATTACACATCACATCACCTCTGTGCTAATCACTGTGCTGAGCTTAGATATGGTTCTTGCTTTTGAAGGACTTAAATGAATAGGTAAAAAACACTTATCCACAAAATGCAATGTGATAATCTCATCACTGATAATAAGAGCTAATATTTATTAAGTGCCTATTATATTCCAGGCAGGATTTTCAGAACTTTCCATTCACACTTCACACTCTTACTTTGAGGTAAGTGCTGTTATCATGCCCACCTGTAGGTTTTTTTTTTTAAATTGCAGTGCGGTTGACAGACAATACTATATTAGTTTCAGGTGCACAGCATAGTGAGTCAACATTTCTATGCATCACAAAGCAATCACCCTGATAAATCTAGCTACTCTCTGTCACCATACAAAGTCTTTACAATATTATTAACTATATTCCCTATGCTGTATGTTGCATCACCGTGTCTTACTTATTTTCTAACTGGAAGTTTGTACCTTTTAATCTTCTTCCCTGATTTCACCCATTCCCCCCACTCCACTGCCCTCTGAGGACCACCAGATTGTTCTCTGTAACCATGAGTCTGTTTCTGTTTTGCTTGGTCATTTGCCACCCCACTCTAGATAGCCTCAGACTGCTTTAAGCCTGTCATTTTGTCCCTCAGAGATCTCGCCTCTTTCTTCTGACATCACAGTCCTCATTTTCTGCTGGCCACTGTTGGGCACCCTACTTTCCTGACTCTCTTTTACTGTGCTTTTTCTCATGCCCTTTTTGCCTTACTGGGAAGGTCTTTCTGACATTTTATAGACATAAGTGGCCAGTCAGGATGCTCTATTACTTTTGTGGGATGAACTGACCAATTATAGCATGAGATTGGCAATCTTCGTGTCTCAGAGTCCCTCCCTGAGATATCATCGTGACCACTGCTGCCTTATCCAAGACAATTGTTTAAGTTTTGGTTTGGGGTCCTTTATTTTTAGGGCTGAAACTAGAAGACTAGAATGTCCTTCCCCAACAGGGGTTTCTTATCAGAATCATGTAAATGTTATATGTCAAGTGAGTGGATTTTTAAAATTTCAAAACTTAACAGTTGTGGAATACCTATACTATACACTCAATATGTACCACCATGGGTAGAATGTTAAGCTGGGGAAGGAGTCTATCCCTAAGTCTGCCTCTGAGTGGTCCTACTACCTTGGGGTGTCTGGTAACTTCTGTGTCTTTGTTTCCAATCTGTGAAATTGGGAGTCTGGAACGAAGAATTCTTGGGGTAGGCTTGAGGCTCCGATAATCTATAATTCCATGTTTCTTAAGGCTAGAATCTTAGCACTTTAGTCCAAAGTGTAATTTAAATCTCAACTTATATGAATTTCAAGCAACTTGAATTGAGCATTTATTAGATGTCAGGCTCTACGCTAGGGTTGCAAAGAGAATTAAAACGAGTTCCTCTCCAGCATTAACTCACAGTCCAGTGGAGAAGGCAGGTAAAAAGGGAATTGCAATGTGGTGCAAAAATTGCAATAAAGGATTTCCATCTCGAGAGATTGGAGATACAAAGGAAGGGGTGACCATGATTGCTGAGAAGGCCCTTGAGCTAGATTTCCATGAACACATAGTTATCTGGGTAGGTGTGAGAAGTAAGAGAAGGAATGTAGAGTCATAACTCCAACTGCTATAACAAACAATCCTCCCCAATATAAGTTTATTTCCAGTTCATGCAAAGTAGAATATGGATGTTTCTGCTCAGTGGATGATTCTCTGTGTAGCTATTCAGAAACCCAGGTTCCTTCCATCCTGTGGCTCCACCATCTTCTCCTGGATACCAGAGTCTTCTACTGGATGCCCTGCATTCAGCAGGCATAGATAGGAGAGGAAGAGTGGAGGATCCTATGGAGAGTTTGTATGGGCCAGGCAGGAAGCAGTAGGCATCATGTCTGTTCATGCTTTCCCTTGGCAGGATGAGGGTGCAAGCAGACCTAACTTCAAGGGAAGCTGAGAATTTGGTTTAGCTGAGAGCCCAGAAGAAAAGGGAAGTATGTTTTGGAAAATGCACAGCAGCCTCTGCTCCTATAAGACCTCGTGAGGGAGTTTGTGCTGTGAGCAGCTAGATTTCTCTTGGACCAGTCTGATGGAAGTGTAATATTAGGTAGCTGTCAAGATGGGGGTTGCTGACTGGGGACTATCTTTATCAAATTGTGAATACTGGGAAGGAGCTCACCAAAGCCTTTGTTGCTTCAGGGAGGCCCAACTAAGATCATAGTTCAGGCATTTTGCAGGTTCTGAAATGTAAGGGGGAGCAGGGTGGAGGGCAATAGCTCATGACTCAGAGGCATGAGGCTTCTCTGCTGTCCACTGCCCTTCCCACCCACAGGTCTGATGTGTTGATGGAGAAGTTCACGAACATCCATTTGTCAGATAGAAGCCAGCTAGTTCCTGTGCTTCTAATCTGCTTTCTTCTCTCTCCACAGTAACACTTTCAGCTGCCCCTCCCTCATACTTCAGAGGATTCACATTAATTGCCCTCAAAGAGAACAGAGAGGGTGATAAGGAAGAAGACCATGCTGGGACCTTCCAGGTAAGACCCCTCTGGGCTCCTCAGTTGCCCTTGTGCCCTTGCGGGTGGACGCCAGGTGAAGGGTGGACATGTAGACGAGCTGGAGTGACAGCAGAGATCAAAATGTCTGAGGTGGCTTCTCGGGCACTTCCCTTGACCATGGGCCAGCTGGGCCAGGTCCATGTGAAAGACAGAGTAGTGTAGGCAGCAAATGCCTGAAGGCCTTTGGATCTGGCCAACAGGCAGGGCTCTTCTCAGGCCTCCCAGTGTCTGTGGGCAGCAGACAGCCCAGCACCAGTGGGAGCACTTGGAGCCCTGGCAGGGCCCAGCTGGTTTTCCTGAGAGCCATTTCGAGATTGACGGGCAATTCTCAAGTGTAAACGGAACAAGAGCTTAGGATGGCCAGACTGGAAGGAATTCAAAGCATAGGAGAAGGACTATTAAGGGAACGAAGAGATTGATTTATGAATGGAGATTAAAAGAATTAAACATGCTTTGCTTGGCTAAATGAACAGGGCTGAGTGTTAGAGGTGGTAATGGTCTTTAAATGTCAGTCCTCATAGAGCAGCCTCCTCCAGGGGAGGCTGTGTTTGACTTTGCACAAAAGGGCACAGCAAGACGAAAGTGGGTCAAGAGAAGAAAGAGAATCTCAAAGGCAAGGGCCCTGACAGTGAGTCATATTTCACCGTGGAATATTCTTCCAAGGGAAATGGCGGGAACATCATCCCCTTTCAGAGATTTAGAAAAAGGCTGTCCAGTCATCAGAACATGTCCCAGAAGGATTGGGGCCATCCTAGGAGGAGGCCTGGCCAAATTGGCTATATCCATTTCTCATCTCAAATTTCCATTGTTCTAGAATCTGTTTTTTATCTGGCATTTGCAAACTCAGAAGGAAAAAAAAAAACAACCTCAAAGATACACCCATAGTTGACTGCTGGGGACTCGTGTAATTGTGGGTGCCACAGAGGACCCTGCCCCAAAATATCTTCCCCATCCAAAGACATCTTTTAATCTTTTGTAGCCAGGTGGTAATTTTGAATCCCATGTCTTAAAAAAATGTCCATTGTTTAGGCCTCTGGGCCTCTGGCCTAGTGGGACTATTAATTCCATGCTCATTATAATGTCCTTCTGTGTATCTAGGTAGGAGGAACTTTTGGGGCGTATATCTGAAGGAGTTACTCAATTATAATACTAACAATGCCCAATATCTGTTGGGTTCTGACCATATGCCAGGTGCTATGTTAAGTTCTTTACCTTATCTTGGTTTATCTTAATTTAATTAGTGTGCCTATATCTCACTTTAATTCTCCAAACAACCAAGTGAACAGGAGCTAGTATCCGTATTTTATGGATCAGGAAATTGAAACTAGCAAGATTAACTCATTTGCTTCAACAGTTAGTAAATGGTAAGACACCAGGTCCCTCCACCAGCTGTCTGATCCCAGAGACTAAATTGTTTAATCTCTGAATAGTACTGAATAAGCTCCTGGCACAAGTGTGTTTGGACAGTGTCTTGGTAAGCTTGTCATCATAGCGAAAGGGAGATTCATGCATGCCTTCAGCCCATAAAGCATTGAGATATATTCCCCTGGTCCTTGTTGTGCTAATTTACCTGGAGGTGTGGATGATTTATCAGATTCAGGCAGCTGAGACATCTGGGTACCTGAGTGTCAGGAGGGGAAAAGTTCTATGAAGGGAAAAGGGTAGAGGGTTGGAAGGTTGGATGGGGAATGTATGACCTTAATTTTCACCTAAACAAAATTTATCTGCTTTAAGATGATATTTAGAGAAAGATATATATACTCAAAAGAGTTGAAAGCAGGGTTCAAACAAATATTTGTACACCCCTGTTCATAGTAGCACTATTGACAGTAGCCAAGAGGTATAAACAACCCAAACATCCATTGATGCGAGAATGGATAAACAAATGTGTATACAGACAGTGCAATATTAACTGTTAACAAGGAAGGACATTCTTACACATGCTACAACATGAGTGAACCTTGATGACACTGTGTGAAGTGAAGTAAGCTAGTCACAAAAGGACACGTACTATATGATTCCACTTATGTGAAGGAGCTAGGGCAGTCAAATCCAGAGAAAGAGAAAGTCCAGCGGTAGTTGCCAGGGGGCGCAGGGGAAGAGGGAATAGGGAATTATTGATGGACAGGAATCGAGTTTCAGTTTGGAAGATGAAAAAAACATTCTGGAGGGGAACAGGGGTGATGACTGTATGAAAATGTGGGTGTACTGGATGCCACTGAACTGTACACTTAAAATGGTTAGATTGGCCAATTTTGTGTATATCCTATAAGACACACACACACACACACACACACACACACACACACACAAATGATGCCTGAGTTAGGCCTAATGGAGACACGATGTAGAAGTAGGCCTGAGGAGGATGTGGCTTCTTTCTTTAAAGGCTTCTGTTTCAATTCAATAAATTGATAGTCCTTCCCAACTCATTGTCATTTCTACCCCACTAAATCTTGTTCCTTTAAACTGATGGGTGAATACAGGGCACAGCTCACAGTGGGCAGTGAATAATTGTTTGTTGAGTGAATAAATGAACACATCATTCTTTCCACTAGTGTCCATTGCACAGTCCTAGTTGGAATTTTCCAGAACCCCTATCTCTTTACGCATCCTTCCTTCCTCCATCTTTTGGAGCTTCGGACATCCTTTTTTATAACGTCACGAGGGTTCTCAGAGTGTGGTCCCTGGACTAGCGGCATCAGCACCATCTGGGAACTTGTTAGAAATACAAAATCTCAAGCCCCACCCAGACCTACTGAATGAGAAACTCTGAGCACGACCCATGCTTTAACAAAGGGTGAATCCAGTGTGTCTGCTCGAGTTTGAGAACCAGTGTTGAAATGAGACCTGGATCCAGCCCATCCGATATGACCTTGTCCACCATCACATCAACACATCCATCTGCTCCCACATATCCTCGCTGCTTCCACTAGTCCCAGAGGAATCAAAGTGGGAAACAAATATAAAAAAACAAACAAACAAACACCTAGGGGATCCCTGGGTGGCTCAGCGGTTTAGCTCCTGCCTTTGGCCCAGGGCGTGATCCTGGAGTCCCGGGATCGAGTCCCACGTCGGGCTCCCGGCATGGAGCCTGCTTCTCCCTCTGCCTGTGTCTCTGCCTCTCTGTCTCTCTCTATGTCTATCATAAATAAATAAATCTTAAAAAAAAAAACACCTAGCAGACAGTAATAATGCTTGTGTGCCAGATACTGTTCTAAGTGGTTTACATTTATTAACTGATTTAATCCGCAGAGCAACCCTAGGAGATAGGCGTTGTTGTCCTGTTTTTCACAGATGAGGGAATTGTGGCTCAGGGCAATTAAGTAACTTTCTTAAGACCACTCAGCTCGGAGTGATAAAGCTGGGATTCAGACTCAGCCAGTCTGGCTCCGGATCGCTGCTCCCCACCACGGTGTACACTGCCTCCCAACGTGTCCACGTTAAGTGAAAACATGAGAGTCTACTAGGACGTTTTTATGGTAGAAGTCTCTGTGCCAAGGGTTTTATATGCATTATCCTACTTAGTTCTCACAGCAACCCTGTGAGGTCAGTGCTGTTACCCACATTTTCCAGGGGATGGAACTGAGTCTCCAAGCTGCTAAGTAAAGTGACCAAAATAATCCAACATCTACGTGGGGGAGAGGGGCCAAACAGTGCGCCAGTGATGTTCTCACCCTTCCTCCCCCTGCCCCTGCCCTGCCCTTGTGCATGAAATGCATGCTCCATTTCAGTTCCCCTTGTCCCAGAGGCCATAGGGAGAGGAATCCCAGACCATGCCTCCACCTTACCTCTCCTGCTTCAGACATCGTAGTCTCTATACCTGCCCCCTCCCACTTGAGCACGCAGGTCTCCTCTCTCTCTACCAAAGCTGTCATCTTTGGTGTCATTCATTTACTCGTGAGCATTTATGGAGTGTCTCCTACGAGCCAGGCACCAAGGTAGGCACTGGGGGGTAACAATGGGTAGAAAAACCAGACACAGTCCTGCCCTCCTATACCTCAGTGTCCTCCTTGTAACTGTACCTTACATCAGCTGTGCTGCTGGCAGGTGTGGCTGGAACTTGAGCAGGTGACCAGAAACTGCAAAGGCCATGGTGATTTTAAAAACACATACATAGTGATTAACTGCTATTTAAATCTCCTTCTTTGTTAACATCCTCACTCCAGATAAAACGATTTTGAGGACTTCGCCACAATAACAAAATTCTACTGCTCTTTAAATCTGGTTAAAGATTACACGCTTAGTTCTGAAAGTAACTCTGGGAGTTGGGTGATTTTGCTTCTACATGAGTGAGCCCTTACACAGAGAATGCAGACTCACCAGGTACAAACAAATGTGAATTTTAATGCCCCTTTAGACTCATCAGGGGAGGGAATGGGGCCACTGGGTACAGGGTTACGCTCTCACCATGTGGCAGAAGGCCCAAGGAGAAGGGGGTAGGGCTACTTCTCTGCTTCCAGTGGCGGGTCCAGCATGGCAGGCTTGGCACAGACGAGGGTATCTGTCTCTGGCTGCCAGAAGGGAGAGACATGGGACTCTGTCTTTGATGAGCGAGCTGGGTGTGCTTATGGTTAATTGAAAGTGACAAGGAATGCAGGGGATGGACTGCCTGCATAAAAGTAACCCACTAATCCTGTAACATTGCATTGCTAAAACCGAATTGCTCCCTGGAATGCCCATGGCCCAGCCAACAGTCCAGCTCATTCTCCTACTTCCTTCAGGTCTCTGCTCAGATGTCCCTTTCTCGGGGAGGCCATCCGAATCACCCTATTTGAAATTCCCCCTCTCCCCCCACCTTCCGTTTCTGGACTGGACTTCCTGTCCTTCTTCCCCACTTAATTTTTGTCCTGTTGCCTTTATTCCACACGATGTGTCAGTGTCCTTGTTGACTTGAATGTTCTCTGTCCCCTTCCATTAAATTATAAGCTCCACCAGACAGTACCTCTAACCATGCTCCACAAGGAGTAGGCACTCAAATATTTATTGGCAAAATTTTAAGCTGGCAATTTATAATACCATCCCTTTATTTTGTTCTTAAGGCCTGTAGGCATCAACCAGCTTGGGTAATAGTCTGCCAATCAAAGGAAGAAAGCCTCATTTATAAAGCGTTGTTTGCCTGAGACGATCCCTTATCAATACCATAGCAACAAGTATCTTTATAATGACTAATTATTCTGTATTCTTAATCACCTGTTTCTAACCTCTTTTCATTTTCTCTTCATTAATAATCTGTATTTGCATCTAATGGGGCCTGAGCTACGTGAGAAGCTCAGAGAGGTTTGGACACACTTTTCTAAAAACAAAATGCTATTGCAAGCCTGTTGTTAGGAATTTTCTTAGCTTACGGGGAAATCTTCTATTACAGTCCCCTCAGTTTAATCATGCCCTTAAAAGGATACTAGGATTTTTCAACCTGCCGTATCCTTTGCAATCTATTTCATTGCATTTGCATTTCAAATGCAAAGGGTATGGACATTATAATGTTTTTGATAGGTATTGCAAAAGTGATTATAAAATTCTACTCAGCACTCCTTTCAACAGCCTGATAATGGGCGTTTCATCATGGTAACCACACTCAGTGATGTGAAGGGAACTATATATTCCCATGTCAGGACTAGGATTGGGGCAATCTCCAATCATAGGTTTGGGGAGGTCAAGTTGATAGACCAAATCTAGCAAAATGAAAGCTAATGGAGGAACACAGAAGGTCACCTGCTTAAATCCAAATAACCAATTGCACATGTGCAAGCCGAGATAGTTGAATTTGTGGCAGCACATTGAGCAAACAACAACAAAATACTTTGGGATTTTTAGTTGCCTGTAAATTCAGAAGAGTCATCTATGAGATAGCACCATGAAAAACTGATGAGGTCTTAGGATGTATCATAGGAGCATGAACACAGGAGTTAGATTGTCTTATGGGCTTCTTAATCCATCCTGAGGGAGCTCACGATATTTTCTCTTTATATATATAGCGTACACCCTCCTAGTGAATAAATATTAGTGTAAAATGCAGTGTTTTTATTCATTCATTCATTTATTCAGATAGTTCCTTAGCATTCATAGCACTCTGTACTTACCCTTCAGAGTGGTTTTTACAACTTATAGTTATGTATTTGTCTGTAGGATTATTTGTTTAACATTGCTCTGCCCCTACCAAATTGTAGGGCAAAACCGTATCTGTTTTGTTCACTAGTATATTTCTAACAATCAGCACCATGGCTGGCAGATGGTGGACACTCAGCAAATGCTAGGTCAGATGAATTAGTGAAAGCACTAATTACGAGCTATGTGAAAGGCAGCATAGTAGGCTCTAAGCATACTGAGATGAATAATTAAGGCCTGGCCCCTGGTATCAAGAGGTCAAAATCTACAGCCAAATTTTCCAACCCTGTTATGCTGTGTACACTAGTGGATCCCAAGTGGGTTACAGGAGCACCTAGACATTTACTTCTTTACATCTTGGGATGGTTTCATTTGTTTACCCTAGGGAAATTCTATCATTTCCACCTGTGACATAGAGTAAGCCAATTGCCCATGTACAAGAAGAGAGACTTGGATTTGTGGAAGTACATTAAGCAAGCCGATAAGAACTATATGGAAAGAACTATATTGCAACATGCTGGGCGCTAGAATTGCTGCGTGTGTGCAGATAAGAAAACAGTCATCTTTAGGAAATGAGGCATGAGTGCTGATTTGGGAGGAGAGAAAGGACATTTAAGGAGGGGATTACTCTGAGTTGTCTCTTTGGGTGGTTGAAGTTTACAGGTGGACAAGGGGTGAACATGAAGGGTATGTGTGAAGACCGCTCTACTCTTTCCTCAGACTTCCATCTTAAAACTTTCCCTACTTAAAGTTTCACTGTATCATTTTTGATTAGTGCATAGAGCCCAGAGAGGACATAGTAAGTTTTCTTACATGAATGAATGAATGAATGAATGAACAGATGAACCAGGGTATGAAAGACATGCTGTGCCAACCCCTTCCCTTCAGGAACTCACTCAGTGTAAAATGCCTCTGTAGAGATGTGATTCTAAAAGAACCATCAAAAGAACACATTTTAAAAGCAATGACAATACCTCTTGTTCGACACTCAGCTTTCTTTTTTTTAAATTACTGTCTGAAATCATTTGTAAGAGGAGTGAGAAGTAGCTTGCCTTGTGAGTACCTGAGGTGGACATTGGATCCTCAGGCTTCCACAGCCCCAATCTCTGACGTCTGCTTCTGAGGATGAAAAGTAGTTTTCTTCCAAGCAAGCAAGTCCTGAGTCTGAGAACCAGATGCAGCTATGGGACTGGAGCAACAGAACTCATTTTTGCTTTGTGTTGGAAAATACAGAAAAGGATAAATACAGGGAAGGATAAAGAAGAAATAAAAAATGTCATCTTACAGATAATCATCACTGACATTTGGATACATTTTAAATTTTAAGGAGGGGATTTTAAATATATATGCATATATGTAGGTGTTCAACAAATATTGGAACCAAACTATATATAGGGTCTTAGATCCTCTTTTATTTTTCATGAATATTGTATTATGAGTATATTTCAATGCAATTAAACATCATTCCAGAGCATGAATTTTAATGGCTTTATGATACTCCACTATTTCATTGAATTATAATTTATTCAACCATTCCTCTATTGTTGGGCAAGATAGGTAGTTCCAGTTTTCCTTTTTTTTTTTCTCTCTGCTCCTGAAAAAGCCACTGCAGTGAACACAACACATAAATCTTTGTTAGCATCTGTGAACATTTCTTTATTATTAATTTCAAGAATTAAATTACAGGGTTAAACCAAAGCTGATCTCTCTTTCTGCGCGAGGCGCGCGCGCGCACACACACACACACAGACGTGCTCCTCTATTTCTAGAGGTGGTCATTTGGAATTTGATAGTGTCACTGGTGGGTATATGAGACATTATGAAAGAAGAAAGCATTCCCATCCAAGCTGATTTTTCATCCTCAAAAAAGACCATGTATCTCATTCTTCTTCCAATTCTAGCTTAACTTTTTTATTTAGAATATACACTGGGTGTGTGAAAAGAACATGGTTCTGGAGTCAGCGCACCTGGGCTCAAATTCTGCTCCTACCTGCTGGCTGAAGAAGTTGCTTAATGTCCTTGAATCCTAGTTCCTTCATCTATAAAACAGGGATGATAAAGGTTATTTTGAGGATCGGATGAGATAATTTGTGTAGGACTCCCAACACACTGCTGGGATATAATGAACCATCAATCTAGGTCTCTTCCTCCTGAGCCTGCAGTTTCAGGGACTCTTCCCACATCCCTGGGGCAGGTGAATCACAAACCCCAACCTGTACAGGGCAGACATCCCATCTGGGATATAACCAACCTCCTGTCTGTCCAGCTCCACCAGTGAGGGCAGAGGCAGCCTCGTCTGACTCTATCTTCACTGCAATATGATTGAGAAGGCTATAAAGTAAAATAGAAAAACTTCAGTGTTGCTGGATCCAGGATACCCAGTAAATAAAAGCAGAACTGCGGTCAGTGAGGGTGCCAGGTGGTTGGCTGGGCTCCATCCCTGGCTCTGTGACCTCTGCCCACACCTCAGCTTCACTGAACCCAGCTTCAAATTCTACCCTGACAAAGGCTGCAAATGGGGGGTGGGGGTGGGGGGGGAATGACAACTATCACCTCCAGGTATGAACCCATCTAGTTGTTTGTTTAATTTTCTCCCTCTTAGCTCCAAGTTCCATGAGAACAGGACTGCTTGATTCTTTCTCAAAAGCACACCCCGTGCTCGGTTCAGTGCCTGCCACACAACAGGCCCTCAGCACATACTTGTCCCATAAATAAGTAAGTGTACTGGTTTCCAGTCTGTTTCTGACCCTCCCGGGAGGTTGGTGCTATTCTCATCCACATCACACAGGCCAGGTGACACTGAGTGAGACAGAAACATGACAAGGGGCACAGGACCATAGGTGGCAGTGGGCAAGGGTGGAAACCGTGAGGACAGACTCTGCTGTCTCGTCCCTTCAGCAGCTCGTGTAGCTCTGGGAGCAGAAGTGTGGGACGGACACACAGACGGCGCCTGCTGGTCCCCTAACATCCCTTCAGGCTCGTTCCAGAGAGCACACTGGGTCTATCACTTCACGGGTTCCTCACCTGCCACCCATGTCCCACTTCCATCCCATCTGGAGCATGGGCCCCTCCCGCATCTCTGAGCTCCTGCACACTTGGCACATCCCTTTATCCTAGTTCTCCACATGCTGTGGCCCTGATCTGTTAAATCCCCGTTCCCCCACAGGATTCTGCAGGGCACCAGACGTCTGGGCCGTGGCCGCCTCTGTGTTCCCACGGCCTCCCAAAGGCTTGGCACACTGGCCAGTTGATAAATGTTTTCCAAATGGATGGATGACTTGCCGCTAGAATTTCTGGCCTTTCCCCCTTGTTCGTGGGCATTAGTAGGTCTCACGCTTTCTTGCATGGGAGCTAGTATTGTTTCCACATCCATCTTTCTAAAGGTCTGGAAATCATTTTTAAATATGTTATAGAATTGTGTAGCCGATATTATAAAACTGTTACTGCCCCCAACAAAATTCTATCAGGTATATATTGAGTAGCTTAAAAATGCTGGTAAGCACCGTGTAGCCTTGCCATCCTCTCCTCTTTATTGTTTTATTATTATTTTTTCTTAAAGATTTTTAAGTAATCTCTATACCCAACATGGTGTTCGAACTTGCAACCCTAAGATCAAGAGTCACATGCTCTTCTGAATGAGCCAGCCAGGGGCCTCTATTTTTACTTAAAAAAATTTTTTTTTAAGATTTTATTTATTCATGAGAGACAGACAGACAGACTGACAGACAGACACAGACACAGGCAGAGGGAGAAGCAGGCTCCATGCTGGGAGCCCGATGTGGGACTCGATCCCAGGTCTCCAGGATCACACCCTGGGCTGAAGGCGGTGCTAAACCGCTGAGCCACTGGGGCTGCCCTACTTTAAAATTTTTTATTTTTTTAATTGAAGTATAGTTGACACACAACATTACACCTGTTTCAGGTGTACGACATAATGATTTGACGACTGTATACATTATGCTGTGTTCACCACATCGGTCCCCATACAGCGCTATTACACTACCATTGACTGTGTTCCTTGGGCTGCACCTTTCGTCCCCGTGACATAGTCATTGCATAACTGGAAGCTTGCATCTCCCACTGTCCTTCACTCATTTTGTTCATCCCCCTCACGCCTCCCCTCTGGCAACCATCTGTTTGTTCTCTGTATTTATGTGTCCATTTCTGCTTTTTGTTTATTCATCTGTTTGGTTTTTTAGAGTCTACATATAAGTGCAATCATGTGGTATTTTTCACTGTCTGATTTAACATAATACTCTCTAGAGAGCAAGATCTTATCCTTTTTGGTGGCTGAGCAATATTCCATTTTTTTATAGAGATGCCACATCCTCATCCGTTCATCTATTGATGGACACTTGGGTTGTTTCCATTTCTTGGCTATTGGAAATAACACTGCAATGAATATAAATGTGCATATATCTTTTCAAATTAGTGGGATTTTTTTCTTTGGGTAAACAGTGGTGAAATTACCAGGTCATATGGTATTTCTATGTTTAACTTTTTGAGGAAACTTCACACTGTTTTCCACAGTGGCTGTACCAATTTGCATTCCCACCAGCAGTGCACCAGGGGTTCCCTTTCTCCACATCCTCACCAATATTTGTTATTTCTCATCTTTTTGATTCTAGCCATTCTGACAAGTGTAAGGTAATATCCCATTGTCATTTTGATTTGCATTTCTCTGATGATGAATGATGTTGAACATCTTTCCATCTGGATGTCTTCTCTGGAAAAATGAAGGTCCTCTGCCCATTTTTAATCAGATGATTTGTTTTTTGATGTAGAGTTGTATAAGTTCTTTATATATTTCAGATATTAACCTTTTATCAGATATATCATTTGTAAATATCTTCTATCATTCAGTACATTGTCTTTTCATTTTGTTGATGGCTTCCTTTGCTGTGCAAAAGCTTTTTATTTTGATGTAGTCTCAATAGTTTACTTTTGCTTGTTTCCCCTTGCCTCAGGAGACATATCTAGAAATATGTTGCTAAGGCCAATGTCAAAGAAATTATTGCCTGTGTTTTCTTCTAGGAATTTTATGGTTTCATGTCTCACATTTAGGTCTTTAATACATTTTGATTTTAGTTTTGTGTATGGTATAAGAAAATGGTCATTCTTTTCATTCTTTTATATGTATCTGTCCAGTTTTCCCAACACCATTTATTGAAAAGACTGTCCTTCCCCATTGTATATTCCTGCCATCTTTATCATAAATTAATTGACTGTGTAAGTGTAGGTTTATTTCTGGGCTCCCTATTTTGTTGCAATGATCTATTTTTGTGCCAATAACATACTGTTTTGATTACTATAGCTTTGTAGTATATTTTGAAGTCAGATATTATCATACTTCCAGTTTTGTTCTTCTTACTTGCGATTGCTTTGGCTATTCTTTAGTGGTTCCAAACAAATTTTAGTATTATTTATTCTAGTTCTGTGAAAAATGCTATTGGTATTTTGATAGGGATTACATCAAATCTGGGGATTTCTTCGGATAGTATGGACATTTTCACAATGTGAATTCTTCCAATCCAGGAGCATAGAATATCTTCCCATTTGTTTGTTTGTGTCCTCATCAAAGGATTTTTTTTTATCACATATGAAATAAGTAGCTTAAAAATGCCAATAAGTCACTATGTGATCTTGCAATCCCCTCATCTTTAAAATGAGAATAATGAAGGACACCTGGGTGGCTCAGGGGTTGCACATCTGCCATCGGCTCAGGGTGTGATTTCTGGTCCGGGGATCAAGTCCCACATCTGGCTTCCTGCGGGGAGCCTGCTTCTCCCACTACCTATGTCTCTGCCTCTCCGTCTGTGTCTCTCATGAATAAGTAAAATAAAATAAAATAAAATAAAATAAAATAAAATAAATAAATAACATGAGAATAATACCTCCATTCCAGATCTAATTACTTTATGGGACAGATCTTAATTCTGGTGTTACATTTAAATGGTTTGCTTTTTAAAATAGAGGTAAATCTAAAGAGTGAATGGATCATGGTTTACTTAAACAGTAGTCTATTGTAGGAAATTTTGGAAGATTTAAAAAATATTAGAAATAATTTTTATAAAGAAAACCTGTTTCATTTATTTATTCATTCAACAAATGCTTATTAAGACTAGTATATACAAGGCATGTTCTAGGCTGTGAGAATATAACTATGATCAAACAGACAAAAATCCCTGCCCTGCAGACTTTTCTTTTCTATATTTTAGATAATTTCCATGGGATAGAGCCCCAAGTTTCTGTATCAGATAGTTTTTAGGCTCTTGATATATATTATTTTACCAGTTTCTGTCACATCTGATCAAGTAGGAATTTGAGTAGGAGCCCGATTCAGATCTTACTTTTAGGGAGAATGTATAACCTTTGCCAAATTACTCTGTCTTAGTGTGCCCGCTTGGACACAGAAGTGTCCCTCCAGCTGCCCCCACTCCCGGTACCTGATGTTCCATAGTTCTTTGGGGGAGGCCAGAGTATTGGGTGGAAGGAGCTCCCATCCATTTACCACATATTGACTAAACCACAACTGCAAATCCCATTCTTGTGCAATTACCTTCTTGAAATAAAATTCAAGACCTTAGATTTTTGCCCTGATACATTGATTATTCAACATAGCTCATCTCTCCAGCATTTCAAGATTCTTCTAGATTTGGCATCTTTTATCCAACATAATTAATCACTGTCCTCACAGCTTTATGTCAGCTGCAGATTGAATGAGCTTTTGTTTTAAGTTAAGCCACTGATGCATGCTTCAAGGACTCTTTATTTCCCCTTCCCTCTGCCCATGATGCTCTTTCCCTAGATCTCTCTCCCTCACTTCTTTCAGGTTTCTGCTCATAGGTTATGTTTGTCAAAGAGTACATTTCTGACCATCTCTTAGAAAACAACACCCCCATCACTCAATCCCACTTACCTTGCTTTAGCTCTCTTCTTTTACTTGTCACCACCTGACATGTTATAGTTAGAGGGTTTATTAGCTATTTCTCCTCACTACCGTGTCTCCTTCATGAAGGTAGGGGCACTGCTTTGTTTGGCACATATCTGTTCAGCACTATCACAGTGCCTGGCATATAGTAAGCATTTAATAAATACCTGTCAGTTTCTTTTTTTTTTTTAAAGATTTTATTTACTTATTCATGAGAGACACAGAGAGAGGCAGAGAGAGAGATTGAGAGGCAGAGACAGGAGAAGCAGGCTCCATGCAGGGAGCCCAATGTGGGATTTGATTCTGGGACTCTGGGATCACACCCTGAGCCGAAGGCAGACACTCAACTGCTGAGCCACCCAGGCATCCCAATACCTGTCAGTTTCTTAGGTGTGCCTATTTATTTATTTATTTATCGAGAAGGGGAGGGGCAAAGGAAGAGAGAGAGAGAGAGAGAGAGAATGAGAATCTTAAGCAGGCTCCATGCTCAGCCTGGAGTCTGATGCAGGGCTTGATCTCATGACCCTGAGAACATGATGAGTGGAAATCAAGAGTTAGACGCTCAACCAACTCGGTTCACCCAGGTGCCACCAGTGTGCCTTTTAAAATTCAGCCATAAAGCAAATTGTTTTTTTGACAATAGAATGAAACTGACTCTTTGGTAGGAAACAAGGATTCTGGTATCTACTTTCAACTCTTTTCCTTCTTAAAGTCCGCTACCATCGTAGGGCTTCTTTATATATATCTATGCAAGGACACACATGCTTATGCATACCTCCGGGCCTCTTCTTAAAGCAGCTTGTGCTTGTGCAGCTGCCTTTCTAGATTGTGGTACCGGACTTTGCTTGGATCCCAATTTAATTTTACCATTTTAGTGGCAATAGAGCCATTCTACCCCTCACTGACTGCATACGCTTGGGCCACTTAATTTAACCTTGCTAAGCTTCAGTTTCCTTGCCTGTCAGTTTGGAAAAATATAAACTCAGAGAGTTGTAAAGATTAGATCAGCATTTCCAGTTTCTGCTTTCACATACAAAGAGCTTGGAAGTCTACTCCTGTCCTCACAAGAAAAAAGCTGAAAAACTGAAAATCAATAACTCTAATTATATCCATCCGTGAATCAAGGACACAAGACAAACTGCTCCTCCTTGCCCCAAAACTGGAGAGACCGGGGCTACTGAGAATCACAGCTTCTCCAGAACAGAAGTGCTGGAGGCTATAACTGAAAGGGACACTTCTCTTGTCACTGACTCAGCCAGATGCTGAGTAGAGACTAGCTTGAGAATTAAAATCCTCAGAGACCAGAATTAGGGGATCTCCACACTTTTTGTGAAATTTACCTCCAGAAGCCACACCTGGTGAAGATCAGAGAAAAATTCTCTCCTGGTAGAGGGAAGTGGAAAAAAATAACCATTTTGATATATATCTAGAACAGTCTCCATAATAAGATTTCCCCTCAAGTGAAACTACCGGAGCCACATCTGGGCTTTGGGAAGGGCAATTAGCCAACTCTAGCCCCCTCTAGCCTTCCTATCCCACATAAGGGTGGGGGGGGAGGGTTAAAAAAAAAGATATTTCCCACTCATTTTTTCTCCTTTCCCCTTTATTCCCTTTTACTATTTTTTATATTCCCCAAATGAATGAGTGGGAAATATCAGAAAGGGAGATAGAACATGAAAGACTCCTAACTCTGGGAAACGAACTAGGGGTGGTGGAAGGGGAGGTGGGCAGGGGGTGGGGGTGACTGGGTGATGGGCACTGAGGGGGGCACTTGATGGGATGAGCACTGGGTGTTATTCTCTATGTTGGCAAATTGAACACCAATAAAAAATAATTTATAAAAAAAAAAGAGAGAGAAGAAGGCTGAGAAACGCTTTTGAAAGTCACCGCCTAGAGACTGGCCTAGTAAAAACCAGATTTAATCATCAGGTTATAGACTGCTTCCCCTTCCCAATACCTTATTGTCCCAACAACAGGCCTCCAGGATAATGACGGTGGATTATAACTAAGAGAGATTCAGGGCACAAACTCTGTTTAAGAAAGAGTTTCTAGAGAAAACCAAGAATCATAGAGAAGACAGAAATAAGGATACTGGGTAGGGGGAGGATTGAAGCCTATGACACCTAGAGCCACAGCAAACTATTAAACACAGTCCAACTTCCAACAAGATAAACAGAAAACCTCACGCTAAAGTTTTATTTATCTCAGTTCCTGTTATCCTACAGATCGTGTCTGGCTTTTAACACAGAATTAGAAAGCATGCTAAGAGGCAAGAAAAAACACAGTCTGAAGAGACAAAGCAAGCATCAGAACCAGACTTAGAGCAGAGATTTTGCAATTATCAGACTGGGAAGTTAAAAGAATTGTGACTGATATGCTAAGAACTATAACAGAAAAAGTGGACAACATGCAAGAACAGATGGTGATGTAAGCAAAGAATTTAAAATTCCATGAAGGAATCAAAAGAAAATGCTGGAAGCCAAAAACACTGTAATAGATATGAAGAATACCTTTGATGGACTTATCAGCAGGTCAGACATGGCCAAGGAAAGGATTAGTGAGCTTGAGGATATGTCAGTAGAGGTTTTCCAAACTGAAATGCAGAGAGGAGAAAAAGAGTGGGGGGTGGGGAGATCAGAATATCCAAAACCTGTGGGACAATTACAAAAGGTATAACATAGGTATAATGGGAATACCAGACAAGGAAAAAGAGAAAGGAGTAGAAGAAATATTTGAAGATTAGATGAACTATGAAATTAAAAAAAGACATTTCAAAGGAGCTGGCACATATGATAGGATCAATAGATAACAGCTATTATAACTACCACTATCATCATTGTCATCATCAACTGGTAGATCAAGAACCAAAGGAAGAAAGGAAGGCTTGGATTAAAGCCAGCCTTTTAACGAGGACTTACTCTTGATCAGGGTGGGAGGGAATGCTTCTTTATTTGAAGGCTAGGGGAAGGCAAAGGAAACTGGTGAAAACATACAACAATTTGATGAACAAGAAATGAAGGTGATAGACTTCAAGGGGGATGCTCTCCATATAATTCAGTCTTTAATATTAATATCTCCCTCACAAGATTATTGAGAAGATCAAATAATATATAATACCATTTTTTTTTTCAAATTGAAATGAACATCAGCATCTCCTGGGTTTTTATTTTTAATGCGCCCCTTTGGGCCTCCAACCTAGAGAATTGGATTCTATGCATGTAAGAGGGGGAGGACTTGGGACAGAGGGCCCTGCATTTTTTAAGAATGCCCCAAATAAATCTGGTACAGATTCCCTACAGACCACACTTCAAGAAATCCATAAACATTGATTACAGCTTGGCCAGAAACATGCTCAACAAGTATTTTTCAAGTAGGTAGAGGCAAGCTCATCTGTAGAGGAGCAAGGACAGGGCTAAAGATTGAGGATATAAAAGAGGCTGGGAACAAGGGCAGGAGTAAGTATGAAGTCCGTAAAATGAATGGAAAGACCGCCTAACAACAGAGAGACCCAGTTTAAAAAACACATCCCTAGGAGGAACCTTCAGACTAGATTTGAAATTTTCTCCATCAACCCTCAAGAGCCTGGTTGCAGGAGCCGAGTGAACAGGTGGTGGGATTTTCACAGGGCTGACAAAGCCAGGGGTACAATGGAAGATGAGAAGGTACAGGCATCCAGCCAAAGGAGAGCAAATAAGAACACCATTGAGAAGGCTGGTCAAGGGTCCAGGCTGGGGAGGAGGCAGTACCACCAGGATCTCCTATCATTAAAAAACCCAAAAAGTCCTAGGACTACATGTCCCACCACCTCGTTTCTCTGCATCCCCTTCAGAACCAAGTATCTCAAGAGAATTATGCCTACAGATTGTTTTTCTTACATCTTCACCCTTCCATTCCCTTCTTAACCCCATTAGCCTGGATGTAGTGCTATTACTCCACTAAACTGGTTCTTCCATTCCATAGGACATGGAACATTACAAGGTTCCATGGGGACATTTGACAGTGTCTGGAAACTCTCTGGGTTATCACTGCTGGTGTGTGGGAGGGTGCTACTGGTCTTCAGTGGGTAGAGGCCGTGGATGCTGCTAAACACCCAACAAGGGCAGCCCAGGTGGCTCAGCGGTTTAACGCCGCCTTCGGCCTGGGGTGTGATCCTGGACCCGGGATCGAGTCCCACATCAGGCTCCTTGCATGGAGCCTGCTTCTTCCTCTGCCTGTGTCTCTGCCTCTTTCTCTCTCTCTCTGTGTGTCTCTCATGAACAAATAAATTAAATCTTTAAAAAAATAAAAAATAAAAATAAATAAACACACAATGCACAGGACAGCTGCCCACAACAAAGAATTATCTGACCCCATCAATGCACAGGGACAATGCACAGGACAGCTGCCCACAACAAAGAATTATCTGACCCCAAACATCACTAGTGTCAAGTCTCAGACACAGATTTAGAGGTCAGGTAGAGAGGAGAAGCAAAAAGAGCCACAGCCAGAGCCAGAGAGAAAAATTTAAAAACTGGGAACACATGAGAGGAGAGTATTTTAGGAAACAGAAAGTGGTTAGTCCTCTGACACTGAAGGATATGTAAGGAGATGATGGAAAAGTGTCTCCTGGCAACATGGAGACCATTGAAGAAACTGGAAGAACCAGTTCAGTGGAGTAATAGCACTAAATCCAGGCTGATGGGGTTAAGAAGGAATGGAAGGGTGAAAATGTAAGAAAACTACTGTTGATTCTGCAACTCCATTCCATGGCCTCTCTAAGCCCATTTTTTTCCCTCCCTATGAAATGGGAATAGTAATAACAGTACCTACTTCACTGGGCGAATCAAATGAGGTAATTGTAAGGAAAGGATTTAACATGATGTCTAATACATTGGTGCTTAATAAGCATTAGTGCTTATTATGAGGGGAGCATGGGAGAAGCTAATCTTTAGCTGAATTCCAAAGCCTGAGGAGAGGGACACCTGGGTGGCTCAGCAGTTGGGGTCTGCCTTTGGCTCAGATCGTGATCCTGGGATCTGGGATGGAGTCCCACATCGAGCTCCTGCAGGGAGCCTGCTTCTCCCTCTGCCTGTGTCTCTGCCTCTCTCTCTGTATCTCTCATGAATAAATAAATCTTAAAAAAACAAAAACAAAGCTTGAGGAGAAGGCAGCACTGGCAGAAGGAAGAGCAAGGCCAAAGGATTGGAGGCATGGAAAACAGTGCTATGGTCTGGGAATGGCAAGGAATTCCAAGTTGCTATGATGAAAGCTGGAATCTAAATGCCCTCCCACGCCAGTTTAGGGCTATGGACTTTTTATCCTTTTACCAATCTGCAGAGGGAAATATGTTTGTTGGCAAGGGGAGGAGAGTTTTAGACTAGGGAACGTTGTAATTAATTATAATTAAATCTGAGGAAGATAACTCTTATCAATCTTGAAGAATTTGGAAAATGTAAGACCAAAGGTGGGAAGGCTGGTTAGGAGGTTGTGGCAGGAGCCCCAGGAGAGATGACAAGGCCCATCCATCAAGAGATGAATATTTGCCACCTACATTAAAGAGCTCACGTGGCCCAGATTCCTGGCCAGTTAAATAGTGGGAACAATTGAAGGGCTGAGTAGGACTCTGAGGCTTCTTGCTTGGCCATGGGTGCTGGGAGGCTGGTCCATCGAGCCCTCTGCTGTCTTTCCATCTGACTGTCCCCTCATCTCTTCTTGCCCCTCTTCATCTAAACTCAGTATCCCACTAACTTGTAGGCTGGAGCCCAGAACCTCCTTACCCCTGTCTTCACATCCACCTCACCAGATTCCAACCCTGAAGGAACATGTCTTTGGTTTCTTTGCGTGCTTGCATCTGAGCCGTGTGGAAAGTCTCACTGCAGTGCAGCTGGGTAGACTGAAATGGTGCGTCTCCTGGGTATGAAATGGTAGGAGTCTGCTCTAACAGAGTCCCACAGCCTTGGTGGCTTCAACAGCAGAAATTTATTCTCTCATAGTTCTGGCACCTGGAAATCCAAAATCAGTTTCCTTGAGCCAAAATCGAGGTGTCAACCGGACTGCATTCCCTCCGAGGGATCTAGAGGGGAATCCCTTCCTCATCTCCTCCAGTCTCTGGAGGCTGCTGGCAGTCTTAGCTTGTGGCCACATCACTGCAGTCTCTGCCTGTCTTCACATGGCCTTCTCCCCGTGTCTCTGTCTCAATCCTCCTGCCTTTATCTTTTAAGGATGCATGTGATTGTGTCTAGGCCCACCCAGGTAATCCAGGATAAGCTCCTCTCAAGATCCTTAAATTAACCACCTCTTGTGCCATGTAAGGTTATATGCACAGTTTCCAGGAATTAGGAGATGAATATATTTTGGAGGTGTTTCTGCCCGCCACACACATCTGTTTACCATCACTGACCTTGGAAGGCCCTCAACCTGCCTGGCAATCTGACTAAATTCTTCTGGAAAGTTCTCTTTCCCATTTCCCTACTGCTGATTTCCTGTAGTTTCTCAGCTTTTTTCTACCTCTTTCTTCATTAGTCTCATTGAATGGCCTGATCTCCTTTTCTATAGGAAAACATTCAACAACAACGACACACACAGACACGCAAGGATATTCCTGTACCAAAACTCTTTAACTTGTTGGTATCAAGTTACCTGCGTCTTTCCTCACCATCCTCCCACTAAGGTAAGGGAGCACTCTCTCCCTCCTCCCAAGGCCATGTTCTCTGCTTGGGCTCTGGGAACCTCCCTCTCTAACCTTCTTGAGAGCCTTCAATGGCTAATGGCCACTTCTCCCTTTTGTAGAAACAGTATTTTCTTTCCCATTAGAGCTTTTCCTTCAGCTCAGGGTTGCCATCTCATCTTCCATGACTCTTCTTAAAATAACAACCCAAAATCTCACAGTAAAGAAAAACTGACCCATTTCCTGATGAATCTACTCGTATGTCCTATTGATAGTACCTCCCAAGTACCCTTCACCAGCTTCTGTTCTGCCCAGCTCAGTCTTAGTTGAATCTGTCGTCATGTACCTCTGGATGACCACAGTGACCTCCCTGCTCCCACTTTTGCCACCTCAAAGTGCTTCTGCTGAGCACCCTTCAGTGCCTGTAGGACCAGTATATTGGCTCCATGGATTCAGATCTCTGTTTCATCTTCTGCTATATTCCCTGTGTCCCCAGCATCTAGAAAAGTACCAAGTACAAAGTAGGTGCTCAATAATTGTTTGTTTAAGGTAGTACATTTATTACTAAAATTTCAGAAAGGAGACAAAATTTCATACCAGCCTAGCAAGATTTGGCCCCTACTTATCTCTCTTGTCACATCATCTCCCCCTTGCTTCCTGGGCTGTAGATACACTGATCTATGAACACTCCAAGTTCCCTCCTGCCCCAGGACCTTTGTAAATAAATGTTTTTGTTGTTGTTCTTTGGGACACTCAACCTATCTTTTCCCACCTAATATCTACCCAGTCTTTAGATAGCAGCCTATGTATTTTTCAAGTTGCTTCCTTGGAAGAGTTTTCTTTAGCACCCATATATGCTCTTATATGCTCTAGTTACATGTATAGTCTTCCTTTGTAGAAAGTTCCACAGATATTAATTATGTTTGTAATGGAGGACTGTGTGTTTAATGTCCATCTTTCCCATCAGTTGATGACTGCAGCCATTATATTCCTAGTGCTTATCATGTTATCTGACACACTTAAATGCCTCAGAAATGCGTATTGCCCAAAGAAATGAATGGATAATGGAATAATGGCAGGATGGAGATCAGATACAGGAAGAGGAGAAAGGTTGGTGGACAAATCATAGCTCCATCTTGCACCTGTTTAAAGGCCAAGCAGATAATTCAGTTGGAGAGGTTCACTGTTAGGTGGAAATTTGAATTGGGAGCTCAAGACGGGGTTCAGGCTGGTTCTTTGGACTTAGGCTGTTGGTGAAGCCATGGTAGACAGGAAAGATTAGAGATACAAGAGGATTAGCATCTGGAGATAAGAGCACGATGGAATTAGGAGCAGACTGGGAGCTCATTCTGGAAAGGAAGAGCCACAGATGTGAAAAATGGTTGTGGCAGAGAGAAGTGTGGAGGTGGAAGGGAAAGACAGAGTTGGAGGGACACATGAGGCAGAAGGTGAGCCCAGTGAAGGTGGAGGAGCTCCAGGGAGGACGGGGGCTTGTGGAGAATGTGGAAGCTTCACATTTGCTGAGAGGAGGAGAGCTCCTGCTGACATAGGCCAAGCAGGTGACCTATGCGACAAGAGTGTGTGCACACGCGCTTCCATGTGCGCACATGACCACGTACATGGGGAAACGTGATCACGCTATTCTCAATGCGGGCCCGTTTCTCAATAGATTACCATGCATCTGTTCACAGCTACCCAAACTCACCGAGGCAGGTAAGCCAGGTGCAATGGTCTTTGTTTTCTCTTTGCTATATTAGGTTGGATTCATAGCTTATGCCTACATTTTTTCCACTAAACCACACTTCCTCTGTGAAGCTACTCCTGTTCCTCCTTTGCTACCCCAACCCTCAGTGGAAGCCACATCCACCTTAGGCTTCCACCGTCCTTGGTTCGGGTGAATTTTCCTTGTATTGTACTTCATGCTCTCAATCTTCTAAACTGAGAGTCCCTTGAAAGTAAATCGTGTTTTAATCATCTTGGAATCTCCAGAGTCCAGCACCACAAAAATTAGTTCTTGGTAGTTAATTAATTAACAACGGTTTATTGAACAAAAGGGTGGCTCTATCTTAGGTGTTGTTTTATAGTTATTAAACATCATATGTGTCCATTTACGTATCCGGCTTCATTGGAGAGGTGTGGCCTGTCCCTGCACAAAATGGTCCTGGATGACTATGATATTTCTTACATCTTTCCCTGTGGGTCTGTTTCTAACAGCAACCCCATCCTCCAAATGTAATTTCACACATGTTACTAAATCAGTTTGTTCCAGCCTGAACCTAGGCTCTTGCTTCTCCTTCAGAAGAACTTGCAGGCTGGGAATATGGATCCAGGCAAGTCCCAGAGGCCCATGCTAACAACTTCTGCTAATTCTTAGGCTGATTATGCAGGTTATTGAATAGATAGTCCTTTTGCTTCTTGTTCTTTGAACATAGTCTGTGTAGCCTTGTCTGCTTCGTTGGTACGGGCATGGGGGTGGTGCTCAGAGACTGAGAAAACCAAGCCCACTCCACTTCCATTTGGGCAGCTTTTATCCTAGTTTGGGATTTTGGAGTAAAAAACAAATCTGACTCTATTAGTAAAGGAGTGATAATTAGTCATTTTAGAGCTCCTCTCTGAGTAAGACTTGCAAATTAATCCAATTTGGCCATTCTGTTTAAAAAAAGAAGAAGAAGAAGAAGGGAATTAAGGGGGCTTTGTGACAATTGTTTCCCCCAAATTCTCTGACCCACCAGTGGCTGCTCTTGCCCTAAGTCCCATTCACCGTGTTGCCTGGATATTGAGTAGGATCTTCCTGGGGTCTATGCAGCTCAAATACACTATTGGAAGCTGCTTGAATTCTCTTCACTCTGTTGCCACTACTGAATACACTGCCTCTTAAGCAACCAGTTTACCCAGCTGGGGGAAATCTAGCTCACCTTATTAAATTTCTAAGTGCATCCCAGTGTACTTATTCTCAAGGAAGCTAGACTATAATAAACAGTTCCAACATCTCTGGACATGTCAGCAATTTAAAAAAATTATTCATGTTTATAGATTTAGGCTCCATTCAGGTCAAGCACACCCCCTAGAGGATGTAATAGTTTCACTGCAATTATCCCCATATTACTCTTAGTAATGGCCAACATTTATTGAGTACCCAGTGGATGCCTGGCTATACACTGGGTGCCCTATCTCCTTTAGCTCTAATCTTTACAGGCCATCTATAAGGAAGTGTTAGAAATATTTTAGAAATAAGGAAAGAGACTCCGAGGGATTATTTACTTTCTCAAGCCCACAACATCCCAAACTTTGGGGTGTTCTTTCCCTTGGGATTTTCGTAGACAGGAAAAAAAGTTGAAGCCTGTTTGCAGTTATTGTGGTCTTAAGAGAAAGAGGAGCATGAAGTAGAGTAAACTGGAGAGGCTGGCTCTTTTGAAGCTTTTGTCTGTAATTAAATTAGGAGTGTATGCTGGGGGAGAGGCTGCGTGCGAGAGACCCCGTCCTGCCTCTCTGCCAGCCCGGCTGCCCATGGCCTACTTGAATCTGCCAGCCACTTCCAGATCCTGGCTCTTCTCCTTCCAGCCCTGCCCACTGCCTTATGTCGGTGCTGTGGATTCCGAACAGTGGGTGGTATGGTAGCAAGCACAAAATTCCCTGGGTAGGGCCAGAAAGGCAGGGCTGTCACAGACCAGGGCTGGCTACATTCCATCGATTCTGAAAGGCCTTCTTTAACACTGTAGTTGGAAATCAGGATACAGGGGGATCCCTGGGTGGCTCAGTGGTTTAGCACCTGCCTTTGGCCCAGGGCATGATCCTGGAGACCCAGGATCAAGTCCCACGTAGGGCTCCCTGCATGGAGCCTGCCTCTCCCTCTGCCTGTGTCTCTGTCTTTGTCTCTCTCTCTGTGTCTCTCATGAATAAATAAATAAAATCTTAAAAAAAAAAAAAAGGAAATCAGGATACATCTTATAATCAATATGCACGTGAAATAGAGGATTCTTTCTCCCCAGATAAACTGTTATGGGATCACTGATGCCTCCTGCACTCAGTGGCACCTTCGATTTGAGGAACCAAGGCAGGTTTTGTCTTATGTGTTGGTTCTGATCAATTGGTGGCGACTCTGTGGAGTTTGGGAAGAGGAGTCTGGTGCTGTGTTCTGGGGAAGAATGATAACCTGGGGCGTTTGTGTATGTGAGAGATGGTGGGAACCCCGGATGCCAGGCATTTGCACCTTTGTGCGTGTCTTTGGAAGTAAATGGAGGGATTCCTGCTATGTCTTTCACTGTAAACTGACGGACATAATACACAGGAGACATTTCCCAGGGACCAGGTCAAAAGCCTGCCTCTTCTTAGCACAGATTTGTGACTTTGGTCCTTTTAAATACCTTTCATACTTTTGAAGCATTAGTTTAATTATAAAAAATAGTATATTCTTGTTGCAGAACAAAGATATAGAAGTATGACATTTAAAATTTTCATTGTATAGACTATTTGACTATTTTTTTTAAGATTTTATTTATCTATTCATGAGAGACCCAGAGAGAGAGGCAGAGACAGAAGCAGAGGGAGAAGCAGACTCCCTGCAGGAAGCTGGATATGGGACTCTATCCCAGGACCCTGAGGTCACGACCTGAGCCGAAGGCAGATGTGCAACCACTGAGTCACCCTGGTGCCCCTTGACGGTGTAACTATTAATGGATGTTTCATTGCATAGATTGTTCTTACCTCTTTTTCTATTACAAACCCATATGCATGTTCATATGTGTTTATGTGCACACTCACATCCTCACTTGTATATAAGTTTTAGAAGCAGAATTCTGGGCAAACCTCATTTTTAATAGGCTCCAAATAGTGCACTTAACATTTCCTCATTGAGTTATAGTTTGAGGATTATTTCACTTATATAAATACTTGGGGGCAGGGGGGGCTTTGACCTAAAAAGCTTTTCTTATGTTTTAGATTGATTCATTAAAATGGTTTCCCAGAAATGAAATTAGTCTATTAAGAGCTATGAACATGATTAAGTTTTTGATAATATGCGAATTGATGTTCCAAAGACTTGGTTGATTGGCATTTGTAACTATGGATAAATATAAGCTCGATAATAAAGACTTTGTGTTCCTACTGCCAAAGCACAAGAGGATATTAGAAATATCTCAGTGCTCATCACGTTGGCTGTTTGGCAATAGCTCTTCCCAGGAGTACAGCAAGTCATTCTGCCTCTGTGGAGTGTGTCAGGGGCTCGGGGTCTTAGGAACGCCTCCAGAACGCCTCTGGGCCACCTCTGGCTTTCCCTACCTTAGCTGAATTGCTCATAGCAGGCTGGGCAATGGCCACACCGCTGGGACTATGGGAGGAATCTCTGAAGTGCCAGACCACTGCCTTTCCTAGTGATGGGTCAAGTGCAGGTGGCCACAGAGGCCTAGGAAGTTGATGATTGATGCCTGGGGTCACCTAATCTTAAGACTAATTACTTTTCTATTCCTTGACAGGGAAGAGGAAGGCCAAAAAGGGGAGGGAATCTCACAGCAGGTTCAGACACTATTGCTTCTGGATACCC
Organism: Canis lupus dingo; assembly: GCF_003254725.2. Taxonomy (NCBI): domain Eukaryota; kingdom Metazoa; phylum Chordata; class Mammalia; order Carnivora; family Canidae; genus Canis; species Canis lupus. The sequence continues at coordinate 37,336,944 of NC_064263.1, forward strand.
TACCCTCAGGAATTTTCTTTCCTGTGTGGGTACAATGAGTGTCTACACTTCATGGGATCACATGCTATGTTTAAAGCAACTTTTCACATCCTATCTCATTTAATATGATTCTTTTGTGGTTTTTGTTTTTGTTTTTGTTTTTGTTTTAATATCATTCTTTTGACTGAACACCAAGAAGCTGGGTGGCTCAGGAAACTAGTCAAGTGAACGTTTTACCATCTGTGACTTTCCACTTGTACTAACCTGTGAAAGGGTTTAACTGGTAAAGCAAACAGATCTGCTAGACCAGCCCATTGTGCTGTCTCTGTGTTCAGCAAGAAGGCAAAAGCATATGCATCCAGGTGGACATTCATACCAAAATAACAGCTAACTTATTCATGTATTTATTTGGAAAAGGGCCCACATAACCATAGCATTGGCTATGTTTTTTTTTTTCCCCTCAATTTAATTAGTAGTCAACTGAACATACTGTTTGTTCATTTATTGCTAATGGGTGCTTTAAAACAAGTTCGCAGAGCAAGGGTTTTTTTTTTTTTTTTCCTGTTATATTTTTATACTCACATTAAAAAAGAAATATAAACCCAACCTTATTCAAAAAGAATTTAAGATAGCTCATATCTGGTTTAATCTAAAATTAACACTTTTAAAGTAGAATTTTAAAACGATCATTTTAGTAGTGCTTTAGGGACTTGGGTTGGGAAAGTCAGGAAGCTTGGTGTTGACTCATGCAATTACTTCTATCTCCACAGAAGGGAATGTGCCATTGTTTCATTTCAGTCCAGGCACCACATGGAGATCACTTACTAAGTAAGTGCCAGGTATCGCCTTTGGCCGGTAAAACCTGTGTGCATCACTGTGCTCTGACTGCTTCCAGAACCCACGTGGGGCATTGCAAATCTGCAAGGCAGACTTTAGGTCCCCCTTGCAGGTGCCTGTGGACTCCTGGTCATGGGGGGATTTCTGTATGGTCCACTGCTGCTGGCAGGCCCATTTGAACTGGCAGTGGCGCTCCTGGCATAGAGTTGCACTTTCCTATGTTCAGATGAGAAATTTAATTTTACTCTCCAGAAGGACTCATTATTAAGGAAAATATTACAAACCACTTTCCAAGTTGAGACTGAACAAATGGCCAAGTATAACTGAATTCAGGGCGCTGAAATAATGACATTGTTTCTTTAAAGCATTTTCATTGAGATGAAAGCCAATGACGTTATAAATAACAACAGTGACACTTATTTCTCAAAAGTTTCTCACCCCTTTAGTTAACAGGGAAAGCCAAATAAGAAAATAAATGAAACAAACTGATTTTAGAAGTCAGTGTCAACGTGTTTTCTTCTTAAATTAAGATCTTTGTTTCTAGACTAAGCATTAACAGAAGGATCTTAAAATTAGTTTATCATTTTTGTTCAATAATCTGTAAATGAAGCTCCTCTCCTTTTTTAGCTGGCTTGAATATGGACTAACCCTTTTGCAGAATGTGTCTTACATTTGTAGAAAACTCAGCAGTGCTTACATCATGTTCCCAATCATCCTCTCATTTGAGCCCCGTAATAGCACTGTGATAGAGAAAGAACTGGGTTCTTATTCACATTTTACAGATGAAGAATCAGAAGTTGAGTGACTTGCCTGAGGTTACCACGCTAGAAAGTGACAAGGCCAACCATAGTTCATGGGGCCATGCTGCCTTCTTAAATATTTACAAAATTAGACCATCAAATGGAAGATCTTCACCCAAACTCTACCGGTATTCGGCACATTGCAGAAGTTAATTGTTGGGCTCCATAGGACTAGCTAAATATCTTGAAAAATATGTACATTCTGATAATGGATGTATTACATCCACTATTTTGAGGCTCCTTTTGTTTTCATACTTGTTATGTCTTTGTAATGTATCGACCAAACACATGAATCACGGACTATTTAGAATGAGAGCTCGCTATTATTGAATGCTGTGTTTGGTGTTATATTTTATTGATCACCTGCCTGATTGATTAACTTGTACTTTACTTGGTTTTAAGAAGTCTTTGCCAGAGCTACTGAACAATTCTTTACCCCCTTTTCCTATGAAATAACCCTGGGGCAAGGTACTGTTCAGAGTAGTTGGATCTTGTTGCTAATTTGAAAGAGGTGAAAATGTGTTACAATTCAGGGATGTATTCAACCTCCAAAGAGGGAGAGGGCCTCTGTTGGTATTTGAAGCACCTTTCAAACAACCAGCTCTACCTCTCAGCTCTGCAGAAAGCCCTAACTAGGTCCCAAATAGAAGAGATCTGCTTTGCCAAAGTTATCAAGGCTGAGATCTTTATTTATTTTTTTAAGATTTTATTTTTAATTTTTTTTTTTTAAGAGAAAGAGAGCAAGGATGAGCAGGGGAGTGCAGGGAAGGAGAAAAAGAGAGAAAATCTTATGCAGGTTCCCTGCCTAGTGCAGAGGCCAAGACGGGGCCTGAGTCAAAAATGACCTGAGTCAAAATCCAGAGTCAAACCAATTGAGCCACCCAGGTGCCCCACAATGCTAAGATCTTAAAGCACCCAGGTAGTCATTTGGGAATGGAAAAGAAAGAATGGATTCAAACATATTAGAGGTTGAAGTTTGCTGTAAGGTCTAAAAGAAGACATGGAAATTCCTAGTTTAATGATGCCCGTAATTGAGATAGAGAACAGAGGAAAGGGAAGGAGAGGGAAGGGACTGAGTTTGAGAAACTCTTTTCTACTGCTGAGGAGTTTATAACCTGGTCTGGGAATGCAGGGTTGACTGGGGGTGGGGTGGGAGGGCAGATAAGCAAACCAGCGATTAAACTGCAGTGTGATAACGGCTGCATGGAGGTCTGCAGAGCATGCTGGGAGGTCAGTTCGGGAGCAGGGCCAGAATCAGAAGCCTCCTAGTGGATGTGACATTTGGGCTAAGTTGTAGAAGAATTAATTAGGGAGAGTTGTAGTCCAGAGTGCTCACAGGGAAGGAGACAATATAGTATTCAGAGACCCAAAGTAAAAGAATGGCCAGTAGATCAGGTAAGTTCAATGGGTTGGGAGGGTTTTGGATGGTGAAAGACAAGGCATCAGGGGCAGTTCAACCCATGAAGAGTCTGGTAATAGTAGCCAGCATTTATTAAGCATTTACTGTAAGCCAGGCACAGCGGAATAGCTCAGAATATGTTCAGAAGGTCACTGATTGGACGTGGGCGAGGAGAGAGGCAAAAGTCTAAGGAGACTCCCAAGTTTCTGCCTGGATCAGATAGGAGAGTTTGGAGGAGTCCACTTAAGAGGGAGGAGGATGTTGAGCTCCACTGGGGGCATGTTAAATCCGAGGCCCTTTAATCATCCAGGTAGTGGAGAGGCAGTCTGACATCATATTCAGGCATATGGACTCCGAAACTGGACTGACCTGGTTTGAATCCTAGCTCAGCTGCTTTGGAGATTTATGACCATGGGCAAGTTCCTTAATCCCTCTATACCTCAGTGTCCTCATTAGTAAAAACAAGGATACTAATAGCATTTCAGTATTTTCCTTTAAGAGTTATAGGGGATGCTCGTGGGAGGAGAGGAGAGCCAAAGATGAGCCCCTAGAGAAGCCCAGGAAGTTTCCAGGAGGGTGTGGCTGCAGGGGTCCATGTGGTAGAGCTTTGAGCAGGATGAGGTTGTAAAGAGCTGTCAGATTTGGCAGTGAGGACGTTGTAGTGGTCACTGCCAGAGCGGATTCAGTGGCGCCAAGGGTTGGGAAGAGAATGGCAATCTCCATCGCATGCAGTTGGTGGGAGTGCAAATTAATTCAACGTTTCTGTTGGTTTGGCAATGTGCATCAAATGTAGAATGCTCATACCCTTTAACTCTAAAATTCCACTTCTAGGAATGAACTGAACAAGCAGACTGAGACAAGTACAGGCTGATAGAAGTACAAGAAGGTTGATTGCAGCCTTTTTATAATAAAGAAAAAAGAGGGGTAATTGATCTAAAAGTCCATCACACAGGATTAATTAAAACAAATGATGGTATAGGTTGGCAACAGAATGCGAGGCATGGTGGCTAAGATCTGGCCTTCTGGAATCCAGCTGCCAGGGTTTGAATCCTGGCTCTGTCATTTGCCAGCCAAACGACCTCAGGTCTTGGGGGAAACTCTCTGGGACCCTCAGTTTCCTTAGCTGAAAATCGGAATAATCATAATACTAACTCACCAAGCTATGCTGAGAATTAAGGAAGTTGACACAAATGAAATACATAGAATATGTCTGGCACATCTGATTACGCAAGCATTTAGAAATCTATGGGAGACAGTATATGTATGAAAATAGCTGTGGGTGCAATATTAAGAGAAAAAAAAAAAAAAGAAGTCATGGAACAGCAAGATAATAGGATCCAGCAGTTAAACATGCTTTTTTTCTGGTAAGTGGAAACATGGGCACAATTCACTTTCTACTTTATACATTTCTGTGTTTCTTTCCTTTAAAACACAGGTGTCTAATGTCTGCCTCACCTGGCTGACTATAACCCGCAGGAGGGCAGGCACCATCTTTCATTTTGTTCATGACTGTGTATCACAGTATCTGACACATTGCAAATAGGTGGTCAACATTTGCTGAATGAATGAATAAACGAATGAATGAAAAATAAGGGGTTGTGTTTTAGAGGTAGGCTGCGTAGACCGAGATTACAAAGATGCAGCTGTTCTGTACCGATGAGGCCCAGGATGCCCTTCAGGGAGGAGGTGGTAAGTGGACCAGAACTCCAGGCTGAGGGCCATCAGTCATCCCCAGGATAAGGGGGGGGGGGGGGGTATACTGTATGAGAAGAAAACAGGCCCCAGAGCACCAGAATCCAATCTCTGACTCTCTTCAGCACTTCCTAAACAGGCTGAATTTGACAGCAGAACCATATATTGTACAACTCTAGGGGATTTTGGTCCCATGGAGTCATTTTTCACAGGAATACAGCAAAGCCCAGAAAAGTTAGGTGAGTTCCCTGACTTCCCCCAGAATGTGTGCCTCCCAGACCCTGCTCTGGTGCTGGCTCCTTCCTCCAAGGACCCACCCATGCGATTATTTCTGATAGAAATGAAGTTGTTGTGAGAGGATATTTACTGGATCCCTGAGAACCCATTTCTCATATGCAGTGTGACTTGCATTGCTCAAGTGCACTGATCCCCCTGTGCCCTTTATTTGTAAGGAACAAAGGGAGTGGGAGCATAATTAACTCACCCACATCTCCCATTGTCCTTAAGTCTTCTGTGCAAGCATTGATTGTTGTTTCTATTGTTGAGAGCTGGATTGTTCTCTTGGCAACAAGCATCCAGAAAGAGAGCTCAGCGAGAGGCTCAGCAGGTGACGCTGTTGAAGTTTGACCTTAAGGTTCAAGAATAAAAGAAAAAGGCAGAAAAGCACTAATTGAACAGGGGGTCATTTTGAATGGGTTACCCAGCTAAACTATAGAATGCTTTGGGAGAAGAGACATTTGGTTTCTTTCAAGTACAGTTAGGAATTCAGAATATCAGCCAACTGAGCACTCAAGTACAGGCCCTTAGAGGACGCAATTTAATGAATATTTAAGAACAACTTATACTTAAGATATTACCAATTAGCATAGGTAGCTGGAGGCTTCAGATGTGCTCTTGGAAAACAGCTTTTTCTCACTTTTACATCTTAATTGTTACTTCCCCATGCATTGTTGTTTACTTTGAGATGTTTGTTTCCTTTCCTGGGAAAAAAAAGATGTGCTCAGTAAAGGAAAATGGGCAGAGGAGAGACAGCAGGAGATTTGCAGTCAGGTACAGCTGGATAGAATAGGGGCTCTGTCCATTAGGAAAACTGTGTGTTCCCCAGGAAATCACTAACTCCCCCCAAACCTCACTTTCCTCCTCAGTAACAAAGGATCAAACCACCTGTTTTGGAGGGTTGGTCTGCTGATTCAACAAAATCATGCTCTAAAGGCCTGGCATATAGCTCAGTAAATTCTAGCTTCTTTCCCCTAAACTTCTGTTCCCTTGCCATCTAAAAATATCAAGTTATAAATTCTTGGAATCTTTCAGCAGGGGCAGAGCAGGAAGCGTATTTGGCCCTTTACCACATCTCGCATCCACATTGGACTTTATCTGGAGGATACCCTGAGTTGTGTCCTCTCCCTTCCTGCGGCAGAACACAGAGGAGCAGAAGGGAGGAGCAGAGGTTCATGTTGGTTCACCTGGAAGACCAGCTGCCACGGAAGTCTGCAGTGTATCTAAATTTGTCCCTCGCTCTAATTGTTTAAGATTTCTTGGTAGGATCCTGTAGGACGGAGACAAGCCAAGGGAACCCCCAGCAGCTCTGGAGCACAGAGTGTGTTTAAGAGGCGAGCATGGTGGGCAGACTCGAGGGGGGCAGGAGATGATGTGCGGGAAGTTGGCAGGGGCCAGCTCAGGTGAGGAATGGCAGGCTGGCATCCCTGTGTTTGGGTTTCCGATACAGTGGAAAGCCATTGGAGGTCATTAAACAGGGAAGTGACATGATTTGATTCGTGATTTTCAATGTGCCCTCTGGCTTCTGCAGGAAGACTGGATTGTGAGGGTTCTGTATGGAAGCCGAGAGAGAAACGAGGAGGTTGCCACTGTGTTTGTGGAGCGTGGGTGCTCTGTGGGTGCTGGAGAGAGTTACTATGGGGGCATAACTGGCAGGCAGTCAAGGCGAAGCTTAAATAAGACAACGTAGTGAAGATGCGAGCGTGTAGTACACATTTCACAAACGTGAGTTCCCTTCTTCCCTGGTGCTACAACTATATCAACAGAGCGATGCTTTTCTCTTTAATTGGATTTCAGGGGGGATGATACACTAATAACTACACCTTCTGAGCTATAGATTTGCTTTTCTGGAGTGAGGGCTGACCAGGGGATGAAGGTGAGCTCCTGCTGACCACAGTTTTCCTCCTGGGAAAAGTTGCTAAGGGAGGGAGAAAGTAAAGAGAGGCAGGAAGGAAAGGAGGGGAGATAGAAGTATGGGGAAAAGCCTGGAAGGAGCCATCCAGGGGCCTCCTGACAAATAGGAAGATGCTGTGTGCAACAGGTGCTGGCATCAGAGCTGGATTTCCATCCTTCAAAGTGACAGTATAGGTATGACAGGGCAGTCGGGTGTGATTGGAACTAGAAGGAATCCTCGAGGCCATCTTGCCCGATGTCCTCATTTTAGGAAACTGAGCTCCAGATTTGTGCAAAGCCAGCTGGACAACGGCAGAGACAGGGCTGATAGCAAGATATAGTGGGAAGAGACTGATATGTAAAATAAGAGAGGCCATGGGCATCATTTATTCAATAAACACGCACTGAGCACCTGCTCTATCTGAGACCCAGCTCTAGCCCTGGAAACAAAAAGTGCAAAAGAACAGACGGGGCCCTGTGGAGCTCACCCCCTAGGCCCTCCTCTTATAGCAACTCTGCCAGCAGGTGCCCGTGATTCTTGCCTCCATGATTCAGTTCCCTCTTCTTTGAAAAAGGAGTAGTAATACTTCTTTAATTTTAATTAATTCATTTATTCATTCTGCAAAGATGAATTAAATATATAGGAGGTGCCCAGCACAGTGCTAGGTGCCATTGACACAGAGGCAAGTAAGTCAGCCAGCCCCTGCTTTTGGATATGATGGACTCGACTGAAGACGGTTTTCATCCCCAGGGTCCATCAAAATCACCCAGGGCCTTTGAAAAAAGCACTGCTACCCTGGTGCCACTACCAGAACTTCTGATTCAATGGGTCTGGGGTGGGGCTCAGGTTTCACTATTTTCACAGAGTCCCCAGGTGGCTCAGGTTTGGATTCAGGCTGTGAAGGAGCACAGAAGACGTGAGGGTCCAGGTGGTGAGGGTGGTAGCAGGTACAGAGTGCTGCACAGCCGGCGCAGGCCTGGAAGGCTTCCCAGAGGAAGTGCCATGTAGAGTGAGAGTAATAGTAGCCAGTCAAGCAACAAGAAGGAGAAACAGTGTCTGGGGGGCTGGTGGCCCTCAGGGAATTGTTGTGGGGGCTGGAGGGGTAACAGACCCACTGAACACACTCGTGGCCAGTGAAGAGCACTCAGTTCATTGTTCTGTTACCCGTTTCTCTCTCTCCCTTTATTCTTCCCGGCCTCACACCCTTCCCATTAATGTTCCTTCTCCCACAATACACTGTTGTTGACAAGACAATGGCTGATTCTCTGGCTTCTAATGATGATCTTGGAGAACTGATTCTTGTAATCCATCAGCTGGTGAACTGCTCACATCTTGGCTCTCCCCCACCCCACTGCCTCCAGCCCAGGGTGCCTCACTGTAGCAGGGGGGAAGGCTTCACACTCTTGTCTGCACGACTGGATCAGTGTTTTCACCCCCCAACCATCTAGCACACAAAGACTATCTCCCCAGATATTTGTTTTGCAGGTGCTCAGTACTCACTGGCAGGTAACCACATTGGACGTGTTTGACCTATAACCACTGAGATTTACCGTAAATCCACTTCCTTAAGAGAGATCCTTTCTAAGTGTTAAAGTCTGGCTAGATTGAAGTTTGGCATTCCCCCAGGGTGTGGAGGTCACAGATGTGTACCATATTCAGTGACATATGATAAGTCCGTGCGCTATGTCTGCTGTTTTCACCCAAAAAACCCCAAAATAAACAAAAACAAAACAAATAAAAGCAAAAAACCTAGAGGGAAACCTGACATGCATTTGCATCCTAGAGAATGAAGGCATTGGATGGCCTATTAAGCCTCTTGTGAAATAGCCCTCAGCAATACCTTACCTCATCCTCAAGATGAGGGGGTTGGGGCAAAGGGAGCACAGTTCTGACCTTATGCTGATATTTGCTGACTTCAGCAGAGTATAACCAAGCATCATAAGTCAAGGAGGAGACCAGGGCACTGGGGAGAAAAATATCAAGCTGGAAATGACATTGTCCAGTGCTATGGTAAAGGAGAGTCAGAAAGTCTCACTTTTCTATTTATAATTTTCTAAATGCAGTATAAAAAAATTCTATTATTTTTCCTGCCTATAAGATAGCCCCATCCTTTTCCTCCTACCCCCCTGCTCCGGCCTGACTTTTCCTCATTTTGGGTTATGTTGACATATGGGTGAGACCAGAAACAAAGGTTGCTGGCTCAGCCTAGCAGCCATCTGTCCACACTTGCCAGTGAACTAAATTTGCCAAGAACTCCCACTCCACAGGCTCTTGGGAGAGGCAGGCTGATAAGCTTGTGTCTCCGATAAAGCCCACAGCTTCAGATGATCTGGGCAGGATGGGGAGGCTGAATCTGTGGGGAACTGCGGCCTCATGGAGACAGAGCTGGGTCCCCCCTCTGCCTGAAGGTGCTGACACTGTAAGAATGATGGAAATAGAGATGGCATGGGGGATCAACTCCAGTGTTTAAAGAGCCAGAACTGCAAATAAGATCTGGCTGGGATTAGTTTTTCTCTGCATCTGACCTTACCAGAATCCCTTTTCCAGAAATCTAAGCCTTCTCTGGGCACACAGGATATTTCTGGAGGCTGATGATGTAGTGGAAGGACCACTGGTTCAGAGCCAGACTCTGGGTATGATTTGACTAGAAGCCTGGTGAATCTGATTCAGTGACACCATTTCTCTGAGCTTCAGTTTCTTCTGTGAGATGGAAAACATAGTCCCTTCCCAAGACTGTTGTGGACCTTAAAGGAGCCAACATGGCTAATACATATAAACTCTAGCACAGTGACTGGGACACAGAGGGTCCTCAGCAAACTGAAATTTCACTTCTAACCTTGTCCTTTGCTAAATGAAGTCAAACCATTGAAAGTCCTCTCGGTGTCCAAGAGACATTCATTTGTCCACCCCAGAAGTTTCTAGCACAATGTAAAAAGGCTTCCTGAACAGCTACAGGCAGAGCAGGATAGAGAAATGTACACTTTGCTGAGCTGATCATAAATCTGAATGAAATAATTATGTTAAGTATTCAAGAGCAATTCAGTGAGAAGATGCCTCATCTGCCTTGATGGGCTTTTCAATTACTCATTTTTAGTACTGCATTATACCATTCTCTGGCAATAATTATTAAACATTTCAACTGTATTGCAATATAAAACTTAAAAGGCTGATTTATTTCCTAGGCACTAGACTACCTAGTATAATGTTCCCCAATTAGATGGTTCTATTTGTTTAAACCTATTTATCAGAGTGATTTTCTAGCACTGAGTCAAAACTGACACAAGCCCCGCAAGTGGAAGATGAGGGGACAACCAGTTAGATCCAGGGTGTCCACTGGATACACAAGCACTGGCTTTGGTGTCCTGGGGGATGTGAGCCCGGGATCCCCACTTCCTAGTCCCAGCTTCTGAATTCACAGAATTACTGGAATATTATGTAAAGTGGTGGATATGAAGTGTTAGCAACAGCATCGAGTATGGACTCAACACATGTAGATATTATCCCTATGACTGTACATCCCGGGATGCCTGGGATTTCCTGTGTATCAATCACCTGCTAGGCTCTGGGTACAAGGGTGCTGGCAGTGCCCATTCTGATTGTCTCAAAGGGACAGTTATTGGCCACCTAACCCTTCCAGGCACCTGGGAGTTCTTCCTTTATCGGCACAACACAGCCATTTACAGATAAGGACACTGAGGCACAGAGAGGTTAGTTACTTTTTTCAAGGTCATTCAGTTACTAAGACATAAATCAGACCCAGGTCGGCCTGGTTCAAAAGCCCAAACATCAAACCCTCTCACCACCCCATACTGTCCCTCAGGACCCCAGGGGGCATATTTCAATTGGTTTGAAGAAGTCTTCTTTCTCTTCCTGGTCCTTCTAAAGGAGATGCCTCTTCTTTTGCTGAGAATTACCTAATCCTAGTAAATCACCAGGTCTCCTCAAGTCCATTTCTGCCTGTCTTAGCATCTACCAAGTAGAAGATGAGGTTCTTTTTTTTATTTTTTTAACCAGGGGCTATAGAGTGATCAGGCAATGACCCCAACACACACACACACACACACACACACACAACATGCATGCACACACACACAAAACACGCACACATACACCAGCTCTATTAGAGCCTGTCCACTGTACTTGAAGCTCCCAAGCCAAGCAGGATTTAGGTACAGGCCAGCTGGGTTGGTGCCAGGATAATAGTCTGTAAGAATTACTAAAACCTCACTGGAAATGTAATGAGATGGGAGAAAATGGTCTTTACCAGAATTTTGAGAGTTATCATGACATGAAAATAATGACTGTAATGATATTTATTATTATATACAATGCACCATGATTATAATATATACAGTGATAGCTTCATGCCAGGAACTTCTTTATTTTATATATATCAATACATTTAAGCCCTTCCAGTCCATTGAGGTCAGTATTGTTATTATCTCCCATTTTACAGGTAAAAGGGCTCCTTCCAGAAAGGTTAAGGAATTTGCCAGAGTCACACTGCTAGTAAATAGGCTGTTGGGCTCTCCAGGCCCTTCACCGTTGCCTCCTAGTAGGAGGCAACCCCCCCGAGAATGCTTAAGTGATCAGAGATGGTGTCTAGGCTGCTTTCCAGGCTTCTTAGTTGCTGGGTGAGGTGTGCAAGTTCAGGGTGAGGACTTGAACTGCTCAGGGCAATAAAGAGGGAGTGAGTGCTGAGCCAGCAGTCTTCTCTGCCTCCTCCTACACAGCACTCAGCCTCTCCTCCAAATGAACATTGGGCAAATATTTAGAGAATATCATTTTGAAAGAACGCCAGATTATTAGTCTGCTCAAGGCACTCATGTGTCCTGGTCCAGCCCTGCTCCCAGGCCTGGACTGCTGTGTTTGCTCTGGATATGTGAGCCCATAGAACATGGAGGATTAATCTGCTTTTCAGTGGGGAACACGATCCATTAGCTCTCAGCACTCAACCTCCATGGATTGGAGGCCATGTGCCCAGGACAAAGTGACATGGGGGCCATCTACAATGCTCATGGTCACCTCTGCACTGCTCCTCCCCCAGGTCCTCACATGCTTCTCAGGTCTGGGAGGTGGAGTGCACCTACCAGCACAGAGAATCTAGAGCAAAAAGGGTAAATGAGATGAATAAAATGAAAATAAGAATCTGCTGATAGAGATGCTAGTGCAGAAAAGGATGCTAATAACTGATGAGAGTATACAGATAGACACTGGGAGGTGAGGGTCTTTTTTAGGGAAAGGGAGCAAGATCTGGACTTAAGTCTTCACAGCCTAGAAGAGGGACCATCCAAAGCTATACTGCCTCATGCAGCCAATGCAGACATTCAAATGTTTCTGATGGGCTTAGAAAAACCTGCAAAAATATGGAGCCTCCTAGGATAAATGGAAAAAAACAAGACACATTATACATGCAATATGAACAGCTATCTACACATTTCAAAATATAAAGAGAGAAAAGTCTAGAAGGAACCAAATAGACCGAAATGACTGAAACAGTGGGGGACTTTTCTCCCCTTTACTTTTCTGTCTGTGTAAACTTTTCTAAAATGAATTTATGCCTTAGAGCAATAAAGGCAAAATCCTTATTTAATTTTTAAAAATCTGTATTGGAAGCTCTTTCATAAAAGACAAAGCAGCTGTCTTTCCTTCCATGACTTTCACACTAAGAAAAATACACATGGGAAACTAGAAAGAGGTGACTTAATGACTGGGATTATTTTCTTTGGATTCTCACTCAGATTTTACTTAAGTGGTTCACAATCCCCTCCTGGAAAGATCCAGCAATAATAACCTACATTAATTTCACTCCCAGAAAAATTAAAAATGTGATAGTTAGCCATAAGGGATGATCATAATAGCCTAAAAATTTTAAACAACAAAATGTTCAACACTCTAAGGTGTTTTTAGGTAAAACGTGGAGTATCCATACTATGGCCTACTATGCAGTCATAGAAAATTTTATTGAGAGATATGCCGAGTAGAAAAGAAAGCTATTCATGATATGCTGTTGAGTAAAAAAAGTAGGTTGCAAGACAGTAACTAATGTATTTTCCAGAATCACATATATGTGTGCATATTTAAGTATAATCTGAAAAGATACACATCAAAACATTAATAATAACTCTCCTGGGGGTTGTAGAATTATAAGCAATACTTGATTCATAACATTTGATTTTCCTACATTGAACAAATATAAATATTGCTTATGTAGTAATAGTAAAATTTTTACTTGCATCTCCTTTTCAGGATGTCCTCCTCCTCTGTTAATATGATTAGCTAGCATAAGGTGTTGGGCAATCAGTTCCCTCCAGCTACAATATACTGAGGGTTGTTATGGGTGTTGAATGCTTTGTAAATACCACCTCATTTATTCTTTATATTAACCAAGCAAGATGGGCTTTATTATCCTCATTTTTCAGATGGGAAAACAGACTCATAGAGGTCAAGTGACTTGGCCAAAGTCATCCAACTGGAAAGTGGCAGAGCCAAGATTTAATCCAAATCTCCCTGGCTCAAACATTCATGCACTTTCCATCTACCATACTACTTCACACAAATGTCCAGAGAAAAATTATTTATGAGATGATGCCAAAGGACATGCTTTCCCTCATTCACCCTAAACTACCCTATGTGTTACTGTTGCCTGTACTCTGATGCAATAATTTGTATTTAGATATATTACTGCCCTCTCCCTCAGACTCAGCTCACCCACTACCAAGATCAGTAAGGACTTGAGGACAGCATGCTTAAGCAATCACTCTTCCCAGTTGAGGGTCATCACATCACTGTCCCTGAGAGGCATCTTTGGTTGCACCACAACTGGGCTCCTAAGTTGTTATCCTACTCCCATCTCACATCTCCCCAGCAGAAGTCCCTTCTTACACTAAGGGCCATGTTTCCAAACCTACCCTCTCCTGCCAGCTCTGCTCCAAGACCATGCTCATGAGACCAGTTTCTCATTGGGGATGACATTCCAAGTTCTCATTCCAATTATCTGACTTATCCTTGCTTCTCCTGTGGAAACTGGAGTCCTGACCCTGACCACCACCCCTCAACTCTATATCTGAGGCTCTGCTTCCTGAAGGCATATGTCCAACATGCCACCTACATGGGCTTCTGAACAGTATTTCCAGGTGTCCACTGCCATGAGCCACCCACTTGTTAGAATGCTTGAGACTCCATCTGGGACCTTGATACTATTTAGGTTAATCTCTTGAGGCTTATGTCTGTCAGATTAGAAAGGGTAAGACAAAATATCAGGAGAGGATCCAGATCAGAGTTGAGAAGGAGGATCAAGATTAGATTTAACAAAGAAGTATTGTGTATTTGAGTCTGAAAAGAAAGTGAGGCCACAAATAGGATGAGGCAAGAGTAGATACCTTAAGGGAAAAGGCAGGTCCTGATGCAGCTTTCAAAATGGGTATGGCATGTGATTCAGGACTAAGAGTGTGATCAATGTAAAGTTTTGGGAACTTTTGCAGTCATGCTGAAGAGGTAGCTTAGAAAGCCCCTAGTATTGAAAAGGTCTATTCGTGACCAGATGCCCAGCCAGTTGGCTTAACTATAGGTTGTCAAGCATTCTGGAAATTAAACCTTGTTCCCCTGTTTGAACCTGGATTTGCCTTACCTGGCTATCTCACTTGGCTGGGTGGGGACCAGCCACAGGTCCTTTAAGCTCTCTTTTGAAGGGAGTTAAGCAGCCCACTTTACCAACAAATCTCTCCCAAGTGACTTTAAACTTAAACAGCCTCAAAAAGTTTATATTAGTCTATGTATTTTTCTAAAAGAACAACAACAGGGGTGCCTGGGTGGCTCAGTTGGTTAAGCATCTGACTCTTGACTTGCTCCAGGTCATGATCTCAGGGTTGTGAGATGGAGCCCCACATCCAGCTCTGTGCTCAGCATGGAGTCTTCTTGGGATTCTCTGTCTCCTCTCCCTCTGCCCTTCCCCCAGTTTGTGTGTGTGCATACACGTTCTCTCTCCCCCTCTCTCAAATAAATGTTTAAAATAATTTAAAAATTAAAAAAAAGAACAACAACAAGGAACAGAAATGTTAGCCATAGAATGTTGTAACAAGGTCCTTAAAAATATTAGAAACTTCTTCATTTAAACTAATACATCATCATTGTAGAAAACTTAGGAAATACAAAAAACATAGAAAGGAAATAAAAATCACCCATAATACTATGACCAGACACAACCACTGTTTGAAATATGTCTTGATTTTCTGGTCTGAGGTACTCAGAAAAGAAATCATAGATTGAAAGGAGTGGTGAAGCTTTATTTAGTCATATTAGTGGATGGCTTATATGGTGGCTCTACTCAGACCACAAGAAGTGTGGAGGTTTGGGAAGATGCAGAAGGGTTCAAGAGCACATTTTGATAGACCCAAGGCTTATTGGAAGAAGCTAATATTTTCTGAAAAGCAAACAACTTTGGGAGCATTCTCTGAATCAGAGGAAACAACTCCTTCTGTTCAATGCCTACTTACCATCTGGCAAGTGAGGTTGTGAGTAAACAATGGTGTTTACCTGAGGTGGCTTCTATATCTTGGAAAACAACTTCTTTGTTTCAGTACTGGGTCAAGGGTCTTATTCTTATCCCAGACTGAGACTTTTGCCAGAGGTAACTGGAAAGAGCTCACACTTTGGCTTCAGACAGTGCTAGGTCAGAATGGATCACTCTGAGCTTCATTTCCTCTTCTGTAAGATGGAAATAATTATTCCCATGAAGGATTCAATGATGTGGCATGCTAAGTAGCTGACACATGGAAAATGTTAATTAAGTATTAATGACTTTTGGCTTTTTTGAAATAGTCACCTAGAACCCT
Source organism: Canis lupus dingo (assembly GCF_003254725.2). Taxonomy (NCBI): domain Eukaryota; kingdom Metazoa; phylum Chordata; class Mammalia; order Carnivora; family Canidae; genus Canis; species Canis lupus. The sequence continues at coordinate 37,352,655 of NC_064263.1, forward strand.
CCCAATGATTGTAAATATTTAGGGCTAAAAGTTCCAAAAGTTCTCTATGACTGTCACAAAAGGGGGTTCTCACTGGAAATCAAGTGCACAGGTCTAAGAGAATCACATTGTTTGGAAATCCACCCCCACGCCAACAAAGCTGCATAAGGGAAGCTAAGAAAAATCTGAAGGAAAATCTAAGGAAAATCTGAAGGAAAGTACTAGTACTTATGTGTGTGTTGGAATGGTGTATTTAGTTGTGGGCTGGCCCAGTGTATGTGGTTCCATGGGACTAAGCCTCTTACCTAACATAAGGGAATGACACTATTTGGAGGGACTGTGGCATAGGGAAAGAGCACAGACATTAGAGTCAGGTAGAGCTCCAACCCTGGCTCTGCCACTCTGGGACTTGGACAGGTTATATAACCCATCTATGTCACAGTTGTTTCTTCAAGGATTAGGTTTAATAATACTTATCCATTTTGATGGGAAATGGAAACAGTATATGTAAAGTCCTTGGCCAATATAGTACTCCAAAATGGTAGCTATTGTGATTATAATTAAGGCTGTTAATTACCATCTAGAAAAACAAAGTCCAAAATCAGAAGGAAGTCCAGGGAGTTGTTTAAGAGAGTGAAGGGAGATATTACAGCCCAGACATAGAGCTGGGAATCTCACAACCAAAGGGGGGAGGCAAGTACACAGAGGTCTCCAGCATGAAACTATTATGTATCAGGCTCTATGCTAAGCCCTGGGGAAACAATGAGAAAAAAAAAACAAAAAACCTAAGAGACATGGTGCTTGCCCTCATGTAGTTTATAGATTATTAGAGAAGTAGACATTAATCAAGGAATCAAATAAATGCATGTAAAATTTAAAAACAAAGTGTCTGAGAGAGATGGTTCCTATGAGAAAGGGAGGGAATTACTATAGTGAAAGAAAACAGGGAAGACTTTTCTTTTAAGATTTTTATTTATTTGTTCATGAGAGACACACAGAGAGAGGCAAAGACATAGGCAGAGGGAGAAGCAGGCTTCCTGTGGGGAACCTGATATGGGACTTGAACTCAGGATCTTGGGATCGAGACCTGAGCCAAAGGCAGATGCTCAACCACTGAACCACCCAGGCGTCCTAACAGGGAAGGCTTTTCAATGAAAAAGATGAGTGAGCTGAGATGAAGTTAAGGAAAGAGGGGAAGAAGGAGAGGGGAGAGGGAAGAAGGAAGTAGGGGTGAAAAATGGAGGAAGGGAAAAGATGGGGGGCGGATAAAGGAAATAGGAATTGGTCAGTCTTTGGCAGAAAACACAAGTCCGTTGAAGTCAAGTGTAGAAAACTAGGAGGGAGATGGCACAGTATGAGGCTAAAAAGGTAGGAAGTAAGAGATTCAACTCTGTTAAGGATTAGTCTTGATTCTAGATGCAGTGAGAAGCTATAAATTGTTCTAAAGAGGGAGATATTAGAATTAAATTTGTTATTTTTAAAAGGTCACCTTGGTTTGCCATATAGAGAACATATTTGGAAATCCATCATTCAAAAAAGAATGTACAAAGGCTGGTTAGAATAACTTTATATTAGTTCAGATGTAGCTGATGTAGCTTAGTCTGGGTAGTAGCAGGGATGGTAGTAGGAATTCAAGAGATATTTGGAAGGTGAAATGGACCACACTTGGATATGAAAGGGAGAGGGAAGGAGGAGCCATGGAGGACATCCAGTGTTTCTTACTTGAACAATGGAAGTAGGGCCAGGCTAGAGGCAAAATAGTTAAGTCAGTTGCTGACGAGGTAGATTTGAGGTGGTTTTGATCCAAGAAGAAATGCAGATAGAAGATAGAAGGTCAGAGATACATGTCTGGAGATCAGAGGAGTGACCAATCCTGGAAATATAAACTTGTGAATCATCCACACATAGGTAGTAATTCAACTGGTGAGTTGAATGAGATCACCTGCAGAGACAGAATAAAGTCAGAACTGGAGAGGGTTTAGGACTAGCCTCTAGCAATCTCAGATTCAAAGGCCAGTAGAGGAGGATGAGCAGCCAATGAAAGTGGAAAAAGTAGATAAGTAAGTAGAGCCGGGGAGGAGGACAAAGAGCTATGGCACAAAAGCCACGCAGGGAGACAGTGCTTTAAGAAGAAAGACTACAGAGGATTTACTGGATTAAGCATTGCAGAAGGCACTGGTGGGCTCAGCTAGAGCTGTCGGAGTACCACAGTGTTCCCCAAACTCCTGGGATTGAGCTGAGAATGAGTAGGAGGTAGAGTGAAGACAATAAGCATAGCCAACTCCTTCAAGTAATTTGATCGTGATGGAGAAGAGAGAGAGAACACTGTAACTGGGGAAGGATGAAGGCATAACTGAGGATTGCTTAATTTTTAAATGGGAGGGACTCAAATATGGTTAACAGGCTAATGGGAATGATTCCACTAGAGCCAAAACTGAATGTGGAAGGGAGAAAAGTAATTCTTAGAGTCAGAAAGAAGTGATGGGAACCAAGCAGAAATGTAAGAATAGTAAGGCTCCTCTATTTAATAGCAAGAAGGAGGACAGGGCGGATGCAAATGAGAAAATGAGGGACTCTACATCTCATGACTTCTGGGTTTTTTCAGTAAAGTAAGACACAAGGTAGAACAATAAGAGGAAACATAAAAGTTGGAGGTTTGAGAAGAGTGGAGAAGATTTGAAATCATCATTGTCAAGAATGGGAAAGTAAAATAAATAGGAAGTATTTTACCAGAGTCTAACCTGCTGAGGTTTTATCAGATCTACACAGCAGTGTAGCAGGGCAGGCGCAAGGCTAGGAGTCAGTTAATATAGAAGACAACTGACTTTATCCTGGGGTGAGCAGTTTATGTAAGGTTGGGATTTCATCACATCAGGAAGGTGAAATGACAGAGAGGTAAGGGAGTTTTTAGAGTTTATATACTATATATTTAAAAATAAAGACCTACAAATAGATAACATAATGTTGGTAAAGAAGAGCACGGAAAGGGGACTTGCCCTTCTAGATGTTAAACTATATTATAGTGCCATAGGCAAGGGGTGGGCAGGAGACTAGAATAGAAAGCCCAGAAACAACATGAGCGTTTGGGAACCTGATATATGATTAGATTGAATGTATGCCTCATTTGCCTGGAAAAGCCTCAGGTTTACCTGTTATCCCAGAACAATGATTAATAACAGCTTTTTCATCCTTGTTTGGACAATAAATTGTGTTGTTGTTCTATATATGACAGAGGTAGCATCACCAAAAAAGTGAGGGAAAGATGGATTAAGTAGTATAAAAATAACTCACAGTGTGGACTTCTGGTGTCCCATCCCACATGTAAGAAGCTTGGAAGTCAACACTGCATTCTGATAGCAAGTCAAAAGCTAAGCAAACTGAAACATCAACAGCTCTTAGGTTCATCAGAGGACTGAGTTCACAGGGCAAACCATTGTCCCCAATATCGGGGTGACAGGAGGATACAGAGGATCACAATCTACCAGAGCAGAAATCTCCACATGCTGCATGGGAAAAACTAAACTATAATTGTTAGATTGCTAGAGGTTCAGTGTGGACAATTTCGAGAATTAAAAACTCCAGAGGCACCCAATCACTGGGGTAAGGATGGGGCACAAAACTTCTGTGAATTTTACTTCCAGGGACTCTATCAGATTCTGAAAGTGAATATCAGAGAAAACCTTCTTTGTGCTTCTGGCAAGGGGAGGAAAGGAGAAACCATCTTTGAATACACCAAAGTGTTCTGTTCGTAACAGGGCCTGCCCTCAGGAGAAACTATTTTACCAGAGCCTAACCTGCTGAGATTTTATTAGAGCCTAACCTATTTGGGGGAAGAGAAACTCAATGCCAGGTGCCTCTAGCCTTCCAGGTGGTAGAAGGAAAATGCACAACTCCAGACACTTCAGCCATCCAGTCCCATCTAAGGCAAAAGGGGAGTGGTTGGAAGGGTGGCTGAGAAGCCTAAGTGAGCTTCACAGTCCAGGGGTACAAGTCACCAACCAAAAGACTGAGACCTAATCATAGGACTAAAGAATATTTCCTCTCCCCAACACATTACCACCACATTGCTAAAGGCCTATTTATTTTAATTCCTTCTACCCAGAACATCAGGGATACCTTTCAACAAAAAGTTAAAAGGCATGCAAAAAGGCAAAAAACACAATTTGGAAAAACAGTGAAAGCATAAGAAGAAGATATGGCAGAGATGTCGAAATTATCAGACTGGGAATTTAAATCAACAATGATCAATATGCTAAAGGATCTAATGGATAAAGTAGACAGCATGCAAGAATAGTTGGGCAATGTAAGAAGAGAGATGGAAATCCTAAGGAAGAAGAGAACAAAAAGAAATGCTAGAGAACAAAAGCCTTGTAACAGAAATGAAGAATGTCTTTGATGAACTTATTGGTAGACTGGACACAGCTAAGGAATCTGTAAGCTTGAGGAAATATCAACAGAAACCTTTAAAACTGAAAAGCAAAGAGGGAAAAGACTAGAAAAAAATACAGAAGAGAGAATCCAAGGACTGTGGGACTATAAAAGATGTAATATATGCATAGTGTGAATACCAGGAGAAGAAAAAGAGAAAGGAACAGAAGAAATATTTGAAACAATAGTGACTGAGAATTTCCCCCAAATTGATATCAAACACCAAACCATAGATAAAGGAAGCTCAGGAATGCCAAGGATAAATATACAAAAGACTGTACCTAACCGTATCATCTTTAAGCCAAAGAAAATCAAAGGTAAATGTGAGACAAGAACATATCAAAATCCTATCGGAGAGGGCAGCCTGGGTGGCTCAGTGGTTTAGGCACCGCCTTTGGCCCAGGGTGTGATCTTGGAGATTCGATCGAGTCCCGCATCGGGCTCCCTGCACGTAGCCTGCTTCTCCCTCTGCCTGTGTCTCTGCCAGTCTCTCTCTGTGTGTCTCTCATGAATGAATGAATGAATGAATGAATGAATAAATAAATAAATAAATAAATATCCTACAGGAAAACACAGGCAACACCCTTTTTGAACTTGGCCACAGCAACTTCTTGCAAGATACATCTATGAAGGCAAGGGAAACAAAAGCAAAAATGAATTATTGGGACTTAATCAGGATAAAAAGCTCCTGCACAGCAAAAGAAACCGTCAACAAAACTAAAAGACAACCTACAGAATGGGAGAAGATATTTGTAAATGACATATCAGATAAAGGGCTAGTATCTGAGATCTATAAACAACTTATTAAACTCAACAGCAAAGAAACAATCCAATCATGAAATGGGCAAAAGACATGAACAGAAATTTCACCAAAGAAGACATACACATGGCCAAGAAGCGCATGAGAAAATGCTCCGCATCACTTGTTGTCAGGGAAATACAAATCAAAACTACAATGAGATCCCACCTCACACCAGTGAGAATGGGGAAAATTAACAAGGCAGGAAACAACAAATGTTGGAGAGGATGTGGAGAAAGGGGAACCCCCTTGCACTGTTGGTGAGAATGCAAACCAGAACAGCCACTCTGGAAAACTGTAGAGGTTCCTCAAAGAGTTAAAAATAGATCTGCCCTACAACCCAGCAATTGCACTACTGGGGATTTACCCCAAAGATACAGATGCAGTCAAACGGCAGGACACCTGCACCCCGATGTTTCTAGCAGCAATGTCCACAATAGCCAACTGTGGAAGGAGCCTCGGTGTCCATGGAAAGATGAATGGATAAAGAAGATGTGGTCTATGTATACAATGGAATATTCCTCAGCCATTAGAAATGACAAATACCCACCATTTGCTTCAATGTGGATAGAACTGGAGGGTATTATGCTGAGTGAAGTAAGTCAATCGGAGGAGGACAAACATGGTTTCATCCATTCGGGGAATATAAAAAATAGTAAAAGGGATTAAAGGGGAAAGGAGAGAAAATGAGTGGGAAATATCAGAAAGGGTGACAGACCATGAGAGACTCCTAATGCTGGGAAACGAACAAGGGGTGGTGGAAGGGGAGGTGGGCAGGGGGTTGGGATGACTGGGTGACAGGCACTGAGGGGGGCACTTGATGGGATGAGTACTGGGGGTTATACTATATGTTGGCAAATCAAACTCCAATTAAAAATATATACAAAATAAATAAATATCTTGGGGGTAAAAAGAAAGAAAATCAAAGGTAAAGAAAAAAATCTTGAAAGAAGCTAGAGGTAGGGAAAAAGACCTTACCTATATAGGAACAAAGATAAGAATTATATTCAATTTATCCTCAGAAACCATGCAAACAAGAAGAGAGTAAACTGAAATATTTAATGTATTGAGAGAAACAAAACACTAACTGAGAATTATGTATCCTATAAAATTTTCTTCAAGTGTGAAGGAAAAATAAAGAATTTATCAGACAAGTCAAAACTGAAGGAATTTGTTGCCAGTAGATCTGTCTTGCAAGAAATGTTTTTAAAGTTCTTTATAGAGAAGAAAAATAATATAAGTCAGAAACTTGGATCTTCATAAAGAAAAGAAGAGCATCAAAGAAAAAATAAGTGAAAGAATAATAAAATATTTATTTTTCTTATACTTAATTGATCTAACAGGTAATAGTATGTTCAAAATAATAACAGTAACAATTCATTCAATTATGTATGTTTACATCTATATATACATGCTTATGTATAAGTAAAATAAGTGACAACAACCATGCAAAGGAGAGGAGGAAGGAACTAGGAATATTTGGTTATTATAAGGTAACTGCATGTCTGTAAATCAGTATAGTGTTATTTGAAAATAGGCTTGAGCTGGTTGTAAATGTATACTATGAATTCTAGGACAGCCACTTAAAAAAAAGCAAATAAGAAATGAAGTATAATTTATTTGCTAAGAAAAGACAGAAAATAGAATCATAAAAATGTTCAAAGACAAAAATGATAGAAATGAGAAAGACAAAAATAAAAACAAAAAGGTAAACAAATAGAAAACAAGTATTAATCCAACTACATTAATAATCACCTTAAATATCAATAGTCTAAATATACCAACTAAAAGATTGTCAGAGTGAATCAAAAACAAGACCCTGGTGTGTTGTCTACAAGAAACCCGCTTTAAATATAAAGACACATATAATTAAAAGCAGAATGATAGAGCAAGATACACAGCGCTAACACTGATCATAAGAAAGCAAGAGCAGCTATATTAATATCAAAGCAGACTTCAGAGGAAGGAATGTTACCAAAAATAAGAGGAGTATTACATAGTGATAAGGGGGTCAATACTCTAAGAAGATGTAGTAATCCTCAATGTATTTGCACCTAACAACAGAGCATCAAAGTATGTGAAGTGAAAACTGATAGAACTATAAGGAGAAATAGATGAATCCACTATCATAGTTGGAAAATTCAACACCCCTCTCTTAGAAATGGACAGATCCACCAGTCAGAATCAATAAGGACATAACTCAATAGCACTATCTATAAAATGAATATAACTGACATCTATACATTACTTCATCTAACAATAGCAGGTTATACATTCTTCTCATGCTCACATGAAACATTTACCAAGATATACCACATTCTGGGCTATAAAACATGCCTTAGCCAATTTAAAAGAACAGAAATCATACAGTGTCTGCTCTCAGACTACAATGAAATTAAACTAGAAATCAGTAACAGAAGATAGGTGGAAAATCCCCATAAACCACACATTTTTAACTAACACATGGGTCAAGGAAGAAATTTCAAAAGAATTTAAAAAATATTTTAAACTAAATGAAAATTAAAATATAACTTATCAAAGTTTGCGCAATGCACAAAAGCAATGCTTAAGGGAAAATATAGCATCAAATATGTATCTTAGAAAAGAAAAAGATCTAGATTACTCCTTAGAAAAAGAAAAAATTATATCCAAAGTAAGTAGAGGAAAAGAAGTAATGAAAATGGGATCAGAAATAAGTGAAATTAAAAATCAATAGAGAAAGCCAACAGACTCAAATGATTGGCTCTTCGAAAAGATCAAAAAAATTAGTAAGGCCTAGACACACTAAAAAAAAGAAAGAGAGAGAAAAGACAAAAATCACTGATATCAGAAATGAAAGAAGGAACATTACTGCAGATCCATGGACTCTAGAGGAATAATAAAGGGGAGCAACCCTGGTGGCTTAGCGATTTAGCACCTGCCTTTGGCCCAGCGTGTGATCCTGGAGACTCGGGATCGAGTCCCCCGTCGGGCTCCCTGCATGGAGCTTGCTTCTCCCACTGCCTGTGTCTCTGCCTCTCTCTCTCTCTCTGTGTGTGTGTGTGTGTGTGTGTGTGTCTCATGAGTAAATAAATAAACTCTTAAAAAAAAAAGGAATAATAAAGGGCTATTATGAACAACTGTATGCCCATAGACTTGATAACCTACATGAAACAAACCAATTCCTTGAAAGATAAAATCTGTCAAAACTTACACAAGAAGAAATAGACAACCTGAATAGGCCTATATCTGTTATAAAGAATTGAATCAATAATTAATAATTTCCCAAAACAGCATCAGACCCAGATGGGTTCACTGCTGAATTATACCAAACATTTAATGAAGAAATTATACCAACACTCTACTTTCTAACTCATTTTATGATGCTTGTGTTACCCTAACACCAAAACCTGGCCAAGACTTTGCAAAAAAAAAAAAAAAAAAAAGAAAAAAAAGAAAAGAAAAAAGAAAGAAAGAAAGAAAACTGCAGACTCCTATTTCTCATGAATATAGACTTAAAATTCTTCAACAAAATGTTAGTAAGTCAAATCCAACAACGTATGAAAAAAAATAAAAACCATAACCCAAGTGGTGGAATTTATCGCAGCTAATGCAGGGCTGGTTCAACATTTGAAAATCAGTTAACATAATCCATCAACAGATTAAATAAGAAAAATGTGATCATTATCTATAGATGTGGAAAGAGCATTTGATAAAACCCAGCACCCACATGATAAAAACCCTCAGCAAACTAGGAGTAGAGAGGAATGTCTCAACTTGATAAAGAACATCTGCAAATAAAACCTATACCTAATAATGCAATAAGACAAGAAAAGGAAATAAAAGGTATATAGATTGGGAAGGAAAAAATAAAACTCTCTTCTCAGATGACATGGTTTTCTCTACAAGAGAATCTGAAAGAATCAACAGAAAACTTCCTGAAACTAATAAGCAATTATAACAAAAGATTACTGGTTACTAGGGGTTGGAGGGAGGGAAGGATGAATAGGCAGAGCACCAAGGATTTTTAAGGCAGTGAAACTATTCAGTACAATACTATAAAACTTCTGTGATGAATGCATGCCATTATACATTTGTCAAAACTGATAGAATTAACAGCACCAGGAGTGAACCCTCATGTAAACTCTGGACTTTGTGTGATGATGATGTGTCAGTGTAGGTTCATCAGTTGTAACAAATGTACCACTCTGGTGCTGGATGTTGATAATAGGGAAGGTTGTTCATGTGTAGAGACAGGGAGTCTGTGGGAACTCTGTACCTTCTGCTCAATTTTGCCGTAAACCTGAACTACTCTTAAAAAAGTAAGTTCATTAATTATTTTAAAGTAGCTCACAGTGTGGAAAAAATGGAGTTGGAGTCCTGCTCTCTTATATTAAAAAATAAACTAAATGGATTGAAGACCTAAATGTGAAAGGTAAAGTTATAAAGCTAATGGAAAAAAAAAAACACTAGAAAATATCTTTTGTCATCTGTTTTTTAGGCAAGACCACAAAAGTGCAAGCCATAGGAGAGAAATTGGTGAATTTGACTAGATGAAAATTATTTCTGTTAAACAAAGAGTGCTAAAAATAAGATGAACCTCTAGGTGATAGAAAGATATTTGTAAGTGATTAGGGATTCATATCTAAAAAACTATAAATCAGCAAGAAAAAGATAGGAAAGGAAATAAAAGGTAGGAAAAGGAAATATTGATTGGGAAGGAAAAAAATAAAACTCTTTTCTCAGATGACATGATTTTCTACATAAGAGAATCTGAATCAACAGAAAACTTCCTGAAACTAATAAGCAATTATAACAAAAGATCCATTGGCAAAGATTCTGAGTAGGCAATTCACAGAAGGAAAAACCTGATAAATTTATGAAGAGTTGCCCAAATTTGTATTAAATTAAGATACCACTTTACATCCATCAGATTGGAAACAATTAGAAAGTCCAATTCTCATAAGTGCTGGCGAGGTTATGGGGAAATGAGAACACTTCCGCATGGGTAATAGAGTGAATGGTATAGCCATTCTGCTCAACAATCTGGCAGTACTTAGTGAAATTTTTTTAAAGATTTTATCTATTTATTCATGAGAGACACCAAGAAAGAGAGGCAGAGACATAGGCAGAGGGAAAAGCAGGCTCCACGCAGGAAGCCCAACGTGGGACTTGATCCCGGGACTCTGGGATCACGTGCTGAGCCACCCAGGTGTCCCAGGACTTAGTGAAATTAATATGATTATATTCACAACCAAACAACTCAACAGTTCCACTAAATGGTTTATATTGCTGAGAAACTCTCATGTGGGTTTGCAAGTAGCACAGCATGAAGAGCTTCATTGCAGCAATGTTTGTGGAGGTAAAGATCTGGAAATCAGCTGACTGTGCCTCACTGGGAGAATGGATAAGTAAAATGTGGTCTATGCTTGCTGTGGAATACTAGGCAGCAGTCAGAAGCCATGAATTACATTCACATGTAATAGCTTGGATACAGGTATCCTCACTTTTTTTTTTTTAATTTTTGTTTATTTATGATAGTCACACACAGAGAGAGAGAGAGAGAGAGAGAGGCAGAGACACAGGCAGAGGGAGAAGCAGGCTCCATGCACCGGGAGCCCGATGTGGGATTCGATCCCGGGTCTCCAGGATCACGCCCTGGGCCAAAGGCAGGCGCCAAACTGCTGTGCCACCCAGGGATCCCATATCCTCACTTTTTGAAAGCTCACGTTATGCCACTCTGCGTTTATGGAAGACCTACACTAGTACCTGTTTTCACCAACGAAAAGAAATCCAAAGAGGATTTTCACTTTTATGAAAAAGGCAGTAAGTGAAAATAGCACTCAGTGTTTGTGTCGCAGTGAGCTGTCTAGAGGCAGTGCACACCTGAGCAGCCAGAGTGGCGTGACCAAGCTCCTTCCCCAGAAACTACACTCAGCATCTCAGCATCAAGCCCCATATCGCTTTGAACTGTGTCTGTGAGCATCTGTGTTTTATCTTCATTTACTTTGTGCATCTGTTAGCAGGATGTGTCTTAAGGTATCAGAAAAGCCTGAGGAGGTTATTTTTGGGGTCTGGGAACACTCAAAAATTTTCCATATAAATTAACAGTAATTGCTTCTTCAGCTTTTACCATTTTAGCTTATAAAAGATTTCATAGGTATGCTCTACATTCAGATAGTGGGGAAAACCTGTGTCTTAAAAGCATAAGATTAAGTGAAAGAAACATTAAAAGAAAAAACAATTCTATGTAACTTTAAGTTACATATATATGTGCGTGTGTGTATATACACACACATAATGTATATAATATATACACAATTTTATATATACATATATACATTATAAACTTTATAAACTTATGTTTATACACACACTCAGAAGGGCATATATATGTGGGAGAAGGGTAAAGAATGTAGAGATAAATAAAATATAATACGAGATTGCTTTTGCCTTGTCCAGCGATAAAAACGTATGATGAGCCCAACGCATTTTTGAGTGACTTCATTTTTCTACCTGCTGTCCAAAAGGAATATGAATTTTTAAAAGTAAAATAAATACAATATGGATATTATCATCTTATTAAATTGTATTTGAGGATTAAATGAGTAACACAGATAAAGCACTTAGCTTAGTGCCTAGTACATGCTACGCACTCAGTAAGTATTATTTATTGTTGTTATTAGCACTACTCATGACATAGTTACGGCCGATCAGTTGGAGTTGGCACTTAAGACAGACTGGATTTAGATGATTTCCCCCCAAGAGATCCTTCCAGATCTAACAGTCTGTAATAGTACAAGAGGGATAGGCAAGTTCTGACAGCATACCCGGAAGCAAGCGGAGAAGTGCTGAAAGTCTTGGGGAATAGGAATGGCCACCAGTGGTTTTTTTTTTTTTTTTTTTTTTTCAGTGTCCAAGGAAACCTTGATGGCCAACTTGGGAGAACACTGACACAATGCACAAACTAGCGAAGTAGAGGCTGCCAAGTAAATAGTGCCATGACGCTGGGATAGAATTTATGTACTTCGGTGTACTTCCTCCAAAGGGTTTTTTTTTTCTTTTAGCATTTTGATTTGAAGTTATAAAACCATAGTTGAATTACAAATTTTAGCTATTTAGAAAGTGCTGGCTTTGGATTATTCCCCTCCCCCTCCTCTTCCTCCCTCTCCTCTTTCTCTTCTTTCCCTGAAGTGGGACACAGGTTATGGTAGGGAAATAAGCAAGATCATCACCTAGTGGCCTATTCTCAAAGTGCTGACACAAGATCCTGGTCCCAAAGAGCAGAGAACACGTGCCAAATCCTTGCCCTCATGTTAATTCAACAAGCATTGACTGGGACTCTATGCCAGGCACTATTCTGGTGTCTGGGGATATAGAGCTGCTAACACAAAATGACAGGTTTAAAAATAAAATTAAGGAAGTGTCAACTCGGAAACTTAAGAGCCTTTCCCAAAGTGACATTGCATTTTAATTTATTTATTTTCCACAGATCATAGATGAAGAAGAAACACAGTTTATGAGTAACTGTCCCGTCGCGGTCACTGAAAGCACCCCACGGAGGAGGACACGGATCCAGGTGTTCTGGATAGCGCCACCCGCAGGAACAGGCTGTGTGATTCTCAAGTAAGTAAACAAGGGATCCTTGTAACACTTCACTCTCCTTCCTGGTGGTCTAGCAAAGACTGCATGGTGTGGTTGCAAGAAGAAAAGTGGCTTTATTGGGGCATCAGATGAGTTACATCATCTCTCCACCCTTAGTTATCTTAATTCTGAAATGGAGTCAACGGTCATCACTGATGAAATGCTACAAAAAGAACCATTTACCCAAATCTCCATTTTTATTGAATTCAGTGATTCTCCTGGCCATGCTGTATATTCTAGAGATATTGATTCTAGGGCTGGTTAAGAAAGATTACAAATCAGGTATGGATCATCTTTGACTTCCTCCATCTGGAAATTAACATCACTATCCTTAAATTGCGCTAGGCTGACCTGAGACCCAACTGTAACCTTCTTAGGCTCTGGCCCTGCGTTATGATCTTATTTTCTTCCTCCTGTCATCAAAACTGCCCTCTTATGACCTTCCTAGCTGGTCTCCTGATCCTTCCTTTGTTAAGTTACAATGCATGATAAGAAGTGTTAACTTGGGGCACCTGGGTGGCTCAGTTGGTTAAGTGTCTGACTCTTGGTTTCAGCTTAGGTCATGATCTTGGGGTCATGAGATCAAACCTTGTGTTGGGTTCTGCTCTCAGCACAGAGTCTACTTGAGATTCTCTGCCTCTCCCTTTCCATCTGCCCCTCCCCCTACTTGTGCTCACTTGCACACTCTTTCCCTCTCAAATAAATGATAAAATCTTTTTTTTTTTTTTAAGAGGTGTTAACCAAGTAATATTTTTTCTATGGAAGGTAGCATTATCTCAATCCCACGTCTCCAAGTGGTTTGCCATAGGATGATGTTCAGGGAGATGTAAATAGGTGGGCAGGAAACCAATTTCTAAGTTTGGAAAATGCTGTAGACTGTATCCCCTTCTTGCAGATTCCCCACATATATTAGCAGATTTAGTTTTGCAAAGTCCTACTAAAATGAAAGCTGTTTAACTTGGTTTCACCAGCATTCCCCAACCTTATTTGACTTCTTTTTTCCTGTGACATATATTATTAACATTCACCAGTTTGGGAAATACAAGCCATAACCTATTTTAAATAGATTTAAAGACCGTATAGAGCGATACTGGGAATTTTAGGATTTAAGACAGGCAAACTGTCATAGGTAGATGGACAAGGCTCCAATCCCAGCATCCAAGCAGCCATTTTCCCATGGAGGTAAGGCATTGGGACCTTTCCAAGCATCTTCCTCTTATGTGAGTCCCCTAGGGCCTGATTTCTATATTTGGTTCATTTGTTTGCACCCCCAGCAGGTGGACATTTCAACAATCTTAGAACTGTAGTTAACTCCAGCCCACCTCTGAGGAGGGGCTAGTAAGGCGGCATTCCAAAGAGGTAGTCCAGTCCCTGGACTCAGCTGTGTCTGGCTTATAGAAAAATAGCCCACAGAAGTCTCTGGAAGCCTCTGTCCATTATTCAGGCCCAGCCCTGTCTTTGTCTGGCCTCCCTTTCCTGCCACTGTCTATATATCACTTGTTTCTTAGTTTGATGCAAGCTGAGCCTGCTTACTTGATTCCTTGAGTAGTTTATCTCCTGGCATCAATCTGTACTAGTGAATCTTGTTCAAAAAATGGATAAAGAAGATGTGGTTTATGTATACAATGGAATATTACTCAGCCATTAGAAATGACAAATACCCACCATTTGCTTCAACGTGGATGGAACTAGAGGGTATTATGCTGAGTGAAATGAGTCAATTGGAGAAGGACAAACATTATATGGTCTCATTCATTTGGGGAATATAAAAAATAGTGAAAGGGAATAAAGGGGAAAGGAGAAAAAATAAGTGGGAAATATCAGAAAGGGAGACAGAACATGAAAGACTCCTAACTCTGGGAAATGAACTAGAGGTGGTGGAAGGGGAGGTGGGCAGGGGGGTGGGGGTGACTGGGTGACGGACACTGAGGTGGGCACTTGATGGGATGAGCACTGGGTGTTATTCTATATGCTGGCAAATTGAACACCAATAAAAAATAAATTTATTTTTAAAAAAAGGATTAGCAGTAGAACTTTAAAAAATTGAAACCTTATATATAAACTCCAGCATATAACATGAATCTAGCTGAAATATGGGAGAAGGCCTGTGGAAATAAAGGCCGCTGAAACAAGAACAAACCAGGGCTATTAATCGAGTGCTTGCTATATAGCAAGGGAGTCAGCTGCCATCGCTAGCATTTGGCAGGGACTCCAAGACAAGCAGAGAAGTGGGAAAGCTTTTTCGGGAAGAAAGGGCAGACTATAGGTATGTTCTGATTAGAAGGTAGTATTAGTGTGGGGAAGCTGGAAGGAGGCTAACTAAAAGTGGAACATCTTATATAATTGATTTGGCTTTCTCTTATTGGTCCTGAGCTGGAAATAGAGGAGGCAGTGGGAGCAAAAATTAGAGGAGCTAGTGGTTATTGACAAGTCCTAAATGCTCCAGACTGACATTACAGGGGTTGTAGTTTGGGTTCCCAGGCCAGTTGCTGCAGAGTTTGGGGGTCAGAGCTCTATCATTGTGGCCATATGTGGCCTGCCTGTTGTCCATTGGTGTTTTCTGTGTCTCAGCCTAGGGACTAGGTTCCCAGGTAGCTTTCTGGTACCCACACTCTTGACCCTGGCTGTCCGGTCACTCCGCAGAGCCTGGAGCTCTAAAGAAGAAAGTTGGAAAACCTTAGATTTATGTGATGAGTCTCCCTGCTCTGAAAATCCTTATCCTTCTGGCTCGGATCTCTGGTTTTCTTTGACTTATTGTTCTCACAAACCAGAAATGTTTGATCTTCCTGGCAGAAGCCAGAAAGGCATCTCTTGTTTACCCGTTAACAATGAACATATGTGAACATATGTTTATCCATTAACAGTGAACAAGTGTGGCTTGTTCACTCACTGGTTCTTTCAACAAATGTAACTGAGCTTCTATTTGCACAGGCATCCAGGATATATAGACAACTGACATAAGTTCTTGGCCCTCAAGATTCTCATGGGCCAAGTGGAGAGAGAAAAGTCAACCAATACTATCTCAGTAACCAGTAACTCAGCAGCACATCTAGCAGGTTTTATCAGATTTAATCTTCATAACAAACTACCCCCATTTTGCAGAGGAGGTCCTAGGGAAATTAGGCAAGTTTCTTGAGTCACATGTCCATTTAACTCCAAAGCCCCATGTTCTTCCTTTCTTTTTTGTTGTTTTTTTTTTTTTTTTTTTTTTTTTTTTTTTTGAGAAGGTATCTGGAGGAGCAAACCAAAGATATCCAGCACACATAGGAAATCGAAATCTATGTCTATTTCTCAAAATGGCTAGTTAGTTGTCCCACATCCATTTATTGAATAGTTTGTCTTTTCCCCAATTGTTTGAAATGCTACTTCATCAAATATAAAATCTTTACACAGGTCCGTTCTGCTCTGCTGTCTTTTTATCTATTCCTGCACAAAACCCACACCATTTTATAGCATAATTTTATTTTATGTTTTGATAGCAAGTCCTCGCTCGTTAATCTTCTAGTTCAAAATGTTCACAGCCATTCAGGCAGATTCATAGTTCCACACGAATCATAGAATAAGTTTGTTGTAGTTCAATAAAACTTATATTGGAATTTTGAATAGACTTGCATCGAATTAATAGTTTAGTGTGGGAAATGTCAGCATCCCTACAATATGCTTCCCCAGTAAGAAATATGGAATATGCCCTATTTATTCAGATCTTTATATCCTTCGGTAAAGTACTGTGATATTTCTTCATTGAGATTGCACATTCTTATGTGGCTTTTTCCTCATAGATATTTTATAGTTTTAGTGCTTTTGTGAATGGGCTCCCTTTTTTTCCCTATTATACTTTCTAATCATCGATTGCTTTTGCTTAGGAAAGCCACTGATTCTCGTACTCTGAGTTTGAATCTGGACATTGTTCAACTCTCTTGATAGTACTAATGGCTTGTCCTTTCATTCTTTTGGGAAATTATGAATAAGTATACCTTGTGTTTCCTTTTCATATTTAGTTTACTGTCACCTCAAGATGACTATTAAATGGGGTTCATGCTTGTTTCTGATTTTAATGGGGATTCTATGATATTTTACTTTTTAAAAAATTTTTTTTGATATTTTACTTTTTAAGTGTAATATGAAGTACAGGTTTCAAATTGGTGCTTTAATCAAGTTGAGAAGGACTTTTTTTTTTTTCCTAAAGAGTGAGGGTAAGAGAGTGGTGTGGGGGAGAAGGAGAGAATCTTAAGCAGGCTCCATGACCAGTATGGGGCCAGACACAAGACCCTATCCCACAGCCCTGAGATCATGACCTGAGCCAAAATCAAGAATTTGAGCCACCCACGCACCCCGAGAAGGACTCTTTATCTAGCTAAGAAAGTTTCCTTTTTCTTGTGTAGAAGACAGCATTTGGGAAACTGGACAACCAGGATTCCATGTGTACCTGACATGTACCCAGAGTTTACCAGCATGGGAAAGACTTAGGGTATTAAACAACGATCCTGATTCCCAAGATATTTTCAGTGTGGTTGTGGTAGAAATAAAAATATATATGCAAAGGTTAGCAAGCCCAAGACAAGTATGAACTGGGGACAAATTAAACGTGGCTAGTCAGAAAGGAGAAGAGTGAGGAATGGAATAATGGAATCACCAAAGTTTCTCGGAAAGTTGGTTTACATCTTGAAGGCTATAGTAGGGTTTGGATAAATGGACAGAAGAATGAGGTTATTCTGGGTGAAGGGGAGGACTTAGTGCAACTGAAGTGAGGTTTGGAGGTTAAGAAAAAGCATGGCAGCCTCAGGAGACAGACTCCATGAATTAGAAGGCCTTTGAGGGCCAAAATCCATTGCTAAGTCATGGAGGCCTTCCAGTGTCAAGATAAAGAGATTGATTTTGATTCAGGAGGACCAAGGGAGCCATTAGTGGTTATTAAACAGTGGACTGACATGCTGGGAAGAAAGTTCATTAAAAAGTTAGTAAGGACACTTAAATCTGGCAGCAAAGCTCAGGGCAGATGAAAGAGGAGATGCCGACTTTTTTGCAGAACACTCGCTTGCAAAAAGGAGCATTTGTGTCGTGGTGTTTGGTTAATATTCCTAGTAGACTAAGCTGCAGAGTCTGCTAAATGTCTGTAGATGACAGCTCTGAAGCCTGCTTGGTTAGTCGTGTTCCTTTGCCCAGGAGGGCAGGAAGGGAAGCACATAGCAATTACGACTTTCCTTTTGGCACAAACCTGACACCATTTCCATTTTCCATTTGGATGCAAAGATTTGAACAGTTCTAAATTACAGGCTTTCCAGGCAGACCTCCTTATAGCCTTCTCCCTACAGTTGAATGACCCAGCACTTAAAGTTGCCCTGGCATGCTGAAAAATGCTGCAAACATCATAGCAAAGTAGCAACTGATTGAAAGAAAAAGCCCCTGTGAATAGAATGAATGTGTACAGATCCCACCAGAGGGAAATCTCGTCTCCTTAAATCTGACAAAAATGTTGTCCCCTGAAGTGATCTTCTCTTTTCATACATTTATTACCTTTAGCATATACATTTATTACTGGATTTCTGACATGCATTTATAACCTTCTGGAAGGGTCTGAGATATGGGTCCTCCTGCTTCTGAAGAGATAGTCATTCGGTGACCTCTTTGGGAGTTCAACCATATGAAACTGTGGTTGGGTACAGGATACAGGTAAAGCAGGGAAGCCTGGGTGGCTCAGCGGTTTAGCGCCGCCTTCAGCCCAGGGCCTGATCCTGGAGACCTGGGATCGAGTCCCACATCAGGCTCCCTGCATGGAGCCTGCTTCTCCCTCTGCCTGTGTTTCCGCCTTTCTCTCTCTCTCTGTGTTTCTCATGAATAAATAAATAAAATCTTAAAAAAAAAAAAAAAAAAGGATACAGGCAAAGCACTAACAGCCATGAGCCAAGCCCTATTCTAGGCGTATTAGAAATATTGATGTCATTGTCATAGCCATTCCCTGACGGAGATACTACAGGGGACACTGAGGCACAGGATAGAGTAAGTAACTTGCCCAAGGTCGTGGGCTATGTGACAGAGCTGAGATTTAAACAGAAGAGCTCGGCTCCAGGGTCTGTGATCTGTTCTCTACCATCGCAGATGGGTGCCACTAGGTCAGATTCAACTCTGACTTCTCTCTCCCCTGACACCATTAGTTGCCAGATCTAGTCTCTTCTGGCTACCACTTGCTTTGTATTCATTGCATCATTCACAGACACTGCTTGCCACGGTATTACAAGAACCAGCTACTTGCCCACCCTGGTTCCTTACCCTCTGCTCCTTCCTCTGGGATAAGACTTGCTATCCTCTTACACAGCTGAGTCACACCACTTACCCAACAAAGCTGAACAGGGCTTTCCATCTCCTTCAAGATAAAGTCAGGAATTTTAATCAGAGCATTTAAGTCTCCCCATGTCCTTTCCCAGAGTCTCTGATCCGCCTCTTCTTGCCCTGAATGCCTCCACAAACCCTGTGCTCCAGCCATTCCTGTCTGCTCATTGTCTTGGTGACATTTATTGAGCGCCTCCTGTGTGTAGGCACTGAGGACTCAGAGGCTGTCTTTGAGGATGTCACAGTCTAGGAGAGAAACACGCATGAAACCAATCAGGTTCGCGATCTTTCATCTGCAATTTGAAAATCCAGAAAGCTCTAAAATCCAAAAGATTTTTTTTTTAACTCATTTAGGGCCTGAACCTGCTCTGAACTGACTTAAAGTTGTTTATAGTCTTTTAGTGTAAATATTAGTGTGCTGGATGCTGCCCCAGACCCTAATAGGAATACTACAAAATATATGGGATTTACACTATATTGACTAAATATTGACTTTTGAAGTCCAAAAATATTCTGAATTCTGAAATATACTTGGCCTGGGGGGTATCAGATAAGGGAGCTTTGCCCTGTTGATTACAATCCACAGTGGGAAGTTTGGTAATGAAGAGTATCACTCCAAGAGGACAAAGGAGGTGGCCCTGTGACAGGACTGGGTTATACATAAATGTTAAAAAGAAGCAACACATTTCTTGCCAAACTTCGTAACCTATTCCTAGCTGCAGCTGCTACAAGATCTGAGAACTTACGCAGTGTCGCCCATTGCCAAAAAGTAAAGTTAGCATGGTGTCCAAGGCCCTTCACGACTTGTTCTTTCCAGTCCCATGTCTAGGTCTGAGACTGAGCCCCATGGAGAGGATCAATTTTATCCCTCTTCCTGGCCCTAGTGCAGGACTTGGCAAATCACAGCTGGGAGGCCAAATCCAGCTCACTGCCTGATTTTGTGAATAAAAATTTTTGGAATACAGCCACCTCCATTCATGTATGTATTGTTGAGGGCTGCTTTCATGCTATATTAACAGAATTGAGAAGCTGCAACAGTAAAATATTTTTTCTCTGGCACTTTACAGAAAGTGTGTACTGACCCCTGTTCTCACACATACCCCAGTGCTACAAACTTAGTAACTGCTGACTCCTATTCCAGGTCCGCAGAAAAGCCCAGCTGAGACAAAGGGTTGTCTTCAAGTGGTTTATTTGGAAAGTGACCTCAAGGCGGGGGGTTGGCGGTAAGGAAGGCATGGTTCAAAGTGTTAACTTGGCCATCACTGTAGGCAACTGGTGTTTGATCCCCACCAGGACCTTTTGAAAAACCTTATGACACAGGTCTCAGAACAGTGTACCTAAGTATAGAGGGGAAGCCATTATCCATTGGCTTTCATCCTCCATTGATCAGGGTTGGCCTCACAAGCATTAACTCCCTGTGTACTTCCGAGTTACACACATTTGAGCATTCATCAGATTCTGAACCCATACTGTGGATCAGCGAAGTCTGGGGATAGGAAGCAAGAGAGCACCATGCAGATGAAGTGTGCGTCATGCAATCACAGTAGGGTAGAGCTGGTCACTGCTGTCCTAGTGGTTGAGGTCAGAGTTGGCTTGGGAGGATATGTAGAGCCAGGGGTATAGAGGTGCCTGATGCATCAGTAATGTGCCTGACCATGTCAGTGGCTCATGTGCCTCAACAAACACTGTGCTAGTTATACCACATGCCTTATCTCACTTAATTCCCATAAAAGCCTCTAGAGTCTTCTCTATTTTCTCTGTAGGGTGTTCCCTACAGAGAAAATAGAGATGATAGTTGATGAGAAAACCAAGGTTTAGAGAGTTTCTATTCAGGGTAATAAAGCAGCAAGGTGATGAAGCTGGGTCTTAAACCCATATCCACCTGACGCCAAAGCCTTTGTTACTAACTAAACACCACTGAAGTACCATGACTGAGCTTGACCGACCTCCACCTCCTCTTCGCCTTCTGCCTCAGTTGGTTGGGGACTCTCTGTTGGGGGTGTGTGTGGTAGGGGGTGGAATGATGTTATTTCCTAAAGGAGGAAACGAATTGCCATTTGTAAAATGGAAACAATCCCTGCACCTGGCAAGAGAAGGGCTTATTGGTGGGAAGAGAGGATGGGTATTGAGGAGGAATTCGGGAACATTCATTATACTTTGTAACTTCATAGACCTCACCAAACCTTTTTATCTCAGAAGGAAGTAACAGAGGAAGCCCAATGAGATGCCTGTGTATGATTTAGAGGAAGCTGGGAGTGTTAGGAGGATCTGGGATGCAGCTTCCCCCATGATTTTTCTGTCATTAGGTATTGAGAAGAACCACAGCATCTTGGTTCTAAGACCAGGTGGCTCTCCCACGTGGCTGGCCAGGACGTCAGCAGTGCCAACCAAGGGAGGAAGCAAGGAGAGGACAAAAAAAGGAGCTGGGAAACCCTGAGCCTGTTGAAGTGGCTGGTTCTGGGACAGCGCTCAGCTGCCCATGGCTAAAAGGGCAACATGTGCTTGGTTTAGGAAGATTTAGATGCCCCGAGACCTACCATCTAATTGGTGGAATCCAGATGCCAGGAGCTCCTGCAGGGCCAGCAGTGGCACGGTTCCAGGAGAGCAGGCCAATGGCAGCAGTTTCATTCAGCAGCTGGAGTCCCAGGTGCAGGATCCAGCCCCCAGGAGGAGACACAGGCAAGCATTAAATAGGAAGTGCAGGCTGCAAGGGAGCTCCCGCACGGCAGTAGCCCAAAGCTCAGATGGAACACGGAAGCCCTGCTCTTAGCCCACGCCAGCGTGGTGAGGGCCGGGGCGACAGCACACAGCCCGCCCAATGGGCACCAGGGCCAGGGCCGCGCAGCAAGACTGCTTCCAGTCCTCCCCGCCGGTGGAGCAGGAGCTGCCAATACGTTCCCTGCGCTGGTCACGGTGGGATCAACACATGATGTTTTGACCTCGTGGACATTTTTTAAAAGTTAAGGTAAAATTCACGTAATGTGAAATGGCCCATTTTAAAGGCATCAGTCCAGTCGCGTTTAGTACATTCAGTGTTGTGCCAGCACCACCTCTGTCTAGTCCCGAAACATTTCCATTGCTCCAGAGTAAAACCCCTCACCCATTAAACATTTTCTCCCCTCTCTCCTGCCCACAGCCCTGGCGACCACCAATCTGCATTCTGTCTCTGTGGATTTGCCTACTGATCTTTCAGATAAATGGAATCCTATGCTAAGTGGCCTTTCGCATCTGGCTTTTTTCATTAAGCATAGTGTTTCTGAGGTTGATCCACACTGTAGCAAGTATTGGTACTCATTCCTTTATACATCTGAGTAATATTCCATTTATTTATTGTTTATCCCTGTGGCATTTTTGATATGAAATAAAGGGTAAAACTAGGAACGTTTGGGCAACAGTGCAAAAGTACCTGATGGTATCACACCTGCATATATTGAATCTCTAAATTTTTTTAACCAAGAAGTACACACAATCGATGTGTTGCCCCATCCCAGAGAAGGACAGTGATGACTCAAGGACAAAGAGAAGGATCAAGAATTGGTTCCATGTCTACTTGGTCTTTCAGGGTCATGCAGTAAGTGTGAAACAGGTTAGCGTCTTTTACCCTGTCACCAAAATGGCTTGATTAGATCATTTGCACCCAGCATGGGAACGCAGCATAACAAAGTCATATATACCTGGGCATTCGTGACTGCGGCTGGAAGGGGGGCTGAAGCCCTCCAGAGATGCAGATGATGCTGAATGATAAAGCAAGAGTCTTTTTTTTTTTTTTTAAGATTTTATTTATTTATTCATGAGAGACACACAGAGAGAGAGGCAGAGACACACAGGCAGAGAGAGAAGCTCCATACAAGGATCCTGATGTGGGACTCGATCCCGGGACTCCGGGATCACGCCCTGAGCCAAAGGCAGATGCTGAACCACTGAGCCACCCAGGCGCCCCAAGCAAGAGTCTTCAATGCCGTAGGAGACGTTCCTCCACAGAGGCCCACAGCTCCATCCGCATTCGCTTTCAACTACTAATCAGAGACTTGTCCCCAGTGTGTTAGCCTCCCTGCAAGCCTACTTGCCACAGACAACCCTCAACATAAAGCCAGTGAAGAAATGAGATTACATAAGAAGAAAGACTGTCCCCCACTCCTTCCGTGACTGATTATTACAGGCCCATTTCAGCTCCATTTTTCTTTGGGCATCTCCCTAAGATTTCACATTGAACAGCCCCTGGAAGTGAGGGAAATAGGAGAAAAAGCTCCATTATATCTTAGTTTTATGCTATTCATAAATGAAAATCTTGTTAATTTAGAGTTTGACAGCTGTGGTGCATTTGTAAGTCCAGGGCAGCTGTCATCAGCACTCCAGCTTATTTTTCAAACAGATGTTTAATTTGACTTTAGTGCTATTGCCAATTTTTTAGGAGAAAAAGAGAGGAAAGCAGAAACAGAAATAATCATTATATTCGTCGTTTGGTTTCCTTTCAAAACCTAAATCGGCATGATGAACGATGACCTCAGACTCGCTCTAATTGCAGTTTTCGATGCAGGAGTGGTTAGCTATCATCTCCTACGTGGTCCAAGGTCCTTTCTTTTCTTTCTTTCCCCTGAGGTCAGAGGCTGTTTTGTGATAATTACACTCAGACTCTGAACAAAGTCCCAGCTACCCAGAAAAGCCTTCAAGAGTGCAGAAAAAATTGGGGAGTGGTGAGCGATGGGTGACTGGGCCCCAACCCCAGATGAAGACCGCAGGGCCGAGTCTTGTCTTGTGGCCATGGAATCAGGAAACCAGCAAGAGCAAACAGCCCTGGGAATGGCAGCCAGGGTCTCCCACTCACTCTCTTCTATCTACCATGCTTATGTGGCTCAGGCAGCTGGGCTCGTGCATGCTCACAGTGTGCAAGTCGGTCTCAATGTATAAAATTAAACACATCTGTGGCTCCACGTAGGAATCTGATGAGTCAGAACGTACTTGAACAGGCCCCGCTGTTCCAGTCCACGTTGCTTGGAGGAATCTTCCTTCACACCAGCTGTGTTGCTAGGTAAACCTACTTCCCGGATCTCATTTCTCTACCTTTGCTTTTGCGTGTTTGGCTTTCAGTGGCTCTTACCTTGTACCCAACGTGTGTTCACGCCATGGCCCTCAGTACCTCTTTGACGATGCCCCCATAGTGGGGACCCTATACGCAATAACTTACTGCATATCTCCGTACTCGTTTCTTTGTATGCTGAGATGGAAGACACCTTGCCTCCTTCCTCAGTCAACAACTGTGACATGAGCTATGCTAAAGAAGAACCCACCCCAAGTTAAAATTTGGCAGATGTCCTGGATCCCAGCTCTCAAGTTGTGGTTTGAAAGAAGAATGATCCACAGCCTCATCCATCTAGTGCTAAAAATAACAGGACACTCTAAACAGAATCAAGGTGTGGGCTCCCAGGGCCAGTCTCACTCCTCCAAATGGAAGGGGGGCACATTTTTTTTTTTTAAATAGAACGTATTATTTGAAGAGTATTAATCAGGAACTAACTCTTCCTTAACTACAGAGACACCAGGCTTCTTCCAGGGTGAACACCCAAGATTTATGGGATCTTTAGGGAATTAGTACATGTATCAGAAACCCCTGGCTGCTGCTTACCACCCCAGCCATCTACCTAGGGCTAGACTGTGGGTCCATTCCTCAGGCAATTTCTCCCCAGCTCTGCTTCATACTTGAAGCCCCATCACTTAATACTCCATATCACACCTAAGGCCAAGCAACAGTGATGAATAAGACTGTCGCTGAAAGCTTGGGAATGCCAGGAGGGAAGTGTAGCACAGAGAAACTATAACTGGCTTCTAGATTTTGACTGCTCCTAGGGCCCAGAAGCACAAGCTCATCCTTGGCAGGGGCGGGGGAGGTGGCTTCCCTGCTCCTCATGCTTGGGGAGCATCAGACTCTCCCCCTACCCTCAGTTGCCAGTTTACTCCCCCCGCTCCCCCGAAAGGAATGCCCTTGCACAAATCCCAGATGCCCCAAATTCCAGACCCATCTCTTCTCTGGACTAGTTTGTTCAGCATTACAGATGCGAAGGTGGAGCCACAGGTCAGGTGACCTGAAATTGAATTCTGGCTCCACCACTTAGCTAATGACATTAGGCAAGTCATTTTAAACTCCCAGTGCCTCAGAGAGCTCCCCTGTAAAATGCAGATAATAATAGTACCTGCCTTGTAGGATTGATGTGAGGATGAAAGTGTTTAGGACAGCATCGGTATAGAATAAGCTCTATAAATGGCTACACGGCTCTTGGTGTTGTTTTTGTAATTATTGCTTTACGTTTGCCATAAAATGAAGAACTCACATACATGTTTCTAAAACAAAGGTAGTAGTTCATCCCTGGAGGTGAATTCCGGTTTCTAGCATTTAGGACAAAAGCTGAACGTTCTGACACCTGGGTGAAAGCTTTAAGCACTATTACATTTCAGTCTTGCCATGTCTTTTGCTTGTTTGCTCCTTGCCAGTTCCCACACAGAACATGAAGTGGTGTTAAGAACAACATAAAACAAAACAGTCATGTTAAATTTCAAAACCTCAAGACCAGGGAAAATAAAAACTAAAATCTAACTTCAAGACAAGAAGACGACCAAGTACAAATAGACGTGGGCCGTAAGTTCCCCCCAAGTTGTAAGAGGAGCGGATTCCAACCCATGAAATAAAATGGAGAGCTGGGGGCTGATGTAAGTCAATACATCTGCCACTTAAATGAATGAATGAATAAAATTAATTTGGAAACTTTGATAAGGAACAGAGTGTTTCTATCATCTCAAGGTCTCTGCCCTCAAAATGCTTAATAACTGCAAAGAGCAAAACAGGAACATTAAAGGAGAGAAGTCCAGCAGACACCAGTGATGGGCCAAATCTAAATTTAAGTCATGAGCCACCTGATAGAATGCAATTCAAAGAACGTGGCGTCACTTCTAGAATGATATTCCCGCTAAAGACGCATAACCTGAACCTAATCCTGAGGAAGCATCAGACAAGCTCAATCATTTTATAGAATTACCTGACATGTAATCTTCAAAAGTTTCAAAGTCATAAAAGTCAAGGAAAGACTGAGGAACTGTTCTAGACATAAAATCTAAGTGCATGCTGCGATTCTAAACTAGATCTTTCGGCAATAAAGGGACAATTTAAGTCAAAACTTGAATAGGGTTTGAGGATTGGATGTATTAATGTTAATTTCCTGTGTCTGGTGGCGGTGTGTGGTTACACAGGAGAAGATTCTTGTTTGCAGAAAATACACAAGAAAGTACTTAAGGAGATTGGACATTATTCAGTCACAGATGCTTGGCCGGGGTGAGGGTGGGAAGGGGGGGATATGTTCTTTGTGCTGTTCTTATAAATTTCCTTTAAGGTCAAAGTAGGTTTGAATTAAACAGGCCCAGTGCAAAGGCAAGGGGTGGTGGGGTAGAAGGGAAAAGAGAAGAGCTGCATTTGTATCTTCCCTTCTAGATCTTTCCCTTTTCTCCTGGTTCCTCCTCTCAGAAAGTCGGGCTAAGATGTGGATGAGAGCATGCTGCGCTCAATCAAGAATATAGGCAAGGGGGTGCTTGGGTGGCTCAGGCGGCTAAGCAGCTGCCTTTAGTTTAGGTCAGGATCCTGGGATGGAGCCCCACATCAGGCTCTCTGCTCCTCCCTCCTCCTCCCTCTCTCCCTTCAATAAATAAATAAAATCTTAAAAAGAAAGAATATAGGCAAGGAGTCACCAGGCTTGATCGCTGGGCTAAGTTCACCTGTTCCTTGATTCCATCCCGCGGTGCTATAGGTCTGTACCAGGCACCATGCCCAACACCAAGGATGCAGGGATGAGCAGGGCACAGCCTCTCGGGAACACAGTGGCAGGAACAGGCCAGTCCACGGGCAGCAACTGCATGGTACAGAAGGGGCCACGCTGGGAAGAGTGCAGGCCTGGGGTGGGTGGACACCCAGCCTGGTCTGGGGTGGGGCAGAAGGTCCAGAGAACACAGCTCGGGAACTGATGAACGAAAGAGGAATGAGAGAGAAGAGACAGTGTGGGACTGTCCTTAGCTCGGAGAAAGCAAGGAACATTTAAGAACTTGCATATGGATCCAGATGGTGGAGCAAGAAAGAATGCAGTTGAGGCAGGAGGTGGTGCCCCATAAATGTGACTTTTTTTTTTCCTTCTCTTCTCTATGCTTTCTTTCACTGAAACATCCCTCCTTGGAGCATTTAGTTGAGTGTTGCTCTAATTTTTTAATGACAGAAAAAAATAATAAATGAAATACGTGCTAATATATCTTCTAATGATGAAGGCAGTATTGCTCCATTTTACAGAGAGGAAACTGAGGCACAAGTCCAACATGGTAAGCAGGAGAGCTGAGATTTGAACCCCACACAACCCAATTCCACGGCCCAAGCTTTTGCTCTGCCACAGTGTCTGAATAGATTGTTCATGAGGCTGAGTTCTCACTAGGATTACTGGTCTTTTATAAAAAGGATTGCCTTTTTTTTTTTTTTAAGGTTTTATTTATTCATTTGTGAGAGACACACATAGAGGCAGACACATAGGCAGAGAGAGAAGCAGACTCCCTGTGGGAAGCCCAATGTGGGACTCGATCCCAGGACCCCGGGATCACAACCTGAGCCAAAGGCAGACACCCAACCACTGAGCCACCCAGGGTCCCAAGGATTGCCTTTTATATCTAGTTCTCTAACTGTAGGGGCAAAAGGAGCAGATGCTTGGGAACTGCAGTCATCTTACCCACTTGGGTCACTCCCCTCTCATCCCGATCACTGCCCTTCCAGCCTGTACTGTCAGCAGTTGTGGGAGACCTGCCATGGGCCCTGGGAAGCCTGGAGCCTGGGCCGGACGGGGTGATGGCTGTCTCCAGGGTGGCCGCAGACCCAGGGCAACTCATAGCAGAGGGAAGAAACAAAGGTTCAAATCTCAGAAGAAGGCTGAGGATCAGGTCCAAAAGGCTCTCAGTGGGAAAGGCAGTCATGAGGGGAGGAACAGGGCACCAAAGCTGGATGAAGGTGAGCAGTTCAGAATGGAAACTCTAAATAAGGCCCCTTGGTGTGTGGTGCTGCAGGTGGCACTTGGCCTCAGCAGGAAGTGGGGAGGTCAGTGGGTCTTTTTCCACCCTGGACTCAGTTACTCATCTTGGTAGACATTTAGTGAGCATTTACTATGTGCCAGGCTTGTGCTAGGTATGGGGAGGGAAGAAGAGAGAACAAGGCTGAAGGCCTGGCACATGAATCTTTATCTGAGAACCTGGCATTTGGAACAAGCCTGCCGGTATTTCCATTTTCACTTTAGCCCCTGGAACAAAGCCAGGAAGTGACAGAGTCACCGCCTGGGGGCAGGGGGAGTGTGGGAGGGAAGAGCCAGCTTCCCCAGCAGCCGCTGTCCTGGCTATTTCTAAAACAGCTTTTTACAGAAAGCCTAATTTCCACAGCTTTCAGGCCATCACCACAAGATTCAATTGCTAATCACGTTTTTCAAGGTGGTTCTTGACTGATTGCAAAGTGGCCTTAGAGAGTTTGCCCCTTGCAGATGGGCTCTGGGGTCAGTCAGGTCAAGCTTTGAGTCCTGGCTCTATCAGGTCTGAGCCTGTTCTCCTCCTTATAAAATGGAGATAAGGAGCTGAGGCGTGGGAAGTGTCCCTTTGCATTTTTTAAGTAGTCTACAGTTTATAGACCACCTTCCCACTACTCTTAAAACTCGGCATCATAGTCATCACAGGAAATTAAGGCTCAGAGAGGTACTGTGATTTGAACTGGATCATCCAGACCCTAAGTGTACCAGTCAAGACAGAAACCTGGTCTCCACTTTTAAAACAGAGGATCCCTGGGTGGTGCAGTGGTTTGGCGCCTGCCTTTGGCCCAGGGTGCGATCCTGGAGACCCGGGATCAAATCCCACGTTGGGCTCCCGGTGCATGGAGCCTGCTTCTCCCTCTGCCTGTGTCTCTGCCCCTCTCTCTCTCTCTCTGTGTGTGTGTGTGTGTGTGTGACTATCATAAGTAAATAAAAATTTATAAATAAATAAAACAGAAATGATTTGCTGTGCTTTGCATCTTCTCTTTTATGATGATCAAAGTCACTGTATAGTACGGGGGACACCTATACAGACTCTTTTTGCCGGTAGTTTTAGCTCAGGGTTTCCTTACGGCATGGGAATTGGGAGAAGAAAGTTCTGGTTTGTGGAGTCAACCTCATTGGGTTCCTAATCCTGGCTCACTGAGTTACGTAAACTTGATCAAGATACTTTGTCCTTCCTGCCCTGCCCCACTGTGTGCCCTCTGTTTCCCATGGGGCTGATCTTAGACTTTGAAATCATCCATTTTCTTGCACTGCACCAATTTCCTGCTTAACACCCTTCTGGACCCCCATCTCAGCTAGTTCTCAAACTGGAACAGCAAAGAGATGATATGGACCAAGGATACGAAGTTTAAGGAAAGAAGGCAAATATTGCTGGATTGTAATTTTTTCTGAAAGATGTTGGTGGAAAACCAGTTATGTTGAAGAAATCAAAGGTTTGATGCACATGTTTGTTTGTTTTTAAGAATAAACATGAGAGTCTTCAAAAAAAAAAAAGGATACTTGGTTCCTAAGTGCCTCGGCTCTTTTCATCTGTTATAATACTAGTACCTCCTCCTTTGCTGGGAAAATGAAACAAGGCCATCCATGCCACTGATTTTCAATCTTGGCTGTACATTAGAATCACCTGAGCAGCTTTTTAAACTCACCAGTGTTCTGGCCCCAGCTCTGGAAATTCTGATCCCCGTGGTCTGGGATGGAATCAGGGTGTCAACGCTTTTTAGAAACTCCTCCAAGTGATTTTAATGAGTAGCCAAGGCTGATGTTAAAAAGAAAACCATAGGCCCCAAAAGGTGTCACTTAGATTAAGGCTTCAAGTCAGTAAACCCAGACTTAATACCTAGCCTAACTACAGTTTCAACCCCCGGGGACTATAACTTTTAATTTTATTTTACTATTTTGGGAGGGGGGTGCAGAGGGATAGGGAAATAGAGAATCTCCACACCCAATACAGAGCCTGACATGGGGCTCAATCCCATAACCTGAGCTGAAATCGAGAGTCGGACGCTCAACCCTCTGAGTGCCACCCAGGTGCTCCTAAGGAGTATAACTTCTAACTAGTCACTCAGGAGTTTTCAGCACCAATAAGGTAATCAGTTCCATGGCCCCTTTTTATCCCTCAAGGAAGAAAGGTAATTCACCTACTAAAACCCTGTTATCCCCAAATGAAGGTAACCTCACCTGAAACAGTCCTTTTTTTTTTCCTGTTTTGTTTGGTTTTGTTTGTTTTGTTTTGTTTTGTTTTACTTCCTCATCCTGCCCTTAAAAATCTTTGTCTTTCTGTAGCCCTTTGGAGCTCTCCTTTACTTGGTTGATGGGATTATGCCTGTTTTGTGAATCGATTAATAAAGCCATTTAGATCTTTACAATTTATTCAGTTTAACTTTTAAATTAACTCTTTAGTTGGGTAGAAAAGGCATAAATACCTAAGTGAAATAACAACATGAGGTTTAAAGTTGAAAGAAGAAAGGAAGATTCGGCCTAGGGGCTTTTCATACTAGTTTAGTTCATTAATGTTCACAAGGGCCCCCATGGAGTGGATATATTTTTTAAAAGATCTTATTTATTTACTTATTTATTTGAGAGAGAGAGCACAAGTGAGGGTAGGGGGGCAGAAGGAGAGGGGGAAGCTACGCTGGGAGCTCCTGCCACGCTGGGAGCCCCATGCAGCTGGATCCCAGGACCCCAGGATCATGACCTGAGCTGAAGGCAGACGCTTAACTGACTGAGCCATCCAGCTGCCACCCATAGAGTGAATACTAACCCAAGTTTATAGAGCAGCAAACTGAGATATAAGCTGTAAATCATCTACTACACACTGAAGAGGTAGATCCAGTATCAAATCTGACTAGAAAGATCTTTCTATTATATCATGTCTATACCATTCTGATTTCATGGTAATTATAAAGAAAAGTAATGAACTAGTTGAGATTAAAGGTTTAAATCCCAGTCCTTCTGTATGTATTTATATATCTCTCTGTTATCCTATTTATCTGTCATTCTTTCCATTTATCTTTCCTTCCTTCTGTCCATCCATCCATCCATCCTTCCAATTCTGTTATCCAACATGGCCATAAAATAAGATTTTTAGCCGTGCCTGGATGGTTCAGTCTGTTAAACGTCTGACTTTTTATTTCCGCTCAGGTCTTGATCTCAGGGTCTTAAGTTCATGCCCCACATTGGGCCCCATGCTTGGTATGGAGCTACTTAAAAAGTAATAATAACAATATTTTTAGTTTAATCAAATATTTTGGCTAATATGCCAAACGTTAGGGTATATTTAATTAATTATTCATTTTCCCACCCAAAGTTAAAAAAAATTATCATTAAACCTCACTTCCAGTAAATCATAGGGGAATTGTATAGCTGAGGATATGATTTAAAGATGATAATGGTATCAGAGTATTTAATGCAGATTAACTACCCTTCCTAAACAGTCATATAAATAGAGGAAAACAAAATTAACGTGATTAAATACATTCAGAGACTATTTATTCTGTTAATTGTTAAAATTTAGGCAACAGTCAGATTGTAAGAGACTTGCAGCTGCGGCTCCGAAATAGCTGGTCCTCCCCTCAGCTGTTGCTAATTAATGCAATTTTCCTAATAACAGTTTTCTGATAGCAGAGAGACAGTGGTAAGTCAAAACAACTTCATTTTTATGCTGATAAGCCCTGACAACAACAACCAAAAGAGCCCAACGGGATTCAAATGGAAATGCTGCTAACTACTGGCTTATGTGTAGTATTTCTCATGCACAGCTGGTCTTCAGTGCGGGAAACTTATCACACCCACACATAGGTGCATGGGACAGCATGGCAAGTCACATAACATCAGCTACTATTGTAACTGAGTCACAGTGGGATGATGCCACAGGCTCCAGAAAGGAGCAGAAAAGCACTCTGAACAATTGTCCATTGCCTGTGTAAGTGACCCATCTTCTCTTAATTTGTCTTTTTTTTTTTCCCAAAAAAAGACAATTGGAGGAGGCCAGTTTGCACCATTCAGTATGCAGAACTCCTACCCGGCAGAGTTAGCAGGAAAGCAGCTCAGAAGTTGCCAGCTTCCCTCATGTCCAACCCATCTCTGGTTGCCTTTCATTCGTGTATTGATTCCCAGTCAGTTGAAGTTCAGTGGGTTTCCCAAAATACATTACACAAATCATAACAATTTATTAATCAAAGAACTGGGTTGGCCTTCCTTGGGAGGGTACTAGACACATGGAAAGCTTTTTCTACTAACAGTCTGGTACAATGTCTTCCAAAACTGGGCCAGTCAGTGGCATTAAACCTCTGGCTGTGAGGGACGGCTGGTCATCTCTGAGACCGCTTGAACAGACAAGAATCCAGGTCAGCAGGAAGTTGAAATCCAGATTTTTCAGGACCAGCTGCATCCATCCAAAGAAACACTATGCACATCGACGCATTTGGGTGCAGTGGGATTAAATACAGTGCAAAGTGTCATTAGCTGGAAGATCATTACCAAATACCCTTCTAGGATAAGGATTCTGCGAGTTCATTTTCTTGAACTGTATCTTTGTATCAGAAACATCATTGGCAGGGAGCCATCCAGAAAAATAGGGATATGTGCATCCCAATCTGATGGCACAAACTCATCCACTTGCAAACACAAAATGAAGTCACGACCAGGGCACAGACCCTGGAAGAAGTTTGACCTGTGGGTTCACCACACTGTGAGGGTCCAGCTTCGAGGATGTCTGTTGTGCTGCCCTCTGAAGGTGGCGACCATCTGGGTTTACTCTTGTTCCCTTATGGAGATGGGAAAATTGAAGTCTTCCCTTCCCTCGCTCTCTTCCTCTCCATCTCCTCTATGACTTCTTTCCTTGCTCTGTGAGGGTTCTAGCATTTCCCAGGGACACATGCTCTCGAGCTTAACTTCCTCCTCTCTCCAAGATACACAACATGTAAATGTGGTTACACTTTCACTTTTATGATAGATATTTTTATTGATTTGTTGCGTTTTAATTTATTCCTTGCCTACTTGAGGAAAGAAAAGATTTGCAGTATCTTGTTTAACATGGATAAGAAGCTCACTCTTAAGTCCCTCATGTCAAGAGTTAATGCAAGTTTTTTTAACTGACCGTATATTTTTTAAAAAGAATTTTCACTTGCATTCTTCTCTGCATTAAAATGAGATCGCATTATTCTCTTTCACATTATTTTTCAGGAAAATAGAGCTCTTGGCGTGCTTGCTTTGTCTTGCTTTCTCTCTTTCCTCTCCCCTCCCTCCCTCCCTCTCTCCCTCCCTCCCTCTCTCACTTCTGTTTTTAACTTCTCTCTGAAAGTATTCTCCATGAAAAAAGGTAGAAAACAGGACAGATCATGCTCAGATTGTGTGGCTTACACGTGTTCTCATGTTGTTGCTGTAGAGCTCTGTGGGAGTCCAGGGTGACCATGGCATACCGCTAATGAGCTCATATGACATAAGAATGAGGTCAGATGCTACGAGAGGGCTGCAGATGTTGAAAAGAAGAAACATGGGACAAATCTGGAGTGAGTCAAAAACGTAAGGCCTATGGGTGCTTTTTTTTTGAAAAGTCAGCTCAAAGGATGAGCAAAGTGGAATGCATAGTGCAGTGGTTTTTTCCATAAAGAAAGCTCTGTCCCTGGTTTAACTTCTTCCTGGCAGATGGACCATCATCCTGCTGATTCCCAACATTGTGAAGGGATTTTGAATTCAACCCGAATGGTTCCTTTTGAGAGCAATGGCTGCCACCAGCCAAACTGCCTGGCTTGAACAAAGCAGAGCAGACTTAACTAGCCTTTATGCAGTGGGAAATGTTTCGTGACTCAGACCAGTCACTGTTTGCTGTTCACCCAGCACTCCGGGTGGCACTGCTGATACAAAGGACTTTATGCTTCTTGCCAGATCGTGGACATATGGTAGACACTCGACACTATGTGTTGAATATAAAAGAGTTGACTTAACGGGGAAAGTCAGTATATGAGAACATTACACATCGACACACCTTCAGTGCTTTTTGCGCAAAAGGCGCTACGCTCAGTGTTGAGGGGCCAGGGTGTACGAAAAGGCCCCATCCCTGAAAAATCTCAGATTTCAGCCAGAAGTACAAAACACAAACACACAATAAACTAAATTGTAATACAAGACATTAAAGTTTAAGCAAACATCGAGTGTCCAGTGTCCAAATGCCAAATGAATGAGAAAGATCAATGGTGTTCTAGAAACCCGGAGGAGGTTGCTTCTGACAGTCCTGGTCAATGAGACTCCGAGGCAGCGGTGAGATG
Source organism: Canis lupus dingo (assembly GCF_003254725.2). Lineage (NCBI taxonomy): Eukaryota > Metazoa > Chordata > Mammalia > Carnivora > Canidae > Canis > Canis lupus. The sequence goes on from NC_064263.1 coordinate 37,387,166, forward strand.
GTGACAGATGAGTGGGGGTGAGAGTGCATTCTTGGTTTATCAAGTAGCATGGGCAAAAGCCAGGAGGGGTTGGGTGCCACACGTTCTGCAGCCAGTGAAAAGGCAGGGCTGAGTTCTTCGGGTAGTTTGAAAGCGTCAGGGGGACAGGGTGGGGGGACGTGGTGTGACTCAGACCTTGAAGGCAGCTTGCATCCTGGTGTTCAGGATTGTGGATATTTAGCCACAGAGTTTGGACTCTGATCTCTAAGTGAGAGAGGCACCTCTGTCTAGAGAGGACCTGCTATGTGCCAGACTCTGTGCCGGGGTGGAGCGGGACAGGGCGGAGGTGGGGGATGACATAATTAGGACCATGGTGCCCCTTTGCCTAATAGTCTGCGAGAGGAAGTGATAGTGTGTGGGGGTGACAGTTAATCCCCTGGCCGAGTGCAGGTGAATTGGATGGGTTGACAAGGAGAGGAGACACATCAGGAGGTTACTGCAGTAATTATACGGGGAGCCCTTCAGATACTCCTCCCTTGCGTGTCCTTCCTCGGGCGGGGAGGGAGGTAGGACTTGGGTGGGGATTGACAGGCATGAAAACCATGACTCTGAAATTTAGAGCAGCGCTTCTTATAGAATCTCTCCCCCAAACAATGCACGTACTTACAAGTTGGCAAAGAGTCTTTTCAGGGACTCAGGAATCTTCTGAAACCCACTCGTGGGCCATGAATCCCTAGCTAAGAACCATAATCACCACCACCCCCACCACCCTCACCCCCACCCCCACAGTCCCTAGCCCAGCCTAGAGGAGGAAGGAGAATCCTGTAACATAGAGATCTGCTGCTATACAAGAAGCTCCCATCTCCACAGCAGAAAACCCGGTGTGACAGGGAGGCTCTCAGAGGAACAGAAAGGATGGCAGGTGGCCTATGCGTGAAGACCTTGCTCTGTCTCCTGAACTGTTTCTTTATTTTATTTTTATTTTTATTTTTTATTTTTTTTGAACTGTTTCTTTACATTTGGGAGAACCGTGCTGCCAGCGGTGGCTTGCAGGTACCCACAGGAAGGGGAGGCCACGGTGGAGCAGGACCGGCTAGAAAGGTAGTGACTTGGATGAGCCAGGTGGGAGAGTGTTTGCGATGTTGGCAGCAGTTCCTCGAGCGAGCGGAGAGGCTGGGAAGGTTGTGCCCTGTGCGGAGCAGCAGGGACCACGAGGAACACCGGGAGGGAGCCTCAGGAGCAATGCTGCTCTTCTGTTTCTTGTTTTCCAGCCAAGACAGGTTCTATTCCAGATCAGAGCATAGTCTGGAGAAAGAACAGTTGAAGCTTTAGGTGCTTGGAATAAAAATTTAACCCTCATCCTTAGGAAAAAAAAAAGAAAAAAGGCATATATCTTAGTTGGAGATTTTATTAAATGGAATGACAGTCACACGATTTCACGTATCTGCTATCCTTCATTTCAGACCTAATAGTGGTTCTGAGGCTTTTCAAGATCAGGGACCGCTTTGAGAAGCACAGGGAAACAGTGAGGTCTTCACCAGACATACGCACTCGTGCACATCACACAAAATCTCATCATCCTGAAACCTGTCTGCAGATGCCCAGACTGAGAACCCCACGTTCAAAAAGCCTCGGTCCGATCCTCTGCTACTTCGCAGGCATGTAGTGATGAAGAGGACACACGGCCCCAGAGCTAGAGGGGCTCATAGTCTGCTGCAGATTTATGGACATGAAGAAGTTGGAGGGAAACAAGAGGCAGGCACTGAACAGCAGCTTGACTGTATGAGACGTTTTCCAGCAGAATCTTAGAGTCAGCAGCAACTGTCAGTTGTCCCTTGACTGGTGACACCCTGAGTCCCGGTAATCATGTGAAATGCTGAATAGCATGCTAAGGCTGATGGGGGGGGGGGAGAAATAAAGAAAAATTTTCAGGAACATCAAACCCCAGGCTATTGTAATCTTACAAGAAAAAGATTTTTGGCCTAAAGGTGTATCGTGAGATAGTACCTTCACCCCAGGCGCAACAATTAGATATATTTCTCTTTGCAAGGTTAAGAAATGCCATGAATCCATTAAGCCAGAGAGAGGAATCTGTTGAAGGGTCAAAAGACATTGAAAAAACAATTGATAGTTTAGTTTAAGACAATTCTAGGGAATAAGAAATTCGCTACCCAGAATCGCCTACCTGTCAGAGCTCCTACAACTGGGAATACATCCTGCAGTCTATTTATTTTGTCCATGTGAGTTTATTTAAGATTTTTCCAACAGATGACAAATTTCCAGCCAGTGATCTAACAGATTCCCCTAAGGGTTCCCACTGTTTCCTCAGCCACAGCTTACAGGCATGTGAAAGCCTCCTCCAGAGGTGGGGAAAAAGGATATTTCATTCTCCTGTGTGTTCTGTCAAACTCCCACCCACCCTGCTTCCCTTACAGCCAAGTGGCTCTTCACACTGGATAGTACCGCCTGCCTGCTGTCTTCCCAGCCAACGTGAACAGGTGCCTGTCCTGGCATCCCATCGGAAGTCCCAGCAAAGGCAGAATGGTTCCCCAACCCCCAAATCCAGAGCATCTTACTCCAAGGCTCTTCTGATCAAGGCATCCCTGCCTCCATCCCAGAGTCCCCCAGTGGCTCCCCAGTGCCATCTCCTGGCCCTGTATAGAGGGTCACTAGAATGGGCTCCCCCTTACCTTTTGAACTACCCTCTCCTGTGCTCCCACAATGGTTTGTTCATGCAAACCTCTTTCTATCAGTTAGGCATGCTTCGGAAAGCAGCACTCATAGGAAACTTGACTAATGATAACTTCAATAAATAGAGGATTGGTTTTTGGGTTTCTTTTCTTTTTTTTTTTTTTTAATGTAACAGAAAGGCCAGAGGTAGGTAACTGCTTATATTGTTTCAGTAATGAAACAATGTCAGGGCCAGTGTCTCTGCTTTTTTTCTTGTTTTTTTCCTCATGGTCACAGAATGGCTGCTTTGTTCCACATGTTGTGTTTATAGTCATGGCTAGAAAAAAAAAAAGAAAAAACCGGGACAGGCAAGTAGGTCATTAATTTTTTTTTACCTGGAGAGCAAAACTTTCTCAGACCGTCTCCCCTCCATCCTGCAAATCTCCCCTTCTGATACTGAAGCCACGTGGGGGCATGTGTGCCCATTCCCCAGATGCAAGGAAGACTGGGACAGTGAGAAGAGGACGATCATGACTGGCTTGTCTGGTACCACCCCCCAAAAATCAGGGTTATGAAATCATGGAAGACGGAAGGCATGGGTGCTAGGTGGACTCCAGGACTTGTTATGCGGGATTCTGATTCCGCAGACTAAGTATGTCTCTCTCTCAGGCTGTTGACTATTTGATATCACGTAGGCCTTATTCATCTTTGCACCTTTACTTCCTCACACAGCTCTGTGGCACCGACTCTGATAAACAAAACACAGGTAAATGAATGCCTGTCTGGTTTGAATGCCTCTCCTATCTAAATTAGCTCTTTTAAAGCATAATCTAGTTTTATTCTTTTCTTCTCACATCTCTCTTATGAAAATCAATTCCTCAGTCTTAATTTCCCATTGGATTTTGGGAAGGTAAAATGTAAAGTGCTGGCGTAATAGTGTTAACAAGCTGTATGATAAAGATTAGGTCTGAAATTGGACAATAATAAGAGAAAAATGGAACCATGATAAACTCTTTATCTGCAAGGTCATGGGGTCGTTCTGAGAAGAAACAAACTGAGTGTTTAAAAATACTTTTTCTCTAGTTTTTGTGAAAATTATAGACATAGTTATGTTCAATGAAGTGAACCAAGAGCTTGAGAAATCCGATGATCGTCATACAAGGTTGGGAATGGATTGTAGTCTTGTTAAGAACTGAACCGGCCTCTCAGCCAGATTCTGGTCATGACATAAGCTGTGTGTACATGCAGCACTGTGCAGAGCTGGTAACCCGGTTTAGGTATAGAAGGACCATGTTTAGTGGACCTGCCAAGGGGCTCTTTCTTTCTGGTCTGCAGCTGTAGGTGCTGCAAAATGCCTGTCCCTGGTTACAGACTCCACTTCTGTAGCATCGTCCCAAGAAGTTATTCTGATGGACCTCATTCCTACCAATAATGCCTCCAACTCCAGCTCTATCCCTACCTCATCCCAGCCAGAAATGGCCTGCTACTCCTGAATCACCATATCTCCTGTAGATGACTCTCCAGTTGGGTTTCTAACATACCATGTGTTCTGAGAGTCATTTGAGAAAGTTCTTAGAGTGTGGCAGCTTGTCATAGGCACACCTTCTTTAGGATGGCATCATCTAGGCCTCATCTAACCCTATTATGTACCATTTTGTTACCAGACTGAAGCCTGATGGATGGTACCAATGTCGGTATCCTCACTGTAACATTCTACAGACTGAACTTTTACATAATGTTACCACTGAGGAAAATTAGACAAAGTGTACAATTTCTCTGTATTTTTTCTTAAAACTAGATATGGATTTGCAGTGATCGCAATACAAATTCCAAAAATTAAAAAAAAAAAAGTTTCTCCATGTCCCTTCTGCCTTTTGTTTCAGTGCTTGGCACCACCATCTCTCCCTCTAGTCTCCAGGGTTTCTATTTGGGCTGTCCTTTCACCTACCACCCTCTGACAGTTGTCTCATCTGTAAAACAGGGATAATGGTAGTGCCTACTTCATGTGGTTGTTGGGATGATAAAATGAGTTAACATTTATGAAGGACTTGGGTGTTTTATTGTTAAATAAACAAAAAACAAATGAAATGTCTTATACTCAACCTCCTCTTTCTTCTCTAGGTCCTATAAGTTACCCAATCCTGATAAATTTTCCTACAACGTGTGTCTCAGACTCTCTACTTCCACTGACCTATCTTAATTCAAACCTTCAGTGCTGCCACCATTGCCTCCTGTTGGAGCTTTGCCAAGGCCAAGTTAGTCACTGCTCTTCTGCGTCCCATGGCTCCTCCATCATCTCGCTCAACATTGATTTTCTGTTTCCTTTTTCTGTCTCTCTTTCTCCCACTGGACTAGGATCTCCTTACTGGAAGGCACTGTCTCTTATTCATCTTTGAATTTTCAGCTCCTAGCAAAGTGTCTGATATAAAACAAGCCCTCGGTAAATGTTTTATGAATGATTGATAATTAAGCAGGAATAATCTCACAGCATTACTAGCATTGCTTCTTTGCAGTAATGGCAAATGACTATACCAGTCTCTGAGTCTCTAGCTTTGTGACCTCAAACACAGGTTATGAATTTACTGTTGGGCAGCCAGGGAGTTCTCATGCGTGTTGTAGACAGAGCCCTGCAGATAAGCTTTCACTTTTTCTTCTCCCATGGGTCATTTTGATGGGCTATCAGGGTGCCTGTTAACTCCTGGACACAGTGTTGTGTTCCGACATCCACCTAAAGCCATATTTTAAAAAAATGGAAAGAATTTGAATCATGGAATGCACCCAGTCTCAGTAAATATTTGTTGTTTGACATAAGACCATGGTCACATTAGTACTTGGCATCCTTGTGAAGTAAAATAAGGCAGGTAGCCTCAGCTTCTGATGATATTACCATCACTGTGACTCTACTGTTTTATTTCTGGGTGCTCCCAGAGTTGTTCTTTCATTGGTAGGAGGAAGTGATGTTACTGGTTATAAACTGGACCACTTCCAGGAAAAATCGTCCCTGAGATCAGAGACAAAGTTTTTAAAGCACCCCAAGAAATGTTGAGTAACAGGGACTTTACTGGACTTGGGACAAGGGTTGACAAAATCAGTCTAGAGACCACAACCTGAGCTTCATTTTGGCCATTATCTCTGCCTGAAGCAGCTGACCAAGGTAGACCCTCACTCCTCTCTCCACAAGCCAAGGAGACAGAACAGACCCAGTGTTAATCATAATAATAGCTACTGTTTATTAAGTATTTTTATGTGCCAGGCACTTTGTAGGAGATGGTGATTTAACAACAGTAAGGAGAATGGCTACCAGATAGTGAATATTGACTTCATGCAACACACACGTAGTAAGGACCTTACATGAATTATCTCTACACAGCAGTGACCCCGCTGCTGAGGATCCAATTTGAATTTTTAAGTCCTTTCCTGGCTTGATTTCTCCCAAGGCCTTTAGTTGCTGATGTCTCCCTGTCCATTTTTGGTGAGAGCAGGGGTCCCCGCCTAGCCCTAGACAGCATACCCACAATTTCACAAACTCTAACTTTATCCCAACAGGAAAATTCCCCAAGGAAAAATGATAGCAAATGAATAAATAAACCCTTCAGACAGAAAGGGGTCAAGCACCTCAGAGATCCAGGATAGCATTTCTAGAAATGTTTCCACCACTTTCAGTTTAAAAGACAACTTTCAAAATGATTAGTAAGTTGTTTAGAACCTCAATATTCCAAAGTTTGAGAAGCTAACATACTGAGAAATTTAATTTAGATTTCCTTAACACGCTCTCTCATGATAAGAGAGCATTCAGTGTATCAGTGTATAAATGCTATGCAACGGGACTGCCAAACTGCAACACAGAATGGGAGAAATTTGTCATTTTGAAATGCTAAGGGAATTCTTACTAACAGCTTTCTCATCTTGTAAAGCTATTATTTTTCTGAACTATAAGATGATTTATAAATCTCAGCTGAGTTTTATGCTTTTGATGGGAACAGACTCAAAATGAAATGCATTTTCTCGGAATATAAATTTTCTCAGGAGTTGACCAAATGAGGAATAAAAAGAAACATCTTCTGCAACCAAGCATACCAAACTTCGGCCTCTGGTGGCATATCTGTAGGTGAATGTTGATCTTCTCCAGAGTTCTGGGTTCAACCTGACTCTCTTCTTACTCTGTTCACTTTCCCTGGGTGACATCAGCTGCTTCAGAAGCTTCACCTCTTACTTCTGCTCCAGTGACTCACATGCCCCTGATCCCCACCCCTCACATCCCTCCTGAATTACAGGTCCCTATATCTAATTACCCACTAGATAGACCACCATCATGTCCTACAGACCACTCAATCTTAAATTCTCTTCTTTTCCCCAAACTCTATCCTTCTCCTTGAATCCTGGTACTACATCAATACTAACGTCAACATCAATAGAAGTAAGATACAGCTTCTGTTCTCAAGAAGCTTATAAACTAGCACAGGAGACAGAAAAGTAAATAGGCAGTTACACTACAGGTTATTAAAGTGCTATGGTGGGAGAAACCCAAGAGGCTGCGGCTCTCATATGAAGAGCACCCAACTCAGCAGCCAGTCAAGAAACCAATCTTAGTGGGTATGAATTCTGGGTAACTGAAAAGTGTGTGTGTGTGTGTGTGTGTGGTATGCTCATAAGTGTGTTGAGGAGTCACAGAAAAGGACAGAAGGAGTCCCATGGACAGAAGCCCAGGGGCAGAGATTGGGATGGGAAATATAGGGTATGGTTTGGACAGAGTGCTCAGGTGGGATTACGTTAAGATGAAGTCAGATCAGAACAAGCCTTGTATCCCTGCATAGAGTTTGAAATCCAAAGGGCATGATCCAGAGGTTTGGCCAAGCATGAGTATGGAGATATATGCTCAGTCTTCATGGAAAGCTTCAGATGATCATGACCCAGGCTCCAGGGAGACCCACCAAAGTCTCAGTTCTTCATCGTAGGTTCCATGAGATGCTAAAATGGATCCAAGGAAAATCAACTTGAGGTTACATTTCATAACACTTACCTCACAGGCCAGTTATACTTTTTATATGTGATCATCTTTAATCCCTTATAACCACGCTGGGCACAGGACAGGCCATGAGCTTTGTAGGTAGACAGGGGAAATCTCAAAACCTTGGGCGTGTTAGTTACCGGCACTCTCTCCGCCCCCCATTCTAGGCCATCATCACCTGTAAAGGGGAAAACAGCTGCAAACCCTCATCTTAATCCTTCTAAAAATAAAAGCATTCTGACAAGTTTGCTAAAGTTGATCTAAACTGACAGGAAGCTATTTAAAGTTGTTATTTACTATCTTACTATGAATATTCTTACATTTTGCTGCAGAATATTGATAGGTTTGATTACGGGGATGTTAATGGTATATTATCGTCTTAACTTTCTAATATCTGAAAACTCTGAATTCAACAATGCATCGAACCCAAGGGTTTTGGATGAGGAAGGAGTTTGAGGAGCTGTAATATATGTAAAACATAAGATATATAAGGTAATGTACATAAAGGGCCTCCCTAGCACAGTGACCAACACATAGGAAGGGCTCAGAACTTACAACTATTATCAAAAAGAGAGAGTAAGCCATCAAAGACTTCATAAAACAAGGCATGAAGGAAATGAAAACATTTTATAGGAGATACATGTTTTCTATCTCTGCCCCCTCAATATTTTACAATTATACTTGTGAAAATTTGGGGTGATTTAATTTTTCTAAGCCTGATCATGGGCTTTTCCATTGTTCTCTTTCACAACAGGAGGAAGAAAATTCAGAGTATTGTTACAGATGCTAGCAAAGTCAAGTTTGGGGAGATTCTGGGAGAGGAAACAGCACCAACAAGGCCATAGTAGAGTAGAAGAGGTGTTCACATAGGGGAATAAACTTCTCAAACTTTGGAACCCTGGGACATGGCTTAAAATGGGGGCAAATGAAGCCAGATGGGCATTTGGAAAAAAATTTATGAAAAGCCTTGAATATAATGGTCATTTTGTATTTTATCTTAAAGATCAGGAGGTTTCAAAACACTTTAGCAAGAGAGTTTTGTTTGTTTTGTTTTTTGTTTTGCTTTGTTTTAAGTAGGCTCCATGCCCATCATAGAGTCTCATGTGGGGCTTGGACTCATAACCTTGAGATCAAGACCTGAGCTGAGATCAGGAGTCAGATGCCCAACCAACTGGGCTACCCAGGCACTCCAAGAGAATTTTATTGAAGTAAAATTTAATTTTCCTGGAACTCTGCACTGCAACTACACACCAACTTATTTTTACTATGTGGCCCAAGGGCTTTTTTTATTTTTATTTTTTTAATTTACCTTTTTTTAGAAGGAGGAGAGGGGCAGAGGGAGAGAGAAAAAGAGAATCTTAAGCAAGCTCCATGCCCAGCACAGAGCCAACATGGGGCTTAGTCTCACAACCCTGAGATCATGACCGGAGCCAAAATTGAGAGTCAGACACTTAACCAACTAAGCCACCCAGGCACCCCACCCCTTCAAAGTGCTCTTTTTAAAAGAGCAAATCTGATTATCTCATTCCTCAAGATGCACTTATCAAAGATATCTCATCAAGCTTGATTTAAAATGCCATCTCTCTGCAGACTCAGGGTGATGTAGCCTTGTGCACCGCCCCATCTCATCTCACACCACCTCCCTGACTTAACCACTGGTCAGTGCTGCAGTGAGCCATGACCTTCCCACCTCAAGGATCTTGAAAGGATGTCCTCTCCCTTGTTTCTCCCTCCCACCTGCCCTAGTAAGCTCCTACTCTTTCCAGTCTAAGCCTTCTTTTCTGGGGGAGAGTCTTTCATGGCTGGGTTGGGACCCCCTGTGTTATAGTCTCCCATATCCTGGGGACATCTCTATTCAGCACTTAATCACTGCCTTGTTAAATGATTAGCTGCGGATTTAGCTGTTTGGTGCTTTTTCCCCCCTAAGCTGTCCACTTTGAGAATGGAAAGGAGCCCCATCTGACTTGTTCCTTATGGTGTCCCTGGCCAGCATCTGGCCACGAAGGAGGCCACCACAACTGTTGGTTGAAAATATACCAATAGGGATGCCTGGGTGGCTCAGCAGTTAAGTGTCTGCCTTCAGCTCAGAGCATGATCCTGGAGTCCCTGGATCAAGTCCCACATCGGGCTCCCTGCATGGAGCCTGCTTCTCTCTCTCTACCTGTGTCTCTGCCTCTCTCTCTCTGTGAGTCTCTCATGAATAAATAAATAAAATCTTGAAAAAAAGAAAAAATATACCAATAAATACAACAGGAAGACAAGTGAGGGAGGAAGCTGCTTTGGTTGGAAAGATGAATGCCAAGCTTGGGCTTCTTCCCACAAGCACTTCTCCTCACCCTCTGCAGCGGTCTCTGAAGCACTGCTTGGTGGGGAACACTCTGAAGGGTAGATAATGGGATGCTCCAACTAACAAAAGGCTTTGTTATTTGGCTTTGGGATGAGCGTTCTCAAGAGGGTTTTCTTGGCCGGAGGAAACTTTCTGCTTGATGGTCAACAGAATGGATCAATGATCAAAGTAGCTTTGCAGACACGAAAAGCATATTTCATTCATTTATTTCAACATCTCGTCTCTCTTGGGTAAGGAAAGACTATAAAAGACATCTGCAGGCTGGTCTGAATTTTATTCTTTTGTGCAAGACTGGGGGTAGAGTAGATGTTTCTTTGGAAAGTAATCTTGGCCTAGACCCACACTGTCGAGAAAATCGCTTCCGGACTCTGCAGAGCCAGGCACACATGGGCCCAGGGCTGAATCTGCAGTCACATGACCCAGGGCAGGTCATGTGAGTCTAACACTCCTTTAGTGTGTTTAGCTGTAATGGAGCCAAGGGATCCCTTTCTCTGTGAAGTAGGGCAAATCAAAGTAAAAATTACCTTTTGATTGAGTAGTGTTGCTGAAGAAAATCAATAGAAAGGGCTCGAAATCCACTGGTACCGTTTCATTGTTAAGTGTTGTAGACTTCACATTACAGGAATGCCAAGTTTCAGGGTTCAACATCTGCGAGGCCAGCTGAAAATACACAGCAGAGTGGGTTAAAAGAGTATGTCTGCAGTCCTCAATTAAAGGGAAAATGTGTGCTGGCCAGAAGCAATTTTTCGACATCCAAATATTCCTTCCAGATTCCAAGATCCCATATTTGACATGTTTAAGAGAGAGATATAACAGCTGAAATTGTCTTTGTTCAGAATGTAGGAGACAGTTTCGTCTAGACTTTCAGGAAAGATAGAGAATGACATTTTCAGAACAAATCAAAATATATTTTTAAATTCTTTTTTTTTCTCCTTCAGGAAGAGGACTTGACATGCTTTTCTGATTTGAATTTGGTTGATCTATAAATGGCTTCAATCATTTGATACAAAACTGGAATAAAATGAGCCATTGAGAAAAGTTACTGAAAATGCCGTTAGTTCACTTTCTTACCTTCACTTTCTATTATTATATTAGCACCACCACTGACAGCACAATAACTAATATTTATTGAGTGGTTTCTAAGTACATGCTGTGCTCTTGACATACATTTTTTTTTATTTAGTTCTCAGAGCTATCCCATGAGGTATACATTCTGATTAATGCCAGTTTTTCAATGAACTAACTGAGGCACAGAGAGTTGGAGTGATTCACCCAAAGCTGCACAGCCATCGGTGGCCAGGTCATGATCTGACAACTCTCAGATTGGCTCTCCTCACCACTGTGCTCATGTCTTCTTTCCCCACAGGGCCAGCATCGTACAGAAACGCATCATTTATTTTCAAGATGAGGGCTCTCTGACCAAGAAACTTTGTGAACAAGGTAAGAACTGCAGGTGGAGGAGGCCAGATAAACGAAGGTGGCTCAGTTAGTCCAATCAGCCAGGGGCAGGAATTAGGTGACTGGGCTTTCTGAGCTTCTCCTGGTTCTGCTTCCTCACGTAGCACTGATTTTTAATCTGGCTGTGTGCGGTGGATAATTGGATCCGCCTTAAGCTCTAATTACTCAGCTTGATTCCCTGGGTAGGAGATAATGTACCTTATAGTGGTGTCGTCTTCTTATTTTTGCGAAACAGTGATTATTCTAAAGAGGTTCCTTGGAATAATTCACAGGACTTAATTAAGAAACGCACAATTGTGTACCTTTAAGATGTCTGTGATGGTTCTCTGGAATAATCGCCTGTAGAACTTGTGTGGCACCTATGCAACATTGGGGGGGGCGGTGGATTTTCTCCAAGAAAGGCAAGTGGGAGGTGGGATTGCCAAGGGAGCATTGACCTTATGATTTTACCACATTTCAAGGACACGATCCTTGGATTTGCAAGCTTATTGATGCCCTCTCCTTGGGTTGAAGGCATTCTAACAAAGCTCATAGAGATCAAGTAGACTGGCAGCCTGGGTTTGAATTCCCCCTCTGCTTTTCCCAGCTACGTGACTTAATATATGTATAAAATAGTACAGTGCCTCCTCAACACATTGTAAATGCTATATATATATATATATATATATAAGTGTTAGCTATTGTTATCTGTATCCGAACGCTTGTTTATCAACCTATTATAAAAAATTAAGACCTTAAACATCTGAATGTGTTTACAAATCATTAGAGAACTAAGTAAAAATAGAAAATGTTCTACAATTATACATCCTGTCTAATTTCTATTCATTTTTGCAGAATTTTTATTCACATTTAGAGCGATTACCATTTTGAAAGAAATAATCACCAATCCTAGCAAATCATAAGCTACTATGAAAAAGAAAGGTTGGGGATCCCTGGGTGGTGCAGCGGTTTAGCGCCTGCCTTTGGCCCAGGGCGTGATCCTGGAGACCCGGGATCGAATCCCACGTCAGGCTCCCAGCGCATGGAGCCTGCTTCTCCCTCTGCCTGTGTCTCTGCCTCTCTCTCTCTCTGTGTGACTATCATAAAAAAATTAAAAAAAAAAAAAAAAAAGAAAAAGAAAGGTTCATAAAGGTCTGGGAAAATAATAATAATAGCTAATATTTTTTGAGGGCTTGCTATATGCTAGGCATTGCTTTGCTCAACAACCCTATATGGTGAAGACTATTCAATCATCCCTATTTTGTAGATGAGAAGTCAGAGACACGGGAAGTTTTAAAAGCTCACTTAGCCTCATGCAGGTAGTGGTCAAGAGCAGGGTTTGGACCCAGGAGCCAGTGCTCTTAACTATGGCCTTTCTGTTGAAGGGACTTCGTTTCAATTCATTGTTACCTTTGGTAGATCAAAGTGTACCAAAGCATAGCTCCCTCTGGATGAGCAAGAGCAGAAACTGGGTCGTATGTGGAAGATGGCTTGGAAAGCATGAGAAGTGCAGAGGGAGAGAATTGGATGCCCTGCATTAGGGTCATACCCATCATAGGGGCTAGAGAGTTGGAACCTATGGACCAGGTCCCTGGTCAGCTTCTAGGTAGACATTACCACACATGGCTTTGGGGGTTTTCCTTTTCATATTTAATTGTCAACAAGTTTACTCAACCTTTTTCCAAGCAGAGAACATCTTAACTGTTGAGACCTTTTGTTTCTAAAGTACAGTCCCATTCCTGCCTTGTCTCCATGAGATGACACCACGGTCCTACCAGTCAGAGTTGAAGTGTTCTGGATCACACATTCATAAGCCCCCTCTTGGTCTACACCCACGAGTGGCTAATCACAGCCACTGTGGTATGGTTTTGTTAGTTTGACATTCAGAAGACAATCTTATTTCCCAGATTTGAGGGTTCTTAGGAAATACTTTGCTGTCACCCCATATATGGACAGCAATCCTTTAACTAAAGTGCACTTGCCAAAGCCTCAGCCCTAATGTTGTGTGAAGCCACAGAAATATGTGAAATTTTGCAGTTGAAGGTTCAACCAAATGGCATGCAAGTCTCTATTGGGTATCGCTTCTGAAGCACAGATCCTATCAAAATGACTAAACATTCATATGTACAAAAAGACTTTTCCAACAGCAACTTTGTGGATAAAAGAAAGGACCTGCAGGACCTGAGCTGAAGGATCATTACCTGCTATTGGAGACAATCCCCAGAGACAGCAGACCCATGAGGACATCCCACAATTAACAAAGCAGATCACATTAAGAAAGCCTTTAATTTGTAAGCAGAGAGCAAAGGGAGTTCTCTTAAATGTGTATGCCTGCTTAATTATCTCTAGGTCTTTACATTCTTTGGTTCCTTGGTGAGTCAAATCAAATCTATCAGGGAAGGGGAGAAAGAAACTGGGATCTAGGATTTTTTTTCTCCGTTGAAGCTGTTCATCCATAGGGGAAAAATTCACAACTGCAAAGATAAAAGGCAATGACCATCATTTTTTAAAAGAAACATAAAACATTAAGCTACTTACAATTAGGAACAGAGAAACATAAAATATTCAAAAAGGTGACCCCTAATAAACACAAAGCGTGCACATGCTCACTTTAATACCATGTTACAGATGAAGGGAGATAGGAAACGCAGAGAAGGGAGGAAAATGTGGAAGAGAAGGGGTAAGGAGAAAAGGAAGATTAAGGGGAGAGCTGAAAAGAAAGAAGCTGATGGATGGAGAGTAGAAATGAGAGAGGGAGCAGCTCAAGAGATCAGCACAGAAGTCACCCCATATTAGGCAGGTCCCTGCCGAGGTTAGCAGAAGAGGGGTGCATTCCCTCTCTTTCATCACCACCCTTTGAAAACCTGGTTCATTTTCAATGGGCTTTTCCTCAGAGGAAACAGCATGTCTGTTTTTAGTTTCAAACTTATTCTTTAAACGGAAGTTAACTTTCCTATGGAATGTATTCCCCTGAACTCCTGGATACACCTTTACGTTTACTACCTATATCTGAAAGACCTTTTGAGAAGGCAAAGCTACCAATTTGCCTTTAAAAAAAAAAAAAAAAAAAAAAAAAAGATTTTATTTATTTATTTATGAGAGAGGCAGAGACATAGGCAGGGGGAGAAGCAGGCTCCATGTGGGGAGTCCGATGTGAGACTCCACCCCAGAACCCCAGGATCATGCCCTGGGCCGAAGGCAGACTCAACTGTTGAGCCACCCAGGTGCCCCAACCAATTTGCCTTATTTTGGTTTTTTGAGAGACTGCTCCTTCATTGAACAGCACCTGGGAGCTACAACTGAAACCCCAACGTGTATCTCTTAGCTTGGAATCTCGTTTTCAAAACTGATTTAGTTCTTTTATAACCTAGTCAGCCATAATGATAATAATGGAAATATCAAGGAGAAAAAAATAACCTTTAGGAGTTACTAATTTACACTACCTTTTCTGAAATATATTCAGGAGGGCTTGTCCCTTAACTATCAAAGTGGCTCATGCAGGAATCATACCTGGGTTTCATGTGCATTAAGCCACAGAGGGCCTGCTCCCAAGCCCAGGCAATGTGCTAGCCTCTTCCAAGTGTACAAAAAAATAGCCAAACAATGATTTCTATTTTGGGTGGTTTCAGAGCCTCTTCTTTGGTGCTGTTTAGAAATCCTGGAGCTATACAGGGAGGTCATTTCTTAAATGCACCATCCTTCACTTGGAAAAGCATAAAGGGAAACACACACGTACACACATAAATTTCTCTCACTGGTGTCTATGCAGACCTATCCAGCCTAAGGTCTTTCCTGGAGTAATATAGCACAAAGATTAAGAGTATGGGCTCTGGACTCAAAAAAACCTGAGCTCCAGTTCTACTTTCAATACCCACTAACCCTGTGGCCTTGGACTGGTTACCTAATTACCTCCATTTACTGATCTGCAAAATGGTGTTAACTGAAGTATTTACCTCCTGCGGTTGCTGGGGTTAAATGAGACAACGTGTGGAAAGAGATTAGCACATACAAGGACTCTCTACAATGTAGTGATTATTACCATAGTTCATACTTTTGTCTCCATCCTGGAATGCAGAATTCATTTCTACCCCTCACTGAATTTGCTTGTTCAAACCAGAGGAACCCGGTGATTTCCACAAGGAAGACTTGTAAAATGCCCTTCCTGACACCCCAAAAGATTTTTACACTGTCATTGCTCTTTATATCATATTTAAGAATAAATGTCCAGCTTGCCAAAAAAGAAAAAAGAACCTTTATGTTAATACCACTAGAGAAACCAAAGAAAAGCAACTGAAGCAAGTTGCATCTGGAGGCATTGTTTTCGTCTTGCAGGAAGCAGAACAGACTGAATGCAACAAGGCACAGTTAGGGATGTGGGCTTGACAATCGGAAATACTGAATTTATTCATGTAATCTCTCTTTCCCCACTTATCAGCTATTTGCAGATAAAAATGGGGGCAGAGAGGGAATCTTGTTAAGGTTTTCCTGGCTGCTCCTGTGCTCAGAAGTAAACCTGAACTTACCAACATTGTCCTAAACCCCCACTCCTCCCAAGTCTCTGAAAGCTTGATAAGGAGGGATGTGACTATATATGCGTTTTTTATATATGCATTTTTAAAAATAATTTTCAGCAGTCCTTTATGTCTACTGTTCTCACTGCTCCTCTGCAAAGCTGCTTCTCCCGGTCCTAGCAATTTGGCCCTAGAGAACATTTCTTAGAGAAAACACACACATGCATATTCCACTAAAATTTAGTGGAAAAATCCTATTGTGGGAAAAAAAAAGGATAATGGAGTAAATTTTATTCCTGGGTTCCCAAATATTCAGCCTTATTGGTCCCTCTGGTCTCCTCACATTGTTAGAGCAAGAGTTCTGAGTCTTTTTTATTTGCGGAATATAATTACCATACTTAGAGGTATATAAAAATCCTTTAGAGCCACAGTACTGACCTGGTTCTGGGTGGTGTCAGTCAGTGAAAACTGTACCTCATCTTCTTTTCCCAAGCAAGGACAAGACAAGACCAAGATGGCACTTGAGCCACATCTGTTTCCTAACTTAGTGATTTCCCTGACTGTTCCAGATTCCATGTTTGACGGGGTGACTGACAAACCAATCTTAGACTGCTGTGCTTGTGGAACTGCCAAGTACAGACTCACATTCTACGGGAATTGGTCCGAGAAGACGCACCCAAAGGATTACCCTCGTGAGTAGAGGAGCTACTTCATGGATTGGGGGAAGGCGGGTGGTGAACTTCTGTCTGGTTGTGGGATACACCAGCCGAAGTGTGTCAGGTCTATTTGCTTTTACCAGCTGACTCATGAAATGCACATTCCCAGGAAGTGAATTCATCAAGACTAGCAGATATAAGACAGGTCTACTTTCAGCTTCGTTGCATAGTGTTGTTCTAATCTGTGATTTTAAAAAATATTCCTAAGGTCATGCTGCTTATCTTTGGGTCAAGCATTTGGTAACCTCAGTCCCCTTAAAGCGGCTCTATCCCTGAATTATACAGTAGATCTGTCTGTGCTGGAAATAGCTGGCAAAGGGGACCTACTCTTCAATCCACATTTCAAGGTCAACAAAGATTCAACATCCTCAACCATAATGTTGGTAATCTGTCTGCATGCCCTTTCCCTACTGATTCCAGATACCACCTTAGAATCCTTCATGTTGACCCCATGCTCCAGATAGCCAATACCAATCCATGGGAGTTGTTAGGAGACTTCCCACTTGCTATTTTGGAGTAGATCCTTAATCAGGACCCTACCAACTCCCTCTTAGCATATACCATTGTCTCAACAAATGCCTAGCATGTGCCAGGCACCGTACTAAGCTCTAGCAATATAATAGTGAACAAAAAAAGGCACAACCCATATCCTCATACAACTCAGAGATTTGTGGAGAGACAGACACTAATCAAATAATCACACTCAAAAATGTGAAAATTCTAACAATGAACAGCGGACCTACTGCGTGCCACGCGTTTTTGCATATGTTATGTCATTTGATGCTCAGAATAACCAGTGTATGTGGATGAGCTCACTGAATATCAGAGAGGCATCATGATTTGCCCCCTCGTCAGATATAAGTTAGTAGTAGATCCAAGATTTGAAAAGGGGTTTGTTAGGCTCCTTGCCCTGCCTTTCAACTGGACTGCCTTTAAGATCCAGTGACACTCATTCTCTCTAACTGTGGGTGGCAGGATGTTGGTGTGTGGCACTGAGCATGATTTTTCTGTTCATTGCCTGTTTTATTCTTGCTCATTTCACTTTGGAGTTGCCACAGCTGGGAAAGACTAATGGAACTGGGAGAAAGAGATTAAAAAGTGGGATTTGATTCGGTCCCCCAATAAGAGGGAGCAAATGAATGTGGTTGGGGCTGAAGAAGACCTGGTCCAGACCAGAGCCTCCACAGTCCCCAAGCAGCCCACCCAGTGGGGACTTGGCAGATCAAGAGCCCTATTGTTTAATATTACCCACATGTAATCAAGACTTGGGATCTTAGAAACTTCTTACTAGTTCATTCTTCTCACTCTGGTATTCAACTTGATCTGCTTCAGCTGGTGTGGGAGACCTGTGTGAGCAAAGCTGGACTCTCTGCCTGCAGGGGGCAGGGGGAGGGGTGAGAAACCACTTGGAACTAGCATGATGAAAAAAATTTCCTCTACTGCCTCCGGTCCACTAACCCAGAGGAAATAAAATGTTAGGGGCCCATTACTCATCTTTCGTAATCCTAAGGAGCTTCTTGCTCTTTTCTTTTCTGATGCTGTTATTCCCTAGAATTTGTAGAAAAAAAAAAAAGCGTACAGGCCATTGTTTCTAGGTCTTTAGGCCAAATCAAGTACAGATCTATAGAGAATTTCTGTGGAATGGTTGGGAATTTCTTATGAACTAAAGCAGATATGTGTTCTAGATCCCCTAGGATTGTTCCATTGTTAGAGGTCAGTGTGTCTTGATTTGGGGTTGGAAAAGTTTGGTCACTATGTCCAGAGGAGTGTTTATCACATCAGATTGTAATTATTTCTTAAGGAGTCTTTCTTCTCTATCAGACAGACCAGTCCCCCAGGACAAAAGCCATGACATGCTCGTCTTCATTCTTTGTGCCTTGGAAGTACCTGGTGCCTTCCCAAGTACTGTGTTCTGATTGGTGAACTCAAAGTAGCATTCCCTGAGGCCTGGGAGACAGATTTCTAGCTCCCATCTAGTCACTGTGGCCAATACTGATGCAGGATTGTAGGCCAGACCTTCCTTAGAGAGGAAAAGGGTAGGGATCCCTGGGTGGCGCAGCGGTTTGGCGCCTGCCTTTGGCCCAGGGCGCGATCCTGGAGACCCGGGATCGAATCCCACATCGGGCTCCCCGTGCATGGAGCCTGCTTCTCCCTCTGCCTATGTCTCTGCCTCTCTCTCTCTCTCTCTCTCTCTCTGTGTGGCTATCATAAATAAATAAAAATTTAAAAAAAAAAAGAGGAGAAAAGGGTGGACTTGTACACCCAGAGGATTGGAGCCAATCGGAAGAGCGTGGAGAGGGTCTAATTAGGACTTTGAAAATTCGATGCTGACAAAAGTGATTTCTACTAATCTTCAGTAATAGATGACTTTCCTTTTGCTGCTCCAGGGATGATTTTGTCTTGATAACCAACTCTTGCCTGGAAGCCCAATTAAGCCATGATGCTTCCCGACCATAGTGCAAACTGATAAATGTCAAGACCCCACTTCCCTTTATTTGTTGCTCATCCCAAACACCACTTCGTCCATAAGGATCTCAGAACAGCAATTCTCAAGCTTGTTCATTTCAAGATGCTTTTTACATGCTTAAAAATTATTGAGAACTCCAGGATCCTTTTGCTTATAGGGATTGTGTCTATCAAAATTCAACATATCAGGGATCTCTGGGTGGCACAGCGGTTTAGCGCCTGCCTTTGGCCCAGGGCGCGATCCTGGAGACCCAGGATCGAATCCCACATCGGGCTCCCAGTGCATGGAGCCTGCTTCTCCCTCTGCCTATGTCTCTGCCTCTGTCTCTTCTCTCTGTGTGTGTGTGTGTGTGTGTGTGACTATCATAAATAAATAAAAAATTTTTTAAAAATTTAAAAAAAATTTTTAAAAATTCAACATATCAAAAATTAAAACAAATTTAAAAATACTTCCTATTAATTTTAAAGGTAACATAATGAATTAGCAATAATAAACTCATTACATGTTGACATATTTTATGAAAATAACTATTGTCTAAAAAAAAATTTAGTGGAAGAGCATCATTGTTTTACATTTTTTTGCAAATCTCTTCAATATCTGGCCTAATTAGAAGACACCTAGATTCTCATATTTGCCTCTGCATTCAACCTGTTGTGGTATGTTTTTTTGGTTGAAATGTGTAACTGGAAAAGGGAAGAATATTTTAATAACTTTTTCATTAATTACAGATAATCGTCTTGGATACTATATACCAAAACTCTACAAAGGGTAGTCTCTCAAAGGACAATTACAGTCTAGAACATGAAACCATATCAGTGAACTTGTACTCTGTTACATTAAAATGCATTGCACTTTGAGTGGATCTTTTACAGATGAATGATTTTGTAACATCAGACATTGGTTATTTGGAAAACATTGGTTTACCAAGTTCTACAGATGGTCCAGATGTTGAGACATTTCATCATATACTATCAAAAATCACATTCATTAATATTGCTTCCACTCTCCTCAGAAAAGCGTTTAAGCATTGGAAAGCTATCAAAATCATTGTAACAAACTTCCCCCAAATTATTTTCGCTTGAAAGCTTGAACTGTATCATTGGCAACAAATACTGTCCGTTGTTTTCTTTGAAATGACAGGCTCACTTCATTTTTGAGAAAACGTCTGCCACATTTTCTAGTCTGAATAACCATAATTTGTCTGTCATTGGTTCTTTCAAGTAAAAATAATGTTTATGAAAATAAAAGTATCCGTCCAGCTTGCCCCTCCAACAAAGGCACAAGAGCATTTACTCAAGACAATCATCCCACCCAAGTATATACAGAAGTGCTTTATGCGTGCTTCCCTGTTAGTCACACATAATAGAAGAAATATGTGTACTTAGAGGTACAGAGATTAATACATGACATTAATAATTTTGATTGTTTCATCAAAAACATTCTTAAGTGAAACTGACCCTTTGAATTGTTTACTGAGGTTCCTGGCAGTGAGGATCACGCTGACTGCTGACACAGTTCAAGGCCATTGCTTTGATGGGCACTAAGTGACAGCAGGTTCACTCAGGACTGCCTTTGCACCATCAGGGTGAATGTCAACATGTTGCAAAAGGCAAACATCTTAGTATTATTATGAAAATAGTTTTCACCTCACAGATCCCCTGCAAGGGCCTCAGGGTCCCCTGAGGTCTGTAGACCACACTTTGAGTACTTCAGCCATAGGACAGGATAGCACTTGAAGGGGTCTGTCCTTCGGTTCTCTTTGAGTGACTTGCCCTGGAGAATTTTCATTGAGTTCTACAACCGGATCAGGCTATGCCCTTGTGCCTTCTGTCCTTTCTTGTGGGGCCCACATCTACAGGGGGCTCTTCTCAACCACTATACAAGATTGTTTGTTCCAAATGCGGTTTCTGGGGTTCTCTATCTTAAAGAACAGAGTACTCTGCATCCATGACACCCCCCCTTCCTGGGAGAAGCTAGGTGTGGTGAAATCAGGAAGGCGAGGGGACAACCCAACTGACTTGACGTCCCCTCTCCTTTGTAATGCCACAAATCTCCACTGGCCGTCAGGAAATAGTGAAGTCCTTTTAAAACCTCCCCAACTGGGTGATTTCTAGAAATCATGCAAGTTTTACCTCCTAATTTTATAAGTGAAAAAACCTGGAGGCATAAAGCTAAGGGCTCGGATCACATAGCCAGAGAGTTTCAGAAACAAAAATCAAAGCTCAGATCTCTTGACTCCCTTCTGCCTTCTGCTGGGGGCTACCACAAGGCAGTCTTCTCTCCTCTGCAGTGAAATTAAATGTCTTATACACAAAGCATCTTGTAAGCATCTGCAGTACCAATGTGGACTCGGCTAATACTAAATTCCAAACAGCTTTGCCCCTTGGTACAAAGATTTCCTCTGCAGAGAGCCTGACTTAGAAGTCAGAAAGAGAAGGTCTGGGCTCACTGGGCCTGAACAGAGATCCGGAACCCTGGAGTGTTAGGAGAAGTGCAGGCAAGCTTCCCCAGTGTCTTAAGGCTCTTCAGTGCCTAGCAGCGGTCCAGGAGCATGTGTCTTTTATAGGAACATGGTGACCAGGCAGGTTCACCACAGAAGGATGTCCCAGAACTTGGAGACACGTTCCATCTTTGCCAGGGGATTGGGAGTTGCCTATTAGATGCTGAGTCTCTTTGCTCACTTACTCTAAACACAGCTCCTAGGTGGTGGTTGTTGTTTTTAAGATTTTGTTTGTTTGCGTATTTATTTATTTCAGAGAGAGAGCATGAGTGGTGGGGAGAGGGGGGGAGAGAGAGAGAGAAGGAGAAGCAGACGTCCCCCCTTAGCAGGGAGCCTGGTGTGGGACCTAATCCCAGGACCCAGGGATCATGACTGGAGCCGAAGGCAGACACTCAACCACTGGGCCACCCAGGCGCCTTAGTTGTTTTGGGCTTTTTAAAATATTTTATTTATTCATATGAGAGAGAGAGCATGAGCCCGGGGGTAGGGACAGAGGGAGGGGGACAACCAGACTCCCCACTGAGCAGGGAGCCCAACGCAGGACTCCATCTCAGGACCCTGAGCCAAAATCAAGAGTTGGCCGCTTCACCAACTGAGCCACCCAGGCGCCCCACAATTAAAAAAAAAAAAAAAAAAAAAAAAGCTTTGTAGTAAGGTCTTCTTCCACCCTTCCTCCTCCCTTTGAATCATTTCCTTGAAATAATTTCCCAAGAGTAAGACGGCCCCATCAAAGGATATGCACTTTTTATTGGCTCTTGAGGGCATTTTGCCAGATTCTTCTCCAAAATGTTTGTATCAATTCACCATGTTACCAATGGTGAATAAATAGGTCTCCTTCTCCCGGCCTCCTCGGCATTTAACTTAGTGTTTTCAATTCGGGTTTTACCAATTAATGGTCATAAAAAAATTAATCTCGCTATTTTAAATTGGCATCGGTTTAATTACTAGCATACTCGAATCTTCTTCGGGTGCTTATTGTGTGTGCCTCTAAAGCCACGAGGGCGCTGACAGGAGTCAAGTCTGACTTTGCTCATTATCTCCTCAGGGCCTAGCTCATGGTCTGGTACACGGAAAGCCTCTAAATAAGTAATGTGGGATGAGTGAACGGGAAGCAGTTCCAGAATGAGCAAGGAAGAGGGTAGAGGGAGATAAACAATGAGAAGCCCCTGAAGAGGGTGAGGCAGGAGAGAGGGCCTCGTGTGGCTGCTACGTGGGGAACAGGTTGGATGGTGCCGGCGGTCCCTGGGAAGGTCGGTGAGGAGGATACCACAGTGATGGTGCCAGCTCGGCCTGAGGTAGTGGTGACCGTGTGAATGGATGGACTTGAGGTATCTTCCAGAGGTAGAGTCTGTCATGGGTTGGATGCGGAGGAGTGACGAGAGATGCATCAAAGCTGACAAGTACTCCTGCTTCTTAAAATACTCCTCAATATTATTGTCTCTCTATTTTTGCAAGTGATCATGAAACCATTTTATCAAATTCTGTCAGAATTTTAAACAGGATTGCATTACATCCCCAAATTACTTTTGGAAGAATTGTTAGCTTTGTAATATTTAGCTTGCTCAGTTTCTCTCTGTTTCTGATAAGACAGTCTGTGGGTTTCTGCAGCCCCATGCCTAGACCGGGGATGAGTCACAGGTAGACCCTGGGCCTCTTCTCTCAACCTAACTTTGGAAACAAAAGGAAACATTCAACAAACAATAATCCCACTCCTTCCTGCCATGACAGGGAGATAAATCCCTCTCCACGCTGAGTCACTGTGTCCCTCAGCGCCTCCCCAGTGGTGCCACCGCCAGGCTGAGTATGAATAGAGTAGTGTCACCGAGGATTAGAGTTTGGTACCAAGAACACGTGTCATGATACAGTTTCAGTGAAAGACGGTGCAAAAAGAGAAAGGATCAAATAGCTTCTTTCCCCTTTTGCTCCTCTCTTCCCTCCATCTCTCTGGGAAGTCTCGCGGCAACAACAACTCCCTGTTTTATGTGCTGGGAGTGGGGAAGGAAAGTCAGTTGATGGTCTTCCAGTTAAACATGGCAGGTTGAATGCAAACATTCATCTCTGATCTTTCCTCACATCCCATGAAGGTAACACTAGATGAAGAAAAACCCACAAAGACAAAAAAAGGAAAGAGGGCCACAGCATACAAGGGATATTGCCCAAATCTGGGGAGCTGGACTGGTGGCCACTCTCAGCAGAGTCAAGAAAGAAGAATCCCACGTACTTGCAGAGAGGGTGGTGCGTAAGAACCAAGCCAACCAATTGCACAGAAACGCAGGAACGGCCTCAGGAACCAGGTGTTCAGGACAATGAATGAGATAAAGCATGCCATCGTGAAATTTTAGAATAACGGGGCTACAGACAACACGAAAAGCATCCAGAAAAACAGGCAAATGGACAAACAAAGCATCAGACCTCTTTAGAACAACACAAAAGCTGCAACACAATGGGGCAATGTTAAGTTTCGAGCTCGCAGTTATAAATTCTGAGGAGGGACCCTTCTTGCTCAGCCTGGAGATGGGGCTGAGACAGAGCAGCTCCGCTCTTGTCGTCTCCATGTGCTGGTCAGGTTTCTTTCTCATCACTTTTTCACTGAAGTTTCTTTCTCGTGTTTGGGTAAGAGAGCTCGTAATGGGACATTTCTGCTTTTTTGTATGTACGGAACTTGTTTTGCTGGTTTTTTTCATGGCCTCATACATGTTTACTCAAGAAAGCCTTTTCTCTTATTCCACCTCAGGTGCTGAGAGAGATGTGATTTACTTGGTGGCACAGGAGCATCCTTGGCCCGACATTGAGAGCCCCTCTGGCTTTACTTGCTTTGTGTCAAGTTTCATTTACCGCCATTTCGTCTTTCCGCCATCTTGTTTTGTATTTGCTGATTATACTTCTGTTTGTTTCTTCTTCTTCTTCTTCTTTTAACCACTTCTTTTCTCTCCGTCGCCTGCATTAAATTTTCCTCTGCTGGGTTAGACATTATTGGATTCATGTTGCTGTTGTGCTTGTGGTGGTTGCCCTAATTTAGAACACATACTTAATGTTGATTTATCTGTATTGATTTCATAAACATTTCAACATTTGTCTTCCCCTGAACAAAACAAGACCGTTAGCGTGCTCTCAGATTCCTTTGTTGTCTACCATCCCTCCCTCTCCCCGATACACATTCACATTGGTTCTTTCCTAGGACAGCCTTTGATCTCATGTTTATTTCAATGTCTGGTAGTTCCATGGTCTGTGTCTCTGAACTTTCCCAGGGCTGAACTCAGAGGAGTGAGGCGTGGGCGCTAATTCACTATCTCATCAGGAACCAGCAATAAACTCGCAGGGTTTTTTGTTTACTGCGTTCAATCCATTTAATTCTTTGCAATATCTATACTTACTGTTATATTACAGAGAGTTTTTCCATTTTTTAAGGCTCTACTTATCATTTCTTCCTGACTTTTCATATTCTGATAACACCTTCAAGGGTATTAACACCTTGCTCTAAAACTGTGAACTTATCATTTCTCCTTGATGTTTAACAGATTGTTCTCCATTTGTCACGATGTCTTTGGAACTTATAGCATAATATCATTATATCCTCATGATGAACTCTGACTTTCAACATCACATAAGTGACATAATTAGCTGGTTTTACTAACTTTTGCCTTAAATTCAATCATGTCTGAAAGAAACCCTACCTGCTGTTTCTTCGCTTTAATTAATTTCTCCTTTTAGTATTTCTTAAATATATTTTTTCTTATTTTTAGGCTTTCTACACCTTTTAAAGATTTTCCAGTAAAGTATTGCATTAATCCAATTGGAAGTGCTTTTGTGTTTTTCTTTTTTTATTGTTTGTTTCAGTTTTTTTATTTGTTTATTCTGTTTTATTTCTCAACATGACTATTTAAATTTACACTTATTTTAACCTCAGTTCTATGCAGTAGAACCTGCCATTCTACTTTTTACCTCTCTATTGTTATAGTTCATTTGTTTTCTTTTTTCTGGATTTTCTTTGGTATTACATAGGCAACAAGCATTTATTTGGTTTTGGTTTTGCTATTTTTTTATTTCATTTGGCAACAGTCTTCTTTTAATTCAATTAGTTATCAATTTAAAACATACAACCAGGATATTACTTGTATTTTATCAATACACTCCTATCTTCTTAAGATAGCATCTTCTGATTCACTCTTATGAGAAAACTTTGCTGGTTTTTGCTTTTCTCAACTCTTTTCTTACTCCCATTCTTCATTGACTTTACTTACTACTCAGTTCATTTCTTTTTATCTACTTTTATTTGAACAATTCTCCTCATTCCCAACTCCCATCAATTCTTCTGTTATTGTTCTTATTTACTTACTACCTCTTCAAAAAAGATGTACTGATTCAGAATTTCTTACTATTTTTAACAGCATCATTTTTTTTTTCAGCTCTTTTAAGATCAAGTTTCTTTTTGAAATAAAGTTGGGATCCAACACTTGTCCACTGGTGGGTGATTGAATTTCTTAAGACTGAAATTCTGTGCAAGTCTTTGTACTTGGGGTAAAAGCCCAAATTATACAGTTTTTTTCCTCTGACTATGGTTTGTCCATGGTTTTCCATTATAGTGAATAAAAAACTTCATCCTTATTCACTTATGATTTATATTCCTTTACACGGAATCTATAACCTAGCTCCATACAGAGTGCTTTCTTTTTCTCCTGCAGTTAAAATAGTTGATGATGCCTGTTATTCTAAATGAGACTTTAAATAGAGTGTTATTTATACCTTCAGCTATTTTATTATTGGTGACATTATTCTTCACAGTCCTCTGGTTTTTTTCCCCCAATCTTTGATTGGTTGTTGTTGTTTGTTGTCTGTCCAGTCATCCTACAGACCTATTCAGAGCATCTACTGTGTGCAGACAACATGTCAGCTTATTCCTGTTTATTCCTTCTGTTTCTGCAGGAGCTCAGTGCTTGGCCAGGGTGCTCCATCCTCCAGAGCCATCTTCTTTCCCATCTTTTCATATCTCTCTTCGTGCTCTGCATATTTTCCCCTAGTTCATTTTTCTTTCTCTGGTTAGTTTTCTATAGCATCCAGTCCCATACTGGACCCGTGTTATCATTGTTTGTGCCTGCCCACTCCTTCCTCCCATAATGAGCTCTCCC
The DNA here is from genome assembly GCF_003254725.2 of Canis lupus dingo. NCBI lineage: Eukaryota > Metazoa > Chordata > Mammalia > Carnivora > Canidae > Canis > Canis lupus. Next base: position 37,413,927 of record NC_064263.1, read on the forward strand.
GAAATAGGTATATATAAAAAATGGATTGCAACTCTTCTCCAACTTCTGTTTTTATTCTCATTTCATTCCACGGTTTACTGCTTCCACGTCCCCACCCCACCTCACGCTGCATCCAACTTCTTAATTCAGAGTTCTTATACTGCCAAACATTTTTAAAAGTTCAAAATAATTTCTCCCCCTTTTACCCATTTTCCCTTGGGTGATAATTATGACTGCTGTTTCTAAAACCTTTGCCTCAGACTCTTCTATTGGCATTTAAATGGGACTCAAAATTGGAAGGTTCCAGCCTCTTGTGCTACCTCCCTCCTGGAAGTCCTCGAACTATTTCTCAAGCATACTCTTTCTTAAGTAAGATATGCCTGCACTGGATTGGCCATTAAATATGGTATATTATGTAAAGTATTACTGTCCTTGTATCTGTTAAGTCTTATTACCAACGATAGGGGTAAACTAATTTATTGATGACTTATTTGCCACTTACTCCTACGGATTGGCAATTCAAAGAGCACATGGTTCCTGCATCTCATTCATGTAGCTTAAATGGCCACTGATTTGAGAAGGAGGATTCATTGGCAAGTCATGGATCAGTAATTATGTAAGTTCTAATGCCACCAGTTCCCCTGACAAAATGGATGTAATTAACATTTAAGTATGACACCAACCCATGCATTTTTCATGCAGTATTTCCTTCAAACCTGTTTGCCAGTACCTATGCTGTGATTCCAACGCATACATTAATAATAAAGATTTGATTTTCCCTTTGCATGAAAATATTCTAAACTCTGAAAAGCTTGATGAAACTGAAGGAGAGGGAATATACAAAGTCCATTCAACCACAGCATTATGTATGGTTACCCAGGAATTTGCACATACAACTCTGCTATAGCTAATGGCATTCATGTACTTAAGTTTTCCAAACAACGAGTTGAAAAATATACCCTTAAGAATTGTTTATGCCGAGAAAGGGCAACTATTTATAATCACAAGTGGAGTTTCTGCGAAGGTCTGCGCCAGGCACTATAGTCCTGGCAAACTTCCCTCCCAATTTGCAAGAACTCTACTGTTCGGGGCTGGAAGTGAAGCATGAGTACAAAGAAATACTTGCAGCTTTTTCCTAGCCTCAGTTAAATTCAGAGCGAAAGAACAAACACATAACAGGACAAAGGATATAGGAAATCACAGCACAAGCAGCCCTGCCTTATTTTTAGTAAAAAGGATTAGTAAGGGCTGCCCTGCAGTAAAGCCATTGCCTGTGATCAGGGAGCAGGATGGTTGTAATCTCTTTACTATACTGCTGAGTTGATTGATTAAATTAAAAGTTATGAGTCAAATCCCCCCCAGAACATCTTGGAACCTTTCAATCTCTGCATATCCATGTGATTCTAACGACCTTCCCTTGGAAGGGACAAGTGTGCGCTACCTGTAGGGAACACATGAAGAAAGGCTTGGGAGCAAGCTAAACCTTTTCACAACCGCCAGCAAGAGTTTAATTAAACTCTCTCTAACATAATAAGCTTGGTTCAATTTAAGAGCACCGTGTGCCATGTTTTCCCTGCGCATGGAGCGTCCCAGGGTCCTGCAGCTCGAGTGGAAAGAACAATGAAAAGCAGAAGGCTTTCTCTTCACATCTGGCTCCTCGAAATGGGGCTAAGAGGCTTTCTGGAGGCTTTTGCTGACTGGGACAGTTAGTGTTTACAGATGTGAGTGGCTTTCAGTTATTGAATGCAAATTGCATTTGCTTTGTTGCGCACACCCTGGGAAAACCAAGAGGAAGAAGTGGAATAATGTTCCTTTATCCGCCCACCCACATTGAGATTCAGGGCACAGTCTTTTCAGGTTTATTGGGTCCCTAAGCAACCTTTGAAGAGCGCTGTACATCTGTCCGGCCGTCCCTACTACAGCAGACATGGATTCATTTGGCTTTGCTTTTCAAGTCTCTGGTTCCATCCCTAGTCCATTGACTGAATTTTTAGGTAAACATTTCTTGCCTGCCAACCTGAGTGGTTACCCAGCTCCTGGGCTAATTCTGCTCCCTCTTAAACTTTGATCTGTATTCTGAAGGCGAGCTCATCAGAAAAAAAGTGAAAGTGGGCTAGCTTTTAATGTGAAGGCTAAACGCCAGGAGAATAAGCTAAAGCAGGAGGTGGGAGAGAGCAGTTTCTTGCTGGAATAGTGAAGCTCAGCACCAAATAGCGGAACAGTGTGAGAGCTGAAGAGCATTTCTCGGGTGAGAGAAACTATAAGGCAGGTTTCTCTTGCCCCAAAGATTGTCCAGTGGTCAGTGCTCTGCTAAAAAGCGATGTGTACTGCATAGTCAGAACCATCGTGGGCTTGGAAGTCAGATCCCACTCGGAGTCTTGCATCTGACGCTTACTTCTAGAGACTTATGAAAATTGCTTAACCTCTCTGTGCCTTCCTTTGCTTGTTTGTAAAGCAGGATAATCAAAGCACCTACCTTATGAAACTATTTTGAAAATGGGCCAGGGCTCAACTCTAAGCTCCTCTCTTCACTAGCTATAGGACCTTGGAAAAGATACCAGCTGACCTTGGAGCTCTGATTGTATGTAGTAGAACCAAAATCAACATCACTGGAATAATGCAGGGATAGATGAGTTAATATTCTTGCAACCCTTAAAACAGGCTTGGCATATAGTAGAAGCTCACAAAGTGTTGGTCATTATCAGTTTTAAATGAGGTGACTTGTAAATGGTTTTGTTTGCTTTGTGGGGTTTTTTGAGGGGGGAGGGATTGGTTTTGTTTGATTTTGTTTTTGCTTAGTACCAGATACACAGCAAGTTCTGTGTTAACTGTGGCTATAATGTGCTTTTTTCTAACCTTATCATTATTCCCACCCACATTCTCAACCTTTAAATAAGGATTTAGCTGTGATCTCATGTTGAAATCTTGGACAAACCTTCTCATCTGATTGGTTTCCATCACCTGGTGAGAATTTCCTGAAGTTTCCGCCTGGGTCCTAAATTTTCTCCATGTCCCAGAGGAGACAGGGCTGAGTTCCAGGTATATTTTATCATCCCCAACCTTACAAATACCAATGAAGATGAATAGCCTCAAATTTAAAATGCAAAGATACTTTACAAAAGATCTAATACTTCGGATAGCCCAACCAGCAGTGAGGAAATAGAATTTGCATTTGTGACACTTTTTCCCCACTCAGAAAGGAATTTAGTAACAAATACAACATACGTTTCACAATCAGCCAGGCAAACACATGGAACTAGTCAGCTAATCTTGATTAGAAGTTAGTGTTTACTGACTTGTATTTTTGTAAATAAGCTAAGGGAAGTAAACAGTTTGAGATTTATGTGTTCTGTGATTTCTGTTGACCAAGATTGGTTTTACTTGGTTTCCTTCCCCTCTCCCCACCTCCCCCTACAAGCACGCACAAAAAATTCTTAGGTGGGATTTGCCTCCAAGTATACAGGGACCTGAGCAGCACCCAACTAAAGAGGAAGCAAAGCTGGGATAAGATAAAGAAACCACTTAGCTATTGAGCTCAAAGGCTCCTGGGGTCTGCACCATCCCCTGTAATGACATCAAGGAAATGTCACATAGGACAGAATCTAGACCCTCTCTAAAGCCTACCTTAGTTAAGTGCATCCCACTTCCTTTAATCCATAAGATCTGGAAAAATCTCTTGTATTCTCCTCAACCTTGGGTCATGCAATTATAATTAGCATCCTCATGGTACTGTGTATATTAGAAATAACCCTGGACAAATTTCCTATATGGTCCTTTTCCTTACCTTCCATCTCCTGTGTCTTCTTTGCTTTTTCTCCACCTTCTAGAGTGGTTTTATGCCAGACCCCTGGAGAAAAACGTTGGAGTTGGTTGGGACCATCACCATATTCCAAGCACACCGTGTCCAATCTAGCATTAGTGCTCAATGCATGCTATTCAATGGTCTTGGTGCAAAAATCTTCTCCATTAAAAAGAAATGTATGTAGGTAAATATGTATATATATGTATATGTGTAAATATACATATATATATTTATATGTATATTTACACATATACATATATATACATATTTACCTAACACAATCACAGGAAGAGGCAATGTATATGTGCTAAAAATCTTAATAAGGTTACTAAGAATCATATACACAGAACTCTCATGAAGCTAACAGCATTTATGTGCTTAAAGTTTTCCAAACAATGAGTTGAAAATATACCCTGAAGAATTGTTTATGCCAAATAAGGCTGAGTATTCATGGTCATGACTGAAATTGCTGCATGTTTTCTGCCAGCCACTGCATTCCTGCCAAACATCCTCCCAATTTGCAAGGATTCTTGGGTTTCACATTGGAAATAAAGCAGTAAAATGCCTCTTCACCCCAACTTACATGGGTCTTATTCTTCATGAGGACTTGCTTAGGCTACCCTGAGTAGGGCAACATCTCAACTCTTTGAAAATGCTTATTTAGGTTTACAAAGTGACATGGATTTTCAACCAAAAAGCATGGGAACAAGTTATCAGAATTCTGATGTCAGTTTGGGTTGTGAACACACAACACTTGAAAAGTGGCTCATGCTACTCCCATGCCAGAGGCACCAACTGAGAGGTTGTCAGTCGAGACTTCCATCAGCCAAAGCAAAAATCAGCTTCCCATCCTGGTAGCTCATGGGCCAAAACTTGGGGGTGGAGGAGGAAAAAAGCAAAAAACTGGCAGACCAGAGTCTTAGGTTTGCTAATCACGGCTACTAGGGGGTATACGCTTGAAGAATAACTCACAGCAAAGAGCACTTACAGGCAAAAGCACTCCTCAAGAGTGAGCCTGCTGGAGACCCTCAACCCTATTTTCAGATTCAGTTCAGCCTCCCACCTCCCACCCCCCACCCCGAATTCTGGGACCAGTGATTTTCCTTGATTGGAAGAATTTTGCAGGAGTTAAAGCAACCCATCATTGTCCGGATTCTAACAAGGCCATTACATCTAATGGTAAAGAGTGTGGGCTCTGGAACCAGACTAATTCCTGCCTCCACCGCTTCTGTCCATGAGATGTTAGGCACATCTCTTCATTAACCTCTCTGTGCCTCAGTTTTCTTACCCATAAAGTGGGAATGATAACAATACTAACTTCCCGGGACTCTTGTGAGGATGAAATGGATTAATGTATGTAAAGAGCTTAGAACAGCCTGGCATATATTAAGTGTTATATAATTGTTAGCTACTGTTATGATTCATTTTGTGTGATCCACTTCTTGCCTTGAAACCCAGTTCTTAAAATTTTATCTCGATCTTTAGGCATTCATTGCTTCCATAGATATTTAGGAACTGCCTACCATCTGGCTGAGCTTTCCCCTCTGTGCCCCAGCGGAGATGAGGTCCTTCCTTCCCTTGCTCCTGGAATTCTGCGTCTCAGAGTGGCCAGATCTGCGTAATGCCCAGTGTCCTTGGTCTTTTCTACACTGGGAGCTCTCCACCCAGCCTGCTCATCTCCATCACCAGTCTCTCTGTCTCATCTCTAAGCTCACTGCCTTGTCTGGTTTTGATTCTGGCAGCACCCTTGAAATTTGTTCAAGCAATGAATAAATTATTCACCTCTTTATTTCCCTCCAAGGAAGAACTAGGACGCCAGACCTTATCAAGTCAAAGGAATTCCTGCTGCCCCTTTACTGCAATAATTTAATCTCTAAAAAGTTAAAAAAAAAAAAAAAAAACCTAAGGAAATATCCCTCTGATCATAAACGATCCCTCTTCATCAAGAGAAAACAGACTTTTCCTGCTTAGAATTGCACAAGCAGAGCTCTTCCATTTCACCAGAGCTCCAGGGAATAATAGGCCACCAGCTGCCACCTTGGGCTGCAGGTTTCAGGAACTTGGAAAGGGAATTCTCCATCCTGATTATTGCCTTTGCAGTGCTCTCAGCTGCCAGCACATGGTGGTGGGCGTGAGTATGAGCCAACTTCTGTGTTCCTAAATAATAAGGCTGAGATGCTGTCCTCCTTTGCTGCAGAACCCTGGACCCCCAGCAAACAGCCAACTCTGGACAGCCATCCATCAACCAAGTTTCCTACATGTACCTACTATGTGCAGCCCTTTAAAAAATAAGTCACCTCTTTATGTATTTTTAAAAGCATTGGAAGGAAAGCTAATATTCATGGCAAAACTAAGATAAGTTCTGATACTACCCATGCAAAAGAGACTTGACCAAGGTCACATGCCCCAGGAGGGGGAGATGTAGGATATAATTACATGAACCTAACCTAAAAGACTAATTCTTCAACAGAGATGAATTTACTGAGACCTGACCAGCCTAATCTCTTGCCCTCTGTAACTTGTTTTTTTGGCTCCACACCCATCATATTTTCTCAGACAGCACAATGCTCATGTGACCTCTGGGCCTTTGCACTGGCCATTTTGTATGTTTGCAACTGTCCTGTCCAGCCCTCACCCCCTTCTCTTGTTCTCAGGTTAAATCCCACTGCCTTGGAAAGATTTTTCCAACTCCCCAATCTAGATTAGCTGCCCTTCTCTTTTCTGCTCCAGCCTTGTGGTTATCCTATCATGACAGCTTCCATGCTGCATTGCAATCGCATATTCACATGTCTCATACCCCTAATATCCCAAGACAGGGCAGGGCCCATGTCTGGTTTGGCTCAGAATCCCCAGGACCCAGGATTTAGAGATAACACATGACCAGTGAGTATTTATTGAATTAAGAGGAACCAAGCTCTCTCTCTACCAAGCTGCCTCCCTGACAGGTCAAATCCCAAAATAAAGATACCAGCGTTGCAATTCTGGCTAATGGCTCTGTGCAGGCTGGCCTCCTGCCCAGAGCCCCTGACCTCTGATCCTTAAAATGCTCTGAGGTAAGCTTTGAGCTCCCACCTCTACCTCTTACAAGCTCGCAGCTCGTCCCTGTCATTTACCTATCACCATGCCCATTACATGAGAATTAAATTTTTCATTCCAATACAATGCAGTTCCAGCCTAGGGTAGACCACAGTGAGCCTTGAGAGACAAGAAAAGAAAGCTAACACTGCTTCTACCTTCACATTTTCCCTTTTAAAAGCAAACTTAATAGAAGCACACTTACAAATAGATGTACAAAAAGTGATGCATTATAAGTGTACAGCTCACAGTTTCCCATTCACTGGAACACGTTCATGTTAGCAACACAGAAATCAGAAAATTACTAGCACTCCAGAAGCCTCTTTTTGTCCCTTCCAGTCTGCGCTTCTCCACAAAGGGTAGCCACCATCTTGACTTCTATCATAGGTCAAGTTTGCCTATTTTTAAACTTTTTATAAGTGGAATTTTTATAGCATATCCTCTTTTGTGAGGAAAATAAAAGACCAACAATGCCAAGTGTTGGCAAGGATGTAGATTACCAGATTTCTCTCACTGTGGAAAACTGTTTAACAATCTCAACTAAAGCTGGGCTACATATCCTATGATATACTAGGATACTAGGATTCTACTCCTAGTATATAAAGAACAGAAATGTGTACATATATTTACCAGGACATGCACATGAGTGTCTATACAGCACTATTCATAATAATCTCATGAATAGGATGGAAAAATTCAACGTGGTATATTGATGCTGTGAAACACACAGTTATGAAAAAGAAAACCAAAATTATGCACCATCACATGGATGATTCTCACAAACTTCTGCCTTCCATGCCTAGATGCTGAATTGATCTGTGATTGAAATTGTGTATGGTGTGAGGTAAGGGTCAAGGTACTTTTTTCCTTTTCTTGCTAGAATCATTCATCAAGATGCCCATCATTTCCCTTCTACATTAGTGTCACCTTTGTCATGTATTGAGTCACTATGTATCTGTTGGTCTATTTCTGGATTCTGGAATCTGTCATTCTGTCTCATTAATCTATTTGGAATCTGTCATTCTGTCTCATTAATCTATTTGTCTAGCCTTCATATATGGAAGCATTAGTTCTCTAACTTTATTCTTCTTCAAGATTATTTAACTACTCTCAAGCCTTTACATTTCTGCATAAATTTTTAAATCATGATCTCAATTTTCATTTAAAAAAAACACTAGTATTTTTATTGAGCTTATGTTGAATTTATGAACAAATTAGGGAAGATTTGACAACTTTACGTTATTGACTCTATCACTCCATGTATTTATTTACCCCCAGTTCACTCAATAATGTTTTATAGATGTCTATGGAGAAGAGGTCTTACTCATTTTTCATTGGGTTTTTTCTTAGATATATATTTTATACTATAGCAAGTAATAGCTTTTTTAAATTTCTTTTTTTTTTGTCACTGGTATATAGAAATGACATTGATTCTTGCATATTAGTATTCAGAGACCTTGCTAAATGTCCTTATTAATTCTGTTAGTTTATATATAAATTATTTTGAAATTTTTATATACACTATTGTATCTTCTACCAAAATTCCCTTCCAACCATTGTGCCTTCTGTTTCTCTCTATTGCCTTATTTCACTGGTGGCTAAAAGCTGGTGATAGTGGGCATTCTTGCCTTGTTCCCAGTCTTATGGGGGAAAGCTTTTAATGTCCCATTTTTAAGTGTGGTTTTTGCTATGGCTTTTTTGTAGATTTTTAAAAATTAGGTAAAGAAAGTTCGTTCTATCCTTAGTTTGCTGAGTGTTTTTTTTTAAATCATGAATGGATACTAAATGCAATCAAATACTTGTTCTGTATCTATGAAGGTATACATATATATTTTTCTTTTTTTCCATTAATGTGATGAATTGTATTGATTGGATTTTGATTGTTAAACTGCCCTTATATTCTTGGAATAAACTCTATGTGGCTGTGATATGATATAGCTGGATATAAGGTTTGTTAATATTCTTTGAGGTTTCTGCATCTGTGGTCACAAAAGAGACTGAGGTTCTGTCTTCACTTTTCCCTTCAATTTTGGGGTAGAAGTTTTCTACCCCAGCCTGACTCCCCTTTCATCCTATATATAGACCTGATTCAATAGTCCTTGCTTCTATTATTAGCTTAACAAACTTTTCCCTAGGACGCCTATCTTCTCGATCACTGGCAGTGCAAAAAACCTCCTCAAAGACAAAGTAATCATAAGCCAAATCCCATTTCAACCATTCACTGACAATGTGTCCAGTGACAAGTTATAGATCTTCTTGGAGCCTATTTCCTCATCAATGAAATGAGATTTAAAAGATTGGATAATAACATACCAAAACACCTAGTGCAAGTATATGCTCAGTAATTCCTATTTCTTGCTACCTTTTCTATCTACTGCCTACAAACTTTTAAACATAGGAGAGCATTGGATTACCTATTTACAGAGCTTAGCCAACAGTTAAGATTCAAACCTGCAAATGAACTAATGGGGATGGGAGAAATCTATTCTTTTTGTTGAACTCTTAAGACACAAAGCAGTTATTTACTGCTCCTGCTATGTTTTTAAATACAAGCTCCTGGATTTTTAAAATTAGATAAACATTGCTAGAATTTATCATCCAAAGTGCTACAGTTCCTTCCCTGAGGCTTCAAACTCAGGTGTTAATGGTGTATTAAACATTTGGAAGTTGTCCAGAAGGATAGCCTCTCTCCCATATATAACCATATTTATGTAGAAAAGTCAGCTTGGAAGGACACTTTTAAATAAAGTTCCTCTTTCTAAAAATATAACTGCAGTGCCATTTGTCAGTGCACAATAAACTTATAACCAGCCTCTAGAGAGCAAAAGGGATGGGAGTTTGGTGGTGCTCTGAGATTATGGTTTTTGCCTCTGAGATGAGAATCAGATAACTGGCTAGGTTTTAGAGATATCCAAATAAATCAGAAGTTGGAAGTTCACAAAATTGGGCCAGGAAGACTGAGTTCAAAGAAGGTAGGAAATTTATGAACATCGAGAGCCAATACTTTCATTGTTGTCTGGGGCATTAGACAGGTACCACCCTACTTATCCCCTGGCATCCCCACCCTAAGAGTTGATTCTGGTGACAGCGATGCATGACATCAGAGTGATCTCCTACCTAAATCTGGACTTAGCTTAGGCTTTGTTTCCCATCGGAGTAGAAGGAACACGGCCTTAAGTTCGACACATCTGATGATAATTCCAGCTCTGCCTCTTACTTGCAGCTCAATTGCCTCATCCATAATATGGGGTTGGTAACTGACTCATCTAGCAAGACCATTGTGAGAATGAAAGGATGTTAAGCTAATATCTCTGAAGTGCCTGTTGCAGGGAATGTGCTCAATAAATGGTCCGTGGTTGTAAGAATGATGGTATCTATAGTGATAACAGTGGCAACAATTATGATGACAATAACAAAGTCAGCACCCATAGCTTTGGGTGGAGGGGTGCTGAAGGATCATTTGTATTCTATAGGACTACTCTGCTTCCCAAAACAGGAAAAGTAGCCCCACCTGACTCTTGCCTAATCTCCCGACTATTATTTTATGGATGGCTGAGGCCATACACATAGTCTTGGTTAAATGAGCCATGTCTAGTTTCCCCAAAAGCAGAGCCTGACAAAAGGACTTTGGTGCAAGTAGTTTATGTAGAAGGTGATCCAGGAAGCAGGAGTGAAGGGCCTGGGGTAGAATGACAAGGGAAGAGGAAGAATCAACCTAAGAATATATTTTGAGGTCACTGGCATCAGTATACCTCAGAAAAGTGTACAGAATTGTCCACGAGCACCCACCCCTCCATAGGCGGAGAATTGTCTCCAGGAATACTAACTTCCCTGCACGTCAGGTGCTTGCTTGCTGGCCAACTGGGCTTTCAAAGCTCCAGAGAAGGCCTTGTGGCAGTAAATGGAAAGAAGCACAGTATACTTGAAGTGGACACTCACTCACAGCATGGGTGTCTCACACTTGCTACCACTTCACCATCAGCCTCCAGAAGATAGAACTGACTCCAGACAATGGAACCTGAGCTCTGAGGCTCTGCTGCTTGCTCCTGGGAACTAGTCCATTCACCTGATTCAATCTGCTGCTATTTTCTCACCACCTACTCCCCCCCATCCAATGGACTTCTACCACTCATCCCCTCCACCCCCAACACAGTGCTGACTGCCACTAGAACCACCACTACGCTGACCATACACCTTAGAAAATCCAACTCTCCTCTAAGACCTTGCCTTACTCTAATGGACAGACTCTGTGCATGTTCCAGGTTGCTCCCAATCTCTTCTTCCCTGGAGAAATAGAATATCAATATTAAAAGCAACCATTTATTGAATGTTTATTATGTACCAGGAATTGTACTATGTTCATATGGATTTCCCTCTGCGTTATGCATAACAACCCTAGAAGGTGGGTGCTATCATTATTTCCATTTCAAAGAAAAGAAAACAGTCTTCAAAACTTTAGGTAGCTTGTTCAAGGTAACACAACTAGGAAATGGTGGAAACAGGAGTGTAATGATGACCTTAAACCAGTAGGAGATAGCCTGTTTCTTTCAAGGCATCTGATGTAAGGATAAACTGATACATATAAGGGCATGGATGAATCTCTAATGTATTATGTCAAGTTGAAAATGCCAGACTCCAAGGGCTACCTGCTGTATGAGTTATTTATACTATATTCTAGGAAAGACAAAATTATAGGAAGTAGAAACAGATCAGAGGTTGCCAAGGGCTGGGGATGGAGGAATGGAGTTGACTACAAAGAGGCACATGGCAATTTTTTTAGGTAGTAGAACTATTTTTTTTTAAGATTTTATTTATTTATTCATAAGAGACAGAGAGAGAGAGAGGCAGGCAGAGACATAGGCAGAGGGAGAAGCAGGTTCCATGCAAGGAGCCTGATGTGGGACTCGATCCAGAGACCATGGGATCATGCCCTGAGCCGAAGGCAGATGCTCAACCGCTGAGCCACCCAGGTGTCCCGGTAGTAGAACTATTTTTTTTAAGATTTTTATCTATTTATTCATGAGAGACAGAGAGAGGGAGGCAGAGACACAGGCAGAGGGAGAAGCAGGCTCCATGCAGGGAGCCCGATGTGGGACTTAATCCCAGGAGATCATGACCTGAGCCAAAGGCAGATGCTTAACTGCTGAGCCACCCAGGTCTCCCGGTAGTAGAACTATTTTATATCTTCCTTGTGATTGGTTACATGATTGCATGCCTTTGTCAAAATTCACTAAATGATACATTTGAAAGGATGACTTCTCTTGAATTTAAAATATGCTTTTATTTTTTAAAAAGGAAATAAAGCTTGGGATGCCTGGGTAGCTCGGCAGTTAAGCATCTGCCTTTGGCTTAGGGCATGATCCTGGAGTCCTGGGATTGAGTCCTACATCGGGCTCCCTGCATGGAGCCTGCTTCTCCCTCTGTCTATGTCTCTGCCTCTCTCCCTCTCTCTGTGTCTCTCACGAATAAATAAATGAAATATTTTTTAAAAAATTTTTAAAGATTAAAAGGAAATAAAGCAGATAGTAATATTCTCCTGATTGCCCCAGCAGTTGTCCAACTATGGGAATAGAAGGGAGCAAAAGTTGAAGTTTCAAAGACTGGGTGGCATAAATGAGCTTACGTGGTGGGAGCTCAGTATCAGGTTGCAAGGACCTGAAAAGAATTCAAGAAGTGGAAACCATGAGCTTGACTTTCTCAAAAACCCCGGAGGTGTAGGAAAGACAAAAGATAGGCCTTGTGGAAAGAGCATTGACGAGAAAATTTTTTTTTACTTGGAATAAGGAAATTTGAACCTCCTACTTCAAGGGAGAAACTCCTTAGTGAAAAAGATATGAAAGGTGGAGCTCATCCATGTATTTACCATCTCTAGCACTATTTTTTTCCTTTATGGGATCTGAGTTTACATCTGTTTTCATTTCCCTTCAGCCAGAAGTCCTTTAATATTTCATATACAGCAGGTATGCTAGTAATGAAGTCACTCAGCTTGCCTTTATCAGAAAGGTGTTTTAGTTACCCTCATTTTTATTTATTTATTTTTATTATTATTTTTTAGTTACCCTCATTTTTGAAGGATATTTTTGCAGGATATAGAATTCACAGTTGGGCAGACCGGGTGGCTCAGCAGTTTAGCACTGCGTTCAGCCCAGGGCCTGATCCTGGAGACCTGGGATCGAGACCCGTGTTGGGCTCCCTGCGTGGAGCCTGCTTCTCCCTCTGCTTGTTTCTCTGCCTCTTTCTCTCTCTCTCTCTCTCTTTCATGAATATATAAATAAAATCTTAAAAAAAAAAAAAGAATTCACAGTTGACAGTTTTTTATTTCTTTCAGAACCTTAGTGATATCATTTCATTGTCTCTTGTTTTTGAAACCAGCAGTCATTCTTATTTTTGTTTTTCTGATTATAATGTGTCCTATAGGCTCTGGCTGCTTCTAAGACTTTTTCTCTAGTCATCATTAACTGTTTTTGATGTGCATAAGTATAATTGTCTTGGTTTTTATCCTGTCTGCAGTTTATTGGGCTTCTTGGATATATAAGTTGATATTTTTCATCAAATTTTGGGTAATTTCAGGTATTATTTCTTTAAATATTTTCATAACTCAATATCTCTATCCTCTCCTTCCAAGATTCCAATAACCCTTATGTTAAGCAACTTACTGTTGTTCCAAAAGTCACTGAGACTCCTGTTCATTTTTTTCTAACATTTTTCTCTGCTTTTTGCTTTGAATTTCTATCACCCTATCTTTCCATTTATAGACCTTTCTCTTTGCCATATCCTAAAACAGATATTATATTTTCCAGTTCTAGATTTTCCATTGGGTTTTTTAAAAGTTTCTTTCTTGGAACACTTGGGTGGCTCTGTGGGTTAAGCATCCAACTCTTGATTTCAGGTCAGGTCTTGATCTCAGAGTCGTAAGATAGAGTCCCGCATCTTCTCCACACTGGGTGTGGGCCTGCTTGAGATTCTCTCACTCTCCCCTCTCCCTCAATCCATGTACTTGCACTGTCTCTCTCTCTCTATAAAAAAATAATAATAATTTCTTTGCTGAGAATCCTCCTCTGTTCACCCATTATGTTCATCTCTTCCTTAAATCCTTGAATTTGATAGTAGGTGTTTTAAGGTCCTTGTATAGCAATCCCAGCAAACCCATCATTTCAGGAACTCTTTCTTTTGACTGTTTTTTTTTTCCTCGTGGTTATGGATCATATTTTCCTGCTTCTGCACTTTTTAGTAATTTTTGACTATATGATGGACATTGATGAGTAACTAGATTCATTATCTTCTTTTAAAGAGTATGGAGTTTCAATCTGGCAGTTGGTTAATTTACTGGTATATCTGCTTGTTTTACTTTCAAGGCTTGTTTTCTAAGCTTTGTCAGGGTAAGTCCAGACTAGCCCTTACTCTAGTGCTGAAGTATTTTTCTCCCAAATTATGCCTTTTCCTGGGTCTCAGGTGAATGCTCAGAATGGTCATCAAGTTGTCTTGAATATGGATGGTTGGAATCCGGTCCCTTCAGTATTATGTGACTTCTGCAATCTCCATTCAGCCCTTAGCTACCCAGTAGCTTTATTTCCCAAGCCTTTGGAGTTTTGTCCCGCACATGTGCGACTTAGTGTTTGCTCAAAGACCTAAAGGGACTCCTGTGCATGTTTCTGAAGTTCCTTCTCTGTGCAGCATCCTCCTCTCTGGCATTCTTGCCAGTAAATCCTATCTACCCGCAGAAGCCTCAAATTCCTATCTTTATCTCCTCAGCTCAGAAGATTGTCATGCTCTGTTGTACCACAAACCAGAAAATGTCTGGGACAAACATGGGGCTCACCTCTTCTGTTACCCTTCTCTCAGGGGTCATAGTGTTTGCCATCTATTTTCTAACATCTGAACATTGGTGCTTTATATACATCTTACGCACTATTTAGTCACTTAGGTTGTGAGGGCTAGTCTGGTGCCATTTATTCCATCAGAGTGAGAAGCACAAGTTGTGTGAGCATAAATAAATTTGGAGGGCGTCTGCAGACAAAACCATCATATTTTCTTCTCTATTTCATGTTGCCTTCAAGATAAAATAAAAACTTTTTTATTAAGACACTCATGTCTCTTCTGATTTGTCTGGTTGACTGGCTTTGTCATTTGATCATTCCTTCTTTACAAATACACACTGTCTCTCTTTCTCTCTCTACCTCGACCTACCTTATGGTTTCCCATGTACCTCTGACTTTCTCTTATGTCCTGCTTTTGCACAATTCTTGTCCTTCTACAAGAATACCTTCCTCTTTCCCCGTAATTGCCTTCCTAGCTCCTACTTACCCTTCAGAAGGTAGCTTAGCTGTCGTTTCCTCCAGGAAGCTCTCTCTGGTACAGTCTGGTTTGCATATCCCCCATTCGTGTTTTTATATCACTCTGCATTGCCTTTATGAAAGTTGTACTACGTATACTTTATTGAAATTACCTGTCATGACCTGTCCTCCATGCAGTCCACCTCATCTTCCAAACTGAACGTCTCAAGGGCCAGGACCAAGGCTGGATTCTGCTCAGAGTCTCCATGACCTAGCACAGATTTTGTCAAACTTTTTCTATAAAGGACCAGATAGTAAATACTTTAGGGTTTGCAGGCCAGGCAGTTTCTGTCGTAACTACTCATCTCTGCCATTGTAGCAGGAAAGCAGTCATAAATAATACATAAGTAACATGTAAAATATAAAACTTTATTGGGGGAAAAAAAAACAGGACATGGGCTGTGGCTTGTTGATTTCTAACCTAGCACGTAGTATGCCTAGTAAACATTTATTTAGTGAATGAATTAATAGAATAGAATATTATTAGAAGCCTCTAAGTAAATGCAAAAGAATATGATCCATTGTGTAAGTGCAAGTGTTTTCCCTGGAATGGAAAAGTGACATTTTTCTTAAGACCTTAAGGAAAGAAAAAAGGCTAGCTGAAGGTGAAGGTGAAGAGGGCAGAAAGAAAATTGAGGAATTTCTGGCCAAACCGACAGATCTCCCCATGCAGGGTTTTTTTTTTTTTTTTTTTTTTTCCAAGGAGGCCATGCCGGGAGGGGATCCTGAAAACCTGAATAGCTTGGTCAGAGTGAGTTCCTGAAGCCACCAAAGGCAGGAAGAGCCAGAGGGCAAGTACAAGCTGTGTCCTGGGCAGCACCCAGGGGCAAACCCAGAGGAGCCAAGTTCTGTAGCCAAATCCAAAAAGCATCAAAACCCAGGCAGATTCTGGAACTGAGCCTAGGGTGAGAACAGCAAGGGCCAGAAGAAAATGAGATCCAAGACAACTTTTATGAATAGGGCTGGCAGGCCGACCACATTTTTCTGCTTGTCACCAGCCACATGGTGCCTGGATAAGTCTGTGGATGGGTTGACCTGGGTCTTCTCGGAAGAGTTAAGTAACAAGGTTATCCACTCAGACATGAAAGGAGGACATGGGGATTGGAGAGGCAGCCAGCAGATCCATAAGGACCCAACCAGCACCTAAAATCAAAGATTTGCTGAGATATAGTGGGTGAGTTGTAGCAATGTAGACACCAAGGCTGTAGGACGTCTCCAGTGAAGCGCTGTGAATGTCATGTCAAGGAAATGCACGGGGGACTTTGTGCGGGACTGAGATTGTCAGCGGAATGCAGCCTCTGACAAAGCAGGCCGGCAAAGCTGGGCCGTTGCTGAATACCTGCCACAGGTAGGACCCTTCAGAGAATCCATCTATGTGCAACACGCATCCTTCCACATGAGACAGAAAGCCAGGCACGGCTCTTCTTTTATCAGCAATGGCCTTTTCAGCTTTGTTGTGAATTTGGGCATCACTGGCAACTTAGCACCAGCCATGACAACAGAAAAGGTGTCAGAAGTGAGGGTACAACACGTATATTCAGGATGTCCCCCTGGAGGGGCTTTTCAACCGGGGTGTACCTGGTTGCCCATCAGTATCTCAGACTCACACATCTAATCATTTCTTCCTCTCAGCTTCCCACCTGCCTCTGTCCCATCTATGCTTCATCTAAACTACTGGGAATAAACGTCTAGACTCAGGTATGTGTAGGCCGCTAGAACACTACTGGAACCAGAGAGAGGTCTGCTAAACCAGACCTCTGGTTTAGACCTCTGGTCACCAGAGCTTTGGCCTTACCTGAGAGCCAAAAGGGTTGGCGATAGTCTCGGTCCTTGACCCCAAAACTGAAGCCCTAGTGTTTCCCCAAGGACCTCAGCCATAGCTCCCCCCACTCCCGCCCCCGAGCATCCATTTAAGAAAGCCACAAGCATGTGCCCTGTCTCCTCCTCCCTGGGCCTTCTGTTACCTGTGGCTTCTCCCTCTCCCTCCTCCCTTATTTCCTGGAGGATGCTGGAGCCCCGTGCCTCACTTCTCTGTGTCCCAGCTAACTGGGTCCGCTGAGCCACCTCAGTCTCAGGCCCCAGACCACTGAGTCCCACTTGGATGATTCCCTCCTGGATTTTCTTTCAGCTTCAGGTCCTTGCATCTGACATTCTGACATCTCTACCCACCCATTCTAAACCAGACTGTCCTCCAATCACCTGCTCAGGTCTTTTTTGCTTCCCATGCCTTCCAGAAGCTTGTCTGCATCTGCTCCTGGACATCCTATTCGCATTTAATTTGACTGGCTAATATTTATTGAGCCTACTTTGTGTTCCAGCCACTAGTCTTGACTTCAGAACAACCCCTGGAGACTGGTCATGTCAATCTCCAGATGAAGAAACTGAGTTGAAGAGAGATTACTGATTACTTGTCCAGTCTAGAACTGAGCTTCAGAACTGAGCCTGGAATACACGATGGTCAGACTCAGAACCCAGAGCTTTAACTACATGCCCACCCTGCCTTCTGAAGTCTGTCCAGTCTTCCCTCTTGTTGGCTCGTACCTCTGATCCCGTGTCTTCATTCCCTTTCCACTGCCCCTAAGTCCCACCCGACACAACTCACACAAGAGAGTGTTGATGGGTCTCCTCACCCTGGGCCCTCTCCCTTGGCACCACTGGGTGTGGCCTGGATACAGGTGCGGTGCCTTGTGGTAGGGAGCGCAGCTCGGGCCCTTGAATCCCAGTGTCCTCTCTCATCCACTGTGCGATCCTGGGTTAAACTCACTTAACCTCTCTGAGTCTGGGTTTGCTCATGTGAAAAATGGGAATTCTTACAGCCTCTGTGTCAGAGCAGGCTCTCTTTTTTTTGAGTGTTTAATGTAATAATGTAGGTCAGGCCTTGGCACAGTGCCTGGCACTTAGTAAAGGCTCACTGCATGTTAACTATTGTCATATGATTCTTCCCAGAAGGAAACTTCCATTATGTTTCTCCCTCTCGTGGTGGGTACTCAGCACTCTCCTCAACCCATTCCTGACTTTCTTTTTCATCTTCCCTCTTTGCCTTCCATCCCTCCAGTCCACCAAACAGTCTTCTCTCTTCCTCGACCTCTCAGTGCCATGTAGGGAAAAGAGTGTGTGCTCCAGGGCCAGGGAGACCTGGAGTTGAACCCCCGGTTTTGACCCTTGCTGACTCTGTGAGCTTCGGCAGCTTCCTTAACATCTCTGGGTCTCAGTTTTCTTACTATAAAATGAGAATGAAGGTGTAGTGAGAGTCACACCTAGGACAGCATTACACCTGACACCTAGTAAGTGTTTAATCCTCTTATCTGTGTCATCATTGGAATTCCCACTTCTCCTGTCCTGCCAGCCTTCCTAGGAAAGTTTCTTCTGGGAAAGTCTCTGCTGGGAAAGTTTCCTTGCTCCTCTGTCATCTTTTGGATTCCTCTCGTGGATTGGATTCCCATTACGCTTTCCATCCATAACACTATCGAGAACTTTGCATTGTACAGTTTTTTAAAATTTTCATAGTTCTTTCCAAAACCAGCCCAATTAGTTTGCACAACTCTGAGAAATAGTCTGGCTAGTAATAGTTTTAATAGGCAAACTGAGGCTGTGATTCATGGGCATGCATGGAGGCCTGGAGCACAGTTCCCTGGCTCTTGGTCACCAGTGCCTGTCTCCCTGTACCATTCTGCACCCGAGTCACTGCCACTCACCTGAAGTCATTACCTTTCTGATGTTGCAGATTGTTTTCCATGGATTCCTGCCTTCTCCCCCCAGGGGCAGTAGAGTCTGCTCCCTCCCCGTAGCTAGCGCCTGGGAGATATCTATTTATGTGGTTGATATCATTCAGTGGGTTGAAATTTGAATTAATGTGGTAATTTGCAAGATCATTGTAGGAAATTAACAACTAAATTGATCAGAAAGTTGAACTGATACAATGACATTTTATTCAAGGGTAAGAAACCACAAAGATCCCATTCTTGAGGCACCTGCTTCTCTGTACTCATGCCTTTGGACTTTGATTCTTTGGATTTGGGGACTTTGGAGTTAGCAGCTCCATCCCCTCTGCTCTGCGTTCTTGTTTCTATAATATCCCTGACCATGCTGGATCCTAAGTAATCTGCTTAACCATCTGTTTCCCCACCCCCAGACTGTGAGTCCCTCCAGGACAAGCCCCTGTCCAATTCCTGTCGGTGTCCAGAACCTGCCACTGCGCTTGGCACACAGTAAATGGAAGTCGAATGAATAAATCAGAAAGACCCATCTGGGCCCATCCCCTCCTCTCCCTATGATTGTGCTCCGTCCTAGTCTCTTCTCTTATTCCACAATACATATAGATTTCTTATTTCCTCTGCTGAATAAAAGGCAGGTTTCATGTTTCACTCATTTTTGTAGCCTCCTTAACAACCGGGAAAGGAGGAAACTCTAATTATTGAGTGTCTATTGTGTGCCAGTGGTGATTTCACATATATTATCTCATCTTTTAAAAATTGAATTTAATTCTTATATATGTCAGTAAGATAGGCATTCTCATCCTTGAATTACAGAGGAGGGGGCTGAGACTCAGGGAAATAAAATAACTGGAATTGGACCACATTGACATAGCTAGAAAGTAGCAATGCTGGCATTTGAATCCCTGTCTGCTGGTGTTAAGGCTAATGCCTTTCTTTTTTGTTGGTGGTAGTGTTTGTTTTTTAACAGCATGCAGGTTAGCTGAGTGTGTTAGCCCAATAGGTGTCAGGAACTCTGCTGAGTTGAGACTTGAATTTAATCACACTGAATCAAATCTGTGTAAGCCTGCTCCGAAATGCTTCTCCCCTTTGATTGTTTGGATGAAATCCTGTTTTGCTTTGTTTTGTTTTTTAATAAATTTATTTTTTATTGGTGTTCAATTTGCCAACATATAGAATAACACCCAGTGCTCATCCCGTCAAGCGCCCCCCTCAGTGCCCGTCACCCAGTCACCCCCACCCCCCGCCCTCCTCCCCTTCCACCACCCCTAGTTCGTTTCCCAGAGTTAGGAGTCTCTCATGTTCTGTCTCCCTTTCTGATATTTCCCACTCATTTTTTCTCCTTTCCCCTTTATTCCCTTTCACTATTTTTTATATTCCCCAAATGAATGAGACCATATAATGTTTGTCCTTCTCCGATTGACTTATTTCACTCAGCATAATACCCTCGGATGAAATCCTTTGGAAAACATGCACTAAACTAACTCACGGTGCATCAGACACAGTGCCAGGCACTGGGGACATAGCGCTGGGCCGTGGGGACATAGCGCTGATGACAGGTCACCTCGAGGACGTTACGGGCTGGCGGGCAAACAGACCTGAAGCAGTGATCGTACATGTGATCTGTGTGGGGAGACAGGAGACAAGACTTAGGTCAGTCTGGGGTGGGGGTGGGGGATCTTGGGGACTTCTGGGTAAATCATAAAGGAGGGATGACGGTTGGCCAAGCCAAGCGAGAAGAGAGCCACGGGCAACAGCATGTGCTAAGCCCCTGAGGTACAGAATTGTAGGCAGAATGGGTCTGGGAAAAGGGGGCATTTTGGTGGAACAAGGCAGAGGGAGCAAGAGATGCTGAAGCTGGTCTCCGTATGTTCACAGCATGAACAAAGGTCACGAGTGGCTCCCAGCCCTTGCCCCTGCGCAGAAGTAGTGCTCGTGGCTTGGATGACAGCTAGGACAGTCCCCTGGCTCAGGAAGTGACTTACAGAAAAAGCGGGCAGCACACCCGTCTGTCTTCTCTAGGGAAATGATGGATGAACAGTGTTTGCACCTCCCCGATGTGTAGGAACAATGAGCAAGCCATCGGCAGGCTGACATAGTGATGTCGGCTGCCCTGGGCAGGGCGGGAGGGGGGCTTCCCCGCGTTCCCCAGGCCCAGGGCTGATGTCAGCAGGATCGGGCCTTGTCCAGAGTGGTCTGCGTACGTGCTGGGGTGGAGCAGAGTCCAGTCACGATGGCCACAGGGTGGTAAGCTGCAGGTACTGCATGTGGCACCTGGGTCCAGCCAGTTCGGGTTTTCCTCTGTGCTGTGCCCCCAAATGTTCTTTACCTCGGGGCTTTAGTAGCCAACCAAAGAATGGCTGAGACTGAACTGGCCTATGATGAATTGTATGTTATTTAGCCAGTAATTGATCACCGTGTGTGTGTGTGTGTGTGTGTGTGTGTGTGTGTGTGTGTGCACCCATCACGGGCAGAAACAACACCCAGCACAGTGCTGATGTTGACTCTCCATCCTCCCTCTGGCACTTTGAAAAGCCCTCAGTCAGTTTTGTCTTGGTCCTGTCCAGATGCTGTTCTGTTCTCCCCTGTGTCACCCCCAGGTTCTCTCCTGCACTCCCTATGGCCACCAGCCCCCGCCCCCACCCGTGATCCTCAGCAGACGGACCAGTCCCTTCCACACATCCAGACTGCCTGCCCATCCTCTCACATGGCTGGCTTACCTGCCCTGCATCCTGGCAGGCACAGAAAAGCCAGCTCAAAGTCAACCAAGCTCCTTCCCGAGAATTGCCCAAGCCTGCTCCCCACTCACTCCCTCTACCCTTGGCTCCCCGCTCTCCCGCCACAGCTCTACAATCTCATTTTGCTCCATCTAATGCATTCTTCACACTGCTGCCTGGATGACTTATCTAAAATTCAAATGCGATCATGCCATTCCCCTGCTCAGGACCCTTCAGTGGTTTCAGACCCTTTCAAATGATATCCAAACTCCTGGAGCATTTCGAGCAGAGCCATCCATGAGCGGCCTCCTTCCTACCTCCCTGGCATCGCTTCCTGCCTCTCCCCTGACAGTTGGTGACACAGCGATGCTAAATTACTTATGGCTCCCCAAACACACAGTGTTATTTAATGCTTCTGAGTCTGCCAGAAATAGCTTCTCCTCTCTAGTCTGTCTTACAAATCTGATCAGCCTTTCAAAGTCTCACAGTCGTCCCCCTTCTCTGAAACGCTCCCCAACAGAAGTCATCATTCTGGGCTGCCTCTGTGTCTCTCTCAGGCATCTGTTGCTCTCCTGTCTGCACATTCCCAAGACCTTCTTGCTTCCAGGGATGGTCTTATTCCTCTCTGGACAGCACAGGGCCTAACACAGGTGCTTAGCCAGCACTGGTTGAATGATTGTCAAATGACACTTTGTTCCCAACATATAAGGGGCTCATGTTTTAGCCACAGCCACGCTGATTACCTGCATCCTGATTGGCTTTCCCAGGTCGGGCCAATCACTGGTCTGCAATCATTGGTGGATCCCACTCCAAGAACTATGTGCTGTGGGAGTACGGAGGATATGCGAGTGAAGGTGTCAAGCAAGTTGCGGAATTGGGCTCACCCGTGAAAATGGAGGAAGAAATTCGGCAACAGGTAAGAAAATCAATCACAGAATGACCAAAAACCAGGAATGCAGCCAAAGCATCCCTTCGATTTCTTTCCCAGGGGCTTGATGTTTATAGTACAATGTGCTGGATGATCGGTGCCATTGGAAGCAAAATCTATTTGCTGAATTTGGGGGTTTCTGTCAAATTGAGGACAGAGTCACCCATGTCCATCTTGTTGTCTCAGATTTAACCTGACAGGATTTGCGTTTTCTCTAGTTTGGGCTAAAAGCTGCTGCTGTGGCCACGTTGGTGGGATGGCACGTCTCTGGTCTCCCGAGAGTCAGTGCAGTGACTTGGTTTTTTTCGATCCTTGAGAGGGTCAAGGGAGTGACCCCGAAGTCACCCAAACCAAAATCACCATTTCAAAATCACCATGAAAATAAGCTGTTTATCAGCACATGCTTCCTGTAACAATACCTCGAGGTGTTTGACAAAGTAGTGGGTCATTAGTCGTAATAGTTATGGATCGAAGCATCTTTTAGACACTATGTACCGTGTTACATGGACCCAGGAGCTAGACTATGTTCTAGGTCTCTCCTCATCCCATTGAGAGACGAGGGAGGAATCGGCCGTTGTTCTTTTGGATTTGTTTCACTAACAGTGCCGTCGTCCCTCATCCAAAGCACTAGAAAGAGGCCAAGGAGGAATCTGGAAAGAAGAGCTGCCATAGTTTTTCTATGGCCATTCACGGCTGTACTATGGAGAGGTGGGGGACCAGCTTTGACAACTCCCACCCACAGAAGCCCTTCAGGCCTGAGAGAGCGCAGTGGGCAACCGTGGCTCACTGCCCACAAGCGCTCAGAGGGGAGTAAGGAAAGAGCAAGCCATGCTTGGGATGTGGTCATTTCACAACACAGGTCACTGTGAGGCTGACCCACATCTGAGACCGCAGGAGGCCCTGGAGACACTGGGCCCGCGTCTCATGATGTGTATGTGCCCAGAGGCCTGAGCGGCACCGGAGGGCAAGCACAGCTGAGGGCCCTGGTGCTTCCCTTTGAAGTCTCCCATCGGGACTCCAAGCTGCCCACAAACTTTAAACTGAATGCAGCAAAGGTCACCCTAACTCCTCCTATAATCCCCTGAGGAATCTTTTTGGACCAGAGTCCAGAAATGCCCAGGAATTAGCTTATGTTTCTTATTAATTTGATTTAAAGCCTTTTCTACATTCTTGGGAAAAAAATGTTTAACCAGATGTTTTAAGACTGCATGCTATTCATCACAAGTGTATCCAACGAACTAGTTAGTGGTGTTTCTCTGACTCCGGATGCCATGCCTCATGACGGGCATCATTCATTCAGGCTAAAGCACAGCACAGACATCTGTGAAGCCATAGAAGGCTCCAGCTTCGTCCTCGTCAGCCCAGCCTGTCAGAAGGGGAGGATCCTTTGTTTGGGATCCTGAGGGACCATGTTCCTGGGTCTCAAGTGTAGGATTATGGTACACTGGCTTATCAAGTTCCATTGTGTGCTATGGTGTAAAAAAAAAAAAAAGAAAAGAAAAAGAAAGAAAGAAAGAAAGAAAGAAAGAAAGAAGAAAGAAAGAAAAAGAAAGAAAAGAAAGAAAAAGAAAGAAAAGAAAAGAAAAGAAAAGAAAAGAGAAAAGAAAAGAAAAGAAAAGAAAAGAAAAGAAAAGAAAAGAGAAAAAGTTACAAATACTAAAGTTTGCAAATAAATTAGGTCAAGGTCAAGGACATCTTCATAATAATGCCAGTCTCCTTCGTTGTCTTTTTTGAGAGATTTCTGGAGGGAAGAGAAATAGGTATGAATCATGAGAAACTGGGACCCGTTGTGCCAGCAAACATTATTTATCATGTGTCATAGCAGCACAAAGGTTGGAAGCTGATGGATGGGGCCCCCAGCCTTGGTGTGTCCCCCTCAGGAAAACATTCTTTGGTGTGTTCCTAACCAGCACACATGGGATTAGCTTCTGTGCCATGCAGTCTGCCTATCCCAGCTGGCTAGTATTCCTGACATTAAACCGTAATAATAAGTTTAATTATGAGTACTGTACTGGGGAATTAAAATTCCACTGAGCATATCTTGGGGTGTGTCACTGTCTTTCAGGCCCTCTGGTGCTGGATATCTACTCTCATGTCTAGCCTGGGAAGACGGTAGTATAATCTCAGTTTTACAGATAAGGAAACTGAGACACAGCCAATAGTTAGAGAATACTAGAACTTGATCCCAAATCTGCCTGGTTCCAACACTTGTACACAGTAGCACATATATAATTTGCAGGGCCTAGTGCAAAGTGGAGTCCCTTGTTCAACTTAAGAACTCTAAGGTGGTGATACTGTGAATTTCACAGCATGGGGTCCTGGGAGTCTGCTGGTCACATACCCTTGAAGCTGGCCCTGCCCATCTACTTCTCTGCCCCCCAGAGAAACTCCTCTCACCAGCCCCTGAAATAATCCATTTCCAGAGCTCCACTAGCAGTGCATCAAGCCCCCCAGCCCCTTGGAAAGTCAGTCAGATAGAGTGATTTCCACTTCCAAACAATTCATAGTTCTCAATATTGTTCCCTGCAAACACATAATTTATTATAGTTTTCTGTAAGTCAGGTAAGGAACAACATAAAAAGGAGCAAGAATATGAATCCTCCTAGAATATAAAAGTGTCCTCTGAATAACTGGGAGCTTGTTTGAACAGATCTACAAACTAACACAGTGTTCTTAGCTTTTAATGCCTTATATCCTACCAATCGCTCTATCAAAGAACCTGAGTCCAACCGGGATGAAAAAAAGCCCTCTTTTCCCAAGAAAGACATTTATATGCTTACTAGCATTCTCTTATTATAGACTTATCGCTTGCTTGCAAGTTTCAAGGGCATTAAAAATCACAGTACATATTGTTGGAGGTAAATCTTATGCTAATGGCTTTCAAACACAAATGAACCAAAATAATAATCCCATTAGTAGTGGAAAATTGTAATAATATTATTGAGTATAAATTTTAGTGTTACTATAACTGCAAAACAACCAAGAAAATTAATGAAAAATCACAGTAGCGTTACTGGCTATAACACTGGTGGCCACAAAGAGTGGGGGAAAGGCACAATCACACTCCTTAACAGAGAGACAGAGTGTCCTGGTGGGGAGTGGGGACTGTGGATTAGAAATACTGAGCTACCTACCATTTACAACAATATGGGTGGAACTGAGGGTATTATGCTGGGTGAAATAAGTCCATTGGAGAAAGACAATTGTCATATGGCTTTGTTCATATGTGGAATATAAGAAATAGTGAAAGGGGCTATAAGAGAAGGGGAGGAAAATGAGTGGGGAAAAATTAGAGAGGAAGACAAACCATGAGAGACTCCTAACTCTGGGAAATAAGCAAAGGGTTGCAGGAGGGGAGGTGGGTGAGGGGTTGGGGTTACTGGTTGACGGGCATTAAGGAGGATGCACGATGAGATGAGCACTGGGTGTTATACTATATGTTGGCAAATTAAATGTAAATAAAATAAAAAGAAAAGAAAAAGAAATCCTGAGCTCAGGCTAGACTGACAGGTCGCAAATCCGTAACCCAAGGCAGGTGGAGGCAGTAGGAAATGGTAGATCGCACTTGTAGGCAGACCCAGGAACTCGAAGTGAGCTGATGTATATATACTCACTGTTATGAAAACGTTGCACTGAGTCCATTTCCACGTTATCCAGCACACCCCTAGTCATGTGTACTAGGTGTCTGGTCCTCTGCCAGATGCGGCTCAAAGATGGTCCCTCATTCACCATGTTGGTCATGCTAGAAACCTAGGCATCACCCTTGATTCTGTCCCCTGCCCCAACTTTCTGCCTTCTGTCCTAAATTCATCCAGTTCACTTCCTTAACATCAAGGCTCCATCTAAGCCATCCTCATCTCCTGCCTGAATTATCACACTAGTTTCCTGGTCTCCCAGTCTCCGGTCCTCCTTCTCTTATCCACACTGCTCCAGGACCATTTCAGTAAAACACAAATAAGATTATGCCATTCGCTCTGACACAGATGTCCTCATTGACCCAAAGAAAAAGTCCAAACTCCTTATCATAGCTTGAAAACCCTCCGTGATCCAGCCTTGTCTCGCCTCTCCCATCATATTTCTTGCTGCAGCTCTAAGCTTTGCCCAGCCAGAACCTCTTTTATTCTCCCCAAAGAGGCATCTGGGTGTTCCCCCAGCCTAGAACATCTTCCAGCTTGCCTTCACCTGGTGGACTCCTAAGTATCCCTCCATGCTCAGCTTACATGTTGCTTCTTCCCAGAAGCCTTCTCTAATTCAGGACCAAACGGGCGCCCTTGCAGGGCGCTCACACAGGGCCTGATACTCCCCTGTCATCACCACCTTCACATTTACTGTAGGCCCTTGTCAGATGTTTCTCCATCACTAAAGAGCAAAGTTCCAATCTGCAAAGTTCCACGCTTTCCATCGGCGTGTCTTCTGAGCTGGGCAGAGTGTTAGCTGCTTCATGAATGTTTCTTGAGCGTATTCATTTATTCACTCAACTTTACTGAATGCCAGCTAAATGCGAGGCATCACAGATGCAGCAGTGAGCAGATGATTCCCTGCCTTCGTGGAGTCTCTGTTCTAGCAGGGGAGACAAGGACAAAATTAAATATTTAGAAATTAGGGTAAGTAAAAAGAAACCAAGATGAGATGACACAGAAAGCAGTGTTAGGGAGGGACTGGGAATTGAGGTGTCCAGGAAAGATCTCCCCAAAGAGTAGCCCTTAAGCTGAGACCCAAAAGAAAAACATAAGGAAAAGGTCATTCTAGGTGGTGACAACAGCATATGGAAAGGCCTTGAAATGGAAAAGTGCTTTCAGACCCAAGAGAAGGGACACCTGGGTGGCTCAGTGGTTGAGCATCTGCCTTTAGCTCAGGGTAGGATCCCAGGGTCCTGGGATCGAGTCTGCATTGGGCTTCCCACGGGAACCCTGACTCTCCTTCTGCCTATGTCTCTCATGAATAAATAAATAAAATCTTAAAGAAAAAAAAAAAAGACCCAAGAGAAGACTGGTGTGGCAAGAGGAGAGGGAGGGAGGGAGGGCAAGTGTGGCCCAGCATGAGGCCAAGTTGAAGAAAAATTTGCAGGTAGGGTGGAAGAGGCAGGTCCCTGAATATCCAGTCTAATAAGGTACTTAGACTTCAGGGGACTCTGTGCATCAGCCGGGGAAATGCAGGCGTTGGACTATGACAATCCCTAATGTGCCATTTCCTGAACCTCCCCAGGCTTTAACAGCCCCTGTCCCCCCCATGGCCAGAGACGCGTGTTAGCTTCCACGTCAGATGTGGAAGCTGGGTCCAGAGCCCCTTCCCTGGGCTTCCTTAGCTCCCTCTGCAGCCCCGCTCCTCGACTGGATCATCTCCACCATTTCCTTCTCTGTCTCCCCAGGTAGGCGGTGTGTCCCCTGAATCAGGTGTCACCTGGTTTTCCTCACTGCTGGAGTCTCTTTTTCAAACCCACCCCTGCTTCTGTCCATACCTACTCTGTTGCTTTAGTATGGTTTCTTTTTATCACTTCAATTTTAAACATGTCTAATTGTTTCTTTCAGATTATTATCTCAGGGTCTTAGGGATTAATCTTCCTTTGAACTGAACTTGGTATCTCTCCCCATCTCTAGTTTCCTCGTTTACTTATGGGCTGTTCTCACACCTGCAGCAGATGCTTTTCTTTATTTTCTGGTGGGCATCCTATGTGCTCAAGTGGTGATGGTTCCTTGGGGGTAACATCGTATTTCCATCTTGTCCACCCACATTTTTATGTCATTTCTCAGTGTGGAGATCCCCCCTGAAGGCCCAGCGTAAATATAGACTCTACATTTAAGAGAGAAAGAGAGAGAGAGAGAGAGAGAGAGAGAGAGGCAGGCTGGGGCTTCCATTCCCCGCAGGAGAATTTTCATTCAGGGGGCCAGGACACAGGACAAGCGTCCTTGCCACCTTCCTAAGGTGGTTGGTGGGAAGTGGCCCCACTCCCTGTTCAGGAACCAGGCAGCCCTTTAGAATGTCCAGCCTGATGCAGTGGGGGGCGGGGGGAGGGCCTTGGGCGGGGGTGGTCTTCCCACATCTCATCTCATACCACCTCAGGACTTGCCCTTCTCTCCTCATGTGGCTTTAAAACCCCTGCCCCTGGGGCCCGCATCCCAGGCCATGGCCCAAGCAGGCCACCATGTGCGAGTGCCTGTTCAAACTTCCCTCCCCGTTGCTGGCATCCAGGAAATTTTTCTAAATTTGTCTAAGTTTTTAGTTGTATATTTTTTAAAATCTGCCTATTATATTTTGTCTTACATTTTTATGTGTTTGAAGCAGGAGGGAGAAAGCTGGGCTTTTGTATCAGCTCAGTGTCTCGTGTTTCCAGATATCCACCTAACATCTCCAGCACCTAACACGGTGTCTCATGCATAGCAGGTGCTCAACAAATATCTGAATTGGTTAATCGACAAGCAAGCCATGAATGTTTCTTGCATAAAACCTTGAGGGTTATATGGCCACTTACTCATAGAAAATGCCCCCCCCCACCTAAAAAAAAAAACACTCCAGCTTTTATATATCCTTGGATTCAAGACTTCTGTGACTGTAAGAGGTCAGATAATGGTGAGCCCTAAAGAGGGCATTGATTATTTCATTTCAGGAGGCCTTGATTTGGCAGATTACTTAAGCCAGCCGGCAGGATTGTCACACCACCTGTGGCATAAGAATCAATAAATTAGCAGGTGTTCTTTTTCTTTAAAGTTAATATAGTGTATAGGGCTCTGGGAACGGACAGGAAGGGCTTGAGAATTTTCCTTTCTCATCTAATCCTTTAAAACATTTAAATCATATGTCTACCGAACATTTGTTTTTCCTGATTTTTTGTTTCTAAAATTTGATCTCTTTCTTCTAATTAAAACCCTTGCCTTATTTCTCATGTTTTCCATGGATCGTGACATGCTGCCTCGTTTGGTTGAGAAAGTCACTCAAACCCACACACATACACACACGCACACTCATTACCAGTTTTTGTTTATAATAATAAAGCTCCAATGATCTTCAGTACTTGTGAGAAGTAGTATTGTATAATAACTAAAAGCATTGGCTGTGAACCAATATTTCCTGTGTTCAATGCTGGCTCTGTCACTTACTGTGTGACTTTGGCAAGTTAGTTAACCCCTCTGTGACTCCGTTTCCTATTCCATGAGATGAGGGTGGTAATAGTACCTCTTCAGAGGGTTACTGTGGGGACAGAGTGCTCTGATGTGTGTACAGTGGTTGGGGCAGAGCCTTCCTTGTAGAAAGTGCTCACTGAATGCTATCTATCATTGCCATGTTTTCATTGTTGGGTCTCCGTTTCCTCATCAGTGAAATCAGAGGTTTGTCCCTGGACGGAAAAGCCTCTGCAGGTGTTAGAAAAACTAGTGATAAAAATAAATAAATAAATAAATAAATAAATAAATAAATAAATAAATAAGCTAGTGACTCTAATTGTTCATTATGTTACTCCTCAGCCTGAGAACACCCACAGGATGAGGACATAACTCCTTTGCCATCCTCCAAGCTCTGCCTCTGCCTGCCCCTCTTACCCTGCTTAGTAATGCCATCTCCCTCTCAATATATACCCTACCCGTCAGTCCCAAAGTTGACCCTAAGCAATTTAAGGACAAAAACCACATTGTCATATCAAAAAGGAGCCGCGGCAAAACTCCATACCCATTCCAACGCTTTTCTTGTCCTCAGACTCTTCTTCTTCCTTGGAATAGCCTTATCTGGGTGTCTGCCGGAGCTAGTTCAGTGCTATCTCCAGAATAAGGTCGAGGCAACTAAAATCAGGAGATCTCCTCACATGCAATAGGCCACACCCATGGTTGGAAATGCAGGCAAGGCTCCCAACCTAAGGAAGGAGGCGGTCTAATGAAGCTTCTTGATTATAAGTAACAGGAACCTACTCAAACTAACTCAAGAAAGAAAGGATACTTTATTGTAGGGATGATGTAGAATTTAAGAGAATACAGGTTAATACTGAGTGCAAAAAGCCTCATGAGAGCTGGAACTGGAAGACATCAGGCTGAGACAAATTATCACTCTTCCCTCTATGATAACCCCACTACCTCCCAGAATCATATTCACATTTTCTATCCATGTGAATCTCTTCCCCCATCCTTTCTCAATAGACCTGCTGTCCCTGCTTGCTTATGTTGTACATGGCCCCAAATGTTGGCCGTAGAACTTTGTTCCTTGCCTTCTCATAGCCATCTGAGCTGTTTTGGAGACTCTTAGCTGAAACGTTAGAAAGGCAATTGATCATTGGACAGTCAGTGCACAAGCATCCGCGTATCAGGTATCTACCCCAGTCCAGTTAGTGGTTACCCCCATGTAAAGAACCACCCAGTCTGTTACTCCATAGAGGAGCTGTGGGCAGGGCAGATTATACTAGAAAAGGAATGGAAAGCAGAAGGTAAATTGACATTTCAAGGTAGCAGTGGCTTGGCCAGAATTAGAGCAAGTCACTGAACCCTAGCCAAAGGACCAGAATTCAGGGCAGCATGTCAGTCCTGCAAGAGAGAAGGAAAGCACTAAAGAGAACAGAGACAGCGTGAAGGAGAGGAGAGGTTGACAGAACATTGGGATGCAGAGCTAAACCAACTGGGCAAGAAAATGCTAAGTCTAGAGATTGGTTCAGCCATTGAAGTGGGACTAGGAGGCATTGTTAGAACCAAGCATGAGGATTTGGGAAAAGAGAGAGCAGAGAAAGAATATGGGCATGGAGAACACTGTCAAGACTACATGGTGCCCGTGCCACCTGCTGCCTTACCTTGTTACTTAAAAACCATGAACACAGTACAAGGCAAATAGGTAAGCTTTAATGTGGCTTCCTAAGTCTTTGACCTTGAGTAGGTCACCTAACCTTCACTGAGCCTTAGAGTCTTCATTTGCAAAATGGTGATGATGAGAATATGAACTGCCTATGTTGGTTATGAAGTGATAGGTGTAATCATATACATATAGTGCCTGTCAAAGTATAAGCCCATTGTTACTCTTATTATTGGGACAGGAAATTAAATTTGAAGGATTTATCATCCTCTTTTCCTCTCACCTTCTAAGATGCTCTGGTTTACTGGGTGGGAATGCAACTGGAAGAGGTAAACTGTGGTACACAGAAGCTGCTAGAGAGTGAAGACTAGGAAAGAGAAGTGAGGGAAGGGAGTCTGGGAAGCTGAGGCAACATGAGAATTTTAAGGAGTGAGAACAGACATATTCGAGCAGCTGCCATTTGGAGTAGAAATCAGACAGAGAAGGAAAGGGCCAGAGAAGACTTTTTGTGAATTGAATTTCTACAAGAAGAGCCATCGAAAGGTAATATTTAACAGTCCACTTTGCAAAACATTGTGTGAGGTCATTGACCCTCTGCTGCCTCCTCAAGAAACATTCAGTAAAGACCTGCAGTGCCTTTCAAGCTTCTTAGAGTCAGATTGGGTAGATCCTTGTAGGTATGTCACCCATCTGCCCAAGGCCCCCCAGGGGTGCCGAGTTTTATTTGCTTCCACATGAATATCACTACCCATACCTCCTTTGTCCTTCACATCTCAAGACTTCACTCCATAGAGTGTGTCCAAGCAGGCATGTGGTCAATAGAAATCAGGTGATTCTAAGGGTGGGGATCGAGAAAGGAGTTAAAGATTCCCAGTCACAGACACTTGATACGGAAATTAGAACATCCTCTGAAAGGTGTGATTTCAGTTATATGAAGCTCTTGTTTGCTTTCAGTTGAGTCTTCAAACAAATCCAAATCACAGTAGGACAGGCAGCCAAAGTGATTCAGCAGAGCCTGTTCTTTAATAAAACTGGCGCGGGCTGCCTTTGCTGGAAGGAAGCAGAGCCTGCCTCTTAGCAGCAATTCCCAACCTCCGCAGTTTTCCAGCAGAGCGTCACTGATCCCTGGAATTTTTCCAAAAGTCTATAAGAGAAATGGGGGACTATTTTATTCAAAACTTATAGGTTATTTAACTTGCTAAAAAAATCTATTTTTACAACTGAGCCCAAATATGGCAAACAGAAGGCAAATTTAAAGGGGGTATAATTAAAATTGGTCGCCTTAATATTTAAAGAGCAGTTTGTCAATATCTGTCAACATTGTATATTTTCTTTTTCCTTCCTGTGGCAAAAAAAAAAAAAAAGCATAACATGATATTTACCACCTTAACTATTTTTAAATGTTCAGTAGTGTTGAGTATATTCACATCATAGTGTGTATATTTTCCTTATAAGTCAACATAGTAATTATCTAGGAACTAGTCTTCCAGAAATTTTCTCACACAAAGGTATATGAGGAAAGACATTCATTGCAACATTGTTTATAGAAATAAGAGATGGAAAGAAGCAATCTTTTATCAATAGGGAGCATAGTGAAAACTCTGGCTGTTTTTATATAGTTCAATACCATGCGGCAATTAAAAAGAGTAAGGTAGATGGGTATGTACTGACTTAGAACGTTCCCCCAGTATATATTGTTGGGTAGAGGAAAGCAGGACAGTGTCTCTAGCTTGCTACCATCTGGGAAAAAAAGGCAGCTGGGTCAGAGCCAAATGATGATATGCACATACAACATTTTATGTGCATAGAATATCTCTATGAACATACACCAGAAACTCATTGTCTCTAAAGCAAACTAGAAATGTATGAGCCAGAACTGAAAGGTGTGTTCACATTTTATCATATACCCCTTTGTACTATTTATATGTATACATGTTACCTTTTTAAATGAATGTTATTTAAATAAAGAAAACTTTGATTCAAAACTGAATATTGTAAAAAATATTTGCTCCCCCAAATAA
The DNA here is from genome assembly GCF_003254725.2 of Canis lupus dingo. Classification (NCBI taxonomy): domain Eukaryota; kingdom Metazoa; phylum Chordata; class Mammalia; order Carnivora; family Canidae; genus Canis; species Canis lupus. The sequence continues at coordinate 37,447,255 of NC_064263.1, forward strand.
ATCAAATAATTTTTTAAATTATAGAGTTGATTCTATGGAAATGAAAAATGAACTAGCCAAGAAGAGCCAGAAAATGTCAGAAAGATAGTGATGATTGGAGGGGAAGACGGAGGGACAACTAGCCAAATCAAATATTTGCAAATGATATATCCAATAAAGGGTTAATATCCAAAATATATGAAGAACTTCTACGATTGAACATCAACAAAAGAAGTAATCTGGTTTTAAAAATAGACATGTAGAGGGCTACAGACACATGGAAAGATGCTCAACATCACTAATCATCAGGGAAATGCAAATCAAAACCACAATGACTACAAGCACGAGTCAGAATGACTGGTATCAAAAATATAAGAAATAACAAATGTTGGTGAGGATGTGGGGGACAAACAACCTTTATACAGTATGGGTGGGAATATAAATTGATACAGTCACTGTGGGAAACAATGTGGAAGTTCCTCAAAAAATCAAAACTAGAAATACCATATGATCCAGTAATTCTACTATTGAGTATTTACCCAAAGAAAACAAAATATTAATTCAAAAAGATATAAGCACTTCTATGTTTATTGCAACATTATTTGTAATAGTCAAGATATGGAAGCAATCCAAGTGTCCATTGATAGATGAATGGGTAAAGAAGATATGATATAGGGCAGCCCAGGTGACTCAGGGTTTATTGCCACCTTCAGCCCAGGGTGTGATCCTGGAGACCTAGGATCAAGTCCCATGTCAGGCTCCCTGCATGGAGCCTGCTTCTCCCTCTGCCTGTGTCTCTGCCTCTCGCTCTCTCTCTATCTCTCATGAATAAATAAATAAAATCTTTTTAAAAAAGATATGATATATGATATTTTATATATATGATTGGAGGGGAAGTCTCTCTCTCTCTCTCTATATATATATATATATATAGAGAGAGAGAGAGAGATACAATGGTATATTACTCAGCCATAAAAAAGGATGAATTGTGCCATTTGTGGCAGCATGAATGTTACTAGGGGATATTATGCTAAGTGAAATAAGTCAGATAAAGACAAGTATCATACAATTTCACTTATATATAGAATCTAAAAAACAAAACAAATTAATAAACAAAAAGCAAACTCAGACCTATGAATATAGAAAACAAACTATTGGTTTCCAGAGGGCAAGGGGTAGAAGTAATGGGTATAGTGAGTGAAAGGGAGTGGGAGTTACAGGCTTCCAGTTCTGGAATGAATAAGTCACAGGAATAAAAGGCACAGCACAGGGAATATAGTCAGTAGTACTGTAATAGTGTCATATGCTGACAGATGGTAGCTACACTTGTGGTGAGCACAGCATAATATATAGAGTTGTTGAGTCACTATGTTGTACACCTGAAACTAATGAAACATTGTGTGTCAACTATACTCAAATAAAAATAAATAAATAGATAAAAATAAAACTACATTTTAAAACCACATTAACTAAAACTGTGGGAAACCAGCATGAGTAAAGAGATAAGTAGAATCTAACAGAAACTACAGAAATAAAACCAAATTCACTTGCAAGTATATAAGAAACTTATAATCTCCTATCAGTTAAGGAAAGATGGATTATTTAATAAATGAAGCCATGGGGAAAAAATAATTTGCTCTGTAACTCAATCCTTAAACTCCAGATATAGCAAATATGTAAATATTAAAATGAAGACATGGGGCACCTGGCTGGCTCCAGTCAGGAGAGCATGTCACTCTTGATGTCGGGGTTGTGAGTTTGAGCCCCACGTTGGGTATAGAGATTGCTTAAAAGCTTTAAGGGGCACTTGGATGGCTCAGTCAGTTAAGCATGTGCCTTCAGCTCAAGTTAGGATCCTGGGGTCCTGGGATCCATCCCTGTGTCAGGCTCTCTGCTTGGCCAAGAGTCTGCTTCTTCTTCTCTCTCTGGCCCTCCCCACCCCTGCTCGTTTTCTCTCTCTCTCTCATGAATAAATAAAGAATCTTTTAAAAAATAAAATATTTAAAAATAAATCTTAAAATAAAAATTTTAAATGAAGATATAAAAGCACTAGAAGAAAACATGAGAGAATCATTTTTAGAATCTAAAGCAAAGTCCTTTGTAAGCATGTCGCAAAACACAGAGGTCATAAAACAAAAGACTGCTTAAGCTAAAAACAACTTTTTAATTCTAGGAAATACTTGAAAATGTTAAAGGTAAAGGACAAAGTGGAGGGAAATATTTGTAGCCTATACAATAAACAGAGGGCTAATTTCTTTAATATATAAAGAGTTCTTAGGGGTTGCTTTAAAAAATCAATAAAGTAATAGAAAAAATTATCAAAACACTTGGAAATTAGATGGCTTTTAGTTACTTTAGAAGATGCTCAACCTCACTCACAATTATAAAAATCAAATTCATTCAACAGAGCTGCAATTTTTGATCTATTAGGCTTTTGATAACCACATGTTGACAGAAGTATAGGAAAGGAAACCCTTTCCAAGCTGATTGTAACAGTACCAATGGGTACAACTTTGCAGAGGGTACATTTCTCTGACTCAGTTAATATCCAGGAATTTATACATGCAGAAAGGCTCACACATAGGAATGTGCTATTTACTGAACACTGTAACAGAAAAAGTGAAAAAATTTAAATATCCATTAGTAGGGGACCAGTAAAATAAAAATGAGAATCTGAAATTAAACATTGCCAAGACAAACCGTTTCGTTAAAAAAGAAAGCGAAGCAGGGTATTTATAGCGTGCTCCATTTGCGTTTTTTTAAGATATATGCCTACATCTCCTGAAGAAGATGTGTATAAGAACATGAATAGTGGTTGCCTTGAGGGTGGGGAACTGAGAGATTATGGGATGAGAATAGGAAGGGAACTTTCCATAATATTCCCAAGGTGCCTTTTGAATATAGTACCATATTTTTGCAATATCTACTCAAAAAAGTGACTATTCTTTTTTTTTTTAAGATTTTATTAATTTATTTAAGAGAGAGCCTGTGCAGGCATAAGCAGGGGGAGGGGCAGAGGGAGAGGGAGAAGCAGAATCCTTGCTGAGCAGGGAGACCAACTCAGGGCTCAATCCTAGGATCCCAAGACCTTGAGATCCCAGGATCTGAGCTGAAGGCAGACACTTTAACCAACTGAGCCACCCAGGCACCCCCCAGAAAGTGATTATTCTTATCATTGAAATAAGAAAGAAATAAGCCAAACACCCCCAGCCTAGGAATCTTTAAAAGACACCATATAAGGAAGCATACCATGTGGTCTTAGTAGATTGTTCTATCCTGGTAATCAACAGAGCTTGTCTAGACTTGCCAATGTGGTACCAATGTGCCCTGAAAAGCCCCACTAGTTTCCTGGGGTCAGAGGTACAGATTGATAATCCAGGTGGCCAGAAGCAGTTTATTCAGAAAATATAAATCCTAAACCAAGGAAAAAAGGTCAAAGTCGGTGCCTGGCCTTAGGTCTGAGGGGTGAGGACACCAACAGGAAATCCAGGGAAGGGTTTGGGAAAGAGGCTGTGATGTGCCCAAAGCCTATTGTGGTGTGTTGGCAGCCACATGGCTTAGGACAGCCTGATGTCTGAAAGGGTCAGAGGGGACCAGCCAGAGCCTTTGTCAAGGCTCCAGAAGTGATCACAACTACCGCTTCTTTACCTTTATAACCACCAGGCAGTAGGTCTATGTGCTGAAAGTGTTGAACACTCTGCAGAAGAGAGAACCTAGTCAGTGGAGCGTCCCACATTCACGGGCCCTGCTGGGGCCTCTGCAAGCCTCTCTCGCGAGAGTGTGAGCTAAGTCAGCATTACTCAGAGTGTGGTCTACGAGGTGGTGCCTGCCTGCAGCCCATTTGCTACCAGTCCATGATGCACTAAGTCCAGAAGTTAAGAAGAAGCATTTGCAAATAGCACTTTAACAATGTCTAATGAAACTAATAATCGGGACCCCTGGGTGGCTCAGTGGTTGAGCATCTGCCTTCGGCTCAGGGCGTGATCCCAGAGTCCTGGGATGGAGACCCTCTTTGGGCTCCCTGCATGGAGCCTCCTTCGCCCTCTGCCTATGTCTCTGCCTCTCTCTTTGTGTTTCTCATGAATAAATAAATAAAATCTTTAAGAAAAAAAAAACTAATAATAGAAAAAAATCAGAACTTGGACTTGGTACATTTTTACTTTTTTTGCTATTACATTTTAATTTTACCAAAATACAGTCTGCAACAGATTATGTAATTTAAAAACAGTAACAACAAGCCGATCTTTCACTACAGAATTGAGAAGCATTGTTTTCGAGGCAGAGTCATTTCCTTACCCTCAGGGTCTGAGTCATGATCTAGGATAGCATAGATGTTCCCAAATATTGACCACAGTCCACAAATTTTTTTGAAATGAGAAAACCATGGCCTGGAAAATATATGTGACTTGCCCAGATGGTAATGGCAGCACAGATCCTTACCGCAGGACTCCAGACTTCCATTCTGATGCGTTCTCCAATCTCTGCTAACAGACAGGAAACATAGGCAGCCCTGAAAATCTCATGCTATTGTATGTACTCATCCAGAAAACTTAGTTTTCACTAGACTCTTTCTGAGACAGTTTACAGATAGACTTTCCAAAGAACATTTGCCATCTGGTGGTAAAAAAGGTGTATGCACTTCTCATAGACTTCATTCATTCATTCATTCATTCATTCATTCATTCATGTGTCAAGCACCATATTTGGGAAATCACATGTCCTTAAGAGGCTCATGATCCCTTGAGAAACGTTGACATGGAAATAGGTGATGGCAACATAGCATGACTTGGGCAGGGAAAGTCAGTACAGGGCATACTGGGAGCACAGAGCAGGATGTTCCCTGCTTCAGAAAATGGCAATATCATGAGGAGCTCAGTAGTTAGCTGCTCAAAAAAATACTAGCTCTGTTCTTGTCTTGCTTTTCCTTGTTTGTCGGGATAGCCATTTTTGTTGTCACCTTTTCCATGTGAGGATGAGCTTATGAGTTAAATGTGTTAGGAATGCAGCCAGGACATTCTTTGGGCTGAATGGGGTACTTGTCCCAAGGGCTGTATCCCTCACCACCAGCTGGTGAGGGATACAGACGCATCTGGTCTTCAGGTCTGCTTGAGAATGCAGAGTTCATTTCCCACCTCTGATCAGAGTGGCTGTAAAGGTCCCTCCTGGCCGTGCAGTTCTTTGGCTCTCTCATCCTGAAGCTCTCCTAAAGCTAAGCCTGGCGTTCCACGGGCACACAAGCTTCTCCAGCCTGTAGAACCAAGAGCCTTCCACTCAGTAGTCCAGCTTGCCACTAAATGGCTTTATCTGACGTTAGAGGTTGGAATCATCTCATGAACGAGTTTGAATACCAGGCTGTGGAGACTGGATGTAGGCCAGTAGGAATAGGGCAGCCATCAAGGGTTTCTGGGAAGGGAAGTAACAGAGACCAGGGCATTCATTCATTCAACATAATTATTGACACCTATTGTGTGCAAAGCACTGGGTGAGACCCCGTGCTAGGTCCTAAAAGTACAGAGATGAGTAAGACCTAGTGTGGGAGACACATCACATCATCCCCCTGGGTTATAATGCACTCTTTACCCCATGCAACAATTTAGAATCCTTGTCTCACGGAAGGAAAGAAATTAAATTGTCTGAGAAACTTCCCACTATATGAAATTAGCTACAGAAATTATAAAGCCATAAGTCAGACTTCCAAATGTTCTGTAACTATGTAAACATAGCAATTTTTCCTTAGGATAGAAATATATAAGCAAACAAACGAAAGAGGAAGCAGGAGCCCCGTCTCACGGAGAGATGTTCTGTGGCCTCCTCAGGTTCTGTCCTCACATAAGAACGTCTCATTGACACCATGTGGCCAATGACGTTGGTAAGACCTGGCATGGAGGGCTGAGGGAGCAAAGGGAAAAGTGGGCAATCACAAGCTGATGAGCTGTGATTGTTGTAAGGAGTAAGTTTTGTGTAAGGTCACAAAAATTAGGTGTTGGTCCTGTCCAATTCTGCCTTGAATTAAGTACCTCATGAAATCATGACCTGCAGTTTGAAGGATGAAGAGAGTTTTCTGGTAGACGGAAGGGGAGGGCATGCCAGGCCGCGTGGAGGTGTGAGATACCTTCACCAAACCCCAAATGATGGGAGAGCGGTAGGAGATGAAATAGGCAGGACACATGCATTCACTTATTCTTTCCCACACAGGTTCACCTCCTGGGGCCCTGCCCTCAGGTAAGCAAGAAGGTGATCCCAAGTGCACAGACACAGATCTGACCCTGAAAGAGCTCAAGCACTCAAGAGTTCAGATAGGCAGAAAACCCAAAAAGCGTACACTGCCTTTGCTTCAAGAAGGCAAAAGAAAGGAAGGCCAATGATTCCCTCCAGGTCCTCCTAGTCAAGGAAGGGACTGACAGCATTCCATTTACTGGGGTCTGCACCATACCAGGCACTATGATAGACTTGATAGACTCCTTACAGACTTCCCTATTTGAATGAATCTTCACGGCAAACCTGGAAGGTGCTTATTATTGATTTCATTTTCCAAATGAGAAAAATCAAAGCCCAGGAAAGTTGAGTAACTTTTCTAACCCAAGATCACACAGCTAATAATCCGTAGCACCTGAGTCTGAGCTCCTTCCTTCTGGCTGGCTCTTTACTTTTCCGCATGCTGCCTCTCCATCCCTAGAAAAGCTTTCATTCTCCATCTGTATCAGAATTCCACCCTGCCTCCCATATGCCACCCTGTCGTGATGCCTTTCCTGGTCCGCTCAGGTTGCTTCCACTTTCTCGGGTCTTCCAGAGCATCCTGAATCCCAGTTTGGTCACTTCCTGCCTTATGCTGTGGGCATCTGTGTCTGCCTCTGGAAGAAAGAAAATCACATCAGGGTCTGTCTCATTAGGGATATGCCCTGGACCCACCCCTTCCTCTCTCTCCCCAGTGAGGCATTACATGTGACTGGCTCATAACCCATTTGTAAGTGTCTGTTGAATTAAGTGACCCTTTAGCCCTCAGATCGCTGACAGGAAGACTGCTTTAGCAAAGGCAGCCTTTCGACCAACTTTGTCTCCATAGCTACCATCAGTTCTCCAAATGATACCCTATTTCCCAGTAGGCTCCAGTTACAGTAATTCTTAATTTATCTTCCTATTCAGAAGCAAAATTACTGCTTCATTAATCAATGGGTATAGAAAATCAAAAGTCTATTAACTGGCAAGCCAATGCTGTTCCAGAAGGCATTGATCCATGTATGTTATGGGCGGCCTGCTCATTGGAAGCTGCAGCACCAGAAAGCGGCTCTCTGGGGCAGTGTTGGGGGGACTGGAATGCTTTTAGCCTTTACTGCATAGGCACATACCAGATTTGGGGGAGGAGGTAGGAAAGGGGAGACTATTGGCTTGTCAATAATATGGTATAGTGTTCCCTGGGTGGCGCAGCGGTTTGGCGCCTGCCTTTGGCCCAGGGCGCGATCCTGGAGACTCGGGATTGAATCCCACGTCGGGCTCCCGGTGCATGGAGCCTGCTTCTCCCTCTGCCTGTGTCTCTGCCTCTCTCTCTCTGTCTCTGTGACTATCATAAATAAATAAAAATTTAAAAAAAAATAATATGGTATAGAGACTAAGTATGTGATAAGATTTCATAGATGCATATACTTAACCAACTGACAGATATATATGTGTTTCCCAGAGCAAAATTAATTTATTCTTTAAAGTATAATGAATTTCTGCAGGGAATTCACTCAAAAATATCAATCAATGCAAACATAAAGGGTATGCTCACCTGGCTAATGATTTGGGATCATGACTGCAAATATGGTTGGGTCTTCTGAGATGAGGATTTCCTCCATACCAATGCCTAAAGGGCTATCTCTTTCAAACAGACTTGCTAATTATTTAAGACTCACCCCTTTGAAGACTTACATGCAAAGTAGTGACCCCAAACTTAAGCAAACTCCTATATCAAATACATATTACGTACAAACCGAACCACAAAAAAGTGGGCCTGAGATGGAACTCCAAAGCCTTCCAGATTGGAGCCTAAGACAGTGTTCGCTGCATGGTAGGTATCCGGCCTGAGTCAGGGTTTTATTTTATGATTCCAACCTTCACAGAGGTTTTGCATTCTTTTACAAAATGCACTGTTGACTCATTGGAGTCTAACATATTAACATGGAATATGCTTTTGCTTCTTCTGGGACAATACAAGGACCTTAGGATATTTTAATTCCCTGCACCCCACTGTTGCCTTAATAATGCCAAATAATGAAATAAATAAATATATATATATATAAATATTCTGTCTCCCTTTCTGATATTTCCTACCCATTTCTTCAGAAAGAGAGACAGAACATGAAGACTCCTAACTCTGGGAACGAACTAGGGGTGGTAGAAGGGGAGGAGGGCGAGGGGTGGGGGTGAATGGGTGACGGGCACTGAGGGGTCACTTGATGGGATGAGCACTGGGTGTTATTCTATATGTTGGAAAATTGAACACCAATAAAAAATAAATTTATTATTAAAAAAGAAAATAAAGGAAATGCTTTCAAAGTTAAAAAATAAATATATATATAAATATAAATATATTTAGCCCTACGAGGCATTATTCATATTATTTCCTACTGTCAGTATTCATTTGGCGTTACCCCTGTATTTACCCTTTCTGTTTGCTTCTTCCTTCCATTTGCTTTCCGGGATTATTTCCTTCTACAGGTGAAGGACACCTGCAGCATGGTCTTCTGTGAAAATCTGAAGGCAAAACCTCCGTTTCTGTCTGTCTGAAAATATTTTTATTCTGCCTTCATTTTTGAAGGTTATCTTTTAATAAGTAAGTTGGCAAATATTTTCTTTCAGTATTTTAAAGACATGATTCCTCTGCCTTTGGCTTCCATTATTTTGTTGTGAAGTTACATATCTGACTGTTGCTCCTTTGAAGATACCATGTCTTCATTTTTGTTTTTACACTTTTGTCTTTGTCATTTTCAGAAGTTTTACTCTATGGTTAGGGGTGGTTTTGTTTGGATTTGTTTATCTTTTGTGTAGGTGGGGGGATTGTAGCACTTCTCGAATCCATGGCTTCCTATCTTTTGTCAGTTTGGGAAAATCCTGGCTATTTGTTCTCCAAAGATTGGATCTTCTCCAATTTTCTTTCTCTTCTGGGATTCCAATGACATAAATGTTAAATTTTGCTATCATTTCCCATATGTTTAATATGGGTTTATTTTTTAATATTCTCCATCATTTCTCCCCTACATTCTTTAGTCTGGGTATTTCCTAACCCAGTATCTTTTACTTGTCTAAACTACTGTTAAAACTTCTTAGTTCTAGTTATCATATTTATCAGTTCTAGAATTTCCATTTGATTCTTTTTCACAAATTCCAATTTGTTGCTAAAAATCTTCCATTCTGATTTCTGTTTCTTTGAACATGTTAATCACAGTTTTTGTTGAAATCTAGGTTTGGTAACTGCAATATCTAGATTATCTATGTGTCTCTTTCCATTGTCTTTTTTCCTTGGTCCAGTATTCTTGTATGTCTGATGATTTTTTACTGAATGCCAGACATTGTATATGAAAAACTGTAGAGGCTCTGGATGACATTATCTTCCTTCACAGAAGATTTACTTCCACTTTTAGCAGGCAGTTAGTGTAGGGTAGATCACTTTAATCAAATCTTAGTTTGGGCTGTTTTGAAGCTGAATTTCAATCTTTGTGAAAGCTGTTTTATTTATGGTTCACCCTTACTCCAAGGATGCAGCTTTTCTAGGGCCCTAATGGAAAGTCTGGGGTACTTACCAGTGTCTCTATTCCTTACGGTTTCTGACTTACAATTTTAATCTTCTTGAAACATGAGGCTGCTGAAAGCTCTGTTCAGTCTCTTAGCTACTAATTTCTACCCAGATTTGCAAACTTTCTCTCCCTATGACTCTTACAAATCAGCAACTGCCTCAGAAGGAAAAGCAGTGCCCAATGCTGGGCTCGCTTCTCTGTCCTTCCTTTCTCTTCAAGATCTTGGCTCAAGTCATTTTCTCTCCCCAGTCCTGCCAAAAGCTATGCTCAGCTTCTCAGCCTCTTAGCCTCATATGGCTGATGGAAAAGCCAGTGCCTAAAGGGGAAAAGCATCTCAGAATATCTGACTCACTTCTATGCATCTCCCTTCTCTCCAAGATCTTGGCCTTCAAGTCCTGGCTACATTGAGAGCACTCCAGTGCTCTAAACTAAGTTGTTTTATTTGTATTTTCTAGTTACTCTTGGCAGGTTGTTGGTCTGGTATAAGCTAGTTCACAATTGTTGGAGGTGAAACTAGAATCTCTATTTTTTTCTGTTGTTTTTTTTTAAAATATTTATTTATTTATTTGAGAGAGAGAGCAAGCAAGGAGGGGGGCAGAGGGAAAGAAAGAGAATCCTCAAGCAGACTCCCCACTGAGCACGGAGGCTGATGCAGGGCTCCATCCCAGGACCCTGAGATCATGACCTGAGCCAAAAATCAAGAGTTGGCATTCAACTAACTGAGCCACCCAGGTGCCCCTTTCTGGTGTATTATTACTATTCAGTTTATTTAAACTAAAAACAAAAAACAGTTCATCCATTTTCCCCCACTCCTTACCTCCACTTCTGGCAACCACCAACCTGTTTTCTATATCTATGAGCTTGTTTTTTTTGTTTGTGTATTTTCAGATGTTTTTATATAGAAGAGATGGTATGATATTTGTCTTTCTCTGTCTGACTTGCTTCACTTAGCATATACCATCTAAGTCCATCCATGTTGTCACAAACGGTAGAATTTTTCTCATTTTTTATGGTTGCATAGTATTTCCATTGTGATCTACACCGCAATTTCTTTATCTATTCATATTTGATGGACATTTCGGTTGTTTCATATCTTGGCTATTGCAAATAATGCTGCAGTGAAGAAGAGCACATTTATCTTTTTGAGTTAGCATTTTTGTTTTCTTCAGGTAATTGCTGAAACCACTGTAGTATGGAAGTTCCTGAAAAAATTAAAAATGGAATTACAATATGACCTAATAACTCTACTTCTGGGTATTTACCTGAAGAAAATAAAAATGCTAATTCAAAAAGAATCTCTTCTTTAAGTTTGTCTTTCCAACACGTAGCTGTGTCTCTAACATCATTCTGATCCTTTGTCTTCCACCCAATCCCACTTTCTGGTGTTTCAGTACTACTGTGCTAAGTGTAGAGAACTCTAGGGGTTTTGGACTATAGTTGTTCAAAGCTCCTCCTTCAGTTATATTTGTTATATAAGTTATATTTGCTATGTATCTTCATATCTAATTGATATTGGAAAATACAGTATCACACACCATGTGTGACTTCTTTCAATGTGAGTGACTTAGCAAAATTCTGCAATGGAGAGGGGGCTTTCCTCTGCATTGATCTGTGGACTTTCCTCTGCATTGAAGTCTCTCTACTACTGAATAAAACATTATTTTTCTGTGTCCAGCTTCCACTTGCACAATCCCAGTGCGAAGGAACTACCTGCCCCTGAATTTGAACTCAAATTACCTATCTTAGAGCTTTGCTTTCTGCCATATTGGTTTCCATTGCATACAAGTGACTGACTTGCTACATAGGTCATCATAAGTGCTAGGAAAATTGAATTTTGACTTTTCCAAATATTCATATCATTAAACAAAACTTTTTAAAATATCTATGGATTTAAAATAAATAATTTTACAGTAGTCAACTAGTAGGACTTGATTCTTCTAAGATGTTATAAAGTTAATGCCACTTTTTCTCAATGGTTGAGTCATTAAATGTGAATTGGGCATTATCAAAGACTTTCGTAGTATATTTGAAAGGAATGATACTACAATAACGCAGATTTTGCTGAAGGTATAAAATAAATTGTGTTGGCTATATTGAGGACCAATCAATGCATACGTAGGAATGTCTAGTTTGGTAGATGCCCTCCAACCCAGCTCAGTTGCAAACAGCAGTTGATTACTGTAATCTCAAAAAGAATGTACTAAATCAAGGAATTATAAAAACTAATATGTGATTATGTCAAATATTTTAACTTATAGAAGTATGCTTTTAGTCACAAATATAAATCATTCAAAAAAAAAATCATCATTCCTGATTTCCAGTTTAGGCTTCTTGAAAGTGGACCTAGTATTTAAAGATACTTGTAAAGCAATCTGAGTGCACAACCCTTGCTGTTTACTTCTCCCAGCCTTTGACAGTTATCTTGTTCTCACCTAATCATACAATATTTTTAGCAACTTGGCTTTATTGAGTCGTTCCAAAGCGGTCATAAAATGACACCTTCTTTTTCTCATTTCTCATCAATTTCAAAAATTAAACTATGTAAATACAGTATAAGAATAACTGGCAGAAGGAGATATGGGGACATACACAACTTGGTAAACACGTAGGTCTATGGCAGGAGCATAAGCATGCTGCTGTCACAAAGGATGGCACACAATGGAAGCATCCAGTGTGCAGGGGACTCTGTCAGGATTTCCTGCAGAGAAAATGACAAGCATTGGTTAGTCCTGTGAGGAGGTGAAGTGGCAGTTACTCAAGAAAGCTTCTTACAGTGCTTGTAATGGGGACAGTTCATTTTGCTCAGGCTAGGGTTGAATCGTGTTGACTTGAAGTCACCTTCCTTGCCACCTGTCCTGTCCCTCACATCCATTCACTAGCATGATCTCAAAATGACTGAAGTTAGCTCCTTCACCAATCTGTAATATTGCCTCAATTTAATAATTATGACCGTGAATGTTTTGTGTGTTATCAAGTGCCAGCCTGTACTCGATAACGCACAAAACATGGACCATCTCGCTGAATCTTCATCCCCCTTTTAAGCAGTACTATTATTATCCTCATTTTCTACCTGAGGACATTGAGACTCAGGGGAGTGAGATGATTTGCTCAAGGCTTAGCTGGTGAGGGTAAATGCAGAATTCAAAGCCAGGCCATCAGAATCCAGAACCCATCTCCTGGCCCCACACTAACCCGCATCCCTTGTAGCAGAACTGAGGAGTTGGTGATGGGTCCTTTCTGTGGTGGCCCAGTGCCTGCTTCTCAGGCTGGGGACAGCAACATGCTGCCATTTCCCCCCTTTTTTGACTCTAGTCAGCATCTGTAACTGTAACTGTAACTCAGCCCATTCTCCTTCACTTTGGGAATTGATAACCTCCCCAAGGATGAGCACTCTAATCTTCCAAATTCTCCCCCTCCCCAACCTGGCAAAGCCCAGTTTTCCGGCATCCAAAGCTCCCTTTTTCTTAATTGATTCTGAAGACATCTTTGTGAGTTCTTTGTGTTTTAAGGACTTTCTTATCATCACTATGGAGACACAGAGTAAGAGAAGAACACATGCAGAAAAACAATAGTTTCCCGAAACCTACAGCATATTTGAATTCTGGCTCCTGAGCTACCATTCTTCAGGCTGTAGTGGGAACCAAATGCACCCTTGGTTTGTTGTCCTCCATATTTAGTCCTGAAAAAGGGGCTCCCCAATTCCCTAGCTCCCTTTGACAACAGCCCTTGTTACCTCCACACCTGTAAAGGCTCTTTATCCCAGCACAGGTGCCCCCTTGTTTACAGGGAGGCTTGTGCTCTAAAGCACTTCAGACTGGAAGGTACCGATTTTCTAGGAATCTGCCTGACATGCACAATAGCAGTAAAGACTTCTCTAAGCATTACCTAGTGGTCACTGTTTAGTCACTAAGCATTGTGATTTCTAGAAAAGCTCTCATAAAATGCCCATATTTTACCTGGCACTCATGGGGTTGAGTGGGCAGGGCAGGAGAACCCCACCTTCAGCCACCCTTAACTATTAGCTCTGGAAACAGCTTTGTTCCTCTGAATAACTGTCACTCAGGAAAGACTTACTGGCTGCATCAAAATGGCGAAAACTCAGAGAAAGCCCACACTTAAGTCTGAGCTGCCCCTGTCAAGTAACCTAATGTGTAGCTCGGGTGTCTATTCCCCTATGCCTTTTAGTCTCAGAATACCAATAGTTAACTGGATACATGGCCACCCAGAATGAAGACTGCATTTCCCAGCTTCCCTTGAGTTAGCCTGGGACACTAAGTTTCTGAGATGTATGAAAATGAATGAGATGTAAGAAAAGTAATGCGTGCTATTTCCTGGAAGAGTATGTCAAAGGAGTACACATGCCTGTCTCTGTCCCCTGGACTGTCCACCTACAGAACTTTTATGTAAGAGACACACTTTTATTCTTAAGTTATCATATTTGAGTTTCTAAGTTATATGCAGTCAAATCGATTCCTAACCAACATAGGTAAGAATTCCAGAAGTATTTTCAAGACTAAAGATATTTGTTTCTTATTCCCTTTCAAGGGAATTGTCCTGCGAAGTATATTTAGATCGAGGATTCTCTAACTTTCTTTTTCTTCACTACACTGTCCTAAACACGCATATATACTTTGGTCTCAGGTGACTAGCAAAGAGGCATGTGTTTTCATTGGTAATGTAATCTACACAAAATTCTTCAATTAAATGAGCGTTTAGAAGTCCAGAAGAACCCAGAATGCTACACAAACTTGGTCTCATCTTATGACCAATTCCCACCCCCACTCGTTTGTTTCTTTGCTCAATGGTTAACATACCCTGCAAGGAAATGAGAAGGGGTATTTCCGAGACCGAACTATCATACATGTGAAGTTGGTGGTAAATACAATAAATGCCTAAATAAATCATGGCTAGAGTTAATAAAGTAATTTCTTACCATCAGATGGTTCCTGTAAGAAAGCACTAAAGTGTCAATCTACATGAAGCCCCCGGCCCCATTTCAACTTATCTGTTAATTACATGTCCTTCAATTCCCCAGTGTCTTTGCTATAGTGACAAGCGTCTGGTTCATTTTATCCCATCGCTCAATAGGTTTTAATTGCAGCTGCTGCTGCAGACACCTCGAGATGCATTTCCTATAGAGACCGTGGCAGCCTGTAGACTGGCCCAGTGATGATTAATTTCAATGACTTGAGTCAACGGAGGAAGAGGGAAGCGCTTCCATTTTAATTACATCTACAAGAGTGTAGCACTTTCACCCCTGCTCAGTGTCCTGAAACAAAAGACTTCCTGAAAGGAAAATAAAATCCAGGGTACTGGTGGTCTCTACTGACACAGATCTCCTTTCTCATTGCGCCACAACTCAGCCGGCTCTGTGTTGGGAAATATTGGCAAGCCATTGGGATTTGCAAGCAGATTGGAAGCCGTGAAGAAAGCAGCATTCGGTTTATTTTTGTTTATTTTACTTGGGCAATTGAAATGCGTTGAGTGGGTCAAGATAGGAGACAGCATCTCGCCATCATTGCAGATGTTCTGCATAAAAGGGTCAAGAATAATTAACCCTGACATGCATACGTATTTATTTATTGTTTAAACCAGAGAACCAGAGACATTCTTGGGGTTTTCCAGAACACTTCATACTCATTCATACCCTTGAGTCCTGGCACATGCTGTTCCCTTTTCTTGTCTTTTGCATTTGGACAAATAGTATCTTCCAGCAGAGCTCAGCTCAATTGCTGCTTCCTCTGCTGGTCCCTGGGGGTGGTTGTTGGGGGGCGGGGGGGCGGCAGGGGCAGCTAATAGGAAGGGGCAGAAGGCCTTAGATGAGGCATATCTGACAGGGAATGCGAGTGCTGTGTGATCTTGGGCAAGTTACTTAGGCTCTCTGAGCCTTGATTTCCCCATCTGCACACTGGAGAAGAATTAACATTCTCCTAGTTCATGTTATTATGCAAACTAAATGAGATACTTTATAGGATGCACTCAGGATAATGTCTGGTCATAGAAGGGGCATGATATTACTTTCCTGTTTCACACCTCCAACAGTAGCACTTTAAAATCTCCTTGATGATGCTAAAGGATTTCAGAAAACAGGGATTCAGATTTGACTCTATCCTTTCCTCCCACCCCTGCCCAAGTAAAAGGTGATAAAATTCATTTGTCCTTTGTCTCCAGTCCATTCCCTCTTCTTAGACCTCACTGCTAAATGCCTTGATTCATGCATGGTTTCTTCATTAATGCAACGGTCTCTTTAGATCTGCCTCTCCTCTTGTCTTACCCCCTCCTTTGCATATCCATGAGGCTTCCACAGTGATCCCTCCTATCCCTCCCCTCTAGGGTAATAAACCATCCCAGTTTGCCTAGAACTGAAGGGGATCCCAGGATGTGGCACTTGGAGTTTTAAAATCAGGGCACTGCTGGGCAAAGCAGCATGAGTTGGTCACCCTACATCCTTACTTAAAATCTCTCACAGGTTCAAAAAAAAAAAAAAAATCTCTCACAGGTTCCTCAAGAAATTGCAAGATGAATTTACGTTGGTCAATGTAACACGCAAAACAAAATCCTTTGTAATCTGGCTCTGCCTGCCTTCGGCCTTCATCTTCACTACACCCTCCGTATTTGCTACACAAACACTCACATCTATGCTTCGGTGATATTGGACTTCCACAGATGTGTTGAGCTCTTTCCCAGCCCCATTTTTGTCCTTGCCTTTGCAGTTCCTTTTTTTTTTTTTTAACAATTTTATTTATTTATTCATGAGAGACATACAGAGAGAGAGAGAGGCAGAGGGAGAAGCAGTCTCTGTGCAGGGGGCCCACTGTGAGACTCGATCCCAAGACTTGGGATCACGCCCTGAGCCGAAGATAGGAGCTAAACCACTGAGCCACCCAGGCATCCCTTGTAGTTCCTTCTACTCGCAATGCCCACTCCCCTACTGATTTCACCTGGCTGACTCCTTGAGAATCTAAGGCCTCCACTCTTCTAAGAAGTCTTCCCTTAGCCCCAACAATCGATGCTTCTCTAGTTTGCTCCCATAGTGCCCTGGTCTTGCCTCTGACCTGACATCTACTGCACTCTTCTGTGATTATGATCTGTCTCCTCGAATCGATGGAGAGGTCCCTGGGCACAAGGACTATGTCTTCTCTATTTTTGTAACTCCAGAAGCTGACACAAGTAAGTGCTTACTGTTGAAAGAATGAACACATGAGAGATACACATTTGCTCCCCACTCCCACAACACTTGAACTTCTCAAAAGCAGAAAAGCCACCTATCTTGATTTTCTTTGATTTCTTGGTGTTCTCCTCTAGTAACTGGTACACAGCAGGGCCCAATTAATACTTTGAATGAATGAATAAATACATCTTTCTTTAGATAGGAGCCAGATGATGAATTTTCATAGTGAAATAAACTTCCCTTCGGTTTGTCCCCTGACCTAGCCATGGGCCCTGGACAAGGCACCAGTTGTTGGAACCAAACATGGCCCCATGCTGTCCCTAAGTACCTATAGCTAAAAATTACTAAGGTTATGCCCCCGTCCCATAGACACAAACTCCAGAGGTAAAATGGTTTCTGTCCAAAGGCTGATTTCAGATAGAAGAAAATTCTCAACTAGATTTCCTACACAGTTAAGTATAAAGGCCACTAGCACATGGAGAAGAAAGCCATACCAGATGGCTTTCCCACTACAAAGAGATGAAATATGGGTCATTTCCACTTCCATAGTGGTTGAGTCTTTTTGGAGCTCAGCATTAAACAGCTGGGAGCCCTTTTTGACAATGCAGATTCCACCGCCTGATGGCAGGAAGTCAGGCAGCAGGCAGGGTCTGTCCATTTCCTCCAACCACCTTTCCAGGCAGTAAGCTGTAACTTTCTCCCCTATAAAAGTTTTACGGCAAGTTGAGTAGAAAACCTAGCAGGGATTAAGACCTCAAGGGGTTTGGCAGGATGGAGAAAATGAGAGCAGATTGGAACATGAGTGATTGTTTCTGGAAATAAGTGTGGAATGGAAAAAGGTCCAAGGGCTTCTTTGTGGTCACACAGATCTGGGAACAAAACCTAGCTCTTCCATGTTGAAGCTGTGTGACCCCACTTAACTGGACCTCAGTTTTCTAATCTCTACACCGAGAAGATTTATGAAACCTACTTGGCACAGCGTATGTCCGGTACATGTTAGCTTTCTCCCTTCTCCTGGCTTTTGTTGTATTTGCTAAAATGATACTTCTTGTCTGATGAAGGATTTTCCCCCTCATTTGTAGATTTCTTTCTAATGGTAACTCCCATAAAATTATTTTAAATGACACCAAATTTAGATTTATGCATTTTTTAAGGCTTACTTGCTTTCGAATAGAAAGACAATAGTATGTTGAACAGGATAAAATTAGAACTATTCAGAGGTGTCTGGGAAATGTGATGTTTCTATCCAGGAGCAGACCGTGAAAGCCAAAAAATGGTGTTGTTTTTTTTTTTTTAAGTGTCTATGAGTCTCTGTGGGAAGGTATAGAAACACCTGTGTTCTGCTTTGACTCCCATACTTCCACTCTTAAGTCTTAGAAATGTAGAGGAATCTCTAACGCCTTAAAGTCTCTTATACACCTCTTGCTGTTTGTCCCTTAGGCCCCTTATCTCCATGCGCTATTGTTTCTGATAGTTATTCATTCACTCCCAAGTTCACTCATCTTTTAAAAATCACACTTGAATAGGCATATGTGAGGGAAGCTTACTCACTTTCAAGTGAAAATCTTTCCATAGGGAGCTGTAGAAGACAACCCAGCAAGACTAATGAGACACGCTCTGAGAATCAGAAGCCCAAGTTCTCATCCTGGCCTCTTCATCTTTACACCAGATCAACACTCAGTTTATCAGCCATTAGGTAAAACCTCTGAATGCCCATCACCCAGACCGAGTTCTCATGCAATGCCAGAAACCACTCCATCACATTCCTAGCAGGTAGTCACCCTACCACGCCCCCAATAACAGGGACCTCACTGTTCTGAACTATCATATGTGGTTACACACTTTGGCCTCCAGCTAAAGGACACAAATAAAAGCTGGAATCCAGTCTCGTTTCTGCTTGTCGAGCTGAGTGCCCCCAGCTTGGAGGAATCCTTTTTCTAATCTGGCCATCTTCAGGGGGCTCTTTTCTACCTTTCACAAAGGCACCATATAGACTAGTGGGGACCCTTCCATGTCAACACACTCCAGAGCCCTTAGAAGGGATGCTGCTCCCCAAAGAGTAGTAAGGACTCCAGTTTCCATCAGGAAGGTGACATTCCAGATGCCAAGAGGGCAGCCAAATTTTGCATCCTTTGGCTCCTCTTGGCAAGAGCTGAACCCCCAGGTGGGTCTAGATGTGGCGAGACCAGCAGGTAGCATCCAAGCCAATGTGTCTGCAAAGGGGGAATACACCAAATCAACAAGGAGCTATGTCTGATCGTTTATCAAACTGCAAAATCTTGCCCATGACTGTGAAATGGCTTTATGGTTAGGAAAATGTACTAATAATTTTATTAGGCAGCAATTAAACTTAAATTCCTTTTAACTGTATTTGATGTCATCCTTTTTCTGGGCCCATTAGAGTAACATTAAGGTGTTTGTGCAGATAGCTCAGTCATTTCAAATTACTTTCCTGTCTAATGTGGGAACCTTTAATAGCATACTCTTAGGTTGAATTCAATTTTGGAGACACCAGGCATGCTAATTAGATTGTCTCAGCGTTCCTTGCAAAAGAAACTGAAGAAGAGCTATTTTTCCCCCTCTTTTGCTTAGCAATGTTCATGGAACACAACTTTCTGTGCAATTAGAGGTATAGACCCTTTACTGCACAAAATCCCACTTGAACCATTAAGTATTGCTAGCAGACACAACGTCTGGTTAATATGACACCATTGTTGAAATGTTTTTAAGATCTAATTAGAGCCTGTAAGTTTTCTCTCCTATTATTCTGAATATCATAGTTAGTGTTTGTTCTGTCTCAGCCTCTAACATTAGAATTGAAAGAAGGGTAGAGGGAAGGAATGAACATTTATTAGGCACCATCTGCTAGGTTCTGGGGAGGATGCTTAATGCCTATAACAGCTCTGTGAACTTGCCTTATTATCTCCACTTACAGATGGGAAAACTTTGGCTCAGAGAGGGTAAGTAAAGTAAAGGTCACACAGCTGGCAAATTGTGGAGCCGAGATTTAAATCGTCAGCCTCTCTTTGCCACTTACTAGTCCTGGGAATTTGGGAAGTCACTTTTACACTCTGATCATCAGAGTCCTCATCTATAAAACAGGGATGATAATAATACTCATCCCCTCACAGTTCGTTGTATGGATCAAAGGTAGTAATAAATGTAGATGGCCCTTGCAGATGAGGTACTATACAGAAGTGATAGGTAATGTCTCCTGAGGTCTTGGGTGGCCTCTCCCTTCCTTCTGCGAGGTTGAAACCGCACAGCTGATGCCACAAGAAGGTCAGAGAGAGCATAAGTGAAACCTCGTCCTTGGGACTTAGGGTAAATGAGATCCAAAGGGAAAAGAAGATGACACCATGAGAAGGAGTTAAGTTGTTCATGGTTCCAGAGGTGATTTAATGGATCTGCAGGTCCCTTGGTGACTC
Organism: Canis lupus dingo; assembly: GCF_003254725.2. Taxonomy (NCBI): domain Eukaryota; kingdom Metazoa; phylum Chordata; class Mammalia; order Carnivora; family Canidae; genus Canis; species Canis lupus. The sequence goes on from NC_064263.1 coordinate 37,467,606, forward strand.
AGTTTTCCCATCTGTAAGCAGGGGGTGCGCAGGCTCATCTGTGGATGGAATGGGATGGGGTCATATAAAGCATCCAGCACATTGCCCGGAATTGAAACACTCAACAAAATCATTTCACTTCACAATTATTTCAGCCCGTCTTAGTCCCTGGCTATCTTCCACCTCTGTGAGCCCTGCTCGCTTACAGATTCTCTCTTCCAAGTCTCTTCCTCGTTGATCTATTAACATAAATTCTTTCTCCAAATAGTCATTGTACTTGGCATCGATCTACTAACTTACAGCTATTACAGCCATGATTGCAATTACCGTTGGTCTGGGCTCCTTGCGAGGCCATCATCATTTCCTCCTGGTTACCATGATAAATGTCACTAATAACTCCCGCCTCAGATCTCTTGTGGAATGAGGCAAGAGATTAATTTATTAATTGATGGATTAATGGCTCATAACTGTTACAATCATCATTAATTGCTATTACCTTTGAAGCATCAAATGGTCACGGTAGTTGAGAGAAAGGCTAAAAGAATGCTTCTTGCTCTCATGCAAAAGTTGAGAGCCATCACCTGCCAGGTAGGGAAAGTGAACATCACCTTGGGAGTGCAGCAGGCCCCCCTTATCTGCAGGGGAAACATTCCAAGACCCCCCCCCATGAATGCGTGAATGCGGATAATCCCAACCTCTATATATACTCTGATTTTCCCTCTCCATATATACCTGTGATAGAGTTTAATTTATAAAATAGGCACAGTAGGAGATTCACAATAACTCAAAAAAGTAGAACAATTATAACAAAACACTGTGATCAAAGTTACATAGATGTGGTCTCTGTCTCAAAATGCCTTATTGTCCTGTACGCACCCTTCCTCTTCTTCGTGGCGTGATGCGAGATGACCAAATGCCCACGTGATGAGATGCAGGGAGGTGAATGACGTAGGCATCGTGACGTAATGTTAGGCTACCACTGCCCTTCTGGGGATACAGCAGAAGGAGGGTCATCTGCTTCTGGCCGCCGGTGGACCGCTGGTAACTGAGGTGGCGGACGAGGGGGACACTGTACACGCGTGCGAAGGCTGTCACGGCCCAAACCACGGCTGACCCACTGCTCGTGCTCCCTGACTCTGACCGGGTGCTCCCCACAACTCCGGGGATTCCCTCACTGCCACACACCTGCAGCCCGGCACTGCCAGCCCTTCCCTGCCCCCAAGACCCTCCGCCCCCAGGAGTTCCTGAGAGCCGGTCGGACGATGGAAGAGGACAGTGGGCCTGTTTGTCCGGCCAGCTCTGGTCAACGCAGCGCATAGCTGCAGGCCCGTCACCCCAGCCCTGAGACAACGACCCTCGTCCCCCAGCACTCAGAGCCCGTGGAGGACAAGCGCTCCATAGGCTGGGGTCAGCTGCAGGACACCCACCCTCCCACCAGCCCACTCTGCCTCGCCCCCTTCACAAGCAGCTCCCCCAGATGACGAAGGGAACCCCTGGAGACTCACACAGATCTCCCGGGCAGCTCTCGCAGCCCGGAGGCACTTCCACTTCGATTCGAGGGTGGTGCCAGCGCGAAGCACACGCTGTTGCTGAGGGACTCCCATCAAGCGAACGTGGCCTCGCACATCCTCCTCATCACAGGGCCTGTCTGGAAGGCCCCTCCGCAAGGCCACTTTCTCCCAAGCAGTAAAGCCATCGTTCCTTGCTGTTGGCTGCAGAGTCCAGTTGGCACTTGTGCCCATGGCATAGCCCGCGTCTTCTCTCCTCCAGGATCTCTCTGGACTGTTTTCCCTCCCTTGAGCACCAGCCCTGACTTGTTCAATGTCTGTGCCCTTTCCCTAAAGAGAAGAGACTTCCCTCAGTCAGACTTGGCTGGACTCATAACTCATCTCTGGACTCTTGTATCCCTTTTCCTGAAAGAATCATGGGAACAGACCAGGGGCTTGCTTCAGAGTGAATCGCGCACTCCACCGCTTTTAACTGAACTCTCTGTGGCATTTAGAGCTTTGGGTGTCTAGGAATTCCACTCATTCTTCCTTGCTTGCATTGTCATTGGAGATGGTGGTACCACGGCAGTCAGGCCGGTGGGTACTGCGTCCCTAGAACCGGTGTCGTGGAAGGCATGTTGTGCTTCAGGGGTGGGCCGCATACGCAGGACGACGCTCTACGGATTCCCTGGTAAAATGTGTTTTGTTGCTTGCGTATCACAGACAGCAGGATGCTGACCAACCAGCGAAGGGGGTGACACTCCTTATCCACAGCTGGAGAGACTCCTTGCAACAGAAAGGGGTAGCAGCAGCAGGCAAAACCTGAACCCCCCCTGCAGAAGGAGTTACAGCAATTTACCGCAGAGCTCTAATGTGTACACAGCCACCACCGAGAGCCAACAGAGGGCACTCCAGAGTGAAGGTGCATGAGGACTATGTCCCTCCCAAGGGCGCTTGGCCTAGGCCGGCTGAGTAGACCCACGCTGGACCTCCCCAGTCCACCTGTGTCTGTGTGGGGTTCTGTGCTTTCTGACCATCTGCAGCTGGCTCCAGGCTGATCAACCTGCTTCCTCATCAGACCGTTTCCTTACATCAGAGTCGACGTTCACGTTGCAAAGAGTTCTGATTCTTTGCATTAGTCCAACTGATCTGGCCCCCCTGACTAGGGGGCCTTTCGATGCCAGATTTTGCATCTGATCTCATAATCGATAAAGATTATTGAGCTGGGGAGTAAGTCCGAATAATAGTACGCACCCCCCTCCCAGGTTGCATGAGTGTCGAATGAAATAATACATGCAAAATGAGTTTGAAAAGCATATGGGCCTTGTTGTTATTATTATTTTTTTTTTTTTTTCTGAAAGGAGCTCTCCCCTGTTAGTGATTGCTGGCTTGTCCTTTGGACTCCCCTAGAGAAAGGCAAGCCAGACACATGTGACAAGTTAAACAGGCATAGAAGATATTTTTATCTGTTTAAGCCAACAACAGTAAATGCATCACAAGACAGTATGTGATTAATTGCCAAGTGAATTGTGAGAAGAATAATTGCCAGAAGAATATGAACAAGCTCTAGCTGGTGGGGGAGGGATGGAATGAGGCTCCAGAGAGGCTGGATAGAATAGTAGAGATTTGTTCTGGGTCTTGTAGGACAGATGGGATTTGGGTCGATGGTGGGGGGGGTGGGGGAGGCATTCTAGGTATATGTAAGATAAGTTAAATGGAGGTGGGTGGACAGAAAGGCAATGGGATACTTGGGGGAAAGGGGCAGAGGGGTGTGAGCTTGACAGTAGGCAGAGTCTAGGGAGCATGGATAGAGAGGGAAGTTGTGAACAATGTTTGCTCTGACTTTACACCTTCAAACAATTCCAACACATCTACGCCACATGCTCTAACCAGGTGAATAATAAGCTCCACACTCTTCAAGCCTGGCATGTCTTTTACCCAACACCCTGTCTTTCTTGTTCCCTACCAGCACCCTTTGCTGTTCCAGCTCAGCTAGACCTGTAACCTTGCCTACACTTTCCGTTTATACCCCTGCTCAGGCCCTGAAAACCCAATTCTAATGTCTGACCTCAGAGATTTACTTAATTCCGACTCAAACCTGTAGCATTAAAACTAACACTTACCTAGGCCTTTGTGTGCTAAATGCTTCAAATATCCTATCGTCTTTAATTCTCAAAAAAACCCCGTGAGATACTGCTGTTCCTACCTCCATTTTGCAGTTGAGGAAATTGATGTTTGAGATGTCAGGGCCCAAGGTGATATCACCTATAAGTGATAGATTTGGGATTTAATCCCCAAGCTGTTGACCCCATAGCATGATTCCCAGTCACGGGGAGCACCCTATTGTCTAAATGTGCCCCATTGGTTCTTTCCTCTTTGGTCACCCTTGATAGGATGTCTCACTATAGTCAGTCTTTGGAAACCTAGGCCCTACCTCGTGCTGCCATCCTGCTCCATGCCCCTGAGTACCAAGGACATGGCACAGATAGGAATTCAAAATGGAATGAATGGTTGGTTTGGCGTCCTAAAGGACTCTCAACACCATTTGTATTTGATCCTAATGATAATTCCCAGCCACTGAAGGTTTCAGGATCATGATAATCATAGGAAATAATATAGTCAAAACCCATGTTCTCAGAAAAAGAAAACTGGGACCCAGTTCAGGATTATCCTGTATGTTCCATCCTGGGCTGTGGGGAGGCTGCAGGAAGAGGCAACAATTTACAGCCTATTTTGTGGTCCAAGGAAAAGTGAAAAGGGCCTGAATTAAGATAATGGTGGTGGAGATAGACTACAATAATAAAGAATCAACCCATTCTACTTTGAAATAAAATGCATTTCTCCTGAAATAAATGTCTTCACACCAGTGTTGGGGTATCTGTAGAGAATCAGCTTCTAGCTTCATAGCCCTTTGGACTCCCCCGAATGAATCTCAGGTGTATCCGTGTGTCTTGGATTGTGTTTTTGAAACCCCTAGAGACAGCACAATTGGGAGAGAAGCTTCAGGCACTAAGCTTCTGGGCAGTGGCCAGACAGGCCTGAGTTCAGAGTGGCTCAGCCGCTTACCTAACCACATGGCCTTGGGAAAATATTTAATCTCTCTGAGCTTGTGTCCTCATCTGTCAAATGGGGATAATGCTATCTGCCTCACAGGGTTGTTGCGAGGATTAAATAAGACAGTGGATAGAAAGGGGCTGTGATTAGCACAGAATAAACGTCAGTTTTTATACTATCATTTCTTAGCCAAACATCTCATTAAAAGCCCTGCATAATCACCCATAAAATCTTGTTTGAAATAAAAGTGATTGGGTTCAACCAACCCTTTGGAAAGCAATTTGGCTTTCCAAATGCTTTCCACTGTGTATTAAGACACATAAAAATGTTCATATCCTTTGACCCACTTGTTCCACTTCTCGGAATCTATTCTTAGGAAATTGTCCTCAATACAGGAAGAGCATAATGCACAAAGAGTTTCTCTGCACGAACGGCTTGCTACAGTGAAAAATTAGAAGCAACCTGAGCGTCCAGGAACAGATGCTTCTGCATTATGCTGATGCTCTGAAAATGCTTTTAAATCGGACCATCTCCCTCCCTTCCTTCCTAAATACAGAGCTCATAGCCATGTTTTAGATTGGGTAAGGTCAATCGGTCAAGGATCAAGCATAATCTTTTCCTCAGCTTATTAACCAACCCTTCTTCTCTGCAGGGCTTCCCTGCAAGGCCCACAGACCAGCAGTTCTAGCCCCCTGTCTGCCAGTGTCCTGCCATCTGGGCACCACCATGGGGGCTTCATGCCAGAGCCACCACGCACAGCTTAGGCTTCTCACCCAGCTGTCCCAGCCCTTCTGTGGCTTCACACCTTAGCTCCTTTTCCTACAGACACAGAGCTGCTCTCCACGACCGGGGCCCCCTGGCTCTGCTCTCTCTATTTCCCAGGGCTGCTTTGCAAATGCATGTTCCTCGGCCCTGCCCCTTCTCCACCTCACATCCCTGCTGTTTGCCCACTTGCAACCTCTTTTCCATAATTTCCAGCACAGCTCATGTGTCCTTCTAAGTTAGCATATTTTTCAAGTGTCCAAAAATTATTCATCCAAATACACTTAATAAAAGGGGGAGAAGATTAACTTGGATGTTAAAGGTTACTCAGAAGCCCATTGACACTTAGACTCTGAGTCTTAAAGCCTTGAATACTTTGTGAAATCCCTCAAGACAGGGCTGAAATGTCATTCGATCACATCATTTCAAAGCTGGCATCCATGAAGTTAAAAAAAAAAAACAGACAGGCACTTCATTGGTCAAAAGGAGAGCTCAGTAGAACCACTTGATCTGCCTTTATCTTGGAAGCTGGAACTTCTTTTGATAACATCTAGGAGGAAGAGCATGTGGTTTCTCTTGAGTTTGTGTAATTGTGTGCTTTTTGCAATTTCTCAGCTTTGGCAGGCACTGGGTAGCATTTGGCTTCGACGCTGTCGACCCTAAGGGCAATTCACAACTGGGCTTTTCCTGGCAGCTCCAGCATCTGGACCTTGAGTGGCCCAGGTTCACCGTGTGGTGGAACCTTCTGTGAGCCTCCTCAGCAGAGCACAGAACAAGCTGCCCAGGTCCCCATTCTTCCCTTGCTCCCAGAAGCCTAGGGCACCGGCCTCGTACAATTGCTGCACGGTTTACGGCCATGTTTGTAAAAATAAACAGAATAGTCATCTTTTCTTTAATGTTGTTTTACGGGATGAACAATAATCAATCAGTATTTCAACTCAACATTTACTCAGTACCTGCTGCGTGCCAGGAGCCCTGTAGTGAGCACTGCAAATGCCGAACCATCTCCCTCCCTTCCTTCTAATTTCCTTCCTTGCTCCTTATTTTCATCCTTCCTCCCTCCCTCCTTCCTTTCTTTTTCCTTCCTCCCTTATCCTTCCTTTTTCCCATTTCTTATTTACATAATACCAGAAAACAAAAAAGAAAAAAGCACTGACAATCCCACTACTTAGTGTATAAAGAAAACACTGAACATCTTCCCTTTCCTATCCCACCTTCTAACACCCGGAGGTGCTAACTATCCTTACCAGCCTGGTGTAAGGTGTCCTTCCCAGCTTTCCCTTAAATGTATCTAAACAAAGCTGTCTATCTCTCTGTATCATCAGACATTTCTTGGAGAATGAGGATGACGCCATACTCATTAGTCCCACGATTTTGAACATTAGCTAAGGCAGCCGATGCTGTGCTGGATTTCTGGCACGCATTGTCATGTTGACTCCGATAACCCCAAGATGAGCTCGGTACTGTTATCATCTCCATTTGACAGCTGACACACCCCTGAGGCTCAGAGTAGATGAGCAACTCACTTGTCCAAAGTCAGAGTCCAAGCAGTACAGCTGGGATTTGAACACAGGCCCACTGGCTCCAAAGCTCTTATTCCGCCCACTATTCCAGGCCACCTCTCACAAATCAATCCTCCTGCGTGCCCTACGAGGCTTCCGAGGCTTAGCTCTCTTCTAGAGATGATCCTATTTCTCCCCAATCTGCCTCAAATGGTCCACAGTAGCCCTGGGCTGCAAATCCAATTCCTGTACCAAGTGGCCCCTAAAGACACAGAACTTGGACAACTAAGAACCAGTCTCTGCTAGGAAGAGCTCGTAGATGAAGTTTATCAACAGTGCATTGACCGTGTCGATTTCCTCCCTAATTTATAACCTTACACCTGAGCTTCCCTCCTTTCCCGCACATCTTCCCACTCCCCCCTCCTCAAATAGGACTCCTTTGATGTAGAGTCATTTCTCTCTTCCCTCCTCATACACTAAAACACTCGGGGACATCTTGTTTTTCACGAACTTTCGGGACTGGGCACACATTGTGAAATAATAAAAGGAAGGGGAGGAACAGCATGGGCTGAGTGACTTTCCAGCTCCAGAAATTTTCTTTCAGGGTAAGTTAGCATCCCGTTCACTCTCACAAACAGTCCTGAGCCAAAAGATTCCAAATCAAAGCAAAAATCTATCAAGAGAACTCTGATTTAAAACTTAAGAAAACAGCCTGTACATATTTTTAGAACAATTTAGAAAACAGTACATCTGTGACTTGAAACAGCTGGAAATAGACTTTTTGCCAAAATGATGCCGATTACGAAAGTCATCATGGTCAGACAAGAGGCATTCAGGAGCCAAGCGGTCCTGTGGGTTTTGTATATTCAAGTTTCAAATAACCTTCGCTGTCATACGTTAAACACTGACCCCTAAACTGCCTTTGAACACCAAATGCCAGCCATCTCCACAGTTTGTACAGCAGTGTTTGCATGACTATTTGAGGATTTTATTGTCTGTTACCCTGATTGGCTTAGTAAAAAGAGTAGTAAAGCAATAGAACAAGTCATAAGAAGCATAGGTCTCAAAACCTCATAATATGCTTGAGAAAACAAAAGAAATTATGAAGTTGTTGAAAACAGAAGAGCATTAGCCTCAGATAGTCATTGGACTTAAGCCAGTCAACCATGTGTTTCGTTCTGAAGGAAAACAACAACATGTGTTGAAAATGTTGGTAGCAAATTGTGGGTGAAAGACAAGATGTCATTAGGGAGCTATACGTTTCTTTTAGTGTACTGAAACTGAAGCCGTCTCTTACTTGGGACCCTGGTAGGTAGCAATGTGGAGAAAATGTTGGTAGCAAATGGAAGGTAAAAGGGAAGGTATCACTAAGGAGTTGGATTTTGGGGGTTTTGTTTGCTGAAAATGGAAACTTCTCTTATCTGGGACCCTGCTAGCCCTTTCTCTTATTCATTATGTCCCAACACCTTCTCTGCACATAATAGATGGACTATAATATTTATTGAATAAATGAATACCGTAAGTCAGTTGCTGGTTCAACGTTTTAGGGATTTCATTGTGCATGAAGGTAGAGGTACATTCTCTCGTCTCTAAATATACAAAGGGAAGCAGGAAAGAATGGATTCCAGCCTGCTTTGTTCGTGTGCTTTATGATAGGCCAGCATCTTAGAGGGGCAGAGAGTGGACTTGAGCAGAAAGGTGACAGTGAAGGCCTTTTGTACACTGTCATGCAGATATTTTCCACACCACACCCCTCCTCCAAGTCACACACACAAACTTGAATGGGGTCAAGCAAACCACAGGCCCAGCCAGGCCATGTGCTCCAAGGACAAAGAGTAAGATACCTCTCCTCAGAGGATGCAGTGTTTGGGGAGCAAATAGAACTAGAAGTTGTGCCCAGAAGGGACCCAGCATCGAGATCAAGGTCACTATGAAGGCATAATGAGGGCGTTATGCTAAGTGGAGTGAGTTAGAGAATACCATACGATATTTATATGTGCAATCTAAATCTAAAAACAAAACAACAACAACAACAAAAAAAAACAAGCTCATAGACTCAGAGAACAGACTGGTCTTTGCCAGAGGTTGGAGAAAGGGGGTTCAAAAGGGAATGGATGAAGAGGGTAAAAAGTTAGAATCTTACAGTTATGAAATAAGTCATGGGGATGTAATCCACAGTATGACGACTATAGTTAATAATATTGTGTTGCATATCTGAAAGTTGCTAAGAGAGTAGATCTTAAAAATTCTCAGCAGAAGAAAAACATCTTTTCATATCTATGTATAGAGACTAGACTATTAAGTAGACTTATTGAGATGATCATTTCACAATGTATATAGATACTGAGACATTAAGTTGTATACCTGAAACTAATGTTATATGTCACTTACACCTCAATAAAAAAAAAAAAAAAAGAGAGAGAGAGAGAGAGAGATTAAGGCCAATAATCCAAGCCAAGGAATAAAATGAAAATCCAGAGCCAAGGTAAAGATTCAAACCAGAGATGCTAGTGAGCGAAGAATATTCAGAGAGACAAGTCTGGAGGAATTCTCAAAGTAAAGTGAAGGCGTCCAAATTGGTATTTCCCACCAACTGGCTGTGCGCATTTGAAGAAACTGGAGCAGAATGCATGTGGCTACTGTACAAAGATGGATAAACGACAATATGAAAGAGAAAGTTAAGCTGGTGCCCCAGCAGAGCAAGTCTATGGAGTCTTAGCTCCAAAAGTAAATAATGAAGCCACAAATTGGATACAATTGAGGTCAGCCGCTGGAGAAATATTTTTGTGGTACCAGTGCCGCAAGCCCAGAGGTAAAAAGCAGTGTCCGCGACAGGTGAGCCCAAGAACAAGGGCAGAGCAGGGTCAGCCTGAGATTCCAAGAGCCTAGAAGGGTTGGCAGGAAGGCTGACGGGTGGGTCAGGATGACTCTGCAAGGACAGGGCCTCCTTGGAAGGGAAGATGGGGCCTCACCTCCATTGCCACACTGACCCCAGTCTCAAAGGCATCATACCCTGAACTTCATCAGTGATAGCCTGTGGACATGGGCAAGACCCAGAAGGCATTGCAGGAAAAATACATACATGCCTACATAGCATCCTGCTCCAAGGCTTCTGAGGGTGTTGAGCCTTGCTTGACCCAAAAATAAAGGGGGTCGTAATTCATTTCACTTGAAGTGACCTTCAAGTTTATTTTAAGTGAACTTGCATTCAGTGTGGCTGCTCTGTGAGATGCTGGGGGAGGAGGTTCTTCATTCTCCGCCTTCCTCTCCCCTGTTCTTCCCCAGACAGGTGGGGCTGGCACACTGTTGCCTACAAGCCCCAAGGGAGTGCTGGCTAGGGATCCCACCACCTAACACCACCCTGCCCTCAGAGCACAAATTTTCTCATAAGATAAGCCATGTGCTACCTCAAACTTTAGAAAAGGGAAGCAGTAAGTGGCGGGTGGGGACTTGGTTGGTGTCTGTGGGAAGGAGGTGAGTAGGAGGGATGGTGTTCAGGATCGTCCTGCCCCTCAGGCAAGGCCTGCAAGTGGGAATGTCTCAGCTGGGTCAGAGTTCAAGGCCTGTCCTGACCCCGGGCTCCACCTGGGTCTCCGAGTGCATGTATATCCTGGTGGAAAACTGTTATTCTCTCTGTGAGGACATCCTGAAATACACCATCGGTCTAGACTCTCCCCTCCAATATCCAGGGATGCCCGCCGCAGGGCAGCCCCACCGTGAGGCCTCACCCATCCCAGGGATGCTTGCAGAAGACTCGCAAGAGTGGCCATCAGTGGCTCTCAGGCTTTCCTGCTGGCCTGCAGAGCTCTTTGGCCACTGCAGGACCCCAGCAGTGCTTCTAGAAGGCTGCAGTTTCCTGAACCCCTGGCTCACTTGGATGAGCGGTCACCTCTTGGATTTGGCTCAGGTCATGACCTCAGGGACCTAGGATGGAGCCCCACCCCCACATCAGGCTCTGGGCTCAGCGGGGAGTCTGCTTGGGTTTCTCTCCCCCCCCTCCCGACCCTGTTCTCTTTCTAAAAATAAATAACTAAATAAATAAAAGTTGGCAATTAACCAAAAGACCCCATTGAGCCCCGGCGAGCCCAGCTGCTGCACAGCTTGCCCAAGGAACATCTTTCTCTAGAAACGTCTTCAGGCTCATTGAGGCTGATTATAGGAAACGAGTCTGCACTGGCACTTGCCAGCTCAGGCCCAGGGTTCCAGCCCTTTGGGTTAAGGATGAGCTTCACCTGCCCTCCTCCAGGGTTTGGTCTTCCGGTCCCCCCCTCCTCCCACTGGTGAATCAGAACATACCTATGAAACCTTCGCATCGTGTGTAAGATTTAGTCTCCGAGGTATGCTCTGGATTCTTCTTGACGTGGGTCGTACCGAAGCATGTACCTGTGGGCCTGTCACTGAGTCACCCGACAGTCCTAAGGACCCTTCAGCTCCTTTGGCAATAAATGCAAATTAAACTTCCTTAGTGACTGACTTGAATGGCAGATGTCAGCTATAGGGTCAGCTTAAAGCCTAAGGGTAGATTTCAACAGGAAAATGCCCACAGCGAAAGCTCAAGAGGGAGAATGCGATGGGCCCCAGCTAAAGGGGACCCAGGCCCACCGCACACACGTAGGAAGTACATGCACACGTGCTTCCTCACTCAGCTCATCACAAAGGACCAATCGCAAAGATATTTGCTTTGTCTCCTCTCCTGCTCTGCTGAGCTAATTACAAAGTCATTAAATTAGCTACAGAATAAATTAGTTGGTATCAAAGTGAAAGTCAGGGCATTCTTCTGAAAATTATCTAGGATAAAGCGCTGACCTTGAACGATTTTTCTAGACTGAGAAATGTTTTGTTGATGTCTTTTACTGAGGTATTGAGTTTTTCAAGAAGAAACCCTACATTTAAAGGTACTCCTAAAAAAAATTTAAAAAAATAAAATAAAATAAAGGTACTCCTAAAAGAAATACTTATTCTCTCCTTAATAAATGGCCAAAAAAAAAAAAAAAAAGGAAAGCATGTTTGAATCATTAGAAATGCTAGAGGGGGGCAGTCTGTGTAGGATGTTTACAGAACGGTCCTCACCAGCCAAGGTCACTGAGATGCTGAAATGACTTCAGGGGTGGAAATTAGTTGGTGCTTGCTGTACAGGTCATCATTTGGTACAGCCGCCTCACCACGTGGTGCTAACGAAGTAGCTAGAAGTAGTACCTTTTTCAGAAGTGTGTGCTCAGGGGCACCCAGGGCAGGGGGCTGTGCTCAGTCGATTAAGCATCCAGCTCTTGGCTTCAGCTCAGGTCGTGATCTCTGGGTGGTGGGGTCAGGCTCTGCACGCAGCACAGCATCTGCTTAGAATTCTTTTCCCTCTTCCTCTCCCTCCCCCTGGGCTCCTCCCCACCCTAAATAAATAAATAAATAAATAAATAAATAAATAAATAAATAAAAAATTTTAATGTGTACTCTGCCCTCTTTAAAATTATGATAATAGGGATCCCTGGGTGGCACAGCGGTTTGGCGCCTGCCTTTGGCCCAGGGCGCGATCCTGGAGACCCAGGATCGAATCCCACGTCGGGCTCCCGGTGCATGGAGCCTGCTTCTCCCTCTGCCTGTGTCTCTGCCTCTCTCTCTCTCACTGTGTGCCTATCATAAATAAATAAAAAATAAATAAATAAAATTATGATAATATAGAGATTCACACTCAAGTTCTAAATTCCACTTCCCCTGGATGCCATGCGAAGTTCAAACAGCGGCGGTCCCTGATGAATCGCTTTGCAAGCCCTTAATGAAGTCGTTTCCATTCACTCACAGAGAGGTGGAGACGCCTTGTGATAAAAGTGTCCGGCTTTCCGCTCTCCCACACAATGATGAAAGTTATTTATGAACCGAAAAAGTGCGGATATTCATGGGGAAGACATAAATGACTGGGAGAAGCCTGGAGTCGGAGGGCAAAAGCTGGCATCGATAAAGAGAAGACAGCAAAATCCCATAATCAAAAAGCCTAGAATACTGTGGATTTCTTCCCACGGCAGGTCAGGTCCAACCCCGTGAGCACACTGCCTTGTGGTGGAGGGTGAAATGTCAGGCCCCACACTTGGGCCCCGAAACAACAGCACAGTTACAAGATCGGAGAACAGCACTGGGCAGAAAAAGAACGTGCAGGTCTTAGTGCGCGGTGGGGCCAGGGTCAGCGGCGTACAGAGGCTGCAGAAAGGTTGGTGTGAGTGTGGACATTAGAAAATGGGATCTAGGGATCCCTGGGTGGCGCAGCGGTTTAGCGCCTGCCTTTGGCCCAGGGCGCGATCCTGGAGACCCGGGATCGAATCCCATGTCGGGCTCCCGGTGCATGGAGCCTGCTTCTCCCTCTGCCTGTGTCTCTGCCTCTCTCTCTCTCTCTCTCTCTCCTCTGTGACTATCATGAATAAATAAATAAAATCTTTAAAAAAAAAAAAAAAAAAAAAGAAAATGGGATCTAGAATAAGGATTCTTCACTGGGGCTTCCCGGCCAGAATTGAGAGGTCACATCTTTCTCTTTTGTCAGATACTTTTTCACCACCTTCAGTAGACCCGTCAACAACATTTGCAGCCATCCTTGATGAACACCTAAGGATGATCCTCGACGTGGAATCTGGGGCCAAGCATATGTTCATTTTTGGTGCTTTTAATACAGATTAGCAAATGGGCCTCTAGGAAGATTATACAGTTGGTCCATAATGAGATCATTTCAAAGTTCCCATTTCCCCACCTCGTCACCACTCCCCTCGTGCTGTTTTCTCTAGAACTGAATTATAGACTGTTTTAAAGTACCAGGAACTCCAGCCCTTTCAGTTTTAGAAGGAAAAGAAGGGAAGCCCAGGGAGCATAGGTGTGTGTCCTCTGAGCTGATAAGAGAGCTTGGGGGTAGAAGGGAGAGATACTGGTGTCTGTAGCCACCTGTTCCTGGCCTGAGGCCTGATGCAGGACAGGTGCTCAGAAATGTCCAGGATAGGGGCGCCTGGATGGCTCAGTGGTTGAGCATCTACCTTTGAATCAGGGCGTGATCCTGGGGTCCTGGGATTGAGTCCTGCATGGGCTCCCCACTGAGAGCTCTCCCTCTGCCTGTTTCCCTGCCTCTCTCTCTGTGTCTCTCAAAAATGAAAAAATGAATGAATGAATAATAAATGAATGAATAAATAAATAAATAAATAAATAAAATCTTTAAAAAAGAATATACTAGAAACCTTTGAGAGGACCACTTCAAATAGCTAAGTTGTAGAGTATGTAAAATATACGTCAATAAAGCTGCTATTTAAAAACAAACAAACAAACAGGTTCTCAGTAAACATCTATGGAATGAAGGAAGAAAGGAAGGAAGGAAATCAGACATCTTGCTCCTTGATTTCCAACCAGTGGCTGTTCCACTCTTCTCTGTTTTTGCAGACGTGCGCGTGTCTGCAGTTGATCCCAGCAATGGTTTTGTGTTCCCTCTGTTAGGTGTTTAGCTGTTTTCAGGACACACCGATCTGCCTCTTCTCAGAATTTATGAGTGAAAAAGTGAAAAAAGGGATCTGATCTTTATCCTTTTCGATTTCCTGGAGAAATCTAGCTCAGGGCTGGCCACGAAGGAAAAACTTGATCAGTGTCCGTGCACTGAATTACTGGTGAACTGTAAGTAAATTTAATATTGGCTAATAAGGCAGTGACATAGTATGATTTCCTAGCATTGATGCCGAATTTTCTTGCAGCTGTCAGCTCAGTCTCTGTAAATTTAGGTCGGCAGTTACAGAGTTTGGCATTTTGGCCCGTCCGATTTCCCTCCTCACGTTTCGGGGGCTGCTAGAGAGTAGGTCACGGGGCCCATTTCGCCCTGGGTGTCTGAAAGCGCAGAGCTAAATTGAGGGCCCGAGAGTAGTGACTGCTGGCTACAGGGCCAATCCAGAATCCACGGGGCTTAAAGCTTATTCAGTGTGGGAGAGGGTCCTTTCTCAGAAAAAAAAAAAAAAAAAAAAAAAGGAATGCAGAACTGTGGATGCAAATTAAAGGCAGAGCCTCTGAAGCTCACACAAGGAGGACTCCCTCTCTGGAAGTTAAGCTTCCTTAGCCTCCTGGTAAATCTGCCTCTGGCCATGTTCATTTCCCTGCTCCTTCTAATTGCATTTTATTTTGGTTTTGTGTCTAAATGTCTGTTGTTAGAGGCAGTTTACCATTCTTAGCCTCCTCGCCTTCCAGTTCTTCTTAAAAATAGAGTGTAAGTAATTGCTTAATTAACTCTCATTGCCACCATGCAGATAACTAGAATGATGACAGGAGCTCCCATCTGGAGGGAAGGCCAGGCTCTGAAACCCGGTGCATAATGTGAAAATCACACCTCATCACAACTGTCCTTAAAGTTTCAATCGCCTATGAAGTGCAGAGTGTGAAACTTGATGGTACGACCTTGAGTTCGCTCTCCTTGGACACTTTCTTCCGCCCCTCATCCACCAAGTTAGCGCCTGCCAATCCTTTAAGACCCAGCGGAAGAACTGCCACCTCCAGAAAACCTTCCCTGCTCTATCCACATCCCTCTGGCCTGCCCCTAAGTTCATTTACGGCTCCACACTTCTCTCTAATGAGTAACCTGTCTTGTGCACTAGAGTGTAAGCCACTTGAGACTAGTGAGTTTGAATTACTAGTTTTTAGGATGCCAGTGCCCTGCATAGTGCTTTGCATCGTAGCTATTTGCTAATGTTGGATATTTGTGGAAGGAAGGGAAGAAGGAAGAGAAGGTGGAAAAGCGGAGCTGTCATCAGTTCCTTTCCATCAAAGCCTAGAAAATACTTTTAACATCCATTTATTAACTTCGATACGGTTTTACTGTTGACATCGTGCATTTCTCGTCTTTACGTAAGAGACCTTTTGGCTTATTTCATTATTCTCACTTTTGGTGACTTGTGTTAAAGTTATACAAAGGCTTCACAGGCTTCGCATCTGTCGTGCTCCCAGATTCCAGAAGAGGGTCTTCCATAGGATGGTGGCCTAGAGGGTGGGCTCTGAAGCAAAGCCCCTGTCTGAATCGCTCTTGGCCATTTGCCATCTGTGTGGCTCTGGCAAGTTGCTTGTCCTCCCTAAGCCTCAGTTTCATCATCTATAAGATGGGGATGATAAACCTAACAACTTCATACCGTTCACTTGAACGTCAAACGAGAAAATGCAACTAAATAAATATACATAGCTGTTCAAAAAATGATTAGGGACAAAATCTAATATATCCAATCTTAAGTTATGGCTTCATTAGTAGGTGACTATAAAGTAGCAGATTCTAATAAAGGAGAAACAGCACATTCACTGGGAACAGAGAGATAATGAGGTGATGGAGAAACCATTTTTATTCTAATATGTTTAGCTCATTTTCTTATAATTAAGCTACAAGATTATTCTTTCACCTACAAAATGGATAAATTCTTCATTGTATTAACTTGTTTGAAAAGATATCCTAGTTTAAGTGGAATGAATTTCCCTTTAATATGATTTTCTAGCAAGATTAGATCCTAATATGGATTAATATCCTAAATCGAGAGCTCTAATGGACCACTGTAGGAGCGAAACATGAGTCAAAGACATGGTCCCTTTATAAATATCAGTCTCTGAGGAGACATCCATCAGTGTGTGGGAGGGATCTCATGGCATCAAGCACAAGGGTAATCATAACTGACATTGATGGGATGCTTGCTGGGTGTCAGGCAGCCCACGTCAGGCTGCCCAACCTCACCGAAGCCCCATGCCTACACCAGAGGCCAACTCTCCGCTTATGACGAGGGAAGGCGCCGGGTGGTAAGCAGAACACTCCCATCTGCTCCCCCGCCCGGAGCATCCTTTCCCTTAGACTCCAAGCACCTGCACAGCAGCCTGTCATCATCACGGATCCCAGCAAAGGGAGGGAGGAGCTCTCCAGGCCCAGTCATCCAGACAAGGGGGAGACTTGGAAAGCTATTGGCCTCATGTCCTCTCTGCACAAAGCCCTTCTCTCCCTCCCTCAGCCATCTCCTGTATTTCCTTCACAGTACCTATCACTTTCTGAAACAGTTTTATACCTTTGTTTATGTTTTGGGGTCTTGCAGCTTCTTCCATGTATCTTCCACGCACCCCCTTCTGTCTTGTTCCTGGCACCCACCCCCACTCCATGCCTAGGACAGTGTGTGGCCCACAGCAGTGCTTGATAGAATATGTGTTGAATGAAAACGATGAAGGAGGGTGAGGCAGGGAGGGGGATGCCCACCCCCCATGGCCAGAATCCTCATGCCCCCAGAGTCAGTGCCAGCTTATCCAGATTGGGTCCCACTCCACTGAGGTTGGTCTCTGGGACTCTGTTTTCCAAGTTTATTCAGCCCCATGCCCACCCTCACCCACCTCGGCTAACCTCTTCTTCCTCTTGAGACCAACTTACAGAGGAGCTTTCAGTGTCTTTCATTTTCAGGCGTGCCAAATCCTGCTTAACCCTTAGGGAAACATCCTGTCTTTTACCACGATTTCTGCAGGTGGCTAATATCATCGATTATTTGACTCATCCAACTCTCAGAGGGTAATCTTCTCCTTAAGTCAAGTTTCAAGGCCATCTCACTGTGGGCTTCTATATATCACCGATCACACAGAGCAGAGTCAAGCAGAGGTGTTGGCGCTGCTCTTTACAGATTCATCTGGAAGCTGCGGTGGCCGTTAATCTCTGCTGTGTTGGTGCTAATCGTGTCTGTCTATAATCAACCTCAATCTACCCTTCACCACGCCAAAAGGTAAATGCCAGACTGCAGGAACACACTGAAAGTGGCCCTTGAGGCCCAGAAAATCTCCTCACCTGCCCTGCCAGGGCCCTAGAACTCCTGATTTAAGAGGCCGATCTCTCCTCTGATTCCTCCTTAGGATGTATTCCCAAATCAAAAGCCAATAGTTAACATTTCTCTGCAAAGGAGCAGACAAAAAATGTTTTTTGTTTGACACAGCAGCAATGGAAACTAGACCATGTTTCTCTTTTATGGAACCTCTGAGAGTAATTCATTGAGATCTTGACATTTAATATCACCCAATCACCTCTCTGGCAAGATATTTTCTTTGGCTCTATCAGCCCCACACACAGACATTGCTGCTGGCACTTACCAGGCCTTGTTGTTAGGTGGGCTGCTTTTAATACCCAAGGCAGGATTTGGCAAGAAGCAGCAGCACCTGCCTTATTGAAAGACATCTTCATATGTTTCCCTCTGAAAGAGAAACGTGCGATGTAAATGTCCTTAAGAGATGATTATCGTGCATCAAGATGTCCATTCCAAAAAGCAGCATCCCGGATGCTCAATCACACACAGTCACCAAGAATGGAGGTGGCAGATGGAAAATTTGAGCTTTTGGAGAATACGAATTGGTCAACCCTAAGTGCCTGCCGACTCCTGGCCAGCACATAGCCAGGTAACCTGAGCAGTACCCACTGGCTAAAAAGGAGCTTCACACCTCAGAGAGGGCCGGGGGAGAAGACAGCATTCAGGTCCCCGTTGCCCCAAGTCTACAAATGAGCACACAGGGGTTACGCTACCTCCCCCAGAGATTTTTGTGCACCGATTGAAAGAAAGGATTAAGCAAGCACTGATCCGCACGTGAGTGCTGGTCCCCGGCATCAGGGGAGACGTTACCGTAAAGGACTTTTCCTCCCCACTATTCAAAACCTGGAACCCTCGTTCCAGCAGTGGGAGCAGAGAAGTCCAAAATCCATGAGGCTTAGCAGCTCAGGCACAAAGAAAATGAAATCAGAAACCCGGGGTGTTTTGCTATTACCGCCAAGGGCCTATATCTTGGATATAACAGCAATCTCCTAAATTTCCCATAGCGTGACCCCAGAAAATCTGACCGAGACACTAGCTGTGTATAATCCTTGTGTGGGGGCGCCTGGGTGGCTCAGTTTGGCTCGGGTTATGATCCAGGGGTCCTGGGATAGAGTCTTGCGTGGGGCTCCCTGCTCGATGGGGAGTCGGTGTCTCCCTCTGCCCCTCCCCGCTGCCCATGCTCTCTCCCTAATTAAGTAATTAATTAGCAAAGCTGGAAGTCCCAACGAAGTTGGAGACAAAGTTCCCAAAGGACTGGCCTACAGGATGAAATCTGGCCCAGTCCTGCCCTCTCTCCAGCTTAGCTATTTCTCAGACACCCCCCCCCCCCAGCTCCCACAGTCCAGGTATGCCCACTGACCTTCCTCCCTCTTCCTGTGTCCTGCCTCCCTTCTGCTCCCTCTGCCTGGAAAGTCCTTCTTCTCTGCCAGGGGGATCTGTATCCTTGCTTGAAGACTGGGTTCAAATTTTTGCCTTTTGAGCGCTACCCTTCCCGCACTCGCAGTAATGAGCCGTGGTCCCCTAGCATCCGTGTATGTGTGGTTGCACGTGGAGTTACCCCATGTGTCTGGCCCTCGGACCCATCTGCACACGCACAGAAGGTAGAGGCCATGTCTTATTTCTTTTCCTCCTCCGTCTTCCTCCGGGGCTTGGCATGCGGTGGGCGCTCAATAAATATTTGATGGATGGATGTGGAGCTGTTTAATTCACCACTAGATAGCAAGCTGGCATTTTCCCAAACAGCTTTATTCAGAAGCAGTTCAAAGACACAGAGCCACTCTCATAACCAACTCAGGCAGCTCTGTGTTAACAAAGAACATAACTTCTTTTAACTACTTCTGTTTAGATCTGAATTTCATTTTTGTAGAAATCACTATTAGAACATTAAAAGAAAAACTGTACAGAGGTCACACGTTGAAAACCCATGGACCATAACGGCCTCTGAAGCTGGCATGATTTGACCCTGCTAATCCGAAGTCACTTCACTTAAAATCTGTGCAGCTCCCTGGTGCCGATAGCTTTCGAATTCCTCCGTGGGGCTTCAGGGATACCTTGGGGACCTCTATGGGTAAGGTCTCCGAGGAGATCTGACGGGGAGGAATGTGGCTCTGGGCCCCACACCCTTTATTACCATCAAAGAGGTTCCAGGGCGCCTGGGTGGCTCAGTCAGTGAAGCCTCTGTCTCTTGGTTTCAGCTCGGGTCATGATCTCAAGGTCCTGGGATGGAGCCCCAAGTTGGGCTCCCCACTCAGCGGGGGAGTCTGCTTGGGATTTTCTCTCCCTCTGTCCCTTCCCCACTCACTCCCACTCATGCACATGTGCTCTCTCTCTCTCTCAAATAAATAAGTCAATCTTAAAAAAATATATTCTGCAAAATCTAAGTGTTTAAGTGTTCTATGTTTTCAGTTTTGTTTTTTATTACCTTTGGTAGAACCTGATTCTCCAGCCCCACCATTGCACCCCCCAACCCTGCGACTTGTGATGTTTTTTCTATCCATCCTCACCTGCCCGATGCCAGCTATCATTTGAGTTTGCAACAAACCCAGCCCTCTAAGAGCACTTGTCATTTCTCTGACCTCCTTTCCGGGCCCAGAGTGCGTGCATCCTTGTTTCTATAGAGTGGCTGTCATGTTGCGCACAGCATTTTGTATTTTCTTTCTTCACTTAGCACCATACCGTAAATATTGTTCCATTACGTAAGACACATCTTTCGTAGTTACCTTTTTAAACGACAGATGTTTAGGTTGGTTGGCTCTAATTTATTCAGGTCTTCCATCGCAGCTAAAACAACTTTTTATTTATTTTATGCTCTTAGAAGTAATACTGTGTTGAATATCCTCATTACAGATGACAATTTTTCTAGAAAAGTGTTCCTATTGATTTTAACAGATTCCTTTTATGTTATGGATTTTACTATCTTGATATAAGTATCTTCTCAGAATGTTCTTTTTCTTTCCACTTCTTATATTTTTTAAGATCAAAATAGGTTAAGTATTATCCAGTGGAATCTTTGGATCTCTTCCATTGTTATTTCTTCTATTGCTTCAAGCCTGGGAAAGTTCATCCTGGTTCATTACTCATAGTTCCCAACATCTGATGCAATCTTGGTTCTCTATTCTTCTGGTTTTAAATATATATATTTAACGCCTTAATGTATTTGAGCATATTCAGTACATGTTTAAATATAACTGATAGTTAAATTGGTGTCTGGGCAATGCAGTCGGTTAAGCAATCGAAATTTGGTTTCTACTCAGGTTGTGGTCCCAGGGTGGTGGGTCGAGCCCCACATCGGGCTCAGGCCCAGAGCAGAGTCTGCTTAAGACTCTCTCTCCCTCTGCCTCTCCCCTACTTGCACACTTGCATGCTCTCTTTCTCTAAAATAAATAAATAAATCTTTTAAAAAACCAAATTGGTATCAGCTATTAAGTGGCTTGTCCTTGACTCATTGTTTATCATACTTCATCGTATATCAAGTTATTACATACAAATAGGTTTAATTTGGCATCTGATTCTCCCCTACTATTCTGTATGTCTGGTTTCATACCAGTACTGCACTATTTTAATTATCCTTGCTTTTTGTATGTATAGAATGTATAGTTCTAGCCTTACAAAATCAGAAGACTTCTTTTTCAAAATATCCTTTCACGTTCTTGACACTGTTTGCCTAATAAATGTTAGAATCGTTAAATTCTAAGAAAAAGTGGTGATTTTGCTTTAGAGCACATCAAGTCATTATACTTAACTTCTTAAATCATTGTATGTATTCTAGGTATCTTATTCTTATATTATCATATTTATATGATTCTAGGTCTTTACTGCTTACATACAGTAGTATATATAGTATACAGTAATATGTATAGTAATGCTACTAATGTTTTAATTTGAATACCAAATCTGCCTTCTTTTTTTTTTTTTTTGTTAAATCTGCCTTCTTTTTAAGCTTGTTGATTTAGTTCCGAGTGTTTAGCAAAGTCTGTAAATATTTTTCACTTCTTTTCCAACAGTTGTTCTTTGTATCTTTTGCAATTTGCCTAAAGCAATCTTAAATTATAATGGATGGTAGTAACATTCTGCTTTTGGGCCTATATTTGAAAGAAAAGCTTTTAGTGTTATTCCATTATTGCTTCATGATTTTAAATAGTATGTTTATCGAGTTAAGGTACTAATTATTTTACTCAAAAGAAAGGTTTTATTAATTCCTCTTTGAAATATGTTGAAATGGGTTGCATCGTCTAATGTTAATAGATTTTCTTTTATTGATTTGTTTTCCACATTCCTGGAGTAACCTTCATTAAGATAAAACTTGTCACATAGAATATATTAGATGGAGTCCATCCTAGCCTGTGTTTTGATACAGTCAGCATAGCTTGGAAATTATCTGTTCCTTGGGAGTTTGAAGAAATCCATTAAGTCTGTGTGCCTTGCTTTGTTGAGTTTCCTGAAAATTTTTAAAATTTCTTTCTCTGTTCCTGGTTTAATAAGGTTTCCTACCTTATTGTCACATTTGGGGTATTTTATTATATATTTATATCTAATATATTATGTTGTTATTTCAAAATGTTATCCATGTATTGAGGCTTTTAGTCAAGTAGCATGTAATTAGGTATAGTTTTTACATATAAGTTTATCCCCTTTTTATATTTCATACATGGAATGAGACCTGAATTGTCAACCAGCTTTTACCACTAATTTATCAATGCAACTTTGACCAATTAAGTTGACTTCTGACAACATTTTCCTTATAAATAGAAGTCATGTTAGTTACTGTATCCCAGGGTTGCTATATTACAGATAATGTATGTAAAGTTCTTAGCACCATGCCTGTCCTCAATGAATAGAAAATATTACAAGATTCTCTTTTTTAATACTGTTGATCTCCTTTCTCTTTGGCTCTGAATTGTATTTGCAAGGGGTTTCTAGTTTTCATAGTCTTTTCAATATTTTCAGCAGCAACATGTAGGCAATGGGGAGCCACTGAAGGATTTTGAAGAAAGAACACCAGCTCTGGTAATTGTCTGAGCTGGGTTTGTGGACCGATCATCAGAAGATGGGCCTAGGCTGTGAGAAATGACACAGTTGACAAGGGGCCAGCTAGACCTTTCTTGCCAAGTGGGATGTGGAGGTGTAGGCTTTACATTCATAGGCAGTGAACAGAGGCTCCAGGGCTCAGGAGAGGCCTTTTCAAGGGCTCCAGGGAATGGGAAATTGACCAACTGGCCCCCAATTGTCCTACTCCAGCATCCAACCCTTTGGGGCCTAGGAACAGACGCTGACA
Source organism: Canis lupus dingo (assembly GCF_003254725.2). Taxonomy (NCBI): domain Eukaryota; kingdom Metazoa; phylum Chordata; class Mammalia; order Carnivora; family Canidae; genus Canis; species Canis lupus. The sequence continues at coordinate 37,490,467 of NC_064263.1, forward strand.
AACACCATGACCCAGACTAAACCCAGCTTTTGAATGGGACAACAAAACAGGCTTTGTTCATCCTTTTGAAATGGGGCCCAATTATGTTTGATTAATAAATGAAACCCTGTGTCCAAATAGGAGAGACACTGTAGAGAAATGGTCAGAAAGCACTTTGTGTAGAAAAAGGCTGATGAAGTTTTCAGAGGGCATTCATTTGCCTGGAGCTGGTCTAAGACAGAAATTTTCAGCCTCCAGTTCCTTCCCTTGTTTCCCTATCCCCCCCCCTTTTTTTTTCCCTGAAATATGTTTAACTCTTCTGCTTGAGATTTATTTTGCCTCCTTGGTGATGATTTCCGTGTTTATTCTGTCATTTAGAAAAAAATGCACTGTTAGAAACATTCTTGATCTGTTTGTAAATGTCAATAGAAAAATAAGCCAAAAGGTTGACAATGGTAATTAATCAAAAGGTATTCACTGAGCACTTTCTATGTACAAACCACTGTGTTATTCACTATGAGGGAAGAATTAAGAAATAGTCCCTACCCTCAAAAGTCCTTCAATCCGGTTGGGGAAATGCCTAAATAATAGACTGGCTGAAATACAAGGAAATTGAAATAAATGCTATAATCGGGGTGTAAGGCACACCTGTAGGGGCACAGATCAATGGGATGGATCAAAAGGACTTTCATGAGCAACTTGCAATTATGTTGCATCGTAGAACATAAATAGGCTTCCTATAGGCATGTGTTCCTTCAGATTCTTGTGGATGAGCTGACCAATGTACCCGTGCATGATGCCCCAGATGTCAGCAAACACAAGCAGCTCTTCTGGGCCACTCCACCAGCCCCATGTGTGCACACGACACACAGACACATCCCCAATTCACATGTGTTTGCCTTCCTCTCCCCTCACTGCATTTGCCCAGCTCCAAATCCTCATTCCCAGATGGCCTCTGGCCCTGACCAGCTTGGTGACCTCCAGAGTATGGCTTCCTAGATCTGGTCTTTTCCATATGGTTTTCGGTTCTGCTTCTTTCCTTGAGTTTTAGGCCCTTCCTCTGTGTCATCTTGGGGAAGAAACCCTCAGATTCAGTCCTCTGCCCATAAAGCCCGCAGCCCTAGCCAGAAAAACTCTGTAGCCAAGGTAACTGTTGGAAGAATTCCCTTCATTATCCTTCTAGGAGTCATGGGGGCTTTCCAGGCTCTCCTTCACTCCCCTGCCCTAGGGAAGCTGAGGCGAGGTGAAGGGAAGGCAGATGGGATGATGTGCAGTGGGATTCCCCCTGCAACATTAGCCAGGAGGCTAGAAGTAACTGGACGTTATATGTCAAGTTCCAAAAAAACCTCAGGAGAAATCAGCCATTCCCCACCAGTAAACGTATTATTGAAGGAGTAGAGTCTGGTCGCAAGCCCAGCTGAATGCTCTTGTCCATGTAACAAACTCCTCCTGAGAGACAAGACGGGGGACTGGCGAGGGAGATATATCTGGAATGCTGTCGGCCACAAGTAACAGAAACCTTAGCCAAGAGTGGCTGAAACAATGTGGATGTTTACTGTCTCAGCTGAATGAGAAATTTGGAGATTGATGGTTCCAGGGTTAGGACAGTGGCTTGCAGATGTCATCAGAGACTAGGGAACCAACATCTTTCTGCTCTGCCGTATTGAGAATATCAACCATGGCTCCCTTCGTGGCCATGAGATCCATGCAGCAGTTCCCCACATCGCCTTCTCATGTGATAGCCTGGGTGATTTCTTCTGTTCAGACTGCTGTAGACCAGGGTACTCACAGTAACCAGCTGACAAACGGACTGGTCTGAGGGATCATGGCATCATTCATATGTCTGGAACCTTGGAGGGGGGTCTGGAAGGCTGGGTACTATATGGAATGCCCACACGTGGCTTCCTCAGCACGGTGGTCTCAGGGAGTCATTAGATTTCTTACATGACGACCCAGAGTCCTCAAAGATAGTGTTCCAAAAAAACAGAAAGTGGAAGCTGCCAGTTGCTCAAAGCTGGGGCCCAGAAATCGGTTAAAGCAGTCACAAAGCTTCCCACATTCAAGAGGAGGGGACATGGACCCCCACCTCTTCGTGAGAGTAGCGATAGGATTATGGTCACCTTTGACCCATACATAGGCTGTAAACTAAGCTGTTGTGATAAAGAAACCAAAAATATGGTTTTTAAGTCAGATTGACGTTTATTTCCCTCACACGTAACAGTGCAGAGGGGAGCAGCGCAAGGCTGGTGGTCCGTTTCTGCCAGGCTCTGCACATGGCTCCCATATCTGAGTCCAAGTCAGCTGCTGTGGTTCCGACTCCTTTCCAAGCAGCAGGAAAGGCTAATGAAAACAGAAGGTAAACAGCTGTCTAAAATAAGGTGATCCAAAAGTTACAGCCATCCCTTCTGTTTGCATCACACTGGCTAAATACTGGGCCCATGGTCACACCTGACTGCACATTGTTACCAAATGGAAGATGGGGAGAATGGGATAGAGACAGTTACTTCTGGGGCTCTCCTGACGGCCAGAAGATAGACAGTGGTAGATGGGTTTCAGCTCTAAATAGTAGAGTCGGTATCTGGGGGTGGTTTCTGAATCAGCCCTGTAAGTGCAGAGCATCTTCCCAAGGCTGAGTAGTCAATCACAGGTACTCTGAATGCACCCCTAAGTGTGGGGGCCACTCCCCGCCTCAGAAGCAAACAACGTACAGGTGGACCCCTATTAGAAGCCGTACCTCGCTTGAGCCCCTCATTGGATGTGAATGATAATTGTCAGTTGGGTTCACTTGGTCAGGTCCTGCTCCTTAGAAATATCCCATGCAGCATCTTACTCCAAACTTCACGAAGACCGCAGGAGAATTAGTTGAAAAGGAACCCACCAGCGCTAGTTTGCCAAGTGGTTTACCAACCATCAGAATCCAGCAGCAGATCTAACTAGTGTTAAACCCGGTCCCATAAAGAAGGCATAACAAGCAAGCAGCCTCACCTGAGTAGGATGATGGTGCAGCCCTTCTTAGGAGAAGGTGGCATCTGTCCTGGGTGTCCTCTAGGATTTCTTCAGCCTTCTTCCAGGTTCTGAGAAACTCACTGTGCCACTTTTGCACCCTACACCAAAGCAGGTTGGCTGGCTCTCCCTTGGATCAGAGCTGGGGCTTCTGTGGGCATAACTCTCCGTCTCTGCCTGGAAACGCTCACAATCCATCATTTCAGCACCAACGTTTTTTTGCAAGTCTAAAAGCAGCCCGATTCCTGTCTGCTTTATATATTGGGGTTCTGAGTATACTTTCGCTTAACAAAATGTGTTCCATTATTTGGGGGAAATAAAAGGATTGATGGCTATTGGCTTAGGAGGCTCCTTGGGCACAGGGCACGGGCAGCTTATGCTCTCGTATATTTTCACAACTGTTTTCAAGAAATAAATGGTCTTTTCATTGGCTCTTGTGGGATAATTTTAATAATATATCTGAAGACATATTTGAAATGGAATGAGAGTATTATGATTCTAGACTTCACTTATTTATAGTTGGATCTCTTTAGCTTCCGTATTTAAAAAGAAGAAAGAAAAGAAATACTTCTTTCTCGGAAGAGGGAGAACAGAGTGAGAGAAAAAAACATGGATTTTTTTTTCTCTACTCAAAAGACTTGGTCTAACTATTATCTCTGCCACTTATTAGCTCCGTGACCCTGGGAATGTACTGGGCTCTCTCTCTTTACACCTGCTCGTGTCTAAGAGAAGGGAAATAGTAACAATCCCCACCATATCGTGCTGTTCTGAAGGTTAAGTTAGCTGGTTTATGTAAAGCACGAAGCACAGTGCCTAATACTATTAACCCCATCATTGATTGAACCCTTACTCCGTGCCAGGCACTACCCAGGTCCGTAGCTATCCCCTGGGATCTTATGAGGACTACAGATTCTCCTCAGGCCCCATCCCCCTGCCCCATTGAATCAGAACGGGGGTGGGGGGGTCCCACTACTCTGCTTTCACAAGCCCACCTGGTGATTCTGACATGCATTCAAGTTTGCAGACCACCAGCCTCGGTGTTGGAGAAACAGAGAATATAAGGTTCACATCCACACTGCAGCTCATAGTGTGTGCAGAAACCAATGCACGCCTGTCCTCTTCTATATTGTTTGGTGACGGCCCCCAGAGTCTTACTGACTTAGTCACGTCTGTGCCACGAGTGGCTCTCAGAACCATTCCTTACAAAAAGATGGAAGGTCAGAGACTCAGGAAAGCCAAATACCTCCCAGATCCTAGCCCCCTACCCCCAAGGGTCTGCATCCTGAGTGCATCAGTCAGGTGTTTGTGAAATACGTGCAGAGAGCCAGCTGCTCTAGAAAGAGTGAGTAGCTCCTCCCCTCCTTAGAGCAGCCCTGGCTCCTGGGGCCGGCCCATATCTCCCTGACTTGTCACTGTGTGTTCCGTCTGTCGCCTTGATGAAATATGAGCTCTTGGAGGGCAAGAACCATGTCTTAATCATCTCTGTGTTCCCAGCGCCTGGTACACAGGGTGGACACCTAATCAATGGGTGGCGAACGAATGAGGTGTCAGCCCCAAATATCAGAGGGGCATTTGTTCTAGAGGCATTCAGGTGGTAGGTGCATCCTCGCAGCCAATATATCTCTGGCCCTGGTGACAGGCAGGCAAACGGATCGCCCACGGACCTGTGAAATGTTCCCTGAGCCATGCCTCCTCCACCCCTCGGCTCAGTCCACGGCCACAAGGAGGGCTGTGTGAGAGACTCTCAGGGCAGATCAGAACCACACTAGGAACAGCCTAGAAAAGCCAGTCTCTGGGGGGGTGGGGGTGGGAGGTTGTTTGGGGTTTTTTTCTTTTCTTTTTTTTTTTTTTTTTTTTTGCCCTGTCATAATTGCCCAGTTACAGGTGAAGTTGAAATGGACTCTGTCTGTTGACCATTTGGGTAGAATATTTTGTTTTGTGAATCCTGGATGGCGAAGGACTAGATTCTGCTCTGGGCTGTGGAAAAGGAACAAAGCAGTCAGTGGGTTAGGTGGGAGCTGAGCACGGCCTTAGCAAAGGAAGAATTGGGCCCTATTCTGGAACTTTCCATGAGCTGTTGCTGCCTTCCGGCTCTTTTCATGCTGGGTGGGTGCAGAAAGCCACGCTGCTCCCCAGCCTGTCCCACACCCACTGCCACCTAAGCTGGCAGCCATTCATCTAGCTCCCTTAGAAGAACCAGAATAAATATAGATTTCTTCTTCCACACGTTAACTTATGGGACCTTCCTGTTTCTTTCTCGCTGCTGGGCTCCTACCTGCTGCGGTCACATTCAACGTTATTGAAAAGCAGCAGGGAATTCCTCCTCGCTAGAAAACGCTGACAGTCAAGTTCAGGCTGTGAGGGGCAAGCCGTCCCCGGTGAGCCTCTCTCTCTAAGTGAGAGTGTAGACAGTAGTATTGGGCTATGGTGAGGGGCCCCCATCACGAGGAGAGCAACCCTCTCAGAGTTGAAGGAGGAAGAATGGGTGCAGAAGGAATGGTCCTGAGATCTGGTCATGAGTGGGGGATGGCCAGACTCCAGCCACTGCAACTAGGGTGTGTCCTCTAAAGTCATATGTTTGTTATAAAGCTGCCACCTGTTTGTATCGTCCTGTGGCCTGGCAGAGGGAAGATGCAGAGAGAAGGGAGTGGTCTTCATAGCCTCTTAGAAAGCAGGTGGTCAGAGAGAAGGAGTTGGTCGAGGTCTCCTGTGCAGGCCAAGGGAGTAGGTGCCATGACCCACAGGCATGATGCTTTGATCTACAACAGGGCTCCCCCATAATGGGGGTAAGCGCATTTGACTAAGAGAGCTCTGTGACTCTGTCCATTAAAGCCATCAGGTTCCACTCTGTGCTCCCCAGGCAACCACACTTAAGATTATAGCTTCTCAAAAAGGCTTTGCTACACCAGGAGGCTGTGCCACCCAGCACTCATGGGTTTACATAAACCTTGCGTCGTTTCTGTATTTCTCACCGTTGGGTACATCTTCTACATCTTGAGAGTTTGGGTAGCACGAGTCAGCCCTCTGACTGACCCCCTCTGCGCACAGTCCAGCCAACATCCTAGGTGACACAGCTCTTGAACTCAACTGTAGGAAGAGGATTTTTCTCCCCCATCTCCGTCTTCAGAGGGCCAGTGTTAAAATTAAATAAGAACCAGACTCTCTTCTTTTTTATTCTCAGTAAGGTGAATTTTTAAGTTGTTTTAAGCATGCCTTTGAAGTGATTTCACTCCCCAAATTTCTAATTTTTGTTCATTATGTATTTGAAAAGGATTTCAAATTACCTGGTGATAGAAAATGAAAACACGACAAGCTCTATACACTCTGACCTTAAAAATGTCTGTAATATAGCATCATAAAATATAACTAGAAATCATTTCAACATCACATTATAGATCTATGACTTAAAGGTAATTTCTGTCATTTGAATATGATGGTGAGCTGATGGCTGAATTGGATTCTTAGGATAAAAACAATTCATCCTGCATTAGGAGTTATTACTTTAATTGAATAATATCTGGATCATGCCAGTGGTGATAATGTTAATGTTATTACCCATTATCTTGGTGATGTTCACCCCACTGTTTCCAGAGAAAATATAGCCCATTAAATGGACGGAAGGATTAAAATAGAAAAAAAGCTGCAAGCTTTTCATGGCTCATTATGCCAAGGTCAGAACAAAGGAATAGCCCTGACCTTGAAATAGGACAAAGGACCTGGCCTGGCCTAAATGTTTGAAAGAATTGCAAGAGAAGTCCTTTCAGCCATGGCAGAGTGCCATGAGTTTCCTCAACCATATCTTTCTGAAAATTAACCATCATTCATTAATTCATTAATTCACTTACCCATTCATTCCCTCAACCAACTCATTCATTCAACCTACATAGTTTGTGTACCTTCACGAAACCACAAATGGTTCAGACCATTAAGAAACAAAGATGATTTGGTCAAGGAGGGAGGGTCAGGGCTTACAGAGAACTTTCTATATCTCCGACAACACAGTGGGAGCTTCCAAATAATATCCAATTTTTTCTTTGCTACAGCCCATGAGGTAGATAAAGTTACTATACCCATTTTATACCTAAAGAAACTGAGGGTCAGGTTGGTGAAATGACTTGCCCGAGGCCTTATGGCTAGAAAGGGAAAGAATCCGAATTCAGACCTAGACCTGACTTATTTCAAGGTCTCAGCTGTTTTCACTACACTCAGAGTTTGGATTTAGGATATAAAGACATTTTTAAAATATTATGATGCAGGGTGATAAGTTATGCAAATGGAACACAGTAATGTGGAGCAGGACAACCGTGGTGGTGATAGCCAGATCCCCACTCTGGGCGGACTCATTGCCCTTCTGGGCAGTGAGAGATGTCTAGGTGGCCTGATGTGTCATGTAAAGCTCCCGTACATCCCTACCCCATGACAGCTCTCTTTCTACTTCTCAAACACCTGGTTTCCATGCCCGCCCCCTCATTGTCCCAAACAAAGGGCATTAATTCTTCCACACCCCATAGAACTCACAGCAAGAGGAGGGGTGAGGCTCTGCTTCATCTCCATCACCTTCTCTCACCTCACCTCCTAGATAGAACCATGCTCTTTTGAGGCTCGTCACACCCACCCACCCTGCCTCTGTCCTCCTGGTCTCCATCTCCCAGCCTTCTGGTCACTCACAACCTTCACTGAAGATTTTAGCCCTGAGATCACTGTCTTCTCCAAACCAAGTCAGCAGTTTTCACTGGGACTGGGACCACGTCCAGCTATTATGGGTGCTGGAATCCTGTGGGCCCCAGGAGGTTTTTTGTTGCCCCGTAAAGTAAGTCAGGAATTCAGAGGCAGGTGATACAATGGGCTAAGTCCAAATCAAAGAAGTAAGCCTGATAAAGCTTTATGGAAGTCCAAAAAAAATGCTTTCATGCCATTCATTTTCCCAGTGGAACATTCTACAGCCTATTTCTTGTTTAGGCCTTGTACCACTACCTCCATCATAACCCAGATCTCATCAAGCTGTGACAGGTTGACAGAGGCCTTATGTGAAGAGGCAGGAGATCTGTTTGGGAAATCTTTTTTTTTTTTTTAAGATTCTAATTATTTATTCATGAGAGACACAGAGAGAGAGGCAGAGACACAGACAGAGGGAGAAGCAGGCTCCATGCAGGGAGCCTGACGCAGGACTCAATCCCGGATCCTGGGATCACACCCTGAGCTGAAGGCAGACACTCAACTGCTGAGCCACCCAGGCATCCCAATCATCTTCTTTTTGAGGCATCTTAATACCTTGAGACACATAACAAAGTTTCCATTGACCTGAACCATTTTTCAGAATATTTTTAAGACTACAAATTCCTGTGCCCCACCCACAGATTCTCATTCAGTAGCTCCCAGGTGGGATTTGAACACAAGTAGACATAAAAAAGTCTTCAGCTGATTCTGAAGCACAGCCAGGTTGGGGAGCACTGGCATTTAGCCCCTGCCTATGGAATCTGGTTGCTCCCTACATCTTGACACCAGGTGAATGTAGTGAGTCCTTCCTCCCTCATGTTTGCCATCATGAAGCCAGAAAAATACCATCAGCCTCCAGCTTACGATTGTCATCCCCTTTCCCACCACCAGTGATAGGCTAGTAAGTGTTTAACCATTAGAAAGAAAGAAAGAAAGAAAGAAAGAAAGAAAGAAAGAAAGAAAGAAAGAAAGAAAGAAAGAAAGAAAGAAGAAAGAAAGAAAGAAAGAAAGAAAGAAAGAAAGAAAGAAAGAAAGAAGAAGAAAGAAAGAAAGAAAAAGAGAAAGAAGAAAGAAAGAAAGAAAGAAAGAAAGAAAGAAAGAAAGAAAGAAAGAAAGAAAGAAAGAAAGAAAGGCCTTGGTTTGTAGTGTTTGCCAATTTCTATCATGTAAATACTCCCACCATGGCCAATTGCAAGCTACTAACATGATGTCACTGAACAGAGTTGAGAAGAGGTGGCTCCAGTCAGCTCAGGTGAGCCAGATAAGTGAGCTCCCAACACCACAGTACCACCCACCCCTTTACTTGTCTCCAAAAAGCAAACCAGCTTCTGCCCAAGGAGTAGGGGTCTCACTCAGATCCTACAACACAACCTGGGCTTCTCAGAAGTCAAGCTACCCCCATTTTTTTTTAAGTTTGCAACATATTAAAAAGTGGAAGGAAATGCTATACTAAGGACTGACTAGTATATTGAGGTAATGCTATAACAAAAATATATATAAGACAATAAAATTGTGCCCATCTCAAGATCATTTACAAGATTTATACTTCACCAGAGGTGGGGTTGGCCAGGAGCAGGACGTGTTAAAAGATGTAAGATGCACTTCTTCATTCAGCCCTGTTTGGTGTATCTCTGTGACCTCTGGAATCATACCCGATTTTAATCTGAGGCTTTTGTGAACATGAAACTGAGCAGAAGGCCCCCCAATCCTGTGTCCACCCTTGCACCTCAACCCGCATTCCCTACCTCCCTGCCTCCCCACTCCTGAAATGTAGTTCACTGGACATAGTTTTCTCCCTCCTGCCTCTGTTCCTTGCCTCTCAAGAATTTCCAAAGCCAGGTGCCCTGTGTCAGGAAGGAAAAATGATTTTCCTCTACCCATTTAGGTTCTTGACTAAGACATTCCCACCCACCCCTGTAATAAAAGGAAGATTCACAAGAGTAAAAAAAAAAAAAAAAAAAGATTTAATTACAGATATATTATGTCAAAAGGCAGCCGGGTCATTGAGGCTTATAGGCCATCTTGAAGCTAAGGAAAGGAATAAGGGCCTGGGGCTTCATAGGGGAGGAAGACAAGCACAAGAAGGTGAGAAGAGGAAATATATGATAAACAAAATTTGCCCTGCAATGCAGATATGTCTCTTAGATGAAAATACGATCTCTAGTAATAGCTCTCTTGCTGGCACAGGTCCCCTCTCTAAATGTAATTTTCCTTTGCAAAAGGGTAACTTTTATTCTATTTTCAGTGCTTCTTCTGTGTCTGCAGTTTCTCAAAATAATCTTCGTGCCAAAGAGGCATATTTGGGGGTGGCATATTCTCTTACCCTTCACCTGCCACTGGACCTTATCCTGATGACAAAATGACCAAGTGTCGAGACTTAAACACAGCAAGGAAAGGTCAGGGAGTCCAGCTCCCTCCGCCTCGCGGAGGATCAGCAGTTAGTTACAAATGATGGGCTCTTTCATCTGGCTCCAGCCTGGCAAGGGATGTGGTGGCGAAGAATTCTGGGTTTCATTTTCCTTATTTCTCTGAGCTACTTCTGGCACGAACATTATAAGCAAATCAAGTTTTGATCAGTTGAAACCTATTTGAAGTCTATAAGAGCTGCTGCCCATTCATTCATTTATTAAACAAACTTGTCTTTATTATCTCCCAAATCCTGTGCTAGCCAGTGGGAAAGAGGGAGAGAGAGGTGAATGAGACACAACCCCCCACACTGAGGCACTCACACCTGGGTGGGGGGGATACATGCCTGTAAAAGGGTAACTACAGTTCAGTAAGGTGGATCCCATGACCAAGGTCAACATTGGGGTACCTTGGGGGCACCTGGGTGGCTCAGTGGTTGAGCGTCTGCCTCCAACTCAAGCCGTCATGCTAGGGTCCTGGGATCGAGTCCCACATCAGGCTCCCCACAGGGAGCCTGCTTCTCCCTCTGCCTGTGTCTCTGCCTCTCTCTGTGTCTGTCATGAATAAATAAATAAAATCTTTAAAAAAAATTTGAGGTACCTTGGCTGCACAGAGGAGGGGCAGCTACGCCAAACCAAAGACTTAAGCAGCATCCTGAAAGATAAGGAGGCAATAGGTGGGTGAGAAAGAGCGAAGAGGCACCCTCGGGAGATCATGGCTTATGCAAAGGAACAGTAGCTTGTAAAAAGCATTTCTGGTTCAAGAAACTTCAGGTAGTTCAGTAGGGACGTGGGTATCCTAATGCTGATGCTTTGCCATCGGAGGACACCAAGCTCAGGTTCTGGCCCCTTTGCCTATTAGCCACATGCAGGGGACTGAATCTTTGGGTTTCTTCAAGCCTCATCCATAAACCCCACCTTAGAGGACTGTTGGCGTGCAGATGAGCTGAGGTGGAACCTCACACGGAGACCACAGCCAATACTTGGTGGCCGGGTTGGTGATGAAGGTGAAGGTGGTGGTGACGGGGATTATGGGAGGAGGGGAGGTGGGGGAAGGAGATACGAAGCTGGAGGGGCAGGCAGGCCCGAAGCATGAGCTTTGGGTTCCATGCTAAAAAATTCGGACATTATCCCTAAAGCCAAAGGAAGGAGTTCAAGAAGCGGAGTGGGCCGGTCCAATGTATGCTCTAGAAAGGTCCCCACGAGGGACTGGAGTGGGAGCAGGAGAGGAGCCCTGGAGGCAGGAGGCAGTTAGAAGGCCCAGGCACTCACGTGAGGGCGCAAGGTGTTGCCTGTGATTTCTCAGACTTCCTGAGCCAACTCCCCTCCCTCACAGCGGGGCCTGACCATGTAGAGGAATAGAGAATCCAGGCTCCTATTATCCTTGGAATTAGCTGCTTTGGTGATTCCACGTGTGTCACACTCAGGCATGGAAGTATGCTTTTTCAGTTTAAAATGGAAACAGTTTTAAAAAATAAATAAAATAAAATGGAAGCAGTAACAGTGGCGAGCTGTGGGTGGTGGGATTACAAGTTGACTCCATATTATTCTTTTTTGCCTATCTCAATTTTCTGAATGTTCCACAATGAGCATATTTTTGTAATAAGAAAAAAAATCCATCATAAAAATGTTTTCTAAAAAAAAAAAAAAAACCCAAACTACACATAGTTTCAATCAAAACAGCAATTCTTTCCTTACTACCTAAGTAGGGAAATGCTCAATTGAATTACAAATTGGGGGAAAATATTGTTGATAGGATCCAACCTCAAACTTTGAAGGTCTTTATTTTCTTCCTTTTGCTTTGAAAGATTGTACCAACGAAGACAGACCAGAGACATGTGAACAGTCTTGAGTTTGAAAAATCACAGTCATTTTTATTGTGATCTCTTCAAGCACAGATTCTCCCCATGATTTTTATTTCAGGAAGCTTCAAGTCCAGGAAAAGTACCCAGTAGTTAGAGGTGATTGGATTATTGATATTCTCTTTTTTAGAAAACCAACATCTCATCAAAGAGAAGTCCAAGTGACAATAGGCTCTCCGCCTGGGATGGAAAAATAAGGAATTGCTGGGAGGCCTTGGGTGAAATTTAGCGCAATTCAGTGGGAACTACACACAGGTCCAAGAACTGAAATTTTTCAGCTTTATGCTCCAAAACATGGAATAGTCATGCCTAGGTCACATGTCCATGGAGTCGCCTCAGACGGACATTTTATGTACCATTAGGCATCTTCTCAGAGGTAGCATCTCGATTACAATCTTCAACTTGAAATTTTTTTTAAAAAAGGTAATTATAATGATAATGAAAAGAGTTCACATAGTTTTATGGTACAAAAAGTGTACTAGCATGTAATCCTCACAAGGGGCCTATGGGTTAACTCGAGTGTCCTTGTAGAGATGGAGACAAGGAGGCTCCAAGAAGCTGAGGCCACACAGCTGGAGGGACAGGACTCAGATCAGCTCTTGGGACTCGGTGCTATTCCTTCCTTTCCTCCCTTCTAATAACTGGTCTTAATTACCACATCTTCACTAGACCCACTGAGCGTCTGCGTTTCAGTTCAGGTCGTGATCCTGGGGTCCCAGGATCCAGTCCTGCATCAGGCTCCCTGCAGGAAGCCTGCTTCTCCCTCTGCCTGTGTCTCTGCTGCTGTCTCTGTGTCTCGTGAATAAATAAAATCTTAAAAAAAAAAAAAAAGGGCAAGTAGGGTCTATAGGAAGAGTATGAGTTCCTAATACTGTTCCAACAAATTAGCACAGATTAAGTATTTTAAGACAGGATAAATATATTCCCTTTACATGTAGAGATCAGAACTCCAAAATGGGTCTTACAGGGCTAACATCAAGATGGGAGCCAGGCTGGTTCCTTCAGGAGGCTCCAGAAGGCTTTTTGCCTCTTCCAGAATGTCAGAGGCTGCCAGCATTCCGTAGCTTGTGGCCTCATCACTCCAACCTCTGCTTCCATCCTCACGCTGCCTTCATCTTCTATAGTCAAACCTGCGCCTCCTTCTTACAAGGACACTTATATTGCAAGCCTCCTGAATAATCCAGGGTAGTCTCCCTATCTCGGGATCCTTAAAATAACATCTGCCAAGTCCTTCTGGTCATAAGGTAACATTCGCAGGTTCCAGGGATTAGAACATGGACATCTGGGGTGGGGGCACTGGTCAGCCTACCTTGGGGATATTTACTGAATGATCCTTGAGCGTAAAATTCCCTGAATTTAAATTTAGGTCATCGCTCTTTTGAGTTTTCTATTTTTAACCTTTCACTTTTGAGTGCCTTGGGACTTTCATGTCTGCTTGCTTGCTTGCTTGCTTGTACTCTGAAGCAAATTGAACTCTGACCCCCTGTCAGAAGTAACTTACCTAAAACGCCATCCTCCATGGACGCCGGGGTGGCTCAGTGGCTGAGCGTCTGCCTCTAGCTCAGGTCGTGATCCTGGGTTCCTGCGATCGAGTCCCACATCGGGTTCCCCTGCAGGGAGCCTGCTTCTCCCTCTGCCTGTGTCTCTGCCTCTCTCTCTCTGTGTGTGTCTCTCATGAATAAATAAGTAACATCTTTAAAAAATAAAAATATTAAAAATAAAAATAAAACTCCATCCTCCTGCTATCTTTCAAGGATGGTTGCAGACAGCAGGGCTTCTCCAGGCGGGGAGAAAGGTACATTCTCTCCTGGTTAAGCCTCTCCTGCCTGCTGCCATTTACTGAGCACTTACTGTGTGTCAGGAACTGTGCGAGCATTCTGCATTCCTTTGTAGCTCATTTATATCTTGCAGCAAGCCTGGAAGGTCATTATCATTAGACCGCTCTACAGAACGAGAAAATCAAGGCTCAAAGAATTAAATAACGCGTCTAAGGTTGCATGGTTAAGCCACAGAGCCTCTAAAACCCAAGCTCTTCGTACCAAGCTCTTGCAAAATTAGATCATTCCCAAACCCAAGTAATGTACGGACCTTTTTTAAAGGGCATGTGTAAGCTCACAAACCCCCAGGGTTGAGTTATAATTATTTTCATTATCATATTATTTAAATGTATGCAAAGATAACTGGATATTAACTCTTTATGCTTATAGCTCTCATATGACCATAAAAGCAAAATAAGGATAATAATACGAACACAAACTACAAACCTTTTAAAATGCTAATTAGGAACATTGCTCGAACATGGTGGGTGATGCTGTTTTGTTGAAATTGACGGCTCACAATCCAGATTTGATGCTGGCTGCCCTGACAGGGTCCTTCAGAGTTGGCTATGCCTGTCCCTTGGCCTAACTAACCTCTCCGACCACTGACAGCTCACGCATCATTTGATCTTAACCCGGCGAGAATGTCATTGATGTGCCAACTCTGGTTTTTGTTTTGTTTTGTTTTGTTTTTTCACTAACTGTAGCAGCTGGATTCTCTGGGCAGTGGGAAGAGTCCAGATTGGCATGCATGAAGTTAGGGAAAGCTCCTGGGAACCACACCTGGGGTGGCAAGGGGGTCGAGGGGGTAGGGAGGGCTGCTGCAGGCAGGGATGAGCAGAGGGAGAGGCTGAGCTATGTTGCAAACCCAAAGAAGGCCTCTGCCAACATCACACGAGGCGGTTTTATCCAGCCAATGCACTCCCCCCAAAAGAACTGACAACTGAGAGCCGCATTTCTGCAGCTTTCCCAGCAGCTGAAGAGGGATCTAGGCAGAGCATCACGGTCCACAGTAAAGTTGTACAGAGCGGCAGTGGGATGAACACGAACACATCCTGGCTGCTGAAATTGCCTGGCACTGCTAGGTGATGTGATCTTCAAATAAAGAGAAAAATTGGGGAGAATAAAAGCTTTCATTTACTGGACATTCAGTATATTTGACTAAGCACCTACTATGAGATGGGTGCTTTGCTGGATACCTCTGGTGGGAAAGACACGCAAGTGAACAAATAATCATGCAAATAATAATAATGCCACATGGTTGAGATGATGGAAAAAGACAATCTGGGGGCATCAGAGATGGAATGGAAGATGTTGGACAAAGGGTCCAAAGTTACAGTGATGTAGGATGACGAGGTCTAGAGATCTAACGTCCAGCACCATGACTATGTTTAAAATACTGTATCGGGGGGCACCTGGGTAGCTCAGTCAGGTAAGCATCTGACCCTGGATTTTGGCTCAGGTCGTGATCTCAGGGTTGGGAGATGGAGCCCCACATCCAACCTCATGCTCCGAGGGGACTCTGCTTGAGATTATCCCTCTCTCTCTCTGCCCCTCCACACACACACTGGTGCTCCCTCTCTCTCCCTCTCAAATATATAAATCCTTAAAAAATAACAATAAATAAGATAAAATATTGTATTTTATACCAGAAATTTGCTAAGAGAGTAGATTTCTAGTGCTTTTACCACACACAAAAAAAGGTAACTACGTGAAGAGATGAATAAGTGAATGAGCTTGAGAGCAGTAGCCATGTTACTATGTGCAGGCATGCCTCGTTTTATTGCACTTCACTTTACTGTGCTTCCCAGAAACTGTTTTTTTTTTTTTTTTTTTTAACAAATTGAAGGTTTGGGGCAGCCCTGCATTGAGCAACTCTTTCAGCATCACTTTTCCAGTGGCAATTGCTCACCTTGTGTCTCTGTGTCACTTTTGGGTCAGTCTCTTTTTGGTAACTTTTTGGTCATTCTCTCCAAACGTTTTCACTACAATTATGTCTGTTAGGGTGATCAGTGATTGTGACTCTCGGGAAGCTCAGAGGATGGTTAGCATTTTTGGGCAATAAATTATGTTTTGATTTTGCACATTGTTGGTTTTTTTTTTGGACATAATTCCATTGCACCCTTACCAGACTTCAGTGTGGTGTAAACATAACTTTTATATGCACTGGGAAAGCAAAAACTTCATCTGACCCCCCCTTATTGTGATATTGGCTTTATTGCAGTGGTCTGGGACTGAACCCACAGCATCTCCAGGGTCGGCCTGTATATATATGTCAAAACAGGGTGTCGTACACCTTAAATATATAAGTTTCTACTCAAAAAGAATTAGGCCTTTCAGAGGAAGAGTTGCTTGAGGGGACAGAGATAAGTGGCTACAAGTGGACAGTTACACAGAAGGAAGGGAGGTGGAGACGTGGGGGTGTAACTAGGTAATCTCAGCTATCGTCCTGGCCATCCTCCTGGCCCTTCCCTTACCCCATCTCCCTCAATCCTCGGGTATTATTATTCATCTACTTTGCCCACAAGAGCTGGGACTGTGTCACCTGTCCACTGCCCTATGCCCTGTGCCCAACATAGTCTCTGACCCATAAAAGGAGCTCACTAAATCCGTGTTTTATGCATGTGGAATCTGCTCAGAGAGGACAAGCGATTTCCCCCAACGTACGTAAGTATGTAAGTGGCTGAGCCAAGACGTGAACCACGCTGCTCTTTAACTCCTGTCCGGGGGCCAGAGCTGGTCTTCACAGGCAGGGAAACTGCCCTTACCATGGGAAGCCTGGCAGAGGCCAGCTCTTACATCCCTGAGGTAGGGACACCCCTCTAGTGTCAGCCGCAAGGCACAGCCTCGCCTGTTACCTCCCCAGTGTCCCTGAACCTCTGTGATGACATGGGACGGGCCGCCCAGAGGTTCTCAGGAATGAGAAGGGTTAAGGTTTTACAGCTTATTGAAGCTGTTCCTTTGCATTTAAATAGCACTATTTAAGAAAGCAGCCTTTCTGGAACCTTATTTGATGCTAACGGGGCTGAGCACGCACCTTAAGGCACACCTATTTCTCCACCGACCAGGTCATTTGCAGCTTCATTACTTAATAATCTGAAAGCTTTTTCTGGAAATCAGTGGATGAAGGGAGACGAAGTGAAATGTTATGATATTTAAGGACCCAACAAAACAAGCTGACAGGGTGGTACCCGAAGCTTCTACCTTGCTCTCTATTTTAGAAGTCCTCTAAATTTTAGAGATCATCTCATTAGTGACATAGCTCTTTTAATGATGAACCCAAAGACCATGGAGCAGTGTAAAAACACACACATGTATGCTTTTGTATCTTTTTTTTACTTTGCTCTATAGTATTTTATTTTGTTTTGTTTTGTTTATTTTAGGGAGAGAGAAACACGTGTGGGCAGGGGGGGAGAGGGAGAGGAAGAGAGTCTTAAGCAGACTCTGCGCTGAGCATGGGGCCAATGCCAGGCTTGATCTCCCGGCCCTGAGATCTCAACCTGAACTGAAACCAAGAGTCAGGGGATCCCTGGGTGGCTCAGCAGTTTAGCGCCTGCCTTCAGCCCAGGGCGTGATCCTGGAGACCCGGGATCGAGTCCCATGTCGGGCTCCCTGCATGGAGCCTGCTTCTCCCTCTGCCTGTCTCTTCCTCTCTCTGTGTGTGTGTCTCTCATGAATAAATAAATTAAATATTTTTAAAAAAAGAAACCAAGAGTCAGTCCCTTAACTGACAATGCTACCTAGACGCCCCTGCTCTGTGGTCTTTGAAGTCATCATTAAAGCAGCTATATCACAAATAAGATCATCTCTGAAATATAGTAAATTAGAAAGGATACAGACAATTTGTGTAATCATCTATTTGTATAATAATCTAGCTACTATTGTGCAAAGAAATGGTAAGGGTAAAGAAATTGTGTGTGTGTGTGTGTGTGTGGCAGCTCAGATTTCAACTCTGTGATGAAAACATACAAATGTAACGATGAATTGATAGTAGCTGCTGGTAGGGATGGTGGAATAATGGATATTTCTTTTTTGCATCTCTCACACACACCCTCTCTTTTTCTAACATCCTATAATATGGTTATGTTGGGTTTCTTTTTTATTTTAAAGACCTTATTTTAATAGGTGAGGTCATTCTCCTGGGACACAGTACCTACCTGTCCCTGCTCACGTGCACTGGCATGAATGTCGGAACACCCGAGCAGTTTGGGGGGGATGGGGGGCCTGCCCAGCGCCCTCACCTCCCCACCTCCCCACTTCTGCAAGCCCACACCTTTGCAGTCCCCAGAGCGCCCATGGGAGCCTGGCACGGGGTAGCTGTGGTCGTGCAGGTGGGCCTCCCGCTGGGGAAGGCAGGCTTGGCTTCCAGCTTGTTTGGGGCTCTGTCTGCAGCCACCGCGGTGCAGGCCCCCCCATCCGCTGCCCCCGCCAGCCCTGGCCCCCCTCCCGGATCTGCTGCTCCCCCATCATCTGCCCTCCCTGAGCCTCTGCCTCCCCATCCACTGCCACCCCCAGCCATTGCCCCCCCCCCGAGCTGCTGGCCCACCCCAGATCCGCTGCCCCCCAGCCGCTGCTCTCCCCAGCCACTGTCCCCCCCAGCCTCTGCTCGCCCATCCACTGTCCCCCATCCTCTGTTCCCCCCAGCCGCTGTCCCCCCTGAGCTGCTGTCCCCCATCCTCTGTCCCCCCAGCCGCTGCTCCCCCAGCTGCTGTCCCCCCCAGCCACTGTCCCCCCCAGCTGCTGTCCCCCATCCTCTGTCCCCCCAGCCGCTGCTCCCCCAGCTGCTGTCCCCCATCCTCTGCCCCCCACGCCCGTAGCCTCGGCTCACCAGCGGCTGCCACTGCACCAGCCCTTGCTCTTCCCTCCTGCAGCTCGGGTGGGGCCGCGCCTCCACCGGGTCGGGATCAGGACCCCACTCCGGGAAGTGCGCCCCCTCGCCCCGCAGCAGCAGCCTCTCTTTCTGGAGGAGGTTATACCTTCCACATCACACGTGCCTGAGTGTCACTCACCTTTTAAAGAGTGACCACGTGGCCCTGCTGCTCCTGCCCGCTCCGGGCCTCCGCCCACCTCACCGCCCAGCTTTCCCAACCCTGCCTCGGTTTTGCATTTTCAGCAAATGACGGGCGGGGCAGCGGTGGCAGCAGCGAGCAAGTAGGGGACAGTAGCGGTGGGGCAGCAGGGGGGCAGGGGAGGGGACAGTGGGGACGGCAGGGGGACGGGGGTCGGCAGGGGATAGTGGGGACAGCAGGGGACAGCGGGGATGGCAGGGGCAGCAGGGGACCAGGAATGTAGTAGGGGCACGGGGGGGGGGGGGGGGGGGAGCAGCACAAGGGCTTCGCAGATGTGCCCTGGGGCACATCCTAGTGCCTCCCGCCTCTCTAGCTGTCCTGCGTTAGGCTCTCTGCTGTCCCTGCCACCTCTGTCCTCCCAGTCCCCAGGTTCTCTGTCCTGTGACTATGCTACCTATACGCCGAGGGCTTTCAAATTTCTATCTCCAGCTTGGACGTGTCCCTTGAACTCCAGCCTCATCTATCCAGCCGCCGCCTAGACACGCCCCCTTGGAGTCATCCTTGACCCCTCTGTTTCACACCCCCATCCGTCAGCAGGTCCTTTTGCGTCTCCCTCTAAAATAATGCCCTGCAGCCGCTGTCTCCCGAGATCCCATCGCTCTCCCCTGCTCCAGTGCCCCCCCCCGCCCCACTAGCGGTTACCCTCCCGCGGCAGCAGGCAGCGGGGCCCTCTGAGCACGTGCGTCGGGTCACACTGTCCTGATTGCAGACCCTGCGGTGGCATCCTGGTCCCACGGCGCTCACAAGGGTCCTCAGACCCCGGGGAGGGCCACGCGGGCCACAGGCTTCCTCTAGCTTGTCACTGATCAGTCACCTGATGGACTCACCCGCTGGCCGTCCCTCGGGCGTCCCCTGCACACGCCTGCAAACCAAGCTGGTGCCGGGTGCAGGGAAGACACCGTCCCCACCCCTGCTCTACCGCCCGCCTCTGGGACCAGACCCGGCCAGAAGCTGTCCTCAGAGGAAGGGGGGGTGGGGGAGACAGGCAGGGCCCGAGGGGCGCCCAGTGCTGTGCCTTGAAGAGCTCTGCGGGGCTCCCCCAGGACGGGCGGGGCGCTGCCCTTCAGGTCCGGTCTCCAGCCCCACGCGGGGCCTCCCTGGCAGGTCCTGCCCCGCGTGTGGTCGGGAGCTCGCCCGGCCCGGCCCCCTTGCTACTTAGTTTTCCCGATCGCTGGAGACAGGGGGGCAGGGGGGCAGGGGGCCTGGGCAGCAGGTCGAGAGGGCCGGGTGGGCTGGAGAGACAGGCCGCCCCCCTGGCCCCCAGCTCCCTCCCTCCCGGGGCCGACTCGCAGGAGCATCACAAAGGACAAAATGAAAAAGTCCGGAAAAGGAGGTGAAAGCCAGGATTGACACTCCGGTCACCAAAGGACAAGCTAAGTCGATGCCTGCGGCCGCTGGAAGCACATGGAAGGGAGGCCGGGCTCTCGGGTCGCGGGTGACGCGCGTCCTCACCCGCCAGGTCACCCGCCAGGTCACACGCGGGCTGAGGAGCGGTGGCGCGGCCGGGCTCTGCCGGGCTCTGGTCTCCCGCTCCGGGAATGCCACGCGCTGGCACAGAACCGTCTCGCAGGAAAATTGTCATCTCCGGGCATGATGCAATTTCCCCATCGGAATTGCAGGCTATGTTTGACAAGAACTAAAAAGAAATGGAATTTGAAATGCTTCTGTGCAACCACAGCATCTTCTGGCGGGTCTGTTAATGGGCTTCAGAGACCTTCTCTGGCTTTGAAATAGCTGGTCAGGCGGGGCCTGCGATGCTTCCCGGGGATGAGGCGTCCTGTGGCCCTTACAGCCGCCGGCCCGTGTCCCTGGGGGTCCCCCCGAGGCCGACCCAGAACTCCCGGGCGCAGGCCAGGGTTCCTAGAGCGGCCCCTGCGTCCTGGCCCTTCCCTCTCCCTCCAGCTCAGGCAGTTCCAGCAGAGCTGGGTGCCTGGCACCCCGCACCGCCCGCCAGCGCCCGCCAGCTCAGGGCTGAGATCTCTGAGGCTCGCTTGACCCGGGCTGACCGAGGCCTGGGGGGACGCCGGCCCTTCCTGTTCCAGCCTCTCGGTCATTCTACAGATATTGCTTGGGCAGGCTCCAAGCACGTCCTAAATACTGATAGTTCCGCACGGAGCAAAACAGACGAAAGCCCTTGCCCACAGGGGGCCCCTGTCTAGCGGGGAGAGACAGACTGTAAAAAGTAAATAAGCAGGGGCACCAGGGTGGCTCCGTTGGTCAACTGTCTGACCCTTCCTTTTGGCTCAGATCATGATCTCTGGGTCATGAGACTGAGCCCCGCATGGGACTCCACACTGAACGTGGAGCTTGCTTAGGATTCTCTCTCTCCATCTCCCTCTCCCCCTCCCACTGCTCACACTCTTTTTCTCTCTCTCTCTCTCTCAATCAATCAATCAATAAGCAAGCAAAATCCACAGTATATTGGACAGTGATCCAATGTGATGAGGAAAACATAATCAGATAGTGATGGGGGCATGCTGGGTTGAGGAGCCAGCAAGGGTTTGCTTTTTTTTGGGGGGGGGGAGAGAAGAGAGAGCATGCTCTCAAGCTAGGGGTGATGGACAGTGGTGAGCTCACAAATACATTTTAGAAGTGGAGTTGATGGGATGGCGGGAAGTAGAAGGATAGCCCTGCTACTGAGTGGGCTGAGAACGGGGGCGGCCAGGCTAGGAGAGAGTTTGGTTTCAGACATGTTGAGGTTGAGACACCAACTCGTGTCCAGATGAAGAGGTTAAACAGTTGATATAGAAGGCAGAAGATTGAACTTCAGTCGCCATCGCTGTGTATAGAGCGGTATTTTAAGGCCTGAGACAAGCTGAAATGACGGCAACGTGGAAGAGGATCAAGGGCTTGAACCCGGCTGGATGGAGAAGCATCCCCAAGGCTAGTGGTCAGTGGGGTGAGGAGAGATGGAGAGGCAGCAGGTGCCAGAGCCAGGTAGAAAGTGCTTCAAGGCAGAGGGAATGACCAACTGTGTCGAACGCTGCTGAGGAGTCACGGAAGCTAGGAGCTGGGCACCATACCGCTTGGCAGTGGTGAGGTCACTCGTGATCTTGACCATAGCAGCATCGAGGAGGGAGGCATCTCAGTGACTTCATCTGAAAAATGGGAACCATTTGCCTGCCTGCCTCAGAGTTCTGCAGCGTAGACCACATGAGACCACGGGCAAGCCATAGCGCACCATCAATATGAACCATCTGTTTTTATTTATGACCCAATAAACCCAGAGCCTGTCGAAACCATGGGAAACTATGACGTTGGGCACAATTGATTTTAAAGATGCTTATAGCTCCATTATCACCTCATAAAATGGCTCATTTCCTACTGCTCATCACCAGGACACCCACCAAGGGATGAAAGAGTTCCCTTTAGACATGGAAGCCATCACGGTTGATATTTTTTATGGGTGGTAAGTGGGAATTCTGGGAAAGGAGACAAGCAAATAATGGAGCCAAGCACCGTTCGCCAGAGTCTTTACATGAGATGCCAGGCACAGCCCTCACGGAGGGGTCTGGGTGACCCTGTGCCTCAAGGCAAGGGTCTTAGGAGAAAACTGTGGACCAGGGGCAGCCATGCTCTTGCTGAAAAACGAGCATTGTTGTTATTATTGTTGTTTCTACTTGCTTTGATCGCCTCCCCCTCTGACTATGGATTGCACCCCACTTCTCTTCCTGCAGGGAGGAGGCAGGTTGTCCAGGCTGACCCCCAGATTGTAGGTCTAGGGTAGACATGCTCCGTGCTGCCCGCAGACAAAGGGGGCCTTAGGATGAGGAAAGAGGTTGTGGTTCAGGACTGGGAGGTGAAGGTTCGGGTAGACCCAGGCACCGAGACCAGAGAGGAGGTGAGGAACAAGGCCGGGAGGCGGTGACACACTCTGGCCCTTCACTGTGGGCAGGGCTGAGATGCCCAGAGCCCCCCCTGTGTTGAGTGCTGGCTCTGGAGAGCCTGGGAGGGTCAGTGTTGGGTGAAGTTGATTCTAACACCAGCCCCCACCCAATCCCCGCGGACCCACATTCTTACTCTCTGCTCTGCTCAGCCTTGGCATCTCCTAATACCGATGTGATTTCCGCCTCCAACCCATCCCAGGCCTGTATTCACCCCACGTGGCCCTCCTTCCTCCAGCCTGCGGCCTCTTGGGGGCTGTGTGCTTCCCATTTGGTGTCAGTAGCTATGAAGTCTGCGTACAGCTGCATCTTCACAGTATATTTACCAAAAGCAAAATGAAAAACTCATCTCCATGAAGATGGACATGAGTGACCTGTGGCTTCTTTGGGGCTTTTTATTTTAATTGGCATATTTTGGAAAAGTGCTAATGTCATCGAGAAGAGGCATGAACTGTGAATACCCTGAAATACTTGGTTTGAAAGAGTCCTATGGGAGATGCATAAGGGCTCTAAGGATTCTTGGAAGATCCTTTCTGTGCCTTAGAGACTTGTTAAAACAGCTTTTCATTTAGGTCTAAAGTTTGGATTGCTTACTCTGACTTTAAGTCCTTCATTCTCCAGAATGGAAGATGCCCTACCCCCCCAGCGGCCCCATCCAAGACTCAACCCAGCTCCATAAACCTCCCATCATATGCTCCCTGAGCCTCAGCGCTTGGCGTTAAGTCAGGGAGTGTTCTCCCGAGGCTTTGTGGGTTTGTAGATGCAACTGTGTGCTTCACAATCTGTGCTCAAGCAGTGCAAATTGATTCTAATACCATCTTGGCCTGAATGTAAATGAGAGTAAGACGAGTAGCTAATATGTGCTTATTCGGGCACTGTATTAGCACAGTATGTGAACTATGTCATTTTATCCCCCAACAACCCCACGTGGTAGAGACTCTTTTTTTTTTTTTTTTTTTAAGATTTATTTATTTTAGAGAGGGGGGCAGGAGCAGAGGGAGAGAAAGAATCTCAGCAGACTCCCCACTGAACGCAGAGCCCAACACAGGGCTCGATCTCACAACCCCGAGATCACAACCTGAGCCAGAACCAAGAGTCGGATGCATATGCCACCCAGGTGCCCCCGTAGAGATTCTTTTTAAATCCCACTTCACAGATGAGAAAGCTAAGAGAGGTCAAGAGACTTCCCAGAGGACACAGCGCTAGCTAATGGTACAGTCCAGATTGGAACTCAGGTGTGATTCTAGAGCCTGTGCTCTCAAACACACTACTCTCCTGCCGGCTGGTTCAGTAAATACTAAAAAGTTTGATAGTATTCAGTGTGCCCAAAATTGTGGCAACATGGGCACATTCTTGTGGGGGGTGAAAATGGGCACAGATTTCTGGAGCACAATTTGGTAGGTCCTACCAAAATTACAAATTTGCTTCATCTTTTCAGCATTCCTGGCAATCTGTAACACAGGAAACCTTGGGTTGGTAAACAAATGTATATGCAAGTGTTCATCATAGCATCATGTATGGAAACAAATATCCACCAAAAATGCTGGTTAAGTGAATTACAGACTATCCGTGCTATGGAATCCGACATATACATCAAAGGCTTTGCTTTTCCAACAATTTGCTGAGTATCCATAGCACTGGAGATGGCCATGAACAAGCAAGCCAGACATTCTCCAATCCTGCAGAATTTAGGTTCTACCAAAGAATTTCAATGCTTCATAAATTATTAGCTTTTTAAGTAATCTTTCCGTCATGCTCCTACATTCTCATTTGATTGAATAACACAAATGATCATAAACAAGTAGATGCAGTTGGCATGCAACCATGAGATGAAACAATTTACAGCAAGAAGCTGTTCTAATGCCCGCACACGAGGATCCACCATCCCTGGAGCCTCCGTAGCTCTAAAAATTACAGGTGGAAAAAAATTAAAGATAAGAAAATAAAAATTACAGGTGGAATTTCATCACCGTAAGTAAACAGTAATGGAAGGCCCAAACAATTTTTTGTTGAGTTATATACTGCAAAAGTGAAATCAATATGTCATTAGCTGGGACCTGAAAGCCAAGTTTTAATTATCATGCAAGGTAAATCTGTAGGGCCAGCTAGCTTGGTGGCCGTCTTAACTCCACCCACATGGATTTCACTTCTTAGTAAAGTTGTTCTTCAACGGCAAAGGGATTGTCATCAGACACTATCTCGTTACTTGGATCTCATATCTCGGGTTTCTCTTTTATACGTCTTGACTTGGTTTACCATAATTTGAAGATCTCCAACACTAAAATGCAACAAAAGGATTGCAATGATGTAGTGTCCACTGACGTGGAAAGTTCCCGATGATATATTAAGGGAAAAATTTTAAATCATGGTGCAGAATAAGATATTCGGTATGATGCAGTTTTTGAGCTCTGTCTAATGTACACACACACACACACACACACACACACGTAGTTGCATATGCATAGTAAAAGGTCTGGAACAGTACACACTAAACTATAACATTCTGGAGAAGGAGGCGGGAGGCAGGGAAGATGCTAGGGTGGAATGCGCTCAGCATTCACATTGTGTGCTTCTGGGATGCTAAATTTGTCTACAGTAAGCATGTACAGTTCTGCTTATGCAATATTCTGTATATGTAAAAGCAAAGGGGAAGAAGTACAGCAGGGCTAGATGACGAAGGCCATGTAGGAAGACTCGGGCGTTAAGAAAGTATCGTGGAAGTTGTGGGCTAAGGGAGGGGATGGGGGTGGTCGGACTTGCAGCAACGTGGAGGGTGCACTGCGGGGAGCAAGAAGGCGTGCAGGCCGTGGAAGGGCTCAGGACTTGCAGACAGTGAGCGCGGTGGATCTTGGAGCCCGACCTGGGAGGGGCAGGAGATGCAGTGGAGGCATGAGGTGGATGTGCTTTCAACCTCCAGGGCCAGGGGCGGCGCTCAGCCAGGGACACCGACCTCGGAGATGATGCAGGGAACCAGGTCACGGGAGGTCCAGCGCTGGCATTCGGAGATGCGTTGGGTCTCACGTGAGACTTCACGCTAGACAACCTCTCGCAGCCACTCACCAGATACTTAGGAGAAATGAGTGAGGGATACATTCCCAACGACTAAGCAAGTCTCCCATGAGACATGGAAAGCACCCAGTTGGGACTTCGGAATGAGCTCCTTGCAGCCATGTGAATGTGGGGGTGTCCTTGCATCCAAAGATTCTTCCCTCTGACCGGAAGAGGGAATAATCAGGGAAGCCTGAGCTCAAGAGGCCATTGTCTCTGCCAGCTTGTCCCCAAGACCATCTGTGGGTGCCCAGGCTGAGCTGGATCCAGCTGAGCTCCTGTCCTCCTGACGCCCCACCACCCAATGGGATGCAGGCGAGGTGCTCCAGAAGGCTTTTTATAATCCTTGGGCCTGAGCCCGGAGACACCTCTGACCTCCTTCCAGTTTCCTTAGGGCTGTGAGGTCTTCTGGGCATGGTACCCACCAATTAAGAAGTTCACCAGTTCCCCCTCAGTATGTTCTAGGCACTTAGGCCAGCCCTGGCTGTAAAGATGAGGGCGGAGCTGTGAGTAAGCCAGCCAAGCAAGTCTCTGCCCCCCTGAACTCAGGGGCCTGTTCGTCGGCACCAAAGTTCTCCCTTCCTCCGTCAGTGATATTCTAGGCTTTTCTGGGCACTGTGGATAGTGGTATCTGAGTACCACTGGGCCCAGCCAGGGAGAGGGGAGATCCAGGACGAGCTGAATCCACTCCAGGGAAGCCAAATTTGGGCCTGTGGAAGTCTTAGGCCTTGAAAAGATTATGCTCCTTCTCTGACCCAACGTATAATTGAAAATAAAAACCAAACTGCAAAGTTAAGCAAAATCAACAAAGTTCTGATTTTTGCCCCCTGATGACTAACTTAATGCTTTCCTTCAAAATGTTATCACATTCTTCCTCAAATAACTATTTTAAGTGCCCATGCTACACACTGTCCAAAGCAGAATAGAGCAGAATAATATGAGTGGCACAAGGGGTGTTGGCCACAGACTTTGTTCTGACCTCCTGGTCCAGGGGAGTCTGACCAGGTGCGTGGGTCTCAACAGCCGGTGAGGCAGCTCCTCACATAGCCAATGCCTGAACACGGAATGCATGACCTGCCCTCCAGGCTGGGCACAATCTAGAAGCCTGGCCATCCAAAGCAGAGTCCGGGTCACAGCCCTGGCTACAGTAGGGAAGCGGAGGACTGAGCTAGAAACCAAAGCGTGGCTCAGTGGGCCCAACAGAGTGCAGCACACACCAGTCACGGTGGCCCTGCAGCCCTTCCCCTGGGATTGGCGAGGTCCTAGGGCTTCCCTACCCTGGGGAGGGATGGCTCCACACCTGGGCAGGTAAAGCCTCAGCGGCAGGTAAAGCCTCAGCAGCAGGTAAGGGAGTGGGGATGGACGGTGTCACCATGTCAAACCTCTCTTGTTCCCGGGAGCCTGGCTCCCTTCACTAAATATCTGTGGTCCTTTTTTTTTTTTTGCAGAGTGATGAGGTCCTCACCGTCATCAAAGCCAAAGCTCAGTGGCCAGCCTGGCAGCCTCTCAATGTGTAAGTAGCAAACAGACCCCAGCCATGCCCTTCCATCCACCGGCTTCTTGGACACCTCTGTGTAGATGGCGCACATGGACCTACCTTGAACTCTCTTATCCAAAATGGAACCCATCACTAAGCCCTGTGGACCCTGCCCTCTTGATATCTCACAAATCAGTCTGGCCATCCTCCCACTGTTAGTGCCAACCAGCGTGCTCTCACCTGGACCGCTTCAACTCTGCCCTCTTCGGTGCTTTCTCCCATCTGATCCCACATGATGCCGTCATTGGAGTGATCTTTTAAGAATCCAAATCTGATTGTGTCCTCCTCTCCAGAGAATCCCCTCGTGACCTCCCTTAGTCTCCAGGATCATTTTATGAGGCCACCGTGAGCCCAACCTACCCCAGCCCCTGCCTCCTTTTGCTTAGGGCTCATGTCTTGCCTCTCCCGACTCCACAGCTCACTCCGGCTGCCCTGAATCCTGTGCACTTCCTTGAGTGAGCTCTAGTTTCACTCATCCTTTAAGGATGCAAGATCTGGAGCAAAGTTCTTGCCAGCCACGTGGACATGGTTTAGGAAGAATGGCTTGGCTGTCCCTTCTCTGGAATAGTCTACACCCACTAATGATGGGATTGAAGACAGTGACAACACGGGCAATGTTGAGTCTGCTCAGTGGGAGAAAAGGCAAATTCAAAATGATAGGAAGGGAAGCACAGGATGAGGCAGCAGGAGCGGAGGGAGGAGGAGCTCTCACCCATGACCAGCTAGCTGGGAGCAGGGAAGCTGTTGCCGTGCCAGGCCCCTGGTGCCCACCTGTTTAACATTCAGCAAATTAATAGTCCATCCCCCCACTATGTGCCAATCCCTACCCTTTGGAATGCCTGGCTGGGGCGGGGGTGAGGGGGTTACAGACCAAAACCAGAGTCCTTCCACTCCAGAGCTGCCCTTTGCACACGTTCAGGTGGCACCATATATACAGAATATGTATATAACAGCATCATGGTAGCCCCGTACACTGCAAGGGGATAAACGTTACGATGAGGATATAAGTGATTCCAGAAGACCAGAGAAGGGGCACAACCCAGCTGAGGGCTGGGGAGAGGTCATGAAGGCCTCGTTCAGGAGGTGTCACAGGGCTGAGTCTAGAAGGATGCTCCTTGCCCTGGAGAGGCCCAGATCTGGGCAGAACTAAGGCCCTACGTGGACACCTGAGGAGAGAGGCCCACACCTGGACAGCTGACCCAGGCAGCCCAGCCGGCTGCACGGAGGCCTTTTCTAGTTTACGGTGATCTCCTCTGAGGGAGATCTCCACTGAAAACGTGCCCAGCCCTGGGAGTGCCTTTCCCTCCAGAGAGAAGCAACAGTGGCAAGGCCAGCTGCCCTGGGCTCTCCCCTGCTAGGTGGGCATTTGCCTGTCTCAGGCCTGTCCCACCAAAGCCCACTAATGTGAATTCATAGAGGCCCTGAGCCCCTTCACGTGATTAACATCAATCAGGAAAAAGGCCCACCGTGAAACCTGTTTGCTCCTCAGCTGCTCCCAACTCCCAAAACCTGTAGGTGAAGGGGTCCTCACCTTGGCTTTCTAAGCAGGAAGAGGCTCAGGCCTGGGAGGGGTTGGGGGCATCTGAGCCGGGTTTGTAGATGCCCACGTAGACACCACTAAGGAGCCCTGAGCCCAGTTTTCCCTTAAGGAGCCTGGGTTTAGGAAGATGCAAATGACAAAGCAAGGTGCTTCCAGAAGGAGAGAGGAAAGAGGGAAGAGAGGAAAGAAGAAAGCAGAGAGCTGACCTTTTGTCTTGAGCACCTACTGTGTGCCAGGTACCCTGCTAGGCACTTATGTCCTTCATCCCACTTCATCTTCATACTAACCCACAGGGTAGGGATTTTGAGCCTCACTTCGCAGATAAGACTGAGGCTCAGAGGTTCCATGGCGGGGCCAACCTCAGCATCCAGCTCCGCCCGCGGAGGAACTAGAACTCCAGCCATATCCAGCTGCTTCCGCTACCTCTGCCCTTCACTTCTGACATCGTCCCTCCAATTAAGTAACAATTCATTCTGTGTCCAGTTTTTAGATCAATCAAGACCCACGTATCTGCTAGTCAGACTTTGGGCCAGCATGAGATAAATAGCGTGACCACAACAAACTGTCTGACTCCTGCCCCAAAACAAAACAGAACCCTGACTTTCACTTGTGTCCTTCTGTCAAGGATGACTGAAGCATTTCATTGCCTCAACAAACATTTATGGTGGGTCTCTAAAGGGCAGTACTGTCAAAGGTACTTGGGAATACAGCGGTGAGCAGTGCGGAGTTTCTCATGAACTCACGGTTTAGTGAGGGACATTAACCAGATGATGACAAATGTGATGTGTCTGTGAAGTAACGATAGAAGGTGCCATGAGAGTGTGTGAAGGGGACCCTGACCCAGCCTGAAAGTCAGAGAAAGCATCCTTCAGGGATGGCAATTGAGCTAAGAGTTAAGGAATCAATAGGAGTGGACTAGGTAAAGAAGCAAAGCAAGGGGAGAATATTCTAGAAAGTCCAGAGAGACCGTCATGTGTAAAGACCCTGAGGAGGGATCAGCATACTTAGGGTACTAAGCAGTTGTGGTACAAGTAGGTCCAGAGATCACAGGTGAGCTTGGTGTGGAGCCAAGTCATGCAACATTAGGGATTTTGATTTTTGCATTAAGAGTAATGGGAAATCATTGAAAGGTTTTAAGCAGGCCGCCAACACGATCACATCTGCATTAAAACATAATAATAAGGGCAGCCCGGGTGGCTCAGCGGTTTGATGCCACCTTCAGTCCAGTGCATGATCCTGGAGACCCGGGATTGAGTCCCACGTTGGGCTCCCTGCATGGAGCCTGCTTCTCTCTCTCTCTCTCTCTCTGTCTCTCATGAATGAAAAGAATCTCTTTAAAAAATGATAATAATAATAACAACACTCTGGCTCCAATATGAAAAGGTTAAGAACAAGAAGCAAGACCAGTGAGGAGAGAAGTCACAGTGACCTTGACAAGGGTGGTGGTGTTGGAGATGGGACAGGTGCAGAGATCTCAGAGATGTGTAGGAGAACCCCACAGGCTGCCATGATAGACTGGGTAGGGAGGGTGAGAGAGACAGGGAGACCTAAATTAATAAGTTGGCGCGACCACTTAAAAGGTTTCAAATAGTAAATGAAGTTCAGTGGGAAAGGCCAGGAGCTCAGTTCTGGATGCGATACGTTGGCGAAGGCTTCAGGTGTCCAGCTGGAGGCGTGACCCGTTAACCGCAGAGCTCTGAAACTCCGGGAGAGTTCTGCACTGACGCATAAAACCACGAGCCGTCGAGGAGCAGTAGACGATCAATGCCAAGGGCACGGATGACAGAGAGCCTAAGTCCAAGGTTTAGGGCTAAGTTCCAAGGAGCTCCAACATTTAATGCAGAAGAGGACTTGCGGGCAAAGGAAGGAAACAGAAAAGGAGGAGCAAGAGGATTGGGGCAGAAAGCTTGGTATCGGAGGGGAACCAAGGGAAGAAAGTGTTCGAGGAGAGAGTGGGCAGCTGCGCCCGGTGGCTGAGAGGTCAAGTAAGCTGAGGGCTGCCCGGTGCTGCTTGGATGGATCAACATGACGAACACCAGTGACGTTACTGAGAACCCTTCCTGCTGCCAACGGCCGGAGGCCTCGAGCAGGTGGAATGTGAACAGAAAGTGAGTTCATGGAGGGAGCGCGTATAGACAGGTCTTCTGTGCGGTTTGCTGTGCACGAAGGGAGACCAAGCAGTGGCTCTAAGAAGGAGATGAAAGAGTCCATGAAGTTTGTGATGGTTTTTTGTTTGGTTGTTTGTTTTGCCTTTTTTAAGATGGGAGAGACTTTCTGAAAAATTGGGGGGGGGACCCACCAAAAAACTTGGGGACACCTTCTCACCCTTCGCCCATCCCTCAGACTTGCTGAGACCCCAGTGGAACAGAATTAATCGCTGGCAAACACTCGGACGGCCCGAACACCCCGTCCCTCGCCACTTAGTGCTACCAGCCTGGTAAGGGAGAGGAGTTCTCCTTTGATTTTCCCGGACCCCAGCACCCCCATTCCTCTTCCAGATCTCATTAGGAAGTCAGATGAGGAAGCCTCCACGCAGCCAAGTTTTGTTTTGCAGAAAGAGCCCTGCCCCTCGTCACTGAGCCTGCCCGATTGAGGTTAATGGGATGCCAGCCTCCCTTGGGCCAGTGGAAAGCCGGGGTGACCTACTTTGTGAGGTCCTGCCGGTGAAACTGACTTGCTTTTCAATGATCTTCCCCTTCTTCCCCGGGACCGACCTCCCCAAGGACAGCCCTGACCCAACAAGTGCGCTGCTGCCTTGCTTAGCTCAGTAAACCCCGCCGTAGCTCCAGGCCGGAGCGCAGGAGGAGACAGAAAGGGCAGATTGTGGGCACACCCCACATCCTTCACGAGTTCCGCGGGCGCCAGGGTAGAAAGTGACCAGGTTTCCTGCAAATCGACTCTGGATCTCCACCACTCCTCCGGTTTAATCCGAATGCTAGGAATCCCTGGAACTTTTCAAAATAGTTTTTTTTGTCCTAATGAATCTTGGCAGGGACTACAGTCCCCTTCATTATTCCCAGCCACTCTGTTTAATTCATATTTAATAAGACAAGCATCTCCGTGTCCCAGACAGATGGGAGGGTGGATTAGAGACCCTGGTCGCCCTCTCCAGAAATCCTGCCCCTGCAGGGCCAGCGCCAGGCAAATGGCCCCACGAGGACAGAGGCATCTCTGTCTGTCTGTCTGTCTGTCTGTCTCTGCCTCTCGGATCAGGGCTGAAGGTCTCCCGGCCCTCCCTGCCTCCTGTGGCACTTGCCCAGCTCTGTCGGTGTCCTCGGTCTTGCAGAGACTGGCCTTGGACCCGAGGGGCAGGAGGCAGGCCTAACCTGCCCCGGGGGACCGGAGTCCTAGATGCCTCCGGCTTAGCAGCAGCTTTCCCCGAGGAAACCGCGCTCAAACCTGCCTCCCCCGACGCGGGGGTCCAGCCTAGCGCGTGGCTCGGGTGCCCTCTAGTGCTTTGGTTGAGTTTCTGCAACTTTGAAAGCTCTTTATTGGGGATTATTTGAAATACAGGAGAGCCCCAACCCAGTGCATGAGGGATCTGAACGGCCAGCGACTGGAGTCTCACCAGTGAGGCTCAGGTTCAGAAGGAATAACAAGTTCTTAGAAGGAGCGTAAAAGTCCCCTACTGCCTCTTTTCTTTTATGGTGCTTTTCAAAGTTCTGTTTGGAAAAGCTTCAAGGAGTAGAAAACCAACATTTACCAAATCCTGTGATGTGCTGGTCACGACCACAAGCAGTTGCCTCGCACAAAGCCCTTGGGCCGGCATGAGGATGCTCCCATTTTGCAAAGAGCACTGGGGTAAGAGCCTGGCACAGAGCTTAGCGAGTGGCTGAACCCGGATTCAAATCCAGCCGCCTCTTCCAATAGCCTGTGTTCTTCTTGACACGCCACACTGCCTCTCCGAATGTAAAAGAGGCGAAACACTTCTCCGTGTCTTCACTTGGTCTTCCTTTTTCATTTCTCCAGTGTGCACGGTCTGTTCAGAGCCGTCCTGTATCTGTTGGGACGGTGGTGGTGTCTCTCTGGCAGATCTGGACCAGCTCTGGACATACACAGATAGTCACATTTGTCAGCCACACTGCACGGAGACGTTTTTGTCAACCTGCCATTTTTTTCTCTAATTCGACACTGTTGTTTCATTACACAGATGTCTTTAGCTGGTGGATAATTCAATTAGCTACTTTTGTGATTGCTTTATTGTTCCAAAGCTGAGAAAATTAACATTTCTCTCACAGATCTGTAAACAACTTTTTTCCTATAATCTGGTTGCTTTCTATGTAGCTCTGGATTTTTTTTTTAATTTATTTATCTTGGCGTACGAGATTAGATGCGAATCCCCCTTTTTTATTTTTTTATTGCAGTTAAGTTAGCCCAGCCCCACTGTTGCACAACCTTCCCATTTCCCCCTCCTTATTTGTGAAGTCTCCTTTGTATGATACCTTATCTAAAGTTTCTGGGATCTCCAGTCTTTGCCATTCATTTATATTTCTTTCTTATCCTGAATATGACACCGTTTTAATTATCATGATTTATAATATACTCTGTTATACGATATGGCCAGATCAACTCTCTCTGCTAGAAAACGGATAAAAATGTAAATCCCGAATAGAAAAATAAAACCAAATTCACAGAATATCGCATCCGGGAAGACATGGCATATAAGAAAGCTTGAATGTGAATTTTTATGATGGTTTGGACAAATTAAAGAGCTCCAGTCAAACCTTGGGTTTCCCAAAGAAAACTCATATATATTCTTACCCATTTCATTATTTTAAATAGCATTTTTTATTATAGAAGTCATAAATACTTTGAGGTGATTTTTAAATTAAATTTGAAGGTCAAAGGAAGTACAAGAGCTCCATATTCATTTCCTAAATGAAGTAATTTATTTAAAACAAATATTTGAGGAGAATCTACTGCATGCCAACTCCTAAACCAGGTTCTGGGATATAGCTGTAAGCAAGACAAAAATGGTCTCCACTCTACTGGAACCTAATGGATAAGATGGAAATTAAACAAGAAACCCCAAGGAAAGAGTGAGCTCGGCGCACTCTGGGAAAGTGCACCAGGAGGCCTAAACAATTTGAGGAGAGGTCAGGAAATGCTTCCTCCAGGACATATTATATGAGCTGGGAGTCAGGGCATAATGTCCCTGCCAAGGCTAAGAGGAAAGAGCAGAGCATAAGTGAAGATGCTAGAAAATTGCTACAAATGCTCCCAGGTCCTTACAGATTCAAATTTGCCATATTACCCCACTAAGGTCAGGCATTTTGTGCAGGGATTGGTTGCTCCAAATTTCCTATTCCTTAAAGCCCCACTCAGGTTACAGACTTGGCCAAAGTGTAGCTGCGGAGAACAATTTACTTATGTAAATTGTAAGACACGGGAGGCTCTCAGAGGGTCACATCCATCAGCTGAGCAGAGTTATCAGGATGGTGCGTCGGGTCTGGCTTGGCTCGGTTTCCCCAGACTGGACTCCTGAGTAGAGAGGCTTTCGCCTCTTATGTTGTCATGGTGATTAGTCACCCATGGTTTACAGGGTACAAATGGCTAACCTGACTCAGAGCCACATGTCCAGGGAGAGGGGAAGGTAATAGGTGGAGGGGCTGGTCTCTGTGGGAATGGAAGAGGAAGTCTGTGGCCAAGGCACTGCTGGGTCCCCAGGGGCCAGGCCAAAGAGCACTGGGGTGGAAGACAGCCCAGTGGCCAAGGCACTGCTGGGTCCCCAGGGGTCAGGCCAAAGAGCACTGGGGCGGAAGACAGCCCAGTGAGAGTCCGTGCTGTTTGCCTGGCACTGACGGGAAGGCAGGCCCTGGACCATGTCCTGTTAGCCCCCAGGTGAGCAATGCCACAGCTCCCCAGACAGCAGTTCTTAGAGAAGCCAGGTCTTTAAAGAAGCTGCTGGGGTGCCTGGGTGGCTCAGTCAGTTAAGCACCTGCCTTCAGCTCGGGTCATGATCCCGGGGTCCTGGGATCGAGCCCTGCATCGGGCTCCCTGCTCAGTGGGGAGCCTGCATCTCCCTCTCCCTCGGCCTGCTGCTCCCCCTGCTCATGCACACTCTCTCTGTGAAATAAATATCTTTAAAAAAAAATCAAAAACAAAAAGAAGCTGCTAAAACCACTCACTGACATGCCAGTAACCGCACACCTGGGAAAAGAAGATGAAATCCCCCAATTTGTGCCTAACTGCAGAGCCCACTAGGGAGGTGCGGGGCGTTAGCAGTTTGTAAAGGCTTCCTCAAAAAGCATCTCATTGCAGCCTCGCAGCAACCCCGCAGGTAGGGGGTGTCAGACGAAGAACCTGAGACAGGTGAGGGACTTCCGTGGAGCTCACGTCCTCCCACACTCCCGCGGGGCACCTGGGTCCTGGGGTGAAGCTTAGGGTGCCTGCCTTCAGGGAGCTCCCGGCCTACAAGTGGAAGACCTCATGTGACAGTGATGTCAATCAGCCCTTGGGCACAGCTCGAGAGACCTTCGGAGCGTGTGGAAACACAGGCCATGGCCACTGGCCTCAGATCAGAAAGGCTCCAGGACGAGGTGGCTCCTGACCTGAGGTTTGAAAGATGAGTAAACCTACGATTCTCAACCTGAAGGTGCATTAGCATCACCTGGAGGGGTTGGTAAACTAGAAAGCCGGGTCCTACCCCAGAGTCTCTCATTGAGTAAATCTGGGGTGGGGCTCAGTAATTTTGCGTTTCTAACAAGTTGCCAGGGGACCACACTGTGCAAACCGCGGAAGATGAGTTTGGCAGCAGATGCAAGTGCACAGGGCATCTGCAGCCAGGCTGGCCTGGCCAGGGCACAGGGCAGCGGGTGGGGTGGGAGGCAAGCGCCTGGACAGGAAGGCGACACCAGGCCTCGCTGAGCTGCTGATGCCAAAGCCAGGGCTCAGGCCAGGCCCTTCCGCCCTCTCATGTGCTGGAACCTAGACTGGAAGCAGGCTACAAGGTAAAGTCTACTCGAGAAGACCTCCCTCCTCCTCGCCTCTCTTGTCTGAGCTCTGTATGCCCTCCACGGCTTCTCTCAATATAGTACTAAGAGCTCCAGAGCCAGGCACTGGACTAAGTACTGTGTGCAAGTTAATTAAACACATTAAACACACTAAAACTTTGGAGTAGACATATGGAGGCCATCATTTTATAGACTGGGACACTGAGGCACAGAATGCTTTGGTAATTTGCCCGAGGATACGCAGCCAAAAGAGGGAGCGTGCCAGGATGCACACCCAGGCTTCCGTTCCTCTCTGCTCATTGCGTGACCACGTCTGGCCTTCCAGAGCCTAAAGGGTCCAGTTCCACAAGGCCTAACCAGGTCTGGGGTCATTGCTTCTGGGGACAGGTGAGGGCAGCCAGAAGCAGCTGGTCTCCACAGAGGCACACAGGGACTCCCACACAGCTGAGGTGCACCAGCTGCCAGCTGGACTGAGCAGACGGGTTGGTCCCCAGCCAAGGATTCCCCACCATTAGCAGGCTGGGGATACAGAGTCAGCCAGAGCTGCCTTTAAACCTCAGCCCCTACCAGCTGTGTCTCTAGGTCCATTAACCTTTACACTCTTGCTTGCTTCTCTACAAAATGGGATAATAATTCTAACCCCACACGATTGTCATGGGGGTGGGAGATAAAATCACTCCGGTCGGCCACCAGGTGTGTGCTGAGTGAGTGGAACTCTTCCTTCCCCAGCCCCCTGGTGGGTCACCACCCCTGACCTCACCCAGCCCTGGCTGCGAGTAAGACCTCTTCTTAGCAGCTTGAGACGGAGGTCGAAGAATCACCCCTTGTGGCTTGGGGGTTGTCAAGCAAAGGCCTGTGGTGCTGCAGCTGGGTCCTTGCTCACCAACTGGAGGACGTGGCCAGGGAACCAGCTGTGAGTTCGTGGGAGCCCTGATCCCAGGGCCTTGCTGGAGGCAACCCCGTGAGGACAGTGCAGCCCTCCTGTGGCACGATGTAGATCTCAGTAGAGTGAAAACGGGACAGAGAGCAGGAACTTGAAACTGATGACGAGAAGAACACTGATCTTGAGCTAACGTTGCCTTGGGTCATGGTCTCCGTCTGCCACTTAACTGTGTGACTTTGGACGCATTGTCGAAACATAACCCTCTGAGCCTGGGTTTCCTCATCCATAAAATATACTGAAAATATTCAGTATTAAAGCTAATTTAAGGTTGCTGGTTCAATTAAAATGGGCATCTGCTTAGAATTAAACGCATTCAATACAAGACTTTTGTTCTGCCTGTAATTGAAAGTCAGATAAGTTCATATTATCTCCATGGCAAAACTTGCCCCAAAAGAGTTGGAAAAGAAAAAAAAAAAACACCTTAGAACTTTGTCTAATCCCTTATGAAGTTCTAGGCACTGAACCTGGAGAAGATTGGCAGGTGGACTTTACCGTGATGCCAAAAACAACAGGTAGTTTTCAGTATTTGCCGGTATTTCTAGAGGCAAGTTGGGCTGATGCTTTCCCACGCCGTTCAGAGGCCTCAGAAGTTGTCAGAACACTTCTAAGCGACATCATTCGTAGGTCTGGGTCGCCGCTAACAATTCAGACGACAGTGGGGCTGCATTTGTGGCCAAAGTCACCCAAGCGGTGCCCAATGCCTTGGGTGTTCAATGGAGATACATATTTCCTGGAGACCCCAGCCAACTGGAAAAACAAAGAAGAACTTTGGCAAAGATATGAGAAGAAATTAACTTGGGGGAAAAAAAGCCTTGCTGGCTGCTCCGCTCTGGGTAGGAGGGGCCCTACAGGTGGGCTTGATTTACGCCTCTATGAAATGTTCCACGGAAGACTCTTTCTATACCCTTTTCAAGACTTAGGAGTTCTTGATGGGGCTCATGTGAGGGAGTTGGATATTACTGGGTACACCCAGTAGGGTAAGCTCACTCCCAGTAGGCTGGTGTGCCCCATGGATGTGGCCTCATGCCCCTCAATCCTGGAGACTTGGTGTCCCCAGAGACGTGCAGGGTGAGCCCCCGAGGGCCAGCTCCGGCCTCCCCGTCCAGGCAGGGGGCTGTGAGCTGCTGCACACCACCCATTCTTCAATGAAACCCAAGGGAATGGAGCTGGGGGGTTCCTCCCACCCGAGCTCTGAGAACCCGCAGGCACCCACTGCCTGTCAGCAGGGAGAACCTTGCAGGGAGCGCGCTGGGCGCGGTGAGCCCCTGGCAGACCTGCAGCTGCGAGTCGGGAGGGCTGGCCTCAAGAACTCTGATGGCTCAGCTGCGACAGACCTCCCCGAAGGCCCTCGGGAAAGTAGGGCCAAGCACTAATAACCAAGGTGCACGCGGCTTGGTAATAAGGCAGGACGCTGGGCTCCCCCCTGGAGCTGACAAAGGGCTCTAACGGCCTGCGGATGCTCGCACTCCTCTAACTCGGGCCCTCGCCCCATCTCAGCAGGAAGTCACTCAGCAGTCAGCGTCCTCAGTCCCCCAAGCATGAGGACCGATCAAAGGACGGTGGGGACTGGAACCAGTAACCAAGGGGGACAAGGAGGCTGAACCCAGCTGCACACCAGTAAGCTCAGCCGCGACTCCTCACCTGGACCTTTTCCATTCGGCTTCCTAGTCCCCTGGCTCTCCTTGTCGGGGAGGTGGACCTGCCCTCCCATCTACTCCCCTGGCTGCCTCGCAAACCCTCTCCCTGCCGCCTCCCCGCGTCCCCATGATCCGCATCAGGACCCGGGCTGGGCATCAGGCCGGTGAGCGTTGAGTTCAGGTACAATAACATGGGATATTTGCTCACCCACTTATTCAGACACTTTTCCTGAGCATCTACTCTGTGCCAGGCGCTGTTGTAGGCGCTGGAAATGCAGCCATGAGTCAGACAGACAAAAGCCCTGCTTGCCCAGCGTGCCCCCTCCAGGGAGAGCCGAACCGTAAGCACAGAGGAACCAGCCAGTGCTCGGAGTGCCCTGAAACTGGGTAGGGTGGCAGCAGTGGTTCTCCCCTTACGTGGCCAGGGGATGATGGGCTCTGGACAGTAAAGGGTGTAAAACGGGCCAAAGGCAGAGATCGGTGGAAGACCAAGGAAGACCTTCCTTCTGTCCTCTCCTCCTTTAGCCGTGGTCTGGCCAGTTGTCCCTCAGAGTGTGCACCCCCGGAGCCCCTAATGTCATGTATTTGGTTTCCAGGAGAGCAGCACCCTCGGCTGAATTTTCCGTGGACAGGACGCGCCACTTGATGTCCTTCCTGACCATGATGGGCCCCAGCCCCGACTGGAACGTGGGTCTGTCTGCGGAGGATCTGTGCACCAAGGAGTGTGGCTGGGTCCAGAAGGTGGTACAAGACCTGATCCCCTGGGACGCTGGCACCGACAGCGGGGTGACCTACGAGGTGGGTGTGCACCTGCAGTGCTGACGACAGCCCTTCCTGGGTGCTTCCTCTGTGCCCAGTGCGCTGGGGGAGGCCTGGACGCTCATGATGTAGCTGAGCTCGCAGTGTGCCTGGGCAGGCGGGCGTCTCACCCTCACGCACCACGTGCAGTAGGACCCACACAGCTGGCCACGAGGCCACGGAGAAGGAATC
This sequence comes from Canis lupus dingo, assembly GCF_003254725.2. NCBI lineage: Eukaryota > Metazoa > Chordata > Mammalia > Carnivora > Canidae > Canis > Canis lupus. Next base: position 37,529,850 of record NC_064263.1, read on the forward strand.
TGCTGAAGAGTAGTTCCTAGGTGAGCAAGGGAACAGCAGGAAACAGGCACAGAAGCAAAAAAAAAAAAAAAAAAAAAAAAAAAAGGCAAAAGAAGGGGTGAGAGTGGGGAACAACAGAAGTTGACGTACCTTAGGCTGGGCCAGATTCTGGAGGTTTCCAGCCAGCCAGGTTAAGGAGTTTGGATTCTGTCCTCAATGTTAAAATTTCTCAGCCATAGCACACCAACTGCACTGCAGTCTGAAGCCATCAGAAAACCAGGGCCAGGGCCATCTAGAATAGACCTGGGTGAACTGTGGTTCGTGGGCCAAGTCGGGGCAACCAACCTGATTCGTAAGTACGGTTTTCAGCCCCAGCTGCCCCCATTCAATGACATGTTGTCTGGGGCTGTTTTGTCACTGCAGCAGCTGAATTGAGTCACGGTAGCAGACTCCGGAGGGTCCACAAAGCCTTAAAATAATTCCCATCCGACCCTCTCCAGACGAGTTTGCCAACACCTGGTGTAGCAGGAAGAGCTCTGGATGCAGGCCAGCCCGCTTCAGCTGTTTCCTAGCTGGGATGGCCTCTCTGAAACTTTTTCTTCATCAGGATGTAATCCTGCGTGCCCGGGAGAATCTGAAAGTACAGGCCACCAACTTCCTTGGACGACGTTCGGCGTGCATAGAATTGCATGAACATCAGTAGTAGTTACAGCTGTTGTGAATCCCTATCAGGGCTTTTGTTCTGATCATATTACAGTCAGATTGCTTGTGTGGTTTGTTTGTTGTTTTTTTGTTGTTTTTTTTGTTTTTTTTTTTTTGCTCCCCACACTCCTTAACTGTGTTGTTTTCCACCCTCCACAGTCACCCAACAAGCCCACAATCCCCCAGGAGAAAATCCGGCCCCTGACCAGCCTGGACCATCCTCAGAGTCCTTTTTACGATCCAGAGGGAGGGTCCATCACTCAAGTGGCCAGAGTTGTCATCGAGAGAATCGCCCGGAAGGTAATGAAGTAGATAGAGCTCACCCTGGGACAGACTCTTCCCACAGGGACTATAAGCAGACTGTACCCTCTTCTGCTCTAGAATTATGGGGTCCCTTGCATATTCCAGAAATTCTGGACCACCCGAGGCATATAAGCATTGCAAATTATTCATAAGATCTAAATGAGCAAAATAAACATAAGAGTAAGATGAATGATCGAATCATTCATCAGTTGAATGATTCGATCCAGACAAACAGGTTTCGTTGTGAGTTCCATAGTTGATTACTAATGTCTGCCACGGGCCAGGGACTGGGAGGCTGTGGCTTTCTTGCCATTTCTTTCGGTCTAATTGTGAATGTCGGCTCAGAATTCTATCACGGCCTGGGATCTGTTCACGGGGCGAGCATCCGATTTTATGTCCTCCTTCCTCTGCCCCCCCCCCACATGCCATTCCTTAATGTGAGCCCTCCAAGTAAAATTCCTTTTGCAGGGGGAACAATGCAATATTGTGCCTGATAATGTCGATGATATCGTAGCAGATCTGGCTCCAGAAGAGAAAGATGAAGGTATGTAGTTGTCTCTTGCTGCAGGTACCAAAGTGAACTGGCAATACCTTTTGGGAGAGCCATTTTCTAAGAGGTTTTGAGAGCTGCGGAACTATAGTGTCCTTTGACTTGGTAAGCTCATCCTTGAGGACTTGTACGTGGAAGATAATCCAAAATAAGGCCAAGACTCAGCACCACGTATAAGGGAGTTGGAGTAAGTAGGATATCGGAGTATGTGTTCCTAGGTATCGGGCCTTTGCGTGGGGTCAGAGTGTCCCCAGCACTCTCTGCTTTGGGGCACTGGCCTGTGAGGCAGGTGTGGACATGTCCACTCGCCCAGCGAGGAAGGGAGGCCCAGATCCTACAGTCAAGAGGCTGTGGCAAAGCCAGGGCTTGAGCTTGTTTTCTCATGGGATCTGGAGCCACACAACCAAGCCTCTTCCTGTGACCTTGGGCAAGCAGCTCATATCCCACCATGGTGTCCTACCTGTATAATGGGGATAATGACAGCACCTGCCTCATTGAGAGTTGTTTTAAGAATCCAGCGGGATAAAACATGTGAAGTTCTTGGAATGATGTCAGTGTGTAGTACGTGCTCTGTGAACACCGCTCCCTTACAGGACACCTGTGTATAGGGTCACTGAGACGATGAAACAACAACATGGCCTGTGCTATGCCTGCCAAGGAGAGGGATAGACATGAAAAGCCCCTCATGGGTTGAGGGGAAGGGGTAGTTAAAGGATCTTCTCTGTTGTTTAGATATTACGGGAACAATTAAACTAGAATTTTTACAGGCATGTGAATAGCTGCTTCCACCCCGAGAATACCCAGGTTTGCTGAGGCAGGTCAGCCAGCGGCGATATTCTTATCCCCAAGTGAGCTTGTGCGGTGACAGGGCCAGCCCCAGGATCCACAGGCTCCCAGGGAAAACCTGTCACGTACTCTTTCCAGATGACACTCCCGAAACCTGCATCTACTCCAACTGGTCCCCGTGGTCCGCCTGCAGCTCCTCCACCTGTGACAAAGGCAAGAGGATGCGGCAACGCATGCTGAAGGCGCAGCTGGACCTCAGTGTCCCCTGCCCAGACACTCAAGACTTCCAGCCCTGCATGGGCCCGGGCTGCAGCGATGAAGGTGAGGACGCGGCCCAGGGGCGCAAGCAGCTGTCCGAGCCAGAGGAAGGGACGTGCTACTGCCTTGCCAGCCCCACATAGTGTCCCTAGGAGGGCACCAGGCCCTGGACTCTAGTGGCTGGTGGCGACCACTAGGGAAGACCCCATTTCCAACAATGTCTTGAGGGCTCTAAAAACCTATAGGTCTTAGGACAGCAAAAGAATTTTTTTTTAATATTTTATTTATTCATGAGAGACAGAGACACAGGCAGAGGGAGAAGCAGGCTCCCTGCGGGGACTCAATCCCCAGACCCCGGGATCACGACCTGAGCCAACGGCAGACGCTCATCCACTGAGCCATCCAGGTGCCCCCAAAAGAATTCTTGATTGTCTCCCCAACTCCCTCCCCAGCCACGGGATCAATTATACATCAGTCACTAAAGAGCTAGCAAACATCTTATGACAAATCACAAACGGAACAAGCAGCCTGCTTCTGGGCCTTAACTCCAGTCTCTGTAAGAAACAGGTGAACAGGTTGGCCAACATTGGATCTAGAGCCGGTGCCCTAATTCTGTGTCACTTGTGGACCCTCATGTCTCACTTCCACCCGAGTTCGAGCACCTTCTTCCTGTGTCAGGGCCTCTGGGCTGATGGCAAGAACTCTCTCTGCATCTGCTCAGTGATCAGGCTCGAGCTATGAGCTTGTGCCACCTCCGTCATGATGGCTCAAGCTCCGGAATGGCACTGAGCTGCCAGCTGTGCAGAGGTCAGCCCAGCCACCTTCTTTGCAGGGCCCGCTCGCTCTCTCCACCTGGACTGGATTAGAGAGATCTAGACTCTCTCTGTACTTTGATCTTAACTATCTCAGAGGTGCCATGTGGGGCAATAGGGAGCCCAAAGGCTGGTTTATGGAAGGAAGAAAACCACTTCCAAGCCGAGGGTAACTGAAGGAAGCTCACCCAGTGCAGGTCATTCACCCTCCGGCTCCTCCTGGGGGTGATCCTAAATACCCCTCCGGCCTGTACTCCCACACTGGTTTATTGCCATTCATGCCTTTGAGAGGCACTTCGGAGGGGAGTGAACCCTTCCATCCCCATGTGTTCTAGATATTAATCCCTTATCAGATTTGCAGATATTTTCTCTCCTCCCTTAAGTTACCCGTTTACTCTTGACAGCGTCCTATTGTACAAGTTCCAAATTTTCATGAAATCTGGTTTGGCTCTTTGGTTGCTATGCCTTTGGTGTCCTGTCCAAGAAATCACTGCTAAATTCAACGTCGTGAAGGTTTTGCCCTGTGTTTCCTCCTAAGAGCTTTACAGTATTAGCTCTGGTGTTTAGGTCTCTGATCCATTTCAAGGTAATTTTGGAATATGATCTTAGGTAAAAGTCTACCCTCATTCTTTCATAGGTGGATACCCAGATTTCCTAGCACCGTCTACTGGAAAGACTGTCCTTCCTCTATTGAATGGTCTTGGCACCCTTGTCAAATTATTTGCCCATTTATGTGAGACTTTGTTTCTAGTCTTGCTCTCTGTCCATTGGTCTCTACGTCTGTCCCTAGGCCGGTACCACTCGGTTTTGATTACTATAGCTTTGTAGTAAATTTTTGTAGGACGTATGAATCTTACACCTTTGTTCTTTTTCAAGGTTATTTCAATTATTCAGGGGCCCTTAAGACTCCCTATGAATTTTAGGTTAGATTTTTTTTTCCCATTTCTGTGATTGTGCCTGCTTTTTGTGCCTGGTGTACATGCTCTCCAGAAGCTATCCCACTCAAAGCCAGATAGCGTTCTCTCGTGCCCACACCCAGTTACTTTCTTCACTTGATTATTTGGGGAGTGGTTAGAATAGGAAGGAAGCGGAGACCTCTCTGGACGTTCGGAAGGAACTCTACAACTACACAAATGTACATCTTACTGTAGCAACTACATCTTGGTTTCTTCCTACTTCTCTGGGCCAGCCCTCTAGGCCAGGCCTCATCATCAGACCCCACCTCCATCCCACGCTGCTGCCCACCTTCCAGGCCACCACCAGAGGGATCTTTCACAAAGATCCGATCATGTCACTCCCCAGCTGAAAAATTTGTGGCTCCCTCTTGCCCACATGCAAAATCCTCAGCTTCATTTACTAGGAAAACAGTCCTGCAGAGAGCCAGGGTAGAGACTGGGGAAAAGGAGCATGCTGCCACACAGCCACACAGTGAATGTTAGTTACAGTGTCAATAAAGGCACCTGTGGACAGCCATTTGGGGTGGCTGTGGAGGGGAGGGTGGACACCAGAAGAGTGGAGGGAGCGCTTCCTATTAGTAGGGGGGTGACTGATTCCCCCTTTCTAGGGTAATCTCTTGCCAGGTCCTGGAAAGCCTGACCTAGGACTTGTCAAGACCTGTACCCCTAACCACTCTGAGTCTGGAACATAATGTTCTTGTTCGGTGGTACATACATCCTGCCTTTAGGTAGCCTTGTCTTTGGGTCTAACGTGGGTTCCAGCAGGGACATCTTACTACACATACCACCAGCACTGCTCATAGGTTAAACAACCATGTGTTAGACATCACACATGTGCTAATGACAGCTGCAGACATATGCAGGCTGGACTCACACTCAATCCTTCTTTTTAGCTCCGTCTCCCAATACTATGTATGTGAACACTCTATACAGGGGTGTTTGCATCAGCTTTCCCTTCACCTTAAATGCGGATATCCTTTACCCAACAAAAGTATACCCAGATGTGCCCTTTGGGTGAAATCTTCACACACACACACACACACACACACACACACCCCTCAACTCCAAGAAGAGTTTTTTTCCCTTTTATGTTCAATTCCCTGGGCGGGCTTACCTTTATCATACTTTCCATACCTGGAATTATTGTGCCCATCTCTTTCTAAAGTAGAACAAGATCCAGGTCTTACACATCCTTTTAACTTCAGAACATACCATTAAGCTTTCAAAGCATTTAGTACGTACACCTTTATCCATATGAATAAGTGCTTTTTAAGAACAAGCGGGCCGACACACACACCTGTGTTCCCACCAGGAGCAGCACCCCACCACTACTTGGAAGCAGGCCTACCAGGCCATGCCGAGAGCTCTGATTATCTTTTCCACCAAGCTCCAGACTATCTCCTCCATGACGATGGCCTTTGCTAACACCAGGATAGGAGCCAATGCACATACAGCCCAAGATATCAACAGAGAAGGCTGGTTATACTGCCTTCCTCGTTCTTCCTCTAGCACACACAGACATTCCTGCTCCGTCCCACCATTTGCTCCCCATTGTAACCAGCCTCAGTAGAGGCAATGAGAGGTCTGTGGTCACGGAGCGTAATCTGCTGGTTGGGTACAGATCCATCCAGTGTCCGTCCTCAGGTCTCTATGTCCAAAAGCCAGTCACAATCTTTACCCTCAGGAACCAAATTCTCATCCATTCTTCTAGACCGGGAACTGGCAGCTTTAGACAAGAACTATAAAATCTCTGGTTGCTCAGAGCAAAGGAGCTTACACGGTATCTCAGAATATATATAATATCTTTCTAGCACTGTCCAGAAGAAGTTTCTGTGATGAAGGAGTTCTGTATTGTCCAAAATGGTAGCCACTAATCACACATGGCTACTGTGTACTTAAAATGCAGTTAGTGACTGAGGAAGGGAATTTTTCATTTTATTTAATGGTCTTAGGTGTAGGATACATCCTAGACTATCTACAAGTAGGATTTGAGATTATGATTTAGCTTAAATTTTACTTGATGTATAATAAAACATCTTCTATCCATTCAAGCAGCTTTCAAATGCATTGTCATGGAATAAGGAGTAATCTTGAGTGGCCCATGAGTCTGGAAAGTGGGGATCTCTTAGAGAATAATTCCTGGTTTCAAGATGTATCTACCTTTTAAGTTCCCTTCCATCCTCAACTGCTAACTCTCCTTCAATGCCACCCAATTCTTTTTTCAGGTTTACTTCCAGGATATTTAACATAGAGCGTTACATTAGTTTCGGGTGTACAATACAGTGATTCAATAATTCTGTACATTCCTCAGTGCTCGTCATAAGTACTCTTAATCCCCCTCCCCTCTAATGACTATTGGTTTGTCTGTAGTTGAGGCAAACCAAAAAAGACTCCTTTTGTTTTTGTTTCTGAAATTCTGCACTGAGTGATGAAATCCCATGGGATCTGTCTTATTTCACTTAGCATTATACTCCCTGGCACCGTCTATGTTGTTGCAACTGGCAAGATTTCAGTCTGTCATAGGGATAAATAATATTCCATTATATACATACACCCCATCTCTTTATCCATTCAGCAAGTGATGGACACTTACACTGCTCCCGTAATCTGGCTATTGTAAATAATGCTACAATTCATATAGGAGTGCGTATATCCTTTCAAATTAGTGTTTTTGTATTTGGATACTCAGTAGTGTGATTACTGGACCCTACAATAATTCTATTTCACGAGCCTCTATACTGTCTTGCATAGTGGTTGCACCAGCTTGCATGTCCCATCAACGTTATACAAGGGTTCCTTTCTCTCCACATCCTTACCAACACTTATTTTTTGTGTTTTTTATTTTAGCCATTCTGATAGGTGTGAGGTAATAGCTCATTTTAGTTTTGATTTACATTCCCATGGTAAGTCTTTCCTTGTGTCTGTTGGCCATCTGTATGTCATCTTGGAGAAATGTCTGTTCATGTCTTCTGGCCATTTTTTAATTGGATTACTGGGGAGGGGGCCGGGTGTTGAGTTTTACAAGTTCTTTATATATTTTGGATACTTTTATTTGAGGTCATTTGCAAATATCTTCTCCCAATCTGTAAGCTGCCTGTTTGTTTTGTTGTTTCCTTTGCTGCGCGGAAGCTTCTATTTTAATGTAGTCCCAATAGTTTATTTTTGCTCTTAACTCTTGCCTCAGGAGACCTATCTAGAAAAATGTTGCTATGGCCGATATCAGAAATTACTGCCTGTGCTCTTTCCGGTCTCACATTTAGATCCCTATTTTGAGTTTATTTTTGTGTATGGTGTAAGAAAAGGATCCAGTTCCATTCTTTTGCTGGCAGCTCTCCAGTTTTCCAATACCATTTGTTGAAGAGACTGCCTTTTTCCCCCTCCAAAACCATGTATTAGCACAAAAATAGACCTATAGATTAGCGGAACAGCACAGAAAACCCAGAAACAAACCCACAACTATATGGTGAATTAAACTTAGGCAAAAGAGGCAAGAATATGCAGTGGGAAAAAGTCACCAGTTCCTTCTCGATTGCTGCCCTGGGGAGTTGGGCGCACAGGCTGCAGCGTCTGCTCGTGTGTTGCAGACGGCTCCACCTGCACCATGTCCGAGTGGATCACCTGGTCACCCTGCAGCATCTCCTGCGGCATGGGCATGCGGTCCCGGGAGAGGTATGTGAAGCAGTTCCCCGAGGACGGCTCTGTGTGCACGCTGCCCACTGAGGAGACGGAGAAGTGCACGGTCAACGAGGAGTGCTGTGAGTAGGGGGCGCCCAGCAGGTGGGGGTGGGGCGGTGCTCCCGAGGCCGCCGGATGCGGTTCCAACTGGGCTGGCCTCTCAGCTCCCAGCAGCTGCCTGATGACCGAGTGGGGCGAGTGGGATGAGTGCAGCGCCACCTGCGGGATGGGCATGAAGAAGAGGCACCGCATGGTCAAGATGAGCCCGGCGGACGGCTCCATGTGCAAGGCCGAGACATCCCAGGCAGAGAAGTGCATGATGCCCGAGTGTCGTGAGTGGGTGTGGGGCAGGGGCTGGGGGCGGTGTGGAGGATCACAGCACCCCTACTAACCCCAGCAACAAGGCCAGAGGCTGGGAGGGTGCTGGGAGAGAATGTGCCCACTGTCCTTGCAAGATAAGGGCCATGAAGGAGACCCGGAGGGGCCTCCCTTGGGGGACATCCTGAGCAATGCTGAGATGGCAAGCTGCCGGCCTCTGCGGCTGTGTTTTATAGAACCCCAGAGTGTCTTGGGTGCGGAGGGTGGGGGTATAGTAATATTCAGGGAGGACAGCCAGTCCTCAGTCCCCTGCTCTATGCACAAATGTACACAGGCCCACACATCACACAAGCATACACATGCACACAAGTACATGGACATCCATGTACTAGGGACATCCATGTACTAGGGATTTCAGCAAGTGTACAAAAATGTATTGTATGGCTCTTGGGGGTTGGGTTGTGTTTCGGGGCGGGGGGGGGGGACTTGTGTATTCATATTACTGAATTACAGCTGACGTCCTGACCCCCAGGGGAGAGGCAGGAGAGTGACAAGAAGCTGAACCATTTCTTGCTCATTTGGGTTACCTGAAGCCAGACCATTTCACTTGACTCCAGGGGCTAGAGTGGGAGACAGAGGGTAGGGGAGACAGGAGATCAAAGAAAGTCAAAAGAGCCTGTTTTCAGAGGCAACCCGTGGCTCTTGGCCTAGATACCATCCCCTGCTTGCTGTCCCCATGGTCGGAGTGGAGTGACTGCAGTGTGACCTGTGGGAAGGGCATGAGGACCCGCCAGCGGATGCTCAAGTCTCTGGCCGAACTTGGGGACTGTAACGAGGAGCTAGAGCAAGTGGAAAAGTGCATGCTGCCTGAATGCCGTAAGTCCTGGAGCTCCCGGTGCCCCCCTCCCAGCACCCTCAACCCAGTTCTCCAGTTACCCAGCACTGGGTGGAGATCCTACTGCCAGATCCTATAACCCAGCTGCCTGCTGGGGAGAAAGAACATGGGCTTTGGGTCTCTGTGTTAACAAAGCTATTGACCTCTCAATGTCCTTCATAGCAAGAGGGGACCCCACCTCAACTACAAGCTATGAAGTCCAGTGGGATGGAAACCACTTAGCAGGGGCTCCAGATGCCTGATCACGTAGGACTTGCCCTCCCCACCTCCACAATTGACTGATCCATGGCTTTTCCATGCTTCTTCTATTCCTTCTCCCCGGGACCATTTACCTGTGACCCAAGGGTGGACATTACATCAGTGACTCCTGTGGTTTGCAGCCTTGCTAAGATGAGCCATGGAAAGCTCAGTGCCCAACCCCAACTTGTCCCCAATCCCTGTGATGAGCTGTATTTCGTGGGCACTAACCTCCAAGGAGAGAGAGCTCATTTCTCTGGCTGGTCTTCGAAGTGAGTTTCTCTTTTAGGAGGTAGAAAGACACATTTGCTAGGAGGTTTTCTGGCTTCTTCTGAAACGCACTTGGTCTTTCATGCTCCCTCTTGTTCTTACTCAGGCTGCCTGCCTAGGTGCAAGTCCCAGCTTTGCCCCTTACAGGCTGCACAACCTTCAGCAGGTGACTTAGCACCCCTGTCCCTTACCTGTAAAATCACAGGAAACACTTCCTAGGTTGCTCTGAGGATTGAACCATGTAACTGGTACCAAGTGTCAAGCACTAGACTGGACAAGCCTAGGCCGCCCTGGATGTTCCATACTACAGTTCCTGAGCTGTTTTAACCAGACTCTGTCAGGTGTTGAAGGAGACCCAGACCACCAAACTAAAGGAGCCTGAGGCTCTTAATAACTAAGACTGACCCCGTGTTCATCCCAGTTCATCCCAGAGTTGGGGCTCCAGAAGTTCTGACCGAGACAGCTACCCATGTAAACATAGATTCACAGGGTGCACTGAAGGGAGAAGAAAGATTGAACACTTACTGTGCACCCGGAATAGGGCTGGGAGCATTATTTCCTCTTCTCCTCACAACCTAATGGGGAAAATACCATTATCCCCACTATCCAACCATGTGGGCTGGATGAAGTCGGCATGCTCTAGGAGCCTCAGTTTCTTCTGTAAATGGGCTAACAGCACCTTCTCTGCATTTCTCACAGGCTTGTGTTGAGATGTTCACAGTAAGGTGTAAATGGCCATATGTTGTTTCAGACATGAATGAGATACACTCATGCCCATCTGTGTCTTGCCAGCCATTGACTGTGAGCTCACCGAGTGGTCCCAGTGGTCGGAATGTAACAAGTCCTGCGGGAAAGGCCACATGATTCGAACCCGGATGATCCAAATGGAGCCTCAGTTTGGAGGTGCACCCTGCCCAGAGACTGTGCAGCGAAAAAAGTGCCGCATCCGGAAATGCCTGAAAAACCCATCCATCCAGAAGTTGCGCTGGAGGGAGGCCCGAGAGAGCCGGAGGGGCGAGCAGTTGCGGGAAGAGTCTGATGGCGAGCAGTTCCCAGGTATCACTCTCAAGCCTGGCATTCAGGGCAGCATTAAAGCAGGGGAGAGGAGAGCAGCTCTTGAACTGACAGGAGTTTGCGAGTTGAAGAAGGCATCTTAGGCACCAAGAATAGTACTTACAAAGGCACAGAAGTGCCAAAGAGCATGAGGCAGATGGAGCAGAGTGCACGGGAACCAGGCTGGAGAGGTGGGGACCAAACCATAAAAAGTCCAGTGGGCTGCTGAGGATTTGAGCCTTGATTCTGCAGGAGGTTCTAAGCAAGAGGGGCTTTAATAATAGACCAGTGTTGAATGGCTTGGGGATGGCAAAAACAGAGGCCAGTTGTGTTTGTAGCCCAGGAAAAACACAGGGGTCGTGACCCCTACACTAGCATTAAAAAAAAAAAAAAAAAAAAGAGCCTGGGACTTCACTGTTGAATAAGCTGGTCTACAAGCGAAGACTGCAGTATCATTGGCAAATGGATGAAATAATGAGTTATTTCAGGTTTCAGTCCTGGGTATATAGGCTGATCGATGGTGTTTGGATTCCCTGGAGCGGGTGAGGAAGATGCCATATAAAACTGAAGGTTAAGGGGCATGCTGAGTTTCTATTTTAAATGATACAGCTCAAATTACCCTTTTCTTTTTCTTAAGACATTTCACCTCCACCAAGGACAATGAGAAAAACACAGATAGGAAGAGCTACCTGCTAGTTCACTTACCCCTCTGTTAAGGAGTGGGGCGCGCTTTGGACACTACGCGGTCAGCCATTCAACAAACGTTCATTAAGCCCAACTATGTGCCAGGCAGGCGCTGTGCCATGGTCTTCTCCGTGAAACTTAGCATAGTATTGGATGGAGAGTCAAACATGCTTAGTTGTACGAGAGTAATACAGAGGGCCATGGAAACACTTCTTTAGGAGAGCTACCTCTGAGAGTCAGGAAAGTTGTTTTGTGTTTTTGTTGTTTAGTGAGAGAAAGAGCCCATAAGAGTGAGCGGGATGGCAGGGGGAAGGGGGGGACGGGGGCAGCACAGCGCAGAGGGAGAGAACCTCAGGCAGATCGCCACTGAGTGCAGGGCTCAGTCTCATGACCCTGAGCTGAAATCAAGAGTCAGATGCCTAACTGACGGAGCCTCCCAGGCACCCCTGGGAAGCTTTCTTTGAGGGAGGCATGTTTATCAGTGTAGGGAAAATAACAAATTATACTTGAATTTACTTAGCATTTAGGAGGCCAAGTACAGGGGGAACAAAGCATTAGGAGAAAGTGGTTAACTGCATCCACAAGCCATCAAAATCATGATGATGATTATGTGGGTCAGTGACTTGGGCTGGCTCAGCTGGAAGGTCTAGACCAGCCTCACCTATATTTCTGGGGCCTCCAAAGGGCTGGCTGGAGCCTCTCTCCATATGTTCTCTCCAGCAGTCTAGCCAGGCTTGCTTACCTGGTGGTGGGAGTGTTCCCAGCAGCCTTTTTCAAGCCCTGTTTGCTCATGTCCCACTGTCCAAATCAAGTCATAGAGCAGCTCAGATTCTAGAGGTGGAGATACAGACTCTTGCCCCTTGATGGGAAATGCTGCAAAGCACTTCTGGGCATTTCTAGCATTCGGTCACAGAGGGGCTGATGGTCCCTAAGAAGGACTCTCTAACCATTGTGTAACTCAACCCATCATTTCATACAAGAGCAAAGAAGCCAAGACCAGGCAATCTGACAGCTGTATACTGGAATTCAGCATTCAGTTTGGTCTCCCAATTCCTACTAGCCTAACCAGGCCTTCTCATGCTTCCAGGCTGTAGGATGCGCCCGTGGACAGCCTGGTCGGAATGCACCAAACTGTGTGGCGGCGGGATCCAGGAACGCTACATGACTGTCAAGAAGAGGTTCAAAAGCTCCCAGTTTACCAGCTGCAAGGACAAGAAGGAGATCAGAGCGTGCAATGTTCACCCTTGTTAACAAGGGTGTAAGTTTTCCACGGCTGCACCCTGGATTTGCACAGTCGCCAATGGCTGGAGTGTCTGTTTGCTTGTTGTTTAAGGCAATTTAAACTGTATACCCTAGTTTTCATTTCTGCGGTCCGGTCCGCCCAGTAGTCTTGTGGATGCCAGGGCCATCCTTTCTGTCCACGCTTGGTAGGCACAGGTTGCGCGGGGCTCCCTCGTCCCCTGCTGGCCCTCCTGCAGCACAGAAGCGTCTGCCACCCTGTACTAGACAGAAATGTGTCCCTCTGGAGCATCCACCTGGGCCGCCGACAAAAGCCTGGCCCTCCACACGGAGAGGCAGCTGGGTGTGGGAGGGAGTCCATGCCTCGGTCTCGGGGTACAGCAGGGAGGAGACAGCCCTGCCCAGACGGAGAGCGCAGCTTCCTCTCGTTCTTGCCTTCGGCCTGCTTGCTCTTGTAGGAACCTCTTGTTCGCCTGTGTCCTTCCATTTAGTGGAACTTTAGGTCCCTTGTTTAAGTCTCCTCGTGGGGAAAACACAGCTGGTAGATGTGAAGAGCACTGATGTAGGGCGGCTTTTCTTTCAGAAATTCATCTCCCCTAATATTGGTTCCTGCTATCCCAGAGAAAGGAAATGATGGCTGCTTTAATGGAATGTAAGGTTGCCAATTCTTCTACCTGAGGTAAAAGGTACTAAGTCTAGAAAGTATTTTTCCCTAGCTTTTTTTTGGGGGGGGAGGGGGGGGGCAAAATTCTCCTGGAAAGCCAGCCTTATAAACCTTGTGACATACACCCTTACCAGAACCAGGGCCAAAGCAGCAAAACTGGCCTCTCTAGCAGTCCCAAACCTGCGCTTTTAAAATGTTCTGACACACATCTAGACTTTGAAGTTTTCAAACCAGTTCTACCAAGAAAACATCTTTTAGTTACATAACGTCTGCCCACATCCCACCAGGCCATTCCTTCAACAAAATTACTATGTATACTTCAAAGGGGTTTTTTTGTTTGTTTTAAAAAAAAAAAAATCAAAGTTTTATATGTTGAGAGAAAAAGGGTTTCAGAGACCAAGACAGACAGAATCGAGGGAGAAAGGAATATTCCAGAATCAGGCTGGGTAGGAAAATCTGGGGGGAAGCCAAACTTTACCTCAGCTTTCCACACCAGGGCTCTGGTCCTCCCATACACACGTAGCCAAGGCCGTGGTTCTCCATCCCCTTCTGAGCACTCATAAAGCCTCAAATTCAGGGATTCTGACTACCAAGAATTCGTGTAAAAGGACATTTTACTGAGCTGAGCACATCAGTTTTTACTCATTGATTTATTGTTAAAACTGTTTCATTTCTGTTGCAGGTTTTCATTATGCTTAATCCAAATATGTATCATGGATGAGATGCATACAATGTTTTGAATACACTACTTTAAGAATTTGCATTAAACACGTCAAGATATTTCCAAACACAACATATATATGGTATAGCCCTGAATCTGTATTTTCTTTAACATCAGAGACTGTTCAATAAAAAACTCATTTGGGTCGGTCTGCTGTGTTTTTAAATTAAGTGTTCAGAAGGTTGAGCCTTTTTCGGTTATTCTCTACCTGAACCATCTTCAGCAAAAGATACTGTTTTTGTTCCCTCACTGGAGAAGGGCCATGATTACCACATCCCTGAGTCTTCTGGAACTTTGAGTTGTTTCCAATATTATTTTTGTAATCCTTACATGAATTGCTATCCTGCCCCACAAAGGAGAATATAAAGAAGTAAGTTTAATTTGGACAAAAAGTCTTGATACAGAATCTGCCCTCTTAGCCAACATAACTCTTGGCCATCTAGAGGCATACTTATTTTCAACCCAAGAAGAATCAAAATTCCTTAAATCAGTGGCTCCTAAATAAGTCTAAGGACAAGCCACCCTAGTGTCTCATGTTCTTATCAGGTCTCTATGGGACACATTTTTAAATCTTAATTTTGGAGACTTAAAACCTGGTCACTGGTTAATGGCCAAGAATGTGTAACCTGTTTCTTACTACTTAAGTGTTACAGTTCTTTTTGCAAGGGGGAATTAATAAGAAGCATCAAATCTCTTTCTTACCAAAGTCTTGGGTTAGGTAGTTTATAGTTCTCCTGGCAACCAAACCTTTGGAAATAAAGACTTTTTACTATGAAAATGAAATATGTTTCAACTTCCAAATGAGATATTAAATAGATATAAGACACCCAGTAAAAAACACCCATAAAGAGGAGCTATAATTGTTGTACAGATTTTTACCAATGCCAAACCAGCTGTAACCCGATTTACATCCACATTTGAAGATGACAGTAAGTTCAGAGATCTATTCCCCAAGCAGACAAGGGGTCACTCACCTGGCACCTTCCTTGCCACTCCATTAATTGAAGGAAATCTCTTGTAGCAAAAGAGAATAAAGCCTGGGCTTCTTCAGACCCAGAACTGAAAAAATTAAAGACTCTGTGCTGTTTATAATTTAAACTTTGTGTATTAAACATGTCTTAGGCATACTCAAAGTCTATATACTGCTGCTGGGAAGGGAAAGCACATTACACATTCTGATAGGACTACAATTCTCCAGAAACTCAGTCCAGGTCATATCGATGGATAAAATGTTAATACACGATAATTCTCCACATCAAACAATCTCTGTGACCTAACAGTCCACAGGTTTCCGGCAGCAGATTAAAGGAGCTAAATATCATAGGGTACCAGGACTGCATGGTTAGTCCCCTTTCCCCCCTAGAGTTAAATATACCCTAAAGAAATGGACACTACTGTCCAAATAAGAGTAAACATAAATGTCTAATTCCTAATTACAACGCAGAATCAAGGAAGGCACATTCATTCCACTCTTGATTATTTGGTGCTGTTAATTCTAATAATACAATGATTGATTTTTATTCTACATATTGCCCCAAAGTGGGGAAAATGAGTGAAATTAATTAGTCCCTTCTGAAAGTGAGGGAGACGCTGCACAACTATAAATAGCAACTGAATGCTAATGAGCATGAAGATAATTCATTTTGAATCCTCTGAAATGTGAGCAAAAGATCTGTACTAAAATGTTAAATTTAAATAATGGCATCCCCACTTTAGATCCCCATTGGTTTGGAAGGTTTTATGCACTCGGTGGGGCGGAGAAGCACGAGTCCTACAACGGCTGAGCACAGGGAACCTGCGTTCAAACCACTGCAGTGGTCCTGAGGGGCCGTGAGAGCGGGGCCCAGGTGTTTCCCCTTCTCCAGCTCAGGCTCTGATCCAAGTGGTCTTACACTAAAGGACTTCCCAGCCCCTCCCAGTTTAGCCAATTCTCTCATCTTAAGAGCGAGTGGTGATGGCATGCTGACGGAGGAGTCACCGAATGCCAGTTGATTCACCCACTGGCCCCCCCACTTCTTCACAAACCAGTAAACGCCCACCTTTGTGTTGAAGCTGGCCTGACTTGCATTTCTGTCACTTCGAACTGAAAATGTCCCGACAAATAAAATACACACGCAATACTTCTAACCCAGCTCTCATCACGCCAAAATGCAATTTCAGATTTTTCACTTAACATTTATAATGTTGAACATAAGATAGCATTCATTAACATTTTCTCACATTGCTCTAAATTCTCATGAAATTCAGAATATGCTCTTAACCACTTCCTGGCTTTAGAAGTGACTGGTAATAGTTTTCGTATTTTAGGATTTCTCATATTTAAGTTAACAGTTCTCATATTTTAACTGCTATGCGTTTGAGCAGTTTTCCTTTACTTCAAATAATTTTAAGTATTAGCAGAAGGCAAACGGGCAAACATCTTATTCAAGACTACTGACTCCTTTTTAACACTTGAGGTTTATAGAAGTAGAGTCTGTACTTCTTTAGAAAAAAAAAAAAAAAAAGGTAGGATCTGTATTTTTAGGAGGCAAGCAGCTACCTACTGTGATCTTCACCTGGAATTCATGAGCCTATCTGGGAAGTCAGAAGGAGCACTTGTGAAAAATACCTGAATCTGCTGCTCCCTTACTCACTACATTAGTGCTACGCAGAGACATGCAGCCTGAGAACATCCACCTACTGTCACCATCCTACAACGAGATACAAAAATTGAAAGCAAGGGTTCAGAAACTTTTACAGTAATTTGACAATGCCACAATAGCCAAGAGTATGATTATTTTTCTAATAGTGGTTTTTTAAATTACATTTAGGAAAAGTATCATTCCACGGCAGTGGAGATGAACAATTTTTCCAACTGGCTGTTCGCCTCAGTCTGAGAAGCTCAACACATGCCACCCTCACTCCCCAGTCAGAAAGGGACGCCAGCCTGCAAACTGGCAGCCTCTGAACCTCCCCAGAGAATCAGTGTCTACAGGGCAATACCTACTTCCAGACCTGTACACCTGCTTATGTGATTAAGCACCATGCCCTGGCTCTCCTTAGTCCTCTAATATCCGACCCTATTCAAGCATGATAATCGCCCAATCATCCTCTGATTTTTCCACAGAATTTCTCAGAATGGTAGTCCACACTTCCTCCACTTCCTTGCCCTCCAATCACACCATCACCCACTGTAATCTGGTTCCCACAACCAAATGGCTGACATAACACTTTCAAAATCATCAGCAATGTCTATGCAATCACTGATGCCTCTTACTCCTCCCCACTACCCCAATCTTTTACAGCACTCATAGCTTCTGACCAACATCCCCTTGGATTCTTTGATAACAGTATCCTGGTTCTCTCCAGTTTCCAGCTTCTTCACTGGACTTTCTGCTGCCTTTTAATGTTTTACCCCCAAATGTTCATCTCCCCCAAAAGTTTTACCCTTAGATCTTCTCTCAGATTAACTCTTTCTACTTCAATCTACTCCCACCTCTTCAATCACCAGCTCAAAATAAATAAATTCCAAACCTGCACTTGCAGTCCCCTAGTCTCTTCTTTTGAGCTCCCATCCCCATTCCCAAATGCCTCCTGGATTCACCCTGCATGTCACAATCACCATAGATTTTTCTATCACTAGAGAGCTGTCTGTGTGCCTTTCTCATTCATCAAATGGTTTTTCTGCCCATGCCAGGCAATGTGGGTAAAGCAGTAAACACAGCAGACATGATTCTGCCCTCACAGAGCCTATGACACTCAAGTACAGATCAAACTAGACAAACAAAATCGCCACAGATGTCTATGTGTCAGCAAGTAAACACAGAGCTATGTGGTGTGACAGTGGGCTGGTCTAAGAGGGCTCTCTGAGCAGGTGGCATCTGAATTAAAAGCAAAAGGATGAAATGCCTAGTTGGGAAGAGTCAAGTGAATCAAGGATCTGGGAAACACCGGTATGTAAGAAAGTACAGCAGCCTGAATGTGAGAAGCAAGGAGAGGACAGATCCTCCAGGGGGCTTTCTTTGTGCACTATGGTAAGGAATCTGGATATTAGTCCAAGTGCACTGAGGTGATGACAGATTTTAAGCAGTAGTGTAACATTTAATTTATGACCTAAAAAAGATCCTTTGGCTGTATTTACAGAACAGCTTTGTGGGGGCAAAATGCAAATAAGACTACCTCACGGGTCACTGCAATAACGTGGTGGCAGACAAATTGGAAAGGGACAGATTCCATGACTCCCATAAGCTCTTAAGTGACCAGCCCTCCTCGCACCTGCACCGCTGTCATCCATATTACCACCAGACTAGATCCAGGCACTCCTTGTTTAGAATCCTTGGCAGTTCCCGTCACATACAGAAGGGCCATCCTATTTAAAGCTCTCCACAACCCGAGCCCAGTCTACTTTATCATTATTTTTTCCCATTGCACTTAAAATCCTTTTAGATTAAAGTTCCAATCCCAGAATACTCCCTGCACTCTGCCAACTCTGTGTCTTTGCCCAGGCTTCTCCTCAGCCTTCCTTCCCACCACCTCTCTTCTTGTCTCCTTCCCATCTGAGATCCCACCAATCCATTCAGTTCTGGCTATAGCACCACTTCTAATTAAGAAGCTCCCCCAGATTTTCCAGAAGGAACATATATACCACCTGTAGGACAGACAGCTTTGTGCGTGCTTCTCACTCTGCCTTAACTACAGCCCTGGCATTTGTGTTCTCGCTCATAATCTTCCTCCACTAGATACCAAATAGTTTGTGGGGAGGAAACACCCCACAATTATCCATTTTTCAGAACACCTAATGAAGTCTTGCAGAAAGACATCTGTTCAAATTAAAGTATCTTTTTTCTAAAAAGCTCCTTGACACTTTATATGCAGTTATTGGTTAAACACTCTAAGTGGTCAAGTGATACTGAAAGTAATGACTCTATCATCATCTTCTCCTACTTACCTGCCAGTTATCTGTTTAATGGGGTCATTTATGTACAGGAATGGGAAAAGAAAGAAATTAAAATTAGTGGTGATGAAAAGTCAGAAGAGGAACAAGTAGATCCGGCATATATACAACCTTGTTATAGCAAATTTTTAAAGTCAAATGCTAAAGGGACCAATTTATATGATAAAACTCTGAAGCCCCAAATTTAGAGGAATCATCAGTGTAAGATATATATCAACAGAGCATAACACACAACTCTGAAAAACTGTAAATCCCTAAACAAACAATATAGAGAGAAAATTCCTAGGAGAAAAATTCATGACTATCAATTCAGGAAATACTGTTTGAAAGAATTTTCACATATATAAAGAGAAGAGATTCTAAAGTTGGGAATGTAACCTCAAATGCTAAATGTGCTATAGAGCAAGATTGGCAAACCATGGCCCACAGATCAAATCCAATCTGCCATCTGTTTTTGTACAGAATAGTTTTTATAATTTTAAATGAATTTTTAAAAAATTCAAAAGATTAATATTTCATGACATGAAAATGATATGAAATCAAATTTCAGTGTCCCCACATAAAGTTTTATTGGAACACAGCCACATTCATTCATTTATACCTTGGTTATGACTGCTTTGACACTACAGTGGCAGAGCTGAGTAGCTGGGACAGAAACCATATAACCCACAAAACCCAAGATGATGTTCTATTTACCAGATGGTCCTTTACAATAAAAAGTTTACAATTGCTCAGCTATAGAGGAAAAAAGTGGTCACTAAAACAAGGGCTATTCCTGCCACAAGACTGGCCGTTCTTTGTTAAAAAAAAAAAAAAAAAAGATTTCAAGTCATAAAGATTAAGAAGGCTACAAGGTACCTCTGATTTTATGATAGATATTAAATGGGAGAGACTGAGGCTTCCAATAAAAGAGTAGCAGGAATCAGATTTACCCTCCTCTCCTAGACAATCATAAAACTGGAGTTAATATGTGAAACACCTATTTTTAGCCGTTATACACCAGAAAGCATAGGATTACCATCCCTGATGGGAGAGAAACAGAAATGTGAGCCTGAAGAGTGCTCTTTCTGCCTGGAGGCATGTTCCAGATGATAGAGTGGATGGGGGATTCCAAGCAGGGCATAAATGTTTCTTCCCCTAAACTGAAAAGAAAGACAATGGAGATCCACCCCAGACACTGGAAGTTTGAGGCACCTAAAAGCTTCAGGACAAAGTTCTGGAGGAGAGAGAGCTACACAGAAAAAAAGAACTCCAAAAATATGCATACATGCATAGGGTCACCAAGTCTTTGACAGATATTAAGATATGCACATATAGGATGAAACTCAGAGGCTAGGCAAAGAACCACCCAGAAGCTATGGATAGAACAGTTCCCCAGAGCTCACATGAGCTAGGAATTGTTTGGTTCCCATTAGCCAAATTGGAGAGTCCTCACTGATTACGTGGCATTCAATAGAGACACTAAAGGGCCACAACTTAGTAGTAGAGTTAAACCACCCTGGGGTGGGGGAGATATATGAGACTGTGTAAAGTTTAAAAGCAAGCCTTGAAAGGGTTAAACTGAACTACAAGTAAATTAATTACCAGAAAAAAACCCAAAAACCTTTAAATGAAGATAAGACCTAGGCACTCAAAAACATAAAATACACAATGTCCAGCATCCAATCAAAACTTACTAGACATGCAAAAAAAGGGGATGGTACAGATTGTGACCCATAACTAGAGAAAAATCAGTCAAGAGAAACAGATTCAAAAATTATAGAGATAATGGGTTCAGCAGACAAGGACTTTAAAACAGCCCTTATGACCATGTTCAAATAAATATTCAAAGCAGCCTTTCTCAATTCTCCCAAGGAGAGTACACAGTTAGAACCACTCTAGATGCACTGAAGAGAAATCACAGATAGATAAGACATTAGACTCAATTCCCTAGGAATGCAGTTGAGAGGGGCTGATAAGAGAAATACATGAGCACGGTGAAAGAGATGGAAGATGTAAAAGAACAACCAAAGAGAACCACTTCAGAAGAAAAAAGAAAATACAGGGTCTGAAATGAAAAAATCATTAAATGTGATGAACTGCAAATGAAACAACCGGAGAAGAAAAAGGGGACTTGAAGATGTAGTGATAAAAGTATCCAAAGTGAAGCACAGAGAGGAAAGAAAAGTAAACTGACTTAACGAAATTTAACCTTCAAATTGCTTTGCTATAAATCATCTCTTCAGAATAAAATTAAAGGTTTCCCATTAAATCTGCCTATTTATGTGGACAGTCTCTCGTTATCTGAAGCTACCTATGATAAATAAAAAATGTTCCCAGCTGGAAGTCCTAACAAGGATATGTGATAGCACTATAAGCATCAAAACTCACAGGATAAACATGGTACTTTCCTGGGCAGTAATTTTAATTAGCATTCAAATACACGTGTGTGCTTTGTTTGAGCTATTTTAGGCTTCATCTTCAGAGGGGTATATGTGTATGAATTCACCCTCCTCTCTCCTTGAGAGATGGGGTTTCTGTCAGGGGCACCTCATCGAAAAAGTTTAAGAAACACCAACTTAAGAAAATATTCAGGAAATCCCTAAGAATACCAAGCCATTTCACTTCAAGTTCACTTGCCAAATAACCAATATTGATTTTTAGATTCAAACCCTAAGGCACTGTTGAGAAAAGGCACAGAACTAGCTACTAAAGTAAGTTTCTTCCAACACTCATTCCTTCAAGAAACCACCAAAATAACAAGTCATCAAACCTTATCTTGTGATAACAGATCAATTTTAATTCTAGCACCTGAAGCTATACAAGGGTACGCTTTATCAATTTCATGGGACTGTTGTACACATTCAATAAAGTGACAACTGTGCAATACCACTTAGTATCTCACAATCAGGAACATACTTTTGAATTGTTTAAACACAATCCACAGAATTAAAAACAAAATCAGAAGCCATCCACAGTTATACTAATTGTCAATTAAAAGGTTTACAACTTACTACTTGATATAACAGTCAATACCTAGTACAGGATACCAAAAGTGACTTCAGATTCTCATCCGGTTGTAATCTACGGAGAAGGTTTCTCAAGCAGGTGTGTGACTGGCCAGAGGTGGCGCCACCAGGACCAGGACCAGTACGGCAAGTAAGTTCTACCACAGTTTCTGTAGTTTTCACTGTTTTTTTTCTCTTTGTCAGTTAAAAGTGAACAGTGAGAATTAAATACTTATCTTTACATATACACAAGGTATGCTGTGAAAGCATATTTGCTTACAAACATATAAAAATACTTGTTAACTAGTTTGATAAGAAAATAATGTATAAAAGTATATAGCAAAAACATTAATCATCTCTGACCTGGAAAGATCAATTCCATATTTTATATTACAAACAAAAACAGTTTTAGTTTCTTTGAATCCCTTATCCAGAAATACTTGAAAAGGAAGACAGAAATTATTTTTTACTCTCAACATGGCTGTGAAAAGAGTTAACTTAAAAAAACCAAGAACACTGAAATGCCTAAGTCCAGAATAAGTCCAAATATTTGGCCACACAGAACATTATCATCATCTTTAGGATTGGAGCACTTAATAAAGGCTTCATATGCAGTTTTATTCTACAAATACAATAGGCATTTTGGTATTTTGGCCACTGGAAAACAAAGGCTGTACATCAGTAAAGGTCGAGATGTCTCACTTTCGCAGATTCAATTCAGTGTATTTAAGGTTAACTGAAGCTGACATCAAAATTTTTAGAGATAGGCAAAAATTCACATTTTAAAAAAACTCCTCACATTTCTATTTAGAGTAACAATAGGCAATAGGATTCCAGAAGTTAAAAGTTATTTCACAACCTATGACTTCGGCTTGGCAAACAGCTTACGTTCCAAAATGGATTCATCCCTATTAAAATGTAAGCCCTTAAAAAAGAATGTGTCTGTGTATGTAGATCAATTATTTTTAAGGAATCAGATAATCTTTGAAGCAGCCTTAGTGTTTCCTTTAAATCTGTCTTGAAATGACCATAGGATTAGCTTCACAGAAAGGATTAGCCAGCTTCTTGGTCTAAGGCTACCACGGTGATCATTTGTCTAAGGCTAGAAAAGGTACCAACGTGATGTGATGTAAACCATAAGGAGAAAAGGAGAAGATGAGGGCTTTTCCTGGCAGTTGGTAGCTAAAATTCAAGGGATTCTTAGAAAATGACACAATGGCAGCCTTTCTTGTCTTTTTCTTTCCGTGTTGGTTCTGGTGAAGGAGGACATTCCTGCTCTTGAAATTTCCTGTAAGACAGAAAAATCTACATATAATTGTCTTGCTGGGGTAATATTACAAGTATATTATTTTTGGACAGCCCAGTTTATGGGCATTGGCTTCTCAATGTTGAATTTCAACTAGGGAATCAAAGCAAATCTTCCCAGGGGAAAAAAAGGCACAAATGGTTCAAAAACCAGCATAAGCAGAGCCGAGTTTCACTGATACCCATGTCTTGAATCAGACTGAGATCCTGAACTCAAGGACCTCTAAGTTGCCTTCCCAATTTAAAATTCCACGACTACAAGGTATATACTAAGAATAAGCATCATTGCTAGAGGACAATATAAAAATATGAGGTACACAGTTCCTATGCCTGTTCTGCCATTTACTACCTAAAGTCAGCATTAGACAAGTCAGCTGGCCTCTCTGGAACCTCAGTTTTTTAGAAGGGAATAATAAAACTCTACTTTTCATAGATGCTCTGAGGACTTAAGATCTTGTTGTGTTTAAAGCCTATCTGCCTGGAATAAAAAAGCCTCCTCTCGAGGCACCTGGCTGACTCAGTGGGTAGAGCATGCGACTCTTGATCTCAGTCGTACTACAAGCCCCACACTGGGCGTGGAGCCTACTTAAAATAAACATAAAATTAGAATTAAACACTTTTTTTTAAAAGCTTCATCTACCCACTTCTCACTCCAGATTGATTGATGTATATGGATATAGATTCTGAGGATCCAAACCAAGGACAAAATTTTTCAAAAGGCAGTAAAAGTTATTTTAAGAAGGTACTGATTTGTGTGCACACGCACGCATGTTAACATATAACAAAATTTAACATCTTAACCATTTTAAGCATACAGTTCAGTAGTATTAAATATATTCGCAATGTGGTACAACCATCCACCTCCAGAACTCTTTTCATCTTGTAAAACTGAAACTCTGTATTCATTTAAAAATGGAACTCAGTACTTTTAACAAACTACTAAGAAATAAAAAAACTATAATCCTTACTTTTCTTTCCCCACAAGAGAATGCCCAGGCAAGGGGCTAAAAAAGCACAGGAAGCCCATAGCTCAGATGTTGATTCGTCTTAGATACATAATTAACACCAGCCCTATCCACATACCTGTCAGACAGAGAGACCAGCAGATCTAGAAAAGCCCAGGGTCAAGTAGAGGCCAAGCCACCAAGACTAAAAATAATCAAATCAAACCCCTCCCACTATATAAAGCAACTCAATCTTTCTCACACAGAAACTAACTCCAGGTAACCTCACCCATCACCTCAAGCTTCCTGGAACCATTAACACTTTCTGAACCGCCAGGGCCTTCTAGACCAACAAGCAGAAAAACCCTTTGTTATCTGAGCTATCATACTTCACCCCTTGAATGGGAGGTCCAACTCTCTACTACCTCAGCCTGCGAGGAGATGGGTAAGAAGCGAAGCTGAAGAGCACAGGCTGTAGAATCAGAGATATGATTTGAGTCCCACACC
The DNA here is from genome assembly GCF_003254725.2 of Canis lupus dingo. NCBI lineage: Eukaryota > Metazoa > Chordata > Mammalia > Carnivora > Canidae > Canis > Canis lupus. The sequence goes on from NC_064263.1 coordinate 37,554,628, forward strand.
TTTGGGCCATTTAAAGCCAAAACTCTGAGCAAGTTAACTCACCTTTGCGTACCTTCTTTCTTATCCAAAAGTGGAGATAAATGATAGTATTTAGCTTTTGGACTGTGGTGAGAATTCAATGTAATATGGCATGTGAAGTACTAGGTACAGTATCTGGCAGAAATTTCCATTCATATGTTAGCTACTGCCATCCCTATCTTCATGCCACTTGACATCTTTGAAAGCAGGATAGTTTCTTCTCAAAATCCCTATGTGTACTTTTTACTTCAATATAATTAAATTCAGCTTTATACGTAGGAAGTACGTAGTATACAGTGTGTCTTAATTAAAAATTTTAATACACATCATGGGCATTAACTCCTAGCACAGAAGCACTTCTACATATAGTCTCCTCTCTTATTAAAAATATTCAATGGTAATTTCTTTCTCAGCTAACAGTTTTAAAAAGCATAGTGTGACTACCTGTCAAATTCAATAAATTAGAACAAACTTCTTTTCATTTTGCGAAAGACTTTATTTGAGAGAGAGAGAGAGAGAGCGCGCGCGCATGCAGAGAGGGAGAAGCAGACACCCTGCTGGGCAGGGAGCCAGACCCAGGGCTCAATCCCAGGACCCTGAGATCATGACCTGAGCTGAAGGCAGAAGCTTAACCAACTGAGCCACCAAGCACCCCAAAACAAATTGCTAAGATCTGTTTCACTTACCTTATAACCCGGACAAGTTCGTGGAAAGCTTGATCTACATTCATCCTAATCTTGGCTGACGCCTCCATGTATGTTACCTTAAGTTGTCGTGCTAACTGCTGTCCTTCTTCCTGCGTTACCTGAAATTCCAAGAGTTGTATTTGAGGTACAGAATTAAAAATCAGGTCTGCTCCATCTAATCCTTGGCCACAGACTGTGCTGCTAATCCAGCCACGGGCCAAGCTGCTTTGTCATAAAATGAACTGAGACTTACAAGCTCAATCCATACCGAAGCCCAGCTCCGCAGAACAACTCAGAATATATTTGTGACAAAAATATTACCATGCAACACAATTTCAGTCTGGTGAGTACTCAAAAAGTAGCAAATACAACAGTGATAAATTCTGGGAAGGAAAAGTACAAGGTGTTAGTAGACTCTATAACCCTGTTGGACAGATCAGGGAAAGCTCCCCTGAGGAATGACACTTAAAGTAAGAACTAAATAAAGAGTATGGAGTTATGTGGGGGTAGGGTAAGAAAGTATCCCTGACAAAAGAAATGGCATGTGTGAGAGCCACTTTCCAAGTTCCAGGAACTAAAAGCTTAAATACAACCAGCCTAGAGAGAAAACAACAAAGAGGTGAGGACAGAGAGGACAGAAGCCTCCAGAGGCCATGGGTCTTCCTCATCTCTGCATTCCCCAATCCCTGGTACAGAGGAGACTCACAATAAATACATGAGAAAAATGAGTAATGATTACGATCACAATGCCTTCCTTATACTAGCAGGTAAAGCGCGGCCGAGGTAACAACCTACCATAGTAGGACAGGATAAGAAACATAAGATGAATGTAATGTCCCATACGTTTTCAGTATAAAAGGCTGAAGTCATGACATTTACCTAAAACTGCTAAACTACATCACATTTATATAGCGTGGCTGAAAACTATTTTTCTAAAAAAAAAAAAAAAAAAGACTTTTATTGCTGTCATTACCACAAAAGTAAACACTTGCAGAGAAGTCAGAAACTGCAGATTGGAAGAGGGGTGTACATTTAAATGTGGTCTCCCGTAGAGAACCACATTCTTCTGGTCTTTTTCTCAGTGATGTAACCTTTTCCTCTACAAAAATAGGATCAAGATTTTTCTGTATTTATGTTATACCCTGGGAATATGTTAAACTCACTGATCTGGGTGTTCTTTTGTAAATTCCATAGGCCTTCCTACACTATCATGTCATTTGCTACTAAAGACTGTTTTGTTGCTTCCTTTCTGATGCCTCTCATTTCTTTTTCAGGCCGGACCTCACAGCCTAGCACATTCAGGGCCGTGCCAGCAGCATATAGTCCTTCACCATGAAGCACACTGTTAGTTGCAGGGTTTCACTGCAGATGCCCTTTATCATGTTAACAAAGTTCCTGCTAGTCCATCTGTAAAGTTTTCAACAGTATGTTAAATTTTCTCAAATCCTTTTTTTCTTCATCTACTGAGATTGTGATTTTCCCACATTAGTCTGTTAATAACGGTGAACTCTGTTGATTCATTTTTGCCTGTTAAATCAACACTGCATTTCTGGAATAAACCCCACTTGAGTAACAATGCACTGTCCTTCTCTTCGGTGTACTGTTAAATTCTATTTGTTCAAGTTTTAAGAATTTTTACATCTGTGTTCACAAGAACTACTCAACTATAGTATTCTTATATATCTTGTCTGGCTTTGGTATCTGAGTAATGTTGGGTTCATATAAGGAGTTGGAAAGAGTCCTCTCGTCTTCAATTTTCTGGAATACTTTCAGCACAATCAGTTTGGTATAATTCGCCAACAAATCCACCTGGACCTGGGATTGTTCTTTGAGGGAAGATTTTTACAACCAGTTGAATTTTACAGATACAGCACTATTCGGGTTGTCTATTTATTTCTTGAGTTTTGGTAGTTTGTGAGTCTTTTAAGACATATGTCTATTTCATCTAACTTGCTCAATTTATTGGTATAAAGTTTCTTTATAGTATAGTATTTTGTTATACGGTATTTATTATCTTTTCAATATCTGTAAGATCTGGAGTGATGGTATCTCTTCCATTACTAATATTGTTGATTTGTGTCTTTGCTCTTTTTTACCGGGTCATTATGGCTAGATTTGTCACTTTGATCTTCTGAAAACCAGATTTTTCTATGGATTTTATATTTTCAATTTTGTTGATTTCCATTATTATTTCCCTCCTTCCAATTACTATGGCTTTAATTTGCTTTTTTTCTTCTAGTTTCTTAAGGTAGAAGCCAGTCTTTAAAAATTTAGGTTTATTTCCTAATATAACCATTAGTACGATAAATTTCTCTGTATTTTCTTCCTTAGTAGCATCCCAAAATTTGATATGTTGTACTTTAATTATAATTCAGTTCATAATACTTTTTAATTTCCTTTTTGATCATTTCTTTGTGCCAAAGGTTAGAAGTCTGTTGGTTTCCCCATATTTAGAGGTTTCCTAGATAGGTTTCTGTTACTGATTTCCACATTAATTTCACCATGGTCAAGGAACACACTTGGCCTGACTAGAGTCCTTTTAAATTTACTGGGACTTGTTTTCATTTCAAAATAATATGTTTTCTGCTGTTGTTGGGTGGAGCATTCAAATGTCAGAATAAGCTGTTCATGTTATTCAAGCCACCTATATTCCTGATTTTCTTTCTACTTAACTATTGAGAGTGGTGTTAAAAACTCTGACTCTAGGGACACCTGGGTGGCTTAGCAGTTAACTGGGCCTCTCATGGATAAATAAACAAAAATCTTAAAAAAAAAAAAAAAAAATTTGGGCAGCCCCGGTGGCACAGTGGTTTAGCACCGCCTGCAGCCCAGGGTGTGATCCTGGGGGTCCAGGATTGAGTCCCACGTCAGGCTCCCTGCATGGAGCCTGCTTCTCCCTCTGTCTGTGTCTCTCCCTCTCTCTCTATCGCTCATGAATAAATAAATTTAAAAAAACTCTCTGACTCTAAGTATGAATATGTCAATTACTTGTTGCAGTTCTTTCAATTTCTGCCTTAAGAATTTTGAAGATGTTATCTAGTATATGAATATTTTAAGACTGTTCTGTTCTCTAAATGAATTTCTTTTTCATTATGAAACAATCCTCTTTATTTCTGGTCATCTTCTTTGCTCTGAAATGAACTTAGTCTGATATTTATGTTGCCACTTCAATCTGCTTTCCATCAAGATCAGCATGGTATATCTTACCCCATCCTTTCACTGTCGATCTATTTGTGTCTATACAAAAAGTAGATTTCTTGTAGGGTCTCACTTTTTTATCCAATTTGACGATGTCTGCCTTTTATTTGAGGTCCTCACACTATTTTCCGCTACTGTGATTACTGATGTCATGGAGTCATCTAGAACTTTGTTTTCTGTCCCTCCCATTTGTTCTTTGATCTACTTATCCTTTTTCTGCCTTCTTTTGGGTTAACTGTATTGCTCTTATCATTCCATTTTCTCTCCTTTGTTGGCTAATGAACTATGTGTTATGTTGTTTTAATGACTGTTTTTTTTTTTTTTTAAGATCTTCTTTATTTATTCATGAGAGACACAGAGAGAGAGAGAGAGGCAGAGACACAGGCAGAGGGAGAAGCAGGCTCCATGCAGGGAGCCCGATACGGGACTTGATCCCAGGTCTCCAGGACCACACCCTGGGCCAAGGCAGAAGCTCAACCATTGAGCCACCCAGGCGCCCTAGTGACTGCTTTAGAGTTTATAATACACATATTTCACTAACCACAGTCTCATTTAATGCTACTACACCAATGCACGTATCATGTACGAACCTTGTTACAATAGTACGTTTCTCCCTTCCACGTTTTATTGTTAGTACCTTTTGACTTCATAATAGACTATTATTTTTGCTTTAAACATCCAATTATATTTTAAAGAGATTTAAATAACAACAAAAGTAATTTATATTTGCCCACACAATTATCATTTCTGGTGCCCTTCATTTTTTGGTATAAATCCAGATTGCCATTTGGTATAAGCTTCCTTCTTTTCACATTTCTTGTAACGTAGGTCGGCTGGTAACGACTCCTCTCATCTTTTGCACATCCAGGCAAAGTATTTCACCTTCATTTTTGAAATAAATTTTTAGTGGGCATTTTTTGTAAAGATTTTATTTATTCATGAGAGACACACACAGAGAGAGAGGCAGAGACACAGGCAGAGGGAGAAGCAGGCTCCATGCAGGGAGCCCGATGTGGAACTCGATCCCAGGACCTCAGGATCAGGCCCTGGCCTAAAGATGGCGCTAAACCGCTGAGCCACCAGGCTGCCCTTTAGTGGGCATTTAATTCTAGACAAGACTCTTCTTTCAAAACTTGAAAGATGTCCTACCACCGTCTTCTCCCTTGTATCATTGCCCATGAGAAACCACCATGACTGCTGCCATCTTTAACTCTGTTCCTCTGTGCATAATACAGTTTTCTTTCAGATTTTCTCTTTATCACTGGTTTTAAACAATTTCATTAAAACGTGTCATGTAATTTTCTTTGTATTTCTTATGCTCAAGGTTTGTTGAGTTTCTTAGATGTGTGCATTTTACAGTTTTTCCTCCAGTTTAGAAGCTTTTCAGCTGTTACTTCTGGCTGTTAATCCCAGCCAAGGTATTTTTCATCTCAGACATTGCAGTTTTAATTTCTCTAAGTTTGATTTTGATCTTTCTCCATCTTCCTTGTCTCAACCTATCATATTCAATTTTCTCTAGCTTCTTGAACATATGGAATATAGTCATAAGAACTTTTTGAAGTATCTGTTCACTAATTCTATCATCTGTGTTGTTTCTGGGTCTGTTTCTATTCCTTGTTTTTTCTCCTTGTTATGAGTCATATTTTCCTGCTTCTCGCTTGGTATTTATTGAGTGGATGTTGGGTACTGGACTTTTACCTATTGGGTTCTAGATAGTTTATATGCCTATAAACTTTCTTGAGCTTGCCCCTCAGATGTAGCTTTTTGGAAAGTGTGATCCTTTTTGTTACGTAGTACCAGAACAGGATTCATCTAGGACTCATTTTGCTCTACCACTGGAACAAAACCCGTATGAGTACATTACCCAATACCCCAAGGACTATGAGGTTTTTCACTCTAGCTAACTAGAATAGGAATTATTCCTGGCCCTATTTGAGCTCAAGGTATTGTTCCCTTTAGTCTTTTAAGGTAGTTTGCTCTCTCAATTTAACATTCCATTTCCAAAATTCAGCATCCTCAAGGCAGTATCATTAGATTATTACATTAATACATATATCTAATATAATTACTTCATAATAGTTGATAACCTCGTTGTGCTCCAAAAGGGCAGTAGTTAGGTTCTCCACAGCACTGGTATATCCAAGTTTCTATAAATTTTAAAACTTTCCTGCCTCTCTTCAAAATAGTTTATGTACCATAAGGCCTATGGTTTTGAAATATAATATCAATCAAATCAAGCAAGCAATTAACAAGTAAGAAAGCCAAGAAAGAAAAGAAAGCTTCACAAAAGTGAATTTTAAAAAGAAAATTCCTATTTTAAATTGACATGGGAAATTCCTTCCCACAAAAATACCCCCATGTTATAACAAACTCTGTTCCTTCTTCCTGGGATGCCACCCCTTCTCTCCCAACTCTATACTCTTTATTTGTTCCTTGGTAATACTTCAAGACTCAAGCAATCAACAACTTGCCCTTTAGTGTCAATGTGGTTTTGGAACAGTGCCCCAGAGGTCCCATCATGCCCTAGAGTGGCCAGTAACAAAACCCTGAACACAATACACTCCAGTTCTTGGGTTTGCTTTCCTATTCTCCCAACATCATATCCCTCGTAGCTAGGGGGTAAGGGATATTTGTCTTGTACGCCCAGAGCTCAGAAGAATGCAAGGTCATTAACTAAAGACATATGTTGAGTAGGACCAATCAAACAAGTAAATGAAAACATACAGGAAAAAAAATAAAAATTAATATTTGAGACAAGTCAATCAAGAATTACTATGCTAATATAACTTTTTTTTTTTGCTAATATAACTTTTATTGGGAAAGGAAAATATATGCCCTTAAGAATTCTATTTGTCTTTCTGCTCAACTATTCTTCAAAAAGTACCTTCCCCAATCCCTCTGCATAATGTAATTCAACTGGAGAGGAATGGCAAATGACCTATCTTTATACATAGTAAGTAAAATTAATTAATGGCCTAGATGATAAAACAATCCCCACTGTTAAGACTATTTATGTGCTTCATTTATTTATTTTTAAAGCATGGTCTCATATCACTATCTTCCAAGAATCAAGGTCAGCACAGTTTGTACACAGATTTCTGTTCAAGAAATCTCTATTCACATATAAAGCTGCTTCTGGGCTCACTGATGTAATATTATTTTAACTAAGAAATAGAAATAGCATTGCTACCACCAAACCAAACAAAAATACACAAAAATAATATAACATAGAACAAAGCCAAAGCTTTGTGAAGCCAGAAATCAAAGAAGATTGAAAGCTACACAAATAAGGATATCTTAGAGGTTCCCTAACCCAGAGAATTTCATAAAGATCCCAAATAATGCTAAACACCGTATCTCCTGGATATTTTAACTTGATAGGTCAACACTACCCAAAATGTTTCATTTGAAACAACAAAGATAAATTCAATAGAACAAATTCACAGATCTACATTTAGGAACCTCCAGCAAGTCTCACTTCCAAGACACAAATGAATATTAGCAGATATCCACAATAATGAACTTATCTGTATTTGCATTTCCCAATAGAGAAGAGTAAAATAAATATGATAAGAGTAATTTTATTAAACAAACTGGGTTTAAGAGGAATAGACTAGAATATTTACAATATTCACTTAGGGATGTGTCTAGTTATGAATAACCTAAGTTTATAGAAGCAAAAGTTATTTTTGTTTTTTTTTTTCCCAAAAATATCTACTGTATAGAAAGAATCATCAAATACCACATCTTGATTCATTGATGCCTTGAATCATTCATTCAGCAAATATTTATTGAGTGCATATCTTTGTTCTATGTGCTAAGGACAAAGCATGAACAAAACTACCTGGTCAAAACTGAGAAGCCTCATGCTACTTACACTCAGTGGTTCACAAATCTTTTTCATGCAGACAAGGCACAAACAGGTAAGGCAAGAAGAGGACCTTTAATCTACCACTGGGGGTAGAGGTGATGTCTTTTTCCTAAAAGGCTACAGGGACACACTGTGGCCATGGTGCTAAGAGACGGAGTCAGGATTAGCATTTGGGTATTACTCTAAGTGTAATGGGTTCCTAACTCAAATTGACAGTAGCCACTAGCACCTAATAAGGGAGAAAGGAGAAGGAGAGGCTAAGGTAAGCCAGAGGAGGAAAGAGAGGATAAAAACAAAACAGCTATTAGAAATGACAAATACCCACCATTTACTTCAACGTGGATGGAACTGGAGGGTATTATGCTGAGTGAAGTAAGTCAGTCGGAGAAGGACAAACATTATATGTTCTCATTCATTTGGGGAATATAAATAATAGTGAAAGGGAATATAAGGGAATGGAGAAGAAATGTGTGGGAAATATCAGAAAGGGAGACAGAACGTAAAGACTGCTAACTCTGGGGATCCCTGGGTGGCGCAGCGGTTTGGCGCCTGCCTTTGGCCCAGGGCGCGATCCTGGAGACCCGGGATCGAATCCCACGTCGGGCTCCCGGTGCATGGAGCCTGCTTCTCCCTCTGCCTGTGTCTCTGCCTCTCTCTCTCTCTCTCTCTCTGACTATCATAAATAAATAAAAATTTAAAAAAAAAAAAAAAAAAGACTGCTAACTCTGGGAAACGAACTAGGGGTGGTAGAAGGGGAGGAGGGCGGGGGGTGGGAGTGAATGGGTGACGGGCACTGGGTGTTATTCTGTATGTTAGTAAATTGAACACCAATAAAAAATAAATTAAAAAAAAAAAAAAAAGAACAGTCTGTTTCTAGAGAGAGCTGAGTCAAGGATAAGGAACTTGAAATCAGAGATATCATGAAGTCCACAATCCAAGCCCAAATACTGCTATATTAAATTTCAGAATCAGTGTGCTATCATATTTACCTTTAACATTTTAGCAAGCACAAACAAGTCATTTGGCTATATTTTCTTCCTTCATCTTTGACATCATGAACAAAATGATCAATGTGTCTCTAAGGGACTAGGAGCGTGGTAACTCTAGCCATTCAAATTCTTTTTAATGTAAACTTCAGTGACTTTGTTCTTTCTACTGCTCTACCATTAGTGTCTAGAAAAAGGGTTCAATAAATATTGCATGGGTGGATGGGTAGAAGCAGCAAATCCAGAGATACAGAAGCCAAAAGAAAGTAAGCAAAATCTCTTCCGGCCAATCTCCCTTCCCAGAAGGGTTTAGGAATCTCAGCAACTGGGCAGCCTGGGTGGCTCAGTGGTTTAGCACCGTTTTTTGCCCAGGTTGTGATCCTGGAGACCAGGGACTAAGTCCTACATCAGACTTCCTGCATGGAGCCTGCTTCTCTCTCTGCCTGTGTCTCTGTGTCTGTCTGTCTCTCTCTCTCTCTCTTTCATGAATAAATAAAATCTTTAAAAAAAAAAAAAAAAAAAAGGAAGGAAGAAAGAAAGAAAGAAATCTCAGGAACTAGTAGGAGGAATGCCCAGGACTGACCCACAAATTCAAAGAACATGGAGAACTGGCATTTGCTATATAAGAAAAAACTGGCTAGAAAATAGAAAAAGTCCCAAGGATCATGTCTATAACAAAGGCAGAAAAGAATGAACTGGGTCAATAACTAAGAGCAAGCCCGACTGGTTACTGAATAAGAACCCTTTCGGGATGCTGACCAAAAGAGTAAGCATTTCTAAACATGAGGAAGAAATTTTTATGGGATCCCTATAGCCTGTCCAGGCTGTCAGCAAAGCAAGGCAAGGTGCCAAGACATTCTAGACAACACCTGTAATTTTGAAGAGACTTTACAAAGGTGAAACCCCTTTACTACACCTCAATTTCAAACGCACTGTGCATAGCCCTCAAGGCTGGGAGGTAAAAGAAAGGTGGTCTCTGTACACCCAGCGCCTTAGAAGAGAATTTACCTGAGCCCTAAGACACCTGAGAGAGAGAAGGAAATATCAGCAAAAGGAGGAGGGAGAAGGCAGAGGTTACGGTGTCCCAGAGCTAAGTAAACAAAGTGTTTCAAAAAATGGGAGTACAAACAACTGTGTCAAATGTTACTGACATCTGCGTAAATGGTGACCTTGACTCGGGTGCTGCATGCCTGAGGTCAGGCCAAGCAAGAATGGCAGGAAAGAGAGGAGAGAACAAATGTAGATAACACTTTTAAGGAGTTCTGCTTGACAGAAGAAGCAGAAAGGTACAGGAGAAAAATGTGAGATTAAGAACAAGCCTTTGCCATAGTTACGTTTTGTTTTAAAGATGAGAGCCACTGCAGCATCGCACATGCTGGTGGGAACGATCACACGGCAGAGAAATGCAACAACTGCGACGGGACCGTTGCTGGGGTGAGGCCTGTGAGCTGGTGAGAAGGAATGGGACCCAGCGCCCACCAGAGAGGATGGGCATAGAGAGGTGAACAGTTTATCCACCGAAGTGGGGGAAGGCACAATTGATGGGGTACATGTGTACTTGGGTTAGTACATGTGGAGGTGGAACATGCAGAAATGTCTCAGTGAAGTAGGAAAATATTACTCATCATTAGCTGAGAATGAGGAAGGGGAAGAAAGTGTTGTAAATTTAAGAACGAGAAAGTGAGTAATAATCATGCAAACAAGCAGAAAATGATTGGACAAGGGAAAGGTGGTAGGATTTGCAGCCAGTCAGCACTCAAGGCTCCCACAAGTGCAGCAGTCATGCCTGAGTGTGTGTACGAAGGAACCTAGAACAGAGGCAATGAAGCATGAGCAGGAATCCAGTTTTTCTCGGTGCCTATCCTTCAGAGAGCAGAATCCACAGGAACAAGTGAAAACTAAGCAGTCAGATCTCAGCCACCTGCTCTTCTCTCTTGAATATACACACATCTGAGCTTTCAGCATATACATTTTTATCTTGTATATGGTTTAAAGCAGAGAAACGAATACAGAAGAACTTACTCCAGGCTAACTGCATATCTTTAGGGTGACGGAAATATGAAACTTATCATTCCCTACACTGTTCCTCTCATCACCTTGTTTTTTATTTTACTCTGAGAATCTTTACTCTTAAAAAGGAAAAGAACTTAGATGAAAAATTTTATAAGCCCATGGTGTGAAACCAAGTTGAAGTGCCACAATATGTTGTTGACTATCTGCAGACAGATGGAAACCGTACCACAAATACTGGCAGCCTCCAGTAGAGAGATGACTTACAAATAACTCCTACAGACCCTCTGCCCCAGGCCCATCACGGCAGGCCCTGTTTGTTCTGGTGAACGTAGGCTTCCCCACTCTCCCTGACCTGCCACCACTCCGACTCACCCCAGTCCTCCCACCTATTCTGTTACTGGAGCTGTGTACAAGCATGAAGAGGTTTGAGAAAAACCTTTTCCATAATCAGGGCAGAAAGCACTCAGCTTGCTGGGGTAGAAGTCCGCGTGAGACAGGGAAGAGAGCCGCTTGTTCACTGCAGAGCTACTTTGCAATTATTCATTCCCCAGATCCAGGGACATATAAAAGTGTTTTTAGTACTGGAAAGAACTGAGAAGATCAGTAGACAGGTTCTACTGGCAACATTTAATAAATACAGTTAGGTTCAGACACCCTGAAAGAAATGATCCCAAAAATTAAAAAACAGATAGGACTGCTTAGACTTAAGATGTGAGCAATGTCATATTCTAAATTATTTCCAAAAGCTTATACTGGTTCGAAGTGAAGATCATATTTTTTCACCTTAACTTTATAATACTTCCAATTTTAAAAAGTCCTAGCAATAAAATTTATTCTATATCAAGTATCACCAGTAAACATTTCTAAATCTTAATATTAAAACAATAATACTCTTAAGCCCATATTTTAAACTTGGTATACCTTCAACAAAATTTTACAAGTAGAACACACAAATCAAAGACTTGTTTTAAATAGTTAACTACGAAATAGAAGGCTGTCCTCAATCTGTTATGAACCCATTTTTCCTGATTTTTGTCCTTCTCCAACAAAACATTAATGTTAACACAAAGCTATATAAAAACAAAAGACAAATACCAGCAAAAATTTAAAAACAACTAAAAAAAAAAAAAAAATTTAAAAACAACTTAAACCATTATATTCCAGATGTGGAGTAGAGGCTAAACCCTGAAAAGAAATAAAAAGACACAAAAAGAAACCCCAAATAAAGGAGCACCTGCACTAATTTACATCTGACTTTGTTCTGCTCCCCTACAAAAGAAGAGTGGATGATATATATACCTCAAATTTTAAAAATTAAATGTGCAATAAGTGGGTAAAGAAACAAGTGAATATAATTGAGCACACAACTAAATACTAACAATCTTCTTCTTTGGGACGCCTGGGTGACGCGTCTGCCTTCAGCTCAGGGCGTGATCCTGGAGTACTGGGATCGAGTCCTGCATTGGGCTCCCTGCATGGAACCTGCTACTCCTCCCTGTGTCTCTGCCCTTCTCTCTCTCTCTCATAAATAAAATCTTTAAAAAAAAGGGGGGGGGGGGGTCTAAAGGTTCAAAGGAATTTTAAATAAATATAAATAAATAAATAAATATACACACACACACACACACACACACACACACTCCATCACTGATGGGATGCAGGGAAAACCCAAATACTCTCATTCAGGTCAAAGTCATTCTCTAAATGAAGGTATTTAGCATTAGCACTGAATGAACGTGGCCTGTAATAAAGGTAACTTTAAGATGAGCTAATTGAATTAGAGTTTTGGAGATTATCCAAGAAATTATAAAATGTAAATGGAGCTGGTGCAAATAATTACAGGTGTACAGGATCTAACTGAAGTTCTGTGTAAATATATATGAGAATTTGATTTCCCCAGATCCAGTGTGCCAGACTGGGCAGTTTTTCTGATCATGGCACTTTCATTGGTTTCATGAAACACATCTATTCACCTACATGATTATCAACAATGGGCTTCCCAGCAGCAACATTCCTTCTCACCTGTCTTTGATGATCCAGATCTGCTTTATTACCAATTAAAATCATTGGAAACTCATCACGATCCTTCACTCTGAGAATCTGTCTTTGAAACTTATAGATTTCTTCAAAACTAAAACAGAAACAGACAAATCAATTTGCTCAAATATCAGAGCTTGGCAAGTCCCACGTCCCACTTAGTACCTTATTACTTTACCTTTTTCTATAAAAACAAGAAAGTTCAAATTCAATACAATAGTGATCTAGATATGAACATAAGATCTACATCTTAATACTGGTACAAACCTGCCTCGATCTGTGACTGAAAAGACCAACAGGAAACCCTCGCCAGTTCTCATATACTGCTCTCTCATAGCTCCAAACTCTTCTTGTCCTGCTGTATCCAGAACTAAAGAGAAAACAACACATGTAACTATGTTCATGTTTTCATTTCATAAATGGCTTCTCCACAAGGGCAGGCCCAATTAATGTGGGTCCTTAGAGCACATCAGACTTAGTAAAATAAAGACATGGCATTCTCCTCGTAGTGCTTTATTCTCAACACTAAAGACAAACATATCTCACTGAGACAGTTTCAGAGTCATCTTCATCAGTACGGGTTGATTTTGTAGCTAGAATATATTAGCATACCAATTACAAGGTTAAAAATATCAAATACATCTAGGCAGATGGAGTCAGATAACCTCTGAAGTCACTTGCATGTTTGATCTCCTCCAGGGAAAAAACTGAAAAAAGATACCTGTAAATTCAGGAAAGGAATCTTGGTCTATTCCCCCCCACCCCCAAATACCACACTTAAAGTGCAGGTGCTAATATACATCTTAATCTCTGTGAATGAAAGAATTGTGTAACTTAAAAGATCAGGGCTATCTCTTGTGGAGACACAGTATGTGACCAAGCACAAAACCCTATTTGCTAAAACCTCTGTGCTAAAAATTCTAAGCAAGTTAACAAATACTCAATTGTCTATATTTACTTTACTCATTTGAACCTTTGCAAGATCGCAGGAAGAGCCAAAACCTCATGTTTTTTCCAAATGTCCCCAAAAATACAACTTCGACAAGTTACAGTGGAAACTGGTTTCACTAGCACAAGATGAACACAATTATTGTTTTACACTACATTTAGTGAGGAATATTTATCCTAAAATGCTGATTCACCAATCAAAACTAATGAAAGAGATAGGCTTATATTCAAGACCATCTAATACTTCAATCGTAGTATCCAACTAGCAAAACACCCAAGCTTACTTTTTAAAAATATTATATGTGAACTATCAAATAAAAGAAGATTACTTACTATCTAGCCGGGCTGCTCTGTCATCTATCACACACTGCTTTGTGTAGGAATCCTCGATGGTTGGGTCATAATCCGTTACAAAATAGGACTGTAAGAAAAATAATCTTATTTTTAAATCTATGTTTACTTGCCTCTCCAAGTATCAACTTTATCAAATCCCACTTATCCAGAATTTTTACTGACAATACATTCATCGTATTGAGGTTTATCCTGCTATGTTGATTCCCCATTAACTGAAGTCTATTCAGAGCCGCTTTCAAGTGGAGAAAAGATACTAAATACCACAATTTTCCTTTCTGGTATATGCAATAAGAGTCCAAAAGACCTACTCGGTTTTTTACATAATTATATACAATAACTTTCTCATAATTATGTATACCTAAGATAATATATACCTAGAGCTCACATTCTTTATAAACTAGAAACTATAACAACCAGTTATAATCCAGGTCCATTTTCAACTCAGTGGTGAGCATCAGGGCGGAGAACAAAGCAGTCTGAAGCAAAGGGAGACAGCAGAGACCTGGAAGATCCCAGGCCTTGTCTTCATTTCTCCCCTTCTCTCCTCACACCTTGTCTTTTTCCCATGGGATTTCAGAATTTTTTTTTTCCAGGGGTCTCAAACTTATTCTTTTGCTGATATTTTTGTTGTTTGTTTTTTTTTTTTTTTTTTTTTATCTCAACATTTATTCCTGTCTTCTTCTGTTAGCAAAGCCTCCAAATGTTATCTTCTGCAATCATCACCAGAAGAAAAAACAGTTACGGTAGCAGAGTAAGAAAGGAAGAATCTCAGTGGGCCAGTTAAAAATGTTTGTGTATTACACTTCACAATTTTTTTTAAAGGTTTTAAAAAGTAAACAATGGCAACAACAAGAATCCGAGAGAGCACTTATTTCCCACTTCTTACAGAAGGGCACTAACTAGGACACTGACATCATCCTTCTTTTGTTCTGAGCATCTCCTTTGCTCTCCCCTCTTGACTGACTTCCTCAGAGCCTACTTTCCCACTGGCTCGGGACCAAATCTGAGGGAATGACCTAGAGGAAGGCCACTTAATGCTGGGAACCAGAGCCACAGGGGTTCAGCCATCCTTCAGGCAGGTTACTGGCAGCTGCACCTACTGACTCCAGGGACACAGCATTCTTAAGTGACACCCCCCAGCCTATGACATACACAAACACCATACGGCTACTCAGAGGCAGGCATCTGAGCAAGACGGTAAAAGAAACCCCTGGTTGGGGAGTTGGAAGAAGGACGCTGGTCTGCTTGCTACTATGATTTTATGTATTTTATTTTTGAAGGCCACTTTCTATATTTTATTTATATTTTAGGATTAACTTTAATCACAGAATTCAGTATCCGTAATCCTATTTCCCTTTGGATGGTTTCACTTAAACATATGATTTTTTTTAAACAAAGTCTGTAAAAGAAACATTTACCAACAGGAGCAGCTTTGAGTAGAAAACCATCTCCATCACCACCCCGTCCGCATTTAAAAATAAACAGATACTAAAACAATCCCAAACTTACTTTTTGGCACCCACACCTCTTCAAAAAGTGATACAACTGGCAACAGTATCTTTGTACACACTAATCTAAACAACTTAAAACTGCATTCTTTCCCCCAAGCAAGTTGGATAAGCATGCTGTTTATATCTTTTTAAGATTAGCTTCCTGAAACATGTTTCTCGGTAGCAATCAGATACTTCCTGCCATGCTTTCATCTTGTGAAACCTGAATTTCATTGACTACTCCCAGTTTATACCTAAATGTGCTAAAATGTGCCACACATTCCCTCCCACTTAATCTGAAAAAAATAATGGACAAATATTAACTATATTTTAGTCATGCACAATAATGAATTCTTTCACTGTGACCGGTTTTTTCCTGCACCGTGAAACAGAAGTAAAACATTAATGTATATAGAAGATTACTGGGTTTAAGCAACTTTGAGAGCCATTAAAATAAATTATTTTTCCTTTTAGTGGCTGAGGAAATTTTCAAGTTTCACATTTTCTTTGACCCTTAGCTCTTGAAACATTGGCTGTCTTTCTTTTCTTTCTTTTCTTTCTTTCTTTCTTTCTTTCTTTCTTTCTTTCTTTCTTTCTTTCTTTCTTCTTTCTTTCTCCTTCCTTCCTTCCTTCCTTCCTTCCTTCCTTCCTTCCTTCCTTCCTTCCTTCCTTCCTTCCTTCCTTCCTTCCTTCCTTCCTTCCTTCCTTCCTTCCTTCCTTCCTTCCTTCCTTCCTTCCTTCCTTCCTTCCTTCCTTCCTTCCTTTTGTGAGAAGGAGAAAGGGAGATAGAGAATCTCAAGCAGGCTCCATTGCCCAGGGCAGAGCAGGACGTGGGGCTCAAGCTCACAACTCTAAGATCATGACCTGAGCCAAAATCAGGAGTCACACTCTTAAACAACTGGGCACCCACATGACCCAACATAACCTTAATGTCCTAAGAATTCTCCATTTTGCTAACATTGGCACATACTTATTCCACTAACGTTTTTTTTTTTTGTTTTGTTTTTATTTTTATTTATGACAGTCACAGAGAGAGAGAGGCAGAGACACAGGCAGAGGGAGAAGCAGGCTCCATGCACCGGGAGCCCGACGTGGGATTCGATCCCGGGTCTCCGGGATCGCGCCCTGGGCCAAAGACAGGCGTTAAACCACTGCGCCACCCAGGGATCCCTCCACTGACGTTTTTAAGACAAACTAATTGCTGGGATTTCTAGATATTTAGGTCCATGCTTCATCTTCATTGCATCCTGTTTTCAAATCATGTCTGTAGGGACCATCATTCTGTTGCCATATATCGATTTTAAGGACCCATCCTCTTTGGAAGCATCTTCTTCCCTCATAAAAACCCATCCAAATAACACCGCTCCAGGACCTGACACAGAACCCAAGGCCTCCTCCTCTCTCAAGTCTCATAAGTCACAGGTCAGGATGCACCTAAAAAGAACATTTCTCACGTGCAGTTAACAAATATAATCATCCACCTCCCACCACAGAGACATACCATGTCTACATAACCTAGGTACCAAGTATTTGGGGCAGCAGATCACCACCAATTAGCCAGATCACCGATTTGTCCATCAAAGCAGTCTGGTGATGGACAGTCCTAGATTTTTGACACGAACTCTGCTATGTGCTAGCTGTGGGACCTGAGGCAAATTACTATGCCGCTCTAACCTTTAGCATCTGTAAAATACAATAGTAACAAATCCTCTTGGAACAGATAATGGAAGTAGTGCCTATAAAGTGCCAAGACTTGCTGGCGATTGATAAATGTTAACCACGCTGTATTATTTTTGTCACACAATTAGAGGGTATGAGTTAGTATTCAAGTATAAAGACTTGTTAATCCTGAGAACAACTGTAATAATCCTAATCCTGGTTTAATCCTGGTTATACCACAGATCAACCATGGGGCCTGGCATCCGAAATATCTTATGAGTCAAGATAAAATCTCCTCATCTTGGGTTTTAGAGGTATTTTCTGGGATATGAGCAGTAATTACACAGATATACACACAGGTAAAAACTCTCATCAAGCTCTACATAAAATGTGTGCGCTTTTTCGTATGTATACAAATTAGAACTCTATAAAATACATAAATGTAATGGTTCCCTGCTGTTTACAGGATTCAGTACTTTCTTTACACAGAATGCAAAACCTTCTAGCTTTATTTTTTACTATTTGAAATCCTCAACCAATTGCTCTTGTTCTCCTGGCTTCATTCGTTTGTTTGACAGTTATTTATGGAGCATCACAGGGACAAGGCCCAACTTTCACAGAGCCCCACTGCTTTTTACACAACATCCAGGGCTGTGGTTGAGGGTGAGGGGAATGGGGAGTGTGAAATATACTGGCCAAAGAACTGAAACAGCATGAAATGCCAATACTATGCTAGTTCAGAAGGCAACAAAATTTAAGTGGTTAATACTGCAGTCATGTATAGAACTATGTGTGCATTCACTTATAAACACAGTTCACAGCAATTTGCCAGAAAAGAAAACAGTCTCTCTCTCTCCTGAGGCTGAAAGAAGTTGCCAACCACAGTCCAGGAAAGACATTCTATAGCAGAAAGCAAGAAAAAAAAAATTAAGGACAGTATTGCATAGCAGAAGACAGGAGAGAACACATGGAAAGGAAAGGGGGCCAGGGAGAAAGTAATGTACTTTCTTGGTATCACAGGAAAGGATGCATGGAGAAGGACCCTCACTGGAGAGTAAGGGAAAGCCTACTTTCAAAGGGCAGGATGCCTTGCAGGTAGTATGAAGGGCAAATGGACATAAGTCTCTTTAAGGTTAAGATTTATGGAGAAAAGTTTAGAATTAGGGAAGTTATCCCATTCAGACAGAGTCTATTTCCCTCTGATAAAATCTGGTCTGGGTAAAGTCATCCGAAGCCTTAATAATGCAAGAGAATCATGCTGTTGACATGGCAGGAACAGTATTCCTGATTATACGCCATGAGACTGCACAACAGGAATTCTGCCTGGCCTAAGAGAACTCCCAGCTCACTATCCTCCCATTCAAAGGTGTCTTTAAAAAAAAAAAAAAAAAAGGCAGCAGCAGCAGCCACCGCCTTAAGGATGAAAAGAAGGGGGAAGGGGAGGAAAGAAAACGAGCTGAGGCCACTTCTGCATTCAGTGGGAAGGAGGGAAAGCACACTTTCTCCTGACCCCCAGCTACTGGTGAAAGTGCAGTTCCCAAGCACTGCCACAGAGCGGTGCCTGGTCTACACAACGGGATGGGTAATTACTAGAGATTCCCGCAACTCCACAAATCCAGCACAATGGTTAAGTTTACTACCCTTGCATATAAAAAGGACAGGAGGCTAGATCTAAACTGTCACTGGGGAGTTGTAGGCAAAGGAACGGGTATTTCTGAGCATAGTGCCATTCTCAGAAGAGTCTCAGGGATCCTCTAAAAACCCGGGGTACAGAAAGAAGGGAAAGGGAGACTTTCTTTTCTTGATATCCCGTTCAGCTCACCTCTTTTCTCCCAAACTACACACAGAATCCACATCTTGAGGGGATTCCTGGGTGGCTCAACGGTTTAGTGACCCCTTCGGCTCAGGGCGTGACCCTGGAGTCCCGGGATCAAGTCCCACATTGGGCTCCCTGCATGGAGCCTGCTTCTCCCTCTGCCTGTGTCTCTGCCTCTCTCTGTGTGCCTCTCATGAATGGATAGATACAATCTTTTTTAAAAAAATTTTTTAAAGAATCCACATCTTGATACACTGTAGATACAGAATTCTGTGGTTCCCCGCTCCCCTCCATTTCAAGTCAGTACTTTCCCATTCTTAATCCTAGCCACAAAACTTGTATTATGTTTTCTAATTTATGATAAACCAAAACATGAGGTTTTATAAGGGCTCATTTTCTATTAATACATGTATATGAGGTCTTTGCTGGAGGCAGCACAATGAGAAGAAAATATATGGGCTCCACAGTCTGAGCAACCTGAAATTCAAACCCAGGTGCCATTTCCACTTCCCAGCTATTTGAGTCCTTGGGTAAAATGATTAACATCTCTAAAGCTCATTTCCTCAACAGAAAAGGGTTAAGAACAGGGATAATTTAAGGAGGGCACATCTTAGCACCCACTATAGATGTGGCACTGGAGGACCATGGGAAAAAAAGAAACCTTCCAGAAAGGGAAGGGGCGGAGGTGGGGTGGGGGGTGATTAGGGGAGGAATGGGGAAGATGACCAGAGGGACTGAAGAGCTGCAGTCACCAGTGAGTGCTATGTATGCCCCCCTTCTCTTCCAGGCTAGGAGTGTCTGCTGAGGTTATGCAGCTTCATCCTACCACTGTACCCTGGTGTGTGGGGCTGCAGGGAGGCAGCAGGGTGGAGTGGAAAGAGCCTGAGATGTAAGTCAAATAGACCAGAATACAGCTTTCTCTTTTTACTACCTATGGGAAGTTAAAGCACCTCACTTAACCTGTCTGAACTTTATTTCATTGTCTGATAAGATGGAAATAATACTGGGGTGCCTAGGTGGCTCAAACGGTTAAGCCTCCAACTCTTGATTTCAGCTCAGGTCGTGATCTCAGGGTCATGAGATCGAGCCCCACACTGGGCTCTGCACTGAGCATAGAGCCTGCTTAAGATTCTCTCTTCCAACTGAGCCCAGCATTGGACTCTGGGCAGAGTCTGCTTGAGACTCACTCTCCTTCTGCCCCTCCCTCCCAGCTCTGTCTAAAAATAAATAAATAACAAAATATATTTTAATGATTCTCTCTCTCCCTCAGCCCCAACCTCCCTCAAAAAAAAAAAAAAAGGGACGGAAATAATACTAAGCTCGCAGGATTATTATGGTGAAAAGTAAAATACTGTATGTGGAGTACAAAGTACAGCCTATGACACACAGTAGGTTCTTACAGGTCATACCTAATGAAGCCCAATCCATATCTTACTTCCTTTGCAAGACCTACAAACACTCCAACTAGAAAACCATCTCAATATGCCTGGATTACTCTTACCCCTCAAGGTGATAGAATATTTGAAATTGGGAAAATCTAGACCTATGTTGCGATTTGGAAAATCTGTACACCAAACTTTATGTATACCTTCTGTTAGTAATTGGTACTTACAATTTACGTTTACAATTGCTTATCTTTTTCATATATGTGTATATGTGAAAGTATAAATGATGCAATGAGCTAAATTCAACAGGGTATAAGCATAAAACTTTCCTTCAAAGCCCTTCTGTGGGCAAGTTTTTCCTTGCTCATGAACAAAATCTAACACAAGTCTCCCAATTTTTTCCAATCATACAAATAGTTGTTCAATCACTGCCAGCCCTAAGACATTATGATTTCAATAATTAAGATGTCTTGTGCAGTGTATCAGTCAATACTCATCTAAATTCAAAAGCTTTTCTCCCTTTCTGAGCTAGAGCTAAAAAGTCTGCAATTGGGCTGGGGTGGGGGTGGGGCAAGGTGAGGGGGACACCAGTCATCATCTCTTTCCCCATTTTATTCTACTTCTAACAAGGCTGTCTCTGGCTCCTTTAGGGTTGGAGCTGAAGGAGTGGGGAGAAGTAAGGAACGGCAAAGAGGCGACACCAATGAAATCTTATGTCCATGCTAGCTTTCTGTGGATTTCCTAGAAGAGTCCCTACATGGGATCCTCCATGTGTAATTCCCAGAACCTGATGAGTACTGGCCATTTATGCCTCTAAACTTCAGTCTTTGGGGTTTCCACGGGCATTTCCCTCTGGCTCATATCATCTTCTAGGTGGTCATGCACAATGTCCCTCTTTAGAAGGTTTTAACCTGGTTCCATCCAGAAGCTCAAGGAAACACTGTCTTCTGAAATGCAGATTACTAACTATACAGCCCTGTTCCTTTCTGCTGTGCTACAGATCCACAGATTCACATACTACTCCTTATGCTCTGCCAAACATCAGGGGATACATGTCAAGTTCTCAGAATGTTTCTATTAGAGCTTCCTCTATCACTTGGTTTCAATGAAAGGGGCTTAAGAGAAGCATCCACCCCTCCAAAAGCTGTGTGTGGAGGTGGGAAAAGACACAGAACACACCACATTCTAGCAGTTCTCTCCCAAAACATCCTTGTCTTAGAACCCTTAACTCTCCACACTTTTATTTCCTGGAGATAAGGTAGGAGCAAAATATGCAAAACCAATTTAAGGCTACCTTCTATGCAAGTCGTTGAAATATGAAGGTAACTTGGTAACTACTGTTTTATTCTCAGCCTCTGGGCTTCAAGAGAAACTAAAATAGGTTAGAATTCCAGTTAAAGCCCTGTTACATATTTCCAACCAGATTTGATGTATCCACCACCTAACTCATGCTTCTTAGAAATTCCTTGGAGTTAAGCAAGGTACCTAGTACATAGAACCCCAAAATACTGGCCATTAGAAAACCTAGTAGTCCAGAAGATTGTCCTGAGAAGTCAGAAAGTGATTCCACAGGGCACAATAAGGACCTAGTTAGCTATCCATCAGCAGCCTCTATCTACTAACACAAGAGCAGTGCAAATTCCTCTGGTAACACTAGAGAAGGCTGCAGTAACTTCAGGCAGCTGGAGCCAGAGTCAGGCTCTTCCTGGTGTCACTTTTTAACAGCAGCTGTCAAGTCACAGAGAACCTTTGTTCCCTGCAACACCCTCCCTTATTGTTATGTCAAATGTTTCCAATATGCTTGATACTTCTTCAGGCAAGGACATAGTTTTTCCTGACTGGACTTAGTATTTCATTTAATCTAACAAGTATAATTATGAAGATCTCCATAATGGATCCTCCACAATTCTAATGTAAAGAAAAAGTCCAGTAATTCTTTTTGTTTGTTTTTTTTTTAACAAAACTTAGGCCTTCAGGCAATGTTGCTAATTATCTCAGATTGTCCAAAACCCCCCATATGCCTTTCATGTGACTTCTGTGCAATCTCTAAGGATGATATTCACATCTTATGTGAAGTACCTAGGTGCAAATCAATGGGCCTGGTACGCAACAAGAAAAAGTACAGTACAAAGTCAACTTAAAAACTGGCCCTATTTCAAAAGTTTATTTCTAAGTAAGTTACTCGGTGCTCATTTCCCAAGGAAAAATTGTTCTCATCTGTGTTTAGGTCCGTAAGGCCGGATCACAAAAGCCACCACTGAAATATGGTCCTGAGTCGTATTAGCTCTGAGTTCTAATCTAAACTCTGCAGCAGAGGCATTTGGGCCAAGAAGAGATGGGAAGAGAATTTCCTTTCTTTTCCCAGTGTAGAGAGCCAGGCCAAAGCTACACCAAGGAGGAAAAGCTTGTCTTTAGGGCACCCCTAGACACTCCGGCACATCATCCTGTTCCAGCTCTCTACTACCTCATTGTTATCCCTAGCACTTACCTCCCTCTGATAACATTCTCAGTATAACCACTCACCTCTCTCCACACTGCTCCTTCCACTTTCCACTCTCAAATTAAAACTAACAATCCCCTCCGGAGAGCTAGAGCTCACCCAGAGGCACAAGGTGAAAAATTATCAGTCCAAATTAGAGCATGCTGCAGTGGAGCTCACCCCAACCCTTCAAGTGATACTTGCTCTTTTAAAGAGCAAAATTCTAAAGCAAAATGAATTGTTAGTAACATTTTCGGCACAGGTCAAAAAGAAAAAGCTTCAGACTCTTTGAAAGAAAAATTATTCAGAAGAGTAAACCACCATTTCATGATGTCAGCTCTCCAAAGGGAGTGTCAGCTTACTCTTCAAAGCTTTTATCCTTCCAAACCCACAGCTTCAAAAGAAAAGAAGGGAAGAGAAAGGTTTTCCTCTTTCTTCCTACCCCTTCCCTCCACCAACTTTATCACAACTTGTAAAACTAATCTATTGGGTGAACAAAAACTTTTAGTTCACAGTACCGGTGGAGTGATTTTGATAAAAAGGAAAGGAGGGCCCTGCCATGGCTACAGCCATTATTCGTACATACAGACCACTAGCAGGTACAATAAGCTTAACTCAGATACTGCCTACACAACTACATATTCATCCCTCAGAGTTGCCATAATATTTAAAACCCAGTGAGCAATGGTAAGCCAGTGCCTCCATCATGCAGCATAATTAAGTTTATGCTCCTTGTTTGAACTTAATAGTTATTCATTTGCTGTCATCCTCCAATAATTGCAATCTTATTTCAAAAGATAACGTACAAAGCCTAAATGAAGTTTTAAGGGTAAGACTTAATTTGTTTAAAGCACAAGGACAATTGGCACAGACAGAAGTGAAAAACAGAGGGCCAACATAAGCCTGTGAATGATATGTGAACATTAATAAACAGCTCATACTATCCCCATTGGAAAACTGAGTAAATCCCATGACATTCCCTTTAACACACCAAGTCTTTACTGTGTCTTTCGGTTCTTGTCTTGACTGAATCTTGTCTCCTGGGGAATTTCCAGATCCAGCCATCCTTTCCATTCTGCTCGCTATTAACTTACTTAAGTTAGCCTTCCTTACTTCCACCCTCATGCGTACCAAAGCTGCCTAAGCAACGTAACAGTGGCCTCTGTCGGACATTTCAGATGAAGACAGTCCCTGACCTCTAGGGCATGCAACTGGCCAGGCCTCACCTGGGTCTTATCTCTGTATCCTTCCTCTCCATATCAGGGTCTTGCCCGTGCTGGGGGTCCCCACCATGCAGACCTCAGGGCCAATTCTGACTTCAGGCAGGAAGCACTTTCAACCAATACAAGATCCACATTCAGAGTCTCAGCACTGTTAGCTCTAACTCATCTGACCTTGGCAGGACAGTCACAATGCTGATAACTGCCTCTGTTTTATTCCCAGCAGGCGCAGACATCACCATCACTCCTCCCTCTTCTCAGACTTTCCCAATTAACATGTGTTTCAGCTCTTATAAACTGGCTGCTTCTACCCTTAACTCTTTTCTTATACAGATAATCTGCTAAGTAAATAATCCAGGTCATTCCTAGAAATAGGGCCTCTTTTTAAGAGCATTACTGTAATATAATTCACATACTGTAAAATTCATCCATTTAAAGTATACTGCTCAACAGTTTTTAGTAATTCACAAGGTTGTGCAGCAGTCATCACAACCTAATTCCAGAACATTTTCACAACCCTCAAAAGGAATTCCACACCCCTCAGCAGGCATTTCCCCTTCCTCCCAATCCTCTCCCACCCCTGGGGCCAACTAAACCACCAATCTACTTTCTGTCTCTACTGACTTGCATGAGCAGGGCATTTCATATAAATCCAAACACATAATATGTGGTCTTTTGTGTCTGGCTTCTTTTACTTGTTAGTATATGTTTTCAACATCTGTCCATGTCATAGCATGCATTAGTACTTCATTTCCCATTCCTTTGCCATCATATGCCATCATATGACTGTATCATACTATATTTACTCATCCATTGGTGATGGACATTGGAGTTGTTTTTATATTTTGGCTATTATGAATGATGCTGCCATGAACATTCATGTACAATCTTTTGGGTGAACATATGTTTTCACTTTTCTTGGGTACATTTTTTAGTAGCGGAATTACTGGATCATACCATTAACTTGAAGAACTGCCAAACTCTTTCCCAAAGTAGCTGTGCCATTTTACATTCCCATCAACAGTGTTTGAGGGTTCTAATTTCTCAGTATCCTCACCAATATTTTAACTGAATGTATGTCTTTTTGATTGTAGCGATGCTAGTGAGTATACAGTAGTATCTCCTTATAGTTTTTTGTTATAAATCTTTTTAAACTAATCTCTGTATTCAACGTGGGCAAATTTACAACCCCGAGATCAAGAGTTGCATGCTCTACCAACTGAGCCAGCCAGGTGCCCCTCCCTGCAGTCCCATCCCAAGATGGGATATTGAGTCCCTTTTCACATGTCTTTTCACATTGTCTGTTCAAATCTTTGACCACTTTTAAAGTGGGTTGTCTTTTTATTGTTTAGTGTAAGAGTTCTTTATATATTCTGGATACAAATCCCTTATCAGATGTATCATTTGCAAATTTTTTTCCCATAGCCCCATTATTTCAAAGTCTTCCTGCTATAAATGGGCACACAGTTCCTAAATCCCAACCCTAGGCCAAAGTCCTGTTACCCATCAACAATCTGCCATAATTCCAACTTCCATATACCCAGAATTGTGAGTCATGTCTATCCTTGTGCTCCATCAACAAACTGCACTATTCTTTTACTATGTGGTAGATCTGCTATGCTAACTGCTGCCCAGAGCAAAACTTCCATTGCTATATCCACTCCCTTAACACCCATCCAGCCTATCCCAACCCTGAACTTTCTACTTCATCACACCGAACTTCCTACTTCCTCTGCCTATACCATGCCCTAGCACAGTTCACTTGTGCCAGTTTGTGGAATCACCCTACTTCATCAAATCTAAGATGCCATTAATTTTAAGGGCAACATTATTTTATGCACCAAGAAAGGGAGGGGGGAGCCACCAAAACAACTCTAGCATGTCTTTGACTATGAAGCCTCTCAGCGTCAGAGATGCTAGAATGTAAAGGAAAAATGTGTCTTAGAATCAACAATACAGTAGTTCTAGACAACAACTCTGTAAGGCTGGTATTGCTGTTCCAGATGAGATCACTGAGGCTCGACAGTTAAATGACCTGCCAAAAGTCACAGTCAGTAAACTTGTAGGACTGGGATCCAAATTCAGGTTTGACTCCAAAGCAATGTCCTGCTTCCATTACACTTTCTTTAATCTGTCATATTAACATCAAAGCATACAGCATGAACCAGTTTAAAAATAAATCCCAACACTCTCAAATAATTATTTTTAAAGTTACAAACTGCTATTACCAAATAGAAAAAAACAATTAAAAGCTGTTTCATTCGAAATGAAAACATTCCATTTCTACATTCAGAATAAAGATCTGAGGATGGAATATAAAAAATACTCTTTGATCTAGCAATTTCACTTCTAGAAATGTATCCTACTGATCCATCTATACAGACAAGAAATGAAATGTGCAAGGTCATTCATTATTGAATTTTTTTTTAACCTAAAAGACTGGAAACAAATATCCTTCAATAAATGGACTGCTTAAATTATGAAACATTCATTCAATATGAATGCAGCCATTAAAAAAAGAATGACTTCATGTACTAATAAACGTGGAGGAATTTACAAGATATGTTGTTAAATAAACAGAGTTTACTTATTTGCATTACTGTGCTTAAAGTATCTCTGGAAAGATACACAAGAGACACAAGATATCATTACCTGTGGGAAGAACTCAACCTGGTTTGCTGGGAGACCCAAACGAGCAGGAAAAAAAAATTTTGT
This sequence comes from Canis lupus dingo, assembly GCF_003254725.2. Classification (NCBI taxonomy): domain Eukaryota; kingdom Metazoa; phylum Chordata; class Mammalia; order Carnivora; family Canidae; genus Canis; species Canis lupus. Next base: position 37,581,503 of record NC_064263.1, read on the forward strand.
AGGTTTTGAAATCCAAAATATGTGAATGAAAGAGGGAATCAAAGGGAAAGGTCTAGATGAATTAAACACAAACTCTTTAGTAATAAAAGCAGGGCACAGGAATGTGAGGAAGCCTGGTTCTAGACTCAGCAATACCACAACCAGATGAGTGTTCCTAGAGGAATAAACCTCTTTCTTGGCTATTAAGGGAAATGAGAAATCTGCCCCATCTGATCTTTTAAAAAAAAACTCTGGCTCTCTAATTTTATTAGGACATACTTAGTCCCCATACTGTGTCAAACAAAATTTGTAGATTCTATCAAGAATTCCTTTTTTTTATGCATGTGATATAGCAGAAAAAATATCAGAGTTTAAGTTAGGAAGGTTTGCTTATACCCTGAGCTCCCACTACTTTGTAGCTGTAGAATTTGCAGCAGATCACATCACTAACAAGTACTATTACCTGGGAGGCTGAGATTATAGCTACTTTCATAAGTTTGTTAAAGGAGTAAAATAAGACACAAAAAAATTTCTCAGATTTCTAAACCAGTATGTGAAACGTAAATTATTAATATATACAGAACCCCCCTCCAGGTATTATAATTTTTTTTAATTTTTATTTACTTATGATAGTCACAGAGAGAGAGAGAGGCAGAGACACAGGCAGAGGGAGAAGCAGGCTCCATGCACCCGGAGCCCAATGTGGGACTCGATCCCGGGTCTCCAGGATTGCGCCCTGGGCCAAAGGCAGGCGCCAAACTGCTGCGCCACCCAGGGATCCCCCCTCCAGGTATTATAAACTAAGTACAAGAAAGAGCATGGACTTTGGAATCTGTCAGGCCTGGATATCCCAATTACCTGATGTGTGATCTTGGGATTTCAAATCTCAATTTCCTGACCTATCAGATGGCCACAGTGATTCTCATTTGAAAGGGCTACTGTGGACTGCTCAGCTCAAAGGAAGCATTTAAAATTTGGTTCCCGGGCAGCCAGGGTGGCTCAGCGGTTTAGTGCCACCTTCAGCCCAGGGCCTGATTCTGGAGACCCGGGATTGAGTCCCACGTCGGGCTCCCTGCATGGAGTCTGCTTCTCCCTCTGTCTGTGTCTCTGCCTCTCTCTCTCTCTCTCTCTCTCTATCTCTAATGAATGAATGAATGAATGAATGAATGAATAAATAAATAAATAAATAAATAAATAAATAAATAAATAAAATCGTTAAAAATAAAATAAAATAAAATTTGGTTCTCTTGGGGCACCTGGTGGCTCAGTAGGTTAAGTGTCTGCCTTCAGCTCAGGTCATGATCTCAGAGTCCTGGGATGGAGCTCTGCTCAGCTGGAGCCTGCTTCTCCCTCTCCCTCTGCCCCTCCCCCCTGCTCCTGTGCTCCCTCCCTCTCTCTCTCTCAAATAAATAAAATCTTTTAAAAATAAACAAACAAACAAATAAATAAATGGTTCTCTTTATTTCCAAACTTAGAAAAGGCTGCCTCATAAAGCAGGTAGCTGACATCTCTCTTCTGGCTGTAACTTTTGCTGCCCAGGGCCTGGTTGCTTCCCTTTTCATTTCCTTTCCCTTCTATCCACTGCCACCTAGAATATCCTAAACCCCGTCTTCATTTCTCATTTCTTCCAGACAGAGAATGAATGGTCTGTAGGAGCAAAACTCGAAGTAAAAGGGGGCTGGTGATTTTCACGGTCCATGTTCTATTAAACTTTTAAAACTTCCACATGAACCTTCCTTGGGCTCATTCACTAACCCATCCAATTTATAAATGCTAACTGAGCACCTATGATGCATTAGGAGCAAAGGATGGAATCCCAGCTTTTGTAGGGACTGGCAGTTTTGTAGAGGGTTGACCATCAACATATAAATAAGCAAAATATATATAGGAAAGGTCATGTGAACTCTAAAGGAAAATAAAGGGGGCTGACAGCAGCAGGAACTAGCAAGGAGAATGTGATATTGCTTAAGAGAGCCAGAGAGGGCTTTGCTGGCAATGTGACTTTTCAGGATAAAATCCTAGATCAATCCTAGATCAATAAAATCCTAGACTCCAGAGGGAGTCAGCCATGCTGCTATGTGGGGGAGATCACTGCAGGCAGAGAGACATTAAAAGTAGTGAGGTGAGAGTGCAGGTATCATGTGTGAGGAATAGCAAGGAGGCCATGTGGCTACACAGAAAGAACGAATGGGCAAAGTGTACATGAGTTCAGAAAGTTAAAAGAGGCAAAGCCTTGAAGGCCATGATTAAGGACTTTGGATCTTATTCTAAATAAAATGAAAAGCACTACAGAGTTTGATGCTCGGATCTTATTCTACACTGGCTGTAGAATAAGCCTTCCTTTCCCAGTCTTGGTATGTAATGGACAGAAGTCTTTCTGATACTTCCTTTCACAGGGATTAGTCAACAACCATCCCACAAAGGCAATCGAAGCAGTGTGTATGTACACTTCACTTACAATACCCTTTAAAATGTTGTGGCAAAAGATTTCTATTGATTCAAGGAGGAAAAAAAGTAAAAGCATTTTATACATATTTAGGGAAATGTAGGTCAATTATATGTGAAAGTTATTTCAGTAATACATTTTTAAATGTGCTTAATCATTTTATAGAAATATAGGTACAAGTGAAGAATATTAACACTGTAATATGGATTTCTTTTTTTTTTAAAGATTTTATTATTTATTCATGAGAATACATAGAGAGGAGACAGAGAGAGAGGCAGAGGCACAGGCTGAGGGAGAAGCAGGCTCCATGCAGGAGCCCAACGTGGGACTCGATCCGGGGTCTCCAGGGTCACACCCTGGGATGAAGGCAGGCGCCAAACCGCTGAGCCACCCAGGCTGCCCCTGTAATACGGATTTCAAGAGTACCCATGGTATAGTAAGTTCATTCACTTGACAAATATTTGTTGGAGTATTTACTGCTTAGGAACTGGGATATAGTCCTGAGTGAGAATAAAACTCATGTGGCTCCTTCCTCCTGTGGAGCTTGCATCCTAGTAGCAGAGACAATACATAAATAAGCAGAATAAAGATAACTTTTTTTTGAGAGATAGAGAGAGAGGTAAGGACAGTGGGGGAAGGGGAGAGAGGAGAAAAGGAGGGAGAAGGTGGGAGAGGGAGGGAGAGAATCCCAAGCAGGCTTGATCTCACAACCCTGAGATCACGATCTGAGCTGAAATCAACAGATGCTTAACCGACTGAGCCACCCAGGAGCCCCAATATGAAAATTTTTGAGATAAGTACTACAAAACAGAACAGACTCCAGTGGCTAGAGAATGGATGGAAGAAGGGGCTTCTTTTTAAAAAATTAGAAAAAATAAAATAAAAAATAAAAAAATTAGAGTACCAAATATTGTAGCCATGGGTCTATAGCACAACTGAACTTAAAAGAAAAAGAGCCTTATTAAACCTCTTATCCTAAAAATAAGAACTAAATTTCTCATGACCTTCATCTCAAAGTGGGAGAGGAGAGAATGTTCTTACCAGAGGTTCTCTCCTAACCACATGCCAGAAGGTTGGGCCAGCACTTCTCAGAAAGTGGCTCTGTCTATTCACACCAAAGACTACCTACCCTTCTTACTTCTAACTATTTAGCCCCATTTATCCACCCAGCAATTCCTGGTTTCTGTGAAATCCCTCCTTGTGGCACACAAATTTAAATCAGACTAGATCACTGGACAAATTTAAACTCTTTTAAGTGGAGAAAACATGATTCATATCAAAAGGAAGCATATAAACATTCATCTTACAAAAATACCCAAATATGTATATTTTAAAAGTCAAGAGTTAAATGCCATGTGTTCGTAGAATTTAAGACTTTGCTCACACCATTTAAAGTCCCAAATTATAGCTTGCCTATATGCACACAGCCTAATTTTACAGTACAAGAATGCCACATCAATTACAAACCACACGAAGAGAAAATAAACATGCAACTAAATTTTGAATCACATTTGTATGTACATAGGTCGGATACTATTCTTCCCTTTAGTAAAAGTACTTTTACAATGCTCATTAGCAAATTCGAGAAAAGGTTTTACTCACTGTAGTGGGCTGACTGACTTGCGGCACCCAGAAAGATGCCTAACTCCTAATATGCTCATACTTGTGAATTTGATCTTACTTGGAATTAGGGTCTTTGAAGATACAATTAAGTTATAGATCTCCAGATGAGATCATCCTGGACTTAAATCAAATGGTTGTGTGTTCCTAAAAGAAAAGAGGGGAAGATTTGAGACACACAAACACAGACAAGACCCAGAGCAGAAGGCCACATGAAGGTGAAGACAGACTGGAGTGATGTGTCCACAAGCCAAGGAACACCAAGGACTGCCAACAATCATCAGAAGCTGGGAGAAAGGCATGGAAGGGGATCCTCCCTCAGAACCCCCAGAGGAAACCAACTCTGTCCACAACCTGACTTCAAGGTTCTGGCCCCAGAACTGCAAGAGAATACATTTCTGTTGTTTAAAGCTACATTTATGGTAATTTGTTATAGCAGACCCAGGAATCTAACACATTCACCTATAAAATTTGAATTCCCCCTTCTTACTAATAATTTTTTGTATGTCGTTCGTAAGCCCAAGAAGAGTGGAGGACAAAACAGAATATTTTTTCTATTCACGAAACTATTAAAACTGAGCTGCATTCAGAGTACCAACACCACAATTTATTACAAAGAGATATACATAGACACACAGTTCCTGAAAGGAACAGTTTTCATTCTCTGAACTAGAAAGATTCAGTCAACAAAATAAAAAGTGAAGGAAGGTATATGGATTTAAATAGTTCTAAGTTCTTGGGATCCCTGGGTGGCGCAGCGGTTTGGCGCCTGCCTTTGGCCCAGGGCGCGATCCTGGAGACCCGGGATCGAATCCCACATCGGGCCCCCGGTGCATGGAGCCTGCTTCTCCCTCTGCCTGTGTCTCTGCCTCTCTCTCTCTCTCTCTGTGACTATCATGAATAAATAAATTTTAAAAAATCTTTAAAAAAAAAAAATAGTTCTAAGTTCTTAATAGTTTGGGGAAAATAGTCTAAAAGAAGTATAATTATCAAAATTATCAAAAAGAACTATATATAATTACATGTAATAATAAAGTCTCAAGAGCATAACAAAATATTATTTTACTTTAGTTTTTTATTATAAAATAATATATCCCAGCTGTAAAAAATTTGGGAAATCATAAGAAAAAAAATTTAATACTCACCTTTAAAATCAAATCTGGTCCTCACCACAATTTCTCACCTTTATTGCTCAAATAAGGCCCAGCATTACAGGCCTTTGTTTACAATCAAGTTTATATGGCAGTTACACAACTATGAAATTGAGAGTGTACAATGGAAATTCTGATCTAATTTTAACATAAGCCTTATAATTGAAACACACAAATGGGAACTACAAGGAGAGGCTATTGTCATGGGGGTTTCCGACAAGGTGCTTTCCCTTCATCATTTTGGGTCCTAAACTGTTCTGGTCTCTAATCATAATTTACATATCAACCAAGTCCTCAATTTTAGAAATAATATTTTTAAGAGAGAAAAAGCAATAGATGATGATCAAAATACTAACAAATTTTATTTAAGAGTTTTTGGATACTGATCTCCCACATTTCGCTTTCATTTTATTTTCTCAAAAATAAGAATCAAATAGATGGCACAAAAAGTAGTAAAGAGGAACATCTAAGCTGCCACACAATAGCGAAGATTGCAACACTGAGGGTGAAAATTTTTGCCAAATCGAATCTCTGAATGCATGCTAACAAGTGATGTTTTTGTTGAAAACAAAAATTTCACTAACTCCAGGTACAATTTTAAACTGTTCTGCCATTTAGATATGTTTACACAAAATTACACAGCATCTCCATTCCTTCAGTGTGGACTGCACACAACGACTTCCTTCCAAAGAATACGGTATGGAACATGGCTTTATAGTAGAGGAACCACACACAATATCTCAGCCAGGTGACCATGATCAACATCAATAGTAAGAATTATGTTGATACCCTTGATGTGATGTGATGTGATGTGATGTGATGTGATGTGATGTGATGTGATGAACATGGCACTTTTCACTTCTGTCTTCCTTCTAAAAACCCGTAACCCCAGTTTAGTCATGAGAAAAGCATCAGACAAATTCCAATAGAGGGGCAGTTACAAATACTTTGTAAGTTCTCCTCAAAGAAGTTGGTCAAGGTCATCAAAAACAAAGGAAGTCAGCAAAGAGGAACCCAAGGAAACATGACAACTAAATGTAATGTGGTATCCTGACTGAATCTCAGAACAGAAAACAGATACAGGTAAAAACTATGGACTCCTGACTAAAGTATGAACTTCAGTTAATAACAAAGTATCATCAATATTGCTTCATTAATTATAACAAATATTCCGCACAATGTCCAAGGTTATTAACAGGGAAACTCGATGCTGGGTATATGGAAACTGTTCTATCCTCTCAATTTTTCTATAAATCTAAAAATTTTCTTAAATAAAATCTATTTTAAAATTTACATGGCAGTCATTTCCAGTAAAATACTAATTAAGGTCCCAGATAAGACTTTTCTAATCATCCACATGTAAAGCTTAACTTATAGAAAACAACTAGAGCTACTCAGTACACAGTTTCTTTTAGCACTAAGATTCCATCTAGATTTTGCAAGACTGATAATTAAAGTACTTGGGGGCAAGATAAAGGGTGTCTAGACCTACTTTACCTTTCAAACAAACATCTGATTTATCATGATAAGGATGTGAAAACCCAAGGTCTCATAATCACAGAGCTATTTATAAATAAGTTAATTTGAAACCAATAAAAATAACCAAAAAAAAAAATAGTAATTCAGAAGATGCTTCTAAAGCAGCTTTGTGCAGGAAGTTTTGGCCTTTCTTCCATCACCATGGACGAAAATAAACATGTCTCTAAACACACTGATTCCCCATTTCCTCATTTACATAATGAAAAGTGACTATAGCATAGTGCAATATCCAAAGGATGCTCACAAAATAATAGCATATCATAAATAAGAACGTAACATTCTTAAACACTTCACTAGCATCTGCTAAAAGCAACTAATTCTGGTAAAGTCTATGTAATACTTTGTCTCTGGTTTGCATCAATATGAACAAGAGAACCACAAGAGGAAGACCAAATGGGTATAAAGGGGGGGCAATTGAAGTCACATTTAACTTATCAGCATTTACCGGGCCCTCCTCTTAAATGCATCCTCCTGCAAAAGTTCCTAAAGAAACTCTCATTTCAATTAACACTCACTGAGATGATCCTAAAAACTGTTACATTGCAATTCAGCAAAAGTAGGGTTCTAAACGCAAATCACACATTGAAGGATAACACAAATGAGTAAGTCCTTGCCCTCAAGGCATCTACTAGTTGTCAAACAGAAGGCAAGACAAGGAAAAAATGCCATCTTCTGTTGATTCTAGGATGCCATCAATTGGAAGATGCATCCTAATTACAAAGATATTAAACAAATAATTTTTTAATGTCTCAGAATGGATAAGATACCATAGTTTCTGGATAACAAACGCTACAGTGAGTTTAACCTCAAATACTGGAGAGGCACAGGTGTAGATGTACTGCCATCTGATATTACTATCTTCAAAGGTCCGGGTGTCAGCATGAGCAGTGCTGCGACCCGTAATCCTCTAAATAAATGGGAAAATACAATTCAAAATTTATACATCTTGCCAAGAACAAATTTATTTACCAAATGTAAAACAGACCTGTTAGAGATGCAGAATATCTTTATCAACAAAAAGTTTTAAAGCCAACATGAATAAATTCATATTGACATTTCACTAAATTATTTGGGAAACAAAATTCACAGGTAATTTTTTACTCCTAAGAAATGGTTGTTTTACATAAAGACTCCTAACTCTGGGAAACGAACTAGGGGTGGTGGAAGGGGAGGAGGGCGGGGGGTGGGGGTGAATGGATGACAGGCACTGAGGGGGGGCACTTGATGGGATGAGCACTGGGTGTTATTCTGTATGTGGGCAAATTGAACACCAATAAAAAATAAATTTATTATTTAAAAAAAAAAAAGAAATGGTCGTTTTATCAGAAAGAAACTTAACCAGATCCTAACCATCTTATTAACCAGATGAGAGAACTTAATCAGTTTTCCCTCTTAAGTTTCCTCTACAAAACAAATCTGATATACCAACACTTTTAAGTGCACAGAGAGAGCAATCATAAACTACATTTCTAAAAGAGAACCAGGCCATTGTCAGAGATAACAGGAAGAACAAAACAATCATTTTCATGTTTTTCCCTTCAGTTAGGACCAACACTCTACTTTAGGACAGGAAAGCCTTGTCTTTGCAAACTCCTTAAGGCCATGCACATAAACCCTAGAGAAATATTTGTTGAATGAATGAATCACTATCCTAATAAATCCTATTTGGACATTCACTTCTTTTTAACACTAGAGTGCCCAGGGATGAGATGACATCTGTTCAGTTAGGTGCCCCTTCTAAGAGAAGCAAAACCTTTGCTTTACAGCAGGAAATCTAACCCAGGGCAGGGGAACCACCTATCCCAGTCTCCCAGGACATGCTTCCCTGCTGTGGTCACTGCAAAAGAACCTAACTCGGCCAGGTCACGGAACAGCTAAGACAAAAATATTTCCTGAGGAAGACAGACGGTGTACAGTAAAGACAACCCAAACACAGATATCTTATCGATTCTTTCAATCCCCACTTTTGAGGCTATTCAAAAATAACTGTAAATCTGACTAACAGAAAAATTAAGTTTTACACTCCAAACTCCTTCAGGGACACATAAGTCAGGTACACACAGAATTACATGTACTGACTTGGCAGCAATGCCTGAACACAATTTATATTTACATGTGCCAGGCACTAAGTGCTTTAGATACATTAGCTTACTGAAACCTCACAAGAAGTCCATGAAGTAGGTAAGCACTATTATTATTCACCTCTATCTTACAGGTGAGGAGGAGGAGACAGAAGAGGTTAAGTAACTTGCCCAAAGCCACAGGCAATAAGTGGTGGAGACTGATTCCAAGCAGTCTGGCTCAATTCTGTGCCCAAAACCACTACATTACACTGAGAGCTACCTTTGGAAAACAAAATAAATGTATTGTCTCTATTTTCTCTATATTTATGGAGTTAAATGTCCAGACCTCAAACCGTCCCCACACATCTCGGTCAATCCTGACACTGGTAATAAGCCAGCCAGTGGTCAAAGAAATGTTTCCTAGGTATGTATGACGGACACTGCAATAAACATAGATCTAAAACTATCCAGACAGACTCCCTTCTACCTTCACAGATAACTGCAAGTTTACTGTACATTATGATTTCTCTTTCACCTTTATTTTTTTTAAAGATTTGTTTATTCATGAGAGACACAGAGAGAAAGAGGCAGAGACACAGGCAGAGGGAGAAGCAGGCTCCATGCAGGGAGCCTGATGTGGGACTTGATCCCGGGTCTCCAGGATCACGCCCTGGGCTGAAGGCGGCGCTAAACCACTGAGCCATCCTGGCTGCCCTCTCTTTCCCCTTCAAATTGTTATATCAAAACATCTCATACCCAATACTAAACTGGTAAAAGGTCATCATGCTACCCAACACTTATGGTAGAGAAATACAAATAATCAGTTTTATTTTCCCAAGTACAAAATGATTATGTAATCAAAACAACAGGAACTTGCAGGATAAAGAGAATCCAACATGACAAGATAAAGCGAGTTAGTTCCATCCAACCAACATTGAGTCTAAGACCTCTTACCTTAAGGCATTCACAATAAGGAAGCTGTCAGCCCAAAAGAGGAAAAGAAAGAGTTTACCAGAAATAAGATTATAAAAATACTAAACAACTCAACTGTAATCATGTTACATATTTACAACAAACTAATCATTGTACAAATGTTTAAAGAAGAAGGAATGATAGGGGCGAGAGAGTCACAGAGTAAAAGAATATAAAGATGAGTTAAGTAAAGGTCTTCCTGCATAATTCGTTTATTTAGTTGTAGCCCTGTCTACTCACTTCATCCCACAAAAAAAGCCACATTCATTTGAGGTCATTTTACCTCCTGCTATTTCCTCTGCAGTGAGTCTGCAAAGTTGTGAGGCATGGTGGTGATCCTACTCATTGAACAGAAAGCAATTGAGTGAAACATACAAGCAACCAAACCTCTGGCACCCTGTAAAACCACAAGAGAGCAACATCTTTTTTTCCCATGTTCTAACACATTTTTTAAAGTCATTTTCTTAAGCAGCAATATACCTAGAATGACTGCATGCTTGTCTAGAGTCATACACTCTCTACCTAAAGTCAGGTCAATGGACACTAAAACTGGATATTAAGTCAAAAATTGTAAATGGACTGCATTAAGCAACTCTCACTGGCTGACTTGCTCATTTCACTAATTTCAATCTATAAACAAAAGCAACTGAAATTTTTTTCTGTAGAAACTCATTAATACTTAGTCTCCAAAGTTAAACTTCAGGTTGGCCCAGAGATTTGCCTTAATCCATTTTTTGTTGCATTCAGAAAAACTTATGTAAAAACATTAGCTAAGAATAGAAGACAAAAGCTGAAAAAAAGGAATTTTTCTGAAAAGCACTACATAAACTGTGTTTATATATAAACAGCATGGATGGAAAAAAAACAGCATGGATGGGCAAAAGTAAAAATACTAAGTAATATAATTTATTATATATATATATATATATAACAGCATGGATGGAAAAAAAAACAGCATGGATGGGCAAAAGTAAAAATACTAAGTAATATAATTTATTTTTGAAGACCCTATATGCAGTTATGAAAAGAAACAGCATATAAAAAATGGCAAAACTGGGCAGCCCCGATGGCCCAGCGGTTTAGCGCCGCCTTCAGCTCAGGGTGTGATCCTAGAGACCAGGGATGGAGTCCCACACCAGGCTCCCTGCATGGAGCCTGCTTTTCCCACTGCCTGTGTCTCTGCCCCCCTCTCTCTCTCTGTCATGAATAAATAAATAAAATCTTTTTTTTTTAAATGGGAAAACTCTGAAAATACCAGTTAATTTTCATAGTACCTTAAGTAACTTAACAATAAAAGAGAAAACTGATTGTAGTAAAGAAATAAAGGCAGGTCAATACTTTTAAACCTCTGGAGAGTGTCCATACTGGCTCTCCTCTTCTACTAGTAGGACTCCCCAGGAGCAAATGTATTTTCTCAACACATTTCCCTTCATGGAAAGGTGGTGGGATGGGGTAGGGAACTCTACAAGGATGGCACTGACATCCTTTATTCTTTACACCTACATTCTAAAGAATGATCAAAACGCGCCAAAACAACTGAATGATCAGAAAGTGCCAAAATAACCCCCTTGCAGGGCTAGGGGTGGAACCTAAATCTGTTTGTTATTTCTGGCAGGTCTTGTTTTCTGCTGGTGCACATTTGCTTGATCACTCCAGCGTAAAAGCAGCAGGGAGAATGGGGGGCCGTCAATTCAATAAGACCACTTTAGCCCACCTCTACCCACGTCAGCCTGGTTGGAGGGCTCCTTCTTAACCAGCAAAGTCTCAGATTTAGCTCCTTTCCCATCCAGCCACCCCCAACTTTTATCTGGACCAAAGTTTAGTCTCTAATTGAAATTCTGATTCCTTCCTGAAGTTCTCCCTTTCCTGTGTTTTCTTATCAATAAATCCTCCCTCCTCTTATTTAAGCTCAGCCTTGTTTGGGGACAGCATAATTAGAATGCCTGAATAGTCCTAGGACCAACATAAGAGAAAAAATTAAAAAACAGAAAAGCCTTGCTAAACAATCAGATCCAGAAGTCACAAGAGCCAGTTCTGCTGGGCTTTCGGGGAGCAGGGAATTCCAGAATTACACAGATTCTTTCAGAGAACAGGAAAGGAGGAAACACTCCCTAACTCATGAGGCCAGTATAATCCAGATATCAAAATCAGACAAGGACATTAAGGAAAATCAAAGTCATAGGCCAACTTCACTAAAATATAGATGCAAAAAACCCGAAAGCCCATAAATAAAATATCAGCAAACAGAATCCAAAAATACAAACACAAGAATATACATTATGACCAAAGTATTCCAGGAATCCATGAACACAAGGATATACAAGCTTTTAAAAAAAGTTACAAATATAATTCACCATATGAGCAGATTGAGGAAAAATAACATGATCACAAGAGATACAGGAAAGCATGAGAAAATGTCACATCTTAAAAATTCATAGCAAGTGGGACTAGAAGGGAACTAAAAACCTGCAGAAACAAATTTAACCGTGAAACTCTAAAATCAAGAACAAGAGAGAATGTCCACCATCACCATGTTCAACATTATATTTGGAGGTCCAAACAATACAGTAAGAACTGAAAACAAATTGTTAGCTGATATGTTCATCAATACAAAAAATCCTACAGAATATACAGAATAATCATTGGCAAGAGTTGTACAAGGTATTTGGATACAAAAATCTATATAACAATCCTCAGGCCTCCCTCCCAAGAAAGGCCATTTCTGAATACAAGTTATTACAAAACTTTAGTCAAATAGACGATACCATTTACAGTAGCAACAGCAAATAAATGGTAACTAGGAGTAAATCTAATAAAATATATTCTAGACCTTTATGGAAGGAAACTATAAAGCTTTAAATAAAGGCCAAAGACAGCGGGAGATACATATGACTTGAAAAGCATTATCAAAATGCCTATTTTCATTATTATGACACAACTTAAAGATACGGCACGTGAGTGCCTTGGCTGGCTAAGCATCTGATTCTTAGTTTTGGCTCAGATCGTGATCTCAGGGTTGTGGGATCAAGCCCCATTATCGGGCTCTGCGCTCAGTACGGAGTCTGCTTTTCCCTCTTCCTTTGTTCCTTCCCCCACCCTATCTCTAAAATAAATAAATAAAATCTTTAAAATTTTTTTTAAAATAAAATCAAAAGGTTTTTGGATCTGGCACTGAAGGTGACAGAACCAGAAGAACCAGAAGATGGTTGTAAAATTTATGAATAGGAAAACACCCAAGAAATTCTTTACAAGAGAGAACTGTTTGGTTTGTTCAATGCTGTTTTGCCAGCACATATACAGTTCCTAGTACATACAGTATTGGCCACAAATATTCATTCAATGACTTTTTTATTGAATGAACACAGCAGCGAGGCTTATCCTAACCATTTGTAAAATTAAGATAGAATGGAACTGACACGGAATAGGCAGAAAAACTAATGGAACAGAATAGATGGCCCAAAAAAATCCACATATATGAAACCTGACATATAAAGAACAGATCATAGGGGAAAGATGAACTAGTCAAAAAAAAGATGCTTTGAATAGCTGCTTGTGGATATGAGGAAAGTGAAACTGGGTGGAGGGACCTATAAATCTTCAAACACCGCATGCATTATCTCTAGAACCTCTCTAGCAGTCTCATAGATTCTTATTTTCCAAATATATTTAAATGCTATTCTAATTGAAAAAAATATATATAGTGCTTTACTTGGAACAGTATTGCTGAATGATTTAAGTGCTTACTAAATATTATTCTTAGGTCTGAGCTCTCAAACTCACCTTGTTGTGAAGCCTTGCTTCAACCACTTTGTAGCTTCGTGACCTTGGAGAGGTTACTTGATTTCTCTGAGATTCAATTTACTCTTCTACAAAATGAACTTATACTAATACTTAACAACAGAGTAACTGGTGGAGTTTTTAATTCTTTTAGTGTTTTTAGAATGCCATTGAGCTTGTAGATTAGCATTTAGAATTGACATAAGTTAAGAGCTTACATCTTCAAATCTAAGAATACAGTGTGCTTTTCTATTCTTTCAAGTCTTCTATGTGAACCATGGTAGCATTTTTAGGTTTTCTGACAGAAATGTTACACTTCATTTTAGTGCATAAAAGTATTTTTTGTTTGCTATCGTATAAGGAGTCTCTTCCTCCACTGTATCTTTTATTTGGTTTATAAAAGGATAATTTTTTTCATGAAATACTACTGTGCAATATGGACTGGGGCAGGGATTAGAGAAAGAACAGCAATTGATTCCATTTTGAGGGAGGATGGAATTCATTAGGCTTCTCTCAATCTACTTACTCAAATTTAAAACTTTATGTCTGGGAATATTACAGAAAAGCATCCAGCAAAACATTAACATACTAGAACCTCTGCAGCGTAATTTGGTTTTCTCTCCTTGAATAGCACTGAAAAATGACCTTATTACCCCATGGTATGGAACCCAAAAACAGCAGTGAAGGCTTCGACAGAATTTGTACAAATCTGAAAATCCCAGGGCATATGCCTGATGCTTTATTCACAAAAGGACATAGTGACAGCTTAAATCTACAAGTAACTATTAGGTTATATGGCTTCTAAAACGTCACTATTACATAATTTATAGCATTTTGTATACTGAGTTTCTGTGCCAGGAAATACACAATTGTTAACTATTTTACATGACGTCTATTTATTTTTAATTATCCAGTTTCATTGATTCTGAAATTTGTTTAGTAAGACCTTTGAAAGCTAAACAATGGTAAATGAATGAATGAATGAATGAATGAATGAATGGTAAAAGTTCTCTGAAGCATTTACTCCAGTTCACGTAACAAAATCAAGAGTTCCAATTCAATTTAGGACATAGTTTCCATTAAGAGCAAAATGTCTGTCCTCTCCTGTGTTTAGACCACACTGGCTGCCCCTGAAAACTGCCCCTTTTGTACCTCTCCTTTGTGGTTTTTCACAGCTGCCCTCACCTGAACTTCGGATTCCAACTGAGCCCTGAATTTCAATTTGTGACCCTCTGAGCACTCAAGTCCTTCCTGTTAGTATATTACTTCGAATGTAAGTTGTCATATTGCTCCATAAAAACCATGCAGTCATTATTGCTATTGCTCTGGTAGGTGGGGCTCTTTCCATCAGTCTTTTCTGTTCCTTCTCTTCTCTTCACAGTCCTTGGCACAAAAGTGCTCAATGGACACTCTTGGCTGACCACCAGTCCTATTCACCTATAGAAACCAAATATTACACTACTATGGGATCCTTGGCATTTGAAAAAAACATTGTAACATTGTAATGTGTGTGACCCAGATATTGTTTAGTGTCTAGCAGTAGAGTAATGAAAGCAAATTGCAAATATAAAATTCATTTTAAAAAAAGTCCATCCTCTACTGGGGTGTTTGGGGGTGGAAGAGTGGTCACGAACAACCAATAAGTTGAAATTTATGTCATATCTTAAATAATTTACATGTTCAGCAGAGAAAACAAACATTGCAAATCAATTATTTGGCTTTTTAGTTCAGTGGTGGAAACTAGGCATTTACTTGGCTAAAGAAAAAAACAACTCAGGGTGTGCCTGGGTAGCTCAGACAGTTAAGTGTCTGCCTTCTGCTCAAGTCATGATCGAGGGTCCTGGGATGGAGCCCCACATCACTGGGCTCCCTGCTCAACAGAGAGCCTGCTTCTCCCTCTCCCTCTGCCTCTTCCCTCTGTTCATGCTTTCTCTCATGCACACTCTCTCTCAAATAAATAAATCTTTAAAAAAAAAAAAGAAAAAAACTCAGATGAAGCAGAAATAGCATAAACCAATTAATACAAAATAAGTCAAAACAACAGCAGAGTTTTAAGATATAATATGCATGAATTTCATTACACAAGCTATTATAGTTAAAATACCACTAAATGTACTCAAAATGATATGTAAAAATAAAAATAGCTGAACAAAGGGTGGTCAAACCTCAAAACAAGTGCTATAACCACCACCCAAAAATGCAAAATAGAGGAAGTTGTCTTCTTCAGAGTTTAAGAGGGAAAAAATGCTCATTCTATCTAACTTTTATTCCACCAGGGAAAGTAGTCCCACAGAGGAAAAATCAGTTTCACGCCCTTCCTATGTGTTCAAAGAACAAATACAATTTGCCATTACTAACATTAAAAGAGGCAAGCAGTATTACATTAGCATCAAAAGCATTTTTATCAGTACTAGCATAGCTGGCTTTTAATTTGCACTCATAAACTAAGCAAACTAAGTCTGCAGTAGTTTGCCTATACACACACACCCTAAAAACCCCAGAAGGCTGTGAAGATTAAAATTTTACTCCCGGAGAATAACTGATTATCTTACCAATTTTCATTTGATTTCATTCTAAAGACATCAGTAAAAGTGCTACTAGAATCGTGACAATATGAATTCATGCAATAAAGTCCAAACAACAGAAATTCTCCCCCTACTTAACAAATCTCTAAATGCTTTAAGGAAAAAGAAAACGTATAATACATACTTTCAATGTCTTTCCAACCAGCTCTTCATAGATTCATACGTACTTCTTGCCCACAACCACAACTCATGAGATGAAAAAAATACAGATGAAAGCTTGACTTACTCCCCACCCACACTACAGGTAATGAAAAGAAATGCTGTCCGTAAGTCACCGTAAAATGAAAGGATTAAAACACAGGTCACACATGAGAAAGCAAGGAGGGAAAAATACAGAGGCCAACTATTAATCATGGTCACGTTAAGTGGCTTCATTAGAAAAAAAGCAGCTCAACAGGATTTTTTTTTTAATATTTTACTTATTTATTCATGAGACAGAGACAGAGAAAGAGAGAGAGAGAGAGAGAGAGAGAGAGAGAGGTAGGCAGAGACACAGGCCAAGGGAGAAGCTGGCTCCCTGCAAGAAGACCCATGTGGGACTCGATCCTGGATCCTGAGCCAAAGGCAGACGCTCAACCGCTGAGTCACCCAGGCGTCCCAACAGGATTTCTCTTTAAATAAAATATAACAATGCGGTGCTTATAACACCGGTGCTTAACAACAAAAGGGTGAGCAAAAAAAAAAAAAAAAAAAAGCATCAAATTTAGTCAACAGAGGAAAGCAAACATGAAAACATCGCATCAAACATGGTCAAATTTATTCGGCAACAGCTATAGGGAGACTTTTAAATGCCATTCTGCAATAATGGAAACAGTATTACTTAGGCAACAGAATGTATCTGTCAATGCAAAAACTATCAGAAACACTAGAAGTTGAAAAAATATCTATAGCATGTAGTCAAATGTGATAAAATTACATTGCTCATAACAACATTAAGTAAAAACACTAATAGGACACTTAATATAAATTATTCAAAAAATTTGTAAAGTATTTTATAGGATATAAGGAGAAAAAAAAATCAGTAGCAAAACAAGGACATATACTGCATTCATTTTGATTTTAACTATCTTGATATTTTAAAAGTTTAAAAATTCTAGCCCAAGCAGTACAATTATAGAAACAAGAGTTAACTATTGAAAGGGAAAAAGTATGTATGGAGACAGGTATTAACTGGACTTATAGTGTTGATCATTTCCCAGTATATGCAAAAACTGAATCATTATGCTGTACACCTGAAACTAATATAAAGTTATGGATGCCTGGGTGGCTCAGTCAGCTAAGCGTCTGCTTTCAGCTCAGGTCATGATCCTGGGGTCCCAGGATCAAGTCCTGTATCAGGCTCTCCCTGCTCCATGGGGAGCCTGCCTCTCACTCTGCCTCTGTCTAACTCTCTGTTTCTCATGAATGAATAAATAATATCTTTAAAAAAATAAATTAATATCTCAATTATACCTCAACAAAAGTTAAATAATAAATAGGAAGACACAAACAAAAAGGCAAGAAGAAAACATTTACAATACACATAGCTGCCAAAGGACTCGTGTTCCAAATGTAAGAAGCTTTGCAATTCAGTAACATAAGCAACCCAATTTTTTAAAAAGACAAAGGATTTGAACAAACAGATGGCCAATATACACCTAAAAAGATGTTCACTGTCATCAGTCAGAGTAAAGCAAATTAAAACCACAGTGAGATACTACTTCACATCCATTAAACTAGCTAAAATACCAAGTGCTGGTAAGTACCCAAAAGAACTGAAACTTCCATACACCTTTGGTTATAAAATGGTACAACTGGGACGCCTGGGTGGCTCAATAGTTGAGCATCTGCCTTCAGCTCAGGTCACATTTACAATATGACCTAATAATCCACAAGTTGGTTTATAATCCAAGAGAAATGAAAAATAAATCAACATGGTAGCATATATATGGATATTCAGTGTGGCTTTATTTTTTTTTAATAAAGATTTTATTTATTTGCTCATGAGAGACACAGAAAGACAGGCAGAGGGAGGAGAAGCAGGCTCCATGCAAGGAGTCCAATGTGGGGCTGGATCCCAGCAATCTAGGATCAGGCCTGAGCAAAAGGCAGGTGCTCAACCGCTGAGCCACCCAGGCATCCCTTCAGTTCGCCTTTATTCATAGTTCCTAAAACCTGGTAACAATCCAAATGTTCCATCAACAAGTAAACAGACAAATAAATTGCAGTGTATCATAGTATGGAACTCAAGCAAGCAACAAATAGGAACTAACTACCAAAACAAGCAATATCATGGATGAATCCCAAAACATCCCAGGCACAAAGGAGTACATACTGTATAATTCCATAACATAAAATCCAAAACAGGCAAAATTAAACTATAGTGATCAATACAGTGGGTACCTCTGGAGATTATTAATTGGGAAGGGACACAAGGGACTTTTTGGGGTGATGAAATATTCTCTATCTTGCTTGTGCTAATGGTCACATAATTTTGACATACAAATTGGTCAACACTCACCTAATCCACTGAATATGGTTGCATTTTATTGTACATGGTTACAACTAAAGAATGAGAAGGCAAGCAGGAATGCAATGGATGGGCATAACAGGAAGCTCTGACCTTTTTTTTTTTTTTTTTTTTTTTTTTTACAGACTTTTGTATTGCTCTGTATATGGTAAGGTTAAAAAAAATCTTATTTTTAATGAAATTTGCACTAATATTTCAACTCAAAACAATCACACATATATTATCACTGGAGCAAAGCAGAAATCAAGACATAGATCCCTTATGAAAGATATAACAGGGATCCCTGGGTGGCGCAGCGGTTTGGTGCCTGCCTTTGGCCCAGGGCGCGATCCTGGAGACCTGGGATCGAATCCCACGTCGGGCTCCCGGTGCATGGAGCCTGCTTCTCCCTCTGCCTGTGTGTGTCTCTGCCTCTCTCTCTCTCTGTGTGACTATCATAAATAAATAAAAATTTACAAAAAAAAAAAAAAAAAGAAAGATATAACAAAATAAGAAAATCTGATCAGAGAAAAAGACATATGTACCAGATTTTGAGAGAAATGTTTTTCTAAGCTTTAAGTGATAAAAGAAATCTTGATTTTACTCTATTCTGTGTTTACCACATAACAGGAAAACTAACTGAAGTAAAAGGCATACAGTAAAGGCATACATTTCCTATCAATTAGCAAATTTATTTATTTACAATTTTTTAAATATAAAATGACCACTGTAAAAAACTTATAGCAGTATACAGAAGAAAATAACTCAGTATTTGGGTCTCTTTCTTCCCATTGTTTTTTCTATTATTTTAAGGATGAAAATCAGGACAAGACATACCATGTAATATTTTTTCTTTGTGTAAATTATAGTATCAGCAACTTCCTGTTTCAACATATGGATTTTTAAAATCATTTTTCATAGGCTGCATTGATCTGCTTTACATCCACTAGAAGGATGAACAGTATTTTAACCATTGGCCTATTTAGGACAATTACAGCATGTCACTATTATAAATCTTGTCATAATAAATCTTTGTAAAATGATCTTTATGGTTCTTACTCATTTCCTTAGTAAAAATCCCTGGAGGTATGCTTATCAAGTCAAAGGATAAGGATAGGCTATTGATAAACTACAAACTATACTCAAGAAAGCTGTATCAATTGTATTCCCTTAAGAGTACATTCAGCAGCACTGAAGTTTGAAGTTCTTTTTCCCTATTTAGGATATAAGTGCAGTGAAGAAAATCCAGACACAGGAAAGAAAAACAACAAAACTAATTAAAATCATCCAGGAATGTTTACTCTTGAGTCCTTCCTTCTCTATGCATACATAATTAAACTTGTGTTGTATTGTATATGCTTTTATAATCTATTTTCCTCCCCTACTTACTGATACATTTCTTCCTTACCAAAGTGTCTAAAAATTAATTTTAGTAACGTGGGCCATTATTAAATCCATCTTTTATTACTGACCACATAAGCCATTTCTGAAATTTTAGCATAAGTCACATGGTCATAAAATTTTGTATATAAATCTTTGTACCATATAGTAAATTCCCAGATCAGAGAAAAATCCTTGAAAAATAACTACTGGGTCAAAGTTTGTGAAACTGAAGGCTTAATTTAGCTTTTAGATTTATAATTTCAAGAGCAGTGTAAAAGAGTATCCGTATCCCCATACCTTTACCTATAATAGGTCACTTCTATTGACTTTTGTCAATTGATAACTTAAAATTCTTTTAAGAATTTTATTTTACTTAAATATTTCTTCTTTTATTTCTATCTTTTTTGCTACTCAATGAGAGATAAAACACAGTATTTTGTTTAATTGTTCATCCTACTGACATTTTTCTTTTAAGACATAAGAACTGTATTGTCAGCATGTTTTTAAAATATATTCAATTCTGATATACCTGTAATGTAACCTATGAAATTACCCATTTAGGTAAAAAAAAAAATTTTTAAGATTTTACTTATTCATGATAGACAGAGAGAGAGAGAAAAGAGAGAGAGAGGCAGACACAGGCAGAGGGAGAAGCAGGCTCCATGCCCAGAGCCCAATGCGGGACTTAATCCTGGGACTCCAGGATCACGCCCTGGGCCAAAGGCAGGCACTGAACTCTTGAGCCACCCAGGGATCCCCAGGTAAAAAAGTTTTTTAAAGCATTTATGTACATCTAGATTATTCTGCCTATTTCTGGCTGAGACTCCCATCAGACTTTGTCTTGTTTCTAAAATGTCTCCTTCATCCATAATCACATATGGATGTGACTGGATTTTATATATATTTGTGTGTGTGTGTGTATACATGTATGTGTGTATATGTGTGTGTGTGTGCGTATGTATGTATTTCCTTTCCACCCTCCAGGGAGGAAAAAAAAATATTGCTATCCTGCTCAGCTTTTGATGCTTCAGTTTGTATTCTAGATTCAATCTTCTACTTTCTCAAAGGTCCTTGCCATCACCATTCTCGTGTTTCCTATCATACTGGCTCTTCTTTGGCATTATAAACAAGAATTATTCTTTTAATTTTAAAACACATGCACCCCAGTTTTTACCTTCCTTCTTTCTCCTCCATCAGTAATTCTTTTAACCTCCCATTTATTGTAGTCTGGCTTCTATTCCTATCATTCCATTAATACTGCCCTTTCTGACCTATTCATTGCAATCTTAGAATTTTCACCCTTAGATTACTTAACCAATGTAAGACGTGACCCTGCTCAACACTCACAACATTTCTTGAAGCTCTCTCCTCTTGGTTTCTGCAATACCTAACACAGTTTTTGTCTCTAGTTCTCCAAGGCATTCACAATCATTCTCTTCCTTTTCTTCCTCCTGTCCTCTTTTCAATGGCAGCCTTCCAGAGCTCTATCTTGAGCCATGACCTCCTCCATATTGGTAAGCCTCATCTACACAAGCTACCTCAATTATTCATTACTTTATATTCCCAAATCTTTCTCTGCCCAGATCTCTTTACTACACTACTCCTCTGGTCATAAATAAGGATAATACATGCCTTCACATAGCTGCCCCTGAAGCACCTCACCTCAAACACAACAGGTATAGAGCTGAACTAGTTATGATATCAAGTTGGGGACGCCTGGGTGGCTTAGCAGTTAGACATGTGCCTTTGGCTCAGGGCATGATCCCCAGGGTCCAGGGATCAAGTCCTGCATCGGGCTCCCTGCGAGGAACCTGTGTCTCTGCCTCTCTCTCTTGTCTCTCATGAATAAATAAAATCTTTTAAAAAAAAAATCATGTTGAACAGCATAATAATAACTCACAATGGGCATCAAGAGGTACAAAAATATTAATCCATTGTTAAGTTAATAACCCAAAGTCAAGAGAAATTTTAAAAAACATAATAAAAACATTGAAGGAAAATATTAATTACAGCATTATTTCATATAATCCAAAAAAAAAAAAAAAAAAAAAACCTTAAAAGACTTTTCCTTCTGGAAAGATAGAGTACACATACTTTCTCCATTCCTCCTGCTATGCAAAAGTAAAACTTAATATTACACACAAAACAAATATAAGAAGACTCAAAGAGGAGGCAGTGCTAATGCTTTGGAAACCAAGGGAAAAAACTGTGGTGAGTCCCTTGTGTTTTGTTTTTTTTTAACCTTGAAAATGCCAGAAATGGATCTGAAAAAGCCTCCAACCTGGAAATACCAATAGGAGCAAACAAAAAGAATTCCAACAAAAGCATGCTCTTTCTGACCAAGGGACTATAAAAAGGGCAATCCAGAAAGATGGAAAGCTTTTAGACAATAACCACCCTACTCCACTCAAACCACCACAAAAATAAATTAAAAAACAAAAAACACACACCATGTGGGGTGTCTGGATGGCTCAGTTGGTTGAGCATTAAGCTCTTGATTTCAGCTTAGATCATGATCTCAGGGTCATGAGATCAAGCACCACACTGAGCCCCATAATGAGCTCCATGCTGGGCATAGAGCCTGCTTAAGAGTCTTTCCCTCTCCCCATGCCCTCCCTGCCCTTCACGTGTGTGCACATTCTCTCTCACCCTCCAAAAGGAAAAAAGAAAAAGCCACTATGGTCACACTCATACCCCACCAGCAAAGGCCCAGTGGGGAGCCTAGAGTTCCACTCTCAAGGCTATAAACACCCCATTGGAATAGTGTCAGAAAAGGCCAACTACGGAGCCAGGGCTTTCATCCCTAATGGCCGGTTATAAACTCTCCCCTAACAGTGTCGAAGAAGATTTTGAGGGGAAGCCTGAATTTCCATCCTATCCAAGAGTAATATGGAGTGTCCCCCACCTCAGGCTTCAGTGGCAGCTCCATGGACATCTATCTCCACCTGGCAGCAATGAGGCAACACCTCCACCTTCCTTCTCCTGCCAGAGTAGTATGAAAAAAGTCAACTAAAATAAATGGCCTGAGTAAGATCCAAAGCCTCAGAACAAAGCATGAAAATGTACAAGGTTTCAATTAGAAAATCCAAAAACCAGAAAGATCTCAAACAGAAGGATAAAAATAATCAAAAGATACCAACATCAAAAGGACAGAGAAGTTACAATCATCTGAAGAAGACATTAAAGTGGTCTTGATAAAATATTTAAGCATGTTTGAAAGAAATGAAAAAAAGTCTCAGAAAAAAGGTCAAATCTCAGCGAATATGTTTTTAAAAACCAAATGGGGGGCAGCCCTGGTGGCGCAGCAGTTTAGTGCCACCTGCAGCTCAGGGTGTGATCCTGGAGACCTGGGATCAAGTCCCACATCAGGCTCCTTGCATGGAGCCTGCTTCTCCCTCTGCCTGTGTCTCTGCCTCTCTCTCTCTCTCTCTCTCTCTCTCTCTGTCTCTCATGAATAAATAAATAAAATATTAAAAAAAAAAACAAATGGGAAATTACGCTAGAAAATAGAATAAAATAAAAAATTTAGAAGTTGGTCTAAATAGCAAATGGAAGGAAAAAAGAGATATTCAATGGACTTAAAGAATAGAAACTGCCCAGTCTGAAAAACTGAGAAAAATAGAATGGAAAAAAAAAAATTAACAGGCCTCAAGACCCTGAGGGCCTATAATAAAAGATCTAAAATTCACATTATCAGAATACCAGAAGAGGACAGAAAGGGACTGAGAAAATACTTGAAGAAATAATAGCTGAAAACTTCCCAAATTTGGCAAGACAAAAACCTACAGTCAAGCAGCTGAGCAAACCCAAAAAAAGGAAAAAACCCAAAGAAATCCACACCTAGATACATCATTACTAAACTTCTAAAACCTTAAGAAAAAGTCTTAAAAAGGCAGTAAGAGAAAAACATCATACCTATAGGTGAAAAAAAAAAACTATTAAAATTACTACAGATTTCTCATCAGAAACCATAGAGACCAGAAGTGACACAATCTTTCAGGTGCCGAAGAAAAAGAATTATCAACCCAGAATCCTATATCCAGAAAAAAAAATTGTTTCTGAAATGAAGATAAAGCAAATATAGAGACTCTGCCACGAGCAGACTTCCTCTAAAAGAATGGCAAAGAAGTTCTCTAAATAGGAAGGAAATAATAAAAGAAGCTTCAGGAAGGAAGGAAGGATGGACACAGCAAAAATATGGACGAGTATGACAGATTTTCCTGCTCTTTAATTTTCTAAAGTACACTTGACATTTGAAGCAAAATTATAATTGGTTCTATATGTATATAGAGGAAACACTGAAAATTATTCTAAGCAGGAGAGAGTAAGCAGGAGAGAGTAGAGAAACATAAAGTGAAGTACGGGTTTTTTGTTTTTTTTTAAGATTTTATTTATTTATGACAGAGAGAGGCAGAGACACAGGCAGAGGGAGAAGCAGGCTCCCTGCAGGGAGCCCGACGTGGGACTCAATCCCAGGGCTCCAGGATCAGACCCCGGGCCAAAGGCCACCGCTGGGCCACTGGGGCTGCCCAAAGAAAGGTTTTAATACTTCACTCAAACTGGTAAGATGACAATGCCGGTTGACTAGGATAGTAGGATGGAGATGGTAATAATACTTGTGGGATTTTAGGGGTTTTGTGGGTGTTCTGGGTACAATAAGCTAACACCCCATGGGTAGTACTATCATTTCCATTATAGTGATGATGAAATTAAAGTTCAGAGTTGAGAAATTACATTGACAGTAGCTAAGTAGTGAGTAAGAAACTGAATCTCATAGTTATCTGGCTCCAAATCCTGACACTTTTTCATTACATTATAAAAAGGGTTCCTGGGATTAAATCATCATTCAAAACTGTGGATAAAGGGGGAAAAAAAATTTTTTTTTTCACTAACCTCTAACTGAAATTCAGTATTTCCTTCAACTACTGTAGCAGTACCTATGGCGGTCAGCGACAGAAATCACAGACCTGTCTCATTTAACAGTTACTGCAGATACAGCAGAATAGCATTTACACTCAACACAAGTCAAAAAAGAAGACTTCTGTTTTTAGTATTTTGATAACTGGATTTAAATGTAATTAAAACCTACATACTTTATATATTTAAAAAACTGTATTCTGATAAGTCCATAGGTTTCAACAGGTTGCCAAGAGTCATTTGTACAAAAAAAAAAAAAAAAAAAAGATTAAGGAAGCCTTGCATGTAGAAAATTTTCCAAATTCTATCTCAAAAGTCTTAATGGACCACAGCTTCCACGTGCCACTGGAATGAGAAGAACAGCTCTGTTTTTGAGGAGGCACCAGAGAAAGAAAACTTGTAAAATTAAATTATGTCACAAGCAAAACACTTTTTCTTGTTCTCAAAAATCAATACCATAGGAGTCTAGTCCTTAGATGCTTTCGGAATTTAACAAAAACCACCAAGAAACCCCCAACACATACCATGAATTCATTTGTAGGTAATCTCCCAAAAAAGGAGATAATTCAAACCTCTGAACTCAGAAACAAGAACATTAATTCCACCTTCCCCAGCCTTCCACCTCTTACCCACCCCATCCCACCCACTTCCTCTTAAGCACACATTATAATCTATAAATCTAAAGGTGCCCTTAAATGACATGTTTTCAATCAATTTCTTTATGAGAATTAGCAACATCTCAGTATACATACTGAAAGATGTATACGTACTGAAGTATACATACTGAAAGATATACTTTCACACTGGAAAACAGAATTCCTTCTCTCACTCTCATCTCACCTCTCCAAAAAGCACAAGTATCCAAATAAAGGCAAAACTTTTTAGCATAACCACGAAGAGCATTTTTTCTTACCCCATGATCATCTACCAAACTTGGAAATAAAGTTCCTCTCATTCAACAAGGCCACCAAAAGGGTAACACATTTTTAAAATAATTCTTCCCCCCTCCCAAAATTATCAACTCTTCATGAAACATGTTCTCAGTCTAAAAGTTATCCATTTTATGTATGAGCCAAAACTGTCAAAAGTACAGCACAGAACACAGGTCTAGTATATGATACTCCAGATTTTCTTTTATACTTAGTCACACCTACCTAAAATCACATTATGTGAGCATTTATTTTGTAGATCTACAAATAGTATTAAGAATTTTGTGATGGGAAAAGTTAAAGTATCACTTCTTCATACAGGAAATTTAAGGCAAAATTAATCATCAGTTCCTGTAACCACCAACATGAAATCAGAGACAGTGCTTTGGAGAAATGTTCAAAAACAGTGTATGGTAATTTTAGAAGCAAATCACAACACACTAATACACACAAATCTACAGGAAACAGTTTTGTTCACAAATTCAAATGTGAACATTTTATTCTAATAAGAATTATACTCAACTTTTATTTGCTGTTTGAATAGTCAGGGAAAAAAAATAGTTTCCCATCTTGAAGGAAAACCCCTGAAGAACACACTTGTGTCTTGTCAACCAAGTCATGATACCTTGAACATCAAATGAAAAGCTAAGTTTCCATTTGACTACATAATTTAAGTCAATTCAGAGCACATTACTGTTCGTCATTAACTATAACTCAGAAAATGTTTTTTATGAAGAAAAAATATTAAGGATATGTATACCTACCTCCCAACTTAGAAAATAAGATATTAGCAACTCGAGACCTTTATATGTTCCTCAACAATCATATGCCCCCCTCTTCCCCGACCCTACCCAAGGGGTAATCAATACAGAACCTAAATCTGCTGTTTGTCAGTTTTCTAAACTGTACTTACAGAAAGGATGCATTACAAATCTTTGTCCCCACAGTAGCTTTCAACAATGCCTTCATCCAGTTGTAGTAGAAACTCATCAAGTGTGCTTCTGATGAAACCTCATTTACTCTCTCTCCCCCTCTCCCCAATTCAGTGTTCCCCCTAGAATCATACTTGTAACAAGTAAGAGAATTTCATCCATTAAATGAGAATTATCACTCCTTTCAGTTCCCCTCCAGTAGGTGTTGGCATTCTTGTTCCAATTTAATATTCAGTCTATAGTAAGAAGACTGATGTATTTTAGGCGTTGGGAAAACCATTCCCAGCTTCGCTGCTTACTTGCTAAAAGACCTTGGGCAAATCACTTCTTCCCAATCTCTATCTCCTCTTCTCTAGGATGGAAATAACAATGACCATGATCACCACCTTGTCGTCATAAAGGGTTGTTGCTGGTATTAAAAGGAAATCATGTACATAAAAGTTCTCTGAAAACTAAAGTATTACACAAATGCAAAAGATCATAACAGTGAGTTCTTAGTATTATAAAAACTCTTAGGAATTATTCTAAAAAGCTAAAATGTGGCTAAGCAATTTTTTACAATTCATTAAATAACGTAATGCTTTTACTACAGAACTTTAAAAGTATTAACAATGCTGAAATAACACAACTCTTTGACTATTTAAAATGAAATTAACTTCTACAACTAATTTGTTCCAAATTCCACAATGAATCAAGATTCTCACTTCCTTAGAAATTATAATAATTAGAAACTCTATAAACCCTCCAAAAGAAGTTACACATAAATCATGTGTTTAAAGTAATAAACACTATTGGACCAAACGGGTTTTTTTTCTTCTCTTATTTTTTTTTTCTTCTTCTCTTATTTTTTAAGCAATTTAGAAAACTCCATGGAATGACAGGATTTATTTATTGAATGCTGTGGGAATTAGTTCACTACTCACCAAAAGAGAATACCACACTCGGTCTTCCACCTTGGGAAGAGGCATTATCAATGCAGGTGCAAAGAATATCATGGCCCCCATCAAAGTAAGCCAAAGTAAGCCAAAGCAATGAGACATTTAGATATTGTATATTGTATAGAAAGAAGTATGAAGACAACTTCTTAAAAACCTTAGGGAAAAAAGGGCAAACAAGATAAAACAATCTAATTAATTTTTTAAAAATTCATAAAGTCATGTGTCAAAGGACTGGAGAATCTCAAAGGACCCTAGATATAATCTTTTTTTTTAAGATTTTATTTATTTATTCATGAGAGACACAGACACAGAGAGAGAGGCAGAGACACAGGGAGAGGGAGAAGCAGGCTCCATGCAGGGAGCCCGACATGGACTTGATCCCGGGTCTCCAGGACCACACCCTGAGCTGAAGACGGCGCTAAACCGCTGAGCCACCCGGCTACCTGATAAAATCTATTTTGGAACCTCCATTTCACAGATGAAGAAACCAAGGCCAACAAGATATAGATCCATTCACTGAATAAGGAAAATATAGTATAACTGGGGGCTTCTGCCCCTAAATAAAATGTGACTATAAATCAAGCATTCTTTGAGGGTATTAAAAAAAAAAATCCCTGTCACAAAATGCAAACTGGAGACAGCAAGTACAAGATGGAAGACAAAGAAGCAAGCTAGGAAATGAAGAAAAGACAAGAGTGGGACATTTAGAGATATAACCTCAAAGGTTCAAAAGTAACAAGTTATTAACCTGGCCTTGGTATCTATCTCTATCCACAAGATATTTATTAATCACAAAGGGAACAGTCTAACAGTGGCTAACTAAGTGGTCAGATTCCACACCAGCATTGGGAAAAACAGACATGTGCCTCCCTAATATGAGGTACTGGAGGAAGACTTCTCCTTTGTGATATTTCTGTCAAAACTACACAATTTGATTCTTAAAAGAAAACATCAGACAACACAAACTGTGGAATATTTTACAAATAACTTTAAGACTAAAAAGACATGAAAAATAAGTGCAATGTGCAATCCTGGATTGGATCCTAGACCAAAAAAAATGTTTCTTTTGTTATATGGACATTATTGGATCAACTAAGTTTAAATAATGTATGTTAGATAACAGTATTACAATTTCCTGGTTTTAGTAACTGTACTAAGGTTATATTAATGCCTCACGATCTTCTTTGTTCTTCAGGAAAAACACTAATGGGTCATTACTTCCATAACTTTCAGAACATTCACAAAAAAAAAAAAATGCATAGGATACTATGGGAGGGGCACCTATTCCAATCTGGATATTCCCTAGGGAAAGGCCTAGAGATGAACCTTGAGTCACATCTAGAAATATGACTAAGAATTAGTCAGATACAAGGGCATACTTGGTAAAGGATAGAGGTTCAGAAGAGTCATGGATCTGTACTTCACACAGATTATGACTAAGTGTGATCAGACTGTGATTCTTCAGACATAATACTGTGTAAGAGCAGGAATTTCAAATAGGTATGCACAGGTGTCTGGGAGTTGCCAGGTCTGGAGAGAGCAGTAGCTGAGGCAGCATGTGCAGGAGTAATGGGACATCGGTCACAAGGAGGCAGGGGAGCAAAAAGGGAGGCAAGGCAATACTTTAAACAAAACTTCACTCACTATTCAATCCTAGCTCTAATTTCAACTAAATGGAAAATGCTTCACAAACCTTTTTTTTTTAACACTGAGGAAAAAAAAAAAAACACTCAAAGATTTCATTATTAAGGCAATTTAGCTCATTACATGAAAGGTATTTTACTCAGGCAAGGTAGTATAGTGTAGCCCTTAGCACCTATGGGTGCTTTATCAGAAAAGAGATTCAAGTCATCTCAGCCATTATTATGGGATCCTGAGCAACATATTTAACCTCTGAACCTCAGTTTCCATAGCTATAAAAAAGAAATGATAAGCTGTAAAGATTAAATGAGGCAATGCTGGTAAAGCTTTTAGCATGACATCTAACACAAAGAATATGTTCAACATACATTTGACATTATTGATTCAAAATGTTCTGCATAGGTCCCTGTTCCTTATTTAAAAAAAAAAAAAAAAAAAAAGAGAGAAAGAAAGAAAACTTGAAACCATTACTATTATAATTCAGTTACCATTTAAGATAGTAAAATGAACTGAAGTCCAACCACTTTATCAAAAACACAAACCAGGGGCACCTGGCTGCCTCAGTCGGAAGAGCATGCAACTCTTGATCTCAGGGTTGTAAATTTGAGCCCCACATTAATGTAGAGACTATGTAAAACTATGACCTTTTAAAAAAACAAAAAACCACAAACTAAAGTCTACCTTTATAAGTACTATATAAGCTTTATAAACTATATTGTGCTTTTCATCTTACAATTCTGTTGAAACTTATTAATACAAACTCAAGGTTAAAATAAGGAATTAGAAGATGCCAGTTTCACTATCCAAATACCAATTATTATTATCCAAATTGCTGAGATTATTTAAATTTGGTGCCTTTTTCAATGTTAACTCTTTAACTTGTACAAATATTTCACAACTGCAACTTTAACAATAAAAAATTATAAATATGACAAAGATTAAATCTATTATTCATAATCCATTTTAGCACCATCCTAAATAAATAGCTATGGATAGGCATAAAAGTGAAGAAGTCATTAAAGTAATTAGTAGGATCCATTTTAAGCAATAAAGTATAGAATATTACAAGGGGTTCCATTTAAAAAAAAAAAAAAGGAATGTGGGGTATTTTGTGACAGGCCAGTAAGACAGCTGGAACAAAGCTGTTGGAGCAACAGCTGTGCACCATGCACTGTTCATCTAAAACCACAAACTAAAGTAACCCATGTCAGACAACTTCATTTGACTAATCAGCTCAGCCAATGGCTCCTTCCTGAAACTGCTAGAGAAATCTAAGTAAATACAGAATTTGCAATTAAGGAAGGAAAAAAAATAAACAAAATATCAATGTCTTTAAATGTAAAGTTAAAAACTGAGAATCACAACCTAACATTATAACAAAATTTTCCATACTATTTTGACACTTGCTAATTACAGAACCTATCAACTTTGTAATGGGAAGAAAATAATCCCAAGACTCAACGTTTGATGAAGTTTGAATTACTGCTATGCCATCTCACCAATTCCTACTCCATTCTTAACTTTCAACTAAATGAAAAGTGTTTGATCATATAACACTGCAGTGATTATAAGAAATTATTAAGTAACTTGATAATTAAAAAGTAGCTAATTCAAACCAAGTTTTGGCAAGGAAATTCCATGCCAATATATGAAAATAATAAATTCATGTAGTACTCAAGCTACTAAAACCATTCATTTAAACATCTGCAAGTCATTAAATTATCACAGACCTAGTCCAATGTTTTATATTTTATCTCCATTTTTTAAATTCCAAAAACCTATGAACTCTTCTCCAAATTTAAATTCACTTTTTCTCAGTCTGAGTAAGATACACATCTGTGTATGCTTGCACACATGCACACAAATGTCAGGAGAATTTCTCTACATTATTGACACACTTTAATTTCAGAGACTAAAGGGACAAAAAAAATCACAAATTTCATAGTCATGTATCTTCTCCACAAGATTTCTAAAATGTTGTATCTATCACAAAACTTCCTTTGCATTTTGACTCAACTACTTGCTTACTATTCTTTTCCTTTCAGCTAACAAATTGCTGACTGTTGTAATCTCAACCACATGTCATCATTTAACCAAAAACAAGGTATTAAAAGAAAACCCACCAGGAAATAAGACAAAAGTAATAAATCTTTAAGACTTCACTCTCAGGCTGTTTTACATTTCCTGAGTCAGAATTTCCACAAAGAAATTAAAATAGGACTATCTTCTCCAAAGACTATTTTCATTAACACTAAATGCTATTATTAACTTCTAAAATTCAAGATTCAATTCAAATATGCACACGCTACATATAGATAATCTTTTAATTACAGAGAAATTCTGAAATCCAAAATGAAAAACAGTTCAGTTCTTTGTCCTCTTCAGTGACTAGAGGCTATGGAACATAAAAGATACAACTCATCTTTCTTAAGACCCTCATTTTTCCCCCAACTATTTACTATATCCTGTTCAAGATCTAATACAATAAATATTAATTATTTTGCTATATAATTACTTCTATGTAACAAACGTATCCCTGGTCTATGACTCTTAAAATATAAAACATAAAATGTAGAGGGTACTTGATGAGATGAGCACTGGGTATTATACTGTATGTTGGCAAATTGAATTTAAATTAAAAAATGTAAAAATATAAAATGTATAAACAAATACAACTAAGGGGCAGACATTCAGGCAAAATATGCCAAATCTATAAAATCCTCTACTAAAATACTTTTAGTTTAAACATTCTAGTGTTTACAGGGTTGAAAATAATGATGCCAAAGTGAATCAGACACAGAATGGTTATCTTGTCCAAAGCCAGTCATATAGTGACTAAACCAAGATCTAAATAAATGTCTTGACTTACAAGGATTCTCTGCACTACCTCAAGCTGTCTTTTCTCAGATAAGCTGCACGAATTGTTCCAGGTCTAGAAAATCTTTTTAAAAAACAAAAACATGGCAGCTGTGGTGTTTGATTTCATAGATTACATAGGACTATGACAAAAGCAACCACAAGGAATAAGTTTCACAGAAACCACCTCTACTTTTAAAATAGTATCTACATTTATATTCTCAATGCAAGAGAAATAAAGCAATAAAAACAAATTTAAGCCTACGTAAATAAAAATTTAAAACAAAATATAAAAAGGATAAAAACAAATTTATCTAGATTACTTGACAAATACATAACCAAATACATAATCATACCAAATTACACAATAAATGTAAATGGCCTGAATTCCCTACTAAAAGACAAAGATTCTCAGATTTGATCACATTAAGTACTCCTTACAAAAGCTTACCAGAAAATGACCAAAGAAGAAATGTGAAATATAAATGAAGTAAATGCATACAGAAATGGCAATATAATATCATGGAATCAAAATCAAGGTTAAACTCCACACAGGATACTACTGAATTTTTTTTAAAGATTTTATCCATTCATCTGCCAGAGAGAGAGAGAGAGAGAAACTACAAGCAGGGGGAGCAGCAGGCAGAGAGAGAAAGAGAAGCAGGCTTCCCGCTCAGCAGGGAGCCAGATGCCAGATGCAGGGCCCTGGGGTCATGGTCCTGACCCAAGGCAGAGGGTTAACTGAGTCACCCTGGCACCCCAATACTACTGAATTCTAATAGATACAAAGATTCAATCCTAACATTCAATAAACCAAAGGACATAGCATCAAAATAATCAAACTAAGAAATACAAGGAAAAAAATAAAACGCAGTCTTCATGGGATATTTAATAAATGTATTTCAGTTTCACAGATTTAATAGATAAAAGGGAGGATATAGAAGATATAATATAATGAACAAATTCCATTTTAGTAGATTTAAATAAAACTTTGCACCTTATAAGCTACAAGTGAATACTCCTTCTTCTCTCATGTTCTTGGAATATTTACAAAAATTAATGATACATTTGGCCATTAAAAATCCTGAATATTCCAAATCAGAGAATTTACAGGTCATGTTCTTTGATGACAGCCCAAAGCTAGAAATCCACAAAAGGATCCACTTGATCCTTTCCCAAATATGTATCTTAAAAATTAAGGAGATATCCAAAATGCAATTAAAATTATCTAAGAATTGGGCAGCCCGGGTGGCTCAGCAGTTTAGCGCCGCCTTCAGCCCAGGGCCTGATCCTGGAGACCTGGGATCGAGTCCCGCGTTGGGCTCCCTGCATGGAGCCTTCTTCTTTCTCCCTCTCCCTCTGCCTGTGTCTCTGCCTCTCGCTCTGTGTGTGTCTCTCATGAATAAATAAAATCTTTAAAAAAAAATTAAGAATAAAAAGTACAAGATTTCATACCAAAGAAAATAATGCAAAAATCAGTGCTATAATTCCTTTCTACAAATCATTAAGGATACTGTAAATACTCTGGAAAACCACACACAAAAATTCTTTAAAATACCATTAAAAATATACATTATAACATATAAATTACCTAAGTACTATTGTGAAAAATAGATGGCAATTAATCTCATTTTTTAAAAAAGCACAATACTGAAAGTTGCTAGAGGGGAGGGAGATGGAGAGATGGGATAACTGGGTGATGGAGATTAAGGAGGGCACGTGATATAATGTGCACTGTATTATGTAAGACTGATGAATCACTGATCACTATCTCTGAAACTAATCATACATTATACGTTAATTGAATTTGAATTCTAAAATTTAAGAAGCACAACAAAAAAAAAGTTTATGTGTGAAATCATAGACATCTATACACAATATAAAATAAGCATATTTCAGATTACAGACACACACACAAACACACACATACTGAAGAAAGGACTTCTTTTGCTTCTAAGCCATTCCAATTTCTATACTTACAGCAAGAAAACCTTTGTCTTCATCTTCATTTTACAGCATGTGTGTGCATGCGCGCACACACACACACACGCTCTCACTGCCTTCCCAGCTTCGTCAGTGGCTCTTGAAGGGTAAATAAATTTAAAAACTATCCCTTTTAATCATTTCTAATTCTCCAAAATTATACCCCTCAGCCAAAACTTCAAAATTGACTGAATGCCTTAGTGGGTTTAATAGAATTTCACATTTGTTGAAATCTTGCTGACACTCCAAAAATTATAGCTCCCTAGTATCAAACTGCCCTTCAACATCAAAAAAGATTAGGACTCAAAGTGCCCCCAAGATGGGCACCTGGACGGCTCAGTCAGTTAAGCACCTGCCTCCAGCTCAGGTCATGATCCCAGTCTCCTGGGATCGAGTCCCAAATCGGTCTCCTGCTCTCTATAGGGAGCCTGCTTCTCCCTCTCTCAATGTCCCTGCTAGTGCTCTCTTATTCTGTCAAATAAAAAAAATTTTTAAATCCAAATTGCCCCATGGTTATTCTAAAAGATGGTCAGTTCTTTACCTCCAACACTAGGAACAGCTAAAATCAACATTTTTAAAACATTCAATACCAGGGCGCCTGGGTGGCTCAGTGGTTGGGTGTCTGCCTTTGGCTCAGGTCGTGATCCCGGGGCCCTGAGATCCAGTCCTGATCAGGCTCCCCCGTAGGGAGCCTGCTTCTCCCTCTGCCTAATGTCTCTGCTTCTCTGTGTCTCTCATGAATAAATACAATGTTTAAATCTTAAAAAAACAAAACTATCCTACCACATAAGAAGAAACTCCTCCCCTGGAAAGAGTTGTTTCCTTAAACAGTAGCAAACTTTAGAAAATAGCCTTGTGGCATTAAGGAAAAACAAGAGAACATTATCACTGGTTAATATCAGACTAAGATATCAAGGGCATTAAATCTGTTTGAGACAGTAATTAGATTTCACATACAGAAAACTTCATCAGTGATACAGAAGGGAAATTTGACAAATTTTCTAGATGGAGACTATCTTTTTGCTTATCCTTTTGCTATTAACACAATCTGGTATGATTTCAGAGAATCAATGCATAAATAATAAGTATTTCATAAATGACAGAGAAAATTAATACAAAAATGGAGAAGAAAACCTTCCCAGATCGGAGAGGGTTTCAATTTCCCAGGGAAAACGTTCTACATATACCCTGATAAATGTTTCCATTTCCAATGACAAGAGAAGGCTACAAGCACGCAAGTAAAAAATAAGTTATTCCTGCAGAATGGAAACTTGAGGCTAGCTAGCCAAATAAGATATACCTCCATTGTTTTAATACAAAAATGTTGGAGCCCAATAATTTTACATCCAGCCAAATTTATCATGAAAAAGTAAATATTATCTTAGGTATCTTTTCAGTAAAAAGCACTTGAAAGAATTCTCTAAGTCATAATTCAAAATAAAAACTAACTTGATAAAGACTACTTGTAAGCACTGAAACCAGTTAGAATGATACAAATGGTGAATAAAAGCAATAACCCTTCATAAGAAAGGGATTAATACATTATTTACTATTATAATAGCAAATAAAATGCAACAGACAAAAAACAATCTTTTAAAAACACTGCAATACACATTTTTGGTTGCCTTATGGACACTAAATTTATGAAAGAGATGGGAGAAACAGCAAACGAAACTGCTAAATTCCCCATTTCCCATAACTGGGAATAAAACACTATTATTCTGATGTTCTAATTAAAATATGTTTAAGATTATGAATAATTTTTTTAAAGATTTATTTAAAAGAGAGCGAGCAAGGGTGCACACAAGCCAGGAAGGAGGCAGAAGAGGGAGCAGCCGACTCCCCCCTAAGCAGGGAGCCCAACATGGGGCTCATTCCCAGGACCCTGGGATCATGACCGGAGCCGAAGACAGACACTTAACCAACTGAGCCACCTAGGCGCCCCTATGATAATTTTTTAAAGATTTTATTTATGTGTGTGAGAGAGAGAGACAGAGAGAGAGAGAGAAGAGAGCATGAGCAGGGACAGACAGAAAGAGAAAAGCAGACTCTCCACCGAGCAGGGAGCCCCATGCTTAACCAACTAAGTGAGCCAGCCAGGTGCCCTAAGATTATGAATAATTTTAAGGTACATCTAAGTTGTAAAAAGAGAGAGAGGAAGAGAGAGAAAATCTACCACCCAAATCTACCACTGAACACAGAAAAATATATATATATATTATATATATATTTCAAAATACAAGATTAGTGCAAAAGGAGGTCATTATGCTAAAGATCATGGCCAAAATCAGTAGTGACTTAAATTTTTCAACTTTTCCCTTGAAAGAAACGTGGCTAGAAAATACGTGGCAGAAATTTTCTCAAACAGAAACAGAGTTGGTCCCCTTTTTGCCTCAACTTGGTTTCTTTAAGCTTAATTTCACTCAGTGCCTAGCTAGATTGATTAAGAAAACCAGATTTTGTTGACATAACTGAGTAAAACAAACTGCTTATTATCATTATCAAAAGCAGTATCAGAAGCATTAGTTTTGATCACTTGGTCAAGGTGCTATCAGCCAGGTTTCCCCGCAGTGGTTACTATTTTCCCCTCGATAATAGTATCTCATGGGCAGATACTTCAAGACTATGTTAATATCCAGCTACCCTCAAATCCACTAGCTTTAACAACTATTTATGATTCTGACTCAAATCAATTGTTCTGACTGTCAAATAGTGATTTCCTAATTCCACCACTTCCTCTAAGTTTATTAGTTAGAATTCTACCTTAAGGAAGAACTTCCCTCCCTTCTTCATTTATTTATTTATCCTTATGGATTCATAGATTCCTACTTTATGAATAGTAATCAAATACTATAATTATTTGGTCATACTGTCCCAGAGTTAGCCAACGGGAGTCCTTCTGCGTTGGTTGTGTCTCTCTGACACATCACCATCATTTAGTCTTTTGAGCACTTCCTTACTTTCACGCACTACACGATGCTCCAAGCTCATCTTCTAGATTTCCCTGCCCTAGCTCTGGGATCAGTCATTTCTCTGAGGTTCCTGTTAATAAAGAATGGTATTTAGAAACCAAGATCCAAGGGATGCCAGTGTGGCTCAGTGGTTGAGCTTCCGGTTCAGGTCGTGATTCATGGTTCAAGTCATGATTCCCAGGTCCTGGGATAGAGTCCCACATAAGACTCCCCTCAGGGAACCTGCTTCTCCCTCTGCCTTTGTCTCTGCCTCTCTCTGTGTGTCTCTCATGAATAAATAAAATCTTAAAAAGAAAGAAAGAAAGAAAGAAAGAAAGAAAGAAAGAAAGAAAGAAAGAAAGAAAGAAAGAAAGGGAAATCAAGATCTGGCACTAGTTTTTTTCATTGCTTATGGGGGAGTCAATGTTTCTATGCACTCTTAGACAGAGCTGGAAAAAAGATGCACAGATGTGTATATATGTATTCACATGCATCAATTTCTGCATCTATAATTTTTAAACCACGAATTTATGCCAATATCCTCAACTCCAATCAAGCATCAGAGTTGATGCTAATTTTCCCCCTTTCCACGGTGAGAACAAACAGTGAGAAAGTTGGCTCCCATTTTCCAAATGTATTTACTTATCTGCTTAATCCTGGTATAGAAAATCATTTCAGAATTGAAAATCCATGCCTCTGTGACACAAACAAATACACACACACACAAAGCTTATTCACTGGAGTTCAACGTTTGTTTCAAGTTCTTTTCGTCTCTATCCTGAGGACATAGTCCAAACATCCAGTTCAAAAGTTAGTTTTTTCTTTCCCCCCTTCAGTGTGGTTATGTTCCTCATTTGAAATAAGGTTTAGTTCATTTATTTGTGTTCCACCTTAGGGTGTTTTTTTCTTCATCACTTGATTGGTACTGGTATCTGCTGTTTATGGACTGAGTATGTGAAACATTAAACATGGTTCAAAAGTCAGAAAGTATCCTCAGAAAGGTCACCAACCCCATTCCCTCTACTCCTTCCCCCTCATTCCTACCCACTCCCTATGGCTAACCAATAATCGCATTAATCTCTAATTTATCCAGTCAGAGCTGAAAATACATGCATATTTTCTTATTTCCCCTTCCTTCTTACACAAAAGGTAGTATAGTGCACATTATAGATACTTTTGCACTCTTTTTCATTAACAATTTATCCTAGAAAGCACTTCACATCAATTCATAGAGATCTTTATGTTTTAAAAGGTACATAATGCTCCACTGGGTAGATGTATCATATTTTATTCAATCCCTCTCCTCTTCTGTAAATTGTTTCTAATTTTTTTAATTACAAACATTGCTATGGCCTTGTTCCTGTGATTTTCATACTGTTGGAAGTATACTTGCAGGATAAATTCCTAGATTTGGGATTACTGAGTCAAAAGATAAACACACCACTCAAATCTACATCTATTTTATGTCTCCTGATATAGTACACTAAGAACAACTCATTATTTCTGTTATTCCTGCCCCCAAAATGCGTAACCTGAATTTAACCATAAGGAAACAAACTCAAATTGAGGGAAATCTACAAATAACTTACACTCTTCAAAAAATGTCAATGTCCTACTAAAACATAAAGACTAAAGAACTACTCCAAAATAAAGAAGACATGGAAATGGAATGCAGGGCATAACCTGAGATTTTTCTCTTCCTATAAAGCATATTATTGGGACACCAGCAAAATCTGAAAAAAAGCTCTGTATATATTAGTAATATATCAATGTTAATTTCTGTCTCTGGTTATAGACTATGTTTATGTAAGAAAATGCTCTTGTGTTTAGGAAATATACACAGAGGGACTTAAAAATAAGGGGTCATTGTCTTCAACTTACACTCAAATGATTTAAAAAAAACAGCATAGATAAGGGAAGGGATAAAACAAACATGGTAAAATGTTAGCATTTGGAAAATGTGAGTAAAGTTTTTTTAAAAAGCACATTGGATGTTACTTTGACATTTATAGCTATACTTGCAGTACTGAACATGTACTTACTTGTATACAATGCTCTTATTCCTAGAAAAAACATCAACATATGAGGTGACAAGTTGGTGGGCAATATTAAATATATCCAAACAAAAAATTCTGTGACTCTAATAGTTTTAATTAAACTACGATTTAATAATGCTATGTAACCAATAAACAATCACATTGCTTTTATAAATTACTAAAAAGAAAATATAATTTATAAGGCAACAGGAACTTGTTCTGTCTCTAAAAACATAATTTTAGACACCTTATACTTGGGTTTTTTTTTCAGAACCACACAGAAAATAAGTGAGTGTATAAATCTTGGTCTTTTTTATAAAAGCCTGAGTGTCATTCCTTTTTGCAAAGTAGAAATAAATTAAAGGCCTACCAAGGACATTACTTTAAACTAAGTTTCAAACCCAAACACAGACTCAGCAGCTTCACCCAAAGTAATTCAAGATCAAGGCCTTGCAAGAAGATTCACTATTAACTCCACAATGTTTGCCAACAGAGTGAAAATCATTTACTCATTCTTACTTTTCCAGTAAGGCAAGCACAATAGAGCTAATACTCTAAAGACACTTCTATTTTTCCTGGAAGGAACAAAGGAAGGTTGGTTCATGTGGCATCACAAAATCTGTTTCAATTTTACGAGGTCAATTTTACTTTGAAAAAGGAATCTTTAGGGGTGCCTGGGTGGCTCAGTCAGTTTAGCATTCAATTCTTGATTTTGGCTTAGGTCACAATCTCAGGGTCATGAGATCAATCCCTGAGACTGGCTCTGAGCTCAGTGGGGAGTCCACTTGAGATTCTCTCTCTCCCTCTCACTCTGTCCCTGCCCCCTCAAAAAAAGAAAAAGAAAAAAAGGAATCATTAAAAATTTAAAAACAATACTGCTTTTAAAAAGTCTCCTTTCCCACCCCATCCCCCCACCCTTTTAAAGTTGCCAATTTATTTCCTAACCAAATTACCGACTACTTTCACGTCAAAGTTTGGGAGAGACCCACATTTCAGCCTCACAGGTAAATTAAGAATCTCATTCCAGTAGGTGGCTGCCTGTCATCATCACTTTGCCTTTTAATGATATTATAACAAGGGGAAAAACAGGATTCTTGACCTACTCAACAGAAATGTCCCCACTACACTCCTGCAACTTTCCCCATCCCAAAAAGGAGACACACACACATGAGAATGAGGTTTAAGAGACCCTAGGTTAGAATTTCCTTCTGCTTCTCCTCTGAAGAAAGTGGCCATCTCCTCCTTGCATGCCTACCATTTCTATGCAGGAATTGCTAGCGGACCCATTTCAGGTGTTTACCAAAACAAGGCAATCTCTAATAAGTACCCCCATAGGGAGAGGTGCCTTATTTTTCACTACTAAGAACTCATTTGTAAACTACTCTGAAAATGTAAAACAGTAAGTTTGCACACAAAAGATAAGTCTATAGTTTGAAATTCAGACACGAGTTATTTTAAGTGACTTCTCATGGCAGAGATGGTCTTCAAGACCTTGCAGTAGAGCAGCAATTCCAAGACCTAAACTCCCGCCCTTCACACATGGATCAATTAACTATATCATAAATATGTGGAGTCTTGGAATCTCTTCTAGGATCTCTGCCTCAGTAAAAGGCAATGAAAAAGCATTCAGCAGCAAAAAAACAAAAACAAAAACAAAACTTCTGGGTAAAAAGCAATGTCTGAGTCAGGTCTAGACTAACAGGTTGTAAGACTGACTAAAACAACACGTGAGCAATCAACTACCCCCTACACAGCTCAAAATCTGACAAACTGCTCAGGTAAAAAGTCAGGATGCTAAACAAAGACTAGAAGCTGGGAAATTCCTCCCTCTAATTCTGTAAAACATGTGTATGCTCTCTTTTGAGAGTTAGCAGGTAAAGCATTAACCCAAAACCCCAATAATTACTCCATCATTTTATAAAATCAACTTGCAACTGATAAAACGAAGTTTCCCCAACTCAAAACAGGATCAACATTCATCACCTAAATACCACACCATGTGAAGAGGGGAATCTGAGTTTGGGGGGGGAGGGACGGGGGGCGGGGGGGGGGGGCACCACGGTGCCAGGAATTAAAAACTTAATAGACCAGATTATATGTCAAAGAAAAATGAAGAAATTACAAATTTTGTTTTGGAAGAACAAGATACAGAAGTAACATAAGAGCAGCAAATAAAACCAGGTAACAATTATTATTAATTATTCTGCAGAAGGCACTGTGCCGAATGGTTTGCATGCATTCCTGTATTTATTCCAAAAACCCTAAAGGTGCTAGCTATTACTATTAGTCTTCCTTTTCATACAGGGAAACTCAAGCTTGGAGAACCCAAGAAACTTGCCTGAAGACACACAGCTAGTTAACTACGTAAGAAAGAACCTAGAATTTCAAAGGCGCAGATTTGTTCAGCCAAACTCAACATTTTATGGACAAAAAAACTAAAGCTTTGAAAAGATTAAGGGAGATTAAGAGATTCCCCAGCATCACCTGAGTAGGGAGACCTAGAATCCAGATATGCAAAACTCTCTCCATTTTATACAATGTTAAGATCATTTCCTATCTACAGTTTACTCATCATTTAGGTATTCTATTTACCAACAAAACTTAAAACATTCTCAAAAAACTATGAGCAGAAACATTAACTCCACATATTTTACATTTTTATACATTTTATGATCTGCCAAATTCATTTTTAAGGAGGAGAAGGCATGTCAAGTAATTATTGCCTTAATTTCCTATCTTGCAGTTCTTCATATGCATAGGTCACAAGTGTACCTAAGGTCAAAGAAAGGCAAGGCTAAAAGACAAAGTTGTTTTTAAATTTTCCATTCCCCAACTTGTATTTTTTTCTGCTCAAGATCATAGAATAGAAAAATACATACTGAAGACTAAAAAGTGTCATATTTCAGAAGACTTAAAAAGTAAATAAAACCAATTTGTGTCATCCTGATCTACAAAGAGAACTGACTTCCACTTAAGATTATTATCCTCCTGCCTTCTCCTTTCCCTCCAGTTACTACTGCTAGACAATCACAGAATGAATTTTAATTTCCCAAGAGTCAGACAATAAATAGTGGCTCGATTAAGTGTAGATGACAAATAGTCACTTTAGCTCCATAATATAAGATTAATATAACAACAATACTGTCTGTAGACTTATTATGCACTAGGCATTGTTTTACGCCTCGACGCAGGTTAACTCATTTACTTCTCACCACAAGGGTATGTGGTACTTTGTAGTTCCCCAGACTACAGATGAGGAATATTGAGGTACCGAGAGGTGAAGTAATTTGTCCAAGATTATACGTGCAGCAAGTGGCAAAGTTGAGACTCCATCCAGGTGGACTGGCTCCTATCTCTCCAGAAAGGCATCAGAGCCCATATCCCTCCCTTTTACTGGCTCCAACTCCTCTGCCTCTCTCGCTCCCCTCCTTGCCAGCCTTCTTTCTCCAAACTAGCATAGAACTCCCCCATACTCACATAAGATGCATTCTCTCTCCCCACCGCCAAGCCTACGCAGCACTTTATCAATTCTTCCCAAACTGACTTTTCCCCAATTCCGAACTCCCTCTGTATTTAAATGTGTTACAGAATTATACACATAGACCCTTCTACTCATAGCCATCATTAACCGGGTACATACTATGTGACAGTGCTAAGAACATTCCCATACTTTAAAGGATTACAGTGTGTGATCCTATCCATTTTACTGATGATTAAACTGAGGCTTCAAGGAAGCTGAATATCCTGGCAGTGTTCTCACAACCAATAAATGATAGAGCAAGACAGACTCAAAGCTCACTTTTTCTGTGTATACATATACATGTGTTTCTCATCCATTCACGCTTCCTTTACTTCTTTTATATCATCTAGTACGGTACTCTCCATAAAGGAGGTGTTTCTTTAACAAATGAATTCTGGAGAATCATTTTTAAAAACAGCAATTGCTATTATTATCTTAACAGCCTCTAAAACTATTTCGCAAAAAAAAAAAAAAACAAAAGGTTCCGATACCTCAATACCTTAACAGATTCAAATACATTCAGACGGTCCCTCTCCACAAAGGACCTACGTTTGTGTAGTTTACCTTTTCAGGTGACAACTCTCCTAACAGCAGAACCCAGGATTCTCCTCTCACTCCTCACCACCACTGCCAGCCCCTCAACTACAGCCTCCTAATAAAGGTTAAGCTATAAATTGTCTTTGCTTTGCCATCAGTTAAAGTCTCTCTCGGCCCTGGGGAAATAGCAACATGACAACATCCCTGATTCCGCAGCCTGCTAAACTTGTATACAATGCTCTTATTCCTAGAAATAAGAATTTTCTTATTTCTCCCCTCTTACTCAGTGTGATTCTTTTTAACCCACTTAATGACCGTACTGTAAGTGCTCATTACATAAACATCATCTCTTCCTGGACACAAAGGCTACAGCAGTTCTTAAACGCCTTGAAGCAGCATCACAGCGATTACTGCTCATTCAGTCAACACGAAAGGTAACCAGCAGTCGCGTTTCTGTTAACAGTATTTCGCCTCTGAATGTCACTGCAAACCTTGAGCGAAATGAAATAAGCCGCTGAGGACAAATGGATGAGACGGAAACCGGGAATTAATTCTCCACCAGAGCATCTTCACGGTCCTCTTGACATCTTAAGACTATCTTTGTTGCCTGTTATACCGGGTGGTGGTGGGGGTGGGGGGGGGGGTGTATCCTTCATACCCTTGGTTCTCTTCCAGCATATGCCACACCTTTTAGGTCGACAAAAGCAGAGAGACAACCATCTGGGTTTCTCATTTTCTTAAAACCCCCGAAGAAGACCACTGACACCTCTTCAACAGGAGCAGATCCTAAGAATAAAGAACTCCGCCTCCCTTTCCTTTGCCGCCCCCCACCCCCACCCCCACCGCCACCCCCACCCCCGCACCCTGACTCTCGCCTCCAGCAACCGCAGGAGCTGGGCGCGGGGGAGCGGGGAGCTGGAAGCCAGGCGGAGGGCACGCCCCGGGCGCTCGTCACCCAGCGCAGCCCAAACTTCACCTCGGCCGAGCCCGAAGCAGGGAGGCACCGGGAGGCACCGGGAATCCCCGGGAAAGGGGGTCTCCCCGCTATCGGGGAGCGTCCCTAAGTTCCTCGAAGCCCCCAAGTCCCCCGGGCGCGACCCCTAAGAGCTCCCGCCGCAGACACGCGCGCACACAAAGAGGAGCCCACGCACCGCCCCGAGCGGGCAGCCCCGGGCCGCGAGCGCCGACAGGGACCCGGCCGCGGGCCACGCGCAGCCCAGCGGCCGCCGCGACCCTGCAGGCGGCGGGCCCGGGCCGAGGGGCCGCGCA
Source organism: Canis lupus dingo (assembly GCF_003254725.2). Lineage (NCBI taxonomy): Eukaryota > Metazoa > Chordata > Mammalia > Carnivora > Canidae > Canis > Canis lupus. The sequence continues at coordinate 37,626,015 of NC_064263.1, forward strand.
CCCCGCCCCACCCCTGCTCCCCGAGCCGCGAGCCCCGAGCCCCGAGCCCCGAGCCCCGCCCGGCAGGAAGCCCGACGCGGCCGCACGGCCTCCCCCGAGCGATAAGGTGGGTCCGCGCTCCGCAGCCGCCAGCCCCGCCCTCCCGGACACATTCCTGGGAAGCCCGGCTCCCGGGGCGCCGAGCAGGGCGCCGCGCCGGCGGCCGCGGGCAGGGGGCAGGGGGCAGGGGGCAGGGGGCCGGGGACAGGGGGGGCCGGGGAGGGCAGGGCAGGGCAGGGGAGGGCAGAGCCGGGCCGCCGCCCCCCGCGCCCCCGCCCGCCCGGCCACAGGTAGGCCCGCGCCAGGCACCTGGATGAACTGGATGGTGAGCGCCGACTTGCCCACGCCGCCTCCGCCGACCACCACGAGCCGGTACTTCTCCTGGCCGGAGCCGTCCCGCCAGCCGGCCGCGGCCATGGGCACCCGCCGAGCCCGCCCGCCCTAGGCCCGGCTCGGGGACGCGTGCGGCCGGGGCTGCGGGCGGGGGCGGGGGCGGCGGCGGCGGCGGCGGCGGCGGCGGCGGGCGGCGGGGCTCCGGGGGCGGGGGCGGGGGCCGCTCCGGGCTGCAGCGCGGCGCCCCGGCTGGCCGGGTCCCGCCCGAGGCGCGGCGAGGCGGGGGCACCGGGGCCGGCGGCGGCGGCGGCCGGGGCGCGCTCGTGCGCACGTCTCCGCAGCGCCTGCCGATCGCTGCCTCCAGCGCCGCGACAAATGGCCGTCTGGGGGCCGGGCTGCCGGGCGGCGCCGCTGCATATGCATGAGGGGCGGGGCGGGCGGCGGGGCGGGGCGGGGCGGGCGGGAGGGAGGGGCGGGCGGGGCGCTGACCCCCGGGCGGAGCCCGCCCCCCGCGTCCCTGGCCCCCAGCCGGGGCGAGCCGGGAGCCGGTGTGAGCGCGGCAGTGAGGTTCGGGCGCCGCAGACCCCCGCGCCCGGACCCCTGGGATCCCGGGACTGAGTGTGCGCGCGCGTGTGTGCGCGTGTGTGTGCGTGTCTGTGAGTACGCGCGTGTGTGTCCGCGTGTGTGTGCACCCGTGTGTGTGCGTGTGTGTGCGCATAGAGGATGCGTGTGTGTGTGCTCCTGTGTGCGTGCGTGTGTGCATGTGGAGGGTGTGCGTGTGTGTGCGCGTGTGTGAGTGTGCGTGTGCGTGTCCGCGCGCGCGTGTGTGTGCATAGAGGATGCGCGTATGTGTGCGCATGCATGTGTGTGCGCGCGCATGTGTGCGCGTGTGCGGGGCGAGTCGGCGTCCAGTGGGAGTGGGTAGGACACAGTGTGTAACCATAACTGTGTAACGTCAGGGACTGTCAAGGATTATGTGGATGAAAAAATACAGTATCTGAAGGCGTATGTGAAAAACACAACTGTTGGCATCTTAACTCCTCTTCTGTAGGAGAGTCAATACCCTGTTTGAAGACTACAGATGGTGACCGTGATTGTGTGAAAAACAGCGTGTGACAGTGACTGAGGATCAGAGCTGTGTCACAGTGTTGTGTGTGTTGAGGGTGTGTGAGGAACGTGACAGAGACTGAGCCTGGGGAATAAGTCACAGCGATGGACAGTGCATGGACAAGAGTGAATGGGACAGGTGTTTTGTAGGTGTCCAGAGAGTGTGCTAGTGGCTGTATTTGCGTGCGAGAAATATGTGGTCGCCGTCTGGAGGAGTGTAAGAGGGAGGTCGGTTTGTCACTATGTCCCCGCTCCATACAGGGCACTGGGTGTACTCCGTGCTGGAGACGCTTTCCTAAGCAACACGGTGTCCCTGCCCTCAGGGGGCTTAGCGTCCCACGGGGAGACAGCCAGACAACAAACCGATAAGGCATAACGATAAGCGCTGTAACTAGTAAGCGCCATGCAGCATGTGTGCCCGTAACAGAAGCATTCACCCCAGAGTCGGGTGGTCAAGAAAGGCTTCCTAAAAGTTCTGAAGAATAAATAATAGAATAAATCATAATATAATAAAGTCAATAATAGGTGAATAATTATAAGTATTCCAGGGAAAGGAAACTGCATGTGCAAAAGTCAAAGCTGAGAAGATAAGAATTATGTCATGTGATTTTGAGTGTATTGGGGAAGTTTGCACGCCAGTGATTGTGAGTGAAAAGGGATTCAGTGATTGCGAGTGAAAAGGGATTATGGGGGCACCTGGCTTAAGCCAGTTAAGCCTCCAACTCTTGGTTTCTGCTCAGGCCCTGATCTCAGGGTCCCGGGATGGAGCCCCGCCTTTGGCTGCATGCTCAGCAGGGAGTCTGCTTGCCATTCTCTCTTCCTGTCCCTCTAACCCTCCCTCTAGTTCTCTCTCTCTCAAAGACATAAATCTTTTTTTTTTAAGTGATTTTATGTGTATGGCATTTTAACCAAATGTAGCAGGAATCACAGCTCTATGTAGAGGGTAATAGATAAAGCCATAGGCCCTGTGGCCAGACTGTCTGGATTCAAATCCTAGCTCTTCCACTAATGGTGTGATGTTGAGAACCAAACCTCTGTGCCTCAAGTTTTCTCTAAGGACAGTAGGACTACCTATCATAAGGAGTTGTGGTTTTTTGGTTTTGTTTTTGATTTTTCAGTAAGAATCAAATGAGTGAATACCTACAAAGCACAGAGAGCAGTGCCTGGCATGCAGTAAGCATTTATGGCAGCTTTGGAACACGACTGCAAGTTCTTGGGCACTACCTAGCGACTCGCTTAGGACCAATAGAATGCAGAGAGGTGCGGTGTAACTTCCACGGCTAGGGCAGAGAGCCGTGCAGCCTCTCACGGCTGGGAGATTCTCACTCTGGGATTCTCACTCTGGGAGAAACAAAGTAAGAAATTTGGCTACCCCAAAGCCCCCATGCTAGTGAGGCCACACGTAAGCATGCAGTGCAGAGGTACAACTGAGCTCCCACCAGACCCCCAGCATCAACTGCCAGCCATGGGACACGGCTTGGATACCCAACTCTGTTGAGCCTTCAGATGATGGCAGTCCCTGCTGGCATCTGACTGCAGCTGCCTGAGAGACCCCAAGCAAGAGCTGCCCAGGCCAGCCCTTCCTGATCCACAAAATCATGAGCAAAATAAAGTAGTAAACTGGCTGTGCTTCTCCCAATCCTTCATTTGGAAATATCTGTAAAGTATAAAGTATACCCATATATACCGCCTTTTTTTTAATATTTTTTTAATTTTTTTTATTTATTTATGATAGTCATACAGAGAGAGAGAGAGGCAAAGACACAGGCAGAGGGAGAAGCAGGCTCCATGCACCGGGAGCCCGACCTGGGATCCGATCCCCGGTCTCCAGGATCGCGCCCTGGGCCAAAGGCAGGCGCCAAACCGCTGCGCCACCCAGGGATCCCCCATATACCGCCTTTACCCAAATTCCACTATTGTGAGCATTTTACCCCATTTCCTTTATCATTCTCCCCTATTTCTTTCATATATATATATGAAATACATATATATAATACATATATAAGTTTATATTATATATATATATATATGTAACCCAAATATAAAAATGAATTTTTTAAACCATTTAAGGGTAAGTTACAGACATTATGGCCATTTGCCCCTAAGTAGTTCAGTGTTTGTTCCCTAAGAATAGGGGTATTATCTCATATAACCGTAGCACAGTTGCCAACTTTAGTAAATTTAATATTGATAGGAATATTTTCATCTAATCTACATTGATATTCCAATTTTGTCAGTTGATCCAATAATGTTTTTCTCCCCTAGCACAGAATCCAGCCCAGGGTCAAGCATTGCATTTAGCCGCCAAACTCTTTTGATCTTTTTTAGTATGGAATAAAATGGTTGTGTTAAGTCCCCATTTTTTGAGAGGGGGAGCAAAATATTTGTTACACAGCAATAATATCCGGAAAGGCCTCAGCGACAGGTATTAGCGTCGATGTGAAAAGAAGGGGGGAAAAGGAGAAAGAAAGGAAAGAGGAGCCCATCTCAAAGAAGTGTGAGAAAGAGCCAGTTAGTCTTCCCACAAATGTCTCTCAATGTCTGCCAAGCCCTAAAATTTCCCATAAACTTTCAGGACCAAGAAGATGACCAAAATGTCCTCCTTATGCTCCTTGCCTTCTGAAGTACCAGCCCATTTTCAGTAGAATCTATTTCAATCACCTATTGTGAGCTGCTTCTATGCCTGAATCCTGACCAAGATTTTCTTTCCTTCCTATTCTGTACCACTACGATCCCTGTGTGTAGGACAATTCCTGAAACCAAGCAAGCAAACTCATCCTATAGACAACATGGGCCGATTGCCTCCCACCCATCTATTTCTCCTACCTTTCAAATAGTATCTCCGGATTTCCCCTTTAGTTTATGAATGGCACCTACCACCAGCTCCAGGGGTTCACTCTTATTCACTTAGGATTATCAACCTCCATTGGCCACAGTAATTAGCTGGAGGGTGGGTATATGGTCTAGGTCAGGGCAATCAGGAACAGATTCAATTGTGGGATAAAAACTACAATGAGGGAGTGCCTGAGTGGCTCAGTTAGTTAAGCATCTGCCTTCGGCTCAGGTCATGATCTCAGGGTCCTGGGGTCGAGTACGGCATCAGGGTCCCTGCTCAGAAACGGACCCATGCAAGTTCATGGCAGCATGTTCATTATAGCCAAAGAGTAGAAATAACCAATTGTCCCATCAACTGATGAGTGGGTAAACAAAATGTAGTATATTCATACAACAGAATTTTATTTGGCAATAAAAATGGATGAGGTAACTGATACACACTACAACATGGATGAACCATAAAAACATCATGCTAACTGAAAGAAGCCAGTTACAAAAGGTCACATATTATATAATTCCATTTATATGAAAGGTTCAAAGGAAGAAAATCAATAAAGGCAGAAAGTGGATTAATGGTTGTCAGGACTGAGGGGAAAATGCTGAGTGACCCATAATGGGTATGGGGTTTCGTCCTGGAGATAAGAAAATATTCTGAGATTAGACAGTGATGATGGTCGCACAATTCTGTAAATAGACTAAAAACCATTGAATTATACACTTTTTAAAGTGGCTGTTATGGTATATGAATTAAATCCTAATAAAACTATGAGGAGAAAAGATTCAATTGCAGGATTTTATCTGAACTGTCAAGGAAACATCTTTTTGCTTCAAGATGTCCCCTGTATCAACTCTCTTCCTTTTTATTATGAATATTATTGGACTCAAAGTCAAGTGTTCAGCAAGAAGCTTATAGGTTCAACTCCACCCAGACTTCTATTCCAAAATGTTTTCTTGCCCTTAGAAAATACCCCAAAAGCCTACACAAAAAGAAACCTCTACAAAAACAAATCACTGATGGCACAGGAGAATATGGGAAAGAAAGAACTAGTTGTCATTCGAGCCAAATAAAGATGAATTTTCACCTTAATGTGATAAATTTGCTCCTCAAGTAGCTGGAATAAAATAGGTATGTAAATCTTTACAAGAAGAATGACCTACAAACTTGGAAGGAATGGTAGAGATCATTCCCCCTTACCTTGCCGAAAGAAATCCTGTGACTAGGGAAAGAATTTCTTTCCCAGCGTCACCCAGCATGTTGTTAACAGGAGTCTTCTGACTCCCCTGCTTAGAGCACTTTACCTCATGCCAAGCTGGGTATTATCTCAAACCCCGCAGAGCCTCACAGCACAGAGATGGTGTAATGCTACCAGTCAAGAGAACTGTTCAATGCATCATTTTGGCCTCAGTTGAGTGACTGTCTGGCTAAAGGGTTGTCAAGAAACTTCAACAGGCAGATTCAAGGCTTGATTTGGCCAACAGATGTGTTCTGGTACATAATTCAATTTTTTAATTGAATTACCAATATTTAATTGAGTTATCAGTATTGTAAAATAGAGTATTTCACAAACAATTCTGGATTTCTAACTCTTCCCAATAAAATTAAATGAAATGGGGGATCCCTGGGTGGCCCATCATTTGGTGCCTGCCTTCAGCCCAGGGCATGATCCTGGAGTCCAGGGATCAAGTCCCACATCAGGCTCCCTTCATGAAGCCTGCTTCTCCCTCTTCCTGTGTCTCTGCCTCTCTCTCTCTCTCTCTCGCTCTGTCTCTCTCTTTGTGTCTCATGAATAAATAAATAAGATCTTTTAAAAAAGTTAAATGAAACATCTAGCAACACCAGGTCAATGTTATCACATGACAACTGGGTACAGGTAAGTACAGGCTACCCTTGAGAAAGGGTATTCCTATTCTTCAGACTCACCAGCAGTCATATTGCACCCCATCCAATTGATGTTACCTGCCTGGCCTCTATGAGCTTCAAGTGTTTGCAAATCCTACTACTATCTGCCAATGCCCTCCAACTAGGTTGCACATCTGAATCACCTGTATTGTCTTAAAATGAAGAACCTGGGCTCACCCACCCCCAACCCATCTTGATAAGTAAGATTGCAGACCAAGATTTGGAAGTCGAATATTGAAATATCCAAAGTAACCATGAGATACCTCCACAACTGAAAATGCTTAGAGGAGAGGAGAGTCATCCATGTCCACTCTATTTCAGAACAAACAATGACCTTCTCATCTGGAATGCTGGTGACTCACCATCTCTAAAAACCACCATTGCCCAAATACCATCCCTGGCCCAACCCAGAGAAAGGATCTAGGGGTGGAGTGGGGAAGGAGGTACTGCTGAAACGAAGATCCCCATGACCTCATCTATAGCTGAGTCAGACACAGCCCAGGCCTGATAACCAAAGAGGGCCAAACCCCGGATCAGAGAGCGTTCAGTTCTTACCATGGTTGATGGAAGAGCACCATCCACTTATTTCCTTAATGGGCCACTGCTTCTAATGTGAATGAATGGCTGGTAGAGAATGAAACAGCCCAGCAGGAGCTGCATGCATCTGAGATGAGACAGATGCACAAATCTATTCCTTGTTTAAAGATCACACTGCTAAGAATAGAAACTGAAACACGCTGAAGCGTGGGCACACGCAGCCCTGAGGAAGGCCACAACAGAGCCGGAGGAGTCTGTACCTTAGTGGAGGATTGTCTGAGAATCAGAGACTGAGAGCAGAAAAAGCACCCTGAGATCATTCCTATGAAAGCTCTCATCTGAAAGGTAGGGGAAGCAATGGCCCAGGTGGAAAAGAGCAGTCCCCAGCACTGCCTAGAGATAGAGCCGAGCATGACTGGAGCTCAGATTCTGTCTCCCAGCTTAGGGCCTGACTCAGCATAGCGTACTGTCTTGGGAACCCCAGAGCCTAGGAGATGGAGCAGGGTCAAAGTCATGCCCCTCTCAGCCACAGCTGCCAGGAAGAACCAAGCAAGAATGTCTACCACTGCATCTCTTTTACATACTGAAAAATCAAAACCACTTAAATATTCAACAACAGAGACTCAGTTAAATAAATGATGCTACAATATGAATAGAATACTATTTGGGGGCGCCTGGGTGGCTCAGGGATTGAGCATCTGTCTGCCTGTGGCTCAGGGCGTGATCCCAGAGTCCAGGGATCGAGTCCCACATCGGGCTCCCTGCAGGGGGCCTGCTTCTCCCTCTGCCTGTGTCTCTGCCTCTCTCTGTGTGTCTCTCATGAATAAATACAAATCTTTGGGGGAGAAAAAGAATACTATTTGGCATTAAAAATAATTTGTAGCTGTATGGGACAATGAGAAAGAACAGGATACAAATCAGTATATATGAAAATATAAAATATAGACATAACAGCTACCATTTACTGAGCACTTAAAAGGAGCCTGGCTTTGTGCTAATCACTTAAAACCTATTATCCAATGTAATCCACAATTCAACCATCTGAAGTGGGTTCTATTATTATTTGTATTTTATAAAAATATTGAAGCACAGAGATGTCATATAGCTGGTAAATGGCAGCACGCATATTTGAACCTACAAGTAGCCCAAAGCTTTTGTACTTAATCATTATGAATAGATGAAAAGAAAGAAAGGTCAGTAGGATATTCAGTTATCCTAGGTAGTGAGATCACAGGAGAGTTTTATTTCCTAATTTTCGTTTTCCTGCATTTCATTCTTTCTCTCTCTCTCTCTCTCTCTCTCTCTCTTCTTTTTGGCAATTCCCATTCTCTCCTACCCCCAGCCCCTGGTAACCTCTAGTCTACTTTCTGTCTCTATGATTTTTCCTATTCTAAACATTTCCTGTAAGTGGAATCATATAACAGTTTGGTGTCTGGTTTATTTTGTTTAGCATAATGTTTCAAGGTTCCTTTATGTTGCAGCATGTAGTCATGATTCCTTCCTTTTATTGGCTAAATAGTATCCCATTGTATAGACATACCACAATTTGTATATCCATTCATCTGTTGAGGAAAATTTGGATAATTTCCATCTTTTGGCTATTGTGAATGATACTGCTATGAACATTCATACACAAATATCTGAGTTCTTGTTTTCAAATCTTTTGGGTATATGCCTAGGATTAAAATCACTGGATCAAATGGTAATTGTATGTTTAATCTTTTGAGGAACTGCCAAACTGCTTTACACAACAGCTACACCATTTTAATTCCCACCAGCAATGTGGAAGGTTTCTAATTTTTCCACGTCTTCATCAACACTTTTTATTTTCCATTTTTGAATCAGGTCATCCCACTGGGTTGAAGTTGCGATTCATTGTAGTTTTGATTTGCATTTTCCTAATGACTAATGATGTTGAGCATATTTTCATATGCTTATTTGCCATTTGTACATCTTCTTTGGATATATGTCTATTCAAGTCCTTTGCCTATTTTTTAAGTGAGCTGTTTGTCTTTTTATTGTTGAATCGTAGGAGTTCTTTTTTATATTCTGAATAGCAAACTCTTATTAGATAGGTGATTTGCAAATGTAGTCTCGTGTTTTGTGGCTTTTCACTCCTTGATACTGTCTTTTGATGCACAATTTTTTTTTATTTTAATGAAATCCAATCTTTTTTTAAGTCAGAAAAAATATGAAGTCATGCTTACTAACAAATTTTTAAAGATATTTATTTATTTATTTATTTATTTATTTATTTATTTATGAGAAAGAGTGTGTAAGGCGGAGGAGGAACAGAGGGAAAGAGAGAGAATCCCAAACTTGATCTCACTACCCCAAAATCCAGACCTCAGCCAAAACCAAGAGTCAGATGCTCAACCAAATGAGCCACCCAAGCAACCCTGTTTATGAACATTTTTTAATGATATGAGCAAAGCAGGAGCCAAGCTTGTACAGATATAATCTAACTATGGAAAATTTAGTGTTAGTTAGATAATCTAGGAGAATTAACTATTCCAGGAGGAACAAGAATCTGGTTCAACATATAGAAAATATTTATGTCATCCTGTATCACTCAGGTTGAACTATGATGTCCTCTTTGTCCCTTCCTTTCATACAGCAGCTTTCTGAAGAGAGTCGTGCCTGCAGCTATAGGGGGACTGAGCCCTGAAAAATCAAGCTTTCTGTAGCACCCAGGCCTAGATTATAGAGCTTCACACTGCCTGCCTCTCTGTAATCCACATCCCTTATCAGGACCATGACCACGACTGTCTTAAAGCTTTGTGAGGAACTCGCAAAAAACCAAGAGTGTGGAAGAGAGAAAATGGAAGTCCTCCCTTTGGAATGATAAGCTAAGACCACCCTAGCCTCCAGAACAGAAGGACACAAATTCAAACGCAGCCAGATGGATTGAGGTTAGACCGCTGGTAGAACCTGACAATTAGGCAAGATAGACAACTCCTAGGAGGCTTTTCAAAATGCAGTCATTTCTAGGCCCAATTCCTGCCCCACAGAATTTGCACTGTTTGAGGAGACAACTGAAAGGAAATGCTTTGTGATTGCAATCTTCCCTCCTGTGCCCCATGAGCCACAGGATACTTCTGTCTCCTGCAGGTGCAACACCAGTGGTCTAGTGAGAACAAACAAGGTTTTCTTCACCGGGCACTCAGGAGCACTGGAGAGACAGCCTGAGATACAATGCCCTAAATGTAAGAAGGGAAGGCACCTGAGAGATCCTCTACCCACACACCCGCCACCATATCATTCAGTGTTGGGCATTAGGGGGCCCAATAAATAATAGCCCCCTTCCTCACCCAAGTTTTGAACCAAGTGAGAAACAGGACACAGAAAACCAACAGATGGAGATAAAAAAGTGTCAGCTTTATTACTGATAAGAGCTACACCAGAGAACATGGCTTAGATGTGAGGCCAAATGGGCTTGCCTACACTGTTCCCAGAATAAACTTACTGCCGAGTTACAGGCAAGGCTGGACAAACTGCAGGGCTCCTCTTCTGGGGATCTGCCTCTGTACAGCTTGTGGCACATACAGGAACACAGAATAACGGCCCCCTTCAATCAGACAGGCTGCCAAAGAGAACAAAGGGAAGAGTCAAATTGAGCATGCCCAGATTATCCCGCTGACCTCTGATAATGCATACCATCTTCATGGAGAAGAATGAATAAGAGGCGGGGAAGGAGTCGTTAAGGAGTCTCACTCTAATGATTTTCAAATTTTAGTGGGCATCCAAATCACCAAGAGGACTTATTCCAACACAGATTGCCAGGCTCCACCCCCAGGACCCTTACTGGGTAGGTACCAGCGTAGAGTCTGATAAACTGTGTTTTTTAAAAAGCTCCATGGTGACCTGATGCTACCTATCCTGGTACCACACTTTGAAAACCAATGCTTGCAGAGAATCTCTCCACTTGGAACTTAGGAGGAATAAACGTTCCCCTTAACAGGATTTGTTTGGTTGCCAGTGACAGAAACTCAACTCAAACTGAAATAAAAAGCATTTATTGGAGGAGGCCTGGGTGGCTCAGTGGTTGAGCGCCTGCCTTCAGCCCAAGGCATGATCCTGGAGACCGGGGATCGAGTCCCACATGAGGCTCCCTGCATAGAGCCTGCTTCTCCCTCTGCCTGTGTCTCTGCCTCTCTCTTTCTCCATGTCTCTCATGAATAAATAAATAACATCTTTTTGTTTTTAAAAAGCACTTATTGGGCATCTGGGTGGCTCAGTCAGTGAAGTGCCTGCCTTGGGCTCGGGTCATGGTCTACAGGTCTTGGTCTTGTGTTAGGCTCCCTGCTCTGAGGGGAGTCCACATCCCCCTCTGCCCCTCCCCCTTCTCCTGTGTGCATGCTCACTCATGCTCGTGCACTATCTCTCTCTCCCCCTTCTCTCTCAAATAAAATCTAAAAAAAAAAAAAAGAAGAAGAAGAAGAACTTATTGGTTCATGTAACTAAATGGTACAGCTGTTGATCTAACTTCAAGCTGGACCAGACTCAGAGACTCCAATGGTCTCTTTAGTACTTTTTCACTCTCTGTATCTCTCAGCTGGGCTTGTTCTACATGGCTCTTGTCTTAAGCAAGGTTTCCCCTGAGGTTAGCAGGGTGGCTCCATTTCTTTCCCCAAGCCACTGTTTCTCAACCTTCAGCATGAATCAGAATCACCTGGAGGACTTGTGAAAACACAGATGCTGCGGCCCAGCCCAGGAGTTTCTGATTCAGTAGACATGGGGAAAGCCCATGAATTGGCATTTCTAACAAATTCCCAGTTGATCGTTTTGATGCTCTCAGAAGACGAGAGAGAAGATGCTGAGGAGACACAAACAACAGATGTTCACTACTCTTTGTTTTATAGATCAAAAAACTGAGAGGTTAAGTGGCTGGTCTGTTTTCTCCCATTCAAAAGATAAAAGTTTGTCCAAAGGACACACAGGTACAATAAATAAAGCATGGGTTTTGAAGTAAGAAAACCTGATGTCAACTCCCATCCGCACCACTGACGACCTGAAAGGTTTAGGGCAGGTCACTGAATCTCTTTGCTCTCTGTTTGGTGCCCTTTTTTTTTTTTTTAAGATTTTATTTCTTTACTGAGAGAGAAAGAGAGAGAGAGCACATGCAAGCACAAGAGCTGGGGGGAGGGCCAGAGGGAGGGAGAGAAGCAGACTCCACTTTAAGTAGGGAGCATGATGCAGGGTGGGATCCCAGGATCCTGAGAGATCGTGAGGCAAGCTGAAGGCAGACACCCAACCCACTGAGCCACACAGGCACTCCTCTACTTGATGCTTTTGGTGTTATTTAAATGAAAATAACAGTCATACCTACTTAGAGGGTGAGATGAGGGTGTGATCATTTACTGGAACATGTCAGAGTTCTTTGTAGTTAAAGAAGTATTAGATGGGTGGTGAGTTTTAAGTCATTTTAAAAGTTAATGTGAATTATATAATATACATAAATGTTAAAATGCCACAGTTACTATTTTTGTTTTATTAGTATGATTTTTCACCTACACAACTGGAAAGGTCAAATATTTAATAACACTATGGTGTGAAAGGGGAAACAGATATTTTCTTTTTTAAAATATTTTATTTATTTATTCATAAGAGACACAGAGAGAGGCAGAGACACAGGCAGAGGGAGAAGCAGGCTCCCTGTGGGGAGCATGATGTGGGACTCAGTCCCAGGACCCTAGGATCACGACCTGAGCCGAAGGCAGATTTTCAACCACTGAGCCACCCAGGCATCCCAGAAACAGATATTTTCATTCATTGCTGATTACCAACCCGTATCCTAGGACTTTTCAAGGTACTCAGGGACCCAACGCCTCAAGAATTTCATCTCTTTGCCTGAGGGACTTTTCTAAACTGTGCAAGTCCATTCTTGCCACCAACAGTCCTGCTGAGGGAATTAGCACCTACCCCCTACTCCCATCTCACACTCCCATGCTCCCAGAGCAGCCTTCAGCCAATGACTCTGGGGAGATGCAGTTCTCTCACCTTTGTTTAGGAAAATCCAGATTGTATCTCATGATTTCTTGGTGGGAATAAACTCCAGTCACCCACTGGAATATCTGGCTTCATAACACATCCCTTTAATGCTTGCCTTTTCTTCCCTGGAGTGATAGAGTGAATGATCCAACAATTGGGCAGCGCAGTGTAAAGTAATGCAGGAAGTCCAAAGGTAAAACACACCATCTCAGGTTATAATGGGGAGACAAGAAAAACATACCATGATATTTAGGTAAGAGCAGAAGGTTGGACTATAAGTAAGGCCTCAATGCCAAATGAAGCCTGAGCTATAGGACACACAAGGTGGCAGTGATGGGAAGATGGCATCTGGATAAGCAGAGATAAAAAGGGAAGCATGTTAGGGGAGGTAATTTCTAGTGGAGAGGTAGGATAAGCCCAGTATCTTGATGCATGGTAAAGAACTACAGGACTTGGAAAACGACGAGACCAGGGTTTGAATCCAGATCTACCCTTTATTATTGGGCACAGTTACTTAACCCCTCAGATAGGATAAGGGGGCTTCAGAGCCAGGCTGAGATATTTGGATTTTATAGCCCCCACATGTGGAAATTGTAGATGATTGGTTTTCAGGCTCTTCCTTGAGTGCTTGCATGAAGGCAGACCAGAAAGGAGACCAGAGAAAGGAAGACTGCAGAGAGAAAAGATATTTTTCTCTATGCCTGAGATCCCCAGACCCAGAGCCAACTAGAGAATGAGGAGAAAATTGGGTGCCCCAAATGAAATGAGAGGCCTCCCCAGGCCCATGGACAGGCCAACGCTGGATGGGGCAGTTTGGCAGAGGGAGCACCTCTACTGCCGCCCCTTGGTGTCATCTTAGCCTCTGCTGGTCACTCCCACAGCCTCTGTGGTCACCAATCCAATCTCCAGGCACGAGACATCCAAAGGCCTCTCCTACACTGAGTCTTGGTTTCCTTCCTTTGGCTTCTTGACCTTTGATTCCTCACTTCTCTTTGTTTCTGTTTCACTCTCTGTTCCAGCTTTTCTGTCTCTGATTCATTGCTTCCCTGTCTCTTTGTTTCTATCTCAATTGTCTGAAGTTCTCTCTCCATTTTACTCACACTTCTCTCAATAACAAGCCCCTGCTCCCTGGACAATTTTGTTTGCATTACTAAAACCCCCAAACAAAACAAAACAAAAACCCAGAGGCTTGGCTTGTTCACAAAAGCCTATCAATCTAAAAGCCAATGTAATAATTTAGGTACATACAATACTCAAAAAAAAAAAAAAAAAAACCCTCAGATGAAAGAATAAAATATATAAAAGCCAAAATACAGAAAAACTGGCAGGAAATTGAATTCCCTATCAGATTTTGGGAGGAATAGTAAAACTTTTAAAGCACTGAAGCAAAAGAAGAAATGACAAAGGAGAAGATGAACAGATTTTACTACATAAAAATGTGAAGCTTTTGCACAAAGAAAAGTAAGAAGGGGAAGATAAAAATAGACCAAGAAAAATGTTTGCAGTAAGCATTCAAAGAATGAATATCTAAATTATATGAAATTCACATCGTAAACAGAAAAATTAAAGCTTGAATAAACAGACATCTTCCATAAATAGAAATATAACCATAAATCAACATAAGGAAAAAGTGTTGAGCTTCATATTCTCAAATAAATGCAAATTAAAACACTAATAGGACACCATTTCCCTGCCATCATACTGGCAAAAGTTAAGACGACGATAAAACCCGATGTTTGTTGTTCAGTACATTTTCACAATACTTTTAGAACACTCTTTGGCAATAATTATCAAGAAACTTTAAACTCTTTGTACCTTTGTCCCTTAATTCCAGTCCAAGGGATTTATCCTAAGGCAGCAGATTTTAAACTATGCCCCTGGCAACCTTAGAAGTTCTACAGAACTCTCTATGGGACTGCTAGGGAGCCTATGTATTGGCTAGGATTGGGGGCTACAAGCAAGAGAGGTTAACCCTGCCTTTTTTTTTTTCTTTTAATTTTATTTATTTATTCATGAGAGACACAAAGAGAGAGGTAGAGACACAGGCAGAGGAGAAGCAGGGTCCCTCCTGGGAGCCCGATGCAGGGACTTGATCCCGGGACCCCGGGACCCCAGGACCACGGCCTGAGCCAAAGGCAGACGCTCAACCACTGAGCTACCCAGGTGCCCCAACCCTGCCCACCTTAAGCCAAGAGTCAATGGGCTGAAACAAATTCAGAGGCTCTCAGAATCTCCGGGAAGCTCTACAACCAGGTTCTGAAAACAAGCAGGAAATGAGAATTCCAGAGGGCTAGGCGGCTGGAACCACAGGTCACAGAGCAAGAACAGTCAGGTGCATGTGGCACTGATGCTGAAAGGAAAATGACCTCCGGTCACCCCCCACAGTGTCACATGCTTGTCCTTCAAAGACAGAAAAGAATATCTGATTGACTGAACCTAAATCCCATGCTTCAGGGTTTGCAAGGAAGCAGGAGGTGGGGTTGCAGAATCTGGGTCTTCAGCTTCCTAAGGGGAGATGGGAACTCTCTCCCGAGTTTACACACATGTGGGGTGTCCCCCAGATGGAAGCCTGGAGTACTAATTGCAAGATGCTATGGGTGCTGGACAGAGAGAAAGCAGGAAACACCTCCTACTGAGTGGGGAGGTGCTGCCCACGCAAAGCTCTAAACCCTCATTGTCACTTTAGCCAAAGCAACTGCACTTGCATCAGCTTTTCCAAATGTGCTTCCAGGCAAGATTTTATTCAAAGGAAGATTTTCACAGCTTTTACACTTTTGAGAAGCCCCTGTGACAACACCAGAAAGCCTGGTTCCGTACACATTACCACCTCTTTTCTTCCATGCTGCTTCCAAATAAGGAGGTTGGAAAGATGCTTGCTTTTGTAGCCTCCCAGACTGGTAGGGGTGACCACGAACACAATTCTGGCCAAAGAGACGTAAGTCTATGTCTACTCGGGGTGACTCTGGATGATAACAGTAAAAAGGAGGACCTGAATGACATTATCTCTTTCTCTTTTCTACCTTGAATGCTGACATTATACCCAGAGCTTCAGGACTGATTTTGAGAACATGAATATGAGAAAAAGGCCCAGAGAACCAAATCCACCTTTGAATGACTCGTTGCATTAAAAACAAAACAAAACAAAACAAAACCCTTTTAAAGAACTTCAGAGAAGCTTACTTTTCTTTGCAGTTAAAAAGCATTGCTAGGGGCACCTGGATGGTAAAGTTGGTTAAGCACCTGACTCTTGGTTTCGGTTCAGGTCATGATCTCAGGATCGTGGGATCGAGCCCCGCATTGGGCTCAGTGCAGAGTCTGGTCAAGATTCTCTCTCCCTCTCCCACTGCTCCTCCCGTCCCCCCCCCCCCACCACTCTTGCTCTCTAAAAAAGAATAAATAAATCTTTTAAAAACAGGAAAACAGATGGTGGTAATAACCATGGTAATATCCATCCCCTCTGGAAGTATCCCCTGCATGCCCACAAGGGGGTATTTTGGCTTTCTGGGTCCTTGGTTGAGTGGCTGCCTTTGGCTCAGGTCATGATACCAGGGGCCTGGGATCGAGTCCCCGCATCAGGCTCCCAGCAGGGAGTCTGCCTCTCTGTGTCTCTCATGAATAAATAAATAAAATCTTTGGGAAAAAAAAAAAAAAAAGGAAAACATTGCTAATTGATACATCCCTAAGAGAAAAAAATTTTTTAAAAAGTAAAAATATATACTGATAAGTTATTCATTATAGGATTTTCCAAATTGGTTAACACTTTTTTTTTTAAGAACTGAATTTCAATATCTAATTGTAGGAGATTGCTTAAATAAATTAAATAAATAAATTACAATCAATCCACTGTTTAAACTATTATGCCTATTTAGCCTGGATAAGTATGAAGTTTTTATATGTTTATGTTAAAACAATAATTAAAACACCCTATATAATTTTATCTATATTATCACAGTGTTCATAAAAGCCCAGCTACCTACAATAGCCACTATCACCTTTTAAGGAACAGAATCACCCACAAGTGCCTGCTTACCAGGTCATGATCTCAGGATCGTGGGATGGAGCCCATGATCACGTTTTAAATAATCACGTTCTTTGCCATGTGGCTCTATGACCCCCTTCCCTCCCCACAGCTGACTGGGTCAGGAATGGGCAACAGATCCAGAGTAGCCGACATCCTCTGAGATGCTCTGCTGCAAAACTGCTTAAACAGGAGTGAACTGGGCCAACAGGTTTCTCATCCTTTGGAATCTGAATTGGGGAATACCAAGCGAATCAGGTAAATCACATCAGGAGCTGAAGCTTAAAGGACACATAGATCATGACATCAAGGATGGGAATGAGAGATTGTGAACATGTGTGTCATAAAGAACCAGAAAATAGTAAGCTGTGTGAGGAAGTGGGTCAGGTGAATGGAGAGAAAGAGGTAGACAGAGAAAGAAGCAAACCCACAAAGAGTAGCTAACTCAAGTAGCAGAGCTAGAGCAAAGATCAAGAAGTCCTCCTGAGTTCCAGAAAGCTCCCTTACATCCAGAACAACTCTCCGGCTCCAGTCCCACAGGCCTAGCTGGACTCCAGTGCCTTTTGCTGAATTTCAGTGGAACTCTTTCCTCTTCCCTTTTGGCTAAATGGTTTCAATGAAACCCTGTAGCTTGTGTTGAGTATGCATTCCTGGGGATGATAATGGCCTGGAATGGGTAGAAAAACAATCATAAAAATACTCTTTGCATATGGCCAGGAAGAGAAGCAAATAAAAACAATTGATTTGTCAGAGGAAAAAGTTGGTGGCTGTTCTTTTGAGGAATTCATTATTGTTGCTCTAATGTTGTTTTTACATTAAATAAAGTAGTGTTTTATTTTTTTTTTAATTTTTATTTATTTATGATAGTCACAGAGAGAGAGAGAGAGAGAGAGAGAGGCAGAGACACAGGCAGAGGGAGAAGCAGGCTCCATGCACCAGGAGCCCGATGTGGGATTCGATCCCGGATCTCCAGGATCGCGCCCTGGGCCAAAGGCAGGCGCCAAACCGCTGCGCCACCCAGGGATCCCTAAAGTAGTGTTTTAAAACCACCGTAGGATTGCTGGAGTAAAGCCTTACGCACATGCATACTGTTTGACCCTGCAGTACTGTTTCCAAGAATTTAAGACTATAATCAGAAACAATGCATGAAAATGTATGTTCTTGAGTACTCAACACAAGCATTGTTGCAGTGAGAAAAAAATGGAAACCACTTAAATGCTAAACAACAGAGTATTGATTAAATAAATTATGATATATTCATGTAATGGGATCCCATACAACCATTAAAAATCACATTATAGATGAACACTCGTTGGTACAGAAAAGGTCTGTGATTTGCTGCTAGGAAGAAAAAAAAACACAAATGAACAAATGAAAAAAGCCCTACAGGGCAGCCCGGGTGGCTCAGCGGTTTGGCGCCTGCCTTCGGCCTAGGGCGTGATCCTGGAGTCCTGGATCGAGTCCCACATCAGGCTCCCTGCATGGAGCCTGCTTCTCCCTCTGCCTGTCTCTGCCTCTCTCTCTCTCTCTCTCTGTCTCTCATGAATAAATAAATAAAATATTTAAAAAAAAATAAAAGACAAAATACAGAAAAGTGGAAACAGGAGTCAGAGGCCTGAGAGGGCGAGCAGGTCCTCATGCTGCCTGACAGCCCAATTTCCCGACTGTGACATGGGGATCACGCTAATATTTATTTACCCCAATAGGTAGCTAGAAGTCTTATTACTGAAGATCAGAATGACACAAGAAAGGACACATGAAAACTGCCTCGTAGATTATGAAAGGCTAGGCTGATGGCAGTCCCCACTCATCAGATGGACACGGTTTCATTCTTTAATTTGGAATCTTACTTAAAATTAAATGCACTTCACCGCTTTGCAGCGGTTTCCAGGGGAAGCCTCCACGGAGAAATGATAGTACGGGGGTAGGAAGGAAAGCACGTCTAAAGCAGACGCATGCTTGCCAATGTAAAATCGATTAAATTTCTGAGATTGGGGATTGGGTTTTGAATTGAGATCTGAGTTTCACAACGGAGAAGGCAGAGAAAAAAAAAAAAAACCCAACCATGATCAGATATACTGTTCTCATTATTGGAGAAGAAGATTAGTCAGAGGAAAAGATTACATGTCTTCAGGGAAAATGGAATGTTCTCTAAATCCACATTGCTGGGTATGGGTCCTCTGTAAGCCATCCTCAGCTCTTTTGCTGATTCTGTGTGTCACATATACTTTAAGTTAATACTTTAAAAGAGTCTAACAAAAAATATTCCCCAAGGAAGAAATATACCCCTTCTTTAAGTGCTTGCTATATATTTTCCCTAATATACTGTACTTTATTAAAAAATACATAACCGTGAAAATAGAAAACGCTCATCCTCTGACCGTCTAAGATCATCTAACATGATGTGTATGAGTATGTAGCCGTCATAATATGGGACAGCCGTGTACAGCTCGCTGGGAGAGCCCCTGCTCTATTTGGTGAGCCTTTACAGAGCCCGTCATGGTATGGCCACAGTGACTGAGACCCCAGTTATAAGCACGGCTGGCACCTGGGACCACGCTGAGGAGAGTGAGGCCCAGCAACAGGCCCACCTTCCCAAGGTCACACATCAGGAGAGAGATGGGCTAGGGTTCCTGACCTCTGGCCCAGTGCCCTTGGTTCCACATTACCCACTGCCTCTCCATTTGTCCCTCCCTCCGCCATCCTGGCTGACCCCTCTGTCAGGCCCTCCTCACGAGGTCCCACTCATGTGCCTAAGTGTGATTCTGAGAGGAGATAAACGGTTGCAATTTGAGTGACTCCTCAGAACAACCTTGCGTTCTTTCCTGGTCTCTTTCCCTAGATCATGAGCCCCAGGAGAGGAAGAGCCATGCTCTCGGAGGTTGGTACAGAGCAGTAGGTGTGGATGTGGAGTCCTCTAGACCTCATCTTAACAAGTAGGTGGTGAATAAGCTATGGACAAATTGCACAGGATCAAGAGAAATAGCCAGTGGAGGGGAAGAATTTCCAGGGCTCCAAGCTTCTGATAGGCTGCGGCCTCTGGTTTGCGCCCTGAAGAAAGGCGCCCTGCAGAGGGGGTGGCCCAGGGCCTCCAAGTGACACGGAGCCAGTCCCAGGAAGGAAAGAGGTTTCATGTGGGCTCCCGGAGCAGCTCTCTTTCCCAGTTGGACCCACCAGACATGATGCCTGCTTATAATATGCCCTAGGGTGCTCTTGAGCTAGCAGAGCCCCACGTGGGCCCCAAGGAAAGTCGTATCAAGGACTAAAAGGTGGTAACCCAAAACCCACACAGGTCTTCTAGGGCCAGAGAGGGATATGTTCCCATCTCCCAGAGGCCTCCCAGGGCCCCTGCAAAGCAGATGAGTGCTGCTGCCTTCCATCAGTGAGAACAACCCGCAGAGCTCATCTGGAGCTAAGCTCTAATGCAGATTCAGGATGAGAAGAGGGGTGTGGAGACCCCGCGAAGTCTAGTAGTCGTAATGCCATCACTCAAGGATAGACGTGGGAAGTCGCCTTAGCCTCTGCCAGGTGTTGCTGCGTGGCAGACAGTGGCTGCAGGAAGAAGCTCTGGATTAGTAGCCAGGGGGCTAGTGTTCCTGTCCTGTCTCTGCGTGACACTGGGCAAATCACTTTACCATTCTGGGCTTCGGTTTCCTTATCCGCACAATTATTCTCCTCATTCTTGTCCTGCTACAGGAATTAGAAATTTAGGTTCCGAGGTCAGGCTGACTTGGTTTCTAGTCACCTTCCTCCCAAAGGAACTCAGAGTGCAGCGGAGGACACAGACACACAAAGAGAGACCAAAGAGACTGGCGCAAAAGCAATAATCTTGCTTATTTGTCAAGGCAGCACAGACAGTGAGGGGCGGAGAAAGGACTGGAATGCAGGGTCTGGACTCTGATGCAGCGACACATCAAACAAATAAATAATGCAACGATTAATTCATAGATGTGACAGGTGCTGTGAAGGAAAAGTAGAGGATACTATGAGGAAGCAAAACAGAGGATAATGTGACAGAAGTCATGTGAAAGATTTTGGACATTCTTCAAAGAGTCATAGGAACTCACTTAACCCCGAGAGTAAGGGGAAGAGTCCACTGCAGTGGAGACTGGATTGAAAGGATGCCAGAGTAGAGTCAGGGAGGCATGCTAAGAAGCTCTTGCAGTCATCAGATAAAAGATGGACATGGCGTGGGTTAGGGGAGTGGGGAGACTAGACCAATCCAGTAGAGCCATCAGGACTCTGTGATGGATCCAGTAGGAAAAGGGGAAAGAGAGAGCAATGTCTAGGGAAGATCCTTGTGTTACTGGGATGAGCAACAGAGTAAATGATGATGCCGTCTACTAAGACTGGGGTACGAGAGGAAGAGCAACTTTTACAGAAGAAGACCTTTAGGTCAACTTTGGCCACGTTGGGTTTTCTGGTTGTGATGGTGGTTGTCTTGGTGGTTTTGGTCTGGATAGACTAAGTTTGACTATGAAATTGTGAAAGCAGTGAAATTGCCTGAGCCTCTCGGTCAGAGAGGAGTGGGCTTTGGGGTGAACCCCATATGGCGGCAGCAGCCACAGTGGGCAGCGAGAGGCAGCCTACCTGGCCCTACAGCAGAGGAGGCAATGGGCAGAGCCCAGGCTCTGAATGCCACCCATTACTTTCTTTTTCCTCTTTGCCACCAGCCATGCAACCTTGGGCAAATTGCTTCACCTACCTGAGCATAGGACTCCTCATGATTTTAGCAACCTCACCAAATCATCATGAGAGGTCTGCAATAATGCAGTTAACAGGCCGAGAGAGTCTCGTTTACTATATGTGATGATATTTCAGACAAGCACCCCGTACTCTATCTTAGAAGCTAGGCATGCAGTCTAATACCAATACATCTTTTTGAACAAAATAAGATATCCAAAGTACTAATCATAATAGAGAGACTGTGTAGCATAGGTTTACGCAGATATTTTGGAGATTGACAACCCTGGGTTCGAGCCTGGGCTCAGCCACTTCCTCGCTGGGTGACTTTGGGCAACTATTCACTGAGTTTCCTTTATGTGAAGAATTGGGATAATAACGGAATCCGTTTCATGGGGCTATCACATGGATTGCGTGAGATTATGATGTGCGCTTCCTATGTGTTCCAAAAATGCCTATTATTGTGACCAGCTGTAATTCAGAGTCCGCCACACAGTAAGTATTGATGACATGTGTTCTCCTGCATCCTGCCCTCCACTCCTCCACCCTCCACAGGTCCATCTGCACACAATTTATGTACACAAGCCTTACTCCGTGTCTGTTCTCAGAGGGACCAGAGCTCTCTAAATTCGAATTCTTCACAGCACCCCCAATTCAGCTCTCTCCACAGCAATCTATTCTTCCCCTTTCGTTCAACAGGCACAGCAGATAATATAGGACATTGTTGCGTCGTTCTCAAGTACCAGCCCCCTCCCTCGCTGGGAATGTAAGAGACAGAGGCTCTAGGCCATATGCTCACATCATCAGCTGTGTTTCCATGACGACGAGCCCAGCATAACTAGATGTTTCAGCAGCGATGAGCTGAGACACCCAGCTCTGCACAGGGTGGCTGACTAGCTATTATTATATTCCTTACACTGACCTCAGGGCTAAAGCAGGCTAGATATGGCTCTGAGGGGTGGGGAAGTTTTTGTTTGCATAAGTAAGACACTGAATTTGGGAATGCATTTGGCTGTCCGCAGCGGCATTAATGCTTGGGCTGTAATGTGTTCAAAGAAGCCTAAAAATTTCTGTTCTATGTGCCACAACAGGGGAAGGTACCTATTACTGTGTGAACAAAACAAAGATACAGACCTAATACCTCCAAAGAGGGTCATAACTACTTCTTCTTTCTCCTCCTCCTTCTCCTCCTCTTTTTCCCCTTCTTTAGAAGACTTCATTTTAACACAGTCTTTGATATTTTCTCTATCTTACAAAAGGGGGAACATATTATAAATGTGTTAGTTAGGATGCTCTTAACTGCAAGTAGCAGAAAACCTAAGTAAAGTAGCTTAAATAATTAGGGCATTTGTTACCCCATGCTCCAGGAAATCTAAAAGTATGCCATTCTAGGGCTGGTTAATTCACTGGCTTAGGGAGCTCAGCAGGATCCAAGTGCTGTCTGTCTTCTAGTCTTTCCTTAGCATGTCTGCAATATCTGTCCTTGTGGTTAAGAGATGAGCAAAGAATTTCCAGATGTCACAAGCAGACATTTCATCTCTAAAAGAGAAGAGGAGCATTTGTTCCTGTGCATCCCTTTTAGTTGTGAGGAGCCGCTCTCCCAACCCTCCTCCTGCAGACTTCCTATCGGGTACCCCTTCAGCATGGATTTGGGGTCAAGGATTTGGATTTTATCCTGAGAGAAATGGGAAACATTAAAGGATTTTCAACCGGGTGATGGAGTCATAGATTTCGGTTTCAATGAATCACTTGGAGAGAATTACAGAGAATGGAATACAGGGAGAGAAAGATGAGAGGCAGGGAAGCGCATTAGCAAACTGTTGCAAAGTCCATAGAAGAGATGCTGAGGCCTGATCTAAGTTAGTGATGCTAGGGAGCTGGGGAGGCAGATGGAGGGCAATGGAGGCATCAAATTGCCAATGACATTAGACACGAAGATGGATTGGATAGACTACTACTTAGATGTCTTATTTTTGCATCTGAATGAAAGAGTCTTGCCACGGGCTGAGCTCAAGAGCATCACAGGAGCAAATCTGAGGGAACGGGTGGTTAGCTCAACTGTATAACTATTGAGTTGGGGGACCTGGTCAATCCGGGGAGCAAGATGATAAAGAGGCTGGAAGCTCAGAAAAGTGATAGAGAGCTGGGCATCATCAGTGTGTGAGGGGCCCGTGAGACCAGATGTATGGGTGCCATCACCCAGAGCCAAAGGGAAAGGGTGTCAAGCGCAGATCCTGGGTGTGAGCAGCATTTACGGAATAGGCCACAGAGGAGAATTCAGTGACCCAAGCTGGATTTTGAGAAAACAGAGAGGTCCAAAGAGAACCAGAGAGGCTGGTGCTACTGGAGCCAAGGGAAGAGGATCCCAAGCGTATGAAGTCCTCCTGAGGGGCGAGGAAGATAAAGGATTGGTTTCTGCTTTAAAGACTTTGGTGAGAACTATTGAGATGAGACGTGAATGCAGCAGATGCGAACTCTTTCCAGAAGTCTGGCTCGGGAGGGGGGTAGGGAGCTCACCTGCCAACTGAGGTGTGTAAGGGAGGGTTTTGTAAACGTGGAATGAGGCTTGAGCAGTTTGAAGGCTGAAGGGAGGAGCGCAGAGCCAGAGAGATGCCACAGTTAGCCTGTCTGACCCAGACAGAGGACAATTTTGCAGCCCAGCTCCAACAGCTTCAGTTCTCTCCGCCCCCAGCACCACGCCAGAGGGTCCCTCGGGTTGGTTCCACAACAGGGAGCTGCCACGTGTCCCCCCGCGTCTGCTCCTTCAGTGACACTCATCCACATGCCCTTATTGTTCTTGGAAGACACAAGGGAATAATCGGTCCTGGTCCTCAGTACTGGCCTCCTGGGAATTATGCAAAATACTGCCTGCCTCTCAGATCACCTTATTAGTGCCTGCCTCGGGGTGGTAATTACATGGAAAGAACTCAGAGGCAGAGTGGAGCTGCCTAGCAGGGAGCCTTTTGCACTAGGCATCCATCTGCCATATCCTCTCTGCCTCTTTTGGGGCCAGCCCAATTGTCTTCAGGCCAGACCGTCAGGGGGCTGCACCCCGACCTCCCTGCTGCCTTCAGACTCAGAGTGCATCCGCCCTGGCCAGTCACTCACTGTCCAGCCCCTAGTGGCACAACTTGAACTAGCAACAAAGGGGATGGGACACAGCTTGGAAGGGTGAGGGGTGTGTAACCTGGAGGAGGCCCAGGAAAAGCTGTCAAGACTGCACAGATCCCATCAGAACCTGAGACAAAACTCTTACCTTCGCAGCCACACTGGGACATATACTGATGTATTGACTTCTCTGTAGAAACTATTTGCCTTGTCTCCGGAGTTTACTTCGCAAAAGCCATGTGACTGCTCCATCACCCTATTTCTCATCCTTATAATTGGCTAATTAGTCCACAGTGGACATCAGCCCCAAGAGCTTTACGCATATTTTTTTCACAGCAGGATCCCGGTGCCCACCACTCTATCAGACACAGAGGAGACACTTAGTAAATATTTCTTGACTTCTTTTTTTTTTAGAGTGAGGGGAAGGGTAGAGGGAGAGGCAGAGGCTCCCTGCTGAGTGCAGAGCCCAATGTGGAGCCTGATGCGGGACTCAGTCTCACAACCCTGAGGTCATGACCTGAACTGAAATCAAGGGTCAGACACTTAACCAACTGAGCCACTCAGGTGCCCCTTGAATTTGACTTTTATGTTTGCACACCATATGCTGTTTGCTTTACCAGGAAGACTTTCTCCAACCTCATCAATTAGCTAATGCCTATTCATCCTTCCAAGCCCACTCAAAACATCTTCAAGTCCTTGGAACCTTGACTGATTCTCCAGTTCCAGACTGCTCTGGAATTTTCAGAGCTTATATCTGAAGTAGAACTTTGCACTCTGTGTTACAAATATTTTCTTGTTCATCTGTTTATGTTGACTTCTTCTATAGAGAGATGATTGATTGATTGATTGATATCCTAACGCATTTGAGATTTATCTATTTTGTAGAATGTATCAGTACTTCATTCTTTTTTATTGCCAAATAATATACCACATTTTATTTATCTATTTGTCAATTGAAAGACATTTAGTTTTCTTTCCACTTTTTGGCTATTATGAATAATGCTGCCATGAAGAGTCAAGTGCAAGGTTTTGTGTGGATATTCTTTTGCACTCCTCTTGGAACTTCTGGGTCATATGGTAACTGTATGTATAACCTTTTGAGAAACTGCTAGATTGCTTTCCCAAACAGTGATAACATGTTGTATCTCTACTACCAGCATATGAGGGTTCCAGTTTCTCCATATTCTCGATAACATCTGTTATTATTTTTTCCATTATAGCCATGCTAGTGGACATGAAATGGTATCTTGCTGTGGTTTTGGTTCATGTAGTGAACCCTTGAACAACACAAGTGCTAGAGGGCCAACCCCCCATGTAGTCAAAAATCTGTATATGACTTTCGACTCTCCAAAAACTTAGTTACTAATAGCCTACTGTCAGCTGAAAGCTTTACTGATAACATAAAGTCAATTAACACATACTTTGTATGTTATATGATTACATACTATATTCTTATGATATAGTAAGCTAGAGAAAAGAAAATACTGTTGAGAAAATCATAAAGAAGAGAAAGTACATTTACAGTACTGTATTATATTTATCTCAAAAAATCCATATCTAACTGGATCTTCACAGTTTAAATCTGCATTGTTCAAAGATCAACTATAAGAACATGAGAGACTCCTAACTCTGGGACACGAACTAGGGGTGGTGGTGGAAGGGGAGGTGGGCGGGGGGTGGGGGTGACTGGGTGATGGGCACTGAGCGGGGGCACTTGAGGGGATGAGCACTGGGTGTTATTCTATATGTTGGCAAATTGAACACCAATAAAAATAAATTTATTAAAAAAAACAAAGATCAACTATATTTCCCTAAAGATTAGTGGTATGAAGCATTTTTTTTCATGTGCTTAAGGGATATTTGTATATCTTCTTTAGTGAAATGTTTATTCAAGTCTATCACCCATTTTTTTATTTATAAATTTATTTTTTATTGGTGTTCAATTTGTCAACATATAGAATAACACCCAGTGCTCATCCCCTCAAGTGCCCCCCTCAGTGCCCGTCACCCAGTCACTCCCACCCCCCACCCACCTCCCCTTCCACCACCCCTTGTTTGTTTCCCAGGAGTCTCTCATGTTCTGTCTCCCTTTCTGATATTTCTCACTCATTTTTCTCCTTTCCCCTTTATTCTTTTTCACTATTTTTTGTATTCTCCAAATGAATGAGACCATATGATGTTTGTCCTTCTCCTATTGACTTATTTCACTCAGCATAATACCCTCCAGTTCCATCCACATCGAAGCAAATGGTATCACCCATTTTTTAAATTGGGTT
Source organism: Canis lupus dingo (assembly GCF_003254725.2). Lineage (NCBI taxonomy): Eukaryota > Metazoa > Chordata > Mammalia > Carnivora > Canidae > Canis > Canis lupus. The sequence continues at coordinate 37,652,842 of NC_064263.1, forward strand.
GTCTTTTAATTATTGAACTTGTAAGAGTTCTTATGACTTGCACATATTTTCTCCCATTCAATGAGATGCTTTTTGTGTGTGGGGGGGGGTTGCCTTTTCACTCTCTTGATGGTGTCCTTTGAAGCACAGAAGTTTTAAATTTTGATGAAGTCCAATTGATCTATTTTTTCTTTGGTTTCTTGTGCCTTTGGTGTTGTATCTAAGAAGGCATTACCTTATCCAAGGTCATGATTTATTCCTAGGAGTTTTATACTGTTAGCTCCCACATTTGGGTCTATCATCAATTTGAATTGAAAAGAGTTAATCTTTTAAGCCCAGGAGAAGATTGAGGAAGGGAGTACACCCTCAAATATAGCTTATTCTCTTTAGAAAGTGAGTTATTTAGTTTTGTCTTTTTTTCTTTGTCCCTAGGCTTTAGTGTGACTGGACAGCAGTAGGAAAAGAGCCACTGACATCCTGTTAAAAAAATAATTCCTGCTCTTGGCAAAGCTAATTTTAATACAATAAATACAGATGTAATGTAGAAAGTATAAAGCTTCTATAAGCCCACTTCTCTGAAAAACAAATCAAAACAAAAAGCCAGTGCTAGCAATCTTCCAGACTTTTTTGCAATGCAGATTAACTTTATTAACTTTAAAAAGGGGGATCTTGGGCAGCCCGGGTGGCCCAGAGGTTTAGCGCCACCTTCAGCCCAGGGTGTGATCCTGGAGACCCAAGATCAAGTCCCACGTCGGGCTCCCTTCATGGAGCCTGCTTCTCCCTCTGCCTGTAACTCTGCTTCTTTCTCTCTGTCTCTCATGAATAAATAAATAAAATCTTAAAAAAAAAAAAAAAAAAGGAGGGGGAACTCATAGTGTGCATACTCTTTTGTAACTTCCTTATTTTCATATATTGATTGAGTATATTCCCTACACATTCGTATGTTTTCTCACTGTTGGAATGTAGTTAAATATAGTGAAAGAGAAAAACAGAATGTAGTGTTCAATTAGAACTTGAGGTATTGATAAAAACATAAATTTCAATATATATGGACAGATATAGAAATAATATACACACAAATGTCTGTATGTGAGCAGCACACATATACCATGCACACCCACACTCACAAACACTCACACCTGGATATACACAGATATATTCCGTAGCTGCCCATGCTTAGGGTCTGGAAGCAGTGATATCCCAAACACGATGAGCATACCTAATACTCAGTTCTGAGTTTCTCAAAACCATTTTCCACCGAAGGAACCAGAGCTTCTTGGAGAAAAGGTTGCTTCCAGGGCTCAGTCAGGAAAAGTTCAAGAAGCTGCCTGAAACATCTTTTTCTATCAGAATGTTAGGAAATGGTCAAAAAACAATGGAGGACATATCAAAAAGACATAGAAACAAGCTTGAGAGGACCCCCACTGGGCAAATCTAGAATACTTCAAAATAAATAATGATAATGATGGAGTACAATCCACTACATAAGGCAGGAAACAATGAGTGCATACTGACATAAATAAAAGAGTAAATCGAAAGCTTAATGAAGAGCAGTATATTTGTGTGGTTTCAAAACACATTTCCACAAAATACCCATTAGCTACAAAAAGACAAGCTGTTGCTCAATGGATATAGTTTCAGTTTTGCAAGATGAAAGAGCTCTAGCAATCAACAGCTTGACAATATGCAAAAAGTTAACATTACTGTATTGTACACTTAAAAATGGTTAAGACAGGAGTACCTGGGTGGCTCAGTTGGTTAAGTATCTGCTTTCAGTTCAAGTCATGATCCCAGGGTCCTGGGATCGAGCCCCACATTGGGCTCCCTGCTCAGCGGGGAACCTGTTTCTTCTTTTCCCTCTGCCCCTCTTCTCCCCCTATAATCTTGCTCTTGTGCTCTCTCTCTAATAAATAAGTAAAACCTTAAAAAATGGTTAAGACAGTAAATTTTATGTAAAGCATTTTTTTTTTACCACAATAACAAAAAAAATACTAGTTACAAAAGGAAAGAGCAATTTTTCAGTGAAGAAGCCTGGAAGAAACCACCTTAACCAAGTGATCAAAGTGAACATCATTAGTGGCAGGATAAATGAAAACCACATACCTGATGGAATGCCCTGAGAACACAACATCAGTCCTGTGATGTATCTGCCAAAGATGCAAAACGTGAATCTCAGACAAACCTAAATTGAAGGACCAACCACAAAATAACTAGACTATAATCTTCAAATGTGTCAAGGTCATGAATGTCAAGGAAAGACTGAAGAACTGTGTCAGATTAAAGGAGGACAAAGAGACCGGACAACTAAATGCAACACGTGGCTCTGAACTGGCATGCTTTCCCATAAAAGATCTCGTTGGGATAACTGGTGAAACTTAGAAGGGGCCTGAAGACTGGTTGATTGTCATGTGTCAATGTTGAGTTCCTGATTTTGACGGCTCTACCGTGGTTAAGTAGGAGACTATATTTGTTCTAAGGAAATACACATTAAAGTGATGGACCCTGTTGTCGATGTCTTACCCTCAAAGAGTTCAGGGGTAAGAGGTTACTCTACGTATATTAAAACTCATCGGCTTTCGAATTACCTCTGTCGGTGTTAAGCTTGCAACTTTTCTGTAGGTTTGACACTGTTTTTAAAAATTAATATTCTGTGGTGCCTGGGTGGCTCAGTCGGTTAAGCGTCCGACTCTTGGTTTCAGCTCAGGTCATGATCTCAACGTCCTGAGATCGAGCCCCATGGTAGGCTCAGGGTGGGGTCTGATTGAGATTTTTCCCCCTCCTTTTCCTTCCCCTTCTGCCCCTCCCACTGCTCGCACACATATTCTCTCTCTAAAATAAATAAAAATGAATAAATAAATAAATAAACAAAACTTTAAAAAATTAATATTCATCTGGCAGCAGAGAAGAATGGAGTCTTTAAATGCTGATTAGAATCTATCTATGGGGATCCCTGGGTGGCGCAGCGGTTTAGCGCCTGCCTTTGGCCCAGGGCGCGATCCTGGAGACCCGGGATCGAATCCCACGTCGGGCTCCCGGTGCATGGAGCCTGCTTCTCCCTCTGCCTGTGTCTCTGCCTCTCTCTCTCTCTCTCTGTGTGACTATCATAAATAAATGAAAAAAAAAAAAAAAAGAATCTATCTATGGGCAGGAATTGTTGATAGAAGGCTTCCCTGAAGCTTCTCCACAGGCGGAGAGTTGACTTGTTCATTATTGGTGGATCTTGTTCCTGCCTTCCAGAACATCTAACGTCCCTCTAATTCCAGATACTGCAGGGAAAACTGATTTGCCTCTTTTCAGTCCCCCCCTCTACAAACATCTTTTGCCTTAGTTTAGTTTTTCCTGAAAGTAAAGCCTGAGAGAAGAACTAGGGTGCGGGTAGTTTATCTAGGAAACAATCCCAGGAAGCAGGAGTAAGGAAGCAAAGAAAAACAAGTCAAGAGAAGAAGGAAAAGCCCTATAAGGGTGCGTTATTGAGACTGTCACTGTGGACAATGGGAACTGGAGAAGTGTCCAGCGTGCCTCCTCGAATGGGCTGTCTGAAGCACTGGACGCTGGAGCACTTATCTGTCTACTGTTTGCTTCCCTTTGGGTTGAGTACTGCCCCCCAGAATAATTCTTTCACTTGTACGTGAGCCAAGCAGCTTTCACAATATGAGAGAGGCTCCAGGGCAAAAAAGAGAAAAGATGCAAGTCACACCCTTGAAGTTTGATGCTATCAGGACAGGCAAGGTTGAGCTATGGTTGAAATCAGAGGTGGGCTGAGGAAATGTGAGTAAGACACCCCAGGGACCTAGGGTAGCAGCGTTACCTTCCTCCACTTCCTTAAGACAATTTCCCCAGCGGCTCTCTCTAGTTTAGATGGTGTCAACAGAAATGGACTTTCTGTTTTGTTTGTTTTTTGTTTTGTTTTGTTTTGTTTTGTTTGTTTTGTTTTGTTTAGAGAGGGGAGTGGTGGGGAGGGACACAGAGAGAGGGAGACACTGAGAATCTTAAGCAGGCTCCACACCCAGTGGAGCCCGACACCGGGCTCAATCTCACCACCCTGAGATCATGACCTGAGCCAAACCCAGATTCGGACGTTTACCTGACTGAGTCCCTCAGGGGCCTCTTTTTTGTTTGTTTTTGTTTTGGGGTGGTTTTTTTTTTTTTTTGGACTTTCTGTATTTATTAGTCTTATTTTTGTGTGGGTTGATTTCTGAGTAAAGAAGAAAAAGACCTTATAACCAAAAGTCTGCTGACTGATGACTAATATAACACTTACTCGTAATTTATCCAATACTTGCACCACTGTGAATGATTCCCTGAGCACTGTCCCAAGCCCTCCTAAGTTATCTCATTTTTCAGAATTTCTTTGGCAATCTTTCAGGGCTGCTGTTTAGTGGAATGGGATTTGCTCATCTGAGGCAAACCACAGATTGGACTCCTTCCATCCAAGAAGGAATGCAGTTTAGCCTTTACAAGTTTACAGAAGCACGTCAGCTTTGGTCTTACATTGAAAGTCTATGGAAATCCCTTTAGTCATCAAACGAATGCCACAAGCCCTTACCAAGAAGCCAAACTTAGAACCTGGTGCAAACTACCTTCTTACAGGAAGCACAATTGAAGTAAAAGAAAAAAAAAAAAAAAGAAAAAAGAAAGAAAGAAAAGCTCAGTGAAGAGAGAGACTGAGACAGCGTATGTGCAGAGCGGATCAGATCTGCTCTGATCCTGTGCGCGTTCTCCTTTGTAGCAATTTACACTATTAGGAGTAAATATTCATTTAAATCAGTTGTCTGATGTCTAGCCCTCCTCCACTCTAAGATAAGGTCTGTGGAAGGAGAGATGAGAGAGACGTATTATCATTTAGAACTGTTTGCCCTTCACCTGATAAATAGTTGGATTCCGATACATATTTGTGGAGTATATGCTTTCGATTGCAAGTGGCCGAACTCCCAACTGAAATTTGCTTTAAAATAAGTTTGGAGGGGGCCGCTGGGGTGGCACAGTTGGTTGAGCCTCCCACTCTTGGTTTCAGCTCAGGTCAAGATCTCAGGGCTGTGAGATCTAGTCCTGCACAGGGCTCCGCATGGACTCTGCTTAAGACTCTTTCTCCCTCTCCCTTTTGCCCCTCACCCCTGCTCGCTCTCTCTTGCTCTCTCGCTCTCTCTCTCTCAAATAAATAAAGAAATCTTTTTAAAAATTAGTTTAGAGCTGCGCCTGGGTGGCTCAGTCAATTCAGCATCCAACTCTCAGTTTCAGCTCAGGGCATGATGTCAGGGTCATGGGAAGGTGCCCCACGTCAGGCTCCGTGCTTGGCTGGGAGTCTGCTTGCGAGTCTTTCTTTCCTTCTTCCTCTGCCTCTCCCTCCCCCACCCCACATGCTCTCTCTCTCTCTAAAATAAATAAATAAATCTTTTTAAAAAAATAAAATAAGTTTAGAGGTAGGATATGTTTTCAGGTTTGTTTAGCAACTCAACAATGTCGTGAGAATCCTGGTTCTTTCCGGCTCTCTCTGCACGTCACCTTTGATGTCGACCTCATCCCTCAAGCTGCAAGATGAAGGGTCCAGGCATCGCACAAAATCTAGAGGAAGCAGAGAAAACATGTCTGTGAGTCTTTCTGTGAAACAAAGAGAGTTTTGCCAGATTCCTCCAATACGCTTCTGAGCTCTCATTGGCCAGAACTGGGTCATATGCACACCCTTAGACTGAACACGGTCAAGGGGAAAAGACTGCCTTTAGAGCAGCCGGTCAGGCCTACTCCTTGGAGCTGGGAGCAAAGTCCACTGTCCCTAATGTACATGGCTGCGTGAAGAAGAGGATGGAAGAACAAAATCCTGGTTCTGCTGAAATGGAAGCTGGAGGCCACAAAGTCTGTGCTGTGGGTTCACACAGCTTGGAACTCTCTGCGTGGCACACTGTGATTCAAATATGCTGGCCTGGGCCAGACTGCACCCCTGAGGTCGGGCTGTCCCCACTACCCACTTCTGATGTGGACTCCTCCCCCAAAACAATTCTCCTCTCTTTCTTGTTACCCACCTCCCCACTGAGTTCTGGAATCAGCCCCTTGGGCACAGCTTGTGTTTCCCTGGATGTTTTTGCTTCACTGCCACGGAAGACGCTGTTTGTGTTCTCGCTCACTATCTTTTCTATAAGAATCTGTGATGCATTTTCTCAGAATTACAAGTTTGTATCTATGGACAAGTGTCCCCTCACCAAACAAGGATGATCACACAATCCGTCATCATTCTTTCTTGCAGCAGCGAAGCTCAGAGCTATATTAGTGCGCAGTAGCCCTAACGATCTCATCCCGTTATGTTTCTTCTATTTCTCATATTGTATCTAAGATCTGGTGCTGGTTGTTGTTGTTCTTTATGTAATAAGTTGATTCTGGGAAAGACTAGACCCCAGGACTTCTGAGCCCATGAAGAGAGACCAGCTGAAACTGGACTTAGCTTGGCGTATTACCCCTGGGTCGGCAATTGCTCTCCCAGCATACAAACCCTAATTTGATTTCTAAAGCCCACTGACAAGACATTGGAAATGTATTCAAGTCAAATTCTTGTGTTTGTCTTCTGAGGGGCCCATAAAGCCAAAATACCCCCTTGTGGGCATGCAGCGGATACTTCCAGAAGGGGATGGATATTACCATTGTTAATCATCCTGACAAGAGTTCAGTCTTTTGGCTGGAAATAATTTCCGGTGAGCCAATCCACAGGTCGGGGTAAGGGAAAATCTTCCTTCTCTCCCTCTGGGGCCCAGTGGGGACATTCCTGGAGAGCGTCGGGTGATGATGAACAGTGACTCCTGGGCAGTGAGGCCAGGCTTGGAACACGGAGGGATGAGGATGGACCACAGGGGATGCTGAGGAAGGACCTGAGTCTGTGCCGTTGTAGGAAGTTACCATCCTTTGTTTTCTTCCCTTTCGTTATTCTGGAATCATCAGTGTCTTCTCTTTAAACCTTATAAACTGGTGTCTGTTGGCGTACAGGGTGCTGAAGGGGTGGTCTTGTCTCTCTCTTGGGTTAGAGAAGCCAAGAGGGGAGCAGTGCCTTGTGTCAAACCCAAAGACAATCAACACTCGTTGCTGGCAGAGGACAGCTGGGTCCCGGGGAACAGCAGCCTCAAGGCCAGGACAGCAGAGGCCACAGTGGCTGTGCAGAGACAAGGCCAGCGCACAACGGCAAGAATTCTCCCGCTCCTCTTCCTTCCCTCTCTCTTCTTGCCTCTTCCCTTTCTTCCTGCCTTTTTTTCTCCCTCTCTTCTGTTCTCTCCTTTCTTATCCTCTTCTCCTTCCTTCCTCTTTTTTTTAGAAAAGATTTTTAAAAATTTATTTACTTATTTAGAGAGAGAGTGAGTGAGGGGAGGGGCAGAAAGAGAATCCCAAGCAGACTCCACACCAAGCAGGGAGCCGGATGGGAGGCTCCATCCCACCACCCAGAGACCATAACCCGAGCAGAAATCAAGAATCAGACATTCAACCAACTGAGCCACTCAGGTGCTCCTATCATTTGTTAGTGAGACTTTTTTTATTTATTGAGAGATAGAGAGAGGGAGAGCACATGAGCAGGAGGAGGGGCAGAGGAAAAGGGAGAGAGAACCTCAAGCGGACTCTACTGCACAGGGCGAAGCACAGGGCTCAATTTCATGAGTCTGAGATCATGACCTGAGCCAAAATCAAGAGTTGGACACTCAGTGGACTGAGCCACCCACATAACCCTTCCTTCTCTTTTAATAGGGCAATGTATTTGCATGGTCCTAAATGAAAAAGCATATATCACAGGTATCCAGTCAACCAATCCCCTCCTCACCTTTTTTACTGGTTTCTTTTGAATTCATCCAGGGATATCCTATGAATACAGAAGCAAATATAAACATACATAATACCTGTATACCTTTTATTCTAGTCTATATGAGAGGTGGCACGCTCTACTTACTATTCTGTACCTTTTTTATTCCCCTAACAACATACCTTGGAATTTGTTGCATAGCAGTTTGTAAAGAGTGTCCTCATTTTAAAAAAATAGCTACATGGTGTTCCATTGTATGGGGACATCATATTGTATTTAATCTTTTTTCTCCATTATCAGTGCATATTTCATTCCCCATGTGGGCAAATAGATCTATTGGAGAAACTCCTAGAAATACACTTACTGGGTCAAAGGGTATGAGCATTTGTAATTTTGACATACATTGCCCGATTGAGGAGAGGCCTATTCTTGGAACACACACGGAATAGCACCCTGAAACATTCTCAAGAATAAGTCTGAGCATCGATAAGGCACATTTTTTTTCCTGGCAGTTAATTGATGAGACTTAGTGGTTTGGGCTAAACAATTTGGGTTATAACTATATCCCCCAAGGAATGGTTACTTATGATTACCAGCCCTCTTGTGACAAAAATTACTAGGTCTCCTCCCAAATCCATTCTCTCCTTCTTTTACAGTAACAGAAGGTAAGGTGGGCAAATGGCCATCGAGTCTGCAGCTAGATGTGGCCTCGTGACTAAATTATCACCGATGGATTGTGAGTGGAAGTGAAGGAAGGAGCTTTGCCCCACTTAAAAAAAAAAATCACTTGCTCTGGACTTGTACTCTATCCCCTTCTCACAAACTGAAACACACATGGGCACTCATGGCTCATCTTTGACCATGCAAGTGAAAACAATGTCAATGGGACGCCCGGGTGGCTCAGCGGTTGAGCGTCTGCCTTCAGCTCAGGGCGTGATCCTAGAGTCCCAGGATCGAGTCCCACATCAGGCTCCCGGCATGGAGCCTGCTTCTCCCTCTGCCTGTGTCTCTGCCTCTCTCTCTCTCTCTGTGTGTCTCTCATGAATAGATAAATAAAAATATTTAAAAAAAATAAAAGATAGAAAACAATGTCATTGAGGGTGGCAAACCAGTAAGATGGAAGGAACCAGGACCCTTAATGACTGTGTGGATCAGAAGGTCTCTACCTCCCTGCCTTGCTTACTTTGGGGTGGGTGGTTTGTTTGTTTATTTGAAAGAGAGAGAGAGAGAGAGAGAGAGACTGTGTGTGCACAAATGGTGGGAGGAGCAGTGGGGGAAGGAAAAGGAGGGAGAAAGAATCTCAATCAGATTCCACGCTGAGCCTGACATGGGGCTCGATCTCAGGACCCTGAGATCATGACCTGAGCTGAAACCAAAAGTCAGACATTTAACCAACTGAGCCATCCAGGAGCCCCGAGAGATAAACTTCTGTTTTCTTTGAATCATTGTATTTTGGGCCCTTTTGATAGCACCTTGGCCTTTACCCTAATATCCACCCAATATTTTTCTGGAATTAGGCACTGTCTTGGCGTATTTCCCTGGATGTCTGAGCCAAGGGGCTACCACAGAGTAGGCAGTCTCCCCTCCCCCTTCCTTTCACAATATTTACTGAGCATAAATCATGTAGTAGGCACATTGCTAAGTGCTAGGGATACTTCGGTGAGCTAAACAGAGGCTGTCCCTGCCTTCACAGGTCTTCCAGTCTGATGGAAGAGGCAGACACTATTCAGAAGTCACACAAACAAATACAAAGTTCAAAAGTTATGAGTTCGGGAAAAGTGTTAGACTGGAGAGGTAGCGAGTGGCCAGATCATGCGAGGCCACGCTGAGGCTGAATGGTGTACACTGATAAGTCGCTGCTGGTGAAGCCAGTGTTCTAGTCGCCTTGCTTCTGTCCTCGCCCCCATCCCTACCCCACTGCACTTGTTTAACAGATATTGATTGATCACCTAATGAGCTGATAGGCATGAGGGAGGCTCTCTGGTCTTGGGAAGACAAAGTGCTTGGTCCTCAGGAAGACCTTGGGCATCAGTGGAGGTATTTCTTCAAAAAGAGAAATTCTCCGATTCTCTAAAGTTAGAGTGATGCCTGGGAAGGGATGACTTTCTACTCCCTGAAGGTGTGAAGCAGAAGCAGGATCAGTACCTCATAGAAAAACTAGACTTGGAATTCAGGGACAGAACACAAGGTGTAGGACCTTGATGCCAACGTCCTTGAGGTCAGCTCAGCAAGGGTTGGTAGAGCTGGAGCAGGAAGCTACAATCTCACACAGTTGCTTCTGAACTGGCTGTCATTACTGAGGCCTTCCCCTGGCCGGATGTGGAGGAGCTGCTCCCATGGCCCTACTAGGCCCCTCCCTGAGCCGGGGCTCTGTCCCTGCTGGTGCAGCCTCCATGTGAGAAAGAATTTCCCAGGTCCTGTCAGGGGCCTGCCCATCCTTTCCCCTGCCTCCAGGGAGCCCTGACTTGGCCTCACTTCTCCTCAGAGATCTCTAGGAAGACTGAGGAAGGTGCTGGGTTTCCATTAATATCACCATCCAGGGAACAGCAAGGTGATGGAGTAGAAAGAGGACCGGATAAGAAATCCAGTCACAGGTCTACCATGTTGACAACTCACTTTCCTTCAGTTTCCTAATCTGTAAGAAAGGAAGATGGTGATGGGGATGGGGGTGGGGTGGGGGATCCCTCTGAGACTCCTTTCTTCTCTAATACTCTATAGCAGGGGTTCTCAATGTGTGGCACCCAGGCGAGCAGCATCAGCATCACCTGGGAACTTATAAAAATGGGTCCTGACCCACTGAATCAGGATCACCCCACCAGGATGGGGCCTAGCAGTTGGCGCACCCCTGCTCTATCGAACAGTCTTTATGGCACCCAGTGCCTCCCGAGCCCACATGCCTCCCCTCCCAGAGTGTGTGGTGGCATGGGGAGCCACTGCTCAAGAAATGTGCAGGATGTGCTTTGCACAACCTTGGAGTGCCCTTCACAGTGTAGACATTGTAGGTTTGTACAGCCACTGGCAATTTTCTGGAAGACAGCCGTGAAGAAGGGATACATTTTTCCAGTTGGACTGGAGTTCACGAAAGTGCCAGTGGGAAGCTGGAACAGTCTGAACACAACCATAAGACCTTCCCTACCCCCGACTTCCTGAGCATGGGCCGCTACTGTGGCTCTTACTATTTCATAGCCTAACAGGAGAGAGTCCAGTGGACATTTCCTCCTCTCATGGGCTCTCCTCCAGAGGGCATTCGGTTGAGGTCCAGCGATGCAGAACTGGAAAGGCCCTGAGAGACTTACTCAACCTTTTCATTTTACAGATGAGGAAACTGAGGCCCAGAGAGATCGAGCAACTTGTTTGAGAGAGTGGGTGGCATGGGCAGATTAGACCCAGGTCCTTACCAGGGGTCCAGCCTTGGGATAGTCTGCATCTTGGGGAACCCCCCACCCCAATGGTGAACACGGTTCTTCTTTTAATTCCACCTCCCACATCTACTTCCAAAACACACACACACACACACACACACACACACACACACAGACCCCCTCAGGCTCCTGCTGTCTCCCTCTCCAAACCAGATTAAGAGGACAAGAAGTGAAGCTCCGTCTATGATTAAAAACCTGTGGGTTGGGGATCTCTGGGTGGCTCAGCGGTTTAGTGCCTGCCTTTGGCCCAGGGTGTGATCCTGGAGAACCGGGATCGAATCCTACATCAGCTGCCTGCATGGAGCCTGCTTCTCCCTCTGCCTGTGTCTCGGCCTCTCTCTCTCTGTGTCTCTCACTCGCTCTGTGTCTCTTATGAATGAATAAATAAATAAAATCTTTAAAAAAAAAAAAAGCCTGTGGGATGGAGGTCAGGTTTGAGGACAGTGTTGAGAGGTGTAGAGAGCTGCATCTTAATTTGGGACCAAGGCTTCCAAAGGTAAGGGGAAGCGTCTGCTGGCTTATTTTTGGTGCTCAGAGCAGCTGGGGAAGGCGTGCTAGGAATGGAAATCTTCCAGGCCCCCCGCCCCCCCCCATCCGGCCCAAGGAAGCCCACTCTGCCTGCCTAGGGCGTGCGCCACCACCGCCCATCTCGGTCCCTGCCAAATTTGGGAGGCCGCAGATTTAATTCCTTAACTCAGCTCTGAGTCAGAGGTGGCCCAGGCTTCGGAGCCCAAGCCAATGCTGGTAGGGGGGAAACTGCTCACGGATCCTTCCAGGCTCTGACCGCATCATCCCTGAACTACTAAAGGCCCAAAGCAGAAAATCAGAAATTCTCCAGCGGCCTCTGCAGCAGGGTTCCTCCCAAGGGACAGGAGGCTTCTCCGGGGCTCTAAGCCCCACGTGTGGGAAGCGTTGGCCTTACCCTCCTCTGCTGAAGCTAACTTGGGGAAGGGATAGGGGAAGTCTGAGTTGCGGGGGAGGGTTGTGGGTTTGCCCCAAGCAAGCCACCATCTGGCAACTTCTGGCCGTGCCCAGAGTCAGCTCAGGTCACAGCGCCAGCCCTTTGGGAGTCAAAGCCTCGTGGAACGATCACAGGGTCACAGATTCGGGTACCTGGAGGTGGTCACAGCCAGTGCAGGCAATGCGGGGGGAGGAGCCCACAGTCGTGTCAGGGAGCCCACAGTCCCTGCAGCCCGGGGTTGTCCTGCTCGCACCGCATGACCCTACTACCTCCCTTTGGCTACAGTGGACCGGACGGGTGGAGGCAGAAGGCTGGAACCAGAGGGGACACCAATGCACAGGCCAGCCCGTGACCTACGACACTGAGTGGCGCGGAAAGAGGAGCTGGGATAAGGCATGTTTCTTCACTTGGAAATTTAAACAGAGAAATGCTGAGAGAATGAGACATTTAGAAGCAGGAACAGACATTCGAGGGCAAGCGTGATGAGCAGAAAAACAGTTGTAAGAAACGGGAATTATGAGGAATCAGAAACCAGGAGTGAAGACAGTATTGAGAAAGCGGAGCAGACAGGCAGACGTGTCGAGCAACTGAGTCACGGTCAGGACCAGGGCAGCGAAGGGCTAGGGAAACCCTGTAGTTAAGGTCCCTGGAACCCGTCTAGATCCAGAGCACCCTTCCAGACTTTAGGGGCCAGCCACGCTACAATGGGGGTCCTCTCCTTGGATTCAATGAGAAGCCTGTCTCCTTCTTCATTTCTCTCTCGCACACACATTAGACACACTACTTGAGATACAGTGATGATTCTTTGTCCCTGACAACCAAAGGAACCAAGCACAGACTAATCTCAGATTTTTAATAACTATCAAGATTCAACAGTGCTAGTGACAATGTTGAAAGAGCAAAATAAAATCTAAAAAAAAAGAAAGAGCAAAATACAATCATCCACCATGCATCCCCATTTAATAAAAACTATAGCAGCAGCTTTCAAGTATTGAAAATATACTTCTGCGTATCCTTGTACACATTCGTGTACAAACTGCAATTACGGTGAACATGCGTTTTGATTTGGGGGTTATGTTGCCTTATTGGGACTTCAAGAGATATTCGGGAGAAGCGTGAGGAAGAAATGAGGAGGGCAGTTGGGGTGGCTCAGCGGGTTAGTGCTGCCTTCGGCCCAGGGTGTGATCCTGGGGTCCCGGGATCGAGTCCCACGTCGGGCTCCCTGCATGGAGCCTGCTTCTCCCTCTGCCTGTGTCTCTGCCTCTCTCTCTCTCTCTCTCTCTGTGTCTCTCATGAATGAATGAATGAATGAATGAATGAATAAATAAATAAATAAATAAATAAAATCTTTAAAAACAGCAACAACAAAAAAAGGAAGAAATGAGGATGCAAGGAAGAGCTTTACGTCTCTGACCTGAGCCATTGTACAGAACTATGCTGTCCAACAGAGTAACCACTAGCCACATGTGGCTGTTCAAATTTAAATTTCCAATTATTAAAATTGAATGAGGAAAAAAAAAGGGGTGGGCACCTGACTGACTCGGTGGGTACAGCACGGGACTCTTGATCTCAGGGTTGTGGGTCTAAGCCCCACGTTGAGGGTGGAGCCTATTTAACAAATAGGTAGAGGAATCGAGCATGGTAAGATTTAAGTTCCTCAGTTACTAGCCACGTTTCCAGTGCTCAGTCACCACACGTGGTTAGTGGCTGCCATATTGGAGAGCGTAGACCTAGAACATTTCTGCCTTGTGGAATGTTCTACTGGACATGAGTAGGAGAGGGGCTCCTCCATTATCCTCATCACAGGGGCAGGTAAACTTTCTCTGTAAAGGGCCAGACAGTAAATATTTGAAAGCCATGTGGTCTGTGTTGTAGCTCCTCAAGCCTGCCCTTGCAGCCAGTGTGTGCACAAATGACCATGGCGGGGTGAGTCAAGAAAACTTCATTTACCAAGGAAAGGCAGGAGGCCAGATTTGACCCACCTGCTGCCTCTAGCACCCTTGCTCTCCCACATCACCCTCTTTGTTTCCTTCGCAGCACTGAACATTTTGTAATAGCTTTATTTTCTATGGTCTTTCCTCCCACTTTAGACTATAAACTCCAGGAGGGTGGAGGCTATGCCTCTTTTGCTCCTCATGGGGAATCCGGCCCTGACCACACGTGCTTATTTAACAAGTGTCAACTGACTGACTGAATAATGGTGTGGCCATTTACAGGACTAGGGAAGGCCCGAGAAGGAACCATTGCTTGGAGAAGATAAGAAGTTCCCTTGGGGACATGCTACTTGTATTATAATTTATTATTTTTACTTCCCTCTCTGGAGTCCCTTTCACCTTTAGGCTTCTTTAAGCCTCGTTAGTCTGGAAGTCAGTGATGTTTTTCCAGAGCTGCACAGTTACTGTTTTTCAGATCTGCTCCCTGGGAGGCTGTAATTGGAAGCCCCAAAGGCATTAGCCCCGAGCCATAGGAGCAGGAAAGACGTGGGCCTGGCCCGGCCCTATGGCCCTTTGGCATGTTTGTCAGTGTCGGCTCCAAGAACTTAGATTTTTTTCCCCCCATTCTGTTTACACTGAGCAGAATCAGGCCAAATTTGTGACCTGAGGCACAACCAAGGCGGACTTTCCAAACTCCCATTCATGAGCCCCCTTCAGGGTTCCTACCGCACTTCCATACCATCTGAAAACATGTTTACTCAATATTTCCAGCCCTTTTAAAGTTTTAAAAGTGTTTACTCAGATTGGTCACTCGTTGCTCCAAAACCTCCTGGCGTCCCATCTCACAGTTAATCCCAAAGCTCTTACCACAGCCTTCAAGGCCCACATAATCTAGCCCCTGGATACTTCTCTGGCCTCATTTCAGCCACTCAGCTAGTCCG
This sequence comes from Canis lupus dingo, assembly GCF_003254725.2. Lineage (NCBI taxonomy): Eukaryota > Metazoa > Chordata > Mammalia > Carnivora > Canidae > Canis > Canis lupus. The sequence goes on from NC_064263.1 coordinate 37,667,847, forward strand.
CTCCAGCCACACTGGGCCCCTCATGTTCTTCCAATATCCTAAGCCACCTGCTGCCCCAGAGCCTCGGCCCCACCTGCCCAGAACCTTCACTCCTCCCAGTGATCTCTCAGAAAGACCTTTCCTGAGCACCTTATGTACAATGGCAGCCCCTTCTGCTCCTCCCACTACACTGTAGAACCAGCTAGAAAAATTTCACATGTGCGCACACACACACACACACACACACACATACACGCTGTTAGCGTATTGATTGGGACTACATACATTTCTAGAATAATTTGGGAGAACTGACACCTTTATAATACGGAGCCGTCTTCCCGTCTATGCTCTATCTCTTCATTGTTGAGGTCTTATTTTATGCTTTTCACTAAAGTTTTACAGTTTTCTTGATAAAGACCAGACACACACCTTTGGTTAGATTTGTTTCTAGATGATGTGTACAATTGTGGTTGCTTTTGTAAAGGATATCTTTTTGAAGACAATTACATTAGTTAGAAAATATTTATTGCTGGTCTTTTTAGTATCTGCTGGTACCAGTTGTCATGAACCCATTTTTCGTTCTAACATTATTTGTGCTTCCTCTCTCTCTCTCTTCCCCTCTCTCTCTTTTTTCCTGCTGAGTTTTATTGGCACGACGGAGGTGTTAAAGATTGATTGCACTGACAAAGACATTTTTGATGTCATCAAGAGGAGTGAAAACAGGAATAACTGAATATCATTTAGTGGTGGTGTTTATGTGGAAACCTTAAAATCATTTTGTGTCCCACCAAGGCTATGTGGCTCCCACACGGGGAGACGTTGAATTATTAAATTTCACAGCCACAATGATAATATCTTTGATTTATCAGTTGCTTTGGTTCACCTTGGGACTTGTCTTTAGCTCAGGAGGTGATAGATGTCTGCTCAGCCTGGAGAAAGGGGTGTGGATGGTGCCCCAGAGAAGTGGGGGATCCCAGAGTCAGAGAAGCAGCAGGGCCTCCCTCCCCACCCCATCTGCCGCTCATGGGGCTTCTGTGAGCAGCTGTGCACGCAGAGGCATTCCCCAGGGTAAGGACTGGGGTGGAGGACGCGGTGAGCGAGGGGTGACTTTCCCCACCCAGGCTCTGGATGTGCCGCAGGAAATAGGGGCTTCTTAGAACGGTTGAGTTTCCTGGAAGAGTATGAGCGCTGAGGCCATCTGGTCCTCTGCAGTCCCTGTCTGGGGGTGTCTGTGACCTGGAGGAAGGAGCCCCCTCTGGGGACATACGCTTACTAATTGTAAGCTCTGGGTGCCTGGGTGGGGGGTGGGGGTGAACACGTTAGGCTGAAGGCTTTCGGCTCTAGCTCTTCTCATCTCTGCTGCTGTTCACCACGCCCTCATACCCCAGTCCCTTGGGCCAGTCTTTGTCGCCTGTGCTTGTCAAATCAAACCATGTCTTCTGAGAACTAGGACCATTTTGAAGGCTCCTTCTCTGAGAAACCCTTGAACTGAGGCCAGCAGGAAGCCACAGGCTCTTGGGTGGGCAGAGCTTACCTGGGTTACCCACCCACCACCTCAGAGGGGAATGCAGCTGTTGTGAGTCATCAAAGAAGCTTCTTGAATAACACCTTCTCCCATGTTAGCATCATCAAAAAGGTAGGTTCAGACCAGTTTATATCTGGTATGAGGGTCCTGAGAAGAACACAGGCTTTGAGGCCATCAGCCCCAGATTCTAGTTCTGGCTTTTCCACTTCTTGCCCCTGTCTCTTAGATAACCTCTTTGAGCTGTGAAAGTCAAAGACCATCATGGTGTACCATGTGATCCCATGATTTTTTTTTTTTAAACTTCTGTAGGTGAATATAATGTAACACAAAATAGCTCACGTTTGTGTACGCGAGGTTAGTTAGGGTCCTGCCAGCCGCTGCAACAAATGATCCCCCGAATGTGTCAAGACTCACACATGATAGAAGTTGGTTGATTCCCCACTCATAGCAATTGAAGGTTGTTTGGCAGGTGGCCCTTTCCCTCTTCAGTGATTCTAAGACCCAGGGTCCCTTCACTTGGTGGCTCTGCCGTCCCCGGGGCTCCAAGAGGCAGCCAGAGAACAGGGTGTGGAAGACTCACACTCACCCTGGAAGCCACGGCCCAGGAGTGAGTCCGCGTGTCTGCTCACATTCCACTGCAGAAACTACACCTAGGGCCACACCTGGACACAGGGATGGCTAGAGGATGGAATCCCTGCCCCATCAGCTTCCTGACCACAGCTTGTGGCAGAGGGGGACCTGAAATTCTGAAATTGTGCATGAGAAGAAAGAAGTCTGGAGAATAGACCCTAATTCATGAGCAGACGCTACCTCCAGGAGTAAGATGAGAGAAGGCGGAGAGACTTTCACTTTGTACTTTAAGCAAGTCCTATTTTTATGAGCACATATTAATTTTTAAAAGATTTTCTTTATTTATGTGAGAGAGAAAGTGAGCGAGTGAGCGAGAAAGAACACAAGCAGGGGGAGGGGCAGAGGGAGAAGCTGGCTCCCTGCTGAGCAAGCAGCCTGAGTGGGGCTCAATCCCAGGACCCTGAGATCATGACCTGAGCTGAAGGCAGATGCCTAACTGACTGAGCCCCCAGGTGCCCCTCACATGTTCATTTTATAATCAAGAACAATTGGCAAGTTCACAAAACTTCTGAGCAAATACATATTTATCATTACCTTTATTATTACTCTTTTGTCCAGCCCTAGAATCAGAAAATTTTCTTTTCAAAAAAAAAAAAAGAAAAAAGAAAATTTTCTTTTCTTGGGGGAGCCAAGAAAAGAATGCCCTATTACATGTCCCTCATTAGAGGCAGATGTTTGTTAAGGTGGGGAAGGTATGGGGGGAAACAAAGATTTCTTTTCCCTTAAAATATTTAAAATATTCATATCAAAGGAGACTTCAAAAGGGTGAAAATTTAGGATGCCGTGGAATGGTAGACTCTGAACAACCTACAGAAACTCCGTATGCATTTCTCAAACACGTCTAAAAACATAAATGTAGTTCTCAAAAAAAAAAAAAAATGAAATGCCATGTCTTATATCTTTGCAAGACGGAAGAGCCACTCAAGTTTTCTAGTTTTATTTGGACACAATAGATTTAATACTGTGCACGTAGGGAAGAGGGAATCGTTAGCATGAAGAGGGAAATGGAAAAGATGTATAATCAATCCTGTGTAGAAAGAAAGCAAAATGACAAATATCAGCCCGCTCTGCAGTTGGATGTTAGAGGGCCAGGGGGACAGATGGGGGTGGGGGGCGGAGTATAGATGGAGCGAGAGCAGGGGAGAAGGGGAGGGGCTCTGTGGAAGCTGTGACCATTCCTGGGCATCATAACAGGTGGCAACCTCTGAGAAAGTTAAGAGGAGTCTGGTGTGGCCAGAATCACTTATTCATTCAACAAACAGTTACGGTGTGCCCACTATGAGCCAGAACTCCTGCTGTACTAGGACTACCGTACTGAACAAACCAAACCCTCATAGGATTTGTTTCCTAGGAGCGCCATGTCTGCCTTCAGCTGAGGTCATGATCCCGGGGTCCTGGGATCGAGCCCCGGGTCAGGCTCCGGGCTCAGCAGGGAGTCTGCTTCTCCTTCTGCCCCTCCCCCCTGTTCGTGCTCTCTCTCACTCTCTCGCTCATGCTCTCTCTCTCATAAGTAAATAAACATCTTTTTTAAAAAAAGAATTTTTTTTCTAGAGGAAGAGACGCCAAGTAACGCATCAAACCCAAAGTACATGACATACCGGGTGGTGATAAGTGATTTAGGTAAAACTAACGCAGGGTAAGGGAGATAGGAAGTGCAGGGGAGAGGAGTGGAGGAGAGAGGGAGGAGTGTGTGCACGGTTTTACGTAACTAGTCTCACGGTCAAGGACAGCCTCACTGGTGAGGAGCCATTTGAGCCAAGGCCTGAACCAGCGAGACCCACGCGAACCGGCCTACAAGAAAACTTACCATCGTGGAGGCTGCTGCTGGCTGTCCAGCCAACACCCACGTAGGCCTCCCCGTCTCTGCCAGGACCCTTGCCCTCTTGCTGTGACACAGCCATGTGACCAGGACAAGGCTGGACTCCACCGCTGTCTGGCTGCAGAGATAGATCCCAAGCAGTCGGAGCGCTCCTGGCAAGCCAACCTCACTTCCCAGGGACCCACCGGTTCAGGAAGCGAGGCCTAGGGCAGTGAATGCAGGGAATCCCCGGTCCCTGTCATCGGCCCAGGAGCAGACACATAGCCTAAGCTGGCCTAAACAGAAGGGATTCACAGTTCTGTCCGGGCAAGGGTTTTTTTTTTTTTTTTTCTCAAAGCCTGTCATGATGGACATGAACAAGGAAGCATGTTGTCACAGTTGCTTGGGCCATGTGGCACAGCCATCTCTAGACAATGAGGAGAGCCAGCCTGCAGACAGAGCCAATACAAAGAGGAGGGCTGAGCTGAGGGAACTGCAGAGAAATGGAGTCAGAGCCCCGATTATTCCATGCCCGGAGCCTACTCTACTTCAGGACCCCCATTATAGGCCATGAAGAATCTCCTCACTGTTCGTGCCAGGGTGAGATAGGTTTTCTGTTCCTTGGGGCTTAAAGGTTCTTAACTGGGACAATAAAAATAATAGCAGCTAACATTTCTTTTTTTTTTTAACATTTATTTATTTGACACACACAGGGCACACGCAGAGGGAGAGGGAGAAGCGGGCTCCCTACTCAGCAGGGAGCCCGACATGGGGCTCAATCCCAGAACCCTGAGATCATGACCTGAGCCGAAGGCAGATGCTCAAACAACTGAGCTACCCAGGCGCCCTGCAGCTAACATTTCTTCAGCACTACCTTGGCCCAGGCCCACCCCTTAAATCCATAATTTCATTTAATGTCTTCAACAATCTTATGAGGCAAATAAAACTACTGTCCTTATTTTCTAAGATGTGAGTGACTTTGCTCAAGGTCAAATGGGTAGTACGTGAGAGAATCCAAATCCTTCAGAGCCCACAGGCTGTGCTTCTAATCTCTATGATTTTTCTGTCAATATGTGAGGCAGAGAAATAGAGGGAAGAGTGTGGGAAGAAGCCTGAGGAAGAGGAGATGGGGTTACTTTTATGAATTTTGTAAATATGTATAATCTTTTTCTCTTCCTGCAATACTCTATGCCAACAATACCTTCTTCCCACCCCCACTTCTCTGCTTAGGAACCTCTGTTTGTTCTTTAAGACTTTGACTCTGATGTCACCTCCTCTGAGAAGCCTTCTCAGATCCTATCTCCCCAAACCTCCCACGTCCTAGATCCCACAAAAACTTGTTCAGATTTATATTGTAGCCTGGGTTATATTATAATGTGTTTGCTTTCATAGCTCTTCTTTTTTTTTTTAAAGAAAAAAATTTTAAGATTTTATTTATTCATTCATGACAAACACAGAGAGAGACAGAGACATAGGCAGAGAGAGAAGCAGGCTCCATGCAGTGAGCCCGATGCAGGGCTCGATCTAGGACCCCGGGATCATGACCTAAGCCAAAGGCAGAGGCTCAACCACTGAACCACCCAGGTTCCCCCATAGCTCTTCTTTTAGTAAGCTCTGAACTCTTTGAAAAGGACAATGTCTAATCAATTTATGTGATCTTGGTGCTTAGCTCATTGTAGATACTCAAGATGATTTAATGAATTGAACACCCATCCATAAATCATCAACTCCCCCTTTCCTGAGGACCCTGTATCTTAGTAGGGAGTATCCTGGACCTCAAAGAGATGTTAAGCTAAAAAAGATTAGGCCTTGTTCTCTTGAGTCCATAAATAAGTCAGGGACATGAAACCCAACTCAAACTAGCTTAAGAGGGAAAAAATATGTGCATGGGGCAGAATTTATTTGTCCTAGTCAGATTACTTTTCCCTTTAGGAATAACTAAGTCTAGACCCAAGGGCTCCCAACAAAGATTAGATCTCTCTCCATAATCCAGTCTTGGTTGGCTTCATCCTCAGGAATTCTTCTTCCTTCACAACTCCGAATTTACATCTGATCATAGCAAAAATAGAGTTTCTTACTCCAATGGTTCCAGGAGAAGCTTAGGGATAATTCTCAATGGTTGTATTGAATCACCACTCTCTCTCGGAATCGATTCACAGTGACTCTGATTGAAAAGACCTAAGGCACATTCCTACCTTTGGATTTGGGAAATGAGGTCAACACCACCCAAATCAGGATCCCTGGGTGGCGCAGTGGTTTAGCGCCTGCCTTTGGCCCAGGGCGCGATCCTGGAGACCCGGGATCGAATCGCACGTCAGGCTCCCGGTGCATGGAGCCTGCTTCTCCCTCTGCCTGTGTCTCTGCCTCTCTCTCTCTCTCTGTGTGACTATCATAAATAAATAAAAATTAAAAATAAAAAACACCACCCAAATCATATGGACTACAAGGGAGGGAAGGTGGTTCACCAGAAGAAAATCAAGTTGCTTTTACCAAAAGAAGGGTAAGATGTTGGGCAGGCAAAAACCAACACAAGTCCTCCATAGAGGAAATGTCCTCTGTTAGTAATTATATGACAAGGCTATGAATGATGCATGTCTTAAGAAGTTATAGTCAAAGATTAGGTAGGAGAATGGGTCCCATCAAGGATAGGTGTCCAGGGATATCTCCTAGAAGGAAGCCTATGAATTGGGCCTTGATGGATAGGTAGGACTATGATAGGTGAAGATGAGAAGACCTTTCAGATCCATGAAAAGTCGTGAGCAAAGGCAGGGAGATGACGATCCTTTGGAGATTTTCCTAGTTTGGTGGAAACATTTGAGAACCAAGGCTGGAACTTTAGTTGGGGGCTAGATCCATAGACAATCTACTAGCATTCTAGCTCTGTATGCAGATTTCTTCCATTCATAATCTCAAAGAAGAATATACTAACTTTAGCAGGTACCAGGAGTAGGATCATTCTCTCCATGTTACCAATAGGGTAACTGAGGCCCAATGCAAGTGCCTGCTGAGAGGTCATGTCACCCAGAGACAGATGTCACAGGGAGACCTCTAGTCCAGGACAGTGCCTTGCCCCCAGACACTGACCAGCCATCCACAGCAAGATCAGTTCTAGGGTTGGGAATCATCAGAACAAGAGCTGTGGCTCAGCCCCAGAACCAGCCTGAGGAGACCTTTGGAGGAAACCCTGGAAGTAGCCATCGAGGGTATCTAGATACTTCTTCTATCAGAGAGAAGGTATCTGACTTGCATAATGGTTAAGAGCAAAGGACGCCTGGGTGGCTCAGTGGTTGAGCCTCTACTTTTTGGCTCAGGTCGTGATCCTGGAGTCCCAGGATCGAATCACACATCGGGCTCCTGCATGGAGCCCGCTTCTCCTCCTCCCTCTGCCTGTGTCTCTCTCTCTCTCTCTCTCTCTCTCTCTCTCTCTGTGTGTGTCTCTCATGAATAAATAAATAAAATCTATTTTTTTAAATGGTTAAAAGCAAGGTCTCTGGAGTCAGGCCCGGTTTTGAATCTCAGATTCATGAATTACAATGCTACCTTAAACAAATTACATAACTTCTCAGAATGAGAGTTTCCTGATCTAGAAATTAAAGTGGAGAACAGTGTCTCCTTCGTAGGACAGAGACTGAGCTGAGGTCTGAATGGGGCAATACACTGCACGGCATGGAGATGAAATGTGCAGCATAGAGATCACGGTCAATAATACTGTCCTAACGTTGTACGGTGACGGACAGTGACTACACTTATCGGGGTGAATGAACACTGAGTAATACTGTAAATTGTCAGCTCACTGTGCTGTGCATCTGAACTACTATAACATTGTATGTCAACTAGACTTCAGTGATAAGTTTTTAAAAAGAATTTAGCCCAACGTCTGTTCCATGGAGTGCTCCAGTGAATGTGAACTGCAGCCCCGGAGGCAGACAGACCTTCAGAGGTCACGTTCCAGCTAAGGCACGACTACTGTATTTCACTGGTTCTGCGATGTATTTTCCCTACACTCACCCCCTTATTTTAAGCATCCCTGCATCAGAGCATCTTAGCATTGTAACATGGTTTAATTTCCTGGGTCTCTTAGCGGTACATGAGATAACAGCGTGACTTACAGACAACGTCTTATTTTTTTTTAAAGATTTATTTTTATTTATTTATTTATGATAGACATAGAGAGAGAGAGAGAGAGAGGCAGAGACACAGGCAGAGGGAGAAGCAGGCTCCATGCCGGGAACCCGATGTGGGACTCGATCCCGGGACTCCAGGATCGTGCCCTGGGCCAAAGGCAGGCGTGAAACCACTGAGCCACCCAGGGATCCCCTTATTTTTTTTTTAAAGATTTTATTTATTCATGAGAGACACAGATGGGGCGGGCTGGGGGGGCAGAGACACAGGCTCCATGCAGGGAGCCCGACATGCGACTCGATCCTGGGTCTCCAGGATCACACCCTGGGCTGAAGGCAGCCCTAAACCCCACCCGGGCTGCCCGCTTCACAAATTTCTAGAACAGTGAGAGCTCAATAGATTTTGCAGACTGCTATTATTCTTTACCACTATTACCCAGATCAGGTAATGGGGGTGGTGGGAGCCGCACGGGCTGAGCAGCTGGCGGTGAAGACTGGTATCAGAGGGGCAGTGTTGATTCTCCGAGTCGAGCCGGGGGTATGGGGAAGAGTAGAAGCCACACCAGAGGCCTCTGGGGTGCAAGGTGAGTCAAGGCATTTGGTTTGCAGATGAAGACCACACACTCCACCGGGGTAGCCAGTCTGGCTGCCCAGTGGGGATCAGGTGGTGAGTTAGAAGGGCTGATCAGGGCAGCCGGGTGGCTCAGCGGTTTAGTGCCTGCCCTGGGCCCAGGGCGTGATCCTGGGGTCCTGGGATCGAGTCCCGCATTGGGCTCCCTGCCTGGAGCCTGCTTCTCCCTCTGCCTGTGTCTCTGCTTCTCTCTTTCTCTCTCATGAATAAATAAATAAATCTAATACATAAATAAGAGGACTGATGGGGCTGGGCTTGCTGATCTAGTGTTCTCTTTAAGCTCCCGCGTCCTGCGACTGTCACAGCCACCCCTCACTGAGGGCCAGGGCACCAGGCTGATCTAATCGGTGTCTTAGAGGATGCTGTTATCAGCCCCGTGTGTTGGATAATTACATTAGGTCAATTTTATAGGAGAAGCCAAGACTCCAAGAGGCCAACCAACGTGTTCAAAGTCACGGCTAGGAAACGCCAGAGCTGGACTCTGGATCAGGTTCTCTTACTTGGCATCCGCATCCCGGGCCCCAGGCCGCCTCTCGGTCTCGGTGTGGCAGGAAGCGATTTTCCCCTCCTCCCCTCCTTCCACTCCTCCTTCCTCCCCCTGCAGGTCTCCACCTCTCCGGCCCACAAATGCCAAGCTCACAAGTCATCTGCTTTGCCAAAATTCTGTTCTGATTTGATCAGCGCTGACGGCCTGGCGCGCTCAGCAGGATTCAGCCGCAGAGAAGAGCTGGGCTGCGTGCCCGCCCCCCGCCCTGCAGTGGGTCCACTCGCTCCCCGCGGGAGGCCGCTTTGTGCACACCTCTTTACCTGTGCGCCTGCAGATGCGTGTGTTTGTGCTTGTCCAGCTGTGTGTGTGCGTGTGCATTTCTGTGCATGCAGACGGCTGTGTGTGTGTGTGCATTTCTGTGCATGCAGACGGCTGTGTGTGTATATGAGTGGGTGTGTTTGAATTTCAAGTTTGCATTCATTCTAGGCTGCAAAATCAGGAGCATAAAAGAGAAAGACAGGGGGGCACCTGGTGGGTGCAGTAGGTTGAGCATCTGACTCTTGGTCTCAACTCAGGTTGTGATCTCAGTGTCGTGAGATGAAGTCTGGCATCCAACTCCCTGTTCAGGGTGGAGTCTGCTTGAGTTTCTCTTTCCATCTCCCTCTGCCCCTCTCACTCATGCTCTCTCTGTAAAATGAATAAATAAATCTTTTTTAAAAAAAGAGAGAAAGACAGGGAAGTGTGGGGAGAAGGGTGTCCTAAGCTTTGAGAATTCAGTCATCTGACTGGTCCCACCTGTGGTTCAGAGATGCTACACATCCTTCTCTCCATCTCTGTCCTCATCCCAGGACCAAATGACAGCAGCAGCAGCTGCAAGTACCCCATTTCCAGGGCAAAGTGTAGCCTCTGACTGAGTTTCACGTTTCTAAAAAACAACTTCCTAGCTATACATTCTCCCTAAGTAGCAGTACTTAACTTTTGTGAATCCAGGCCCCCTCTGAAAATCTGGTGACTAGAATGAACCCTCTTTCCAGGAAAATACCCCCAAAACACACAATTTTCCACAAAATATCGCAGAACTCAAGGAGCTCTCCAAAGTCCATTAGAGACCTCAGTTAGGAAATCAAATATGATACAAACACTTATTGAGCACTTACCGAGTTCTACTGTACTGAGGCTTTGTTAGAGAGATAATAAGTACATAGAGGAATAAGGTGGCCACTGTTTGTGAAGAGTGGACAGTCCAGTAGGAGAAATAAAGGAAAATATGTAATCACAGGCCACCATGACAAGCGCAGTCATGATCGAGTGAAGGAACGTCTAGGGCATGGGAGGAATGAGGGGACACAGTTCTTGAGGGCTTCCAGGGAAAGAGTCCCTGAAGAAGTAGACACTTAAGCCATATCTTGAAATATGAGAAGCTACTTGTCAAACAGGGGAAATGAAGAAGGGCTTTCTAGGCAGAAAGGAGAGAATGTAAAAAGGCAGAAGGATGCTGCATTTGGGGAGGAATACATTGGGGAGAAGCAGGAGGTAGGGATGAAGAGGGTATCTGGGGGCAGAGGGTGTCTGAGAGCCTTGTATATACTAAGCCAAAGGTTTTGGATTTTATCCTGTAAGTGATGGAGAACAATTAAAACTTTTTAAACAAGAGAGTGGCACGACCTCATTGGTATCTTAAAGACCACAGTGCACCCAGCACTTACCCAGAGACCAGATAAAGAAACTGTTGCAATCCTTTGGGTGACAGATAATGAAGGTGTGAACGACAGGAATGTGGGAAAACCAGAGCATTGGTTTGAAGAAAAGTGATATTTAGGAGATAAAGTAGATAAGAATTAGGCGCATTAAATGTACAGGGGTTGGGATCCCTGGGTGGCACAGCGGTTTGGCGCCTGCCTTTGGCCCAGGGCGTGATCCTGGAAACCTGGGATCGAATCCCACGTCGGGCTCCTGGTGCATGGAGCCTGCTTCTCCCTCTGCCTGTGTCTCTGCCTCTCTCTCTCTCTCTGTGTGTGACTATCATAAATAAATAAAAATTTTAAAAAATGTACAGGGGTTAAGAAGGAAAAAGAAGGAGTAGTTGAGCATGGCTTCCGTATTTCTAGCTTGGGAAGAAAGGTGGATGTTAGTGTCATTCACTGTGATGGAACCAACGTACACTTTAGGTTGTTGGGGAAGATAATGAGTTCTGTTCTGTTTGGGACACATTGTGAGACCTCTAACTAGAGATGTGCATTAGGCAATTGGCTGTTTAGGTCCAGAGTACTGGGAAAAGAGATTTAGAAATATGAATTTGTGAGTCGTAAGCAGGTGAATGATAACTCAAATCATGGGTAATAGATAAGATCATGCAGGGAGAATGTAGATATGAGTGAGAAGAGAAGCAAGAAAGCAGTAAACATTTAAGGATACACGAAGGAAGAGGAAGAAGTGAGGGAGACTGAGGGAGGATTCGTAGGGTTTGGAAGGATGAAAGTGACACCAGGATGGTATGCATATGTACATGATATGTATATTAGATCTATGTAAATATATGGTGTAATATTATTCAGTCATTTATTATTCATGAGAGACATAGAGAGAGAGAGGCAGAGACACAGGCAGCGGGAGAAGCAGGCTCCATGCAGGGAGCCCGACATGGGACTCGATCCTGGGTCTCCAGGATCAGGCCCTGGGCTGAAGGCGGCACTAAACCGCTGGGCCACCTGGGCTGTGCTTTTTTTTTTTTTTAAAGAATGAAATTTTGCCATTTGCAGCAACTAATGGATGGAGCTAGGAACAATAATGCGAAGCAAAATACATCAGAGAAAGACAAATACCATATGATGTCACTCATTCATGGAATTTAAGAAGCAAAACAAATGAGCAAATGGAAAGAGAGAGAGAGACAGACAGAGACAGAAACAAACCAAGAAACAGATTCTTAACTATAGAGAACAAACTGATGGTTGCCAGAAGGAAGGTGGGTGAGGGGGATGGGTGAAACAGGTGATAGGGATTAAGGAGGGCACTTGCTGTGACTGGGTGTCGTATGGAGGCGTTGAATCACTATATCACATACCTGAAACTAATGTTACACTGTATGTTAACTATAATGGAATTAAAATTAAGAGCTTAATTAAAAAAATAATAAAAGAAACGATACCAGGAAAGAGGGATCTCCTGGAAGCTAACAGCAAACAAAATTTCTCAAATGAGGGAGTGGTTATTATGTCAAAGTCTAGAAAAGGTGAAGTTGAAGACGGATGTAAAAACCATGCAAAACTAAAAGATAGAAGACTAGAAGGAGAGAGGAAATACATGAAACACTAACCGGAGTTATTACTTGAGGGGAATTACGGGTGTCTTTTACACTCTTTTTTATAGTCATCATCTAAATAGTCCCAGACCAATCTAAACTTGAACAATGAGAGAGAATATCTGGGGAAAATGTGGGAGTTATTGGAATAGGGGGCCTTCCACTTCCAGCCAAACTGGAATAGCAGACACTGGATTTAACCTCTTGTCTAAAACAATTTATAAAACCAGGCAAAATACATGAAATAACTGTTTTCAGACCTTGGACAATGGGTAGTGCAGGACATTGATCCCTAAAAGTGGGAGAAAAAATAAGGTGGGTCCAAATACTGTACCCCATTACTGCCTGGAGAGACTTTCCAGGCTGCAGTGCGTGGAGAGGCAACCTAAGCAGAGCTGGTTGTTCAGGGACGTCAAGAAGGCTAGAATTCACAGGGCAGAGTACCAGACAGGACAGAGTTGCACCGAGAGAGCTCTGGAGATCCGCAGAAAGTTCTCCAGAAGGCTTCAACAGAGTACTGATACTTGTATGCATTTGAAGAAACTGCTTGAGGCTGGGGAAGGAGCACTTGAAAGAAGCAAGTAGAACCATTCTTGGGGCACACACAAGGTTGGAAATGGTTTATACTCCCAACAACCAGAGTGAAGGAACCTCATAATGTGTTGGGCATGGGGAGAGTACCATATCCAAAAGGATATTGCCCCATAATGGAGCCAAATTACCCCTAAACTAGACTCGGCTCCCACAGCAACCTCAAAAGGATCAAGCTCTTTCCAAGTAGGTTGACTGAATCTTAGAACAAAGCTCAAAATAATTAAGGAATAAAAATGTCCAGTGCTCAACCATGTAAAGTTCACAATGTTTGGCATCAAATCAAACTTACCAGACACGCAAAGAAGCAGAAGACCCATAATGGGAAGATAAATCAATCCATAGAAACAGACTCCTAATAGCACAGACGCTAGAATTAGAAGACAAGGAAACAAAACAAAGACTATAAATATGTTTCATATGCTTAAGAAGACAGAGGAAACCAGGAACATGTCCCACCTATCATCTCTTTGAATTTTCCCCTTAGTTTCTAGGAGATGTCTTCAATTTTAACATCTAATCTTCCTATTGAATTTTTCATCTCTCTATTAAGGTTTTCATTTTCTACAAGCTCTGTTTTGACTCTGCATGTTTTTTTATTTAAAAATAGCAAGGAAAGGAGCACCTAGGTGGCTCAGTTGGTTAAGCATCTACCTTTGGCTCAGGTCATGATCGCATGGTCCTGGGATCTAGCCCCGAGTCGGGCTCCTTGCTCAGCGGGCAGTCTGCTTGTCCCTCTGCCCCTCTCCCCACTCCTGTTCTCTCTCTCTCTCTCAAATAAATACAATTAAAAATAATGATAGCGAGAAAAAAATCTTTTTTTTAATAAATTTATTTTTTATTGGTGTTCAATTTGCCAACATATAGAATAACACCCAGTGCTCATCCCATCAAGTGCCCCCCTCAGTGCGGGAGGAAAGATCTTGTCTCTAAGCATACTAATGATAGTGATTTAGAAATCTCCCTTTTCCTGCATTATTTTTCTTTCCTCCAAATTACTTTTATCTGCTTGTTTGTTTGGTCTTATCTTTCTTGATAGAAATTTTACTCAGTTTGTTAATCTTTGTTTGCTCTGTTGAAGAAGGGACACTAAACATTGATTGGAAGCACTGAGCACGCAGGCGAAGTCTGTTGATTTGGAACTTCACTGTGGGAAGATCTCTGGCCATTTGTCAGAGAACCCCCCAACATCAGTGTGTTTTATATATTTCCCATTTGGCTGATTAGATCGTCCAGAAAATGTTTTAATTATGTCTGGAGGATAGATGCCTCGGCTGCTAGGATCCAAGAAGGGGAACGGAGCTGGGAGGTCTCGGCGGTCAGCCTTCTGTAGGCATATATTTATTAGTCCACAGATGACCCATGCATCCCTTAATAAAGGGACTCTCTCTTTTTCTATTTTTTTTAATTTTTAATTTTAATTTCTTTAAGTAGGATCCACGCCCAGTGTGGAGCCCAAAGCAGGGCTTGAACTCACAACTCTGAGATGCGGATCAGAGCTAATATCAAGGGTCAGACACTGACTCAGTAACTGCCTGAGCCACCCAGGCACCCGTCTCTTTTTTATTCTTCTAGAGAATAACCTTTCAGTCTTCTGCTGGAGTAGAGATGGAGTAGTCACTCAGGGGAATAAAATATGGAGGAGACTGTAAGAATCTGTTTCTTAAACGGTGTTCACTAGATTTTCCCAAAAGTAGGTTCCACCTCCTTTTGATGGTTCCATAGCATAGATCAGGTTGGTTCTCTGCTTTTCCCTCTTCAAGTGTAAGATTTAGTTTCTTAGATTTGCCAAGTCAGATGCCAGTCATGTGTCTATCTGCCTTCCAAGTTCCAAGATGTTATTTCTCCTGTCTCCTCTCCTTTCTCCCTTAGCCTGGTGAATTCCTGCTTCTTTAAATCCTTTTACTGTGGTTTTAACAGGTTTTTTTGGCGGGGAGGGGGAGCAGGCTTAAATGTATGCTTTCTGCCCATCATCTTTAACTGGAAGCACTTGAACACTTTATTTATGTTAATTCATGGATGCATGGGTTTGGACTATTGCCCCCAGTTTACATAATTGAGGGAAAATAACTTATCCAAGATCACACAGCCAGTTGAAATTCAGGTCTGTCTAAGCACTATTTATATAAAAATACGTACATCAGAAGTTGTAAACCGGAAGCCTGCAAACACACAGAGCCAGCCATAGAGATTTTTGTTTGGCTCCCAGAGGGTTGTTGAACTCAGGAAATTTAACATAAAAATCAAGTGTTTGGCTTTGCCTGGGAAATCCAAAGATCTAGCAACAGTGGACTTGCATTCCTGAAGGACAAACCAACTGGAATGGAGTTGCATGTGCTTGCTTTAAACGCAGGACCCTCTCTCTAGTTTACCACAGTCCCCAGCATGCTCTATGGTCTTACACATGCTTGCATCATTCATGGGTCACCTACTTGGCCGCGGTTTTCATTTGTACATGACATAAATTTTTAAGATGAAAATGAGTCATATCATACACACTGTTCTGGACCTTGCTTTTTAAAAACGTAATTGCAGAAATCATTTCTTGTGTTTGTTTATCTGCTCCACTCACAGCTGTTCCTTTTACTGTACCGGTGAGTTGGATACACAAGCAGAGGCCTCCTGCAATCAGGTCCTTGCTATTTGATCCTGCTTCCCTCACCCAGAGCGAGCTGATGCAAGGGTAGACACCTAACCCGCACTGAGACAATAAATACTCTCTCAGGAGTTTGGAACTTGGAATAGAGACTCCTGAGACTAGGAGTCACCAGAGCTGAGTCATACTAACAGCAGCATTCTAGAGAGAAGCACTATGAGTTCCTCCTACCAAACTTCCCAGGGCTGCCATCTTACTTCGCTACCAAGTTTTGGTTTTTCAATAATTCACTGGAGTTTATGAACTACCCCAGTATCCTTCCAAAAACTTCCTCACACACAAACATTTTCTTTTGCTTAAGCCAGAGTTGTGCATCAATTGCTTCTAAATCCATCTCCCTCCTGTCCCTACTGATGCTGCTACCCCTTTCCAAGCCTTATAAAAACAATATCATTAATGATTTTAAATTAAAACAAGTTTATTAAGATATAATTCACATGCCATATAAGTCACCCATTTCAAGTATATAACTTAATGGTTTTTCAGTATGCTCAGTGTTGGACAATCATCATCACAATCAATTTTAGAACATTTTCATCACTCTAAAAGAAACCTTGTACCCATTAGCAGTCAATTTCTATTTCCTCTCAATCCCCTCCACCCTCAGCCTGAGGCAAGCATGAATCTACTTTCTGATTCGATAGATTTACCTACTCGGGACCTTTCATGGAAATGGAATCATGCAATCTGGTGTTTTGTGACTGATTTCTTTCAGTTAGCATAATGCTGTCAAGGTTCATCCAAGTCATATCATTTATCAGGACTTTATTTCTTTTCATTGCAGAATAATATTCCACTGCATGTGTATGCCATATTTCGCTTGTCCGTGTCGATGCACACTTAGCTTGTTTCCACTCTAGCTATTATGAATAATGTTGCTGTGAAAACTTGTGTACAAGTTTTTGTGTGGATGTGTTTTCATTTCTCTTGAACTTCTATACCTTGGAGGGGAATCACTAGGTCATCTGGTGATACTTTTTGAGGACCTTCCAGACTATTTTCCAAACCAGCAGCACCATTTTACATCCTCACCAGCAGCGTATGACGACTCCAGTTTCTCCACATCCTTAACACTTGTTATTTAATCTGTCTTTTTGATCATAGATATCCTAGGGTGTGAAGTGGTATCTCATTGTGGTTTTGTTTTGCATTTCCTTGATGTCTAATGATGTTGGACATCTTTTCATGTGCTGATTGGCCTTTTTTGGAGAAATGTCTATTTAGATCCTTTGCCCGTTTCTTAACTGGGTAATTTGTCTTTTTAGTTATTGAGTTGTAAGAGTTCTGTATATATTCCGGATAGAAGTACCTTATCAGATGTATGATCTGTAAGTTTCCCAACATTCTGTGGGCTGTCTTCTCAATTTCTTGATGGTGACCTTTGAAGTACAAAAGTTTTAAGTTTTGATGAAATCAGTTTATCTTTTTTTTTTAATTTGTGACCATTAACATTTTGATGTATATTCCTCCAGACATTTTCTATGTATTTTAACAAATATGAGGTAATGTATACCTCACTGCTCTCTATACTTAATATATTGGGAACAATTTCAAGGACTGCACATCATCATTATTGTTTTCATGGTATATATTGCATGAACTTACCAAAATCTGTTAAAGTCATCACCTAGAAATGGACATTTAGGTCATTTCCAATATTTTGCTATTAATAAGCAATCCCTGTGCAAGCATTTTTACACACGTGTCTAAATTACTTGACAGGAGAAACCAGGATTGAAGCATATGACAGGTGCAGGGAACAGCATGGTGAAGGTCAAAAAGGAGGAGGAGCTCATCAAAGGCTGCACTGAGTAATGTGTAAGCTGTGTAAAGGAGAACAGGAGAAGCTAAACTGTGGCTAAATCATTGAGGATCTCAAATGTCAGTTTAATAAGTTTTGATTCTGGAAGTCACAGAAGTCTTTTAAATCAGGTTTGACTTGATAAAAGCATTCGATTCCACTTTGATAGAGTGAGAAGAAAAAAGTATCATCTAGGTCATAAGACACAAGGAAATCAAATTAGGTGATTTAGCAATAAAAGAATTGTAGTGGCATTTGCCTGAGTAAAATGTCAACAGAGAGGAATCTGAAGACTAAAATGTATGTCAAAAATAATGTAATTCTGTTTTAAAAAGTTCACAGATGTGAGGAAGTAGAGCTAGTACATGTGTTAGTTAGGCTAGCCTAGGCTGTAGTAATGAACCATCCCCCAAACTTCAGTGACTTAACACAGCAAAAAGTTGTTTCTTCCTTATACTCTGTGTGTTGGGGGGACTGCTGTATACAGTCACCAAGTAGCTTAGAGTGATTGGGGCTGCATCAATCTTGAAGTTGTAATTTTGGAAGACAAAACCCCCTTCACAATTACCTCAGCCATTGAAGAGCTCCTGGAAAGAGCCAGCTATTCTGAGGTTTGGTCCAAAGTGAGATGCTATTTACCAGGCCTGTCCAACTTCAAAGGAGCTGGGAAGCGTGTGGAATCCATGGACTCTCTGGTGAGCACTACTGTCTCTGACAGTGAGAGAGTAGGCTATATACAAATTGTTATAAAGGGAAAGAGAGAGATGAAGTAGTATCTGGGGTGATAGGAAGTGAGTGGATTTTAATTTTTGTTTATCTAAGTGGAAGAGAATTGAGTTTGTTTATAGGACAAGGAGTGCATAAGCAATGGAGCATGGTATTGGTCCTAGAGAAGGTGGAAGAGGGAAGGATGGGCCTCAGAAAGGAGATTGGACCCTCCTTCTCTGAGGTGGGCGGGAAGGAAGTGAACGTAGGTAAATGTGTGGGTGTAGAGGCAGGAAATTGAGGACGTTCACACCTGATATTTTTAGTTTCCTAAGAAGTAGGAAGCAAGTCAATTGCCAAACATGGTAGTAGTAGTGGTGGTGGTGGTGGGAGGGACCAGAAGTTATAGGCCTTTTGGAGTTTGAAGAAGGTTCTCAAGTCTACCTCCACAAACCCATCAGTCATTGAATGGACAATGACAACAGCTTCCTATCTGGTTACTTATTCAACCTTTCCAATGTACTACAAATGGAATGGGTTGACCCTTTCTAAAAGATGGAACAAATCAGATGATGCCATCCTCTGCATAAAACTGGTTCAAAATCCTTAAAATGTCCAAAGATCTGGCTCATGTTGACTTCTCCAACTTTGCCCCCAGTGCCCTCCATACACCGTCATAGGCCCCCTTTCATTTCCTTTCTCTCTCCTGAGCCAGGACATTTACATATACTCTTCCTTTCATCTCAAAAGCCCTCCTTCCACCACTTGAACTCCTCACACTTATCTGAACCCTTCCTTCAGGCCTGAAATTAAGAGTCAGTTTCTCAGGGAAGCCCTCTCTGACCCATCGAACTAGGGTAGTAGTTCTTCCTATCGTGTGCTGTTACAATACTTGGGATTAATCCCTTTGCAGCACTCTTCCCAACTGTGATTACATGTTTGTATACTGTACACAGTGGACAAGGTTTCTTTCCTCTGCTAGACTGTAATTCTACGAAGGCAGGCACTGTGTTCATGGACTGTTTTTGTCTATCATAAGGTAGACATGTGGCACATTGCCTGGCATATAACAGCTGGTAAATATTTATCAAATGAATGAAGGGATTAATCAGTTTCACTAGTCAATGATTTTGAACTTACTGGGAAGAGATGACGAAGACTGCACTACTATGAGAGCCTAGTCAAGGGTGACCACAGAATCGCTTTAGAGCCAGTCTGCACGGTTGTGTTCAGCCATCCAAGTGTAGGGGTGGAGAAGGCAGAGACTGATCTGATTCAAAGTTTAAACTTTTCAGAATGGGTGTGGCAAAAAGAAGATAATGTTGGTTTTCATGCTGCCCTAAAGGTCTAGGCAAACAGAGAAGGAAGAGAAAGAGTAAAGGGAGTGATGGACTTGGAAGAAAACAGTGAGGCCAAAGGCCTGGTGCTAACCAGGGTGTCCAGGAGCAGACATGATGGAGTGAAAGCGTGAGAAGGCTGAGAGCCAAGGGATGATGTCAAAGATGCAGTGTGCCAGACCTCAAGATCTCTCAAGTGGAGTGGTTTCAGGTCCTGAGAAGGTCCAAGGCATAACCGTGGCTGTGAGGAAGTGGTTATTGTTGCTGCCAACATCAAGAAACAAAGAGAACAGAATGGTAAACAGCTTCACATAGTGAGGTCACCTGAGTGAGGGCAGGACTTGGAAGGGAGAAGACTTTAGGGACCGAGGTGGTCAAACAACAACAACTGCAGAGATAGTGTGGAAGGTGGCATGTGCCTCCAGGACGGGCCTGCCCATCATTCCTCCTATTCTTGGGTCACTCATTCAAGAGTCAAGGCCCTAGGACAAGGGTCTGATGGGTTGAGTTGGATGGCACAAGCCTCAAAGGGGGAAGTAAATTTGCACGTGGCAGACGAGTAGTAGTAGGTCAGCATGGACAGGGAATGACAGGACTGCCAATGGAGGCCCTCATGGAATATGAGAGTGGGCAGCTTCTAGTCAAGGGACTGGAAGAGAATGTAGGGGAAACGTGGCCTTAAGGGAAAGCCACGTTTCCATTAAGCAAGAGGTGAAGGGAGTAATCTGCCATGAACTCAAAGTTTATAACGGAGAGGTTTCTGTTTGCTTGTTTTATAATGGATCAAAGGTGGTCTAGCAGTGGAAGTAACAACATGTAATACAGAGAAGCTATGCTCTGGGTCAGAGGTCAGAGTTCCATTTCTGGCCCCTTCCCTTATTTGCTGAGCAACCTTTACCAGTTACTTCACCTCTCTGAGCTTGGTTTCCCCCATCTGTGAAATGATAAAGTCATAACTGGCTCAGTGTGAGGACCAAATAGATAATAGATGCAGAACTGCATCATTAGCTCGAAAGTATTGTCCACATGTGAATTGTTATTATCATTACTGCACAGTGAGTGAATGGTAGCATTTGGACAAAAGTTGTTAACTCTTGACTCCCGATTTAGAACAGTCCTGGGACAAAGGCAGGCAAATGCTATCTCCGTTTTTCAGGTCCATTTATTCACGTAATCTTACTCAGTCCTAACCCTACATCAGTACTGAGCTGGGCAAGGGAACAGTAAGATGAATCAGTCACAGTCCCTAACTTTGGAGATCTTAGTGTAATGGAGGAGACTGACATGGCAACATTGCTAAGCTGTGCTCTGTGGTATCACAGCGGAGTAGAGAGTGTTGTGTGAGAACACAAAAAAGAACAATTAGGGAGAGCCTGAGCAAGCTTTGTAATGGAAGTGCAAGTGAGCTGGGCCTTGAAGATGAAGCCCAAGAAGAGGGGAGATAGTCCCCTCCCAGGGAGTGAGTGGTGGAGACCCAACCAGATAGAACCCAGGGCCATGGACATGCAATTGTGTGCCACCTCCCCAGTGCTCTTTGGACAAAAGGAAAAGAAGCCTCTTTGGTCCCACACAGTAGCTTATTCTCTTTGCTTCTATGAAAGGGCCAGGCTGCCATGGGAACAACACTTGCTTAGTCTCTTTGCTTGCTGTCAACAACTTACTGTCAGGGTGCAAATGCGCAGCTCAGATACCCTAGATAGGAGGCATCATGCTTCAGTTTTGGCCTCCTAGTCTTTCCCCAACCGTCTGATGATGCCTGTTATTGGCTGACTGCCCTGCTTTATATGGGAGCTCAGTGCGTCAACCTGTGAGCAGCTTTCCCAGGAAACCAGCAGGGCTTTAAAGGAACCATTACTTGTCACATGCCCCATAATTGTGTCACATCTGAATGAGGTTGCTGGAGGATCCCCCACACCCACCCCATCTCCTTTCCCCCTCACTATTGCCTTCAGTAATAGTAAGGGAAAACCTGATTCCATATGGTTCCTTTCTCCCTCAACCCCTAGTTTCCAAGCACTGACGGTTCCCTTCTCACTTTTTTAAAGGGCATTGGTGGGGACCCACCCCATGGAAACTGGGCCGCCCAGGGCTGGGCCTTATTCCTAGTTAATAGCCAACTATAATAAAAACCATGGTATACCCATTTTATAGATGAACCTCAGAGAAGGTAAGAGATGAGGGGTGAGGGGAGCCATCCCGGAGGGGAAGCAAAACATGAGGCTGGACCGTAACCTGAGGCAAGAGAATAAAGACTGTCACCTCAGGCTGTGCAGTACCCGCATCTCCCTTCCTAATAGCATCCTGATTTCTGTACATATTATGTACAGTCTTGGTGGGTGTGGACATCCAGATGCCTTTCTCCCATTATGGTCACCAAAGGGCTATGGGGCTCTGACCTGTGAGGTTGAAGGAAATACCAGAAGTCACCTCCATGTTGAGATCAGCACTAGGCCTAGCCCACAGTATATGTGTAGCAAATGTCATTTCTGCTTCAGCGCTGTTAACTCATTATCCATGTTGCGTTCAGCAAATCACTTAACTATTCTTTACTTCAGAAAGGATGTAAAATCACCAGTGTTCTTAACGTGTATTAATTACTGTGGTTGTCATAATTGTTATTTTTATTAGTCTTCAAAACTAATGGGTAGAATCAGTTGTGGCATATCATCAGCGTGATAAATTATTTAAAGTAAAGTGGAAGCAGACGTTGACTTGTTGATGTAGAAATTTATGTCATCAAGTTTATATCATTTATATCATTAGAAGGTCGTGATATTCTGATTTTAAAATATGTATATATAAATGAATCCATATCTGAAATGATCTGTACCAAAATGACAACCAGTATTTACTGATATTTATCTTTGGGTGGTTTGTGGATAACTTTAAAATTTTGCATTTTCTATCTGCATGAGCAGACATTATTTCGTCGTGATTAAATTTTAAGTGAAACAAGGCTGTATTCGCCAGAGAACCAAGGCCTCCGACTTGATTTCAGTCAGGGGCAAATGCAAGGAGTAGGGTGAGGTGGCCAGGTTCCATGCAATAGCGATGAGGTTAGAAGAACAGGCACAGAATACTTCTGGAGGGCACACATCGGTTTAAAGGAAGGTCCAAGGCAGTGGCTATCTATAAAATCCAACCCTCAGGGAAGCTGAAGGTCAAAAAAATTTTTTAATTTATTTATTCATGAGTGACAGAGAGAGAGAGGCAGAGACACAGGCAGAGGGAGAAGCAGGCTCCATGCAGGGAGCCTGACATGGGACTCGATCCGGGACTCCAGGATCACACCCTGGGCTGAAGGGAGGCACTAAACCGCTGAGCCACCTGGGCTGCCCCGAATTTTGTATCTACCTTTCCTACTGCATCTTCTACTACTTTATCCCTCTGTCACAAAAAAGAAGAAAGAATCCCAGCCATTCTCTTCCTCAAATATGCCAAACTCGTTTCCACCTCAGGGCCTTGTTCCTGTCTCACTTCCCTGTCAACCCTGCCACCCTCCATCTACCAGCCACTATCTGTCCCATTAGCCTGTTGACTTCCTACACAGCACTCATCCACTCGGAAAATATTTGATTGTTGTTCCAAGAAGTGTAAGTAAGCTCAAGAGCGCAAAGATTTTGTCTGTCTTATTCACCATATACATGCTGGGACAAGAGTGGTGCTTGCACAAAGTAGGAGTTCAATAAGGAAAAAAACCCACTGAATTAATGCAAAGTCAGAACTCCTCACAAGGGAAAATGTTAAGAAGGGAAACTGAGGCAGAAATCCAGTTGTGCTACTGAGACCCAGGAGTGTGGAGGGTCAGCAATTGTAACTTCACATTTTGGATTGGATTCCAAGTCATTAATATAAGGAAATGAATACTACTGAAGCTTTTTTTTTTTTTGAGAAAGTAGTTATCACATTAAAAAAAAAAAAGGTGATGACACTATGACACTGCCAGGGGAACATGACACAGTCTGTACATATGAGTTTATTGGAAGGGCCAAATGAGTAACTTCCTGAATGATGTGGAAAGTGATGAGGCTTGTGGCATTCCGGAAAAACTTGACACAAATTGTGCACTAATGAAATTCCACGGAATCATGGTTGATACTTTCAATGGTCACTAGTTGAAAAGGTTTTGGCTTGAAGTTATTATGACAGCTGAACATTTCTGACGCACCAAAATCCCTGGTATGTAGCTATTAACTCAGCTTTTCTGGGACACAAGAAAGCAGATAACTAGGGTTCTGTGCCAAGCCTTCTTTGAACAAGTAGGAAAACTTAGAAGGGGCTGGGGGGTGGGCGGGTGAGACTAACTTTTATTCAACACTTTTTTCATGCCACACACTCACAAGGCATGACTTCTTCTCTCAATAACACTGCAAGGTAGGCATTATTTCTATTTTCCCGCTGGGAAAAAGAAAATAAAGCTAAAAAAGTTGGGCTAGTCCAAGATCACTGTTAGTTAATTACAGAGAAAAATCTGATTCCAGGTTTGACTCCGAAGCCTGTACTTATACTCTTGCCTCCCCAAAATTCCTGGAAATCCCCTTGATGAGATGTATTGCTCATCTTAAAAGGGGGGGGGGGCAATGATGCAGCCAAAAAGGAGGCAGGAAGTAACAGGAAAAAAGTCACAAACTATTAGGTTGAATCATAAGAAATTTCTGATATTTGACTTTTGTTTTGTTTTGGCTGTAAAAGAGGCAATTTCGCATCATTCAGCCTCATGGTTATTTGTTCTGTGGATGAAATCATTATAACAATATTATTAAGTATAGATTATGTTTCATGCCATTTTAGTAACCTTTTAAGACGGCAAGGGGAAGGGTAACTGTTCCCATTTTATACATGAGGAAAAGCAGAGTTGGCAACCCTGCCCACTTACCGGAGGACCCTCTGCCCTGAGGGGCGCCTGTTAAGGGTGTGTTTCAAAGGCTTCTCCCTGGTCTCCACTCCCTGCCCTGGCCAGGTCCGGCCTCCACATCACCTTCTGTGAAAATAACTGACTCCTACGACACGTTCCTAACTGTTCCCCCACAGCAATCTATTCTCCCCACTGCGGCCAGAGGTTTCATTAAATGCAAATCGGATTGTATCGCTCATCTGCTTAAAATCCTTAGCAATTCTTCACCCCTTTAAGATGACATTCAAAGGCCTTGGCCTGTCCTTCATGACCTGACCTCGTCCACCATTGCCTCCAACATATTCTTTGCTAAGTAAGCCCAGCTCCTGTGCCACACCCCTCTGTGACTTCACCCAAACTGCTCTGTGGCTGGAAGGCCATCCCTCCTCTCCTACCCTCCTCTGACAGTCAGCAGGTAAATTTCTGCTTCTCGAGGCTGAGTTCCAGTGTCACCTCTTTGTGAAACTATGCCTGAGTTTCTTCTAGTACTCAGCAGCTGGTATATTTTCCTAATATAAGATTTACTAAAACCAGTATTCTGGTTAGGTATTCATGTGTTGTCACTAAAATACTCGCCAAAGTGTATCTTAACCATAGTAACGTAAGGACATACCATGGCACTAGACAAACAGCAGGTACTACCAGTTGGAACGCAAGGGTCCTAGAAAGTCCCCATTTTGTGCCTTAGGTTAGGGTATAAGGAAAAAATTCTTATAGGCTGGGTGCCAAAAACCAGGGCACACTCTTCTAGGGCTTTTCCAGAGGTCATTACACTGAAGGCATAAGCCAGGGACTACCTGACACGGATCTGTACTTCATTATCTTATTTGCATTAAGATAAATGGTTCCTATGAGCATATGATCTATATGAATTACATAAGAACATCTGGATTTTATGTTTTACACAGACACCTATGCCAGTGGTGGGGCACCTAGAAATCAAGTTACCCTTCACTGACCCCATCTTAGTGACGCATTTAATTCAGTTTGATGAGCAAGGAGCAGCTTACTAGCAGAAAATATATGTATGCGATATAAAACCACCAGGGGAACACATGGCCACAAAGACAAGCTATTAGACCAAGAACATTCAGCTAGCCAAATAATCCCATAATGCTTCTTTATTACGTTTTAAATTTGGTAGCAGGTATTAATGTGTTAAAAACATTTATGGAGGGAAAAAAAAAGTACCATTGACAAAATTCTTTCTACCGACTTTCCTTGGACCTAAGAAAAAGACCACCATTATTTGATTTTAGCTGCGGGGACACACTGGCCTAGCTTGTGGAATCCTAGTGTACTCGCAGAGGCAGTTTGAAAACCATATTCTTAACAGTCATACCTTCACTCAAAGCATGAGTAACCATCATACCTTTACTCAAAGCACAGGGTCATTGAAAAAAAAAAAGCCTGACCTTAAATAACTTCAGAGAGAGAATTTTGATGATGATTAATTAAATTCCCTTTTTAATATTGTTGGGCTTTCAGGAATGGTTTACAGAGTTTGGCAGAGTTCAGTAACTTTCCCAGACCCCTTGAGCCAGAGAGGCGTCTTCCCCTGTCCTGGCTGGTGAAGTCCTGTCGGGTGATTGGGTCCCCACCCTCTTAGAAGAGAATGCAGCGCTTACTTAGGGAGATGCCAGCTCTCTGGGTGGGCCCAGGAGAAGCTGAGCTTTCAGCCACTCAGAAAGAAGCCCAAGAGATCGAGATCATAGATCTAAAAATCTGCAAGAGCTGGACTCAGGGACTCCGGCCAATGAAATAGCTCAGCCACACCCAGTGTCCTGAGGGGGTAGACAGGCTGTATTTTCAAGATGTAATAGTGATAGGAAAGATGTCATTTTGATTTTCTACTCGCTTGAGAGACAGGCAGTACATCTAAAATATATCCTGATTCATCAGAAGGCAGGAAACATTCTTACAGAGCAGTCTCTTTTTTTCCCCCACCTAATATTATTTCATAGACACATGTCAATGGTGTGATTTAATCCACACCCTGTTATCTTTATAGCTACATGCCTCATTCATTTGCTCACTCAGTAAGAATTTATTAAGCATCTACTATCTAGTGGGTATTCTGATACACACTGTATATAAATTTACACCATTTGCTCATTAATGCTCATTTTGGGGTGTCCCAATTGTTTTCCATTTTCATTATTAAAAATACTACTATTAAAATCTTTGGACTTCTTTTTTTCAAGTAGATCTCTCAAAACAGTATTACCAGGGAAGAGTCCGAGTAGGCCAAGGAACTATATGGCTACTATTGTATGTGGTCAAGATGAAAAGGTAGGCTTTAATTTTAGAATTATGTGTAAAATTTATGGTTAGGCCACGGCAACAGGTTAAGCTAAAGAGGACAAGAGTCTAAAACGGGGCAATGGTAGTGGCAATGAGTGAGAAAAAAGAGAAAAATACTAAGGAAGGAACAACATGGGACTTGGTACCTGATGAGATATAGAGGGTGAGGGATGAGGTAAAATGACCACTGGGTTTTGAGCATAAGTGACCAAAGAATACAGCAGAGGAACAAATTTGAGGGGCAAGATAAGTTCATTTTACAATGCTAATTTTAAGTTGCCTGTGGGTAATATCCAGGAGATATCCCAGCTGATTATAAAATTTGTTGAAGAGGTAGCTTTTTAGTATGAATTTTTTCAGTGGGAACCCTGGGTCAGCTAACTGAATTATTTCATTTTTACGGATAAGGAGATATGCCCACGCAGATTTATCTACTTTCAGAAAATTACAGAGAATCAAGATTAGGTTTAAAAACACTCATTCGGGACTATCTCAGCCCATCATGCTGCATTCCACTGGTAAACCTTGTTGGTTTTACAATTATTCAGAGACATACAGAGTTGATTTCTCAGAATCCCACAATCATACACAGAACCCCAGATAAAAGGCACAGATCCCACTTGAATTCTTTTGTCACTGCAGAACTGACTTTTTAATCAGAGGTTCCGCCACAGTGATGTGGAGAAAATAAAGAGAAATTGTCAGATTGCCAGAAGTGAATTGATCAGTGAGTGACTCTAAATGTCATGTTGTTACTATAACCTGGCTGCACACATCTCTGTGCTCAATTTCTAAAGAACTAGTCATTTGATTGTCATTCTGAAAGCAAATAAAACCAGCTTGTTCATCACAGACCATTTATCATATGAGGTACATGGATGTGACAGTCACATGAGGTGTGATAACAACAGCTGATTAGCTCTAGTGTCAAGAGCTAATTAAAAAATTGACACGACAAACGTTAAAAAGTTGAGGGCCAATGATACCTCAATGAAAGAATTCTTGAGAAATGAGGATTCTTTTTAAGTTAGAGTGTTAAAAAACAAAACCATTCAGGTAGAGTATAGAATGAGGACCTAAATTTGGAGAGGGGCATATGAAGAGAGTGAGAGCAAGTTTCCATCTCTGCGTGTAAGGAAGGAAGGGGACTGGGGAAAGAAATGGAATCAACACTTACTGATGAGCGTCTGCTATGTGCCAAATATTCACAATCAGTACATTGTAGAACTTCATCCTCCATTAATCTGTGACATAGACATTATAAGCACCTTACAAGTGTGGAAACTGAGGCACACAGAGAGTAGGCGGTGGTGGCCATGTGTGCCTAGCTGCAGGGACTTACTGACATCCTGCCTCCATACAGGATCCTAGTAATACAGGATCTTTTTTTTTTTTTCAAATAAGTCTCAATTTTAATAAGATCTTCTACATATACATTTGCTACTAAAAATTGAAATAGCGCACCAAAAAAATTACAATTTCTGAAAACTAGAAAAATCTACCTTATGCACACCGTCCCCTAATTATACTCTAACCAAACCACCCCAAGTTTTCTGTGTATTCCTTCTGCACAAGTTACTTGGCTTCCGATTTTTTGATGTTAGGTTTTATCTTAATGACTTTAGGCTTCTCAAACACTTAGGCACACTCAAAACCTAGTAGTGCTTCCTTAGGTCAAATTGAAAAGTGGACATAAACTGACACCATTCAAATGCAAACTATAGGAACTGAAGTCATTCAAATGAAAACTACAGGATTCCTCACAAACTACTAATATCAAACTAGAATAGATACAAGACAGTTTATATCATAGATTATTAAAATATTACAATTTGTCTTAACATAGAACAGCTTTCCCGAGCTGCTGCATAACAATCCTAGAATTACTAAGGATCCTAGAATACAGGGTCAACTCTTCCTATTAGGCCTTTACTAGTAGTAACTTACTCTCTCCAAGACTGTAATCTGTAAATGATGATATTAACAGTATTTCCTCAGAGTTGCTGGATTATGGATATCATGAAAATCACTATTATGCCCAGCACATATAAGCACCCAATAAATCGTTAGCTATTTATCACTAAGGCTACCCAGCAAGGAAATGGAATACAGGATTCCACATTTTTCTGATTCTAAACTGAACTCAACTCAACTATACTATACTTACCTGGTTACATCTTTAGGCTCCTGAGAGTTTGGAGGTGGAGAGCGGAGCTCAGCGGTGAGGACAGGTAACATGAATGGTGTGCTGAGAGTATAGGTGAGGGTAGTTAAGGCACACAGCTGACAGGCCTGACCCTACTTTGAGGACAGTATTTAGAATTGCTAAAAAAACCAAAGTGTAATTTTAAACTAAATCTTAAGGGAAAGGCTATAAATTATTAGCTAAGAACATTTACCAATGTGGAAGGAAAAAAGTCACCAGTGAAACTATTTACTTTACTGAATACAGAGCACAGTTATTTCACTTCTGATACTAGTTTCTAAAAATTTGTGGTTATCTCTTTAGATACTATGAATTTTGTCACCTATGTTATTTACATCATGTAGAAAAGTTTCTCATACCTAGTGGAAAAGCACTAATATCAGTCTCCTTGCTGACAGAAAAATTACCTTGTTTTTCCTTCTTATAAAAACAGCTTTGAACTCCAATCACTTCTAATTCCAAAATGAAAGTGACAGGAATTCCTAAGAGCTCTGAGTTCTAAGGGAGCACTGAGGGCTCCCTCTAGTGTCATGACAGCAAAATATAAGGGCCGTTTAATTCTCTTTTAGGATTTACAAGTTTCGTTCAGTACCTTCATAGTTTTAAGGCCTAATTTGGTCTCAGATATTATGTTTATGCCTTACCACACACCATGGTCCTAATTATGGTATCTTCTAATACGAGCAACCACAACCTTTAAATGTACATATTGTATCCTAAATAAAAGAGCAGTAAGCTATCCAATTCAGTTTTCATTAATTGCACAAAGCTAAAAAAATGCTAATGAAGTAAATAGCTTAATGTAATATAGGTATCTGACATCTGTGTTAACTTCTTTCTCTCTGTTCTCCTTACTTATGAATTTCAGAAAATGGCAATGTGAGCTAATCCTACCAACAAGAGCTGGAGTATGTTAGGCAGGCAATTTTCTGAGAGTGTCCAGAGAGATATTCTAAATGTATATGTATATTTCCTTGAGATTTTAAATACAATACTGGTTGCTTATGAATATAAACCCAAATCTTTCACATGCTAATAAGTCACTTTTTCTGTCTCATGGTATCATGTAAAGGTATTCTATGAAAATGGATACCCTGGTCAAGTAAGGCTAAGATATTGGGTTAAACCAAACTAATCTGCTTCTTTATTCCTGAAGGACCTCTCAGAATTTCTAGTATGCTAATGTACAGGGTGAATCTCCAGTACAGGACAGTACAGAGCTTACTTACTTGACTATGGAATCCTTTTTTTCCCCAGAATATCTAATGACATCAAAGAAGCTAATGTTCAATGGAACAGTTTGGGAAATGATCTAAAGTTTCATCAGTTCCTCTGCTCTCATCATAAATCTGCAGCATTTGACTTAATGTTTATCAAACTGACCCCTTTCTTCATTCCTAGTATCTTCCCCGTCGGTAGCCAATGACTTGGCTTTGAGACCTCAGCACCAGGGAATCTCAAATGTCTTGTAATCCTCTGGGTCTTTCTGATTAAAAAAGCAAGTGGCTTCAAAGTTTATGACATCATACAAGGTATCAATCTCTTTTATGCTCCAAACAAATCATTTCACTCTCAAGTGCCGAAATAAGAGATGCTGCTTTCACTCTTTCACAGAACTAATCTGTGGACACATCCTGACTGTAGCCTGAAGCCTAGCTCAAATACAAAGCGTAATAGTTCAATGTACAGACTTAGCTAAAAGATCAGACTACCTCCATCATCCCCAAGGAAGGCAAGGACCAAAAGGACAGCACAATTAGGCTCTAGGGAACTCAGTACAGAGAGCCACGTGGAATCCTATCAAGAGGCAAATGTGCCCAAGCCCTGGTGTAAAGGAAGAAAAAGGGAGGGATGAGTAAGGTTCAGAGGAGACATGGGCACAGCACAGCTTTCTGAATTCCCTCGAGCTGAATCCTCCCAGGGCAGTCTCAGTAACTGGGTGCAGCAAATATAATTCCACAAACAAAATAAGACTCCGAGCTAAATGTGAATGATTGAAAGATCTACTTTGGTTTATTACTCTTCATTATGATTCAGGATCATTAAGAAGAGTATGTTTATTTAAGTCAGGGCTCATAATACTCTTTTAAACTGAAGATGGATCTGTTGTCTCAAGTTATTTGATACTTCCTCCTAGAGCTCAATTCCAGAGAAAAGCCCTAGGAACACAGTAAGTCATTTTTAGAGATACTGATGTCGAAATAGTAAACAAGTAAAAATCAATCAAGTAAGTCAAGGTCTGTCTCAATTTGTATCACTGAATTTGTAAATTCTTTAACAAAGTTTGTATATGTACAACTCAGAGTGATTTAAATTTATAGTAGAAACCTATAACCAAACTATAAGAAATCCATTGCTACATAACTAAAATTAGGTAATTATATTTATTTATAAAATAACAAAAGATTTAGGAATAGATCTGTTTATTGTACTGTGAAAATGGTCTTGGTACATGTGAGAAACATTATATACTTTGAGGACAGCATTCAGAATTGTTAAGACAAAAGACAAACTATAATTTTAAAGTCAATCTTGATTTAAGGGAAAGGCTATAAATTATAGGCTGGAATGCATTCAGCATGAATTCAGATTCTATAGAACATAAAGCATGAAAGAGTACAAAAGATGTTGGAGTCCAATAAGCCCATACCTAAATTTTACTGTAAAGCTGCAAGGACTTTTTATTTATTCTTATATACTAGTTTTCTTCTGAGACAAGTTGATTTTATCTCCAAGACTTAAGGCCATTCCCTGTAAGGAAAAATGCAAATGTTTATAATTGTTAAAATTACATAAAACCAGTAGGTTATTCTATCTTAACCAAGCCCCCATTCAATGGCACCACATCAATAAAGAAAACAAGGAGGTACAAAACAGACTCACTAAAACTTTACTTTGTTAAATACTTTTAGTGCTAGATTTACAAATAGTCACTAGATCTGAGCTTGGATTTCATTCAAAAAACTTTAGAGAATCATTTCACAGCCTATGGGAATCAATATTGTTTTAAGCGAATAATCCAGAATGACAGGCCCAAAAAGTGGGCCATTTTAATTAAGCAAAAGTTCTATTTCTGTTCAGAGAATATTATTATTATATATATGCATCTAACACATACAACACTAGTATGACAGAGAATGCTACACATAGAAATAATGAAGAATTAAACTTTTTGTTCAGTTCAGAGATGATCTCAAAAACAAACAAACAAACAAAACCCAACCATTACCTGACTCTTTGCACGAATTCTTATGTGGCCAGTAACAGGGGCCTCTGGTCCCTGTTGAATTGGCTTCTCAATGCTGACATTTGCAAGTGCATCTTCTCCAAATATGGAACGAGCATACAGGTTGGCTGCCATAAAGCCACAGTAACCAGAAAGAGCCTAGAAGAAATTTATGATATATTCAGAACTTCTCTAGAGAACCACACATAAGCAAGACCCACCAGCATAGGTAAATTATCCTTTAAAATAAAGACTTACCATATGATGGTGGTTATATGACTACATAACATGTCAAAACTCAGAGAATCGTATGTGTAAAAGGTGTGAATATTACTGTGTCTATATTATACCCCAATAAAAATGACTTTAAAGAAATAGCACTTATTTCAGTTTGTATTTATACATTCCCTGTTTACTTACAGAGTTGTTTGCACCAGACCTTAAGCTCCATAAAGGAGAGACAATTTTTATTTTGTTCATTACTGTATATCCAGTAGCTCAGAGAGTACTGGGCATATGATGTTTGTGTATTTGTTAGACTATCTGTTGAATAAACTAATATATGAATTAAAACCCATTTGGCAGAATTTCACTGATAAAATTAGCATTAGCAGGAATTCTACAAAGAAAAAAATTCTTTAGAGTCTCATCTTCATTTTTCTTTTTTCTAGTCTTTTTTTTTTTTTTCATATATACAGAACTTAGTAGAAAATCCTATATCTGAACAGATATATTCCGACCCATAATCAGAGCCAAGAGAAGAGGTCATGGACATTTTTTAATTCAGTATCAAAACCTATTTTGGAATGAGTCTTTCTTTAGCTGAAAGGAAGACTGAAAAGAAAAACGAATGACTATTCAATTGGTTCCCTGCACTAGGAGCAAGGAGGCTGGTATGTGAAAGAGGTAGGTGTGGGATAACGTCTCATAATAGCGAGTCTAGAATGACACTGCTTTTCTCACACTGAACAGTAACAAAAACCCACTAAAGGGAATACAAGAAAGCCAGGAACCTGCCATACTACTCTCTATCAGATTTAAGAAGTTCTCAATCAAATCTTACCTTCTCTGGAGTGAGGCATTTCATGTTGGTTGACTTTAATATATGCTGTAAGTAGTCATTTAAATCGATTATATTTGTGTTAACCGTCACCTGTATAGAGGGAGAAAAAAGTCAAAGAGATCATAATCCTTATAAGGAGAAAGTTCTGGTTTTCTGATCTTAGAGTTGAGAAAACAGACTTATATGTCATATGGAACCTCCTTCCAAGTATTTGGTGGGGAGGGTGGGCAACAAAAAAGCAAATGACATCTTTTGCAAAATCCAGCAAGCTGCAAGTTGGTATCAGAACTTTCATACATAGATCACTTCATAAAAGATCACCATGCTGCATTTAAATATTTCTAACAAAAATCAAGGACACTGACTTTGCAAAACCTCTTCTGGACACGGATTCAATGGTAAGTTATTATTCACACATACAAGGGATGGTATATTGTCTTTAATGTCTGTATCTATCAGATTAATCATACAAGGACACCTGGGTAGCTCAGCGGTTTAGCCCCTGCCTTTGGCTCAGGGCATGATCCTGGGATCCGGGATCAAATCCCACATCAGGCTTCCCTGCAGGGATCCTGCTTCTCCCTCTGCCTATGTCTCAGCCTCCCTGTCTCTAGGTCTCTCATGAATAAATAAAATCTTAAAAAAAAAATTATACAACTGTTACTCTAATCAGTTTAAAACAACTTACCATACTACTCACATAATTAACTTGCATGGTTAAGGCTAATTTGCAAGAATAGATACCGAGAAGCTGCTTCTCACATCTGAGACTTTTTAGTGGGACTAATTTTATCAGATAATCCCCAACACTAGCCAAAAAAGTAAGATAAGAAGCTGAAGGAAATCTCCCAAGGACTCACTTTGTTTTCCCATTCGAATTCAGCCCACATCTGACGGAATTCAGCATCAGTGCAAGTGGCAGGCTGGATATAGTCCATGATGTCGATGTGAATATCACTGAGGACTACGCAATTTCTGTCACTTGCTGCTCCAGAGACATCATAAACTGCAAAATACACACAAACAAGGTCCTGAGGGGACACCTGAGTGGCCCAGTGGTTGAATGTCTGCCTTTGGCTCAGGGTATGATCCTGGGCTACTGGGATCAAGTCTCTCATCAGGCTCCCCACAGGGAGCCTGTTTCTCCTTCTGCCTATGTCTCTGCCTCTCTCGTCTCTCATGAATAAATAAAATCTTTAAAAAAAAAAAAAAAAAGGTCCTGAAACATCAGAGGCAAATTTTATTTTATAGTTTTGAGGGCAGCTCGGGTGGCTCAGCAGTTTAGTGCTGCCTTCAGCCCGGGGTGTGATCCTGGGGACCCGGAATCGAGTCCCATGTCAGGCTCCCTGCATGGAGCCTGCTTCTCCCTCTGCCTGTGTCTCTGCCTCTCTCTCGCTCTCTCTGTGTCTCTCATGAATGAATGGATGGATGGATGAATGAATGAACAAACAAATAAATAAAATCTTAAAAAAAAAGTTTTAATATGGGACACCTGGGTGGCTCAGTGGTTGAGCATCTGCCTTTGTCTCAAGGGTGTGATCCTGGGATCCAGGATCGAGTCCCCTATCAGGCTCCTTGAAGGGAGCCTGCTTCTCCCTCTGCCTATATCTATGCATCTCTCACTGTGTCTCTCATGAATAAATAAATACAATCTTAAAAAAAAAGTTTTAATATTTATAGATAATAATTATAAGATTAGCAACTATTTATATAATGCTTATATCCTGGGCTCTTATTTTAAATACTTTAAAAATATTACCTATTTAATACTCCTTCAATCCTATGTTATAGTATTATCATTTTCCATCTTATGGATGAGGAAACAAAACAAAAAGAAGTCAAGTAAGTTGCTTAAGGCCACAGAACTGATTAAGTGGTAGGGGCAGGATTCAAATTCAGTCAGTACATGCATAGCAGTTGCAGTGTGAGGCCCTCCATGGGGATATGTAAGTCATAGTGCTCCCTAGGAGGTACTTAACAAATATGTTTTAATGAATATTGAGGAGCCACAGTACTTAATGATTACAAGATTATTTACTTCTATGACTGCCTCATCCACAGCAGAAAGTTGTCATCTGATTGGAGCCTACCTTTCTTCCTCCTAGCCTCTTCTCTTTACATTCCTCCACTGCATCTACTTTCAGAGAAAACAGAGGTCACCAAGAATAAGTTCCTTTAATTTTTAGTCCCACATCTAAAAACAAATTTCTCTCTCTCTGAATTCACACACCATTTCCTTACCCTGTGTATCAGGGAAGTGCTGTCTCTTCTCTTGCAGATTCCTGCCATCTGTGATTCCTGTTCTGGTTCAGGACATCACTCCACCAATCATTACCTCCCTCACTCTATGTCTTTAGCTTTGTTTTCTCTACTGGCTCTTCCCTTAGTCTATAAACATTCCCTTTTATGACTCTCTCACCTTAAAAAAAAAAAAAAAAAAACCTCTCCCTCCTCCTCTGACTTCTCTTCATTTATTGCCCTCTCTCATTCTTATCAAAACCAAAATTCTATACTCAGAGCAGTCTACACTGTTTTTATTTCTCTACCTCCAAGTCTTCAACTCACCATCAATGCCCAAGATATACCACAAGCAATATTTAATATCACTGATCACCAAATTCAAAGGACTCTTCCTTTAGACTTCATGTTTCTTGACCTTTCGCAGCTCCAAATTCTTTGGAAGATTTTTCCTTACTTCTTCTCTACCACATTTCAGGTACCTTTATAGGATTCTTCTTGGCCAACCAAGCTTTCAATATTGCTGTTCTCTTAGATTCAGTTTTAAGATCTCCCCTCTTCTCACTCTTTATACCCTGAGTGATTTCTTCCATTTCTATGGCTTTTAAACAAGTATTTATCTCTAGTTTAGACTTTCTGTTCAAGTTCCACACCCACATCAAATTGCCCTTGGACATCTTTCAATACTTTAATACTCGATCTGCTCAAAGATTTACCTTAGTACCTCTCTCAAATTTGTTCTTCTCTCATATATTTCCTTTTTTGGTGATTGCCATAAATATCAATTCAATAAACCCAATAAAAAAATCTGACCATTACTCTAGCCACTTCCTCTTCAGTCCATGTCCTGGGCATCCTATTTCCTTAATATTAATAATATTCAGCCCTTCTCTACAACCCAACCACTACTGCACTGGTTTGAGCTCTATCATCTCTCACCTGTGCTACTACAATAGTCTACTAGTTTACTCTTCCTGCCTCTTCCAATCTGTGCTGTCACAGAAATGCTTAATCATGGGGGTGCCTGAGTGGTTCAGTTGGTTAAGCGTCTGACTCTCGATTTCAGCTCAGGTTATGATCTTAGGGTCTTGAGACTAAGTCCCACATAGGGCTCTGTGCTGAGCATGGAGCCTGCTTAAGATTTTCTCTCTCTCCCTTTGCCTCCCCTCACCCTTACCCGGCTTGCATGTGCTCTCTCTCTCTTAATTTGTTCCAGTGGAATCCTTGCCTATATGTAGAACATTCCTAATTGTTCAAAATGCCCTGTGAGCATTAGTTGCTCCACAAAGCCTTTCCTAACCTTCCCACCTCCCACTCCCCCACCACTTTGAGAAAAATGACCAAATTTCTACACAGACTCCCACTTTACCTAGCACAAGCTTCTTTCCTAGAACTTACCATTATGTGTTATACGTATCTATCCTACTTATCTGTTTTCCCTTACTTGACCACAAATTACCTGAGGGGAGATCTTTTGTTCTCACCATGGCACCCCTAACAGTGCCACAGACCTTGCTTAAAAAAATGCTTACTGTCTGACTGAATGCCCCTGGATACACAGTCCTATGTGCCCTGGCAACCACTGCCTCTGCAATTTTAGACTCAGTTCAAAAGTCATCCTTTGATAACATATCCTACTCCTCTATAAAGCCTTCTGTGGGCTTAGCATTTTTCTTCTATGTTCTCAAAGCACATAACATATAAACTAGCATCTATCACATTGCGTTGTACTTATATATTTACTCTATCTCCTTCTTTTGTTTGGCAGGTTCTTGAGGACAGTCTTTCCATGGTTCATTTCTGTACATCCATGAACAAAGTACAACACGTAGTATAACAGCAGGTGCCCCATAAGGGATGAATGAGTAAATGAATAAATGGATTCAGGTCCTGTCCTCAAGAAATGTCATACAACTACTCATTACAGAAATTCTTTAATAAAAATATTCAAACATCATATGCTATAAAACAATTCCTTACCTATATTACCAAAAATTATTCCATTTTCTGTTGATGCTACTTTAACATTAGCTTTAATATTTGCAAAATCATGAGGAGCAAGAGTCAAAGGAGATGGCTTTTCCACAAGTTTCAGATCCCCTGAAGAAACATTTAGATATGGTTAAATATACATATTAAATCACATATATTCATTTCAAATCATAAATCTTATCTCCCAAAAAATAAGAACTTAAAATGATGCAGTGAAATAAGGAACAAGAAAAGGGTTATGATTCAAATATTTTGAGGACAAAATAAATCATTTAACACTTTATTATTCACATCAATATACATATTTTCTTTGAAAAAGTAATAAGTTCCTCAAAATAATTCTATATTTAATGTGTGCATATACTTTGGGCTTATCATTTTATTTCAATGATTGAGTATAAACTTCTCAAAAATCTTGAGTCAAACTATAGACTCCATTACCAAGAGAGATAAAACAGTCCACACGAAGGCTTATAAATTCTTAGAAACATAGTTCTTTATATAGGCATCATGTTGTGAGGAAGAAAGGGCAGAAGTATCTTTTCCCTTGATATCTTAAAGTGCTTTAACTCTTGCTTAAGCCACACAGAATTTCCAAGAGACCCTGCACTGTTTCTGTATACAATTTATTTTTTCCAACTTCAAAGCCATATGTAGAAGTGGTCAAAGAGAGTATGATTCACGTGTTTTTATTAAGAAGAAAAGCACATCTCAAGTTGCTAACTATAATAATATATTACTTTGGCCACAAATGGTAGGTATCAGTTATAGACTCAGAAAATACCTAGTTCTGTTTTAAGGCAATTAAAAATTTAAGTGAGCCATGAGGTAAATCTATAACTTAAACAGTTCTTATTTATATCTAGAAAAATTGATATTTGTTAGGTTGAGCTTACTGAATAAATCCATCTGGATGTACCAAGAGCATAAACCTAAGAGAGTCAGTGTCACAGAGGTTCAGAAAATTGGAGCTGAAGGAGACTAAATGTAAAACTAAGCCTTGATTAAAAATTCTTAAACTGGGCAGCCCCAATGGCTCAGCGGTTTAGCGCCACCTTCAGCCCAGGGTGTGATCCTGGAGACCAGGGATCAAGTCCCATGTCGGGCTCTCTGCATGGAGCCTGCTTCTCCCTCTGCCTGTGTCTCTGCCTCTCTCTCTCTCTCTCTCTCTCTTTGTATGTCTCTCATGAATAAATATTTAAAAAAAAATTCTTACACTAAGATTTCTTACACTAAAACTTGTACATTTCCCTTAATAATCTGTCATAAAGACTTACTATGTAACAATAGTTTTCCTTTATGGTAAATTTCCTTACCCAGAGTAGCTAACTCTAATGTGCAGTTCTGCAAAGTATCACTGGTTTGGTTTACAACAAGTACATCCAGGACAATATCATACTGGTTGACATGAACATAAGCTTCTGCATATACAGGATCTGAGAAACCTGTCAACTGAGTGACCTGTCAAACAAAAATAAAGAGAAAATCAAGGGACCAAGACAATTTAACCAAACATATCCTAGTCAAATGACTAAGTCTGTTAGGTAATTAACAGACGTGCTTATATTAGACAATTTTGAAATTGATATAATAAAATTGTTTTGGAATATAGACGTGGTAATTGAAAATCAGACATCAGAAATAACTCCACTGACAGATGGATGTACTCCACCGACAGATGAATGAATAAAGAAGATGTGGTATATATACACAATGGAATATTACTCAACCATCAAAAAATAAATCTTACCATTTGCAATGATGTGGATGGAACTACACGGCATTATGCTAAGCAAAGTAAGTCAGAGAAAGATTTCACTCATATGTGGAATTTAAGAAACAAAACAGAGGATCATAGAGGAAGAGAGGGATAATAAATATAAAATCAGAGAGGGAGACAAGCCATAAGAGATTCTTAACTATAGGAAACCAACTGAGGGTTGCTGGAAGAGGGGGAGGTGAGTGAGGGGATGGGTTAACTGGGTGATGAGCATTAAGGAGGACACTCGATGTAATGAGCATTAGGTGTTAAATGTAACTGATGAATCGCTGAATTCTACCTCTGAAACCAGTAATACACTATATGTTAATTGAATTTAAATAAAATTAAATTTAAAAAAAAGAACAGGTACTAGAGTTTATAGCTCAGTGGGAAAAAAATGTTAAATATGTTGAGCAAACATGTTAAACATTATCTCAATTTAGGAACTGTGTAATTTGGATACACTTTCAGTTAAATCCCTCAGTATCTAAACTCGATAGCTGCTCTCCAGAACTTGGGAACTATATAAAATCCAAATCACATGGTAGTCCCTGCTACCTAAACTAAGGAACTAAATAGATTATATAGCAAGAAATGCTTGTAATTCCACAAAGATAAATTTTATATGCTCCCCAAATTTAAAAACATAACACCCCAAGTATAGTACTTTTTACATAATAATGTCACCAAAAACACAAACAAAAGAAAAAAGAGGTAAAACTGGATTATATCAAAAGGAAAAACTTTTGTGCATAAAGAATGTTATTAAACAGAGTCAAAAGTCAACCTTGGGAGAAAATATTTGCCAATCATACATCTGATAAGAGACTTGTGATCCAGCAGTTACATCTCTAAGTATAACCCAAAAGAAATGAAAGTAGTGCCTCAAAGAGATATTTGTGCATCCATGTTCATAAAAGCATTATTCACAATAGACAAATCAACCCAAGTGTTTATCGACAGATAAATGGATAAGCAATGTGTGGTATATATTCAAAATGGCATATCGCTCAGCCTTAAAAAAGAAATTCTGACACACACTACAACATGGATAAACCTTGAAGATATTATTTTAAGTGAAATAAGCCAGTCACAAAAGGGCAAATGCTGTATGATTCTGCTAATATAAGGTACCTGTAGCAATCACATTCATAGTGACCAGGCCAGACCCCTGCCCTTGAAAAGTTTTAGTTAATCTTCAGGTCCTTGGGTGGCTTTTAAGTATCCAACGCTTAATGTCAGCTCGGGCCTTAATCTCAGGGTCATGAGGTCAAGCCCTGCACTGAGCTTCATGTTGGGCATGGAGCCAGCTTAAAAAATAAATAAAATTTTAAAGCTTTAGTTAATCTTTAAGGATCTCCCAGTTTATGTGTTAGTCTACGATTCAACATACACAGGGTGCTTGAGTGATTCAGTCAGTTAAGCATCAGCCTTTGGCTCAGGTCATGATTCCAGGGTCCTGGGATCGAGCGCCAGCCACATCAGGCTCCCTCCTCAGCCAGGAGCCTGCTTCTCCCTCTCCCTCTGCCTGCATGCCCTCCCCTGCCCCCACCCTGCTTGTGCTCTGTCAAATAAATAAATAAAATATTTTTTAAAAAGATTCAACACACACAACTGGAACAAGTTATAAAACCATTTACTAGACTTATAGTACTCATGTATATAGTAAAATACTTTATCAGCATCTGAGTTATTTTTTCATTTTTATTTTTCCTAATTTTGCTTTTTAAAAAATTTCTATTTATTCATGAGAGACAGCAAGAGGCAAAGACATAGAGAGAGAAGCAGACTCCTTGCAGGGAACCTAATGCAGGACTCGATCCCCGGACCCGGGATCACACCCTGAGCTGAAG
Organism: Canis lupus dingo; assembly: GCF_003254725.2. NCBI lineage: Eukaryota > Metazoa > Chordata > Mammalia > Carnivora > Canidae > Canis > Canis lupus. The sequence goes on from NC_064263.1 coordinate 37,708,947, forward strand.
GCAGACACTCAACCACTGAGCCACCCAGGCATCTCATCATTTCTTTTTTTTTTTTTTTTTTTATTTATTCACTGGAGAGACAGAGCACAAGCAGGGGAAGGGGCAGAGGGAGAAGCAGGCTCCCTGCTGAGTGGGGAGCCCAACATGGAACCCGATCCTAGGACCCCGAGATCATGACCTGAGCTGAAGTCAGACACTTACCTGACTAAGCCACCCAGTTCCCCCAGTATCTGAGTTTTAATGAGTTTTAGTTCATGCTTCATGAACCTACTAATTAGTGACTTGACAAAAACTGAAGCTATATAACAATATTACTATATTGTTATATTACTATTACTTTATAAAGTATATAAAGCTATATTACTTTTTCTTTAAAAAAAACAGTGGGACTAGCCACTTCCTGATTATTACTATAAGTGGTCCTTTAAATAATTTACCAGTGTATTTGACATTTTGTTACCTTATTAAGTTTAGATGCTAGGGGATCTGCTGCCTCTTTCCTCTGCGTATTGCCCATTGCTGCCAGCAGGCTCAGCTGAAACTGATCTTCCTTGCAGTTCATTTCATTCTTCGCAGTTAGTTGCATAAAGGAAATGGGGTCATCAGGTTGTACTGTCACATTCCTCTTTTCAGATTCTTTCTGTGTTGAGAAAACAATACACACGTCTCTCTATTATGGAAAGAACGACAGCTTTCTGTAGGCCTACAATGGGGACAGCCCTCACACAGGACTAAAAAATCAACAAAATTAAAAAAAAAAAATAACCCTTGAAGCACTTTTATGACTTGCCCACATATATTTTACCTTCTGGGATAATTTCTCTTCTTCGAGTTTAGCAGACAACATGTGAGAAAGGGACTGCCTGCATTCCTTATTGAAAATGTCATTCATTAAAGGTGAACATTCAGACAAGACCTTGAGGCACAGAGAAATTCGATCTACATCATCATCCGTAATTGGCTTCTTTGGAAGAGAGGATTTTCCCAAATGAAGGATAGTGGCCATAAGCAACATAGCCTCAGCAACAAAAGACTAGAAAAGCAGAGAAATGGATTATTTACTGTCATGGTTCTCCAATTCAGTAATGTCACTTTATTACATAACTCAATATCCAAGAAATAAACCTAATTTTCATTTCACCAAAATAAATTTACGCTTTAGATTTTATCTCCATAGATTTGATGCACCCTTTCCCTCCCTATCTTTAGAGCTGCCACTCTCTACTGCCTTCATTAACTTCCAACTGAAAGACAGCAACGGCTTGTTAACAGTTTCCCCAGCTCTAATCCCTTCACACGCCAATGCTATCTTCTTTAAAATTCCAACTATGGAAAAGTGAAAAGAATGATACACTTTACCAGTTGCTCACATTAGCCACATTTGCTTTCTTATTCTACCTGTACAAGTCCACCTACTTTTGGGGCTAACCATATGAAAGTAAGGTTCTTCACCCCTTAAGTACTTTAGCATTATGTCTCTTAAGAATCAGGACAGTTTCCTACAGAACCACGATATCATTCTTGCACCTGAGAAATAGAATCCCAAAATATATCTACATTACACTTAAAATAAATTTTCCTAAGGTCACCAAATGTTTTTACTGTTTTTTTAATCCAGGATCAGCTTCGTGCATTTTATTTGGCCATTACAGTCTTTAAGTCCCTGTTAACCTAAACCAGCCCCCCTGGCTTTTTGTATTGTTTTCCATCACAATGACTTTTTTTTTAAAAAGGCTAAGCCCGTTGCTTTGTAGAATGTCCCCCACTTTTGTAAGAATACGAGATAGGTAACATTTTCCATTTCTTATTGTATTGCATTAGGAGGCACCTAATGTCAGGTGGCTCCATTATAAGAGGTGCAAAGTGTGATCTCCTGCTGCTGCTTTTACTCTTTATTGTGCACTAATCACTTTACTGTACCTGCGAGTACTTTCAGTGACTTCCTACAGCCTTCATGTTGAAGTCCATACTACCTAGCCTGCTATTCAAGGTTTTCAATTTCAAGTGACTCCAATTTTCTTTTTTAGTGCCAAGTACAATTATCCTGACACATGCTCTATGATCTTGCCAACTTGTTCTTTGGCTAAGTACTGATCTGCACACATGCATAAAAGACTCCTAGAGGCCTGGAAACAAACCAACAGAAGAATGAATGTAATAACCCTGAGTCTGGTTATGGTCTCCAAAAGAAGAAAGGGGAAGGGGACAGGAAAAAAAAAAGCGACAAAAATGGTGGCCAAAAAGTTCCCAAATTTAAAGAAAACTAAGCCTACATATCCAAGAAGCTCAATGAACCACAAACAAAGGAAAGATGAAGAGAACCACAGCAAAGCAAACCCTAATCAAATTACTAAAATCTATGATAGGGAGAAAGATCTAAAACCAGCCAGAGGAAACAGGACATATTCCAGAGAGAGGCAGAGGGATGACAGCAGGCCTCTCATCAGAAAGTCAGAAGATACTGGAGCTACTTTATACTAAACTGCAAGCCAGAAGACAATGGAGTAACATCTTTATAGAACTAAAAACAGCAAAAACAAAAAACCACACCTGTCAATAAAATTCTATATTCACAAAGGTATCTTTCAAAAATGAAGGAAAAAATAAAGGTTATTTCAGACAACAGAAACCAAGAAAATGATTTGCCAACAGACCTGCACTGTAAGGACAGTTAAAGCAAAATCTTTAGCCAAAAGGTACATAAAATCAGGGAGAAACTAAAATCTATTCAGAGAAATGAGAATGCTAGGAAAGGCGTAAGTGAAGGAGAGTCGGGGAGGTAATAAACAACCAAACTTCTTCCTGCCTTGTACTACCTATGGCAAACTTTGTGAACCAGTTACTAGAAACCTGGCTCTCTTAACAGCAAATGCTCAAATGGTCTCTCAATTTGCAGAACTGAGTAGTCATTCCATGAAAGGACATCAAAGTAGACTCAGAGACAAACTTTTGGAGATTTTTAAAAGGCAAAATTTGAAGAATAGACAATTATTCTGTAACAAAAACCTAAATAAACACCCCACAGAAGAGTTACAAAGTAAATTATTGCCCATAAATCAAAACAGAGGTAAAAAAGAAATAATACACCTTGTATTTTACTTGGCCTTCTATATCTGATTTATGGCTCTTTTCATGCATGTAATAAAAAAAAATCCTTTGGAAATTCCAAATCTAAAATTAAAATGTCTAACTATATGGGAGGATAAATAAAATCTAATGGACTATTACACAGGTATTAAATATTAGGATTAGGAAAAGCTTAGAGGAACATGGAAAAATGTTTGTTACAATGTGGAGCGAAACTGCAGTGTCATAAAACACAGAATGATCAATACTGGGGAGAAAAGTAATTCACGGAGAAAAGCTGTATTAAAATCTTTCCGGAAGGGATCCCTGGGTGGCGCAGCGGTTTGGCGCCTGCCTTTGGCCCAGGGCGCGATCCTGGAGACCCAGGATCGAATCCCACGTCAGGCTCCCGGTGCATGGAGCCTGCTTCTCCCTCTGCCTGTGTCTCTGCCTCTCTCTCTCTCGGTGTGTGACTATCATAAATAAATAAAATTTAAAAAAAAAAAAAAAAAAAAAAATTCTTTCCGGAAGAAGGAAGAACTTTTGTTATCATATTTGGTAATGTAATTCTATCTTTTGATGTTTCTATCTCCACTACAATACTACTAAGATCTGTACTTCAGCCCTCTAACCATGAGTGACTTTTTCCTCATTAGTTTTTATTATATTACTCATTTTAAAAATATTAAAAAGAAATGAAAAATAAAACAAACACATTCACAATTCTACCACAGAGAGATTTGTTTATTTATTTATTTTTAAAAGATTTTATTTATTTATTCATGAGAGACACAGAGAGAGAGGCAGATACAATAGGCAGAGGGAGAAGCAGACTCCCCATGGGAAGCCTGATGCGGGACTCGATCCCAGAACCCCGGGATCCTGACCTGAGCCAAAGGCAGGCAGACACTCAACCACTGAGCCACCCCAGCATCCTGAGATTTGTTTTAAATGACGGCAAAGTAAAGATTTTTTTTCCAGGCAAATGAAAGCTGAGAGAATTCATCACCAACAGACATAAATGATAAGAATGATCAAGTTCGGGATCCCTGGGTGGCACAGCAGTTTGGCACCTGCCTTTGGCCCAGGGCGCGATCCTGGAGACCCAAGATCGAATCCTACGTCGGGCTCCCGGTGCATGGAGACTGCTTCTCCCTCTGCTATGTCTCTGCCTCTCTCTCTCTCTCCCTGTGTGACTATCATAAATAAAAATTAAAAAAAAAAAAAAAAAAGAATGATCAAGTTCTTTAGGCAGAAAGAAAATATTGCACGGAAATTTGAATTTACACAAAGGAATGAAAATATGTGGGTAAATATAAGACTTTTTTTCTCATTAAAAAATTCTTTAAAAGAATATTAACTATTTACAGCAGATGAATGTATAAACAAAACCAGCACATTATACAGCTTGAAAAAAAGAAAGAAATAGATGAACTTTGAAGACATTATGCTCAAGTGAAATGGGCCTTGACTGGGCCTTGACTGATCCTAGCCAATAAACCGACTGACTTCATAAACCCTTACATCTCTTCCACTGGACTAATCACAAGGTACCATTTTTTGTACTACTTTGTCAATTTTATAAGAACGTTGTATTACTATGGCCATTTCCCTGATTATCATAAGCTCATTAATGACAGGAACTTCAGGTCCTTCACTGTCAAATGCATACGGTAGGCACTCAGTATTTGCTGGGTAAATGAAGGATAAATGAACTTACATTTTGCTTTTTCTTCTCCTGAACCAAAGCAACATAGCGCAAGGCAATCTTGGTTAGAGTTGTGGCAAGGGAAGCAGCAACAAAGAAATCTCCATCCAGAAGGAAGCCTCTCAGGGGAGGTCTGCAAAGCAATCAAGGAAAATGAAACCCAATCATTTCTAAAGCATCACACAACTTTTGCATAAATGATTCAAGTATGCCTATTTAGCACTCTTACCACCACCCTTCAGTGAAGAGGATCTCCATTAGTTTCCTCTTTAGCTTTTAGAATGGAAGAAGGAAAATATATGTGGTTTTACTTAATTCACTTAAGTTCAAAAGAGCTAGAGCCAAGTGCATATGGAAAGAGAAAATGAATTACAAGTGTATGTACTGGATCCAATGAGCTACATTCAAATTCCAGCTTATCTATTTATTGTGTTCCTATGGGTAAATTACAAACCTTTCCTAAGCCTCAAATTCCTCTTCTGTTAAATGGGGATAATAATACACTGTGTATCTCAACAAGTTGTTAAGACTACAGGAAACAAACTACTTTGTATAATGCCTAGCATATAGTAAGCAACCATTAAAATTTTAGGCATTATTATCACATTCATTATAAAATCAGAGAACAAAATTAGACAGAAAATATTAAAATTTTATTCCATCAATCAGAAGTGGAAAATCTTCAAAATATGTTTCCCAAGCACTAATACAGACAATAAAATTTACAAAGTTACCTTCACTTTGCATCCTCTTTAAGTCTTTTTATTAAAGATTTTATTTGACAGAGTGAGCATGCAATAAACAGGGGGAAGGGGAGTCTCCCCACTGACTGGAGAGACCAACATGCCTCTTGATCCCGTTGAACCACCCAGGGCCCCTTCACTTAGAATTTTCTATGTGAGTAAAATAATTTTAAACGGAATAGTTATCTCAATGAAAACAGTTTTAAGGAGCAGATGATTAAAACCATCAACACAATTCCTGGGAGAAAGAAATTAACATCCTCCTTTCAAGTATCTTAAATGGCAAAGATATCCATTTTGGTCCAAGAAAGTAAACTACTAAGAGAAAAAAAAAATCATTTGACTAATCTATACTCAGAAGTAATAATTTAAAAATATAGATGGTAGGTCCCAGGTACTGCAGATTACCTTTCTTCCTCTTTCTTCGTGGGTCTAGAACTACTAAGGGCACTCTGAGTTGCGTAGGTGCCCATCTCAGTTACCAACTTCTGGACTGGCCCCACAGTTATTTCCTCCTCAGGTTTTAATTCGCCAGCTTCTTTCTTTATTTCTGACTCTACGATTGGGATCTAAAAATCAATTAGGAATACCAATTTAGTAATAATATCAACAGCAAGCAGAATCATATTTAAATATTCCATCATTTCTATGGAAAAAGCAATCCCCCAATGGGATTTTTGCAACTCTGCATTCAATTTTCTTTCCTTCCCAGGACGATGTAGTGAAAAGAATAGGGGCAAGCTGGATGCCAGTTACTTATTGAATAGTTCTGGGCAAGTCAATTAAGCTACTCAGTTTCTTTATCTCTTAAATGGGAATCTTAAATCTATCCATACAAGTTACTTAATAGGAAAAATTTTTAAAAAAGGAAAATGCTTGGGACAGTGACCAAGACAAAGTAGATCCTCACTAAGCCTTACTCCTCCCTTCTCTAGCCCTTCCTCTGAAATACTAACCAAAACAGAAACCTACTCGAAATGTGTACTGAATGTTTTCTAAAATCTGACTTATGTGTACAGAATAACCTCATCAACCACATGGCTACTTTGTATTTATTCCTCAATTCCAATCATCTAACGTAAGAGCTCTAAGAGTCTTCAATCATTCCTTTATTCATTCTTCAATCAATTCCTTTATTTATTTCCTAAGTGAAAAACGTGAAGTCTCATCAGGTTAAGAAATTTATATCCAAGGTCCCAGAGTTAATTACTGGCAGAAGGAAGCCCGCAGCCCAGGTCTCCTGACAAGCACTGTTCTTCCTATTCAACCATACGGTTGTCTGGATGAGGACACACTGCCAGTTTTAGTACAAAAATAGTCTAATGTCAACACGGTTCCTGTAACATTCTCCTTTCAGAATATATAGGCTAACACAGAGTTTTACAAGTCTTTTTCACTTTTTTAGATATATAACCTTTTGTTCCAATAAAATCTTACCTGAAAGAATGGGTGTTATGGCTGAATGCAGGGGAAAGGGATGCCCCTAACTTCCCACAGCTTCTAAGCTTTAATTATCTGGGTAATTAAAACACATTTTTCAGTGTTTTTAACTCCAACACTACTAAATGAAAACATGAAAGCAAACCACCACCTAAAAGTCTGATTTACTGAAGTAAAAACCACCACATACAGTAACATTTATTAAAGTAAAACATACCTCCCCAAGGGACCTGCGGACCTCAGTCATCACACTCTGAATGTCTTCCTTGGTACTACAGTACTCTCCCAGGATCCATAATGCTCCTCGGTAAATCCTAAGGGAAGAATACAAGTTCTGAAACACTGCCAACAAATCTGCAGGCAGAGATCTTTCTCTGTGAATTTAAGTTCAAACAAGAAAATAAGATTCTGCAGTAACCAGGGACTATGGATGAAATTTTAAGAAAGAATATAACTCTCCAGAAATCACAAGGATTCAAAGGAAAATAAGTATTCTCACCCATTATTATTATCAGGAACACTTTAAAATTGGTAAACTCATCAGTAAAAATAAAATACAGGCACTCCGAGTGGCTCAGTGGTTTAGCACCGCCATCAGCCCAGGGCATGATCCTGGAGACCCGGGATCGAGTCCCATGTCGGGCTCCCTGCATGGAGCCTGCTTCTCCCTCTGCCTGTCTCTGAGCCTCTCTCTCTCTCTCTCTGTGTCTCTCAGGAATAAATAAATAAAATTAAAAAAAAATACCAAACCATCTCCCAGAAAGGTGTTACCCTCCATTTAGGACAGAGTTAAGGTATATTTTATCATTTATTACTATAAAAAATGTGTTACTTTGGTGTAAAAAAGTAATTCACTTTTATTTGTAGTCACTGGAAAGAAAAGACAAGATGCTGAACAGAAAAATGGACAAGGAAGGAATGCAAAGGATCAGTAATTTAAAAACTCCAAAAAAACATTAAGAAAGCAACAACTCTCTAGTTAAAAATGTTAAACTGAATAGTCTTCAGTTATCTTTGCCTTAAGATTTTTATTAAATTGATTTAGAAAATATTTTAGAAACTAAAGCTCTAAAATGATGGCCATTAAAGACAAAACTTTGGTATGATTTTTTTTCTCACGAAGGAAGCAAATCTTTTTCACTTCTATAAATATCAATACTTCATATCATAAAAACAATTTACAGTGGTCCTTTCTTTTCTATCCAGGCAGATATAATGCAAGTCTATTAAACTGTATCCATCAGATGCTTTAAATGAAGCAAAATTTGGATGCAATAGTCCTTTCTCATTAGCAAAGGCTATTTAAGGGAATGCACAATGTCAGATTTAGGCTGCATTTTCAATCCCTCATTTTAGTAAATGCTAACGGGGGATAAAAATAATGATATCCAGAAAGTGATATACTTTAAACATATGTTCATCAGTCATTTTAGGATTCACCCTGTTTTAGAAAAAATAAGGATAAAGAAACTTAGCTAAATCACATATAAAAAAACAAATTTTCACCCATAGATTATGGATTTACCGAGGGTGAGGGTGAGGTGATGTTTATTGTAATCCTTATTTTGGCTTTAGTGTCTTGATTCATTTCTTCTCCTTTACATTTTCTATCAACTGATCCTTTAAAAATAGACTCTAGTACAATGCTTGACCCTACATTTAAACAGATTTTAGACCTACTTGACAGATTTAATAGCATGAAAGACTTCAAGCATCTTCTCAACAATAAGCATTCTCAGGTTATCAAAGCGCTGAATGGCTTCACGAACAAACTCCAGGACATCAGCAGCTGCTGCTTCATTATTGTCACTGAGAAATTCCATTAACTGAAAGGGGGGGAAAGAGGAAAATAGGGTAAATTATATAAGTTTTTTAAAAAGATTTATTTATTTGAGAGAGAGCAAGAGTGCACAGGCATGTGAGTGTGGGAAGGGGGTGATGAAGAGGGAGAAAGAGAATCTCAAGCAGACTCCACACTGAGCCCTGAGTCCACTCAATCTCACAACCCTGAGGTCACGAACCTGAGACAAAATCAAGAGTTGAACGCTTAACTGATTGAGCCACCCAAGCATCCATAACTATTATTTTCAGAAAGAAAATTATCTAAGTTTTAAGAAGTAAACAAATTCACAAAGAATGTAATTTTTTAAGATTTTATTTATTTATTCATGAGAGACACACACAAAGAGAGAGAGAGAGAGACAGAGACAGAGACACAGGGAGAGGGAGAAACAGGCTCCATGCAGGGAGCCCGACATGGGTCTCAATCTCGGGCCTCCAGGATCACGCCCTGAGCCAAAGGCGGTGCTAAACCACTGGGCCACTGGGGCTGCCCCCAGAATGTAATAATTTTAAAACATATAACAAAATATAAGACACAAGCTCTGTTATAAAAACTAAGTCACAATGTCTTTTCTGGGTTTTGGATAGCCAACTTTACTACAAAAAAAGTCACTAATAAAACAAAAGCTGGAAGGGCACCTGGGTGGCTCAGTGGTTGAGTGTCTGTCTTTGGCTGAGATCAAGTCCCCCATCGGGGTCCCCACAGGGAGCCTGCTTCTCCCTCTGCTGTGTCTGCTTCTATGTGTCTCTCATGAATAAATAAAATCTTTAAAAAAAAAAAACAAAACAAAAAAACCCAAAGCTGGAAATACACAACTCAAGGGGCAGCCCGGGTGGCTCAGCGGTTTAGCACCACCTTCGGCCCAGGGCCTGATCCTGGAGACCCGGGACTCCCTGCATGGAGCCTGCTTCTCCCCCTGCCTGTGTCTCTGCCTCTCCCTCTCCCTCCCTCTCATGAATAAATAAATAAAATCTTTAAAAAAAAAAAAAGAAATACATGACTCAAAATAAGTTAACTGGATACTCCTAAGTTATAACTAAAAATCATTTCAGAGAAAATATTAAGTTCAAAGACAAAATTTCTAATAATAATAACATACTTCATTTATTTGACAGTGACAGAAGTCAATGATTCTAGGTACAAATATTTTTCCTGTAACTAAATCCTTCAACTTTAAAGAGGTAAAACTAAAAAAAAAAAATAATAATAAAAATAAAGAGGTAAAACTATCGAAAGAAATACAGTTGCAACATAGCATAATTCTACCATAGATAATTGTAACAAACATCAGTTATAATAATATGTGCAGGTATTTTTGTTATTATGTGTTTGTGTGTTTGCTTCTTTGAAGATGTAGAAAGAAGTCAGAGTCCTTTATCTTTCTGAGCTTAAGAGTGAAATAAAGATCCCTTTCGACCACAAGATTCAGTGATTCTACTGGACAGTTTAACTGCTAAATAACTAAAACTTTCTATTCTTTTAGAGAATTTCAAAATTAAAGTCATCAGAATTACATACCACAGGAATAACATTTGCAGCCATATCTGGAAATCGGACAGAACAGGAATGCAATGTTCTCACAAGGAGCTGTCTATATTTGTCGGTATCTTCATGCTCAGACACATTATTTGTTTTAATCACTTCCTTCTTCAGAACAATAACCAGCTAGAGAACAAAGTAAAAATAAATTGGAATTATACCATGTTTGGCCTGGCAGCTTACCACAGTGCTGTCAGAGTTTTGTTTTACCTCTTCAACATTCCTAGAAGAGACAAGATCCAGTGCTAACTGCAAAGTTTTCTTGCGTACTTCTAAGTCTGGTGTGCTCAATACTCTCAAGATGTCCATAACAAGATCCTAATAAAGAATAAAAAATCCAGAATTAACAACAATATTAAGAGGAAAATGTCTTAACCACAGGATGGAGGGTTCTGACCATCATCATCACCTTAATTCTTTCATCAGTAATAAAATCACCAGTGCTGGAAGAACCAGGTATTTTGGGTATCTTGGTGTAATGCAATATGAAGTATGTAATATCACATATGATGCATTCAAATTACAACTGTTACTGTGACTCTATCAAGCTTTAGATCAAACTTATAGTTTATAGAAAATTCAGAAATCAGTGAAAGAAACTAAACAACACTACCAGAAAGTAATCTGTAAGGAAGGGCATCTTATAGGACAATTGGTCTGGTCTTGTCAATAAGACCATGTCATGAAATGGACAAGCCAAACAAAGAGGATATGTCAGGGACATCTGGGAAAATCTAACTTTGGTGTTGGTATTGGATAACATTAAGAAACTATTAATTTGGGGATCCCTAGGTGGCTCAGTGGTTTAGTGCCTGCCTTTGGCTCAGGGCATAATCCTGAAGTCTCAGGATCAAGTCCCACATCAGGCTCCCTGCATGGAGCCTGCTTCTCCCTCTGCCTGTGTCTCTACCTCTCTCTCTCTGTCTCTCTCTCTCTGTCTCTCATGAATAAATAAAATCTTAAAAAGAAAAGAAAAGAAAAGAAAAGAAGAGAAAAGAAAAGAAAAGAAACTATTAATTTCATTAAGTGCACTAACATTATTTTTACTCTGCAAGGAAATGTAATGTTTTAATGGCACATACTTTAAAAAAGAACCACTCTGGCAGATAAAGATTTTAAAATATAGCAAAACTCATTTACAAATGATCTTACTTCTTTAAAACTTTATTTGAAAAAAATTTAGGGCCGTCTGGGTGGCTCAGCGGTTTAGCACTGCCTTCAGCCCAGAGCCTGATCCTGGAGACCCCGGATCAAGTCCCATATCAGGCTCCCTGCATGGAGCCTGCTTCTCCCTCTGCCTGTGTCTCTGCCTCTATCTCTCTGTGTCTCTCATGAATAAATAAATAAAATGTTTAAAAAATTTTTGTTTTTAATTAATAATAAAAAAAATTTAGCGGGATGCCTGGGTGGCTCAGCATTTGAGCATCTGCTTTTCACTTAGAGCGCGATCCTGGGGTCTGGGATCGACTCCCACATCGGACTCCCTGCAGGGAACCTACTTCTCCCTCTGCCTGTGTCTCTGCCTGTCTCTCATGAATAAATAAATCTTTAAAAAGATATATATAAATTAAAAAATTAAAAAATTTAGCTGATAAAACAGTTTGAAAAATCAATTCCTGTATAACTTTCACTTATGCTCACTAGTTAATATTTTGCTGCATACACCATATACTTTATCAAACGCCCTCTACACCTGAATATTTTAGTGTACACCTCCCAAGAATAAGGATAGACTCTTATATAACCATAATAAAATTATCAAATTCAGAGAAGAGTGGTAACAATATTAACTAATATACAGTCCATAAATCACATTTCTCCAAGTGTCCTAATAATGTCCTGTAGAGCATATTTTTTGGTGTTGCTCTAGTCCAGAACAGCATTGAATTTAGCTGTCATGGGGCTTTATAACAATCATTATTTTCATGGATTACATAGGAATGCTGATAATTCTATAGAATTCAATATCTTTTATCCTCTATCCTTTTATCCTTTCAATAATTTGAAAAATTATTTTTCAAAAACTATAAATTATATTCAAATTCAAATTAATATATCTCTATTGCTGAGAATATCAAATGTAGTACAAATAGAAAAGATGTAAGATAAAATATTAATTCACGTCAGAAATTTTTTTTATGGCAAAGACAATACCCCCAAATAGTATTACACCATTAATATCATTTAATGGTACACCTTAGTTGACCAAAATTTAAACTGCCCAATCCGCAAGAATTTAGGTTAACCAAGATAGCAAGGCTTGAGCATTACCTCAATTTGAAAAGGATTTTACTCAGGATTTCTTTCTTTCAGCTAGTATTTACCTGTAGTACTCGTTCATGAGCAGGATGCTCTTTTAATTCTATCAATCGATCCAGAACTATGAGCTTGACGTTGTTGTCACTCTCCTTAATAATTAAATCAATGTAACACTGAGCAGCAGCCTATATAAAAAAAAGAAACACACTTTAAGAACATCATCCATCTTAAACACAGAATCTGCAAATAAGAAAAAAAAAAGGGATCCCTGGGTGGCGCAGCGGTTTGGCGCCTGCCTTTGCCCCAGGGCGCGATCCTGGAGACCCGGGATCGAATCCCACGTCGGGCTCTCGGTGCATGGAGCCTGCTTCTCCCTCTGCCTATGTCTCTGCCTCTCTCTCTCTGTGACTATCATAAATAAATAAAAATGTTTAAAAACAAAAAAAAAAGCCCCCAAAGAAGCCAAAATACATTCACTACTCCTGCTCTAAAAGTTTCCCAAAGGAATGTGTCCCTCTATTCCCTAAATTCTAACAAATCTCATTATTTTCAAGATTAAAAAAGTTAAGAAGCATCACATATTAGAAGGAAGAAAAGGGGCTGCTATAGGCAGAAATACTAACAGTCAAAAAATAAGGACTGAAACTAAGAAACAAGGCAGAAAAAAGCAGAGTATCCCCAAAAATATAGCTATTGAGGATCTTTTAGTTTAGGTGCATAGTCTAACACACCTGAATTACAGCAGAGAAAAATCAAGACTATAAAGATGACCCTGACTCATTAAAAGCAGAATACAAAGCAGCAAACATGAAAGAGCTCCCAATGACCAAAACTGGAATAATATGATCGATAAAAGAAGTAATGATAATGATTATAACACATAGAAGAAAGTAGCCATACTAATATGAAGAAAGAAAAGGAGGGAGAGTGGGTAGAAAAGGGACAACTCTTCCTTGCAGTACTCCAGTTAATAAATGTAGAATGAGGGAAACAGAAAGTCACCATTAGAATATCACATTAATAATTGCTGTACAGAAATGTTAAATTTAGTTGGTATAAGTTTGAGGAAAAATAGGATATTTGCAGTTTCAAAGTATCTTCCTGGGATCCCTGGGTGGCTCAGAGGTTTAGCGCCTGCCTTTGGCCCAGGGTGTGAAGGGGTCCGGGGGTCCCGGGATGGAGTCCCACATCAGGCTCCCTGCAGGGAGCCTGTTTGTCTCTGCCTGTGTCTCTCATGGATAAATAAATAAAATCTTAAAAAAAAAAAAAGTATCTTCCCATGTTATTTACTAATTACAAAAGTAGTAACTCAACAATAAATAAATAATAACTCAACAGTGGAGAAACCCAGCAAGTACCACCTTAACCAACTGATCAAGGTTAACATCCTAAAGTATCCCAACATCATGTACTCCTTGATATAACACATTGAGAAAGGTTCAGCACTTCCACAGTATTCTTCCCCAAAATGTATAACCTCAATTTAATTGTGAGAAAACATCAGACAAATTCAAATTGTGGGACATTTTACAAGCAAACTGACCTAGAATTCCTCAAAAGTATAAGGTCATTAGAAACAAGGAAAGGCCTGGGGAAGTGTCACAGATTAGAGGACAGTAACACATGACAACTAAATGTAACATGGGATCCTGGATGGAACTCTGGTACAAAAAAAGGAGATTAGTGACGAAATTGGTGGAATTCAAATAAAGTCGATAGTTTAGTTAACAATACTCATATTGTTCCAATGGTAATTTCTTAATTTTGACAATTACACAATTGCTATGTAAGACACAAACATGACAGGAAGCTGGGGAAGGGTGATGAGAACTTTGTCCTATTTTTACAACTTTTACTGTTTTGCTGTTCTGTAAGCCTAAAATTATTTCAATATAAAAAAGGTAAAACAACTTTTTCTAAGTATTGGCAGGTAAAGCAATCAAGTCTCCTACAAGCTGGCTTTATAAAACTATTCATTCTCTGAATATATTAGGGGTTCCTCATGCAGTTGATACAGTAAATTATAGAAAAGAAAGCAGTATCCCAGTATTGAAAATATGCACTATAATCTTTTTTAGGATCCATCATGTAGGATCCAAAGTTCATTTTCCCAGATCTGGGTTCTAATATAATTAAAGTATGGGGAGAGATCTTAAAATATCAGTATCAGGGGGAATCCCTTGGTGGCTCAGCGGTTTGGCGCCTGCCTTTGGCCTGGGGCGTGATCCTGGAGACACGGAATCGAGTCCTGCGTCGGGCTCCTCGCGTGGAGCCTGCTTCTCCCTCTGCCTATGTCTCTGCCTCTCTTTCTCTCTGTGTCTCTCATGAATAAATAAATAAAATCTTAAAAAAATATATCAGTATCATTCTCTAGAAACTAGAAATGTTAGTATTGTCTCTCGGTCTCTCTTCCCATGTATATGTATGAAAGCAGGAAGGAAGAAAAAAGATTGGACTATGTAAAGAATCCAATAATATCACAAAATTTATAAATTGTTATTTCTGTGCCACGTAATGCCATGTAATCACGTAGTAAACTGCAATGTCACTAAATCATAAGTGCTGGGGCACCCAGGTAGCTCAGACAGTTAAGTGTCTGACTCTTGGTTTTGGCTCAGGTTATGATCTCGGGGCCCTGGGACTGAGCCCTACATTGGGCTCCACCCTTCTGGAAGAGCCTGTTTGAGATTCTCACTCTCTCTCCTTCTGCTCTCCCATCCCCCACATTCTATCTGTCTCAAGCAAATAAATGAATTTTTTAAAAAAAGAGAACAAAATATAAAATAAAAAAATAAGTCACAAGTGCTAAGATAGCATATCTATCATCTAACTGAATGAACTAAATAAAATAAGCAGTACCTTGATTGCAGTAGGCGCACTAGAGAGTGTCACTAATGTTCCGGCAGCTTCATATTTTACAGCAGGGCTAGACGACTGTAATAAGTTATAGATGCAGCGAATAAAACGAGCCCTTTCTGATGGATTAGCATGACAGACCTGGAGAAGAAAACATCTAGGTTTCAATGGATTTCAGGGACACTTGCTTTCAAACAGATTTTTTTATAGATGTCAGCTTTTGGGATGCTAGTTTTCTTAATTTGAAAGTGAAGAATAATGTTATAAGGCATCTGAAGATGTCAGCCAACATGACATGAGACACTGTGACTGGTAATTTCAGGAAGAAACAGGTTTTACTTCAGACAGCTGTTACAGCTACTCACTCATTTATTCATTCAATCATAATTAATATTCTTTCACAAAAGATTTTCTAATGGCTTATAATAAAAGAATGCAGACTATATACAAATGAAATAGAATAAGAAAATGTAAAGTAACAAAGTCAAGGACAACTCATTAACCAAGTGCATTAATATGGATATTGTCATAGGATATTAAATTTGGTCCTAGGGACGCCTGGGTGGCTCAATGGTTGAGTGTCTGCCTTTGGCTCAGGGCGTGATCCTGGATTTCCAGGATCGAGTCCCACAACGGGCTCCTTGAATGGCCTGCTTCTCCTCCCACTGCCTGGGTCTTTGCCTTTCTGTGTCTCTCATGAATAAATACATAAAATCTTAAAAAAAAAAAATGGTCCTAAATTTTTATTCTGGATATCATGTCAAAAAAGGAAACATGATGGCTATCAATCTCAATGGCTAATAAAAGGAAAATATTGCCTCCCCCCGCCAAAAAAGGAAAATACCCATTCTAAAAGCAAAAAAGATAACCCCTTTTTCAAGTACTACTACTTATTTATCTGGAACCATATTCAGTACTTTGGAAACAACTAAAATATTCTATGCTATCCAAAAAATATTTTAGTATCTTTACCTATGAAGCAAACATTCCTTATTTTTTTCCTGAAATTGGTTTTTATGTCAGATTTTCCTCTAATATATATAGTCAAATCTCTCTTATTCAGGCATGACTCAAAAGCTATTTACTCTTGCGAATAACTGGACCCTGCTAGACAAAGAAATCTCTGAATAGCAGAGAATCCCTATTTTTGAGAGCCTCAGCAGCATCTCTAAACCATACAATGAATTAAAAGGAACTATATATTTACAGTTCTAGTTTCATCTTGAATGCCAAATCCAAATGACTGGTACTCTATGTTGAAAAGGGCCCTTTTCTCTCAAAATCAGAGATAGCTGTAATCGGCAGTGTCTGCTGTGGTACTTTGTCAATATTCTTCGTCTTTTTTTTTTTGTCAATATTCTTCTATTTAGTAAAGTCAGTCCTGATGTATATTTTTGTTGGTCTCCCATGGTTATCAATAGCAAAACTAGATGTTATTTTATCTTTTATCAGAAAATTAAGATGCAATCAATCCTTTCAAAGGATGTAGCAAATTTAAATGTTGCCAATAAAGCACTCCATTTTAAAATCCAAATCTCTTATCTAGTTTTAGACTTCCTATTGGTCAATGGCCAACAATGTCATTTTGACATATTTAAGTCTATTCTCTTTTACAAACAGGGAACAAAGAAAGTATTTAGAAGTTTTCTGATTTGTTTTTAGATTTCCAAAGTAGTCTGGTACATACTCAAATCTTAAATTTTATTCCAAAGCCTGATTCATAATCAATTCAGTTACTAAATAGTGCAGGATGATTTCTCTACTGCTGTATTAGGTCAAGGCATCAGTTTTTAATAGACTTCTTTATAGAGGTTTAGAGAAATAGGAAGTGTTTGGAAAACACAATAAATCAAATGAAAATTTTTTTTAAAAAAGACTTTCATAGACTATGCTACAAAATTTTTCTTCTACTGGGGCGCCTGGGTGGCTCAGCTGGTTAAGCATCTGTCTTTAGCTCAGGTCATGATCCCGGAGTCCAGGGACTAAGCCCCATGTCAGGCTCCTTCCTCAGCAGGGAATCTGCTTCTTCCTCTCCCTCTGCCCCTCCCTGCTTGTGTTCTCTCTCATAAATAAATAAATAAATAAATAAATAAATAAATAAATAAATAAAGTCTTAAAAAATATATACATAGATTTCTATTATTAAAACATATTATCCCAACAATTAAGCAGCATTCCTGAAAGAGACAACTCTTAGAGTATATTTTATCCATTATAGATTAGTCTTACCTTATAAATTAGTTCAACAATAACCAACTGAAGAATGTCTCCAAATGTGTGAACCTGATCAATGCAAGTACTTAGGTAATCCAAAGCTCGATCCTAACAAAATAAAAATATATTTATCAAATTCCACCTCATTCAACAAAAGAACTTAATCAGTGCAACCTTAAAAAAACATACACAATTGAATATAAAATGAATGTGGAAATGAGGGCAAAGAAAAATCAAATGAAGGAAAAAAAGAAGGTTAACATATACATGTAAGAAAGTCCAATACATATTCTAGAAATGGGCCACAAATCTGGGGTATGAATTTTCTAGCAGCTAAACTGAAGAGGAAAATACTGTGTTACATGATTCAGAGAACCCACACAACCAAAACAAACCAGCTATTTAGGAACATGGTTATTCTTACTTCTAAGACCTAAAAGAAAAATCTCAACGATTCTCATATACTGAATACTGGGATATAAAAAAACTATGATCTCAACAATATCTCTACAGAAAAAGTATCAGAAAATTTTATTGATCTTTTTCTGATTATGCCCCCCATGTGGGTAAACAGCATAGTATTAAATATATAGGTCAATAATACCAATTGAACAAAAGAGAACAAAACATTCTGGCCCAAATAAGCAGCTTTCTTATCGTCTTGTTCACACACACAAAATGACAGCATCTAAATTTCAGAAAAATGGATAGATTCTATATCTTTCAGTCTTCATGCATATTATTTCCCACATTTTGAGAATATTGGATAGCAAAAATTTCAGGATAATATGCCATCAAAGTATGCAGATTCACTGCTAACCCACCAGCTGATCCGTACATTTTAAGCACCAACAAGAGCTGGATGTAGAGTTGACACTGACTTATGAAATCTGAAGAGTCTAGTAAGGATACACACCTACACTGAAGACTATGCTTCTTTCACAGACACAGCTCAGGGTGAACCCTATACAATGCTACTATTTTTTCTACTAAACAATTTTAGACCTATACCAACAGAAGGATAATCAGGCTCAAACCCCAAAATAGAGTGCCACAAAATATAGCCATAATAACTTCAATCTGGAAAAACTGTCAAGTGGCCATTATTAACTATTTCTCAGATGTTTACTAAAAATAAAGTATATACATAAGCAATTGTCTGAAGAAGGGTTAAGAAAAAACTATTTTATACAAATTAAGTTCAAAAATCTAAAAAAAAATATACAAACACTTGTAGTATAAGCTAAATCATGGACTAAATAAAACTTGATTAGGCCTATGAATTTTTTTTTTTTTTTTTTTTTTTGGCCTATGTACTTTTAATTCTCATTTGAATACAGTCATATAAAAAACTACTTTACCTGATCTGCATGAATTAGCATCATAAATGCATTCCTTTTGCAACTTGCATCCTTCTCATTCACCAGAAAATCATGTATGAGTTCAGGAGCATCAGGTATAAGATGCTCAAAATTCCTTGAAATAAAACAGGTAATATTCGTATTTAATAAAACTTGCTTTGTTATTTTAGTAACTCCTTGAACACTACTAAAATTTATCTTTATCAAGCTTTATAACATTGTTAATTGTTTTGCATTTTGTAACCTTAAGTCAATTAGAACTGTGGATAGAAATTACAAACTTACATCTTTATCTATTAAATTATCAATTATATATTATCTAGTTTAATAAAGAAAAAGCTGACTTTTTCCACATGCTTTCAACTGAATATCTCTAATAATTGTCTTTCATATACTTTAGGAATAAAATGCACATAATGACAATCTCAAGGTACTGAAAGATTGTTCATTAAGAATTATCAGGAAAAAGGGGGATCCCTGGGTGGCTCAGCAGTTGGGCGCCTGCCTT
Organism: Canis lupus dingo; assembly: GCF_003254725.2. Taxonomy (NCBI): domain Eukaryota; kingdom Metazoa; phylum Chordata; class Mammalia; order Carnivora; family Canidae; genus Canis; species Canis lupus. The sequence continues at coordinate 37,728,484 of NC_064263.1, forward strand.
GGGCCTGGGGTGTGATCCTGGGGACCCTGGATCAAGTCCCTCATCGGGCTCCCTGCGTGGAGCCTGCTTCTCCCTCTGCCTGTGTCTCTGCCTTTCTCTCTCTCTCTTTCTCTGTCTCTCATGAATAAATAAAATCTTAAAAAAAAAAAAAAAGAATTATCAGGAAAAAAGGAGTCCCTTGAATTTTATTAATTATGCATTATATTTACTTATTCACTTACTTGTTAATTTACTTCCTATTCAGGAAATTTTAAAGTACCTGTTGTATACAAAATAATGAAAACCAGTTTAAAAACCATCATCTAGCTTCAACAATTGTTAATTCATGGCCATTTTTGTTTCACCTATACCCCTGCACACTTCTTCTCCTTCAATATTATTTTGAAACAAATCCCAGACCACTTACTACTTCTTCTGTAAATATACTGACATATTATAATTAAGGATTCTTTTTTATTTTTTATTTTATTTTTTTAAAGATTTATTTACTTATTCATGAGGGATACAGACTAAGAGAGAAAGGCAAAAACACAGGCAGAGGGAGAAGCAGACTCCTCGCAAGGAGCCGATGCGGAACTCGATCCCGGATCCCAGGATCATGACCTGGGAGGCACCCAACCGCGGAGCCCCTGCAGGCATCCCAGATTCTTTCTTTTTAAAACAAATCATAATGCCATTATCATACCTTTAAAAACTTAACATTCCTTAATATCATCTACAGTGTTCAAATTTCCCATTGTTTAATAAATGTTGTAATTCCTGTGTATGCAGTCTAGCTTAAGTTCTGAAATTTTTGTAGTCTATATGGTAACTTTTAAGGAATTCTACATTATTAACCAGAATATCACTGCCCTAACAGTTAACAAAATATAATATAGCAATAAGAGAACTGTAAAGAGAACTGTGAAATTATGTAACAATCAACTCTTAAAGTACGAAGACATTTATAAAAATTACATCCTACATTTAAATGGATTAACACCGGGATCCCTGGGTGGCTCAGTGGTTTAGTGCCTGCCTTCGGCCCAGGGTATGATCCTGGAGACCCGGGATCGAGTCCCGCATCAGGTTCCCTGCACGGAGCCTGCTTCTCCCTCTGCCTGTGTCTCTGCCTCTCTCTTTTTCTGTCTCTCATGAACAAATAAATAAAATCTTTAAATGGATTAACACTAGTGATTATAAAAACCAAGCATTATAGCCTTATCTGATTCTTTGAATCATTTTTAAAATCCAGAAACTTCAGCTTTCCAAGAACAGGAATCAGTTGAGAACTATAACCTTTCTCATTAAAAAGTTCCCTCCTGGGCAGCCCAGGTGGCTCAGTGGTTTAACGCTGCCTTCAGCCCAGGATGTGGTCCTGGAGACCCGGGAATGGGTCCCACGTTGGGCTCCCTGCATGGAGCCCGCTTCTCCCTCTGCCTGTGTCTCTGCCTCTCTCTCTGTGTCTCTCATGAATAAATAAATAAAATCTTAAAAAAAATAAAAAATAAATAAAAAAATAAAAAGCTCCCTACTTAAGGCTTCTAAGGGTAAAAAGGTTAAGACCCACATTCCACATAAAGAGAATTCAAAAGCAGGGTCAAAAACTCAAATCCTAAAGAGGCTAAGCAAGTCAACAAATGAATTAAGTGGGCTAAAGTACTACAATGATAGGCACTGTAAACTGGAAAGTGTACAACTTATTTAAGGGAGCTACTGTCAATTTCAGCATATTGTTGCTATGCAGAAACTAGGACCCAGTATTGCCAGATCTTTTCAATGTTGACAACATAACGATAATAAGAAAAAAATATTGTTAAGGCCAAAGAAAAAGTTATCTACAAGTATGTACAATCTGTAAGGAAATGCTATGGAACCTCTAGACTAAACAATCCTCACAAAAGTAAGCCACAAGAGTACCTTCATTTACCTATAGATTGTATAGATGGCCAAAACAGCATTTCTTCTAACGTAGCTATGTCGGTGCTCCAAACAAGCACGGATAGCTGGCATTAAAGGTTCTAGCAATTCTGCTTCTTTCAATTTGCAAAGAAAACGAAGAGTAGATCCTCGAATAAATTCATTAGGATGCTGAAGATCCTGATAAAAGTTAAATATGAAATGTTGAGTTACAGCCTTTTATGAAACAACACACAATTTTTAAGAGCAAAATTTCCTATGGATAAAATAAGTAGGTTCAAGGAAAAAATCTAGATTATCTGACAATTTCCTTCATATTCCTGTCAAATCAATTTTCACCTATCACATCAATGTATCATATTCTATGTGTTTTTTTTATTAGTAACATAAAAATATATTGAAAATATCCAAAGAAAGTAACAATAAAACTTTTTACAATAACTCTTTACAACTGCAGTTCCAATTATTGATAACTTAGACCTTACCCAAGATTTAATTTTAAAAATCAAGAGAACTCCCATTCCACCAATTTTACAATTAAAATCAAGGCAATATTCAGAAATAACCATGGTTTAGTTTACCTTTCTGTATGCATCACATACAAGGATCATTTCATGTAAAAGTCTCCCATCTGGAGTTGTTTTAGGAACAATTTCCCAAAATACCAGAAGTAATTTTTTGATGGTATGATCCTGAAGAGGTAGCACAAAACGAATGATGGTCATCAGAAGTCCAGGAAGCTTTTCACCATTCAGAATCATAATGATCACTTTCTTCAAAGCTTCAGTCTTTGACTTCACATCTCCTTTTTCTGATGTAAAAAAAATTTTTTTTCAAAGGAAAATTCCTCAGAAAATTTTACAATTAACAGAATAAAACATTTTCTCACTGTATCCGTAGTAATGATAATAAAGGCACTAAACAAAGTCATAAGGGTTTTCGACCTAGCTGCCACAAACAAGCTGAATGACTTTACAGAAGGCATTTATCTCTCTGAACCTCATGATACTTAATACAGAATATAAAGAAACTGGGTGAGATCTCTGGTCCCTAACCCAAGGAATCAATGCAGAAGCCACCACATCTATAGATATACCAAATAATGCATGTCTCAAACAAATATATAACTTTTTTTAAGTTTTTTTTTTAAGATTTTATTTATTTATTCAAGAGAGACACACAGAGGAAGAGAGGCAGAGACATTGGCAGAGGGAGAAGCAGGTTCCATGCAGGGAGCCTGACATGGGACTCAATCCCGGGTCTCCAGGATCACGCCCTGGGCTGAAGGTGGCACTAAACCGCTGAGCCACCCAGGCTGCCCTTTTTTTAAAGATTTTGTTTATTCATGTGAAACACAGAGAGAGAGGAGGAGACATAGGCAGAGGGAGAAGCAAGCTCCCTGAAGGGAGCCTGATGCAGGATTCGGTCCCAGGACCCCAGGGATCATGACCTGAGCCAAAGGCAGATGCTCAACCACTAAGTCACCCAGGTGCCCCTGTAACTGTTTTTCAAAGTGTAAATAGATGCTGTTAGAGTGAATGCTTCTGAATTCAATGTAGCTTTTATTTAGTTGTGCATTTCATTAATCAAAGTGATAACCACTATTATGAGGGCAAGAGAAGGATCAGGGACATTTTTTTTTTTAACATTAGATCTTCGAATTCAAAAAGGCTAGGGACTAATACACTAATTCCAAAATCTCATGATGTTTCTACAGACTACAAAACTTCAGATTCTTTTTTAAGAAATTGCCTAAAAAATGGAAGAAAATAAAATGTACTAGATGGGTAACCATTATTTAGAATTAAGGATGACACACTCATGATACTAGCTTTTTGTTACTAAGCTTAAAGCAATTTACACCATAAACTATTTTATGCAAAACAATCTCTAATCTCATCACTATCACTGCATACTGAAGAATTTATGGTAAAAAACATTTTGTATCCAAAATTTAAAGGCAGGAACATTAAGAGTCAAGCACACCACTACAATGGCTTACATCACAGAAATAAACAAGTATCTAGGAGAGGGGAGGACAAAGAGGGATGACAAAGTTTTTAATAATCTTAGGGTTAGGGACACCCGGGTGGCTCAGTGTTTGAGTGTCTGCCTTGGGCAAGGGTGTGATCCTGGGGTCTGGGATCAAGTCACATGTCAGGTTCTCCACAGGGAGCCTGCTTCTCCCTCTGCCTGTGTCTCTGCCTTTCTCTGTGTGTCTCTCATGAATAAATAAATAAAATCTTAAAAAAAAATTCTTAGGGTTATCATGAGCAAAAGAATAGAACTAGGAATACATTTCCAACCATTAGGGCTAAGTGGCCATCAAATGAGAGTTCCTTGTTGTTGCCAGAGATAAGAGACTGTGAACAATCAGCTGGTAGAGTTACAGAAAGGATTTAAGCTTTGGAAGAATTATAATACCTAAATCAAAATTTCTTTCTAGCCCCCGAAGGCTATTTATCTATTAGTAGTTTGACATGATATTTTTACATGTTGCAGAATAGAGAATATCCTCAGGTTCTCAATTTGTGTTCAACTGAGACTACAGGAAGGGTTCTTGCCCAATTTATGCCACAAGGGTCAACATATTTGTTTAAAACATAACACCTTCTCATGCATCTCTGCCACATATGAAAAAAAAATTGGTATTGCCATATCAAATCAAGAAACAACAACCATAATCAGTTATTTGCTGAGGCTAAAGAGATTTTATCTTTGTCCTGAGCTTCCTTTCTGAATATAAAAAAATTGTGGGTTTTTTTTCCCAATCTGTTTGATAGCGTAAGGGACACAAAGTCCAAAAAGCATAAAACTGCATCACTATAATGCTGATATCTTCTTTTATTCCAGCATTTGACTACTTTTTCCAAATTAGCAAATTCTGGGATCCCTGGGTGGCGCAGCGGTTTGGCGCCTGCCTTTGGCCCAGGGCGCGATCCTGGAGACCCGGGATCAAATCCCACGTCGGGGTCCCTGCATGGAGCCTGCTTCTCCCTCTGCCTGTGTCTCTGCCTCTCTCTCTCTGTGTGACTATCATGAATAAATAAATAAAATCTTTAAAAAAAAAAAATTAGCAAATTCTAAGAGTTTAGCAGGATATAGCTCCTCTTGTAACTAAATGTTAAAAATTCATAGAAAACTTGTAAAAAATCTGTATCATTTATAATCCAAGCCCTCTTAACTTCAATTTCCATTTATTCCAACAATTCAAAATAAGGTGAAAAATGCTTTTTTCCTACATCTTCAAAATTTTCAAAACTTTTCCTCCATGAGCATTACAAAAATATGGAAAATTTCAAATATTAATTCAGTTCACCATAATATATCAAGTACTTCCTACTCTGGTTAATGTATAGTTATCAGAACTCATGTCCAGTAGCTAAAAGTTTAAGTAAAATAACTCAGTATTTCACCAAACTAAAAAATGTTACTTAAATTGGACACTACTTCTAATTTTTTTCTCATCTCAACTCTTTTGAGATACAGTAAAAAAATATACATAAAATTTGAGATTTGTGGGCAGCCCGGGTGGCTCAGTGGTTTAGCATCACCTTCAGCCCAGGGTGTGAACCCGGAGACCTGGGATCGGGTCCCGCGTCGGGCTCCCTGAGTGGAGCCTGCTTTTCTCCCTCTGCCTGTGTCTCTGCCTCTCTCTCTCTCTGTGTCTCTCATAAATAAATAAATAAAATCTTAAAAAAAAATTGAGACTACTTATTTATTTCTTGGTGGGGGAGGATAGCTAAGGCAGCCACAATTTAAAGAAAAGGTATTATTACAATGGACAGGTTTTGTTCTTTATTGTCACAGGGGTTACCTTAAGTATTTTGGGATCTAAAGCTTACTTTTTTTAAGTAAGCTTTATACCCAACATGGGGCTTAAACTCAAGATCCACTGAGCCAGCCAGGCACACCAAAAACTTTCAAATTATAAGAAAAAAATAATAATGAAAGTTTATTCATTAATGTACATTGCATTCTACTATCTTACATAAATACGGGGAAAAAAAGTACTATATATGGCTTTTGTATATAAGAGGGTATGGGTTTAAATGCCATAAAGGAGGATTTCTTTTTCCTTCTTTAAAAATGGATCTCGGGGAATCCCTGGGTGGCTTAGAGGTTTAGTGCCCGCCTTCAGGCCAGGGTGTGATCCTGGAGACCTGGGATTGAGTCCCACGTCGGGCTCCCTGCATGGAGCCTGCTTCTTCATCTGCCTGTGTCTCTGCCTCTGTGTGTGTGTGTGTGTGTGTCTCTCATGAATAAATAAATAAAATCTTATAAAAAATAAATAAATAAAAAATAAAAATGGATCTCAACAGAAACATAATATTAAGTAGCCTATAATCAGGAGGTATTCCGTTACTGCTTATTAAGAGGTGGGAATAGGCAAGTAAAATAGGGTCTTTCAAATTGCAAACTATCTTCTAAAAAATATTTTCAAGATGGGAAGCATAATTTTCATTTTATTCTGTTTTAAACAGTAGTTACCAACCAGTTTAACTTATTTTTAGTACTCCAATGAAACAAGAATCATTTTTTTTGGAATGTGCATTACTTTGAAAAATGCTTTTGACAGAATCACTTTAAAAAAGACAAGACAGAGTATACACTTTTAAAATCCAGAAATAGGGAATCCCTGGGTGGCTCAGCGGTTTAGCCTCTGCCTTTGGCCCAGGGCGTGGTACTAGAGTCCTGGGATCGAATTCCGCATCAGGCTCCCTGCATGGAGCCTGCTTCTCCCTCTGCCTGTGTCTCTGCCTCTCTCTCTGTCTCTCATGAATGAATAAATAAATTCTTAAAATAAATAAATAAAATGAAATCCAAAAATAGGGGGGTGCATGAGCGGCTTAGTCACTTACTTAAAAGCGTCTGCTTTTGGCTCGGGTGCTGATCCCAGAGTCCTGGGATCAAGGCCCACCTTGGGCTCTCTGCTCAGCGAGGAGTGTACTTCTCCCTCTCCCTGCCACTCTGTCTACTTATGCTCTCTGTCAAATAACCAAATTAAAAAAGTCCAGAAATATATCTGTTTTCTTTTTGTATAAATGCTTTTAAAAAGCTTGAAGCTTTTGAAACCTCCATGCTTGAAAGGCTTAAACTGTTCTGGAAAACACATGTATATTCCGAGGTTGACTTCATTAGTTCAATAGGTGGCAAACCCAAAGAACATAGTTTTTTTGGTTTTACGAGCTAAGTAACATGAAGTTAAATGCACAGAGGAACTGAGACGTTCAAACACCCATTCTCAACCTGTTACCTACAGAAAACTGTCAGCTACACTTAAGCGTATATTAAACTACACAAGCCATTGTGTTACTTTGAGGAATGTCTAACAACTATTTATTTAGCTTTAGTAAACTAAACTGAGACGTTTTGTTTCCAAAAAAAAAAAAAAAATCAACACTGCAAGTCTAAATGTAACAAGTCTTCATTTGTCATAAGATCAAAGTTCTGAGGAAGAGATCCTAGAAAACAAAGTAGACAAAAATTAAGTATTTCTAATTACAAAGACAACTCGGAATGGAAATGAGCTCCTTATTCTCATTTTTTTTCCCTCCACTTAATTTTCAAAATATTATCAGAGTTTACCTAGGTCATTTTTTAAGCTAATTTCAGACGGTGGTTCTGAATCCATGGGCACGTTAATTAACGTATAGCACACGTTCTCGGCGGCCGTCATGGTTTCCGGATATAAGCGAACCTCGATGCGAGAATGAAGGATGACAGATGCAGGGAAATCTAGGAAAAGGAAAATACGAGGATTATCACTACAAGTAGAAAACCAAAAACACGGGGATCCCTGGGTGGCCCAGCGGCTTGGCGCCTGCCTCCGGCCTGGGGCGTGACCCTGGAGACCCGGGATCGAGTCCCACGTCGGGCGCCCTGCGTGGAGCCTGCTTCTCCCTCTGCCTGTGTCTCTGCGTCTCTCATGAATAAATACATTTAAAACACACACACACACACACACACACACACACACACACACGAGCGGTTAACTATCGTGATCTTGACGGTCTAAAGTTCACTCAGTCTGGCTCAGGAGTTTTAAAGTATCCGCAGGGTAGGGCCAATTTCTATTGTGTCCCATAAAAATAATGCCGAATATAATAAAAGACACGTCATAAATAAATAAATAAACAAATAAAAAAATAAATTTAAATAAAATAAATAAATAAAATAAAATAAAATAAAATAAAATAAAATAAAATAAAAAAGACGCGCTGGCCAGCCTCCCAGCCAACCATCTGACAGAACAATGATCTTTCCTCAGAGGTGCCCCCGCGGAGACGCCGTGCACCTTCCTACCTGCCCTTACGTCGATGGGTGGACGCGCCCGGGTGCCGGCCCGGGGGCACCAGAGACCCGGGAAGGGCCCCCGGCCCGGGCTTCCCAGCCCCCCGCTCCACCCCGCCGGGCCCGGACGCCAGCGGCCTAGTCACTCCCCTTCCGCATCTTCCCGGAGGACAGCCCGCTCCTCCGACGCGGCCCAGCCCAGCACGCCCCCCGGGCCTGGGGGCCTTCGGCTCATCACCTGGCTCCACGGGGCGGCAGCTACGGCGACGCTGGGACCGTCCACACCGGCTCCGGCCCGCGGCGGCAGCAGCCGCGGCTCCGCACAGTCCTCGGCTGACGTGGAAGGGGGTGGGGGCGGGGGTGGGGGCGAGGCGACGAGCCACCTCGCCGCTACGGCAGCGCGGAGAGGACAAGCCTCCTCCGTCCCGCGCTTGCGCAAGCTTCCCCGGGCTAGTCCTGCAAGCCAGGCTCTGAGCTCAGCGCCGCGGTCTTTTGCATGCTGCTTAGAAAAGGGGGGGGGGGGGGGGGGGAGTGCTTGGAAAGAGGGAAAGCCCAGTTTCTAAGGGCTGTGTTGTCCAGCGCTTTCCTAGCTCACCCCCTAGGAGACGGGGAGAGCGACTGCTGTTTGAGGGAGTCACCCCGCGGTCCCAATCTCTGCCTCCGCACTTGGGCTGATGTCAAAGTCGAACTGATTATTTCCTAATGGTCCTTTTTTTTTTAAGATTTTATTTATTTATTCATGACAGAGAGAGAGAGAGAGAGAGAGAGAGATAGGTGGAGACACAGGCAGAGGAGAAGCAGGCTCCATGTAGGGAGCCCGACGCGGGACTCGATCCCAAGTCTCCAGCATCACGCCCTGGACTGAAGGCGGCGCGAGACCGCTGAGCCACCCGGGCTGCCCCTAATGGTCCCTTTCAAGATCCCAAGAAATTAGTGTTTTTTATGCAGAAAGGAAGTTTGACAGTCACTGTTTTAAAGGATTTTACGTATCTCCAAAATACCCTAATAGTTGCAGCTGCTATCAGCCATAGCATCTTCGGGTTTGCACATATAAGGTTCTATTATGCCCCCCAAGCAGCACCTTCCCCACAAAGGGTTTTCTGGCCAATTATCATTTTAAAATCGTTTTTCAAATATCAAAAAAAAAAGCGGGGGGATCTCTGGGTGGCTCAGCGGTTTAGTGTCTGCCTTCCGCCCAGGGCATGATACTGGAGACCCGGGATTGAGTCCCACATTGGGCTCCCTGCATGGAGCCTGCTTCTCCCTCTGCCTGTGTCTGCCTCTTTCTCCCTCTCTCTGTGTATTTCATGAAAAAATTAATAAAATCTTTAAAAAAATAAAATAATAAAATAAAAATTTAAAAAAAAAATTTTTAAGCCTTGAGCAAAATACCGTGAATAAAAGACTTGCCCTTAACAGGTACACTTCTGTTAGGAAGCTAGAACACGAGCACTGTCTCATGTATCTAGAATCCAGCTATTTGAGATTTCTTTTTTTTAGAACCGTCAAAGTATAAATTTGAGCACCCAAAATATATCACAAAGGCCGTGTGTTTACAGCACTAAGAATGTTCTTCAAATCCTATGTATTGATTTTTTTTAAGTTTTTGAGATAATTGCAGAGTGACCTAAATACCGTGATCCCCTATACTCTTCCCCTGGTTTCTCCCAGTAGTAACATTTATGCATACTGTTCAATATCAAATCCAAGGAAATTGACATTGATATGATTTACTCCTCAGATTCACCAGTTTTACATGCACTCCCTTGTGTATTTAGTTCTCGGCAATCTTACCATGTTTAGATTCATGTGACCACCACCTGGCACTATACAGAACAATCATAAGGATCCCTCCTGCTATCCTTTTACAGTCACAGCCACTTCACTCCCCAACCCCTAGCAACTACTAACCTGTTCTCCATATCATTGTAATTTTGTCATTTCAAGGACATAGTATATGTGAACTATACAATGTAACCATTGAGATTTTTTTTCATGCAATATAATTCCCTTGAGAACAACTGGTTGTTTCACTTCTGTGTATTGGTGTTTAATATGAAACTTTACAGGAACAGTATCTGGTTTCCAAGCCCACTTACCAAGAAGGGACAATCTGTTGGCATGAAATGAGGCCCCCCAAAGCACAAAAACTAGATTTAGTAATAAGAAAGCTCAGCAGTTTTGAGCCACCATAGTGTAGCACCAACCACCATACCCACAATGGAAGTTCATTGTGTTACAGAAGAAAATTGGAGATATTATGGCCGAGTCATTAAGGAAACTATTAAGTATGAAAAGAAGGTAAGAAAGCAATGTATTTTATAAAACCACATTTTATCTGCACTTAAAATGTCATTGGAATTGTATATATATTATTGTATATTAAATACAGAGCTTGTTCATCAGATATCAGGACCTTATATAGCCAATTTCTTTCTTCTTCCTAATATGTACCTTGTTTTGGGTCTTATTTTTACTCTAGCAATTATATTGTCGTGAATGCTTTTTTTTTTTTTAGAGGTTTTGTGTGTGTGTCTGTGTGTGGTTTTTTTTGAGAGAGAAAGAGAGGGATCCCTGGGTGGCGCAGCGGTTTAGTGCCTGCCTTTGGCCCAGGGCACAATCCTGGAGACCTGGGATCGAATCCCACGTCAGGCTCCCGGTGCATGGAGCCTGCTTTTCCCTCTGCCTACTATCATAAATAAATAAAAAATTAAAAAAAAAAGAGAGAGAGAGAGAGAAAGAGAGAAGGGGAGGAGCAAAGGCAGAGGGAAAGGATCCCAAGCAGACTCCCCACTGGATGCAGAGACCCACTTGGAGTTCCAACTCATGACCCTGAGATCATGACCTAAGCCAAAACCAAGAATCTGACACTTAACTGAGCCACTCAGCCATCCCTCATCTGGAATGCTTTTTAAACTTGAGAGCAAAGACCTTGACATATACCAAGAATCATAAAAATTCAGATGTCTAGGAAGTCAAGGCCTAGAGCAAAGGGACTTGTCCTCAAATCACAAAGTGGCCAAACGTTGAGAAAGTTGGTATTAAAACCTGAATCCTGTCACTTACTGCACTGCCTCTTCTTTTTCAACCATGTGAATTCTGCAAAGCTGCACATATAGATGCCTAATAAATTCCAGGTGAATTGAACATTATATCAGTGTTAGGTTTTATGATCGGATATTATTAGGAATATTTTTGTTTATAATTACTTAACACAGACCAAAGAGAGTGTTACTTAAATATAACACTCTAGACAAAACAATGAAAAGGCATCATAATGAACTCTGTGGAGATAGTGGAGTTGACTGAATCTTATTGGGGTGGAAACGATGTTAAGTTCTAAGGTTAGTGTATGAGACTAACATCACATATTAAAAAGATTACTGAGGGGCACCTGAGTGGCTTAGTTGGTGAATTATCTTCCTTCAGCTTGTCTCAGGTGTGACGCTCTCTGGGTCTTGGGATAGAGCCCTGCATCGGGCCCTGTGCTTACCGAGGAGTCTGCTCCCTCTCCCTCTGTCTCCCCTGCCACGTACTGTGCACATGCTTTCTGTCTCAAATAAAGTCTTTTTTAATTTTTTAAAAATAAAAGATACAGATATCTTTTAAAATATAATAAAAAGATTACTAAAACTGCCTCTGAAGTACAATACAGATCACATTTTTTCCCCAGTCAAGTAATTGGTTTATATTTAGGGAACAGGTACAAAATATTACACATTTTCTTTAAACAACAGAATTGCCCAACAAGACAGGCTCGCACAATGATAGACATGAAGGGAGAGAGACCTACCTGAGGCTTTAAAGAGCAAATTATGAAATTTCCCACTTATGTTCCCTCACCCAGACTATAATAGAAATGAGTCTGAAGGCAGGTGGGAGGGCTCCCTATCATTCACTTTATGTGTGTGGAAGGTGCAAATACTCGGTGGTAGGTCAAATGGTGACCTACTCGATGGTAGGTCAAATGGCCACATGGTCCTTGGGGCCTCATCCCAAGCTCAAATGGTAGACTCCTGAGGCTCCTTCCAGAACAGAGATCCAACATCTCACACATTACTGTATTTAGTTAGGTCTTTCAACAAAGTTGCCCAGAGTTTCTCTTAGCACTTTACCTTCAAGAAGAGATTTGTAGATTTAACAAGCTTTTATTTATTTATTTATTTATTTATTTATTTTATTTATGATAGTCACACACAGAGAGAGAGAGAGAGGCAGAGACATAGGCAGAGGGAGAAGCAGGCTCCATGCACCGGGAGCCCGATGTGGGATTCGATCCCAGGTCTCCAGGATCACGCCCTGGGTCAAAGGCAGGCGCCAAACCGCTGCGCCACCCAGGGATCCCTAACAAGCTTTTAAAGTTTTAGGCAATCTGTGGGGCATCTGGCTGGCTCAGTTGATGAAGTGTGTGACTCTTGGCCTTGTAGGTTTGAGCCTCACGTTGAGTGTAAAGATTACTTAAAAATAAATTTTTTTTTCTTAAAGATTTTTATTGGGCAGCCTGGGTGGCTCAACGGTTTAGCACCATCTTTGGCTGAGGGCGTGAGCCTAGAGACCCGGGATCGAGTCCCATGTCGGGTTCACTGCATGGAACCTGCTTCTCCCTCTGCCTGTGTCTCTGCCTCTCTCTGTTTCATGAATAATTTTTTTAAAAAAAATATTTTTATTTATTTATTCATGAGAGACAGGGAGAGAGAGAGAGGCAGAGACACAGGCAGAGGGAGAAGCAGGCTCCCAGCAGGGAGCCCAATGTGGGACTTGATCCCAGGACCCTGGGATTATGCCCTGAGCCAAAGGCAGACGCTCAACCACTAAGCACCCAGGCGCCCCAATTTTTAGAGTTTTTTATTTTATCTGACAGAGCACAAGCAGGTGGAACAGCAGGCAGAGGGAGGGGAGAAGCCAGCTCACTACTGAGCAGGGAGCCCCGATGTGGGGCTTGATCCCAGAACTCTGGGATCATGACCTGAACAGAAAGCAGACACAACCAACCAAGCCACCCAGGCACCCCTAATTAGTAGAATTTTAATCCAAGTTCCATATCTATGAATGAACTGCTCCTCTCTAGAAAGATAGAAATCTCAGGCAATAAAAAACTCAAGGCTTCTTAGCAAAATTTTGGAGTATTTTGCTTTGTAAATCAGATTTCCTCGAATTTCATTCTGCATGGCCTAAAACAAAAATTGTTCTGCAATATTTGCATACACTGCTCACAACAATAATAGAAAGCAACCGAAAGATTACAGCAGAGTGGGGTGAGCATAAGAGGAAATGAGGTTTGGGATTAAACTTTCCCTTTTGTTATTTTTACAAAAGTTCTCTATAGAGACCAGAGCTATCACTACTGCCATCTGCTGATTGCAAAGAAAAACCATTTACATGTTAGAAATCTTGATACTATGGTTGCTGGGAAGTGGCAGTTTCTTAGATATATTTTTTTAAGATTTTATTTATTTATTTATGAGAGACATAGAGCAAGAGAGGCAGAGACATAGGCAGAGGGAGAAGCAGGCTCCATGCAGGGAGTCTGATGCAGGACTCGATCCCGGGTCTCCAGGATCATGCCTTGTGCCCAAGGCAGTCAACCACCAAGCCACCCAGGCGTCCCAGTTTCTTAGGTTTTAATAAGAATCTTCAGCGTTGAACCCTGCAATTTGTATTCTGAACCAAATCTCCATGATTTTCATGTAGCTAGTCCATACATAGGGAATTGGTATAAGGCTGTGATAGATAAGAGGTATTATTTTCCCTCATCACTAAACTTAAGGCAAATTAATTTGGCAAATGTGGCAGATAACCAGTTGTAATCTCCTTATAATCATTATAGTTGAAGCTACTTAAAAAACAAAGAGAAGGGATGTCTGGGTGGCTCAGGGGTTGGGCGGCTGCCTTCGGCTCAGGTCGTGATCCTGGAATCCGGGATTGAGTCCCACATCTGGCTCCTGCAAGGAGCCTGCTTCTCCCTCTGCCTGTGTCTCTGCCTCTCTCTCTCTCTCTGTATCTCTCATGAATGAATAAATAAATCTTTAAAAAAAAAAAAAAAAAAAAAAAACAAAGAAACCCAATACACAGGCAGGTGAAACAATTTTATTTCACAGTTGTCTTTAAAACCACAAAGACACTATGTTCTTCATATAAAAACATTAGTACAGATAACTATACTTTCTAGAAAATGATTATATAGACCCTCTCAAAGAAAAATGCACACCATTATATGGTTCAGACAAGTTACTTGGGAAAAACACATCTGGACCGATTCCTAAAACATACCAGAAGACCACGCTGCATCTTTTGGTTCAAAGTATAGATTACTGTCATCAGTAAAGGCTCCTGCATTCTTACATATTTGATAATACACATATAGACTGGTTTGTGACTTAATGCTCCATTGGTTCATCAGCCTTTTCTGCAGGTTCATCAGCAGGTTGAGCAGGCTGTAGCGGGGGGGAAGAAAAAAGAAAACAGGTTAAAAAAAATCACTTGACCAATATATACTTCTAATCACAGATATTATATTATAAAAGAATTTACATGAAAAAGGGGATAGGAGATATTTTGGATACTCAATTTTAGTTCATGTCCTGTTAAAATTTCTGAACCAAGGGTGTTTTGCTGTTGTTTCTTAAACAGACATAATTTTATAGGTCTGAAAACCTAAGCATCATTGAACAATTTTAGCATTTAATCACTTTATCTTGTTCAGGAGTAAAGTCCTTCTTTGTATTACCACTACTAGCCTTAGAATATAATCAGTATATTTTAGACATTCTTATCCTCTTTAGCACTAATCAACACAGAGAAAACATTTTAAAACAAATCAGCTGTGTGGAACTCACAGCATTTTTCCCAACAGTGCTGGTTCTTATCAACAGCAGTTTAAACAATGCAAATCCTACTCCTCCAAATTGTACCAACAATATCCTCTCCAGGTTGAAAAAAAAATTCATACTGTAGAAAATACTTCTCTCCAGGAAACTTTATTTATTTTTTCCCCAGGAAACTTTATTTTCAATTACACAGCTATCAAATAAGAATCTATAAATAGCAAATGTGTATTCTAAATATCCAACAAAAAGGACCAATATTTAATCTGAGATTTCCCAATACTTCCTCTTTTCTCAATATTTATGAAGAGTCAATTTAGTTTCCAAAGGGCCCCCAATGAACTTTCTCTCAGTCCCCACTCCTGTAGACTCTTAGCAGGCCTTATAATTTCATCAACAAAATGAGCAAAATTGATGCTGTGCCACTCCTGAGCCTCAGCCTTTAAGAATGTCTAGCAGCTTCCACTTTTGAGATTTTCAACGTTTGCAAGCTCTGAGCTACTACCCTGCTAAAGAGAGGCTTTGAGATTACATGGACAGAGGTCCCAGCCTTCTAGCTATCCTTCTAGGATATACCTAAAGAGTATGAATAAAGAGGACATGTGAATAAAGCCATCTTCAATGTTCCAGTCCCGTTGCTTCAACTGACTACAACACAAGAGACTCTAAATGAGACCAGCAAAAGAATCACTTAGCCATAGTCAACCAACAGAATTGTGAAAAATAGCATTAGATAACCAAATCATCAATTTTTGCTTGTGGAGATCACTACCTCTCAGTATTTTACATTATTCAGTTCTAGCTTTTCCTACTGCTATTTGAACTGTGAGCCCAGTTCAATACTTAAAGACAAAAATGGAAGATTTACTAAACAATTGAGGTAGGAACAGAGTTTATGATAGGACTAAAGCCTCTGGTGTTACTATTATAGTTATATACCTGTGCCTTTCTCTGTGGTCTTTCTTCAAGACCTTCCAGGAACGGAGATACATCATCATCATCATAAATCGTAAACTCCAAGTCTTTACCAACAATTCCAATGGAAACATTCTGAGTGAGGGGAAAAAAGGTAAAAATTAAAAGAATTTATGATGGGAAAATGCTTTTGTTAAATATGGGGTGAAGAAAAACAGAATAAAAGTTTATATAGCATTATTTTAATAAGACTAAAAAGTAAATATAGAAAAAAAAAAGAAGAAAACTAGCAGATCCTCATAACTTGCAGATCTAATATTCACTTTTCATAATCATGAGTAACACTGAAGGTCTATGCCACCTAGAAATTTGTAACTTGGCTCATAATGGAAATGTGCTGCAGACTAGTGCTAACGGAGCAAGCAACTTAGCTGGGAAGTAAGCCTAACTCTAAAGAAATAATCAGTTTGTTTCTTGTGTAAATTAAGACATGATGGTTCTTTAAAAGGAAAGAGAATAAGTTGTGGGATCTTGTGTTAAATCTGGTAGGGTCTTGGAACTATGTTCTACATGTTAAAATTAAAGAGCAAGTTTTAAAATGTTCAGTGAATGCTAACCAATGTAAAAAAGGTCCCCCTGGAAGATGAAAATTTTAGTGAAAATTTGAGGCATGAGAATTCGAAGCCTTCTCTCAATGATTTCACTGAACCATTCTCCATGATTCAGTAAAAATATAAAATCAGAAAGCCAGATACCTGAGCAAACTCCCAAATTGTAAATGTCAAGAGTAAACCCAAATTTTAAAAGATAGTCGGGGATCCCTGGGTGGCTCAGCGGTTTAGCGCCTGCCTTTGTCCCAGGGCACCATCCTGGAGTCCCGGGATCGAGTCCCCGTCGGGCTCCCGGCATGGAGCCTGCTTCTCTCTCTGCCTGTATCTCTGCCTCTCTCTCTCTCTCTCTCTCTCTATGTCTATCATGAATAAATAAATAAAATCTTTAAAAAATAAAAATTAAATAAATAAAAGATAGTCTCCTTGGAGTGATGGCATTATGGGGTGGGTGGGTATGCATGTATGTATGTATTTATTTATGGGAGGGAGACCTTAAGAAGGCTCCATGCTCACCATGGAGCCAGATTCGGGGGCTCAATCTCATCATAACCTGAGCCAAAATCAAGGGTCAGATGCTTAACAGACTAAGCCACTAGGTGCCACTATAGGTACTTTAAACACTTAAAAATAATTTTATGTACATTCCAAATTGTTTTGGAAAAAAGTTCTTTTTAGGATAGTAAAAATTATTTTCAAAAGATTATGCCAGTTATAAATTCTTCACATATATAATACATAATTATCCAAACACTATAATAAAATGGATTTACAAAATGCTGACTGATCTCACTTTAGTTAATGATCATTAACCACAAGGAGATCCATAATGGTTCCTGCATTGTACTAGACAGGTCCCTAGATCATTCAGTCTCTTCTAACATTTTCTATTCTCCTTGCTCCTTATTTCACTGATTCACTGAGAAAACAGAAGCAATTAGAAGAGAATGTTCACAAGCTCCCACAGTATCTAGTGTTTCCTGTATCTATGTCCCTAGATTCTCTCCCTTCATGTTAGTGTGAATGAATGGTCCAATTCCTCTCTAAGGTCTACCTTTCCACTTGTATACTGTTTGACATTGGTCCAGCAGTTTTTCTCATATTTCTCCTACATAAATATTTCCCTTTACACTGGATTATTCTTATAGCCATGCACCAAATGTGCTATAATTTCTCCCATCTTAAAATACCAAAACAACAAAAACACTCACTACATTCTCTTCCAGCCAGGACCCCCATTTCTCTGAACCTGCAAGAGAAAAATCTCCATAGAGGTGCCTCCTATTCCTCCTCTCTCATTCTCTCCTTATTCCATTCCTTTCAGGCTTTGGGCTCACCATTCCAATGAAACTGTCTAGTGAAGTCCCCAGTGACATCATTGCCAGTCTAATGGTTAATTCTCACTCCACATCTTCCTTGATCTACTAGGAATTTTTCATTCCTTCTTCCTTGAAATTGTTTCTTCATTTGTTTTCAAGAATGTCTCACTTTCCAAGTTTTCCTCCTACCTCCCTGGTCATCGTTCTCAGTCCCTTTTTGCTGATACTTATATACCTTCCAATTTCTAAAGGTTAAGAGTGCCCCTAGCCCAGGCCTCAAACCTCTTGTGAAACTGTTTGATTCCTTTAGCAGTGGCATCCAATCTAAATCACCATTTCTACATAAAGACTCCAAAATTTGTAAGTCTAGGCTAGACCATTCTCCACCAAACTCCAGGAGATACACATCTGACAACTGCATTTTCTTTTTTTTTAGGTAAGCTTTATGCCCAAGATGGGGCTTAAACTCACGACCCTGAGATTAAAAGCCACATGCTTTACTGACTGAGCCAGCTAGGCGCCCCAATAACTGCTTATTTTATATCACCAATGGACAATAGAAATTTCAAGTTTTCTAAGTCTAAGCTAACTGCCTGATCTTTCTTCATAGCTCCCGCCCCAAAACTTGTTTTCACCGTCTTACCTAGCTCAGTAAATCATAAATTTCTCCCTCCTCTAATCAAGCCCAAAATTTTGAAAACAATTTTTGTTGTTCTTACACCCCTACAACCAATTTGTTAGCAAACGTTTTTCACTCTAATTCAAAAAAACTTATCCTCATCTCCAACTCTAAGGCTCTCCTCTAATTTACCACAATTTCTCATCTATATGATCTAAATAGTTGTAAAGCTATTTTTACCCTTGTTGCCCACTACAATCTATTTTCAAAATGGTGACTAGAACAATTCTTTTGAAACCTAAATCAAATCATGGTACTGTTCTGTTCAAACTCTAACTGCCCACTCAGAAAAATCCAAAGTACCTACAATGGTTTATACACGATCTGGCCTCCATTACCTGACTTTATTCCTTCTCTTCCTCTTGATCATTGACTCCAACATTCGTGACCTCTTTGCCTCAAATACTAGGAATATTCTGGACTCAAGGCCCTTACATTTGTATTCCTTGGAATGAACTTGCTCTAGACATCTGAATCACTCTCACTCACACATCTCCTTTATTTTCCTCAAATTTCACTTTCTCAGCAAGGCAATCCTTAACCACTTTATTTTAAATTTCTCTCACCATACCTTCCTACCCCCTATATGGTCATTCTTTCTCCTCTTAACCTTAGTTATTTCTGTAGCATTTGTCATCTTCTAATGTATAATTTACTTAAGGGTATATTGTCTATCTCCTTGACTTGGATGGATGTTACATGAAGGTCAAAATGTTTGCTGTGTTTACTTTATAGTCTCAGTATCTAGTGTCTACACATGGTAGGTACTATATCTATCTATCTATCTATCTATCTATCTATATTTGTTAACTGAGTTAATAATACAAGGATGTTTCTACCTGCTGAAGAAATGAAGGACGATCTCCCTAAGACTTATTGGTTTTATTGCTTTATACCAAGAAGAAATGTTTGCAAATCATTTCAAAATCAGATCATTTAGTGAATAGCTTAAGGAGAAACAATGAACCAAGGTAAACATCTCCCAAATTAAAGAACTGTTAAGTATACAGACCTCTATTATATTTCATAAATATAAATGATTGACCTGTAATGTTAAAATCTCAAGTTGGAAAACATGATACCTACCTTTGTAGTTAGGTCCTGTTCTGCAGGAAGTGTCTCTCGTAAGGCACGCAGACCATGTTTAACCAGTTCATTCAAATTGCCTGTATAATAAATTAACAATTATTTCTTAATTTCATCTTCATACTGGGCTGCTTTTATTTGTGGTCTATAGTCTGAAATTGTGGCTTTAGTCACATACTAAATATATCACAATAACAGCCAAAATTTTAATGTTTAGCCATATGATAACATGGCAATAATAATAAGCATTGCCATTATTTTATGTAATGGGAGAATACATGATTTTTGTTACTAAATGTTTTGTGATAAATTAAATGAGAATCCAGATTCACAAATGATACAACACAAAATTTTGTAGAATATATTCTATGGAAGGTGTTTCCTCTTTATAAACAAAGTCTCCAACTCTTTATATGTGGCCAGTACTAACCTGATACCAAAACTAGACAAAGGCTATCACAAGAAAATAAAACTATAGATCAATAACCTGTATGAATACAAACACAAAAAACCTCAAGAAAATATCAGCACAATGAATCCAGCAACATTTATGTTAATGTAAACATTTATAGATATATACATAGAGAGAGAGAATGTGTTTTTATACTATAAATCATGAGGAAGAGGGATTTATTCTAGGAATGCAAAGCTGGTTTAACATTCTGAAGTCAAGGGATGCCTGGGTGGCTCAGCAGTTTAACGCCCGCCTTTAGCCTAGGGCATGTTCCTAGAGTCCTGGGATTGAGTTCCGCATTGGGCTCCTTGCACGGAGCCTGCTTCTCCCTCTATCTATGTCTCTGCCTGTCTCTTTATGCATCTCTTATGAATAAATAAATAAAATCTTAAAAAAAAATTCAGAAGTCAAATAATGCCACCACACCATGATAGAATGAAGGAGAAACCACTACATAGTCAACTCAAGAATGTCCAAAAAGCATGTGTTAAGTCCTTGAAACTTGCATGAGTAAAGCAAGTTTGAAAACCTGCCCTATGATCACAACTTACATCAATGCTTTTTACCTTTCTCAAAGCTACACCAAGTTTTTTACATGTTTATGGACTACTTAATGCAGAAATGTCTGTGTGGCTCCAAATAACAGAATCACAGAAAACTATAAGCTGGTAACAGAACTTATAATTGGTAAGTGGTTCTCAACTCTGAATGGGGCATACTTCAGACTAACTGAACCAAGCTCTTCAAAGTTGAAGACCTCTGTATTTTGGTATTTGTATTTTGACAAAGTTCTAGTGATTGAAACTACTGTGAAGGCTGAATGGGGTAATAACCAGTATGTATGACAGAAATAATAAACACTCCATGGACTTATTTAAAAACAAACAAAAAAACTCTTACCCTAAGGCTGATAGTTTTTTCATTTAGGATACTATTTACTCACTATATAAAGACTAGAGGGGGGCATCCCTGGGTGGCTCAGCTGTTTAGCTCCTGCCTTTGGCCCAGGGCATGATCCTGGAGACCCAGGATCAAGTACCACGTCAGGCTCCCTGCATGAAGCCTGCTTCTCCCTCTGCCTGTATCTCTGCCTCTGCCTCTGCCTCTCTCTCTCTCTCTCTCATGAATAAATAAATAAAATCTTTAAAAAAAAAAAAAAAAGACTAGAGGGGGCAAAAAAAAAAAAAATCACTTACACTCCATAAACCCAGACATATGTCTCTCCAAGTAAGTGCGAGCTGATTGAGAACGGGCTCCAATGGACATGGCTCTACAGTCAAAATAGTTGGCAGATGGACAGGTTTGGAAAATGTGAGGGCCCATATCCTACAAATAGTAAGAAATATATATATATGTATATATATATACACACACACACACACTATATATTTTCTAGTTAGTTTTTAAAAAGTCATTAAAATATAATAAGATTCTATGAACTTACATCATAACCAGCAATAAGCAGTCCAACACCATATGGTCTCCGGCCATACCGCTGTGTTGGTATCTGGGTCTCTTAAACTAGTTAAAGAAACTGTTCTAACGAGGAATAAAGTACTATCTTTATTTTCAAATTAAACACTATTAAGAAAGAGCTCTGCTTTTTTTTTTTAATTGCTGCATAATCTACCACACCAAGAAGAAAATAAAAGAGCAACATTTCTTGGCTTAGTATGAAAAAATGTTAGGACTATCCACCAAACCTAAGACTGAGGGCTAGCAAAATGATCTCTTCTCATGTGGAGAACCTCATCTGTTTTGGATATAAGGGGTCAAGAATTTTGGAGGACATCTAGAACCACCAATAAAAAACTTTAAATCTTCTCTAAAAATGAGACTTGACTGGTTTTCCTCAAATTGGTCTCATTGACACCCGGAAAAGGGCTGATGAAAGAGCAACCCAATTCCTTATTTAGAACACATTTTTCCATGGCAAAATTTTCCAAAATTCTTCTTCTAAATTTTAAATATTCTGTTATTGAGAAGTAATTAACCTTAGTTTTCAAACTCTTAACCTATGCTATGTATTATATTCCCAGTAATTAACATAAGGCTTAAGTATCAAAAAAAAAAATCTATTTAAAGTTCACATCCATAAATGCTAAAAACAAAAAAAAGGATACTGCTTCCAATTAGAGATACAAGACGAGACACAGGAAGAGGTCTGTCAAATACAAATCTGGAATCCAAACACTCCTGGCGCATAAAATTACTAAAAAAGAAACAAGGAAAATTAGTTATTCAAATCAGAATTATTTCAATCTAAATAAAATAGTTTAATTTCTTTTTGCTTTCTTCACATGGATTACATCCATATAAGGGAATCAGAAAGTCACAACCCAAGGATGCATTTTATACCAAACTCTTTGGCCACACGAGGTTTAAAAAAAAAGACTAAAATATTCCTTAACTTTGGATAAACCTGGTCTCTGAGAATTTTAGAGACTAAAGAGCAAGCTCTCTTTTCTTACCCTTCCCACTGTCAGCAACAACTCTAGATCTTGAATCACCAAAGAGCATAACTGCTTGTTTTTTTGGAAACTGAAATTTTCCCAACAGAGCAATTGCAAGAAATTGAAGTGATACTAGAACATTGCTACACGTTCCTGCCAACATTGCTTCTATCCATAAGCAGTACTCTAGAGGAGATGCTGGACACTGGACTATTGAGCCTCACTGTTAAACCCGGTAAGAGTCAAGCAAATGTCACACTGGGGAAAAGGGAATTCTTGCCTAACTATTAAAGACAAAAGGATAAACAACAAGAAATGGATATGCACCTTTCTTTCCATGATGCTTTGTCCAGTTTATGTGTACGTCACATATCTGAGAATCAAATATTGATGGCAGGAACCATGCTATTTGTTCAATACTTGTAAGTCCATTTCCCAAGGCTATCTAAATTGCATTGTTCAACATGGCAGGTACTGGTTACATGTGACTATTCACTTAAAAAGTGGCTAGTCTGAATTGAGAAGTACCTTAAGTGCAAAATGCACATGAAATTTCAAAGACTTAGTACAAAAAACAACGTAAAATATCTCAATAAAGTTTTCATATTGATTACATGTTGACATGGCAGTATTTTGGATAGATTGGGTTAAATAAAATGTTTGACCATGCAGCATATTTTACATTTTCTAGAGCTTTCAAAAGCTAATACTTATTTGGCTGCCCAAATAAGTAAAATCTTAAAAACAATCACCTGAGGACACACTGATAAAATTTCCTAAAATGATTTCCCTGGGAGTTATAGATTAAAAAAAGAAAAGGAAAGAAAAGAAATTAGTTTTGGCTAATTTTGACCTCCCAACACACACATTCATGTGTTATGTAAAAGGCACTGTATTAAGTGCTCTACACGTTAGGCTCTTAAACAATAGCCCTGAAAAAGAAAATACAAAAGAACTGATGGTTTAAGTAACTAGCATCTCATCTAAAATACTAAGTGGTGGGCAGCCCCAGTGGCGCAGAAGTTTAGCGCCGCCTGCAGCCCAGGGCGTGATTCTTAAGACCCTGGATCGAGTCCCACATCAGGCTCCCTGCATGGAGCCTGCTTCTCCCTCTGCCTGTGTCTCTGCCTCTCTCTCTCTCTCTCTGTGAGTCTCTATGAATAAATAAAAAAATCTGGGATCCCTGGGTGGCTCAGCGGTTAAGCGCCTGCCTTCAGCCCAGGGCGTGATCCTGGAGACCCAGGATCAAATCCCACATCGGGCTCACTGCATGGAGCCTGCTTCTCCCTCTGCCTGTGTCTCGGCCCCTCTCTCTCTCTCTCTCTCTCTCACACACATGAATAAATAAATAAAATCTTTAAAAAATTAAAAAATTAAAAAAAAAATCTTTAAAAAAATTTTTTTTAAATAAAATAAAATAAAATACTAAGTGGTAAAGGTAAGAATGAAATCTCCATGATTTCAAAGCCCTGGCTCTTCACTTATAACACCTCTCAACTATACATCATCTCTATCTCCTCTGGACTCTCATAGAAATCGGCTAATGGGGATCCCTGGATGGCTCAGCATTTAACGCCTGCCTTTGGCTCAGGGTGTGATCCTGGAGTCCCAGGACTGAGTCCTGCATCAGGCTCCCTGCATGGAGCCGCCTTCTCCCTCTGCCTATGTCTCTGTCTCTCTCTCTCTGTGTCTCTCATGAATAAATAAAATCTTAAAAAGAAAAAAATCTGTCACTCTCTACTTTCTACCTTGTATTATAGATATACTACTAGATTTTAAGTTCCTAAAACACAAGATATATATCTGACTCACCTTTGTGTACTCTGCAGCATCTAGTATTGAGCTTCACAAAAAATAAGTATCTAATAAATACTGGCATATTAAAGAAAGCAAGTGTAGTTTGCCAGGTCCTTAGAAACCAGACAAAAGTGTCAAGCTCTTCTTAGACATAACATTGTCTCAAACCATATATCTTGAGTTAACAAGTATCACATTATTCCCTGACTTCTCAAAAGCTTTAATCTTAACATCATTAATTCTAGTAGTTACTACTAGAGGAATCAAGAAATGGAGTACTTGTAACTGAGCCCAAATATGCTGAGGTATTAACAATCTGAATTTATAAACTCTGCCATACAACTTCCTAAAATATATTATCTGGACGAATCAAAAGGGATGTTTCTTTTGTTTTTCACGATCATACTCACCATAACAGTCTAGCATCAGCAGTAAGTCCCGCAATTGAGATACCAATATGGTTATCAACATGAAGAATTTTCTTCTGATGAGCTGCAAGCTCTGACTGTGCTCTCTAAACAGAAACATTATAAAACATAAAAACACATTTATAATTTTATTATTTCAGTGAAACTTAAATTTGTTAGTTCCATTTTTTCTTTTTTAAAGATGTATGTATGTATGTATGTATGTATGTATGTATGTATGTATTTATTTATTTATTTATTTATTTTAGACACAGAGAGACAGAGAGAGAAGCAGAGACACAGGCAAAGGGAGAAGCAGGCTCCATGCCGGGAGCCGGATGGGACTCGATCCCGGGACTCCAGGATCGCGCCCTGGGCCAAAGGCAGGCGCCAAACCACTGAGCCACCCAGGGATCCCCGTTAGTTCCATTTTCTACATGAAGAAGATTTATGTACTGCTTTACTCACCTTCAATGCGACCAACACCGCATGGGTTTTTGATTTCAGACCAACTGTGGCTGAACCTTGTTTGACAGCTTCCATTGCATATTCAATTTGATGAATCCTGCCCTAAAGAGAAAACACATCTTACAGTCACCTTTTATATATTTAATATTGATCTAGTGGTCCCAAATCTCAGGCGAATATAGTTAAAATCTCAAAAGATTTTTTTAAATTTTAATTTAATTTTATTTTTTTTAAAGATTTTATTTATTCATGAGAGACACACACACACACACACACACACACACACACACACACACACAGAGAGAGAGAGAGAGAGAGGCAGAGACACAAGCAGAGAGAGAAGCAGGCTCCATGCAGGGAGCCCAACGTGGGACTCGATCCTGGGACTCCAGGATCATGCCCTGGGCCAAAGGCAGGCACTCAACCGCTGAGCCACCCAGGGATCCCCAAGATTTTTTTTTTAAACTAGGAAAATCACTTTAATGATAAACTTATGTTCCAGGAATGTCTAAAATGATTATATTCCATATTCTCACAGCCTACAGTTTCATAAGTTTCTTTGCTTTTAAAGTAGGCTCTTCACCCAACATGGGACTCAAACTCATGACCCCAAGTTCAAGAGTCCCCCGCTCTACGGGTGAGCCAACGAGGTGACCCTCCATCAGTTTCTTTCTTTTTTTTTTTAATATTTTATTTATTCATGAGAGACACAGAAAAAGAGGCAGAGTCACAGGCAGAGGGAGGAGAAGCAGGCTCCAGGCAAGGAGCCTGATGTGGGACTTGATCCTTGGACTCTGGGCACAAGGCAGACCCTCAACCGCTGAGCCACCCAGGCGTCCCTCCTCATGACTTTCTAAAGCCACAGATAAAAGTATAAAATATTCTTACCTGAGGGCTCCAAACAGTGACGTCATTGTCATACTGGTTGCGAAACTGCAAGTGAAAGAGAAAAAGACAAATGAACTTTCGAAATATCACAAATTTTAAACAAGCTCTATGGTTAAACAATGTCCTCCCACCTGTTTCCATTCAACAGCAACACTTGCTGTTCACACAACCTCACTGGAGGATCACGACTGTCGTGGGTTGCAAGCCAGCTCCGAATTTACCATGAGCTAGAAGGGAGAGGCGGATCTCGATGGGACCTATCTTCCCAACTTCCGATTCTACTACTGTTGGTAGCACTCCCTTTGGATTCAGTCACTAAGGTTCATAGGGTCATGTTCCTTCTCTCATGCTTATGCTCTTCTCTTACGCTGGCCCTAATAAATGGTTAAAAGCACTCACCAAAAACAAAACAAAAAACAAAACAAAACAAAACAAAAAACCAAAAGGCCAAAAACTAGCTCAAAATTCTACCTCTTTAGGTCATCTCCATCTTTTCTCCCCAAATTCCAACTCATCCTCCCATCCCTTCTTTTTTTACTCTGTGATTAGAGCCACGGCAGATTTATCTTCCAACCCTTACTGCACTCAAAACGGTGCCCTGTACGTGTGTATAAACGTCCCTATAGAATGAACAGACACGAGGGTGTTCTCGGGAGGGGAGATGCCGACGCACACAGCTCCGGGGTCAGAATCGTTAGGGCCTCACGATACAGGGAGAAAGATGGAGGAGAGAGGAGGGGGCGGGGGGGGGGGCGGGTGAGAAAGGCGAGCGCGGGGGCTGCAGAGGGGAGGCTGGAGGACCCGAGCCCAGGCTGGAACCATGCGGACGCGTCTCCTCTCGGCCTCGGTTTGTTCATCTGTAAAACGGGGTGGCCCGGACAGAGGGACTGAAAAGCATCTGTTGCCATCAAGCTCTAGGATGGAAGAGAAATCGGGCGGCCCCGCAGGCAAGGCGGCCGCCGTCCTGGACCCGAGGCCGGGGGCCGAGCCCGCACTGGCGGCACAGGGAAGCCGCCGGGTCGATCCCCAGTTCCTGTTCCTTTCCTCCCTCGCACCCGCTCCTCCGACGGACCTGGAGCGGCGGGCACGTCCGGGGCCCGGCGGACAGCGAGACGAGCCCCGGGGAGCGGCCGCCCCGACTCCCCGCCGCCCCTCGGGGCCAGGCCGGAGATGCTGAATCACCGCCGAACCCTCCCGGCGGCGGCGGCGGCGGCGGCGGCGGCGGGCCCCGAACCCCGCGGCCTCGGGCGGCTCTGCGGAGGTCGGGGGGCGCGGCTCGCCATCCCCGCCCCCCCACCCCCCGGCGGCGCACCTCAGCCCCAACCCTGCCCGCGCTCCGGATCCAACGCACCATGGTTCCGGCGCGGGTCCCGCTGCGGCCTCCGGCAGAGGTGGCGGCTTCAGGAGCGCGGCCGCAACTGCCGCTCGGCAATCTACAGAGAAGCCTTCGGGATCTGGACGGCGGCGGCGCAGGGCACGGCAGTCGATCCCAGAGATATCGATAGACGCCCAACGCTTTCCCCGCCCTCAGAAGCTCTGGGGCCCCTGGGAGGTGGGCGGGGCCTCGGAAGAAGGAGGAGTTGAGGTTGGCGGGAAATCTGCTGCGGGGGCGGCTGCTACAAATCACCCTTCTTGGATGCTCCGTGATCATTACCTGGGCCCTTGCAGTCCCGCCAGGTCCTCAGCGGCCCGGCCGATCCACCTGAAATGGCTCGAGACCACGCCTGCGATTCCAGGTGATCCAGTGTGCAGCCGGACATCGCTCGCTCAGGGGCCACGGAGATGGGGGCGGGGGGTGGGGGGCTGTAAGGATGAGGCTGTGAGAAAGACCACAAAGGGGATCCCCGGGTGCCTCAGCGGTTCAGCGCCTGCCTTTGGCCCGGGGCGTGGTCCTGGAGTCCCGGGATCGAGTCCCGCGTCCGGCTCCCTGCATGGAGCCTGCTTCTCCCTCTGCCTGTGCCTCTGCTTCTCTCTCTCTCGCTCTGTGTCTATCATGAATAAATAAATAAAATCTTAAAAATAAAGAAAGACCACAAAGTAATGGTCCGTTTGTAGATGTCAGCCACACTCTTCGTCAAGCGTGTTGTTTGTGTACACGCTTTTCTTTTTACTTTGGAATCCTTTGCTCCGTTCCCCGGAGATAGCTTCTTCAAGGCCCCGTTGCCAGTGATCACCCGTTGTGATCCTCCCTGGTTTCCTCTACAGGACTTTGAACTCCACGAGGGCGCTCATGCCTTTCTATGGTCTCAAAACCATCCATGAGGCTTGGTTTTTTTATGTTTTTAAACGAATTTTTTTAATCTGGTAGATTGGACCACTGAGAAAAACTGGCCGTTTTCTTCCGAAACACTGTTTTCTCTGTTGAGGATTTTTGGCAAGTCCCCAGATGAAAGACTTGATTTAGTACAGCTCTGCAAACCTCTGTCCGTTCATTTTATTTTAAAAAAGATTTTATTTATTTATTCATGAGAGACAGAGAGAGAGCGGCAGAGACGCAGGCAGAGGGAGAAGCAGGCGCCCCATGGGGATCCCGATGCGGGACTCGATCCCAGGACTCCGGGATCACACCCTGGGCCAAAGGCAGATGCTGTACCTCCGAGTCCCCCCAAGGTGCCCCACATCTGTCAGCTTAATATCTACTTTGCACCAATGATGATGATTTATTTTCTTTATAAAGTAGAAGAGGTAAGTACCTAGGTTCAGGTAAGTTAGGAGTTGAAAGGGTCCTTAGTGATCTAAACGTTGCGGTTGAAGGAACAGACTCAGATCACTTAAGTGATTTGCTCGAGTTTGGAGCAATTCAGTATCACAGTCTTTTTAAACCCCTCCCTTTATATATATACATATATTTTTTTTCCCCCTGTTACACATTTTCCAGGTTAAATAGGACTTCCTAGTATCTGCATTATGAACACACGATGTTTTATTTACCCAAGTCCCTATTGTTTGATATTTAGGTTCCCCCTACACACCCACTTGTTTATATGCTGCTTGATACATGTTTTTATACTCCTTTCCTTAGAATAAGTTCCTAAAAATTGCAGGATCAAAGAAATGGATTTTTCTAAAGCTACTAATAAAAAGTGCTAAATTGCCCTCCAGAAATGTTTTACTGGTTTATACTCTCCACAATAGTATATGAGCATAATATACTTAAACTCACCAATATTAGTTGTCATTTTTCAAAATCACTGTTAATTTATTTTTTTTTTAAATTTTTTTTTTTTTAATGATAGTCACAGAGAGAGAGAGAGGCAGAGACACAGGCAGAGGAAGAAGCAGGCTCCATGCACCGGAAGCCCGATGTGGGATTCGATCCCGGGTCTCTAGGATCGCGCCCTGGGCCAAAGGCAGGCGCCAAACCGCTGCGCCACCCAGGGATCCCAATCACTGTTAATTTAGTAGATTAAATTATCAAATTTAAATTAACTGTTCCTTTTTTCTAACACTCAGCATAATGCCTAGTACATACTAAATGCTTAATAAATATTGTTTAATAAGTGTTGAATGATTAACTACTCATTTAAAAAATTTTAGATAGTACAGGGGATGCCTGGGCGGCTCAGTGGTTGAGCGCCCAACTTCCG
The DNA here is from genome assembly GCF_003254725.2 of Canis lupus dingo. NCBI lineage: Eukaryota > Metazoa > Chordata > Mammalia > Carnivora > Canidae > Canis > Canis lupus. The sequence continues at coordinate 37,758,162 of NC_064263.1, forward strand.
CCCAGGGCATGATCCTGGGGACCCGGGATCGAGTCTCACATCGGGCTCCTTGCATGGAGCCTGCTTCTCCCTCTGCCTGTGTCTCTGCCTCTCTCTCTCTCTCTCTCTCTGTGTGTGTGTCTCTCATGAATAAATAAATAAAATCTTTAAAAAAATAAAAAATAAAAATGTTTATATAGTACATAACATTTTGACTATTCTACATATGTATATAGTCACTTGCTCCAAAAATATGTATAATGGGGGCACCTGGGTTGCTCAGTCCGTTAAGTATCCAACTCTTGATCTCAGCTCAAGTTTTGATCTCAGGAATTGTGAGTTCAAGCCCCATGCTGGGCATGGAGCCTACTTAAATATGTGTGTGTGTGTGTGTGTGTGTGTGTATATATATATATATAGTTGTTTTTATAAATAAAATCATACTGAACTGTTTTATACTACACTTAAGGTCATGCAGGGGCACCTGGGTGGCTCAGTTGGTTAAGTATACGACTCTTGGTGTTGGCTTAGGTCATGATCTCAGGGTCATGAAATGGAGCCCCATATTGGCTACACGCTCAGTGGGAAGTATACTTGAGATTCTCTCCCTCTCTCTCTCTTCTCCTCTGCTTCTTCCCATGCTTGTGCACATGTGAGCATACTCTCTCTTAAATAAATCTTTAAAAAAGGTTATGGCCATGTTTTTGTGTTCTTAAGTAATGTTATATATTATTATTTTTTTTAAATGATATATATTATTTTGAATAGTTGCATATTATTCCATTGTGTAGAAATACAGTAATTAACTTAGCTATGGGTGAGCCATTAGATTAATTCCAAGCCTTTGCTATCATAAAAATACTATAGTGAATATTCTTATACATACACATATTTTATGTACTTTCCTGATTGCCTTCTTATGATGAATTCATGGTAATAGAATTGCCCAGTCAAAGGGAACCTGCATTTATAATTATGATTGTAAATATGGCTAAATTTAAAAAAATTAAGTTATATCAATTTTTTTCTACAGTGCCTGTGAGTTCCACTTTCGTTATGCCTTCCCAAGCACTGAATAGGGTAAGTACTTTTTACTTTTATCAAGCTGATAGAAAAAAGAAAAAAAACTCTTTAGTTTTATTTGTATTTTTTGAGTACTAGCAAAAAAAATCTTTTCATGTACTTCTTGACTATTTATGTTGCTTTAGTGAATTGTCACTTAGCATGTAGCTATATGGGGGGGAGGGGGGAGGGCTGCCTGAAAAACATCGTCTATGGGAATGACAGTGGGGATGGTTTTCATGTGCCTTTTTGTTTTTGTAAAAAGAAAAACTTGGAAAGACTGAGCGAATACATTTTATATCTGGATTTTTACAAATAAAGATGGCTATTATAATGGAAAAAATAATTTTTTTCTCTATTTTTATTAGTCATTTTCTCATTGATTTTAGGAGTTCCCTTCCATTAGGAAGTTAACCCCTTGTTACCATGTTACTTTTCTGGAAGGAATCTGTTGAATACAAAGAAAAGAAACCCAATGAGGCTAAGTCAAGTAAAAGTTGGGGGGAGGGGCAACATGGGAATACTGTAAATATGTAACAGGGAATCACATAAACACTCAAGGATAGGAATTTTTTATTTGCTGAGGTATTTCTAGTGCTTAGAACAAAGCCTGAGCCTGAATGGCTTAGCAGTTTAGGGCTGCCTTGAGCCCGGGGGTGGGCGGGTGGGGGTGAGTCTGGAGGGGTGATCCTGGGGGCCTGGGATGGAGTCCCATGTCAGACTCCTTGTGGGGAGCCTGCGTCTCCCTCTGCCTGTATTTCTGCCTCTCTCTCTCTCTGTGTCTTTCATGAATAAATAAATAAAATCTTAAAAAAAAAAAAAGAACAAAGCCTGGTATAATAATAGACACTCACTAAACATATGTTTAATGAAAGAATGATGAATCTCTTACTCTCAAACTTGCCCTTTTGATTATTATCTCCTAAGCAAATGTATGAGGCTTTGTGATACATTATTCATTAACAGTGATTGTCTAGACTCTGCAGAGTGGCTCTTGTCAAAGCTCCACTTATGAGCCATCAGAAGGGCCATTGATTGTCCTTTTTGTTGAAACTGAAGTTCCTAAGCACTTACTGAAGTTTTTATATGACTTTGAGCTCCTCTCTGCTTGTTTTGTGGATTTGGCTTAGGATACATCTTGGTCCTTACCCAAGAGCTGAAAAATTGATCAGTAAAGATATTTTGTAAGAAGACTACATCAGGAAATGTAGCACTACTTCTTCAATTTAAAGGCCATTGGTTAGTTTATATCAGGCTTTTTAAGAATGAGATAAAAAGTAAATACTAAATAAAAGCCAAGTTGAAATTTTTTCCCTATGGGCATATAAATCTCAGTATGTTACTCTGTTTAGCAACTGTAATTGGTTCTCTGTACAAGTGAGATGTGTATGGTGCAATCTGCAAATAACTGATTATTTTCCCCCATATATTAAAACACACCGAGTGGATGGGGCACCTGAGTAGCTCAGTTGGTTGAGCATCCAACTCTTGATTTTGGCTTGGGTCATGGTTTTAGGGTTCTGAGATCAAGCCCACAGTAGAGCTCTGTGCTGAGTGTGGAGCCTATTGAAGATTCTTTCTCCCTTTCTCCCTCTCCCTTGACCCCTCTCTCACTCCCCCCAGGGCATGTGCCCTGGTACTCTCTCTCTTAAAAAACAAAAACCATGCCAGTGAGTTAATGACTCCCTGCTCCTTGAATGAAACATGGCACAAATATAACAAGTACTAACTAGTCAATTCAACAGCCTCATACTAGTAATTGATACATTCAGTATAATAATAAAATCTTTAGGAGTTTATTTACCTCTTCCCTCCAGCTTGAACCTGCCATGATAAAAGGGGAATGGGTGACTTCCTTTCTGTGTCCCTACCTAAAATTTCTTTTTTAATACCCCTTCCCATTACCGACAACAAGTAGGTTGCCTTATTTCTCCCAAGTTGGAACAGAGGGAAGGGCAAGAGAGTTCTTTTTTTTTTTTTTAATTTTTATTTATTTATGATAGTTACAGAGAGAGAGAGAGAGAGGGAGGCAGAGACACAGGCAGAGGGAGAAGCAGGCTCCATGCACCGGGAGCCCGACGTGGGATTCGATCCCGGGTCTCCGGGATCACGCCCTGGGCCAAAGGCAGGCGCCAAACCGCTGCGCCACCCAGGGATCCCTTAACATGGCTAATATAGTTCTGTAATTAAAGGTGGATGCTCTCTGAGCTTAACAGGTGTTTACAATTGACACTTGTTACTTTATGCATTCTTTGAAAACACCTCTAGCCTCACCTTACACTGATGAGCAAGTCCTGGCCATCTCTTGCTTGCCCTTGGGTAAATGTTCGCAATCTGGCAATAAGCTCAATGTCAGTAGCTAGCATCTGTGCTATATGCCTCAAGCTTCTTTCTATGGAAGTCTCTACTCTTCCACTTGACTCTTTCTTCAGTAGCCCATATCTGATCCAAATATCCACAGAGTGGCTTTGCCTTACATCTCTGGGAGTATGGATTTTAACCGAACTCAAAATTCATCTCTGCAGTTAGCTAGTCATCTTTACTTGTCCAGATTCCCCTAAAATGTTGGCTCCATAAAAGCAGGGGATTTTCATGTGTTTCATTCACTGCTGTAGTCACCTGTGCCTAGAATAGGACCTGTGTACTATAGCAACTGTAACTGGTTCACTGTACAAGTGAGATGTGCTCTGTAAGTATTGAATGAATGATTTCCTCAGATATGATCCTGACACTAATCCACTGTGGATCTCAGAATCTCCAGCTCGAAGGGCCATATATCAAAGTTCCATTAAAGCCTCTCTGCCTGAGCATGAAGATGAGGCAAAGCAATGTCAACTGTTGCACACTAAAAACCCTCTCAAAATCTAAACTTCAACCTTTTTTGACTTAGAAGTCAATAGACAAGTAAGAGTTGCAAAAGCAGTCCCCTCCCCCCCCAATTTTTTCAATTTCCTCTTCTGGTGGTCTTCCACTTTACCATGGAATGTGGGAATAATTTATTTTCTTAGAGTCATAGACAAAAGTGAGATAAAGTCTCATTTTAACACTCTGCTACACACATATAACAATTGCACCTATTTGTTTATATATTGTCTCCATCTATTAAATCATAATAGATGGATGACAGGGCCTATATTTTATATATATATATATATATATATATACACACACATATATACACACACACATATATATATGTATATATATAATGTGTTTTACAAACTATGCTCAATATAGTTTAAAAAGTTAAGAATGAATAAAAGTACACTAGCACTAGTAGTAATAATTCCAAACATATTGCGTACTACCAAAGGTTAATGTATAAAACTGTCTTTCCAATACTCTTCTAATAAAAATCTTTAAATTTGGGAGTATTTTTTTCTATTTAAAAAAATTAATTGAAGTATAATTGACATATAATATTATATTAATTCCAGGTACAACATAGCTATTGGACAATTATATATGTCGGACAATTATGTACGTTACAAAATGCTTACCACAGTAAGTATAGTCACCACCTATCCACCATACAAAGTTATTACAGTATTATTGACTGTATACCCTATGCTGTACTTTTTATCCCTGTGACTTATTTTGTAGCTAGAAGTTTGTATCTCTTTATTCCTAAATTTGGAAATATTTATAGCAAATTTGTATATGTTACTTTATGTTACTGTGCTAGATAGTTTCCATTGCCCCTCGATCTTCAGCTTTTATGGATTATATTAGCAATGTCACTTTCCCCTCTGGCTTCTGGTTGAGCTTAGCTGATAGAGGGCACTAGCAGGAGATCTGAAAGCAGTGGGAGAGGGATGCCTAGGTGGCTCAGTGCTTAAGCATTTGCCTTCGACTCAGGGCGTGATCCTGGAGTTCTGAGATCGGGTCTCGCATCAGGCTTCCTGCATGGAGCCTGCTTCTCCCTCTCCCTGTGTCTCTACCTCTCTCTGTGTCTCTCATAAATAAATTAAATCTTTTTTTTTTTTTTTAAAGCAGTGGGAGAAAGAGATCTGGGGGTATTTATTACCCTCCCTCTCTCCACCTTGGCCACAACTACTTGGCAGTGATACTATATCATCTCTTGCTATTTCCTTGCCTACATTCTGAGTTTACTCTCTTCAGTTGTGCGTTTTGAGTGTGCCATCTGTTTCCTGCTGGGACTCTGACTGATTCAATAATATTTAAAATTTTTACAGGGTACAGGAGGTATACAATACTTTTTTTTTTTTAATGTGAGAAAAACTTTTTTTCTTTTCCTGAAGTTGAGTTTATATTATACTTCTAAGAATGTTAGTATTGGTAGGTCTGAAACAGCTGGAAAATAGAAACTAAGGTTATGATGTATACCCTTCCCTGTTTTTTTACCTGCTCAAATATACAAGGGAAAAAAGTCAGCTTACCATTGGTTGTAAAATTATAAAGATTTTATAATTTTTTCCAATAATAAAAGGAATATGCATTTAATTAAACTTTTTCAAATGCAAACGGTATGAAACAAAATCCCTTATAATCCACTAGGTAGAGAAAAATCACTGTTAAAATTTTAGTGATTTTTTTTCCCCTACAATATGTATCTAAAGAAAGGAGGACAATTACCCTGAGAATATATTTTCTAATATTTATAATATGCATATGTGTATTGTAGGTGTGGCTCTCATTCCATAGAAATAAATACTGCATTTCTTTAGATCAACCTGAATCTAACCCTGAACTCCCACCCTGCCATGCTGGTGGAAAAGTCAGTCTCAGCTACTGAGCATTTCCTCTCCACCTATGATTTTATGAAGTTTCTAGGGCCTTAGCTATTGTGGAAGTACCTGGCAATTATTGTTATTATTATTTAATGGTTTTATTTTTCATTTATTTGAGAGAGCGAAAGAGAGTACACAAATTGGGGAGAGGGGCAGAGCGAGAGGGAGAAGCAGACTCCCCACCAAGCAGGGAGCCATGATTCTGAGATCATGACCTGAGCCACCCAGGCTCCCTGTACCTGGAAATTATTTAGTTGTCTGTCCACATTGATTTACTGTTGAGATTCCTGTTTATGCCATCTTCCCTCTGGCCTGATGACTCCAGTATTCCTTTACTGCCCTTGGAACTCAAGAATCTGGAATCAAATGAGTGAATCTGGCAGCCCCAGCACCCAGGTGCAGCCTTCTCCTTTGAGGTTTTGCCACCATCCTGGGCTCTGTCACAGAGCAAGACAGAAGACTTAGCTGCTCACTCAACCTTTGGGCTTCAGACTTCTAAGTCTTGAGGAATCTCTCTTTCACCTCACTTTCAAAGGCATTCCTGTCTTTTCCCCCCCTTCTCATTTCAAAAGACAGTAAGAGCCCATGTTGTCTCCAAGCAGCTCTTACTTTTTGCCTCACAAAAATATGGGGGTCTGGATACCTGCTTGAACAGAGGCAAGGGGCAAGGGAATAGGAGAACGTGTAGAATTAAAATCTTAACAAAATAACCTGCCACAAAAATTTATATCAAATTATAAATGCTTATTTTTCCCCTGATTTTTTTATTTAAACATTATACCATAAACATTTCATGTCACATTTCATGCTTTTAAATGTCTATGTAACTGTAGGATCCTCCATCATACAAACATATCATAATTTATTTAACTGACATTTAACTGATAGCTCATTCTAAAGGCAACCTTATCTGTTCTACTACTACCTTTTTTATTTTTTCTATTTATTCAGAAGCTAATATTCTCTTCTGGCAATAATTAAAGATTGGAATAGAACAATTGGAACTAGGGATCCCTGGGTGGCGCAGTGGTTTAGCGCCTGCCTTTGGCCCAGGGTGCGATCCTGGAGACCCAGGATCGAATCCCACGTCGGGCTTCCGGTGCATGGGGCCTGCTTCTCCCTCTGCCTGTGTCTCTGCCTCTCTCTCTCTCTCTGTGACTATCATAAATAAATTAAAAAAAAAAATTGGAACTAATAGACATAATTTAGAAGGGTAACAATTTAGAATCTTATCTAAACTCTATAATTTCCCTCCCTCAGTATTACCAAAAGTGAGGCCTGTACAAAAGCCATTGGCATACTTGAGTTGTTTAGAAATATTTTTTTTCAAGAAATGAAGCAATTATTACAGAAAGTCATCTAGATAGTTGGGTAACAATGAATGTTACATGTCCATGGGAAAATTTCAACTTGGCTCTTATTAGAATTTATTTTCATTTAGTTCTAAAAAATCTTAAACTAACAAACAATGGCCTTTAAATTAGAGAAATAGGCTACTTTTCTGGTCTGTGCTTTTTACTAAATACCCTTATTGATCAATTTTGCAACTATTGGTTAAAAATTAGGGTGCACCCTGAGCAAAGTCCTTACATCATATACTTAGAGGAACTGAAAACCATTAACACCCCAAGAGACCAAATGTCTCTTCTGTTGGTCTACCAGTGAAGCTTTGATAGAAGAGCCTCTCCAAGTCTAGCCAATCACCTTCAACTCACAGAGTCACCAATATACACATAGAAGAGAATGATGAAACTGGAAATTTCTGGAGTCAGATATTTTTCATTCATTCAATAAATATGTGTTGATCTTACTAAATGCTAAGCATTTTCACTAAGATACTAAAAATGCCTCAGTAAACAGACAAAAATTCCAAAGGAAGAATAGGAGATGAAATCAGAGAGAAAATGGGATGGAGATTACAGACAGTATAGGGCTTTCAGATTACAGTAAAGACTTTGAGAGACATAAAAGGCTACTAGAGGGTTTTGAATACAGAAATATCATGACTAACATTTTATTTTTTTAAGTTTATTTCTAAGTAATCTCTACACCTACTGTGGGGCTCAAATTCATGACCAAGGGTCAAAGCTCTTCCAACTGAGCCAGACAGATGCCCCATGACTGACATTTAAAAGATATTATCCTGACCCTTGTATTGAGAACAGATTATAGGGGGCCAAGCAGGCTAACAAGATCAAGGCTCTTACAGTAATCCAAATGAGAGACAATAATGGCTTAGACCAGAGTTGTAATGCTGACATGGTAGGAAGTAATTAGATTCTGCATATATGTTGAAGACAGAGCCAACAGTACTTTGCTAGTGGATTGGATGTGGCTTGTAAAAGAAGAGGTTTAGAAATGGCTGACGTTACTGACCTGAGCAAATGGAAGAATGGAGTTGCGATGAAGTGCAAGGAAGAAGAGATAGGAGGAGCAGGTTTTGGGGAAAGATGATGATGCAGTATGGTATATTTCAACTTTGGGATGTCTGTTACACATCTGAGTGGAGTTAAGGCATAATTTGTTGGCATATGAGTTGGAGTTCACTGGAGAGATGGAGGCTGCAGATTTAAAACTGGGAGTCACTAGGGCGCCTAGCTGGCTCACTTGATAGAGCATGTGACTCTTGATCTTGAGGTTGTGAGTTGGAGCCCTACATTGGGTGTAGAGATTACTTAAAAATAAAATCTAAAATAAAATAAAATTGGGAGTCATCCTAGGGAAGGTATTTAGAGCCATAGCCTGAAAAGCAGATACAAGAGTTCCAAGAATTGAACTGGGCACTCCAATATGAAGACAGAACTGGCTTTGTATTTGAGCTTAGCTACTTATAAATTGTGAGACCTTCAATGCTTTATTTCACCTCTCTGAACATTTGTTTTGTTGTTGTTACTTAAACCTATAAAATAGCAATAATATGGGGCAGCCCAGGTGGCTCAGCGGTTTAGCACTACCTTCAGCCCAGGGCATGATCCTGGAGATGCAGGATCGAGTCCCATGTCAGGCACCCTGCATGGAGCCTCCTCCCTCTGCCAGTGTCTCTGCCTCTCTCTCTCTCTGTATGTCTCTATGAATAAATGAATAAAATCTTAAAAAATAAATAAATAAAATAAACATTTTCAAAAGAGATTCAAGCAAAATTAAAAATTTAGGAGGACTTCAAAAGGTAACAAGCTGAAATAAAGTTCCTGGCTAAAAGTGTAACTTATTTTTCACCACAAGAGATCTACTCTTTAATCCCTATCACCTAATTTACCCAGCTCCCCTACTCCCCTGCCCTTTGGTAACCATCAGTTTGTTCTCTATAGTTAAGAGTCTATTTCTTGGTTGGCTGGCTCAGTTGGTAGAACATGCAACTCTTGATCTTGGGGTTGTGAGTTCAAGTACAATGTTGGGTATAAGGCTTAGTTATTTAAAAAAAAAAGAGTCTAGGGGTACCTGGGTGGCTCAGTCAGTTAAGTGTCTGCCTTTGGCTCAGGTCATGATCCTGGGGTCCTCAGATTGAGCCTCTAGTTGGGCTCCCTGCTCAATGAGGAGTCTGCTTCTCCCTCTCCCTCTGCCCCTCTCTCACTCATTCTCTCTCTCTCGCTTGCTCACTCTCTCAAATAAATAAAATCTTTTTAAAAGTCTAAGTTTGTCTCTTTGCTCATTTGTTTTTTAAATTCTACTTATGAGTGAAATTATATATATTTATCTTTTACTGACTGACTTATTTTGCTTAGTATTATACTCTTTAGCTCCATTCACATTGTTGCAAATGGTAATATCTCATTCTTTTTGATGGTTGAGTAATATTCCACTGTATATCTATACCACATCTTCATTCATTCATCAGTCAATGGACACTTGGGTCCAATGGAACTGGGTTTCCATGGTTTGGCTATTGTAAATAATACAGCAATAAACATAGGAGTGAATGTATCCCTTTGAATTCATGTTTTTGTATTTTTTGGATAAATACCCAGTACTGCAATTTTTTGCTGTATTATAGGGTAGTTCTGTATTTAATGTTTTGAGGAACTTCCAAACTGTCTTCTACAGTGGCTGCACCAGTTTGCATTCCCACCAGCAGTGTACAAGTTTCCTTTTTTTTCCACATCCTCACCAACAGTTGTTATTTCTTGTGTTTTTGATTTTAGCCTTTCTGACAAGTGTGAGGTGATAATCTCTTTGTGGTTTTGATTTGCATTTCCCTGATGATGAGTGATATTGAGCATCTTTTCATATGTCTGTTGGCCATCTGTAGGTCTTCTTTGGAGAAATAAGTTATTTTTATTTAGCTGCCAAGATCTATGAAACACAATAAGAGACTCCTTTAAAACTTTGGCATTCAGTATGGCTGACTTTTATAAAAGTAAACACGTGGTTTGTAAAGTTTGAAATAAGGATGTCCTTCTTAAACAGTTTTGAATAATCATTTGGTCTGGAAATTATTTCATCCTTTATAGGACGATATCTTATGATTTTCAAAATAAATGACCCCTTATTGTCCTAGCAAAATAAAATCCATTTTGATCTTGTTTTTATAGAAATCCACCCCGAGATTATTTGGGAAACCACTTTCTGTATTAAAAACAGACATTTCTTCCTTTAATAAGCCAAAGCCAGCATTTTTTAGTGTCAGGGTGACTTCAGCATTTCTTTTCCTTTGGCCTATTGCTGAGGTGGCAAGGGTAACCATTGAGAAACAAAAAAGCAAGACATTTTATTTGTTTTTTTTTTAAAGATTATTTATTTATTTATTCACGAGAGACACACAGAGAGAGAGGCAGAGACACAGGCAGAGGGAGAAGCAGGCTCCATGCAGGGAGCCCGACGTGGGACTCTATCCTGGGACTCTAGGATCACCCCCTGGGCTGGAAGGCAGACGCTTAACCACTGAATCACCTAAGCATCCCAGCAAGACATTTTATGATGGAAAGAGCATTCTTATAAATAAGCCAAAGTTTTTCATTTGTTATATTTATTTTTCTTCCTTCATGACAAGAGACAAAAAAATTCAATCCCTAATCTACCAGTAGGCAAATAATTCTTTAAATATTGGTCATGAAAAAAAAAATATATTGGTCATAAAAGTAACATGGCCTTCACCTGGGTGGCTCCATTGGTTAAGCACCTGCCTTCAACTCAGGTTGTGATCCCAGGGCCCTGGGATCGAGCCCTGTATCGGGCTCCCTGCTCAGTGGGAAGTCTGCTTCTCCCTCTGCCTCTTCCTCTGCTCATGTTCTCTCTCTTTCTTTCATTCATGCTTTCTCTCTCTCTCGCAAATAAATAAAATCTTTAAAAAAAAAAAAAAGTAACTTGCCCTTTAAAACCAATGTTTTTTAGGGGTCCCTGGGTGGCTCAGATCATGATCTCAAGGTCCTGGGATTAAGCCAGGGAGTCTGCTTGTTCCTCTGCCCTCCCCCCCGCTTCTCTCTCTTTCTAATCAATAAAGTCTTAAAACAAAAACAAAAACCCATGTTTTCTAGAATTGAAGTCCAAAGTTAGTGTGCAATTCCCTTCTCCACTGCTAGGTGGCAATTAATGCCTTGGAGAGAAAAAAAGTGCACCCACCCCCCTTCCGGCCCAGAAAGATACGTGCATTTTCTCTTCCTTAAGGTAAGAATTCTCTTAAGGATAATATTCTCTTTCCTGTTTTGTTTTGTCCAAGTGAATTTACATTCACCTTTTCCTTTAATTGTTAAGAATAACACATACAAATCTAAAGCTGACTACTATAGCTAGGGAAAAATAGATCATATCTTTTAAATTAAAGAGGGTGGTTTCCAAAAAGAGTGTATGTTCATGAGTGATATAGAGTAGGAAGTTGCTATAATTTCCCTGCAGCATTTTTTTTCTGTTTTCAATTTTACTAAAGAAAATTTCCTGTGAAAGGAATTGTAACTGGCCCATGCCAGCTTTATGCCAAACGTAATATAATTAAATACAAAACAAAAATGAAGAAAGGAAGTAATTTTAAAGACCTAAAAGCAATTCCAGTGGGGTAAAGCTGCTTTTTCAGGTGAACTATAGGAAAAACAATAAAATAAGTCTTTATGGGAGTCACAGACTGGGAGACTATAAAAAAACAATTTTTCTTCAGACAACCTATTCAGATTTATCTATTCCTAGCAAAATTGTTTAAAGACTACACATCGTTTCTGTGTATTTATAAATCTAGGAGTCTGGTCTACATTCTTTAAAAATATGCTTACTCATGTACAATGTTTTTGTGACTTTCGTTACCAAAGACTATATGTAATGGGTGTTTGCTACATAAAATTCAAAATATCAAATCCCTACTCAAAGAAGACTCTCAGTTTGGGTCTTAAACCAAAAAGACTCTCCCCAGGCTGAACTTAATGAAGCCTAACACCAAAAAGAAAAGCTGCTTCTGGCATTCTAGGCCTTCCCTGCATCCAGATGGCCTGTCTGTAGCCTAGCCAGAACCAAACCCTTCCTGCTGCCTTTTCTGCTGGCCTTGGATGACAGCCCCAGGCTACACCAGCTTCCATACCCTTTTAACTCTTCAGTGTCCAAGGTTTTTAAGGGATGGGACTTACGGTGTGAATTGTTTGAAAGAATATATCAAATTTTAAGCTTAAAGTTTAGTTTATAAAATATTTATCCACATCACCTTCTCCCCCTTCCCCTCCCATAGGCCTTCCTCCCAGAGTAGCTCAGTCAGCCAATTGGCATCAGAAGGGCACCGTTTGGAAGGGAGTGTGTGTGGGCAGCTTGCAGGTGAGGACACGGCTGCCAAGGCAGACCATGCGGTTTGTCCTGTGCCTACACCCAATACCTGACTTGTGCCTTTCCAGAGCATTTGTATACACACAGCAGTTCTGCTGTTCAGGGTGTGGGTAACTTTAAAAAGTACTTTTAAAATAACCCGTTGACAAGACTTACGTTTAGCAAACAAGAATGCAAATATGGGAGATATAAAATGACCATGCGTGAACTTCTCTGAAGTAGTTGTGCCAGAAAAACAAATCTACTCTATGTTTTCAAAGGACCCTTGGAAATCTTACTAGTGGCAGCCATTGTTTTCATCATGGGTTTTCAAAGGTTTGTTTATATATGGGAATTTAACCAGAAGGTAATACACAAAGCAAACTTTACACTTGAAGGCAGTATTTCCCAATGGTTTTGCTTTTCTCCACATGGAGAGATGGTATTAACTGATTGGTAAGGGTGCTTCTAAGTTGGCCAGAGTGGGTATTTTTGCAAGAAAGCCTATGACTCTATCACTTTCCTTCTTATTTTTGAATCTCATTTCTTAGTTCTGTACTCACTATTATTTTATTATTATTATTATTATTATTATTATTATTATTATGCCCATTGGCAAGCTATTTCACTTTATGCAGAGTTGATTAGAGACCTGGGAAATCTAGGCCAACATAAAGTCCTGGTTTCCAGGCTAGACTACATGAACAAAGGGGGAAAAAAGGCAAAATTGCTCGCCTTCACAAAGCTCTTAAAACAAAACCAAAAAGGTTTTATTCAAAGGAACCTAGAACCGTAGAGAATGGAGTTTAAAAACAGGAACCCATGGAAGGAAGAATGAAAGGATAAAAAACTATGACAGCCCTGAGATGAAACGGAAGGATTTAAAAGAGTGAATACAAATATGTCTTGTGTACCTATTGATTTTCAGTGGTTAGCCTGGAGTGGTGGGTGTCTACTCCAAGCAATAGAACCTCTCTCAACAGCTGACGTAAAAGAGGTGCTCTGGCACCACTTCCCATTCGTGGCTTCAGAACTGAAACACTACCCTTGACCTTCTCCACCCACCTCACTGTGTTCAGGTCTTCACTCACCTGATCTCAGCTTCACCACTTACTTCTCTGCATTTGCCTGGCCCACAAATACACAAGGTTGTCTTCAGTGCCATGACCTGGTCTCCTTGCAAACAGGATGAGGAAAATTGGGACTCTCCATCCAGCCCTGTTGTCTCAGGCCACATTTGGTAACATTCTTCCCTGTTGGACCCAGGCCTCAGGATTATTCCTTCCATGAAAAAGTAAACCAGGCAGGCATTTAGAAAATATCATGTCCTCAGGAGAGCTCGGTTATCACTTACAGTTCAAAACACATTTCCAGAATATAGGCTGAGATCACCTACACGCATAAAGAGCAAAAGGCCCATTATTTCGGACATAAATGTCTTTTTCAGTTTTACACGTGTTACCTTACTAACAACTGATACCTGATGCATTATAATCGGATTTTCACAGAATGATAAAATAGTACTCCCCCTCTCCCCCCGGAAGTAAATGTTTGAAAAAAAAAATTTGTGAAAGCAAAAAAGGGAACTAACAAATCTAGGTAGACATCAATTTTCCTTCTTAGAAAACCTGAAGAAAAAAACAAATTAAAGTGGAAGATGGTTTTATAAGAAGTCATCTAATATTGGTTTCATGCTCTTTTTCTTTGAAGTGCTTTTTACTTCTGTGAAAAGAATTTGACTTCCCTTTCATTTTGAGGAGAGGGGCAAAAACTTGGGAGTATAATTCCCGTGTTCCAGTATACAAAGAAAATAGCTGGCCTAGAAATGTTATGAATTTATGAAAAACAATAGCTTTCTTTCCTAACTAAATGATTGCATTTTTCTTTACTTTTCCCTATCACCATGAGAGTATCTATGTATATATGTATGTATGTATGTATGTATGTATGTATGTAGGCGTCCTTGCATAAAACCCTTTGACCAAATTTCACAACTCTAGTCCTATGCTCATAAGAAGTCTTTATTTAGTTTCAGTCTTTCCAAATAAGCCTGCAAGTTCCTGACAGAGCAAATAGCAGTTTGGTCCTTTCTGTCCTCTGTCCCTTGAACCCCTGCTGCAACCTGGCTCAGTCTGCTCACCTTAAAAAGGTGAAAGTAGACCCTATTTCTACAGAGTATTTTTGTTTTGACGCAGGGCGGCAGGGAGCCTTGGAGAGCTCCAGGCAGGCCCAGGAAGGAGATAGATTGGCCCCCGTCCAGTTCAGCTGGCTCACAAGAAGTTCAGCTTCCTTGTCCTCTCACAGACAGTCCCTTCCGCGCTGACCTTTGACTAGCTGGCGGGGCTTCAGGCCCTGACCCTGCTGCCTCTCTGCCTGCACTCTTCCTCTTCCCCACACTGTTGGTACTTCTTGGAAAAGGGGAAAAGTCCAAGGAAAAAGGGCTGGGGAGAGGAGGAAAAGTGCAAGTCCTGCCTTTGGAGGCTCTAAGGATTTTCTCCCCGTCCTTGATACAGGATATTGTCAATTTAAAAGGATGTCAACGGATGACATGCAGAATTTGCAAAAATATGAGACAAGTTAGCATTGCCTATGCATCAGCGTCATTTACAAGCCTCAGAAGAATATGCTAGCCCTTCTGCAAATATCCCCATTGTCTTTTTTTTTTTTTAAGATTTTATTTATTGGGATCCCTGGATGGCTCAGTGGTTTTGGCGCCTGCCTTTGGCCCAGGGCATGATCCTGGAGTCCCAGGATCGAGTCCCACATCAGGTTTCCTGCATGGAGCCTACTTCTCCCTCTGCCTATGTCTTTCTCTGTGTCTCTCATGAATAAATAAATAAAATTTAAAAAATGAAGATTTTATTTATTTATTTGACAGAGGAAACACAAGCCGAAGGAGTGGCAGGCAGAGGGAGAGGTTAAAGCAGGCTCCTTGCAAAGCAGGAGCCCGACGCGGGGCTTGATCCCAGGACCCTGGGATCATGACCTGAGCTGTAGGCAGAAGTTTAAACAGCTGAGCCACCCAGGACCCCTCCCCCCATAGTCTTTTTTAAACTCCATATGTAATGGAACTTTTTTTAAATGGGTTGCCTCTTTTTTGTAATTATTATTATCAGTAGTTCCATTGTATAGAAATAGATTCCAGGGAAAATTATTGGTCATATAGACAATGATCCAATAGCTTATAGAATTCAATGTGAAAGCCTTTGAAAATGCAAATGATTTTTTTCGCATTCATTTGATTAATTTTGAAAGAGACCCAAGTAATATGTAACACCTTCTATACCATGTTTAAAATTTAAGAAAAAGTAAATAATATGGAGCAACAATTATAAAATTACCTTCATCATTATAAAAGTAAAGATTGGATGTATTTTCCTGATTTTTCTTCCTCTTTGATGACTTTAGTGCCAGTGGCTCAGTTGCATGCTTGGCATCTCTCCTCCTGCTAACTTTGTGCAAACAATGCCCTCCCTCATTTGGGGGTGTCTATTACCCTTTCATCTAGCCTGCTCTATTTACCTTCCAAAAGCTGGCATTCAGCTGAAACCAGAGGGAAAAAAATCTTTTCCCAGTTTGTTGGCGACTTGTTGAAGGCAATTGACTGCTTTTCAATAGAAAACATTTCCTTCCCCTATTGTGTCACCTCTACCCCTTAAAACACTTCATAAAGCTCTGGCTGAGCCCTCTCATGATTGCCAAAGCATGGCTTCCTTTACAAAAAAATACTTGGAAGCAACTGGTATTTTTTTTTTCTTAAAAATTTTATTTGAGAGAGAGAGCACATGCGCGTGTAGGAGGGAAGGGCAGAGGAGAGGGAGAAGCAGGCTTCCCACAGAGCAGGGAGCCAGATGGACACAGGGCTCAATACCAGGACCCAGAGATCACACAACCAGAGCTGAAGGCAGATGCTTAACTGACTGAGCCACACAGGCACCCCAACAACTGGTACTTTCTTAAAAAAAGAATCATTGATCTTTACCCATAATGTATGCACAATAAAAGGCACAGAACTGGAAGGGGCTTCCCAATTTAATCCCAGCCATGAATTTTCCAAGAGAGGGAATTGAGGCCCAGAGAAGTAAGAATATTATTCAATTTCTAATAGGAAGATTCCTTATTTTTTCTGTACCATGAATCACTTTGTTAGTCTGGTGAAGCCTATGGACTCCCTCTCAAAATAATGTTCTTAAGAGCATAAAATGAAGGGCACCTGGGAGGCTCAGTTGGTTGAATACCCAACTCTTGATTTCGTTCTGGTAGTGACCTCAGGTCATGAGATAGAGCCCTGGGTCAGGCTCCATGCTCAGTGGGGAGTCTGCTTGTAATTCTCCCTCTCACTCCTTCCCTTCTCTCTGCTCATGCTCTCGTTCTCTCCCTCTAAATAAATAAATAAATAAATAAATAAATAAATAAATAAATAAATAAATAAATAAAGTCTGTGTTGTTTTTTTTTTTTTAAGAACATAAAATGAAGTATGTGGAGTCAGACTCCTTCCTTACACCATAAACAAAAATTAACTCAAAATGGATCAAAAACCTAAATGTAGTACTAAAACAATACAATTCTTAGAAGAAAACATGAATAAACATGAGTATGACTGTAGACTAGGGAATGATTTCTTCTTTTTTAAAACAGCTATATAATCTATATAATATGGTATATAATCTATATACCATAAAATTCATCCGTTTTTAAAGTATATACAGTTTTAGTATATTTACAGAGTTGTGCAACCATTATCATGGTCTAACTTTAGGATCTGATTTATTGATTTAAAAAAAAATTTTTTAAGAGTTTTTATTTATTTATTAGAGACACACAGAGAGGGAGAGAGAAGAGAGAGAGAAAGAGAGAGAGAGAGAGAAACAGAGGGAGAAGAGCAGGCTCCATGCAGGGAGCCTGACGTGAGACTCGATCCCAGGGCTCCAGGATCACGCCCTGGGCGGAAGGCGGCGCTAAACCGCTAAGCCACCGGGGCTGCCCCCACCCAAAAAAAATTTTTTTAAATAATCTCTACATCCTCCATGGAGCTTAAACTCACAACCTTAGAGATCAAGAAGAGTCAAATGCTCTCCCAACCAAGCCAGCCAGGTGCCCCACTTATTTATTTTTAAACAATAAAGAAGATTTATTGGGTTATGTACAGAGATGACCAGTGACATGAAGGTCTAGATTTTTCTCAGTCTATGTCTTCTTTTCTTTTGCTATTTTTTAAAGGTATCTCACTTAGATTAAGTCACATATTCTATAATTCACTCATTTGAAATGTATAATTCAATAGTTATTGCCATATTCATGGAGTTGTACAATCGTTACCTAGGCAGTGGTTTCTTAGATATGACATCAAAAGCACAAGGAACAAAGAGAAAAGGTAAATGGTACTACTTCAAAATTTAAAAATTCTGTGCTGCAAATAATACCATCAAGTCAGTGAAAAGGCAACCCACAGAATGAGAGAAAATATTTCCAAATTATACATATGATAGGGGACTTGTATCCAGAATATATAAAGAACTCTTATAGCTCAATAATGAAAGGCAAATGATCCAATTCAAGAATGGGCAAGGGATTTGAATAGATATTTCTTCAAAGAAGAAATACAAATGGCCCATAAGTGTGGAGCCTGCTTTCAGGTAAACAGGCTTGAACCATGGAATGTAGTAAAGGGCCATTAGGCAACCCACGTCGGGATATCCATAGGCCTTAACTAACCAGTGGGTTACTTATGACCAGGCACAGTTAACCAAAAAAGAGAGAATTCTGGGTGTCCCCATACCTCCTCACTTCCCTCCTTTAAAAACAGCCCCCACCTACTGCTTCATTGCAGACAGCTTCTCCTCTCCTCTCCTGTCCTGCCTACCACTTCTCTGTGGTATGTTCAATAAACTTCTGTCTCCTTTGTTCTGCCTCAGGGTAATCCTTTCACTGTTCTATTGTTTTCCCACATTTGGGGGGGGCCCATTTGATCGAGAAACACCCCATTAGACACCACGATAGCCACATGAAAAAATGCTAAGCATTATTAGTCATTAGGAAATGCAAATCAAAACCGCAATGAGATACCACTTTATATGAAGCTACACAACAACAAGAGATAGGAAAGATATTGAGAAATTAGAACTCACAAACACTGCTGGTATAAAATAGTACAACCACTTTGGAAAACAGTCTGGTAATTCTTCAAAAGGTTAAACATGAAATTACCATATGACCCAACAATTCTAGGTATAAACCAATTATAAATTAAAACATCCATCTACACAAACATTTGTACATAAATGCTTAGAGCAGCATTATTCAGAATAGCTAAAAAGTTGGAACAACCTAAATCTCCATCAGTACAAATAAACAAGACATGGTCCATCCATTGCAAGGGAATATTTTTTGACAGTAGAAAGAACTGAAGTCCTGATATGTGATACAACTCAGATGAACCTTAAAAACATGACATTAAGTGAAAGAAGCCAATCTCAAAAGACCACATATTGTATGATTCCATTTATATGAAAGGTCTGGAATAGGCAAATTTATAAAGCCAGAAAATAGATTAGTGGTTGGTTGGGGCTGGGGGCTACGGGGTAGGAGAATGGAGAATGATTGCTAATGAGTATGGGTTTTGTCTTGTGGTGATAAAAAGTTCTAAACTTAGATTATAATAATGGTTGCACAGTTGTATGACTACAGTAAAGCTATTGAATTGTACATTTTAAATGGGTAAATTTTATGTTATATGAATTATATCTCAATGAAGATGTTTTTTAAAAATAGAATACATGAAAATCCAAAGGAAACCAATTCTACTGAAATGTAGTTATCAGAATACTAAAAAACAAATATGTGATCTGTAATATATGTGCTTCTTTATTAACACATTATAAGATATAGCAGCAAATCTGTAAACTACCATAATTTTGAAGTAGTGATGAATGGTTGTGATATTTTGAGATATCAGCAACAAACATAAAAGCAATAAGAAAATGTCTGGTTCTATTAGTGAAAAGGCATAAGTACTACTAACGCTCTGGTTTCTTATCTATAGTAATAATTGAAGGACTACATAGCACATTCAGGCTTACAAATGGGAAGAAGTAACAGACAGGGCTGAGGTTGGGGAGGTACTGAATGAAATACTAACTTTCAATTAGCAATGATATAATTTGTTTCCCTTCCAAATTCACTGATACCCTCAAGTCCATCTATAGACCCCTGAGGGATTCATCAAGAAAATAGGTAAGAAAGCTGTTTTAAAATCTGTGCTTCCTGACAACTCAGTACCCCATCTAACCCTACTCTTTTTTCTCTTTTAATATAGGGCAATAAGTAGAAAAGAAGGAGTTCTATTTAAACTGCTAGAGTGAGTCATTTCTAAAAAGAGAGGGACCCAAGATTTGCTGGCATGGGAGTTTCTAAAGAAAAAAGGACTTTTGGCTATGACCTTCCCCTATGACCTACACATCCCAGCCCCACTACCATACCACCATCACCAAATGATGTTACAATGCTTCTTCTCCCTTTCAGTAGAAGACATAGATTTTGAGAAATAATTGTTATTTACAGCTTCAGTGGAAGTGTGAATTTTGCAGTTTTCTTAGAGGGAATATTTTCAAGAATTTGCCTTTGAATGCCTGGCAAGGCAGGAAAGCTGTCGTCAAGAGTTTGAATCAGTGGGAAATGGTGGGGTAACCAAGCTCCAACCACTGATTTTAGATTTCACAGAAATTTAGCCACTTTTTGATTTACAGAGGAGTTTACCAAGGCATGCCAGCATTAGAGACAGCTGCTAATACACATGTGGTCACTAAGAGGTGGAATGGAGGAAAACAGTCAAGTTGTTTGCCTCCATTACATTCAGGCAACAAATATCAGATGATTGCAATATGTACACACAAACAGAGTAAATAATTTTTAAAATGAGAACAGAGGGATGCCTGGGTGGCTCAGCGGTTGAGCATCTGCCTTTGGCTCAGGGCTTGATCCCAGAGTTCCAGGATCGAGTCCCACATTGAGCTCCCTGCAGGGAGTCTGCTTCTCCTTCTGCCTGTGTCTCTGCCTCTGTCTCTGTCTCTCATGAATAAATAAATAAAATCTTAAAAAAAAAAAACTGAGAACAGAATATGTGACATTTCTGCCATTATTTGAAATCTGGGGCAAGAAAGATTTTGGGTCCTCCTGTGAACTAACTGTGCCTTCTTTCCAAATCATTTACATCATGCAAAATGTTACTGTCCGATAGAGTAGTAGGACCTGGACCATGGTTTGTGATTGGCCATTAAGACTAGTGGTCACTTCTTAGGGTCCCTAGGTGGCCCAGTTGATTAAATGTCTGCCTTCGGCTCAAGTCATGATCCCAGGGTCCTGGGATCAAGCCCTATCTTGGGCTCTCTGCTCAGTGGGAAGCCTGCTTCTTCCTCTGCTTTGCCCCTCCTTCACACTCATGCATGCTCGCTCTCTTTCTCTCTCTCTCTCTTTCTCAAATAAATAAAATGTTAAAAAAAAAAAAAAAAGACTAGGGACGCCTAGGTGGCTCAGCAGTTAGGTAAGCGTCTGTCTTCCGCTCAGGGTGTGATTCCGGAGTCCGGGATCGAATCCCACACTGGGCTCCCTGCAAAGAGCCTACTTCTCCCTCTGCCTATGTCTCTGCCTCTCTCTCTCTTTTTCTCTCTGTGTGTCTCTCATGAATAAACAAATAAATAATTTAAAAAATAGTGGTCACTTCAGTATTGGAAATTAAAAGGTTAGACAAACCACGATTTTTCTTAATTAAAAAAAAAAAGACATTTTGTTTTTTTTTTTTTTTTTTTTTTTTTTTTTTTTTTTTTTTTTTTTTTTTTATTTACAATAGTCACAGAGAGAGAGAGAGAGAGAGGCAGAGACACAGGCAGAGGGAGAAGCAGGCTCCATGCACCGGGAGCCTGATATGGGATTCGATCCCGGGTCTCCAGGATCGTGCCCTGGGCCAAAGGCAGGCGCCAAACCGCTGCGCCACCCAGGGATCCCAAAAAAGACATTTTGAGTATGGGGTTTTGTAGTTCTTTCTGTCATCAAAAATTCTCTAGGCAATGTACTTGGTAATAACAAAGCACTAGAGTCAACAGGACAGAATATTTAAAATTGACACTATCTGGAAAACCCAGGCTGAGTGACCATTATAGTTATAGAAATCCCAGATCAAGAGAATTGGAATTGCAGTAAAAACAGATAAGAAATAGGGAAGGTTGAAAACAAGATCATCAGTTGGGGTTTCACACCAAAGTAAGGTCATGAGGTCAAAACCCAGGAGTTGAGGTCCAGAGATCCAGGTACACACTTAAAGCAAGGATTAGGAAAAGATACCAGTCAGAAAGCAATAGAAAGAGAGGCAGTCAGATGAGCTCAAAGGCTCTGGGGGATGAAGGAAGGTAGCTAAACACCGAGGGCAATGCTCCACTTACTGGACCTCTCCAGGACTGATGGAGAGGACACAAAGACATGACAACATACTTAATGCCCCGTAACGGAACAGCCCCTTCCTCAAGTCTAAAGATTTGCTGATTCCAGTTGGGACAGAGTTTAATCCCTATAAGGCTAACCTAAACCTGCAAATTAGAGGAGGGGAGAGATGGCACAGAGGCTGGGAAGTGGAGAAGGAGATGCAGGATGGTGGCAGCTACTTCAGGTGGGCAAGATCCTGACAAATTACACGTGTGTACACACATATATGCACACACAGAGTTAAATAGAGGTAATATTAATAGCAACAGCAATAGTAATAGCTGATACTTATATAGCACTTACGTTTTACTGTTGTTAATAGTTTACATATGTTAATTTATTTAATCTTCATAGCATACCTTTTAAGTGGTACAATTACTATTAGGTTCATAATGCAAAAGAGGAAACAGAGGAACAGAAAAGTTAAGTGATTTGCCCAAAGTCACATAACTAGAGATGTGTGAGGGTGGGATTTCCAAGTAACACTGGCTTCGGTCTTGCTCTCTATTCCATAGCTTTCTTGTGTGTGTGTGTTGTATACATACCCATGTGTGCACCCATATCTTTATATATATCTGTATATTTACATGTACACTCACTCCTATGTGTAGATACAGCAGGGAGTTAGAGCTTGTTTGTACTGACTCACTAGAGCCACATATGCACATCTCTTCCCAGCTTCACATTCAGTGGCATCACGTCGGTAGCTTGAAACTGACCACAGTTTTAGAGTATTTAGAGCGTAGAAATTGTCAAAGGCTGTAAATCAAGACTTTACCTATTTGAAGGGTTGACTTACCAGTATGCCACTGGGTATACATATCACATAGATCTATTATAAACCACACATAAATTAAAAATTCCCAAATATAAAACAAAGTTTAAAAATATTAAGACAAAAAATAAATAAATAAAATAAAAATATTAAGACTGCATAATAACTTTATTTTGACCTGCTTTCCCTCACACTCAGCCTAATTGATTAAAGATCAATTAAAAAGATTTCTTTAGAAGATACTTGCTATAAAATGATACATTTCTTTATAGGAAATAATGTTTTGATACTCTTCTGTGGACACTATCTGATAGGTCCCTAGATCTGCTATGCTGCTTAAAAGAAAAATACTGATTAAAATAAAGCAACCCTGATGTTCATGATTACTATTTGTTTTTCAGCTGGACTCATGATAGAGTCATTGATGAAAAAGATACATTACAACCTCTCTCTTAAGGCTTTTGATGAAATGTGCCTGTGGGTCGCTGTGAATTTTAATATGAACCTCATTGCCTGGGATCTGCATAACTTTTGTTGTTTGACTTAGTACAATCCTCCGGATGTGAATTAACTTCCTTTGCTCACTATTTATTATTGTTTCATCCGCGGTTAAATGGGAACCATAAGCATTTTGATAAGTGGGCTAGAAGGCTTCTAAATCTAGCCTCTTAGAGTGAGCCCCATTATGTGCAGTAATCTGATCTTAAAATTTCCTGCAGTGAAAATTAAACCTGAAGAGATATTCTTGTCACCTCATACAACGTGGCAACAGTCGGCAGCTCTCCCTGTGCCCTTCGCCCCTCCTGGCCAAGTGAGTGTCACAGCGTGTGCTCAAGACTGGAGCTCTGGCCAGAGCCAGAGGACAAGAGGAGAGTCTCTGTTCTGATGCTCTAATTGCAATAGGATGGAGCCAGTAGACAAGAGTAATACATGGAACCGGATCTATTCTTGTCTTAGCAAAACAAAACATGTTAACTCTTCTAAGCCTCATCTTACCCTAATGCCTGGTGTTCTGTATTTGACAAAAGTGTATCTTAGGTGAAATGATCATCTGAACAAGATTCTGAGCACAGTCATTACTTGTAATCATGCCGAGAGCAATGGAGACCATATGACTTCCCTCTGCGGCTATGACTGCATCTCTTCATCTCAAAGGACAGAGCTGAACACAACTAGCTTATTATTATTATTTCAGGTTCACATAAATAAAAAAGGGTCATTATGCATGAGTTGGAGGAAAGCAAAGCTCAAAGTAAATATATTCATGTATTTCATAAACATTCATGTGTTTCATAAATAGTCAAGGAATCAAATCAAAATAAAACAGCACAACTTGATAGAAACATTATGCTATTTTACCCCCAAACCAGTTGAACTGAACTTTAAAAAAACTTCATTTTCTCATATACTGCCTTTGGAAGCCTAAAATTATACTGGAATTACTCAGAAACCCTAATATGTTAATGGCATATCTATCTATCTTGATAAAGTTATTACAAAATCATTCATGAGGTCGGTTGGCTGGTGTTTTTTTCTTGCTTTATTGGACATAATGAAATGATTAAAATTGGGAAGATCTCATTAGTAATGATGAGTACTCTGTGCCATTTTCAGAAAATTAGTGAAGAAAAATAAGATTGAAAAGAGAAATAAAAAGCAAGCAGAAGTTACTAGAGAACACAAGGTAACTAAACAGTTTGAGAGAGCAAGCTTAGTCTGAATTTTATTCTTGCTGCCATGGGTGATATAACTTAAACTTTTTATAGGAAAAATGACCTTGAACTCTATATTATTGTTGCTATTACTATTAATTATATTTTCTTATTCTTCTATAAAGTAGAAAATAGGGTAATAATTCTTAATATACACACAGAGAATATAGGTGAAGAATTACCACAAAGTTTGCTTTTAAGCACTTTCAAATTCAGACTACAATACTTTCATTAGAACATCCATTGTTTCTCTGCAAAGAGGGGGAGGAAATGTCATGGACTTGCTTGTCCCATACTAGATTATTGATATATCTGAGGTTTTAGATATCTCAACACAGCATACATACAATAATCCAAAAAGATATTGTTACCCACTAAAACATAAACACCTAGGAACATTAACAGTCAATACTTAACCGTATGCACTCAACACTTGAAAATCTGACTTCAGTGTCATTATTGTTTTATCATTTGTATCCAGCAGATTTCACCCATCATCATGCATACTAACAATTATTCTTCAGTGGTTAAAATGATTGAATTTTTAAAAGTATAATTATTTTTTAAAACTTTTAAAGATAATTATTTCAAATGTTTATGTATTTAGAATCCCACTTTGAGGGACCCCTGGGTGGCTCAGCGGTTGAGCATCTGCCTTCGGTTCAGGGCGTGATCCCAGAGTCCCAGGATGGAGTTCCACATCAGGCTCCCTGCATGGAGCCTGCTTCTGCCTTTGCCTGTGTCTCGGCCTCTCTCTCTCTCTCTCTGTCTCTCTCTCTCTCTGTCTCTCATGAATAAATAAAACCTTAAAAAAAAAAAGAACCCCACACTGAAAATCTTCTAATATAATTAGTTTTATATATACCATTATCAGCATGTGGCAAGTACAGAAAGAGTAACTCAAGAACAAAGAAATTTTATGGCTCTTTGAGAGTTCAATTTAAAGTCCCTGTGCAACTGATTGGAACAGATCTATGCAAAATCATCCCAAAGAGACATGAATCCTAGGTCAGCAGGACTGGCCTGTTATTTGATGAAAGAGGTGGTCAGTTGTGGAAGCATAGAAAAAGGACAGTCTCTAGGACAAATGGTGGTGGTGTTCATCCAAGTGCTCTCCTGGGAGAGAGAGTACTGGCCAAATGCCTCTGAATATTGCAACTCCATTGGCAAGGACATTCTCAAAGTGAACATGGACCCAGGGGACTATAGCCAACGAACTTCCAGTGTTTCCAACTCCCTTAGCATGATGTGAGTATCCCTACCATGGATTGATGTATCAGACTGCAACTGTCTGACCCACTTATTTATTCATTCATTCATTCATTCATTCAGCCTGACCCCTTTAAATGTTGAGTTGTTCTAATTTCCCTGATTCTGATTTTAGGGTCATTAAGCAACGGTCTAATTAAAATCTTGAATATTTGTGTTAAAGAGAGCAGAATGGGCTAGCCACGTGGATGTGACCTGTTGCTGTGATATTCATTGCTTCTTGCAAAGCAATTAAATGGCATTTCCGGTTCGATGTAGTTTTGGCGGAATGATTTGTTAAAACATTAATTTCATTTTGTTCTCCCTATATTTTCCCCCACGTTTCAGAAAGTAGTGAGGCTTTGTAATTACCATGGGTATTTTTGCAGGACCAAAAATAAAAGCAGCTTCAAGTTAGGATTTTTCCCACCTTCTGGAAAAGCTAAACTGATTGATCAGATGATGTGGGATATCCTGGAGGACTGGGAGAGAAAGGATATTAGAGAAATTAGAGGATTCTCTAGGAGCTTCTCTGAGGCAAGAGAGGGGGAGATTTCAGAGCCTGAGAAGGTGCAAAACCTCAGGGAAAAAGCTGCATGGAGTACTCAGAGACGCTGCTGTCTAGGCACTGAAGACTGCAGAGTCTCAAGTATCACAAAAGCCACAGTCAGGGGTGCCTGGGTGGCTCAGTAGTTGAGCATCTACCCTCAGCTCAGGGCATGGTCCCGAAGTACCGGGATGAGTCCCACATCGGGCTCCCCTCGAGGAGCCTGCTTCTCCCTCTGCCTATGTCTCTGCCTCTCTCTCACTCTCTACATCTCTGATGAACAAATAAATACAATCTATAAAAAAAAAAAGCCACAGCATTTTGGGGAGTACCCTTCAGACAACAGTAGTGAGTATCTGTGCAGTCACCAGACCAGCGATGCCTTTACAAAGAATTACTTAGATTGAATTTCCTCCAGCTCATAGGAAGGGGGTTCCTACTTTAAATCAAAGTAAATTGATTTAAAGAACAGAGAGAGGGGCACCTGGGTGGCTCAGTCGGTTAAGTGTTTGCCTTCAGCTCAGATCATGATGTCAGGGTCCTGGGATTGAGTCCCTCATCAGGCTCCCTGCTCAGTGGGGAGTCTGCTTCTGCCTCTCCCTCTGCCTGCCACTGCCCATGCTTGTACCCTCTCGCTTTGTCAAATGAATAAATAAAAATTAAAAATTAAAAAAAAAGAAGAGAGAAATTTGGCTTTTCTGGTACATCTGAGTGTGGTTGAGATCGACACTCACAGCACATCTGTCTTATGAGCTCAGTTAATGGGGAACCCATGCTCATTCTGCAAGAAAATCAGTTTTTTTGAGCTGAAAAACCGAGGGCCAGACACAGGGCTATGGTAAGAAGTGTCACTTTGTGTGGACTCTTGGAAATATGCTACTTGCCTTCTTGAAACTGAGTACCTACAGAAACACCCTGCCTCCATACACCCTTCCTCACACACCTCTCCCTTCACTGTATTTTGATAGAAGCACTATTCTTAGATGAATTTTTACAATTTCGACTAACCCTTCAAATATTTAAATTAACCTTTTATATATTAAGAGCTTGCTAAATGAAGATAACTTTAATTCCCATATTGATAAGATTTACCTAACACTTTTCATAGCATTTATTTTTCCTTTTTAACTTTAGTTTGAAATAATAATAGATTAACAGGAAATTGCCAGCACAGTATATTCTTCCCCCAGTTTCCCCCAGTGGCACCATCTTATACAACAATGTAATATCAAGTCCAGGAAATTGACCTTGATGCACTCAATAAACTTTATTCAGATTCAGATTTCACAGTTTTATATGCACTTGTGTATGTGCGCATGTGTGTGTGCGTGCATAGCTGTGTGTGAGCATTGATTGCTGGGTAATGCCTTAAGTATGTTCAGTTTTTTTAAGATATTGCCATACTATACATTACAACCAGCCATATGTGATAGAGCGATTTCCCTGCCAGCATTTGGTTTTGTTACTATAGTTTATTTTAGCCATTCTTATAGATGTATAGTGAAATCTCATCATGGTTTTAATTTGCATTTCCCTAATGGCTAATGATGTTGAATATATTTTTACTTGCCACTGTATGTCGTCTTTCCAGAAATGTCTTTATATTTCTTTTGCCCATTTTCCAAGTGGATTGTTTTCTTACTGTTGATTTTTTGAGAGTTCTTTATGGTCCTTTACAGATGTTTGATTTGTACTACCTTCTGCAACTCGTTTTGGTTTGTAACTACTTTCTCCCAGTCTGTGTCATGTCTTTTCATCCTCTTAACAGGGTCTTTTTAAGAGGTTTGCTCTTTTATTCCGTTTAAAGATTTATTTATTTATTTATTTATTTGAGAGAGTGAGATTGTGGTGTGGGGGGGAGTGTGAGGAGGTGCAGACAAAGAGGGAGAAAGAAACTCCAAGCAGACTCTGCATTGAGCACAAAGTCTGAGGTGAGTCCTGATCTCATGATCCTGAGAAACCAAGATTCATTCGATTGTTTAACCTACTCTGCCACCCAAGTGCCCTAACAGGTTTGCTCTTAATAGGGCAGAGCAAACATTTTTAAGTTTGGTGAAGTCCAATTTATCACATTTTCTCTAACTGAGTATGCTTTGAGTATCTAAGAAATCTTCATCTCGCCTTAGGTTCTGCAGATTTTCTCCTTTGTTTTTATCTAAAGTTTTAGAGTTTGACATATTACATTTAAATCTATGATCCATTTTTGAGTTAATTTTTGTATAAGGTGTGAAGTTTACATTAAAGTTCATTTTTTTGACTATTTCCTCTATTGAATGTTTTGCGCATTTGTCAAAAATCAGTTGGCTCTACTTGTGGGGATCTATTTCTGTATACTATTCCATTAACCAGCATATCTATCCCTTCACCAATATCATGGTGTTTTGCTTAGTATAGTCTTATCACACTCGATGCATTTTTTAAAAAAGATTTTATTTATTTATGATATACATAGAAAGAGAGAGAGAGGCAGAGTCATAGGCAGAGGGAGAGGCAGGCTCCATGCCGGGAGCCCGACACGGGACTCGATCCCGGGACTACAGGATTGCACCCTGGGCCAAAGGCAGGCGCCAAACCGCTGAGCCACCCAGGGATCATCACTCGATGCATTTTTAAAAAAAACATTTCTTTGAATAAAAACTATCTTTTTCTTTGAGGGCTTATAACATGCCAGGCATTGCTTTAAGAGTTTCATAAGCATAAACTTATTTAATCCTTACAGAATCCTACAAAATAATCATATTTAGACCTATTTTATAGTAGAGAGAACTGAGTGCAGAGTAGTTAAGTAACTTTCTTAAGAGACAGATTTGGAACTCAGGTCCACACACGAGCCACTATGTTTCACTACCTCTCTGAAGTGAACAGATTTTTATCTCTTCACAGAATTGTGTTTACTGGAGTCTGCACTGGCATTTTGTCATTAACCTATGTCAAGAAGCATCATAAGAAATAGCTCAATGAAAATTATTGTTGCATTTATTGGAGGCAAGTTGATGAGGATGTGGTTCACTATGTCACATGATAACCCCTTTAGGCGGACAGATAGGAAAAGTGTGTCTCAGATCTCAGTACCAGGAATAGATGTATTGCTCCTGAGTAAGTAGTTTGTTTTTTATCTCTTGGACATGGTGAAACTGTATAAATGATTACATTTCCCACTTTGTGCTGTCTGCTAAAAAGCCCAGAACCAAATTTTCAGCCTATCTTTAGCAATGATGTGTACTAGATCTAATATTACTTCTGACTTCATCTGTTTTTTTCTACTCTAATTTTCTGTTTGTATTTCCTCACTCTTTTTCCTTAGTCTTTTTAAAAATCAAAATATACAAGCATGTAGTATAAAAAGATCAAATACAAAGCTTTTAATAACAGCAGCAAAACAAAATGGCAGTCCCTTTGCTCACTCCTCCTCACCTATGCTCTACAGAGCCAACTATACTCATACCTTTTAGCTATTTCTTGTAGTGCTTATTCTGTTTTTCCCCCTTGACTTTTCAGTTTAAATATTATCTCCTGAGTTCCTATTACAGAGAGTAGGATTTTGTTTTCTTATACCACTATCTATAATACACACCCTTCACCTACAACCATCCTCCCATTATGATTATATCACAATTTTGGTTAAACTCATTTTCAGTGTTTGCATTATTATGCCTATGGAAATACTGTTCATAGGTGAGCTGTTCACTTTGTACCTTATACAATAATTTTGTTTTCCCTTAGATTACTAGTTGTCTTTTTTAAGCTTCAGTTACATACAGCAATTACTAATTTCCACCCAAGCCCTCTAACAGAATTATAAATCTTTCACTTCATCAATTTTATGGTTTTTTTTGTTTCCTCCTCCCAAATATATCTTCTGGAACTTTCCATCATCCAGCATAGGTCTGACCCTATTGCTCTCTAGGTCAGCTGTCCAACTGTCATCCCAAGATTTCCCTTTTACATCACTTTAGGAATTTCTTCTCTTTTGTTGGATTCCTTGTTTGCAAGATCTCATATTTACCTTTTGGTTTTATGTACTTGGTTTGGTGGAGCTCATCCTGCAATAGCTTCCTGAGAAAAAATTCATGAAAGGTAAATTTTTTTGAGAACTTGCATGTCTGAAAATGCCTCTGTTTTAGCAGTACTCTTGAATGAGAGTCTGGGTATAGGATTACAGGTTGAAAATTATTTTCACTCGAAATTTTAAAGGCATTGCTTCCTTGCTGTTTAGCTTTCTACCTTGTTGTTGAACCACTAACATCTTCCATGGTTTTTTTTTTTTTTTTCCTCCTCTCTGGAAGGTTTGAGATCTTCCCTTTCTTCCTAATGTTCTGAAATTTCATGTTGATACATTTTGGAACAGGGTCTCTTTTCATCCACTGTGTGGAATGAATTCAACACAATGGGCTCTTTCAACCTGAAAACACATTTCCTTCAGTTTTGAGAAATTATTACATATATTCTTTTTTTTTTTTTAACGTATAGTCTTATTTTCGTCATCCCCTTCCCTTCATTTTCTCTGCTTATTCTTTCTAGAACTCTTGATTCAGTTGTTGGTTCACTTGAACTAATGTAATATTCTTCATATCTTTCCTATACTTTTTTCTTGGGAGATTTTCTTAACTTTGTCTTCTAACTCTTGTACTGAATTTTTAAATTTCTACCATTGTTATTATTTAAAGTTCTATCCTATTCTCTGACTGTCCTTTCCCTCCAGTCCTGGTTTTGTTTTGCTTTGTTTTTATTTATTTATTTTTTAAAAAAAGATTTTATTTATTTATTCATGAGAGACACAAAGTGAGAGAGAGAGGCAGAGACACAGGCAGAGGGAGAAGCAGGCTCCATGTAGGGAGCCAGACGTGGGACTCGATCAGGGGTCCCCAAGATCATGCCCTGGGCCAAAGGCTGTGCTAAACCACTGAGCCACCTGGGCTGCCCGCCCTGCTTTGTTTTTAAATGACATCTTATCTTGCTCTGTGGATGCAGTATTTTCTCTCACTTCTCTAAGGGCATTAATTATAGTGTTTGAGGTTTTCTTTTATTTCCTCTCTTGTTGTCTCCCTCTGATACTCTTTTTGTTTTTATTTCACATTAATGACTTCTCATGAATGCCTGTCTGTTCATATTAAAGAGCAAAACTTCCTCCTGTGAATGGGCAGATCATGTTCGCTGTTGAGCTTTCATAGTAGTTTCCCATTCCTTTTTTGTGGGGAGGGACCTCCAAATATCATGTGAAGATCTTTTCTCTTAGGCTAGGCTGTCAGTCAGAAAATTTTTTTTGCATGGGAATTTGTTAACCTAGTTTCTAGCTTTCTGGGAGCTTATCAGGGGAAAGGGGCTGGAGAGTGGGGTGAGGGGAATTCATCATTCTTTCTAGAGATTTTCATTTAACCACCCCCACCCCAGTCTTCCACTGTGCCTGGTGTGCCAGCCTAGAGCCTTTGACCCAGGCTCTCAAAAGAATAAACTGCCTGGCCTCTTTTAGGATGGTGGAAAGGTAGTCACTTGGCTGTGCTGTTGGGAAGAAGAACTAGATACTTAACTGGTCATTGTAAAGACGTTTAGGTAATCTTTTCTTTCTACCCCACATTCCCATCTTCAGGGGCACCTGATGCTTCCAATTTCAGAGTATTCCAGGGTTCTTTGGTTCAATTTATCTTACTTCTTTCAGCCTTCTTTAATTTGTCCCAGTGTGAGGGAGCCTGAGTCCTGATTTAGGAGCAAAATAAAAGTTGGAAGTTAAAGTCAGAGAAATGATGCCTATGGTCAAGCACAAAAGATGAGCAAGAAACAAGAAGTGTTTTGAAACTGGAGGAGTAATCATATTTAAAAAGTCGCAGTGGGGGGCGCTTGGGTGGCTCAGTGGTTGAGAGTCTGCCTTTGGCTCAGGGCATGATCCTGAGGTCCAGGGATTGATCCAGTCCCGTATCAGGCTTCCTGTGGGGAGCCTCCTTCTCCTGCCCAAGTCTCTGCCTCTCAGTGTCTCTCATGAATAAATAAACAAAAACTTTATAAAAAAGTCACAGTCTTTGTCTACCTCCTCTACATATTTCTCCGGTTGAAAAGACTGTACTTTGAGATAATGTGCTAAAGAGGAGCAGTAGTTCCCTCAGCTGACCCCAAACTCTGCCCTGAGGGAGAGGCAAGGCTATATATGGGAGAATGAATTCTGAGGTCAGAAATCTGGAGGTTGTAGAAAGATTAAGTGTGTCCAGGCTTGAGAACTAAGGTCAACAACAATGTGAGGATGGAGAAGGTCCAATTTTATGTGGCTCTTGATTTAGAAGTGCCCAAGAGCTCTTGATGTCTTAAAGGAGCCACTGCAGAGGGGGCTGGGTTGTGGTTTCCAGCCTCCTGGTCCCGTTGCCCTTTGAAGACTGGCTAGTTGATAGAAATCTACTGGTCAGGGATATTTCACTTTACTACGCTAAATATAGTGGGCCTTTACAAAACTTGGAGGCCTTCCTACACAAAGAGAATGCTGTTAATATGCTCTCCATCCAAGGGCACGCGCCCTGGGTTGTTGTTCCAGTGGGATGTGCTGCAAGACTCAGCCAGACCAGCAATCTGCTGCCAACTTTGGCCCCTAGGGAATTTGCAAGAAGGAATGATTGTGTCCCTAATATCACATTTAATAACCTTAAGTAAGGGTAGGTATAGTCCAGCTTCACTTAAGAGATGACTCAGAGTAGATACACAAGAAATTTATGGAAGGAAGGAAGGAAAGTTAGAAGGAAGGAAAGAGCTTAGTTCTCTTTTTTTTTCTTTTTTCTTTTTTAGTTCTCATTTATAGCTTTGTCATTCAAAAATTTTAAAGTATAATAATGTAATGATAATAATAATAAAATTTAAAAGTGTAATGCAGAGATTTACTATAAAAGGGTGTTGAAATCCCAGAGGGCAGAGGAACTTGAAGAAGCAGTGGAGTAAGGAAATGACTTAACTCTCTGATCATGAAAGAAAGTCAATGGGGGCAAATGAAAGAAACAGAAACAAGATGGTGATTGGTAACCAAAGGAATTTAAGCTCCCCTCCTCCTGGTGACACTTCCCACAACTCCCTCAGCATCTGGAACTTATTTGACTGTGGGTGGAGGGAGACAAGTGGAGGGAGACAGCTAGTGGTACTAGTAGCTTTCTGGAAAGATGGGATAGAAAAGCTCAGAGCCTGGCACAACCAAAGAGCTGAAGAAGGAAAGAAATGACCATGAGACAGAAGCTGAACCAGAAGGCTTCCTGGATGTTTCTAGTATTTGACACCTGCAACAGAGTCCAAGAAAACAAAGTCTCTAAAAGGAGAAGAAATAGAGTCAGTGTTGTTGGTAAGCTCAATGGCTTTCCAAATGTAGATCATCCAGGGATTCTTAATGTCTCTATATATGATAGCCACACAAAGCCTGTGTGTTAGATGGTATTTTTCTATTTTTTTTTAAACTGATATAAATGTTGCATACTGAGTCCCCCGGAAACTCTGAGTTGGAGATTTGCATGCAGGAAGTCTACTAGTGAGCACCCAGGGATTCAACATCAGTAGAGGAGTGAAGGAAATAGGACTGGGTGAAGGAGGGATTGAATGGCAGTGTAGTCACCATGAAGGCCTCTCAGCCAGTCCTATAGGGAACTCTGTCCTGCCTTGGAGTGAAGTGGGCTGAGCATTTATATCTGGGTATGAATCAGTCAGGAGATGTGGGCAAAGTGACTCTCTGGGTGAGGACAATATCAGAAGAGACACTCATCTGAGAGCCATCAGCAGCCAGTATTCCTAGTAGCTGAGGGAATGATTGCCTTGATCCAGAAAGGAGGATCTAAGTGGTACACCATAGCATCCATTACAGCAAACCTTTTGCACTGGATTCACTCAGTTTGTATAATAAGGTCTGAGAACTCCTGGGGTACCCCAGGTGGTCTCTTTTGCTGGGGAAACTTACAAGAAGAAGGTTAGTAGGGTAAACTACAGTTACCAGTACCCCCATACTGCTCCTGGCCTGAAGGTTGCAACTGATATTTAACTCCCTACTCTATAACCCATTTTTGTTTCCTTCACTCTCAGCTCCATTTACCATCACAATTGGCAAAGTGTTTCTTAGTCAATCATCAGGACCTCTAAACCCACAGAGTTTAGAGGTACTGGGACAAGAAGCATATATACCACAAGTGGGTCACTGTGAGGGATGATAAGCAGGGCTCAAAGCCACTCCTACTTCCTCCCCTTCGATTCCAGAACCATGTATTATGCCTACTGAGAACATAGGCTCATATGATAATTATTGATTTGCATCAACATCTCGGAAGATGTCACTCCATTCTTGAAAGGTTTCACCTTCAGAGTGGTAGCTCAGTTGCACCTTCAAAAGGCCATTTCGTCACTGTCAGGCTGACAGCTTCTGTGTAGCATGGTGTGAAAAGTAGGAAGAGTGGATCCCATGGTCATGGGCCACTGTTGCAGCTACTCTGTTGTGAAATGAAATGGGTTCCTCGATCCAATAAAAATATTACATAGGATTCCATGTTGGTGGATCAAACACTCTGCATGCCCTCAGATGGTGCCACAGGCTGAGGACTGAGGGCAGGAAAGGCAAACCTATGCCCCAAATACATATCCATTTCCGCCAAAATGAGTCACTGCCCCTTGCGGTGTAGTCAGCTTGTCATCAAATGGCTGGTTGTTCTCCCAGAAAAATGGTGCTGTATTGGGCCTCAGGCTTGGTATCTCTTGGTGGCAAGTTGGACAGAGGGAGAGGTAAACAGTGATGCAGTTCCAACAAAGGTTCCCATAGGGAGCTCTGGGCCCAGATGACCCATCAGAGGTGTGCTTCTTTGAGACAAGGGAGTCTGGTCTTTATTATGCTTCCCTCTCCCCCATCATTGGCCAGACAATAGAAGAGGCTGCCCGCAAGGAGGGGGCACAACATTGGATAAGGCAGCTATCTTCAGTTGAGGGAGGGCAATTCTTGAAGAGATGCTCTTCTGAGAGTTGTCAGCCAACTCCCCTGCAGCGAGGGGTTGGGGGGCAGTGGGGATGAGTTCCTCACTCTTGAATGGGAGGTCTAGGGAGGCAGGCTACCACAGAATCCACTACAATGACTAAATGATGAGTTTCTGC
This sequence comes from Canis lupus dingo, assembly GCF_003254725.2. NCBI lineage: Eukaryota > Metazoa > Chordata > Mammalia > Carnivora > Canidae > Canis > Canis lupus. Next base: position 37,793,512 of record NC_064263.1, read on the forward strand.
TTTAGATTTCAGATATTCCGAGGAGTTCTGGAATGGGAATGGGTTGGAGTTAGGATAGAGAATTGTGAGCTATATCTATCACCTGTCAAATTTCATAGTTGATTATCTGGAAAAATTCATCAAAAACTGCATATTTTATGACTTTATGTTGATCCAGCAAAAAAATTTCTAAACAGATCAACAAAAAGTACAAAGAATGCTTTTATCATAAAATATTCACCATTTATGAGATTCTTCCTGCTTCTTAAAAAAAGTCTTTATTGTGGGGCACCTGGGTGGCTCAGTGGTTGAGCGTCTGCCTTCGGCTCAGGGCATGATCCTGGGGTCCTGGGATCGAGTCCCATGTCGGGCTCCCTGCGTGGAGCCTGCTTCTCCCTCTGCCTGTGTCTCTGCCTCTCTCTCTCTCTCTCTGTGTCTCTCATGAATAAATAAATAAAATCTGTTAAAAAAATCTTTATTGTATAGACATAATGTTTACATAGTCTTAAGTTGTTTTCATAGCCTTTTAATTTCTGTTTTTTCTTTTCCATTAATTCAGTTTTTTCTAAAATTCTGTTTTTTTGTTTTCCATTGTTCATAGATTTATTATTTTTATTAGCAATTCAATATTCTTCCATATTAGTATATCAATGTTTTCATAATGACTTACTCCCTCTATTTGGAACATTTGACTTATATCCAGTTTTTCACAATAATAAATAGTGCATATTTAAAAAATAGTTTTTAACGGGCACCTGGGTGGCTCAGTTGGTTAAATTAAATGTCTGCCTTCTGCTCAGGTCATGATTCCAGGGCCCTGGGATGGAGCCCTGCATCCCATATAGGCTCCCTCCTCAGCAAGGAGTCTGCTTCTCCCTCTGACCCTCTGTCCTCCCCCCTGTTCCTACTCTCACTAGCTCTCTCTCTCTCTCATGAATAAATTTTTAAAAACGTAAAAAAAAAAAAAAAAAAAGTTAAAAAAAAATCTTTTTTTTTACCCCAAAGTGGGAGTAACAGATATATTCCCATGTTGCTCTTTAGGAAGATTTTCTTAATTTGCAGTGCTATAAGCAGTGTTCGAATGCCTGTTTCCTCATTATTATGCTAACTGTGGATTTTTCTCACTTGTACTTTTCATAGTAGGATGAATTGTCACCTCATCATTGTTTTAAATTCAGTTTCCTTTTTTTAAAAATTAATTTATTTTTTTATTTATGATAGTCACAGAGAGAGAGAGAGAGAGAGAGGCAGAGACATAGACAGAGGGAGAAGCAGGCTCCATGCACCGGGAGCCTGACGTGGGATTTGATCCCGGGTCTCCAGGATCACGCCCTGGGCCAAAGGCAGGCGCCAAACCGCTGCACCACCCAGGGATCCCTTGACATTTCTTTTCAGTGGTTTCTCATTTCATTGCTCTTTCTCTTGAATTCACTTTTTAGTTAATAGTTGGCTTTGTTTTTTATAGCATAAAAACCACACTGGCAGTAATGATTTCTTTAAGTGCCTCAATATTCCAACATTGATACCTTGTTTTTCTTTTACGAAAGGAATATTATTGGATTGTCCTCTATGTTTTATGATAAATTTTTGAAATTTTTATCTTCAAATGAAAATCTATTTCAGTTTATTTAACTCCTCCAAATCTGTTATGGCAAAGAGTATACATGGGATCATATATGTATAGTCTTTTAAATGATATCTAGTTTCTCCTCTGTGGCTTAAAAGGTATTCATTTGGGGATCCCTGGGTGACTCAGTGGTTTAGCACCACCTTTGGCCTAGGGTGTGATCCTGGAGATCCAATCGAGTCTTGAGTCTCACATTGGGCTCCCTGCATGGAGCCTGCTTCTCCCTCTGCCTGTATCTCTGCCTCTCTCTCTCTTTCTCTCTCTGTATCTCTCATGAATAAATAATTTTTTTTTTTAGTTTTAAGTATTTTTTAATTAAATGAATTAGACTGATTTGTACCAGATATATAGATTCAGACATTGAATAATGTGCTCAGTCTTTCAAGGTGCTGAAAATATTTTCTACATTGGGCCATTAATCTTTTTTTTTTAATTTATTTTTTATTGGTGTTCAATTTACTAACATACAGAATAACCCCCAGTGCCCGTCACCCATTCACTCCCACCCCCCGCCCTCCTCCCCTTCCACCACCCCTAGTTCGTTTCCCAGAGTTAGCAGTCTTTACGTTCTGTCTCCCTTTCTGATATTTCCCACACATTTCTTCCCCCTTCCCTTATATTCCCTTTCACTATTATTTATATTCCCCAAATGAATGAGAACATATAATGTTTGTCCTTCTCCGACTGGCTTACTTCACTCAGCTTTTTTTAAAAAGGTATTCATTTATTTATTGTTTGTTTCAACACATTTTTTATACATTATTGTGTAGATTTGAATTTATTTCTGCAGTTTCTAATTCTTCTTTTTTTAAAAAGGATTTATTTATTTATTATTTGAGCAAGGGGGATAGTGAAGGGTAGGAGAGAGATTCCCAAGTGGACTCCTTGCTGATCATGGAGACCAACATGGGCTGATCCCACAACCCCGGGACCCCAAGATCACAACCTGAACTGAAACCAAGAGTTGGACACTTAACTGACTGTACTACCCACAATTGGTCTACTTTAAAAAAAAAATCTAATACTATAAGATTCTTACCTCTAAAATATGTGCATATGACTATAGGTATAGGTATATGCATATGGAGACATTAGCAAGTCTGGAGGGTTAACCTTGGATGGTTGGATTACCATTTCATTGTATTCTTGTCATTTATCTATAAATGTAATATATGTTACATTAAAATCAACCTCATTGCTTAAAACTAGAGAAACTCTTTGAACAAAGTGAAGAACACAAAAATATCAATCATGAAATAGAAGGCACTTATTAGGAAAATATGAAGAAGGGGTGGATAGGGAGTATGTCACACTGGGGGCAAACTTAGAAATGGCAATTCTTATTCTTCTTAAGTCCTTTTATGTGACTCTGCTTGACACCATCCAGCCCTCTGTGTACGTACATCTCTGCATAGCTGCCCCTGACATTTCTGAGATGTCCACTTCTCTTGTCCTGGTCTATCTCAGTCCTATTCCTAGAACCTACTACCTGTGATTGCAGCTATATCTGCCTTTGGTGTTTGACCCAGTTGGTTACCACAGTGACTTACCAGTCACTGATTTCTTTCTAGATCTCTGATACCAGATTTTGCTCTTTCCGTGTTCGGGCTACAGCTCAAATCTCTTTGTAGTCCTGCCTCAATTATCAACCCTCCTCACCTCCGTACTACCCACCCACTTTCAGCTCTACCAGCTTCTGGTCTGTCCTATTCTCAGCTGCATCAGAATGTTTGGAGTGACAGACCATCTGCTCAAAATAGCCATGCCCTGGACATGGTTTTTTTTTTTTTTAATTTATTTTTTATTGGTGTTCGATTTACTAACATACAGAATAACCCCCAGTGCCCGTCACCCATTCACTCCCACCCCCTGCCCTCCTCCCCTTCCACCACCCCTAGTTCGTTTCCCAGAGTTAGCAGTCTTTACGTTCTGTCTCCCTTTCTGATATTTCCCACACATTTCTTCTCCCTTCCCTTATATTCCCTTTCACTATTATTTATATTCTCCAAATGAATGAGAACATATAATGTTTGTCCTTCTCCGACTGACTTACTTCACTCAGCTGGACATGGTTTTTTAGACCAGAAATGGATTCTGCCCACAAGAGAAACAGCTTGTGATCTGTGCACTCTGGTTCAAAAAAAAAAAAAAAAAAATCACAAAACACACAAAGCTCATCCCTGGAGCTGGCCATGTAGCAATCAGGGTCCAATCGGGAAAACAAAAACTGCTATGGACATGTTAAACAGAAGGATTTAATTCAGGCAATTTGTTGGAAAGCTGGAAAAGTGTAAAAAAGAGGAAGCTAGGGCAGCCTGGGTGGCTCAGCGGTTTAGCGCCGCCTTCAGCCCAGGACGTGATCTTGGAGACCCAAGATAGAGTCCCACGTCGGGTTCCCTGCATGGAGCCTGCTTCTCCCTCTGCCTGTGTCTCTGCATCGCTCTCTCTGTCTCTCTCATGAATAAATAAAGTCTTTAAAAAAAAAAAAAAAGAGGAAGCTAGGAAAACCAGAGATTTATATTTCAGCAAACAGCTGCCAACTCTAAGACTGGGAGAACATAAGTGAAGAGGTGACATGAACATTCTCCAGGGAACTGCAAAGGTAGGTAGGAGGTGGTGTCATTCAGCCAGTGCTCAGAGCTGGGAGATTGTGGATACACTAGTAAGGGTTCTTGAGATATGGAGAGAGATATACTATATGTTGGCAAATTGAATTTAAAATTTTTTAAATGTAAAAAAAAAAAGATACGGAGAGAGTTGTCTTGGTTCATAGTTTTCGTGCAATGAGTCGTACTATTTTGTTTCCATCCTCAGTGAGGTGAAATTACTTATTATAGTCTTAAAATAGGCCTCCTTTTACTTGAGCTACCTTGTCTCAGAAACAAATCCTCCCAAGACACCCATCATGGTCATCAGACCAGGCCTCTTCCCCCATGTTTTCCTTCACCATGCAGACTCAGAACAGATCCTGCATTTGGAAGTTGAACTGCCCAATAGTTGTGATCATTGCTGTTCTATGACATTACAACGTTTTTAAATCCAGAAAAGGGAAGTTCTGCAACATTATCTTTTTCCCTCCCAGAACACTAACATTTTTGTATGCTTTTTTTTGGTTGCATTTTACAATTGTTTTGTATTTTTTAAAAAAAATTTTTTTAAGATTTTATTTATTTATTCATGAGAGACACACAGAGAGAGGTAGAGACACAGGCAGAGGGAGAAGCAGGCTTCCTTCCAGGAGCCTGATGCAGGACTCCATCCCAGATCCCGGGATCATGCCCTGAGCCAAAGGCAGACAGACGTTCAACCGCTGAGCCACTCAAGCATCCCAATTGTTTTGTATTTTATATTTATGAAACTCTTAATGCTCCATTAATTAGCATTGCATTAAATGTGTGAACAGGAAGTGTTACCTTACCATTTGTTTGGTCTTTCCAATTTTGAGCAAGGTTAACTCTCCATCTAGTCCGATTTTCTTTTACTGTGTCATTAAGGTTTTGGGATTTTCTTTATAATTTTTGTTAGGTATACGTTAAAATATTTAGTGGGGACTTGGGGTCTTGGTTATGAATGGACTGTTTTTTACACTTTCATTTCTGGATATTGATTATAACGACTAAATATTTTAAAATCTATTTATGTTCCCTGCTGACCACTTGAGGCAATGGAGAATTGTCCAGTGTGAGAAGGGGTGCAGAGCAGAGATGGATTTGTGTCACCTGTTTGCTTTCACGTGTTTGTGTCTCTGTGGACAATGTTTGAGTAGCACGTGGCTCTTGTGAGCCATTGGGAGGTGTACCTTTCCCATTTTCCCCCATGAATGAGCCAAGTTAAATGACCTGTTTTAGGACCAAATCCATGTCTTTATATTCTCTGAAGGCACAGGCTGTACAGACCTTTGCTTTCAACAGCTCTCATTTCTAATAATTCGAGCTACCTGGACTAGTTTGGGAAATATTCATTTCTATAATATGAAAGACTGAAATGACTAATTATTTGGAGATTGGTTACAGGTTTTTTAGGCAACAGATTAAAGGTTAGTCTAAATAATGTCTTTAAAATATGTTCTTTGAAAATTGCACGTGTAATAAGAGTTCACTATACAAAAATGAGAAAATGCCCATAAGCTAAAAAAAAAAAAGAAAAAGAATGCTCATAATTCTACTACCTGGAGATGACTACTGTTATTTTGGTATCTTTTCTTCTAAATGTTTTCTATATCTGATGTACAGGATTATATAAATAAATATACACACTCATGGGACTTTCTCTGTAATCATGTGAACCAATTCCTATAATAAATCTCCTCTTACAAATCTATGTCTATCTACATCAACATCTATATCTATAATCCTATTAGTTCTGTTTCTCTGAAGAGCCCTAACTAATATACCCAGTTTCCTCTACTGGTAACATCATACAAAACTGTAGTACAGTACTAGATCTAGGATTTTTTTTTTTTTTTTTTGAGAGGGAATGGGGCACAGGTAGGGATAGAGGGAGAGGGAGAGAATCTTAAGCAGGCTCCACACTCAGCATGGAGCCCAGTATGAGGCTCCATCTCACGACCTTGAGATCATAACCTAAGCTGAAACCAAGAGTCAGACACTTAACCAACTGAGCCACTCAGATGCCCTATAACCAGGATATTGATATTGATACAGAACATTCCATCACCACAAGAATCCTCATGTTGCCCTTTTATAAGGCAACTCTGTTCCATTCTCCTCTCCTCTACTGGGGCTGTTATCTCTGGCATCTATTAATTTGTTCTTCATTTATTTCTATAATTTTCTTGTTTCAAGAATGCTCATAAGTAGAATCACACAGTATGTACTTTCTTGGCTTTTTTTCCACTTTGCATAATACTTTTTTTAACTTAGAAAAGTTAATGATTATTCACTCAGTATAATTTCACTCAGCATGCCAAATTTAGCATATATCAATAATGTGTTCTTTTTTTATTGTTGAGTATTACATGGAATGGACATACCCAATTTGTTTAACCATTCGTCCCCTGAAGTACATCTGGGTTGTTTCCAGTTTTTGGCTATTATAAATAAAGCTACTATAAACATTCATGGATAGATTTTTATGTGAACAGAAGTCTCCATTTATCTGGAATAAACACCCGAGAGTGCAATTGCTGGGTTGTATGGTGGTTGGCTGTTTAGTGCTTTATAAAACTACCAAACTGTTTTCCAGAATGGCTGTACCATTTTACAGTGCTACCTACAATGTAAGAATGATCTGATTTCTCGGCATCCTCACCAGCACTTGGTGTTAGCTTTTTATTTTAGCCATCCTGATAGTTATGATTTTCCTTAATAGGTATAGTGCTAAGGTGCCTGGGTGGCACAGTCAGCTAAGCATCTAATTCTTAATTTTGGCTTAGGTCATGATCTCAGAGTCCTGGGATAGAGCCCTGTATTGGGCTCCCTGCTCAGCGTGGAGTCTGTTTAAGATTCTCTTTCCCTCTCCCTCTGCACCTCCTACTCGTGCTCTCTCTCTCAAATACATAAATAAATCTTAAAAAAAATTATTATAGTGCTATTCAAATGATCTATTTCATATTGGGTGTGTTGTGTTAGTTTGTGTTTTTCAATGAATTACTACATTTCATCTAAGTTGTCAAATTTATGTGTATAGAGTTGCCATAGTATTTTTTAAAAAGTCATTGATTTCTCTTGCCATTTGCAATGACATGGATGGAGCTAAAGATTATTAAGCATAAGTCAGAGAAAGATAAAAACCATATGATTTCACTCATCTATGGAATTTAAGAAACAAAACAAATGAGCAAAGAAAAAAAAAGAGAAAGAGAGAAAGAGGCAAACCAAGAAACAGACTCTTAACTATAGACAGCAAACTCATGGTCACCAGAGAGAAGGTGGGTAGGGGGGATGGGTGAAATAGGTGATGGGGATTATTAAGAAGGGCACTTGTGATGAGCACTGGATGATGTATGGACATGTTGAATCACTATATTATACATTTGAAACTAATATTACACTGTATGTTAACTAACTGTAATTCGGATAAAAACTTTTTACAAAAATAAAAATAAATAAAAATCATTGATTTCTGCTATTTGTTAGTTCCTTTCTTTTGATTTGAGTTTATTTTTCTCTCCTTCTAGCTTCTTTTTTTTTTTTTTAGATTTTATTTATTTATTAGAGATACAGAGAGAGAGAGAGAGAGAGAGAGAGAGGTAGAGACACAGGCAGAGGGAGATGCAGGCCCCGTGTGGGGAGCCTGATTAGGACTCGATCCCGGGTCTCCAGGATCACGCCCCCGGCTGAAGGCGATGCTACACCGCTGAGCCACCCAGGCTGCCCTCCTTCTAGCCTCTTAAATGGGAGCTCAGGTTATTAATCTGAGACTTCCTCTTTTCTCATATGTGCACTTAGTGTTAATTAATTTCCCTGAAAGAGATATTTTCTATTGTGTAGGGAAACCTTAATGTACCCACCGTGTGCATAGCTCCCTACCGAGGAATTCAATTCAATTCAGCAAATATTTATGGAGTGCTTGGGCCAGGTACTGTTCTAAATCCTCAGTATACATCAGAGAACAAAACAGACAAAGATCTCTATCTTTGTGGAACTTACGTTCTAGCCAGGGGAGACACACAATAAATAATAAGCGTCATTTAGATAGTATGTTAGAAAGTAATAAGTACAGGAACAAAAAGTCCTGCAGGATAAGAGGGAATGGACATGTGGGGAACTAGAGCATTTAATGCTATAGTACTAACAGTACAGCATTTGATATACTATGTGTGTAGTATTGAATATGTTGGTCAGGGCTTGTGGAGAAGGTGAGATTTGAGTAAACATCTAAAGGAAAAAAAAAAAAGATCTAAAGGAGTCAGTGAAGCCAGTGTCTGGTAGAGGTGTGCTTCAGACAGGTGGGGCACCTAGAGCAAAGGCCCTGTGGTGGGAGCATGCCTGGACTATCTGAGGAAAAGCAAGGCAGCCAGCGTGACTAGAGCAGGGTGAGCAAGGGGGGAAGTGGTAAAGATGAAGTCAGAGTATAAAGGGGGCCAGGTCTTTGGGTCTTGCTCGACGTGAAAAGGGAGGCCACTGCAGTATATGAAGCAAAGGAATGACACGTCTTGGTTTAGGTGTTCAATGAATCACTCTGGCTGCTATGTGAGGCATAGACCACATGTAGAAACAGGTCACCTCATAGCAGGGTACTCTAGCAATGCAAGCGAGAGACGGTGTGGCTTGGAGCAGAGTGGTAGCAGTGGGAATAGTGAGAAGTGACTACATTCTAAATACATTTTGAGGGGCACCTGGGTGACACCGTTGGTTAAGCGTCCAACTCGTAATTTCAGCCCAAGTCATGATCTCAGGGTGGTGAGATTGAGCCCCATGTCAGGCTCCATGCTCAGTGCAGAGTCTGCTTGAGACTCTCCCTCCCTCTGCCCCCTCCCCCTAAAATAAATAAATCTTTAAAAATACATACATACATTTTGAGAGAGTTAATAGGAATTCTTTTTTTTTTTTTTTTAATAGGAGTTCTTCACAGACTGGACTTGGGGTGTTTGAAAAAGACAGACATGTGGATAACCAGCTTGATATAAATCCTTAAAGGTAGGTGACCGCGTTCCATACCACACGCACCCTTCCTACTCCTACAACCTTGCTCACAGCTTGTTGGACGATGGTAGGTGCTTACCCGCAAGCAGCTGATCAGTGGGCTGGACATTAGCCTACAGAGTTTCCTGGCACGAAAGTTTTGCCCAAGCAAATGGCAATTAACTGTGCCAATGATTTTCTCTTTCAGGAATCAGAACTGGAGAAACAAGAAGAGACACTCCATGAAAGCAGAAGCTGACAGACACACAGAGAGGCAGTAGTCAGACTTCATGAGTAAGCACAAGCCGTGAATAAACACCAGCCGTGAGCAAACAAAAACCACAAGGCAGCAAAAAGATACACAAAGTAATGATGGAAGTGATAGAAGATGACTAAGACAGCATCACATTCTCAGGAGGAAGGGTCCCTGGCCAGACCTGGAGCCAGAGGTACAGTCACCTCCTCTGTTACTGGAGATGGGGGATGGTGCTAGACAGAGACGACAGGTGTGCCCTGGTGAGCCACGTCAGGCTGGAGTCGGCTCTGTAGTAGCCAGAAGGGCACCTGAGCCAAAATTATGAGAGTGCAAGGAAGCCAGAGAAAGCAGAGGAAAGCTGTCTCCTGAGAGAAGCAGAAGGCAGAGAGAGAGGCAGGGATGGCAGGTGATGCAGCCACGTGAGACATGGCACAGCATCTTCCCTTCCTGTTTCAGGCTCATCCCACAGCCAGGACACCTGTGCTGATCCCTGCACTTTAGAGCCCCTGGAGAGCACCTTCTGTGTCACTTCCAACTACCTCCTCTTCTACTTGAGCTGGTGGGAGTGGTTTTTGGTCTATGCTCCAGGGGTGGTACATTTAGCTGGATATTTCTGGATAGCTACATATCTCTCAGGATTGAGCATGGCAGACAAGGGACAAAAGGTGAAATGCAAATGTTTGGGATAAAGAAGTAGCTGGAATCAGGTGAAGCATTTTACACACCTTGTCTCATTTGATCTGCAGGGTTAGGGAGGTAGCAATACTGAGGGTAAGTACCATCCACCTTCACTGTTCACTGAATCTGTATTTGCCAATTTGCCTACTCCCTAAAATTTAGTTGTGACCCCAAAACAACACCACCTGTATTTTCTTTTTTTTTTTTTTTCAAAGATTGTATTTACTTATTCATGAGAGAAACAGAGAGAGAGAGAGAGAGGCAGAGACACAGGCAGAGGGAGAAGCAGGCTCCCTGTGGGGAGCCCAACATGGGACTCCATCCTGGGACTCTAGGATCAGGCCCTGGGCCAAAGGCGGCGCTAAACCACTGAGCCACCTGGGCTGCGCACCACCTGTACTTTCACAGTGTTCACAGACACGCGCAGAGTGGTGAAAAAAATTGAATAGTCTCAGGCACTGTTCCTAACCCAGTAGAAGAGGTAACACTTAGCCTGTTTCAGCTCCCATACCGTAAACAGGTTTCCCTTTTGCAGTCTATTTAGCATCACATTGTCCACATTGTGTGCTGTTTGTTGGTGATTTCAGCACTTCATATGGTCCCTGGTTACAATGTTGAAGTGCTGTCTGTGTTCCTAAGCACAAGAAGGCCATGACGTGCCTTATAGAGAAAATATGTGTTAGACGAGCTTTGTTTAGGCAGGAGTTAGAGTGCTGTTGGCTGTGAAGTCAGTGTTAATGAACCAGTAATATATATTAAGTTGTCTTTAAACAGAAACAAACATAAAATAAAGTTATACATTAATTGGTTGATGAAAATATCATGACTGGAGGCCCACAGGAATCTAACCCTGTATTTCCTCTGGGAGTAACAGTTCAGTATTTGCTAATTCGGTGCCTGCCCAGACTTTATAGAGCTACCGTAAAAAACAAGAATCCACTGTAGCATGTGCAGGACCAGTGGAACAGTGTGGATGCGCAGCTCTGCTTCTGGACGCCTCATGCTCATTCCATTCCACCATTCCATGCTTCAGAAGAGAAAGAGCATTGTGCAGCTTCCAGTGCTCCTTCCGCTGCACAATGTTGCTTTCTCTAGAACGGAGAAATTGGGAAATGAACAGATATGAAACAACCATGGAAAATACAGTAGAAT